>NC_088258.1:1475000-2950000 GCF_036013445.1 Caloenas nicobarica | reverse complement strand
CAACCTGAGGTTGCTGCATTCCCTGTTGTTTTGATCGCTGCCCGGGGCTCCCGCATCTCCTGCTGCCGGAGTCACGGGACTCGCAGCCTTCGCTGTGGCCCCCCCGGCTTATGGGAAGAGGAACGGGAAAACATGCAGAGAAAATAAGCCGCTGTCCCCGTTGATTGCAAAGGGTCAGGTTTGGGGGACACACTTGCATCACCCGCACTGGCTGGTCCTGCAGCAGCGTGGATCCCGGCAGCACCCGCAGAGGTCCCTGGGCAGCCGCAGCTGTAGGAGCACAGTTACCGTTCACTCAAGGCACAGCTCCCGGTAGCACATGGTGGCACAAGCTGATGGCCGTGGAGTTGCTGGGCAGCAGTTTGTTTGTATCTGGCAGGGTGTGGGGAGCGCCTGTTTCCCCATCAAGTCTCGCTGTCGCTGTCGTCTCGCTCCTAGAGCTCCATCTCAGGTCCCTGCTGCCCAAACGTGGCATCTCCCCAAGGCAAGCTCGGCGTGAGCCCATTGGCATTTCTGGCTGGTTTGGTGCCTGGTGGGGGTTTTGGCTGGAGCAGGAGAGGCTCAAGCCTGGGGTGTTGTGTGCGGGTGGGAACCACAGACCTGCGAGGTGCAGGAAACCCAAGGTCAGCCCTGTGCATCGTGCTTCTCCTTTCCTCATCCTCATCCTCATCCTCGTGATGGCAGAGCCTCCTGTGCCCAGCTCAGCGTCCATCTCTGCCTTCTCCTGGTGTTTGCATCTCACGCCTCTGGCTGTGCTGGTGGGGACAGACCACAGGGATCTGTGACGGGGACGTGCCACCCACCGGCACGTGAGCTGGAGCCAGCACAGGCTGACGGGCGAGGAGAAGCTGCAGGAGCAGTTTTGGGATGATGCAGCATCCTCGGAAGGGGGTTTGTGCCCTTTCCAGCCCCAATGGGGTTCATTCCTCTTCTCCCTCTGGCTGTGCTAAAATAAAACTATCCCAGAAATGTGGTTTCTGGAACATTGTCGGGGTGAATACAAACAGAGCTGTTCCCAGGGGCTCTGGGCAGCCTGGGGTGCCCCAGCAAGTGCTGGATTGGGACGTCTGATACAACCGTACCACTGGTGTCCCCAGGTTGGGGATGTGTCCCAAAGGTGGGTCCACTTGCCCTTCCCTGGTGCTGCCCCGTGTGCCGGCAGCGTCACCAGCGCAGCCGAGGCTGCTGCCCTCCGCCGTGCCAGGACCGGGACCCCTGCCGGGAGCATGGCCGGGTGTGGGCAGCATCGGGCGCGGGGTTCAGACCCGGCACAAGGTCGAGCCGGTGCGGTGGGGGCTCTCAGCAGCCCCGCTCTCACCGAGGAAGCGAACATCTCTGCCAAGCATCTGCATGGTGTCGACCTCCTGGCATGGCTGTGGTGGTGACCACCGGCGAGCGGCAGCTGGGCCGGCGTTATCCTGGAAATGTCAGCCCAACGCCAGCCTGCCGGTGCGCGCCAGGACACGGCGGGAGGCGGTGACTCGGCTTGCTGGCGTTGGCTACCATTTTAGAGGAAATGTGGAGCGGCGGGTAATTATTTCTCTTTCTTAATTGAAATTTCAGCCTCAGTGGTTCGCGAGAGCGGGCGGGAGAGGGAGCACAGGCGAGCGTGACACGAGCGCGGGGCTCAGCGTGGGACGAGGGCAGCACGAGCGCGCCGAGCCCAGGGGTGGCAAAGCATCTCACGACTCACGTGGGGTCCGGCGCCACCGGGGGGCGGTTCCCACCGCCCGCAGCACGACCTGCTCGTGCTCGCAAAATAAAACCAACCCCAAATACGCAGATATTTTAATTTTTTTGGGGGGGAGGATGATGCTTTATTGTTTCTTTATTCCTCTATTTCTGTTTTGCTTCGGATGGAGGGCCAATTAAATGAAATTACGCGCTGCAGTCTGGCACCCCGCGCCGGCTCGGAGCAATCAGGTGTAACGCAGCATGGCTGATGAGAGCCAATCAAGATGTATAAATGAGGTGTTGACATTCAAACAGCAGGTACCCGCGCCGCCCAGCCGCAGCCGCGCTCGCGGGCTGTCAACCCCGTGCCACGGATTCAGGCACGGGGCTGTGACAGGCGGCAGAAGGGCCGGTGGCATCGGGGCAGCCAAGATCCACTCGGATTCAAAGCATTTCATGTGAAGCAGAATGGTGGGGACACACAGAGCAGCACGTGTGGGCATGAGTGGGTGGTGGGCATCCCCACCGGGGTCTCTGTGCTGGCAGCTGTGCCCGGTGCCGATGATTGGTGCACCTCATGGTCGAGGAGACGCAGCAGCCGCCGAGCCCTTAGCGCTGCTCTGGGCTGGGCAGCGAAGCCAAATGCCGTCGCTTTGGGGAAACTGAGGCACGGGGCAAGCTGGTGGCATGAACACAGCTCTCCTGGCTCTCAGGCTCGCCGTAGCTGCCGCCGCAGGATGCGGTTCCCTCACCAGGACGTGGGGACCACGGGGCTGGTGTCGTGGCAGCACCGCACAGATCAGAGGAGCTCGGGGACCGTCCGGGGAGGAGAAAGCAGCTCCATGGCGAACAAACCTCATCAGCGTTTCCTGTCTCACGATGGAGAAATCGCGTGTGGTGAGAGGCTCTAAAAATAGGCACGGCAAAATTTTAACCACATTTGCAGATGTTAAAGGTAAAGCCAGAGCAGCCCTGGGGGAAAATAAAAACAACACATCCCTGGCCATGCCTCCCCGGTGTTAACCCCGGTCGCTGCCGGCGAGCCGGGGGCACACGGTTCTGAGCCAGCACGGTGATGGGAGGGTCAGATTGGGATGCCCTGGGTGGGCAGCGGGGCCAAGTTGCCGTCTGGCCGCGCCGCTCTCCGCCGCGTCCCCACGAAGCGTGGCGGGGAGGACATTAGGAGCAGCAGCACGTAGCGGCAGGCTCTGTCTAACAGCGCTGCCGCCTGACCCTGATTTGTAGCAGGGCTGAGCGGGGAGGTTTGCTGTAGCGTTACGGCTCTTCCTCTGGTAATAGCCGGCCGGACCGCAACACGCGTGGCGCTGCCGGCAGCACCGGGAGGCCGCGGCCGCCGGGGCGGGTGGGGTTGAAAAGGAGAAGCTGCTGTAGTTTGGTTGTGTTGCAGCTGGTTGCGAGGGGATGGAGAGGGCACATGGGGACGTACTGTCCCCTGGCACAAGCGGTGTCACCGCGGCGGTCGCTTCTCGCCGCAGCGGCGGTGCTGGTGCCCAGTACGGTGATGGGGAGATGGCTGGGTGCTGCCTGTCCCTGTCCCCACCCGCCCCATGTCCAGTGGCTTGTCCCACACACTGCCCCAGGTTCATGCTGGCGGTGCTGCCGTCCCCTCGCCGCCTGTCCCTGTGTCACATCACCAGGGCTGGAATGGTTTGGGGACAGTGGCCAGGGCTGCTAGGACCTCTCCCAGACAAGGCGTCAGCTCCTGGTGGCACCCAGGGATGTTGTTTCACCTCCCCATGCCAAGGGTGACAAACTGTCAGAGGGTGCCAGCCCTGCGCCTGCCAGCGCAGCAGTGACAGCAATGTCCCCGTGCCCCATCCCCGGGCCATGCCGGTTATGGGGAGGGATGCGTCCCGCTGCCCTTCGTCCCCAGGGACTTGCAGAGGCAAAACTGACCCTGGCAGTGAAGACACAAACCACGGAGGGTCGATCCGGGCCCTGGCGGTGCGGTCCGTGTCCGTGGGGGCTGGCGAGGGATGTTCTGCCCACGGAAGGTGGAAAAGGCGGCGCCGCCCGTGGCCATCGCCCTGTGGGGCTGTGCTCGCCGGCGCTGGCCCGGCAAGGAGAGGTCGGGAAACCTTTAACCCTGCAAACCTGGAAGGTTGACTTGGCCCATCGGAAAGAACGAGAGGGAGGGAAAAGTTAAAAGAAAGAAAATGAGATTTTTCAGATTACCTTAGCTGCCCGCCGGCTGATGCACCTCTGTACGCGGATCAGTGCTGGTGCGTGGGGGTTGACACGGCTCTCTCTTTGCGATGGGGTCCCCAGGTGGTTTTTAATAGTTTCTGTTTGTGCAATGGCTGAGGGGAACTCATCGCTTTCTGTCTGCCATTGCCTGGCATCACCTGTCCTCCTGCCTGCAACTGCTGCATCCTCATGGCTGGGTTTGGGGTGGTGGTTTGGGTCATCGTCAGCCTTTACCTGCAAGCCTGAAGGGGAAAAAATGCCCCTCGGAGTTTTATTTACCTAAGAAAACCCCAAACTGACCCTGCAACCTGCGTGGTGCCCCATGGCTGGATGGCCGGGGTGCCGGGGAGCAGTGCTGGTCCCCAAAGGTCTCTGTGGACAAGAGACGGCCATGCCAGGATTGGTGTTTTGGCAAAAGGCATCACCTTGCTGATAGGAATAATAACCAGTGGGGAGGGGGCCAGGGCAGGCAGACAAGCAAATCCGTTTTATCAGACGCCGCATATTTTATGAAAGCACATTTCAGCTCTTCAGCCTTGGAAAGCTTTTCATACCCTTTAATTTTCTAATAAAAAGGAATTACGTTTGCTGAAAAGCCAGTAACAAGATTCACTGTCATTGTCTTTTGTACAGACCATAATTCCTGGCTTGGGCTCCTGCCTGCAGCCCCGTTGTGTGGTCCTAGGTGTGGGTCCGGTGTGCCGGCAGCGGGCACCGCGGAGCTTTGCTGGCTGGAGCCCGCGGCAGCAACCGTGGACGCCGGGGGCGAAGGCGAGCGCCGTGTTCAGCTGCAACCGCAGGGATGCTTCTCGGTGCCGCGCAAAAAGCAGCGTCTGGTTTTGAGGCACACCGAGGTGGTTCCCGCTGGCCGTGGGTGCCGGTGAGCCGTGCCGGGGCAGCTCCGGCACACCCAGACCCGCAGGGCCCTTCCTTAGCGCCGGCCAGGCCGGGAAGGCGTTTTGTGATCCCCCCTAGGATGGGGATTGGGGAGGGCGCAGGGGACACGGCGCAGGGGGAGCGGTGGGTGCTGCACCCCATGTGGCAGCAGGACCCAGATCAGGCCCCGCTGTGGTGCCCCCCCCCGCCGTCCTGCCTGGTTTTACACCGTCGGGCTGATGGGGGTTCCCCATTCTCTGCTGCTCGCTGACGGGGAGGAGAGCTGCCCGTCCTCCCGCCATCCCACCCACTCGCATCGCCCGTCGCAGGGTTTTATTCCAGTGGGGAACTGGCTTTATCCCGGTGGGGAACCAGCACATCGCCATCCGGCACTGATCCTTCCTTTGGGTGTAGCAGGTCTGCGTGTGTAGGGAGGTGAATTTTCCTCATCGGACAGGGAAAGGTCGGAGCAGGAGCCCTTTATCACCCAGATGGGAACTGCTGGCACTTCCCAAGGGCCTGGATGCGCTGGGGCGGCTGCACCGCGCGCTGGCTCCTTGCCGCGGCCACCAGGTCCTGCAGGACATCCCTCCCCAGCAGCGGCTGGCTGCGTTTGATGCAGAGGGGACATCCCGGTCCCATCCTCTGTGGGGAAAACTGTCCCCAAAACCCCGGGGACCTGGCGGCCGCTCTCGGGGTGGCAGGGAAGGGTGAGCGCTGGCACAGGCTCTCTTCTTCCTGGCTTTGCCTTGGTGAGGGACGCACTGCTGGCATGGCAGGTGGGATGGCTCTTGAGCCAAAAAACGGGGAACTTAATCGCCATGTCATCAGCCTTGTAACCGCGAGCTCAATAATGGTGCAAGGTCCTGATTAGGCTGGTTCTCCCAGTTTTTGGTGGTCAGAGGATGGCTTTCCCGGTCTTTGGGATGGATGGGGCAGGTCGCGGTTACACACATGTCAGAGCAACCGTGTGGCCCAGGACAGCGAGCCAGTGTCCCCTGGGTCTGTGCCAACACTGCGTACCCAGCTGGTGACAAGAGTTTTCTGGGCAGCCGGTGCTACCCGGTCACCCCCAACCTCCTGGGCATCCCTCCTACAGGGTGCAGGATCCAGCATCTGCAGCACATGGGAACCGGGTGAGCCCAGGCTGCCCGGGGCACCCCTGAGATCCCACCGACCACCGGCGTGGCTGTGACCGGCACTGAGAGCCGCCAGCTCATCCCAGCTCTCTCCAAGCCCCCCGCACATCCCGGCAGGTTTGCAGCATCGGGAGCCCTTGGCAAACTCGCCCACTCCCCGCGTTCCTCCCGGGATGCGTCTCTCTCCGAGCGCTTGAGCCGCGGCTCTGCCGTTGCCGCGCGGGATCCCGGCCAGCTGCCACGTGGCGCCGGAGCCACGATGCCGCAGCCGCCGGCGCTCCGGCTCCCTCCAAGTTGCTCATTTGAAGTTTCAGCTCGCCGGCTGCTTTTGCACAGGGGGGACCCAAAACCAGCCTGCAAACACCAATAAATATCTTCTACATCCTCCCCCCCTCCTCCAATTCTCGTTTTCATTCTTACTTCCCAGCTGGTTTTGGGGGGGAAAACGGGTTTTCAAAGCTTTCCGTAAACGTGTGTAACAATAGGAAGCGTTGCCTTTTAGCCTGCGGCCGGCACAGTTTTAAATGAGGTCCCAGGTAGTCATGGTTACCTCTCCTCTTCAGTAAGAGATGACTTTTATTTCCTGCCTTTTGTATTTGCACATCTCAGATATACATTCTCCTAAACCATAATTGGTATTCACGGATAGACGGGGATGCGGGAGCGAGCCGCTGCGAGAGAGGAAGAGCCAGATGGACGCAGGGGTTGTCAAGGTCTCCAAGCCCCCAAACATCAGGAAATCTTAATTTCAAGTTATTTTTCCTCCCCCTGGCAAGGGCGGGGGGGGCAGAACCTGCCTCTCTGCAGCCTCAGGGCTTGTCCTGATCCCACCTCCCTCGCCGCATCCCGCTTAGCCTGGATGCTTCCCCGGGGATTCGGGATTCACCCTCCAAACCTCTCCTTGCACAAGGGCTCCCCAGCACCCCTCATCCCCTCCCGAGCATCCCTTGGTGGTGCTGAGCTGGGAGGGGGGCAGAAGGGCTGCCCCATGCCCCCCAGCCCTGAGCAAGGTCCTGACCTCATGGGCGCTGAGCGGGCGTGAGTTTCAACCGTGCACCCTTGGATTTTTGTAGGTGAGGAGGAGAAGCGGAGCCGCGGGGCCGTACACGGCGGCGGGCACAGCCCGGAGAGCGGGCGCGGGAGGGAGAAGCGCTCGGCGATGATTGATGAAAGATCATAGCCTCATTCCACAGGATCATTGCTCAGAGTGTGGGCAAAGCTGTGCGTCCCAGGGGGACCATCGCCGGGATGCGCGCGAGCCTGTGTTTCAGGGCAGAGGGGATGGAAAGCCACATATTTTATGCCTCTTTTTTCTTTTTTTTTTTTTTTTCCTTCTGTCTCTAAAGCACCAGGAAAACAAAAACCCAAGCTGTCTAATCAGAGACAAGCAGATTCCACCCACTTCCTTGGAAAACTTGCATTTGCTAGGAAATCATCTAGCTGCATTTACAGCAAGCAGAGTGCCCCAGCGGTAGCTCGTGCCTTTCTGGCAGGATGATAACCAGCGCTGAACAATTATTGCGCTGGAGCGGGAGCAGCAGACATATTGGCTTTTCTCAGCCAGCAGGAAAGAATTTGCAAAACTAAGCAGGCGGCTGGAGCAGCTCGGATTTGCAGCGCTGGATGCGCGGTGCCGGGGATTCGCAGCTCACCAGATTTGCTGGTGGCAGCATATCAGGGACTTGCACACCGCATGCACCTGGGCTCCTATTTACATTTGGGGGGGTTTTTTTTTGTTTGTTTTGCAAGGGAAGGGCTCAATTTTGCTGCCTGGAAAATGCCTCTGGTTGTCAGACACTCAGCCCCCCAGGTGTGCGCTAGGGCCGGTGGGGAGTTGTTTGCTTCTTTATTTTTTTTTTTTTCTCCTTTTAATGAGAAAAATGTGTTCTTGTCAAGGAGGTTGTCCTTAAAAAATACAGCGCTGGGAAGAAAGGCAGCCAGCTCCATGGTATTTATTTTTGTGGGGCCGTGATTGATGTGCAGCACCGGGAGCCTGCCCTGTGCCTGCAGCGTCGCCGGGGAGCAGGATCCGTCCTGGGGCTCCCAGGGGAAACCCTCTTGGGGCAAAGCCCCAAATCCCTGCTCAGAGCAAAGTGCTTTTGCTCGGTTTTAATTCCAGGTGGGGATGTATGGGATCGCTGGAGCGACTCCCATCCCACAGAGGTTTTTGGTACCTCTTGGGGGAAAACTTGCTCTGATTGCACATCCCGCGTGTGCCTTTGGCTGCTGCACGGGCTGGGCACGGAGGAAGCACAGAAGTCCCTTCTTTTACTGATTTAGAACCGAGGTCTGGCCCTGAACCCCCTCTGCCCGCTTGCAGCATCCCCCTTCCCAGCTGGAGCCTATTGGAGCGTGATGCTCCAATGTGGAAGAGCGTCCTGGCAGGGTTTTGGCACGGATTTGTGCCCCGCTCCCACCATGGCAAGGACACCGGGGCAGAGCCTGGCCCGGGATCCGCTGCCCGGCCCCGCTCTGGTTGCAAACTGCACATCAGTTGCAACAGCAGTTGATGGAGACTCCAGTATATTAGCAGCATTAATTAAGTTACAAAAATTATGCATGTTATCAGTTATGAGACGACCTTTCATAAACTCAGTTATTAAAGCAATAAAGCATGACCCGCTGGTCCTAACCAGTTTAATGGCTGGCTAAGAGTGCGGTTTTTCACATAATACTTTTAGCAGGTCATTAGCTGAGCAATAAGATAACACGCAGGGCCTAAGTGATGCGTGCGAATGGCAGCAGAGGCAGATGTGTTGATGGGGGGACGCGGGGCTGGGGGTCACTCTTCCTCCTGTGCTGCTTGCGTGGGTGTGGTGGGTGCTGTGCCGAAATCCCAACGTTGTGGGGCAAACCCATCCCTGGGGTGCTGTGGGGCAGCTTTGGGGCCGGTGTTGGTCCCTCTGCAGCCCCGGTGCTGCTGTAGGAGGGGAGACCCCGAACGTCTGCGGGGCTGGGGGAGGGATGGAGGGGCCAGGGTTCCCCCTGCCTGGCCAGGCTTGGCTTGTGGATGGTGCTGGTCTGTCTAGGCTGAAACCCCAATTTGGGGATGTCCGGGTTGGTCCCTGCATCCCTGTTCCCACTGCAGCACCCGTGGGGACATACCGGGTGTCCAGGGGTGTATGGAGGAGTCCACCAAGTCCTGGCCACCAGGTCCCACTCCCTCCGTGTGCTGTTGCCATTACTGACAGCATCCCAGCCGGCTGGCGATGCTTTTCCTACCTGTGGCCACGCCGCGGTACCTGGACCTGCCAAGAGCCACACCGCGCTGCCGGCACCCCCAGCACCCCCAAAGCGCCTTTCCCCGTCCCCGCCAGCCGTTTCCAAGCACTGACCCTCTCCATAAACAAAGGAGAGGGAGAGGGAGGGTGGCTGGCATGTTAATATACTCTCCCCCCCTCTTTTCCTCCCTTCATCCCTCTGGGAAAGGCCTTTGCAGATATAAGCAAACCTTGATTAAAAGCTGCCTGACAGGCAACGGCAGCAGCAAGCAGCAGGCAAGGAAGCTCTCCAAGTCCAAAGGGAGCTGCTTCTGCTGCTGCCGCTGCTGCCTCCATTCTCAGATGTCCCTGATCCTTTAATCAATCACAGCCGTGGAAGAGAAGAGCAAACACCCGTGCCGGGGCAGAGGTATGTGCTTGCATTCGTTCCAGCCGCAGCACCGAGCTGTCCCCCAGCCTGCAGCTGCTGTTTCGTCTCCCGGGGACAGCAGAGGCTGCGTCCCCTCTGGTCCCTCTGACACCCCCGCAGGACCCGGCACGGAGGATGGGTGCAGGCAGAGGGATGGGTGCAGGCGGAGGGATGGGTGCAGGCGGAGGGATGGGTGCAGGCAGCCTCTTGCCTGCATCTGCTCCCTCTCCAGGTGCTCCGGTGCCAAATGCATCCCCCGGAGGGATGATGCTCCCAGCTCCCATCCCGTGGGCTGTGCCGCACCGGTGCGCACGTACCCAGGGAGTGGGGAAAATGGGGTGTTTGTAGCTGTGTGCCCCACTGGGGAGCTGCTGGGATGGGAACAGCTGTGGGGCACCAGCATGGATGTTGCATCTAACACGGGGCTGACCGAAACCCAACCGTCCTTCGACGGCATGTGGTGCTGCGCCCGCAGCTCCTGGCTTGGCAGCAGAGCCCATGCTGGGCTGTGTGGGGTGGGCAAGGGGTCCGTTCCAAGCCCCAACCACCGGCATGTAGAGAAACCACCCCCTCCAGGATGATTTGTCACCACGACCCGTGTGTCGCCACGGGGCTCACTCCTTGGGGTGGCAAGAGATGGGGGCGGAGGGAAGGGAAAAACATGTCATTTTAACAAAACCCAGCAAAATCCTCTTTCCTGCCTGTTTCCCCAGCCTGTGTGTGGCGATGGGGGCTCTGGCAGGGACAGGCAGGGACTGCGATTTCCGTGCTTATTTTTTGCCGTTGCTTATTTTTAGCGCCGCGTCTTAATATATTGTGACAGTGCCCTGGGATGTACTGCGCCTCCGGTCGTATGAGAAGGTGTCTGGGGCAATGCCGCTTGACGCCGCAAACGAGTTTCAGCCAATCACCGGCACGACACTGGTTAACGAGGCACCCGCCACTAACGGGGGATCCCTGGAGGGGACCGGGGAGGAGTGGCAGGGCCGAACCGGTGCAATGAATTTGTCGGGGCTCTGCGGGGAGGGACTTGCTCTGGAGGGAGTCCTGGGTTTTAAAGATCTTTAATGTTTTTTAATAAGGTGGTGCTGGTAATGAGGGACTGATCGCTGGCGGCTGAGCCTGTGCCCGGTGAGAGCGATGTCTTCGGTTGGGGCCGTGGCGGAGAGCGGGTGCCCACAGGGTTGGGGACATCCAGCGGTTTGGTTTTCCGAGCAGGGACTTTGTGGGTACCAGGGCACAGCGGTGCCACGCTGACCTCAATCTCCCTTCCCGGACCTGCTCTTTGGGAAGGGTTGGATGGTTTCCACACCAAGACGTGCCATGCGGTTGCATTTTTGGACCTGCAAGTGGTTGTTATCGCAGAGAGGCAGCTGGCAGAGACATGGGGACATCGGGATCTTGCTGGGAGCCCACCAAGCCAGAGGTCACCAGCACGGGCTCAGCCGTGGGTGCAAATCTGGCAGGGACGCCGTGGCCGGGGGAGAGCTGGGCGCATCGTGGGGGTGGTTTTGGCAGGAGGCGTCTGCGCGCGGGGGCTGCCCGCCCCCAAGCCCATTAGTAACGGGTCTTTGTGGAATAACCCTCCTCATTAAGGCGAGCTACAGCCGCTTTATAAAGAAATTATACTCGGCTCTGGCCAGGCTGTGCATATGGAAATGGGGCGATGCACAAGCACTGATTGAGACATCATGGGGCAGCTCAGCCCAGGATGCCTGGGAATTCCCAGGTCTGGGGGGTAGTGGGGGGCTCTGGAGGGGCTGGAGGGTGCTGGTGGTGGGGGACACACCACAACCACCTCCCAGGTCCTTTCATGCACCCAGGGCCTTGGCAGGAGCCACGGAGCTGTTTAGGGCTGAGGTGTCTCCAGTTTTTGGAGGGGGGATGCTCCAGGACCCCAACTCCAGCCCCCTCATCTTCACTGGCATCACGACGCAGCTCCTGCCGTCTGCACCGTGACATCTCTCTTGGTTCGGGGGAGTGGAGGGGAAAACCCCTCTTATCCGCCCCCCCATCATTTTATCGAGACATCACTGCGAGCCCAGCGCTGGTAGCGGAGGCGTGGGGTCCCCCTCCGCTCCCCCACCTTGTGCCAGACCCAGAGCCCCGCTGAGCTGGGATTAAATCCTCCTGATCACACACGTTTGGGATGTTGGGATGCTCCACACACACATTCGGGATGTTGGGATGCTCCAGGGTTTGGGAGAAGCTGGAGCAAGGTCCTGGAGCTGCAGCCATCCCAAGTATCAGGCAGCTTTGAAGCCCATCAAGGGACACTGAGGGACACCAAGGGACACGGAGAGACACTGAGGTCCCTCCCGTGGCACTGGTACTGCTGCTTTCCAGGAGGGAGAGCTCAGGCCGGGAGCGGACACGGCAGCACCAGCCCCCTGGACCCGGCCGCAGCATCCCCGCATGCCGGGGCATTGGCGCCTCGTTGTGCCAGCGCGGCGGCAGCTCGGTGGAGAAATGAGACCCTTGGTTTTTTTGGCAGCGTGTTGCTAATCAGCACGACCCAGCACACACCGCCGCGGGCGCGCGGCTCGCTGCTATTTAAGGAGCCTACTTGAAATACACCTGCAAGAATGGAGAGGAGCGCCAGCAAGTAAATAACCCAGCAACCCGCCGGAATGAAAACACCGGCGGGGGCGTGTGGGCAGAATGAGAAGAGATGCAGCGATTTAAGGAAAAAAAAGAAAAATTAAGTGCAAGCTGGTGATTGAGGGGCTTGGTCCCAGTTGTGCTCCGTTTTTCCATAGGGATGCTCCCTGGTTCCCATGCTTGGCAGGGAGATGGATGTCCTGATAGCTGTGATTGAGGGGTCTCACCTGCATCCCCGGCACAGGCAGGGGGACGGATGGAGCCCCCCCCGCCATCTCCCCACTTGTGTGTTTACCACACACTGCCATTCGGCTCATGCCTTCTCCCCCCCGCCCTGTCTCTCCCCTCCTTTTCTGAAACATTATAAATCAAACGGCTTAAAATGTAAAGCATCAAAAATTCTAAAACCTTCATCTATTATTAACTGTGACAGTAAATTCCACCTCTGAATGTTTCACATAGCAACTGTTACCAGGACTTGGCATCCAAAGCTGATGTTCCAGCAACTTTCCATCACCCGCTGCTGCTCCGGCGATGCCGGGACCGGCCCAGTGAGACGCGCTGCCCTTCCCGACACCTTTTTATGGGACTGGGGTGCCAGCAGAGAAACCCAGCTTGGATTTAGTGAGCGCAGCCTGGCCATGCTGCCGGGATGGGAAAGGAGCTCAGTGCTGTGTATTGGGGTGCGGGATGTGGTGGAGGGGGTCCCCCGTGATGGTCCTCGCTCCCTGGTGCTCTTGTAACCTCCAAACCTCATTACTTTCACCATCACGTTATGGAGCGCCACAAATAATGACGATGTGAGCGGGGTAGTTAAAATGAATGGCCAGAGAGATGCTTTGCGGAGGATGGCGTTTGCTTTTCTACTGCCGCTTGGCCCCACTGGTGGTTGTGGTTGTGCCCCCCGGGTGGTGACCCCCACCCCAGCACAGGCAGGGGGTCTCGCTGCTCCAAGCATCTGGCTGGTGATGCCCGTGGGGACCAGAAGCCGGGTGTTCGCCACCGGTGCTTGTTTGCCTTCCCCGCACGGCATCGCGGCTCCGCTCCATGTTGTGTCCAGAGGCCGCGATGGCTCTGGCTGCTGCCGGCTCAGAGGGAACTGAGTTGGGGTAGTTTGGGTTGGGGTAGTTTGGGTTGGTTTTGGCTGCGTGGAAACACCGGGAGCCTGGTTGGAGGCAGGGACAACCCCGGCTCTGCAGCCCCATGGACTACTCTCTACAATTGCCTGAAAGGAGCTTGGAGCCAGGGGGGGTCGGGCTCTGCTCCCCAGGAACAAGCGCCAGGACCAGAGGAAACGGCCTCAAGTTGCACCAGGGGAGGTTGAGGTTGGATCTGGGGAACAATTTCTTCCCCAAAGGGCTGTGGGGCATTGGAACAGGCTGCCCAGGGCAGTGCTGGAGTCACCATCCCTGGAGGGGTTGGACAGACGGAGATGAGGTTCTCAGGGACGTGGGGCGGTGCCAGGGGTGGGGTAGCAGTTGGACTCGCTGATCTGGAGGGTCTTTTCCAACCAAACTGATCCTGTGATTCTATGCTGAACCTGGTCCGGTGAGAGCCCAGCCACCACACCAGCATCCCCAGTGCCAAGCTGTGACCGCAACGAGGCTCACACAGCATCCCTACGCACCCAAAACCACCGTGCCCGGTGCCCTCACCCCCTGGCACGGGCATCCCCGCCATCGCCATCGCCCCGGCTGTGCCCTCTGCCCGCCAATCCCGGTGTCTGCCCGCGCACTGCCGGCATCTCTGCCGGCATCTCTGCCGTGCCGTAGCGGCTGCTCCACCGCCTCCCCGGGGACCGGCAGCAATTTTCCTGCTCTGAAGAAGCTTGTGAAGGTTTGAGTGAATCTGGGAAGCAAATCTAATTGGCAACCTGGTAATTCCTCAGGGGGACGTGTACTTTGGTCATATCTAAGTACATTCCAGCCAGTGTTTAAGACACGCCGAATCCAAACTTGGACAGTCAAATACCAGCAGCTCTAAGCTCCTTATCTATTTCAGGCAGATTAACTCCTTAATCATCCCTTTTGGAAGTTCCCTGCCCCAAATTCTTCTCCCCTCCTCTTTGCCCTCCTGCCCGGTTTTTCAGCAGGAACAAAAGGAGCGGATTTTGGGGGGTGCAGAAGGTTGGGATGGTGCCCGCAGTGATGGTCAGAGTCAGTAACTGGGAACCAGGAGAAGGCCTGTGGAAATCTCCTTCATCAGTTCACCTGCCCTGGTATTTGTCTTTGGGATTTAGAGAAGGTGAATGTATAATACCGAAATAATTTATCACACAATATCAAACCTCAATTTGTTTTTTTCAACCCCCTTTTTATTCTGGTTTTTTAGCCTTTATTTTTTTAGCCTTGATTTATTTTTTCCAACCTCTTTTTATTCTTTTTTTCTTTTTTTTTTTCCCCAGGGGATTACTGCTCAGGATCCCCTAGCCGAGGTCCAGCCGAGGGTACCGGTTGGTAGATGTGCTGCTCCGTGATCGTGGCAAGGGGTTGCTCGTTTTTTTCCCCTTTTTTTGTCCCCCCGGCAGGCAGAGGAGGCTGTGCCGAGCCGCCGGGACGCAGCCGGTGCTGGCCACTGTCACTCAGGGGAGTGCCGGAGCATTACGCTTCATTACCGAGCTGTCTGCTGCTGGCGGGAGATGACTTAGAGGGCAGAGCCTGGCAGCGGTGCGGCCAAATTCATCTCTGGCGGACAGACCTGTCTGCAGGATGCCGAAGCGCAGCATCCACAGGATGCCGTGACCCGGGGCGGGGGGAATTGCTGTGCCGGCGGTGGGAAGCCGCTGGGCGCTGGGTCTCCGGCTTGGGTGGTGCGATGCGGTACGGCAGAGCGGCTGCCCTGAAAGCAAAGGCAGGAGGTGCCACGAAACCGGACCGTGGGAAGGTGAAGGGGGGACAGAGTGATGCCCGTCGGTCCCGGTGAGGGCGTCTCAATGGGACTGGGAACACTGGTAATGTTTAGTGACACTCATATAAAACATGGGCTTAAGTGTCCCTGTGTGCCTGCCAGCACGGAGGGGACATGGTGGGGACATAGCGGGGACATGGGACACCAGTGGCAAAGCCCCATCACCTCCCAGAGAGGGAGCAGACGCACGGGAGGGGGACGGGTGCAGCCGGGTGCCAGGGTCCATCCTTTGCCCATCAGCTGCCATCCCACGGCAGCTGGTTTTGGCCACTGTAGCGCGAATTTGCTGGAAGTTTTTGGGGAAGAACTGGCTGTGGCCAGGGCAGAACCTGACCCCACTGAAGCCGGAGGGGATGGAGCTGGTGGCATGGCTGGGAGAGCTGGAAATGTCCTGGTGGTGACGGCCACCTGTCATCTCCTGGGGTCTCCGGGGCTGCTGGGGATGGAGACACCCACGAGGGGAGGGGGTCCGGGACCCCAGCACGGGGCTGGGGCACGAGCCTGCTCCATCCCTGAGCTCCCAAACTGGTATTTGTTGGGAGCCCCAACACCGCACACAAACCTGGACACACGGCTGAAGCGCGGCCCCGTCCCTGCGGGGTGCAGGATGGCTCTGAGCTGCGGTGCTGGGTGGGTGCCGGGTCCTGCCGCCGGGCTTGGTGTGGATTTGCCGGGCCGGAGAGCTCAGTGGGCGCTCATGGGTCAGCACAGCGTGGGGACCGTCAGCCATCCCCATCACGTTCCCCGGGGAACGCACCCTCGCGTGTTCAACCTCATCTGCTCGCAGCATCCATGAGTAACCGGATCCCGAGACAGCCACGTGCCGAGTGGATCTGGGACCGGGACGAGGATCCATTTGCTCTCCCACCCTTGCGAGAGCTTTTATTTCCTTTTATTTTTGTTGCAAGCGTCATAAACCCTGCAGGGCCTCGGCATCACCAAGGAGGATGCCATGGGGCACCCCACTTTCCTCACCCAGCAAGGAGGGGTCCAGCAGCACCTCAGGGGTCCAGCACCCACTTCCATCCTGCTAACGAACCAGTATCTTGTTTATATAGTTTCAGCAAAACAGCTTGTCCAACAGCCCACGAGCAAGTGCTTGGGAGGCTGCTCTGCGGGGAGGGTCTCGCCAGCGATTTGCATATATGAAAAGTGCAGGAAATATTCTTTTTTTTCTCTTTATTTCTTCTTTCTTTCTTTTTGCTTTTTTCTTTTTTCTCTTTTTTAAATTTTTCTTTCCTTCTTATTTACTTTTCTTTCTCTTTCTTTTTTCTTTCTCTTTTTCTTTTTTCTTATTTGTTTTTTCTCTTTATTTTTTATTTTTCATTTTTCTTTTTTCTTCTTTATTTCTTTTTTCTTGCTCTTTCCTTTTTTCTTTTTTCCTTTTTCTTTTTTCTTTCCTTTTTCTTTTTTTCCTTTTCTCTGTTTCTTTTTCTTTTATTTTTTCTCTTTCTCCCCTTTTTTAACCCTTTGGTTTTTTCCTTTTTTTTCCCCTCCCTTTTCAAATCCCCCCCTTGGCATTTTCCAGCAGCAAGAAGAAACACCCCAACTTTCCCCGACTCTCATACCACCCCCATCCTCCAGCCCAACCCTCTGCCAACCTCCCAACCCTGACATCAGGAACCCCCCAGCCATAATTCCAAAATAAAAGAGGAAAAACCAAGGGGAGAGGCTGGAGCTGGCAGATGAGCCGGATTTCCACGCGAGGGGCTGAGGTTGGGGAGGCCATGGGCTTCCCCTGGCAAGCGCCAGAGAAACCAGCGCCAGCAGAAACGTTGAGTCATGAGTGCGGTTTGCAGGCGATGTTGTTGTTTTTTTTTTTTTTCCTGAATAAAATTCCTCACTGGGGAGGAGCGGAGCTGGGGGGGGGGGGCACAGGGATGAAGGACTGTGCCCCCCAAATCTGGCGTTGAGCTGTCCATGGGGGTTGCACCCCATTGCAATGGGAATTCCCTGGGCAGATTCCACCCCCACAACACCCCTCCCCGAAGGGAATTCCCCAGCAGCTGGATGGGAGGAGCAGCATGATCTGGGGGGCTGCAGGGGATGGGGACCCCCATCCTTCCTCCTCCTCCTCGCTCCCCGCATCCGCCCACCCCCGCGCGATGGGCGGCGCAGCCCCAGCTCCATTTATCATCATCTGCGGGCAAGTGAAGTGTGCAGGGAACAGCTGCTCCGGTCGGCTGAGCGCCGAAAAAGGAGGGGGGAACGCAGGGATGAGGGGATGTGGGGGGGCTGGGGTCTGCCCTGTGGGTACCGTTCGCCTCCCAGTTGCTGCACTGGGATGGAGTGTTCGTGTTATGGGAGATGGTGGTGCTGATGGGGGAGGGATTGGGGAGAAGGTGTGTTAATGGGGGTGCATTGGAGAGAGGGTATATTATAGGGGTTCATTGGAGGAATGATGTATTAACGATGTTCATTGCAGAGAGGGTGCAATAAAGGGGTTCACCGGGGGAGGGAGCATTATCGGTGTGTATTGGACAGAGATTGTATTAAAGGGGTTTATTGAGGGGACTGCATTATCGGGGGCATTGGAGAGGGTTCATAATGGGGTTCACTGGAGGGAGGGTGTTAAAGAGGCATTCATTGAAGAGGTGGTGTATTAAAGGGGTTCAGGAGTTCACTAATGAGAGGTTCATTAAAGGGGTGCACTGGAGTGGAGATGTATTAAGCGGGTTCATTGGAGGGAGGGTGCATTAAAGGGGTTCATTGGGGAGAGGATGTATTAAAGGGGCTCATTGGAGGAGAGAGCATTATTGGGGTGCGTTGGGCAGAGATTGCATTAAAGGCAGTTTTGGGGGGTCAGCAGATTAACAGGGGGCATTAGAGGATCCATTAAAGGGGTTTATTGGGGGACAGCACATCAACAGGGCATTGGAGAGGGGGTGCATTAGTGGGGTTCGTTGGAGGGAGGGTGTATTAAGGGGGTTCATTGGAGGGAGGGGGCATTACGGGGTGCATTGATAGGGGGTGCACCCCAGGAGGGGTGTTGGGCCCCACCAAGCTGGGTGCCATCATCCAGCACCAGGCACTGCAGGGACATCAGGGGATGCAGGGACAGACGGACGTCGGCAGCTCCACAACCGCCCGGAGGGTCTGATTGAGCCCCACGGGTCCCTTTGCACTGTCTGGGGGTTCTGTCTGTCTGTCCGTCCCCCTCAGTTTCTCTCATTCCCAGCTCCTGGGGCAGGATGCCCTTTCCTGAGCTGTGCCCCACACTGCGACCCCCCCGGCTCCCCTCTCTGCCTCCTCTCTTCTCTCCTCCCTTAATAATCCAATTCTCCGGAGCAGTTTGCGGTGTGGCAGCCAGCCAGAAAAGGTTTCTTTAAACTCCACCAGCTCACAATTAAACAAATCCGAGGCTGATGCTCCTTGATAGGTGCTTATTCCCCCATGAGAGCCACCAAGGAGGGGTGAGGGGGGTCCATCCCTTCACCCCCACAACCCAATGGCACCTCACTGCACCCCTGAGTGGGGGGGGTGTGCTGGGAGGGGGTTTGGCGCAGGGGTTTCGGGGTGGGGAGCGGGGTTCTGCGATGCTCCGCTGGCAAAGCATCCCCCTGCCAGAGCTGGCTGCTATTTTTAGTGGCTGAGTCCTTGTTGATGGCGCAGGAGCAGCCGGAGGAGCAGCAGGGCTGGGGGGACCAAATCAGCCCCCGCGGGACGAGCAGCAGCTGGGAAGCGAGACTGGGATTTGGGGGGCCGGGGGACGCCGGCAGCCTCCAGGGCTGAGGTGTTGGGGGTTTCAAGTGCTTACCGAGGGTGCCCTGCCACCAAAAGTCCTGGGCCGCCTGCAGAAGGGTGCGGATCCGGCCCTGTTGTGTCCATGCCAGCCAAGGGGAAGGGAGAGGAAAGGGGAAGGAAGGAGGGGTGGGGAGGAGGAAAATGACACCAAACCCAGCCATGCAGCACAAATCCTCCCGAGCAGCAGGCAGGCTGTGAGCTGCCACGCAGGCGGCATCGGCAGCGCTGGGGCTGCGCTGGGCTGGCCGTGCCGTGCGGTGCAATGGCTCAGCTCCTGGCATTGGCCCCATGCACCGCATCGGCCTTGGGCGCTGCATCAGCCACATGCACCGCATCGGCTCCGTGCACTGCCTTGGCTGCATGCACCACAACAGCTCCATGCACCGCATCAGCCCCATGCACCGCATCAGCCCCGTGCACTGCATCAGCCTTGTGCACCGCATCCGCCCCATGCACTGCATCAGCCCCGTGCGCTGCATCAGCTCCATGCACTGCATTGGCCCTGTGCACTGCATCAGCTCCATGCACCGCATCAGCCCCATGCACCGCATCAGCTCCATGTACCGCATCAGCCCCATGCACTGCATCGGCCCCATGCACCACATCAGCTCCATGCACCGCATCAGCTCCATGCACTGCATCAGCTGCATGCACTGCATCAGCTCCATGCACCGCATCAGCTCCATGCACCGCATCAGCTCCGTGCACCGCATCAGCTCCGTGCACTGCATTGGCTGCATGCACCGCATCAGCCCCATGCACCGCATCGGCCCCATGCACCACATCAGCTCCATGCACCACATCAGCCCCATGCACTGCATTGGCTGCATGCACCACATCAGCTCCATGCACCGCATCAGCTCCGTGCACTGCAGCATGGCCTCATGAACCACAGCATGGCCCCAGGTCATGCAGCGGTTCTGGGAAGTGCAGAAGGTCCTGTGTGTCCCCAAAGGGTAACAGCAGAGCTGTGCTGGGAGCTGTGGGGCCGGCTGGGCCACTCATACGTCCCCGGGGACCATGGGCACAGGATGCTCCCGGGTGGCTGTATTCAGACACAAGCACAGCTCCTTGCCTTGCAGGGACAGGGTCACGCTGGCTCTGGGCACCACGATGGCCTCAAGTCCCCACCTCCTCCCACAGACACCCTGGGGACCCCTTCCCATGCCGTGACCACTGGCTGCAGCCGCGGTGGCTTTGCCAGCTGCCAAGGGCAGGTGTCCGGCTGCTGCCATGCGCCGAAGGCCCCGTGTCGATTCCCATTGCAGGAGCTGGGCTGGAAACTTCTTCAGGGCCGGGAGAGCACGTCTGGCAGGGACGTGGCGGGGGGGTGACCGTGTGGGGCCTTGGGGACACGTCTGCGGCCGCCTCCCCCTCCCAGGCAGGGCTGTAACCTTGCTGCTGTCGACAGCTTGATTTGATGCCATTAAAGCGTTTGCTCGGAAACAGCCTACATCAGGCGGCAACATCTGTTACGGCCTTTCTCCAGCAAAGCTGCGGCAGAACCGAGGGCAGAGCTGGCCTTTGGCTCTGCTGGCAGGTCTGGGTGCTGCTAGTGACAAGTGTGTCCCCTCCTGGCCCCCAGCAGCAGCCTCATCCCCAGCAGAGTGCCCAGCGTCTGCACGGAGATGCGGACATGGCTCCGGGCATGGGATCTCGGCTCATCTTGGATAGGGAAGCAATGGGCAGCTGCAGCCCGGTGGATCTCATCCAGCCCCTCATACTGTGGCCGCTGTAAGAGGACACCCAGGGGTGCAGGATGAGCCCCAGCCCTTGCCAGGCACCAGGACATGTCCCCCTGTCCCCATGGCCTGATCCTGCTGGGGGGCTTCCTCCTACGCACACACACGCACACCCTGCTTGCATGCGCAGCGCCGCACACTCTACACGCATGCATACCCTGCAAGTGTGCAAATTCTGCACACATGCACACTATGCAAGTGTGCAAACCCTGTATGCATGCAAGCTCTGCACACGTGCACACCCTGCACACATGCACACCCTGCACGCGTGCTTCCTCTGCACAACTGAACGACTTGTCCCATTGCACCAGGTGCTTTTGCTCAGCCTGGCGTTGTCCCAGCTGTTTGGAAAAGTAACAATAATTAATTAATAACAATAATTAATATTTAAAGAGAACAGGGGGGAAAAGGCTCCTATTAAAGCACCGACCCAGAGTCTTCTCAAGCTGATTTCATTTTTCAGACCTGCTTCCACACGAAGCACGAGGGGCCCTTTTCTCCCTTTAATTTTCTCGCCACCACCTGGGGCTGCCCCAGAGGCTTGGCTTTGATTTTGCTGCCTTTGTTCCGGCAGCCCCAGCTCAGGACAGGCCAGCACTGCGCCCACGCCGTGGTAGGGACATTCACACCGGCGTCACTGGATTTCTGATTGACCCATCCTTTCCCCGGGATCTGGGCTTCAACTGTTTCCAGTTGCCTGTGCAGCCTGCGAGGTGCAGCTCTGATACGGGGAAGAGACATGGAAAGCATCCAAAAATAGGATGGAGGGGACAGGAGGACATGCTGACGTGGGCAGCACCGAGCTCAGTTCCAGGGGCGCAGGGGGCACTGTGCAGTCAGTGCATCCCTGAGATGCTGGTGGTTATGGAAATATAACTAAATAAAGCCTTGTCTGTGTATGTAGTCCCCAAGAAGGTGCAAAAAGGAGACACTACCAGTGTCCACACCACCAGCACCCCATCCCCTCCCCTCGTCACAGGCAGAGGGGATAGCGTGAGGGCCACCACTGTGGCACGTCACCAAGAGAGTGGCACTGGAGACATCCCCAGGGAGCTGCAGACCCTTGGGGCTGCCCTAACTTGAGCTCCCAAATCTCAAGTTGCTGCTGGAACAGTCTCGTGTTCACCCCAGCGCCTCCGACCTGCCGGTGCTGGGGACGGGCAGGCTGTGTCCCCACTGTCCTCGAGCCCTTCATTAGCCCCACAAGCTGCTCAGCTGCTTCCGACATCAAACCGGTGACCCAGGTGCTTCCCTGCACCTAACGCGAGCGGGGCTGGAAATGAGGTTTAATGACGATGGTGACGAGGCGCTGGGCTGGCGGGAGCAGACAGCTTCCAGATGGCATCGCACCGGGCAGAGGGAGCGCCGGGGGGGCTGCGGGAGGCAGCAGCAGGCAGAGCCGGGCAGAGCCAGCAAGTTGAAATGACTTTTTTTGCGGCAGAGCCTGCAGTTCTGGCCCTCCACGCTGCTGCTTCCAGTAATTAGCCTCAATAATTAAAAAGAATGGCAATAAGCGGGGTGTTCACAGGGGCTCGCAGGATGCCGGCGTCCCCAGGGAGGGTGTGCGAGGAGGGGGGTGAGCGATTTGCAGAGGCGAGGGGTCACGCGTGGTGCAGGGGGTCACTGCGGCCCCACGGGGCTGCAGGGAGGGGGTTTGTTCACCCAGCAAAGCCGGGACGGGCAGCAGAGATGGGGAAGGTCCCAGCAGCGGCGTCAGGGTCTGGCTGGGCATGGCGCAGGCAGCGGGGAGGCAGCAGGACCCGGCCACCCCCCTGCTCGCGGGCACCGTGCTGTGGAGCGGGGCGATGCAGCAGGGTCGATGCAAGGAGGTCTGACAGGATGATGCAGAGTGGTGAAAGGTGAGGCGATGCAATGCCAAACGATGTGACGTGGGGCGAGACGATGCGACGCAGAGCGATGCGAGGTGATGCAAAGCCAGCTGCTGCAATCTGGGGCAATACAGCGCAGTGTAATGCAAGGAGATGTGATGCAGGGAGATGCAATGCAAGGCAATGTGATGTGATGCGATGTGATGCAAGGCAATGCAATGCCAGGCAGTGTGATGTGATGCGATGCAGGGCAATACAAAACAATGCAATGCAATGCAATGCAAGGTGCTGAAATGCAAGGCAATGGGATGCAGGACAATGCAAGGTGATGCAATGCAGGGCAATGCAATGCAAGGTAACACGATGCATGGAGATGAAATGCAAGGCGATGCAGTGCAAAGAGATGCAACGCAAGGTGATGAAATGCAAGGCGATGCAATGCAGGGCGATGCAATGCAAGATGACATGATGCAGGGAGGTGAAAAGCAAGGTGAGGTGATGCAGGGCGATGCAATGCAAGGCAATGTGATGTGATGCAGGACAATGCAATGCAAGGTAACACGATACAAGGTAACAAGATGCAGGGAGGTGAAATGCAAGGGCAATGCAATGCAGAGCAGTGCAATGCAGGGCGATGGAAAGTGAGGTTAACGCGATACAAGGAGCTGAAATGCAAGGCGATGCGATGCAAGGCAATGCAATGCAGGGCAATGCGATGCAGGGCAATGCGATGCAGGGCGCTGCAATGCAATGTAAGGTCATGCAGAGAGGTGAAATGCAAGGTGATGCGATGCAAGGCAATGCAGGGCGATGCGATGCAATGTAAGATGATGCAGGGAGGTGAAATGCAAGGTAACACGATGCAGGGAGGTGAAAGGCAAGGCAATGCGATGCAGGGCGATGTGAGGCGACACAGGGCGATGTGATGCAAAGCGAGGCATTGCCGGGCAATGCATTGCCAGGTGCTGTGCTGCGGGGTGGCAGCGAGGCCACATGGTGCCAGCGGGGCGATGCCATGGCAGGCGAGGCGATACCCCCGCGGCACACGCGCTCCCCGGCCCTCCGCGGTGGCAATGCTTCATTTGAATTCTCGCCTCTCTCTCTCTTCGCAGATAACGAGCCCGCGCCATGCAGTCCTTTCGAGAAAGGTGTGGTTTCCATGGCAACCAGCAGAGCTACCAGCCGACTTCACAAGATACATCACGCCTGGAGAATTACAGGCATCAAAGTCAGGCAGGGCCGAACTGCGAGCGGCAGAGGCTGGTGGCGAAGGAGTACTACAGTCAACAGCAACTGCCGTACGCGGGCTACGAGAACAGCACCGTGGAGAAATACCACCGGGGAAACAAGCAATTAGCCGGGCAGCAGCTGCAAGGCAGGCCGGCCTTTTCCAGTTACACCGTGCAGGAGAACAGCCCTTACCCGGCCCGTTATTCAGGGGACGAGAGCCTGCAGGCATGGGGCAGCCAGCCGCAGGCACTGCCTGGCGGCGTGGCCAAGTATGAGGACAATCTGATGAAGAAGACGGCGGCTCTGGCGGGCGGGCGGCCGTACCACGAGCCATCGGCTGCCCCGCTGCCGTTCCGGACTCACTTTCAGCAGCAGCAGCAGCCGCCGCCCACGCTCCCCTACCCCAAACTGCAGCGGCAGAAGCTGCCCAATGATGTCTCCTCGCCCATGCCCTTCTCGCAGAGCCCCCACTTCGGGCAGCGCTCGCAGTCCTTCCCCGCCTCTTCCACCTACTCCTCGGTGCCAGGGGGCAGCCAGTCCGCACACACCTACAAGAGCTGCACGGCACCCTCGGGCCAGCCGCCGCTGGAGCGGCCCCTGGGCAACGCCGCCAGCCTGGCCCCCGGCCCCCGCGTGCCCAACCTGCACGGCTACCAGCCCAACCGCATCGGCTACGAGCAGCCCCCGCAGCCGCCGCCGCAGCCCCCGCAGCCACCGCCACCGCAGCCCCCGCAGCCGCCTCAGCCTCCACAGCCACCGCAAACTTTGCAAGGGCGTCATCACGCCCCGGAGACCCTCCACTACCAAAACCTGGCCAAGTACCAACATTACAACCAGCCGGGTCAGACCTACTGCCAGGGTGACGCGCCGCCTGTGCGGACACCGGAGCAGTACTACCAGACCTTCAGCCCCAGCGCCAGCCACTCGCCAGCTCGCTCCGTTGGCAGGTCCCCGTCCTACAGCTCCACTCCCTCCCCGCTGATGCCCAACCTGGAGAATTTCCAGTACAGCCAGCAGCCGCTGAGCACCGGCGCCTTCCCAGCTGGTATCACCGACCACAGCCATTTCATGCCACTGCTGAACCCTTCTCCCACTGATGGGACGAGCCCTGACGCTCAATCTGGGAACTGCAAAAATTTGCAAAAGGAGAAGCTGCCCGAAAACTTGCTGTCGGACCTGAGCCTGCAGAGCCTGACGGCACTCACCTCCCAGGTGGAGAACATCTCCAACACCGTCCAGCAGCTGCTGCTCTCCAAAGCAGCCGTGCCCCAGAAAAAGGGTATCAAGACCCCGGCGAGGACCCCTGAGCAGCTCAAGGGGCAGCACTGCAGCCCTGAGAGCAGCACCTATTCGGCGGAGCAGGTGGGGACCCCCTTGTCCGACCCGCTGAGCACCCCTCAGTCTGTCCACACCGAGACGCAGGACGCGGACTATCTCAGTGGGTCGGAGGACCAGCTGGAGAGGAGTTTCCTGTACTGCAACCAGAACCGCAGCCCTGCCCGTGTCAACAGCAACTCCAAGGCGAAGCCCGAGTCTGTGTCCACCTGCTCCGTCACCTCCCCGGATGACATGTCCACCAAATCAGACGACTCCTTCCAGAGCATCCATGCCAGCCTGCCCCTGGAGACCTTCACCAAGTATGTGACCAACGAACGGGACTGTCCACGGCTTCTCCTCAGCGCCCTGTCCCAGGAGGAGCTGGCTTCCGAGATCATCGTCCTGCAGGATGCCATCAGCGAGAAGGCGGACAAAACCTGGGCCAACTCACCCATGCTGAGCAAGGAGGCCACCAAGTCCCCCTTCCAGCTGGAGAACCACCGGCCCTGCCTGGACTCCATGGTGAAGGGCGCCTGGCCGAGCCAGGGTGACTCCAGCACCCTCACCGAGCCCCTCAAGCTGGACAAGGCTTCAGGGGCCAGCACTGGGAAGGACTTCGGCGAGGAGGTGTACGAGGGTCCCCAGGTGGAGTTTGTGGATGCTGAGACTAAGGATGCGCTGAAGGACGCGGCCCCGCTGGCCTTCAACTCCAAGCCCAGCATCCCGGCAGCGACATCGAGCGCGGGAGCTGCCGGCTATAGCTGCTACTCGAACACCACTGCCAACTCGGAGGGCTCTGAGAACGCCATGGAGCACTTCGAGTGGCCGGAGGAGAGCCTGGGCGAGGCGTGCCTGCGGTGGAAGGAGCTGGGCTCGGGTCTGCAAACCTCCGACCTGCCCAAGGGCTTGTTCCCCAGTAAATTGGTGGGCTCTTGCAAGGAGAAAAAAAATGCTTGCGGCTTGGATCTGTGTGATGGCGAGCAGCCGGCCAAGAGCGAGCCGGCCCGGGACTTTGGCCAGCAGGCAATGGAGGAGGAAGAGGAGGAAACACTGACCTACGACGAGGCCACGAAGGCGGACAGCGAGAGGTGGCTGCAGGACACCCGGCACTGCTGCTCGACGGGGGACTTCAGCGAGATCCCCATCATCTCCTCACCGGAGCTGAAGGAGTCGGACCTGGAGGTGGAGGAGTATTCCTCACTCTGCGAGCTGGCCGGCTCGGAGCAGAAGTCGGTGACGTACGACGCCTCGCCGCCCAAGCCCCCAGAGATGCCCGCCGTGCTGTCCTCCAGCGAGGTGCCCGTGTCCGCTGAGGAGACCGTCAGCACGGCGGAAAAGGAGAGCTCGGCTCCTGCCCCGCGCCTCTCCGGCCAGTCCGTCATCCTGCTGGGCCCCGCCGTGGGCACGGAGACCAAGGTGAAGAGCTGGTTCAAGTCCTCCCTGGCCCACATCCAACCCGAGGAGGAGAGCGGTGGAGGGGAGACATCCCCCCCAGAGGTGGCCGATGCCGAATCTGCCCCATCGATGGCGGTGAAGCAGCAGCTCACGCCCGAAAACACGCCAGGGAAGACAGAGCCTGTCTCGCGGGGCAAGAGCCTCCGCAACAAGAGGGTCCACTGCCGGCTGCTGGAGGGGGACGGCCCCGGCAGCGCCGTGCCCAGCCCCTTCAGTGACTTTCTGGCAGCCGGTGGCATGGCCGGCGCCTGCCTGGGGCCAGACGGCCCAGCAGAGATGCCAAGTAAGAACGTCCACAGCCAAACGCCCCGGTTTCCAGCCGAGGGTCTGCCAGCGCGCATGTGCACCCGCTCCTTCACCGCCCTGGCCGAGCCCCGCGCCCCGGCACCGCTGGAGGGGCTGAAGGCCCCCACGCACCAGGAGAAGCTGGGGAAGAAGCCTGGCTGCGGCGTGAAGCAGCGGGTGGCCTTCAAAGCCAGGAAGCGCAGCGGCCGGCCGGCCCCCAAGGTGGTCCAAAATGCCAGCGATGCCACCACCATCCTGGTGCCCGGCTTGGTGACGGCGGAGGAGGCAGCGGGGCCGACGCTGCCGGAGGGGGACGTGGTGGAGGGAGGGGAGAGGGACCAGCGGTCGATGATCCTGCGCTCCCGGACGAAGACGCAGGAGGTTTTCTACACCAAGAGGCGGCGGGGCAAGATGGCGGCCGATGTCCGTCTGAAGAATTGCAAGGCACCCAAGAAGCTCATCAACAACCACCTCCCACCTGCCTTCAAGCTGGCGGCCCCAGGCAGCCCCCACAAGGAGGGCAAGGTGGGTGCTCGGATGAAGCTGCCCAAAGCAGGGCCAGGCATGGCGGGCAAGATGTCCGAGCGGCCCCTGCACTCGCTGAAGAGAAAGTCCACCTTCATCTCCCCCATCCCCGCCAAGAAGAGAAACCTGGTCCTGCGAAGCAACAGTGGTGGCGTGAAGGAGGAGAAGCCAGAGGGCCCCTCCAGCCTCTTCAAGAAGATGCCTGTGGCCAAGAAGGTGAAAGCCAAGCTGGCCCCCAAGAGCTCCGGTGAAGCCGTCCCTAAGCCCCCCCCACCGAAGGAGGCCCCCGACGTCTGCATCAAGATCACCTCCCGGGCGGCCTTCCAGGAGGCCACCAAGACCAAAGTGCTGCCTCCTCGCAAGGGCCGCGGCCTCAAGCTGGAGGCCATCGTCCAGAAGATCACCTCGCCCAACCTGAAGAAGTTCACCTGCAAACCGGCAGCCACGGTGACGGCCACGGTGGCCACCTACGGCACCTCCCTGAGCCCGGTGGGGACGGAGAGGGAGCGGGCGGTGAAGCACGGTGGGGTCGCCCCGGCAGCGGGCGACACGCGGCTGCCCAAGCCGGTGGCGGCACAGAAGGTTCCCACCGCACCGCCGGCTGAGCAGCTCTGCCGAAACCCCGCCGGCCGAGCGCCGAAGGGCAAGCTGGGCAGCGGGAAGAAGCTCTCAGCCGAGGGCTGCCAGGGCGAGGCCGATGCCCCGGCCCTGGGGGCACAGCCCAGCTCCGCCATGGCGGCCAAGAGCCTGGGGCTCCTGCCCAAGAAGAGGAACCGCAAGGGCAAAGCAGCAGCGCTGGGCATGGCCAAGGCTCCGCTGGGCCCCGCGCCACTGCCGGTGCTGCCCCGGGAGCGTGCGGCCGGCCCAGGCAGCGGGGAGGAGATGCTGCGGGAGGGGAAGAAACCAAAGAGTGAGGAGAAGGAGGCGCGGGGTGGCGAGGGGCCGCCCGAGGTGCGTCCTGCTGCTGGGGCGGCGCGGGGGCCGAAGCCACGGGCCAACCACTCCAACTACAACGGCTACTCCAAGCGGCAGCGGAAGCGGCTGGCCCACGGCAAGGCCAAGGCGGTGCCGGCGCGGTGCAAGAGCCGCGGCAAGCGGCGGCGGCAAGCCCAGCAAGTGCCGCTGCTGCACCCCGCCGAGCCCGAGATCCGGCTGAAATACATCTCCTGCAAGCGGCTGCGGGCGGAC
Source organism: Caloenas nicobarica (assembly GCF_036013445.1). Taxonomy (NCBI): domain Eukaryota; kingdom Metazoa; phylum Chordata; class Aves; order Columbiformes; family Columbidae; genus Caloenas; species Caloenas nicobarica. The sequence goes on along the minus strand of NC_088258.1, from coordinate 2,921,650 downwards.
AGCCGGGCCCCCCCATTCGCCCCCTACGTCCACGTGGAACGGCGTGGCGAGTTCACCACTGCCTGCACCGTCATCAACTCTCCTGGCGAGGAAGCTCGGCTGCAACGGGGACCGGCTGGGCCGGCACCGCAACCACGGGCAGCCCTGCCCGCCTCCTCCACCATGCACATGGGGCCGGTGGTGTCGAAGGCGCTGAGCGCTGCCTGCCTGGTCTGCTGCTTGTGCCGCAACCCCGCCAACTACAAGGACCTGGGGGACCTCTGCGGGCCCTACTACCCCGAGGACTGCCTGCCCAAGAAGAAGTCGCGGCTGAAGGAGAAGGCACGGGTGGAGGGGCCGGGCGAGGACGCCATCCCGCCCGCCGCCGCGGCTGACCGGGCGCCCCGAGGGACAGAGGGTGGCTGTGGTGCCGGCGGCAAGGCGGCGCGGCCGGAGGGTGCCGCGGAGGTGGCCAAGCAGAGCTCGCTGCGCTCCAGCCCGCGGGGCATGTTCCGTAGGCTGCAGAGCTGCTACTGCTGTGATGAGAGGACAGAGGGCGAGGAGGCGGCCGAAAAGCCCCGGCGGCACGAATGTCACAAGGCTGAGTCCCCACCGCAGGAGCCGGCGGGTGACACGCAGGAGCACTGGCTGCACGAGGCGTGTGCCGTATGGACCGCTGGGGTTTTCCTGGTGGCGGGGAAGCTCTACGGGCTGCAGGAGGCCGTCAAGGCGGCTGCTGACCTGGTAAGAGCTCAGCTGCCCACTTGGCATGGCACAGCGCTCCGGGATGACATCTCCCGCTGGCCTCCTTCAGCCGGAGTGGTTCCCGTGGCTGTGCCTCTGGCTGGGATGAAAACTAATAGGGTTGACCCGCAAGCATCTGGTCATGAGGAGCTGCCCTGAGAGAGCAGGACGGAAAGCACCTAAACCCCCTCCTTTAGGCATAGAAGCGTGTTTCTGGTGTTATGCTTTGGGAGGACAGCAGGGCCCCCCTGGGACCATGAGGATGCTGAGCCTGGTGGGTTGCATCCCCCAGCCCAGCCATGTGTCACAGGGGGCAGCTCAAAGTGGGACAGACACAGCCTGGTGAAGGCAGGATGGAAGACAAAAAAAAGGCATGACATGGCATGATGCCACAGTGATGGGCAAGAGGAGCTGGAGGGAGGGTGTCCCTGCTAATGGCAGGAGGTTGGACTAGATGACATTTGAAGGTCTTTTCCAACCCAAACTATTCCACGATTCTCCTCTCCCAGAATGAAGGGAGCACAGGTACATGGAGGGAGCAAAATAGGGAGGACACTGCTGGGACATGGGGCTTTTGTGTTGGGGAACGGGAGGGGACAGCCACCCAGCAGAGGGTCTCCAGCAAGCCCCCCAGTACCAGGTTTGGGGCTGGCCGTATTCCCTGGTGTGCATGCTCGCAGCGTGGCTCCCTGCCCGTGCCATGGGGCTGGGGGCTCCCGTCCCTGCAGCACCCACTGGGGACGGCGCAGGAGATGGGGAACACCGTGGTCCTCATCCACCACTGCCACCAAACCATAGCATGGCCCTGGCCATGTCCCTTCACCTTCACACCTCCTGCTCCATGGAGGATGGCTGTGGGCTCGGTGCCATCCAGGAGAGCAGTACGGTGGGCACAGAATCACAGAATCACAGAATGTTAGGGATTGGAAGGGACCTCAAAAGATCATCTAGTCCAATCCCCCTGCCAGAGCAGGAAAACTTAGGTGAGGTTACACAGGAAGGCGTCCAGGCGGGTTTTGAATGTCTCCAGAGAAGGAGAATCCACAACCTCCCTGGGCAGCCTGTTCCAGTGCTCTGTCACCCTCACTGAGAAGAAGTTTCTTCTCACATTTAAGTGGAACCTCTTGTGTTCCAGCTTGAACCCATTACCCCTTGTCTTACTGTTGGTTGTCACTGAGAAGAGCCTAGCTCCATCCTCGTGACACCCGCCCTTTATATATTTATAAACATTAATGAGGTCACCCCTCAGTCTCCTCTTCTGCAAGCTAAAGAGACCCAGCTCCCTCAGCCTTTCCTCATAAGGGAGATGCTCCACTCCCTTAATCATCTTTGTGGCCCTGCGCTGGACTCTCTCCAGCAGTTCCCTGTCCTTCTTGAACTGAGGGGCCCAGAACTGGACACAATATTCCAGATGAGGTCTCACCAGGGCAGAGTAGAGGGGAAGGAGAACCTCTCTGGACCTACTAACCACCCCCCGACGGGCAGAACCTCATGCGTGGCTGCAGACAGCCGAGCAAGGGGCACGGTGTCACTCATGGTGTGCGGGCACAGGAGGAAAGATGCCGCCTGGGGCTGGAGAGGTGCAGGGATGCCGGTGTGTTGCCCTCGCGGCCGGGGCTGTCAGGGCACTGTGCTCCCATGCTGGGCTCTGATGGGATCTCTCTGTCTCTCTGCATCTCTCCTTCCCTGTTCTGAATTCCTGCGTGTGTTTAAAGAAGTGCTCGAGCTGCCAGCAAGTGGGAGCCACCGTGGGCTGCTGCCAGAAGGGGTGTCCCCACACCTACCACTATGCGTGTGCCGTCGACACAGGTGAGCCTGGCTGTGGGGACAGGGGTACGGGGGTCCCCTGGCACCCACCTACCTGGCTGGCTGCTCTGCATTGCTCGAGCCCACCCGAGGCCAGGGTGGGTTCACGGCTCCCTGCCAGCCGGGGCGACGATATCCCTGCGCTGGCAGCGCTGGCTGGTGTCCCTAGTTTGGCCGTCCTCAGTTGAACCCTTCATGCAAAGGCTGCAGCTGGTCCGGATGGTGGTGGGAGGCCTTGGAGGACACTGTGTCCCTGCTGCTCAGGACAGCCATCCTGCAGCGCGGGGACTCACCTGACACGGCTTTCTCCTCTCCTCGCAGGTTGCTCATTAACCGAAGAGAGCTTCTCTCTGAAATGTCCCAAACATAAGGTAAGCACAAAGGCCCCCCGCACACTCCCCCAGTGCTTTGCAGCCCCTGGGGTAGGGGGATCTACCTTTGGACCATCTCCCCACCCAGAGACACCCCACTCCATGGCACACCTACCCCAGACGCTCAGCCCCATGGGGCATTGTGTCCCTGGGGGGCACCAGGCCCCCCAGGATCCCCCGCTGCGGGGACAGGCCAGTGGGTGCCGGGTCTGGGACCCCGAGCTGGGGTACTGGGGACTATCCCCCTTCCCTGAGCACTGATGGGGTAGAGGAGTGATAATTGAACCCGTGCTAAAAGCGCTGCATCTCGGGTGGGCACCCAGTTATTCGCGGGTGGGCAGGCTGGCTGCTGATGGGGACACCCCAGGGGACACCGCAGCGGGACCACCGGGCTGACACCCCCCTTCTCCCCGCAGAGGCAGCCGCTGTAGCTCCCGGCGGGCACCCGCCCCGCCGCCAGCGAGGGACCGGCGGAGGAGGCAGCGCCCTGGGGAGCGGAGCGGGGCCGTGCCGAGCCGAGCCGGGCCGGGCCGGGCCGGGCCGTGCCGGGAGCCGCCCCGCTGCAGGTGGGCGCAGCGCTGCCGCCCCGACCCCGTCCCGCCCCGAGCCCGTTCTGGGCGGGCGGATCCAGCGCCGGGTTTTGCCCCCTCGCCGGGCCCCGGCAAAACCCGGCCTGGCCTCACCAGGAGGCGGAACGGGATCTTATCCCGGGATGGCTGCACAGGGGGGAGGTGGGGGGGATTCGGGTTGGGGGGGCCGTGTACAAGGGGTCCCGGCGATGTTGTCTTACTGTGGGGCCGCCGGACCCCCTGCGGGTCCCGGCTCTCCATATCTCACACTGATCTGATCTGAGATGTTGCCTTTAGCAAACCTCACGGTGTCTGTCTGTATATATGTGCGGCGGAGAAAAGGAAAAAAAAAAAAAAAGGACAAAAAAAAAGAAAAAAAAAAAAAAAAGAAGAGAAACAACGGCCTGCTGTTTGCAACACCACTCTCCTTTTTCCATTTTGTTCTTCCATCTCCTGTCTGCCCCAACCCTGCCTGGCCCGGGGTGCCAGTCCCTGTCCCCAGCAGCTCGGTCCCCACCAGCGTGACGGGTACGTGGCTGGGCTGGTGGGCACCCACCGGGCTGCTCCAGCCCCACTCGCTCCCTCTGGCCCTCGGCCCATTGCACCCACCACCCTCCCGCTCCATGGGGCGCTGGCGCTGCTGGGATGGGGACACCTGGTCCTGCTGCCAAGGACCCCAGAAACCCACCGTCCTGCCTTTGCTCGGCCTCGCCAGCACCTTCTCTTGCTGGGGCTGGGCTTTGCTCCCTGCGCTTTTGCAAAACTCCAGGCTCTGGGTGCAAAGCCTGTGGCCCTGGGTGCAAACCCCAGGATTTTGTCCTGGTGCAAGAGGGTGCAAAGAGCCCAGAAATGGCTTCCAGGTGGCAGCAGGGTTCTTGGAGGACGAGGAGGCACTTGCTTCCTCCCTTTGCATGGCCTTGGCTTGTTCCTCGTGCCCTGGATGCTGAGTTCACTCAGCTCCCTTGGTTTTCACATCCCTTCCCGGACACCCTGGGGGCTGCCCAGCTCTGGGATCTCCCCCCCACCCATGTCACCCACAGGGCGCCCTGCATGACTCCCCAATTTCTGCACCCCCATCAGGCCTTGCACCACCGGTACCCCGGTGCAGGTAGCAAATAATCCCCAACCCATGGTGATTCAAGCCCAAATCCCATCCTAAAAACAGCCTCCAGCTGCCCCCCACCTGCAGAGCATCCTGCAGAAGGGTTGGTGCAGCACTGGTCCCATCCATCTCCCGCACCCCGATCCTGCAGAGCCAGCGCCTCGTGTCCCCGCTGTCCCCTCCGTCCCACCCAGCCCTCACCCTTAAGGTTTGCTGGCCACAAAATGTCTGTTCTTTCAGCAGCTTGCCTCGGACACGGGAGTGAAAAACACACATTTAAAAAAAAAAAAAAAAGAGAGAGAAAGTAAAAAAAAAAAAAGAAAAAGAGAAAGAATAATAAAAATAATTAATTTAAAGAAAAAAAAGTCCTGGTGTCCCTGGCAGTGTTGCCTGAAATCTGGCTATTTTTAGTGACATCTTGTACATATGACTGTAAAATGGTAAACCGTGTGTATTATATATTGCCTCATTATATAGTGTATATATATGTATACATATACATATATATAATATATATGAAGACTGTAAATGTTAAGACTAGTGTTCTTATTAGTATATTGCTTCACACTGAAGATTGTGTGTAACAAGCTGTTTCTAAAAGATGTTTATTTTCCTTAAGAGTAAAAAACAGGTCATTGCATTCAGAGCGTCAATAAAGATACAACGATTGTTTTGGAAGTACGTGGCGCCCTGCTCGTGGCCTCTCTGTCTCCCGGGGGCTCCCAGGGGTCCCCCCGGGCTGGACCAGCCCCTGACTGGCCTGTTGTCCCCAGGTGCCACCAGCACCAAGGGTCCGGCTGGGGGACAGCACCCCCAGCTCATCCTGGGGTAAGGAGGGTGTGTTGGAGTCTCTTGGCACCCAGTGTCCCTGCCACCCTTGTCCCCCCCATCCTGTGCAGCCCTGCCCTGCGGGGTGAAGGCAGGACCCACAGCCTGGGGGGGTTCCCCTTGCCCCAACCAGGTTCTGTGTGGTACCCCCCAAGTTCTGTGTTTGTCCCGACCTGCCCAGTCCAGCACACACTGGTATAAATAATCAGCTTTAATTGTCTGTACAAAACTCTCCAACTATGAAAATACCATTTAAAAAGGCAAGGCGGGGGGGATAGGGTAGGGTGGGGGGCTATGTACAAAGAAGAGGGAGTGCAGCAATGGGACGGGGACACCCACCAGCCCCCCGGGAGCCCTGTGTCACCTGCCATCCTTTCTCCAAAAGCACTCAGGGCTGGCCAAGCCTGGGGCGGTGGCAGCGCCTAACTGGGGATACTGGTCAGTGCTAGGGAGGGGGAAGGACAGCCCGGGGGGGGCAGAGTGGGGGCGAGGGCCCTTGGCCACCACCATGGGGACAAACCTCCTCCCGCTGCAATGGGGGCAATGCCAAAGCACCCCAATCCACCCTGTGCCAGTGGGACCCACGGGGGACCGGGCAGGGACACCAGGAGACGGGGGTGAGGACAGGACTGCACCCTGTGCCAGGGCACTGGGGGCACTGGATGGCACTGGGGCCAGGCTGGCCAAGCATCCCAGCGCCATGCAATACTGTGACAGTGTCACTAGAGGTCCCCACGTCCCGTCACCAAAGCAGGCTGGGGACAGGGACAGAGCCATGGGGTGGCTGCGCCCACCCGGGCTGCCCCGCGCATGGCTGTCCCACCGCGGGAGTCCCCACACCTGCCACCGGTGTCACCGGGCATCCCCCTACCCAGCCCCAACCGCCCACCCGCTCACCTTAAAAACTGCTCCCCAAACACCATCCCCCAGAAGGGGCTCCTGTGCTGGGGGAAACTGAGGCACGTGCCCCTCCGCCACCCCCATTCCCCACATCCCAGACCCACGGAGGGGCTGGCGGGGGGGGCTGGCAGCGTGCCCTTCCCTCCCCAGCTAGCCCGATGTGACGGTGGTGCCGCTGCCCAACTTGATGATCATCTGCTGGCAGTCGTGCAGCGTCCGCTTGTCCCCCAGCTTCTCCAGGGTGCGGGCGGCCTCGGCCAACATGCCCATGCGCTGGCCCGGCCCCGAGAGGAAGCCAGGGGGGAGGTGGCAGCAGGCCAGGAGCAGGGCCTCGGCGTGCTCCCGCGGCGTGGGGTGGCTCTCGGGCGCGCCGGCTGCAAAGAGGGGAGAATTAGAATCACAGAATAGTTTGCGTTGAAGGGCCCTTCCCAGCTCCCCCAGTGCCCCCGCTGCCATGAGCAGGGACATCTGCACCAGCTCATGTTGCTCAGAGCCCCGTCCAGCCTGGCCTGGGATGTCTCCAGGGATGGTTCATCCACCACCTCTCTGGGAAACCTGGGCCAGTGTTTTACCACTCTTACCATAAAAAAATTTCTTCCTCCTGTCCAGCCTGAATCTCCCTTCCGTTAGTTTAAAACCATCACCCCTTGTCCTGTCACAACAGCCTCTGCTAAAGTCTGTCCCCATCCTTCTTACTGGCCCCTTTTAAGCACTGAAAGGCTGCACTAAGGTCTCCCCGCAGCTTCTGTTCTCCAGCTGAACCCCCCAGCTCTCTCAGCCCGTCCTCCCAGCAGAGCTGTTCCAGCCTCGGATCATTTCTGTGGCTCCTCTGGCCCCTCTCCAGCAGGTCCATGTGTGTCCTGTGCTGAGGACCCAGAGCTGGACCAGCACTGCAGGGGGGTCTCACCAGAGCAGAGAGTGGGTGTCAGCCCCAAGGGTGCCACTGGAAGCCACCCACCCTCCCTTAGGTGCTCTGGCAGGGTGACATGGCCATTCACCCACCCCAGAGCAGGTGCTACCACCAAAACCCCTGCATCCCATGGCCTGGGGTGATGCAGGTGGGGAGTGGGATGTCCTCAGGGTGTGGGGTGCCCAGGGGTGATCTCCTACCCCATGTCCCACCTGTTTTGCTGCCCTGCACCCCTCTCCTCCGCAGGCTGCGGTCCAGCAGCTGGTGAGTCCTCGTGGGGCTGGCCCGGGCCATGAGCCTGGCGGTGGCTTCATGCAGAAACACCTGGAGAGGTGGGGGCAGTGAGCGCGGCTGGGGGCAGGGGATGAAGCGACCCGACAGGACGAGGGGTGGGGGGCTCACCCGGCGCATGGCGGGGCGCAGGGTCTGGGCCAGGCGCCGCAGGCTGCTGAGGTCCTGCTGGAAGCCGCGGAGCTCGAGGGCAGACGCCTGGTAGAGGCAGCTGCGCTGCTGGCTGGCACCCATCTGCTGCTGCCAGAGGTTGGTGCGGGTGACCAGGAGCAGGTCGCACAGCAGGAGCTGGACCACCTGGGTGGGACAAGGGGAGCTGGGTGAGCGGGGACACGGACGGACAGATGGATGGTAGAATAGCCGAGGAGGTCCCTGCGGGCAGGCGTCGCTGCGCGGGGCCCCCGCCGGGCTGCATGGCAGGGGCATTGCACTCCCAGTCTGACACATGCAATGCAACTACAATGCACCCCCGCGAGGGCCGGGGGCACCTCCCGCAAGGTCTGGGTGGCCACCTTGTGTCTCCCGGCCGTGGCTCACCTTATCGATGGTGCCCTTGGGGGGGCTGCCAAGCTCCAGGCTCTCCCGCAGGCAGCTGCTGGCCTTCTCACAGTGGCTCAGGCTGGCCTGGCTCCCGTCCTGCTTGCTCAGCATGGCCCGGACGGCGCAGAAGGTGTGCAGGGCAGCGCGGGGCAGGGGCTTCCTGCAAGCAGGGGACACCGTCACTGCAGACCCCTTGCTGGGGACAGTTGTGCCCCCCTTCAGCAGACGTGGGGCCGCACAGCCACGCTGCTGAGAGTGTGTCAACAAGGGCTGTGCCAACCCAAAAAGGATGGGATGTGTGCGATAAGCCGTCACCCCCACCAGTCCCTGATGTCCCCAGCACTCACTCAGAGCTCTGCAGCGCCCGGGGCATGGTCTCCACCAGTGGGTAGAGGCGCTCGGCCCCCTCCTCGTCTCCGCGCAGCCAGTGAATAACTGTGCCAATGATGGACGCCCACCACTTGGACACGGGGTCGGTGCCTGCAGGGCGGGAAGGAAACAGGAGTGGATGTTCATCAGCGCCATGGCCCCACACACAAAGTGTCCCTGGGGGGAACTGGGGGGGGACACACCAGCCTCACCTGTGACAGCCGCCAAGCCGGAGCTGATGGAGGGCGCGGGACCGGGCTCACCGCTGGCATCCGAGCAGCCATTGAGCAGCTGGAGATACTCGAGTGCATCGGAGAAGCGCCTGTGGGGAGAGGGGCTGTGAGCGGGGCCAGCCCCACACCGGGCAGACGGAGCTGGGTGCCCACCCAGCACTTACCCCTCTCCCTGGGCAGCAGGACGGCCGGGCTCGGGCATGGCCACGCAGCACAGAGCCTTCTCCAGGAGGTGCTCGCGGAAGAGCTGGGTCACCTGCGCCAGTGGGTCCACTGCAGCACAGAGGGACGGTGAGCGGGCAAGCCCCCACCCCAAAACTGGAGGCTGGGGGTAGCAGGGTGGAGGGGTGGTGTTACCTGGGTTGCCGGCGGAGCTGTAGATGGTCTCCCTTGGGACGCCCTTGACAGCCCAGTCCCCATCCACGAAGAAGCGGTGGCCCAAGGGGTGGCAGAGCCACTGCATGGCGGGGGGCACGGCCCCGCCGTGGGACAGGGCCACGCGCCGGGCGCTGCAGAGGAAGGGGCGCTGTGGGGAGAGTGAGAGGTCAGGGGGGGACCCAGGGGACCCACAGGACCCCCTGACCCCATGGTGACGGGGGCTGCCCCGCACTTACGGCCAAGAAGTGGAAGCAGCGGTGCAGGCTGGCCTTGACCCGCAGGGCGGCCGCCACGTAGATCTCGGCCAGGGCGGCCACGGAGACGGCGTCGCCGGCGCACTCGGCCAGGTTGACGGCGCTCAGCGCCAGGTTGATGGCCAACAGGTGTCCCCCCGCCTGCTTCCCTGTGGGGACGGGGATGGGGGTGATGGGGGGTGCAGGGCAGGGGGTCCCGTGCTCGACCCCTCCACGGCGCGGGGCCATACCGGTGAGGTGCAGCTGGTGCAGGCGGTGGTATGCCATGGCGGCGTTGCGGGCGCTCTGCCGGACGTGGGCGGCAGGCGGGGGGTCGCGGCGCAGCCCCCCGGCGCGGGCGGCCAGCCAGCGGCCCACCCAGAGGCGCTGGAGCAGGTGGCGCAGCAGCGTCCAGAGCAGGCTGCAGGCCAGGTCCCCGTGGGATGCGGGTAGCGGCCGCCCCAGCGCCGCCAGCGCCGTCCGCAGGTGCTGGGCCCCCTGCGCAAAGTCCCCCTGTGCCCGGGGACAGCGGGTGAGCGCGGAGGGTGGGACCAATGGGAGGGGGCTGGAGCTTTTTGGGGAAAAAGGTGGGGTTACACAGAGGCGTAGTGACAGGGCCAGGTGTGGCATAGGATACAGGGCATAGGATACTGGGCATGGGGTATATAGCATGGGCATGGAGAGCAGGGTACAGATATGGGGCACAGAGCACATTTTTGGGCACAGAGCACAGCGCATGGAGGTTAGACAGGTAGGTGGGGCCAGCCCAGGTGGATGTGGCGGGGCAGGTGGGTGGGGTGCCTTGTGCTCCTGGGGTGCCAGGGTGGGGCCAGATAGGCTGAGCTTAGTGCAGGTGGGCAGGGCTAGGGCAGGTGGAAGAGGCGGAGCTGCTCACAGTGCTGGGGTGTCAGGGCGGGGCCAGGCAGGTGGAGCTTAGACGGGGTGGGTGGGGCAGCCCGGGTGGAAGGGGCTGGGCTGGGCCAGGTGGGCACGGCTACTTGTGCTCCTGAGGTGTCAGGGTGGGGCCAGATAGGCTGAGCTTAGTGCAGATGGGCGGGGCTACGGCAGGTGGAAGAGGCAGGGTGGGGTCAGGTGGGCGGGGCTAATGGAAAGGGCAAGTACGTGAAATGGGCGGGGCTAACCCTGGGGGCAGGTGCTGGGACAGGTGGGATCAAGTGGGGCGTGGCCGGGGTGGGTGGGGCAGGTGACATCACGCAGGGTGTGGCTTACCCGGTCCAGGTCCAGGTCTGCCTGCCGGCGGTGGCGCCAGAAGAGGACGGAGGGCTCGGAGTGGGGGCGGGTGACGGGCTCCCCGAAGACGAAGAGCCGCACCACCGCCCCCAGCACCAGCGCCGCGTTCAGCACCCAGAAGGCCAGCGTGGGCCACAGCCACTGCGACCACGCCCACGGCTCCTCTGTGTGGGGAGGGGGTAAGTGCCACCCCGCTGCCACCACCCTGCGGTTTGCATCCCAGTGGCCTTCACCCCGTGCCCAGCCCAAGAGCCTCCACCCACTGGTGTCCACTCCAACGGTGTCCATCCCAACAGCCTCCACCCAATGGCCTCTGCCCTGCATCCACCCCAGCATCCTCCACCCTGATCATCTCCTGCCTCAGACCTACCCCAAGCCCTTCTCCTGATGGCCTTCACACCATGCCCACCCCATCAGCCCCCTCCCTGATGGGCTCCACCCCAGCAGCCTCAACCCAAGCAGCCCCCACCACAGATCCACCCCAACACCCTGCACCCCAATGGTCTTCATCTCAACAGCCTCCAGCCCAACGCCCACCCCGAGAGCCTCCATCCAAATGGCCTTTGCCCCATGCCCACCTTGACAGCCTCCACCCCAGTGGCCTCCATCCTTTGTCCACTCCAGCAACCAGAACCCTGACAGCCTCCATCCCAGTGTCCTGCACCCCAAGAGACCCCACCCCGTGCCAGAGCTTACCCATGGTGCCAGACGCAGCCATGATGCTCCTGCTGGAGCCGATGGTGCCTGGGCTCCCTACAGGGGCTGGGGCACCAGAGCCCCGGAGGAGGGAGGCCAAGGGGTTGAAGGAGAGGCAGAGGAAGACGAAGGCACAGAGGGCCATGCGGGAGCGGTCCAGCATGCCCTGGCTGCTGGGCGAGGGTGGCGGGTGCTCCTGCTTCACCTGCATGGGCAGAGATGCTGTGAGCCCCAGGGCATGGGCATGGGGCACAGACATGGGGTGTGGTGATGGGGCATAGGCATGGGATATAGGGCATGGATTATAGGATGTGGGGATGAGATACAGGGCAAGGGATAGAGGGCACAGGCATGGGATGTCAGGCATGGGGTACAGGGCATGGGTTATAAGGCGTGGAATATAGGGCACAGGCATGAGATATAGGGCATAGGATACTGGGCATGGGGTATACAGCATGGGCATGGAGAGCAGGGTACAGATATGGGGCACAGAGCACATTCTGGGGCACAGAGCACAGCGCATGGACATGGGGCAGGGGTGCAGCACCTCACAGCATCCCAGAATGCCCCCACGCCCCTCCCTCCAGCCCCAAATTGGGTGAGGAGCAGCCTCAGGGAGCAAGACCGGGGCTCTCGTCTCCTTTCCCCATTTCGTGCATTTTGTTCTTGGCACCCTGGCATAAAGCAGTAGACCCCCTGCCCCATTTGGGACCCTCCCACAGTCCCCCCACACCTTGCCGTGGTCGCAGAGGGGGCTGTCAGGCTCTGAGTCACTGCTGCTGTTGCTGCTGCCCCCGCTGACCGAGAGCGGGCTGCTGTGGGACGGCGAGCCCGCATCCGATGGCGGCGGTGTCAGCATCTCCATCACCTCCGCCTTCGCCACCTCCGCCTTCGCCACCTCCATGGGGGTCTCCGCCTTGGTCCCCCCACTGCAGGAGGCCACCAGGTCCTTCAGAGACTCTGCAGGGAGCACAGCAGGGTTAGGGATGCTGTGGGGCGCAGAGCAGCCCCATGGCTGAGCCCCCTCATGAGACTTTCCCTTCCACTCACGGTTCTTCTGCACAGCCATTTTCAGGGCAAGGTTCTCCTGCTTCAGCTTCTGGTTGCTCTGCTGCAGGAAGCGGATGTACTCGATCGCCTTCCTCAGGATTGCCGACTTGTTGAGCTGCCGGTGGACAGGGACAGCTCAGCCCAAATACTGGGTGAAGCCCCCCTGCCTGCCCGCCTCTGGCCCACTGCCCCTGGGCTCCCACCTTGGCCTCGGTGCCCACCACCAGGTCCTTGAGCTCCACGATCTTGTCGTTGATGGAGGAACGGTAGCGTTTCTCGATGGCGTTGTGCGCCGTCCGCTTCTCGCCCCTGCTCTGCACCAGCACGGGCTTCCCGCTGGGCGCCAGCCGGTTGATGGGCAGCTTCTCAGCATCCACCACCACCGGCACCGTGGCCAGGATGGTCCCTCCGCTCACCAGCGCCTGTGGGGACGCAGGGTGGCATCGGTGGGGGGCAGAGAATCATAGAAGCATTTTGGTTGGAAAAGACCCTCAAGATCATGGAGTTCAACCATTAACCCACCCCTGGCACCACCCCATGTCCCTGAGAACCTCATGTCCGTCTGTCCAACCCCTCCAGGGATGGTGACTCCAGCACTGCCCTGGGCAGCCTGTTCCAATGCCCCACAGCCCTTTGGGGAAGAAACTGTTCCCCAGATCCAACCTCAACCTCCCCTGGCGCAACTTGAGGCCGTTTCCTCTGGTCCTGGCGCTTGTTCCTGGGGAGCAGAGCCCGACCCCCCTGGCTCCAAGCTCCTTTCAGGCAGGTCAGAGATCAGAAGGTCTCCCCTCAGCTCCTGTTCTCCAGCCGAACCCCCGGGTCCCTCAGCCGCTCCCATCACACTTGTGCTCCAGCCCCTCACCAGCTCCGTTCCCTTCTCTCAACTCGCTCCAGCACCTCGAGGGCTTTCCTGGCCTGAGGGGCCCAAAACTGACCCCAAGATTCAAGGTTTGGCCTCAGCAGTGGCCAGTCCAGGGGGACAGTCACTGCCCTGGTCCCTGGCCCTGGAGCATCCACCCCCCCCGAGCTCCCTGGCCACGGGACGTACCGGCACCTGCAGCGTGGTGGCCGAGGCACTGACGCTGGTGGCCAGGGAGGTGGTGCTGGAAGTCTTGGCACCGCCAGCGTCCGTCTTGACGGCCGCCAGCAGCAGAGAGTCAGCCTTGATGAAATGAGGCTGCAGCAGGACCTGGAGGGCCGGGGGTGTCAGTGGGAGCGGGGGGACACTGGGACCCCCCACCCCTGGCCCTGGACTTACTGGCACTGGCTGGATCTGGGGCGAGACGGGCTGGGGGGCGGGGGCGGCGGGGGCCAGGAGCTGCTGGGGTGCCACGCTCTGCACGGGGGCCGGCGGTGCCACGGGCTGGCTCGGCTGCGGGGGGGCGGGCAGGGGGCTGGGCAGGGGCTGCCCCGCACCCCCGGGCTGCACGGCTGGGCACGGAGCAGAGGACAATGTCACCAGACCCCCCCGGCACCAGCCCACCCCACGCACCCCCATCCCACAGGGACGCATCCCTCCCTCCAGAGAGAACCCCCCACAACAAGCCCCCTCCCTCCCAAGGGAACCCTCCCCATACCCCCAAATCCTCACCGGAGAAGCCGTGCTGGTTCTGGTAGCCCACCAAGGGCTGGGGGCTGAACTGGCTGGGGGACGCGGGGACGAAGCTGGGGGCCAGCAGGACACCGGGCTGGGGCTGGCTGCTGGGCACGGCCGGCTCCTCCTTCACACCCGGGGCCGGCGCCGGCAGCACCGGGGGCTGCGGGGCGAAGGGCGGCATCCCGGGGGGGCCCGAGTAGACGCTGCCAGTGGGGGTGGCGGGGGACGGTTTGCTGGGTCCCAGGAAGGTGCTGAGGGTGCCTGGGGCCTGGGGGAGCCCTGGGGGCACAGTGCTGTCGAGGGCACCGAACGGCAAGTCAAAGAGCCCTGAGAAGTCATTGTCTGGTGTGTTGATCAGCTGGAGCATGTCTGCAAAACAGCCCCCCCCCCCGCCATGCTGTCAGTAGCTGCCCTGGCCCCACACGTCCCACAGGGCCCCCAAAGCTGACCCCATGCTGCCCACCCCACAGCTCAGCACTTTGGGGAAGGATCCCCATAACGCAGGGGAAAAATTCTCTGAAAGCCCAGGAATCTGCTCTGTCTTGTTCCTCAGAGCCCTTGCCAGTGGGGAAACTGAGGCACAGCACTTGCAATGGGGGTGCCAGAGTCTGGCCGCCGGCATCCAGAGGTTTCCAGCTTGATCTGGGGGCAGATCTCAGCCAGTTTCTGAGGTCCAGGGGGGCAGAGACGGGCTTGTGCCAGCTCATTCATTTATCATATACTAGAAACCCCCCAAGCCCCCAAAACAGCCCCTGTATTGCGGGGGGGGGTGCTGGGGCTGGGACAGAGGGACGTGCTGGTCCCAGCACCCACCCGGAGGCCAGCTGGGCAAGCGCGGGGTTAAACAGTGCTGGGCTGGGGGGCTCTATCCTGCTCGATGTCCCCACCAACACACCAGCCCCCACACATAGGGGTGTCCTGAGGTGTCCCCACAGAGGTGCCCAGGGATGCTCCCACCAAAGCGCCCTGGGATGCCCCTGCTGTGGTACCCCAAGCGCATCCCCCTGGGATTCCCCCTGAGCTGCACAGCCCCCGGACACCCCCTGGGGTGCAGCACCCCAAGAGGAGCCATGGCAGTGACTCCAAGGGTGGGGAGGAGGACGATGGTGAGGAGGGGAGCCTTCAAAGGTGCACCCCATGTCGGTGGCTGTGTCCCCCGCTCAGCCCCGTAACGAGGCAGCAGGTTATTTTAAAGCCGTGTTCTCGCCTCCTCCCCGCCGCTGCCCGCGCCAGGCCTGGAGCGATGCCGGCGATGGGGTGATGCGACTCCGCCAATCGCCGCCCGCCGCCCCCAGACAGCCCCGCGGTCGTGCCAAGGTGAGCCCGGCCCGGGGTTACTGCCGGGCACCCTGCTGGCACCCGTGGGCGGTTACTCAGGGTCACTCGGCGTTAAGCCCTTCACCCAGTTCCCCCTGACCCCCCCCATCCAGCCCCGTGTCCATTCAGCCCAACATGATGCTCCTCACTCAATGCCCAGCACCTGGAGACGCCCCACAAGGACCGGGGTCTTTGTGCAGCCCCCAAGACATCAAACCCTTGGCACTTCTCTCTATGCAGGTGTGATTTCTCCCAGGAGGGGTTCCCAGCCTCATCCGCCCCCTGCTCAAGGGACCCCCAAAACTCCTTCATGGTCCAGGGGCAAGAGAGCAAAGTTTGGGGGTGCAAGGAGGGGGTGCTCCATCCTGGACCCCCCCTTCCTTCTGCCCAGCCCTAGGGGTGGGCACAGCTCTCCCAGCGCCTACCAGATATTTCTATCTCTGCCACCCGCTGCCACCCACACCTTTGGCATTACATGGACACCCGGCGGTGCCACGGCTGCCCCCACCCTGCTGCTTCGGGTGTGGGAGCCCGTGGGGCAGAGCCACATGGCTGTGGGTGCTGGCAGGGTGGGCACAGGGCACCCGTATCGCTGAGTGCACGTCCCACAGCCACACCAGGGTGGGCACGGGGACAAGTGACAACCTGTGGTCACCTGGGGACCGGTGGCAAACCCACAAAGAACCACAGGGCATGGGGTGGCCTGGACGGCCGTGACGCAAAGCACCGCAGCAAAACACCCTCACCCCACACGGCTGGTCCACACTGGGCACCGCTCAGCCCTGGCGCGGGTCCCAGGGGACCCAAAGGGACACGGGCACAGCTCCAGAGCACCGCTCCCGCCTGCCGCTACCATCCTTCCCACGCCAAAACCACACCGGGGACAGCCGGGTGGCATCTGGATCTGCCTTGATCCGTCCCGAGTGCAGTTGGGATGAGTCTCCAGCCCTGAGATGCCACTTCCATCCCAGTTGCCGGAGGACATATGGCTCCTGGCATCACCAGCCCACCTTCGCCGCATGCTTCACCGGCTCTGCCAGTCCGCGCCGCATGGCGCGGACTGGCAGAGCCGGTGAAGCATGCGGCGAGGCAGGCGCAGGGCTGCAAAACCCAGTTGTTGGTTAAAGCCATGGTAATGTTGTACCTGGCTTCGGTAAGACTTCGGTGCCATGGTGGTGGGGAGCAGGTCCCCTTGGCATCGGGAAGTGGGTCCCCTTGGGGAATGGGGTCCCCTCGGCAGCATCCCCACCCCACGGACCCCCAACTTGTGGGTGCTGTTGGGTCCCAGCCCCAGGGATGCTCCGCTCAGCCCCGGGGCTGGTGTTAGAGCCTTTCCCCATCCCCCATCCCGGTTGGGTGGCTCGGGGAACCCAGGCGTCCTGGAGGGAATGACCGGGAGTAACCCCGGTGGTGACGTCACTAAGGGGGCGGGGCGAGAGGCGACACGATGCTGCGGTCGGCGGGGGCCCCGTCGGGGCTGTCCCGGCACCGGCACCTCCAGCCCGGGGGTCGCGGTGTCCTGCTCCCCCCCCCACCCCTCCGGGACTCTGCTCCTTCCCGAGCCCCCCGCCATGAACCGGCCCCGGTAAGGGAGCCGGCCCGAACAGCCCGCCCTGCGCCCACCCCGCGCTCCAGCAGCTCGGTGTGTCCCCCGCACCGGGCCCGGCACCGAGCCCGCTCCCTCCAGCCCGGCCATGCACCGTGTCCGGCTGCGCACCGAGCGCCGGTTGTGCACTGAGCCCGCTCCCGCCGACCATGCACCGAGCTCCGCTTGTGCACCGAACCCCGGTTATGCACCGAGCCCGCTCTCCCGGGCCGTGTCCCGCTCCGCGGTTCCCTGAGCATGCACCGAGCCTGCTCTCCGCAGCTCCGGCCACGCACCGAGCGCCGGTATCGCACCGAGCCCATCCCCCGGCCGTGCACCGAGCCCCGGTTGCACCCCCAGCCCGTTCCTCGGGGCGGGACGCACCGTCGATGTCGCTGAGCAGGGCCGTGTCGATGTCGCTGGCCCCGGAGAGGCCGAGGGACGGCGTCAGCCCTTCCAGGGCCGCGTCGTCGAAGGCGAGAGCGCTCATCCCGGCGGCGGCGGCGGCTCCCGGGCTGCGGCGGCGTTAGGAGCGGCGGGGCCGCCCGCCCGCACCCGCCACGGCCGCGCCGGCCCGGGGAGAGGGAAGAAGGGGACGAGCCGCCAACTTGCTCCCGCGAACCGTGCCCAGACCTGCTACCGGGCAGGGGAGGGAAGGAGGGAGGGATGGAGGCGGATCCGCCGCCGCGTCCCGCCCCGCCACTGCCTCCCCGCCCCGCAACCGCCGGCGCCGGGACCCACCGGCCCGTTGTACCGCGCCGGGACCCCCGGGGGCTCCGGGCGGGGACCCCCGGCTGCAGCGGGCAGGGACCTGGTGCCGCAGGAGCGCAGCCGGGAGCAAGGGAGGCTGCAGCCCCTGAGCAGGCAGCAGTCCTCTGGGAAAGTCACCGAGCCCTGGGGGACAGTCACTGAGCCCTGGGGGACAGTCACTGAGCCCTGGGAACGCTCACCAAGCCCTTGGGACAGGCACCAGCCCCTGGGGAGAGGCACCAAATACCTGGGCTGGGCTCTAAATACCTCGGCTGGGCACTGAATACCAATTAGCCCCAGATCGGGGCGCAAGTGGGAACAGGCAGGTGGGCAGCGTGGGGAGAAGGTGGTGGCCACGGCTGCAGAAGCCTCCAGCATCTCGTGGAGGCCACATGCTGGGGTGAGCTTGGGCCACCATGTCACCCCTCAAGGCTACTGCGGTTCCCAGTGCTGAGGCAGCTGCGAACATCTGCCTTCCCCCTCCAACCGCGGGGTCTGGGGTGCATCCCAGCACCACTGCCCGACCATGGCATGTCCCAGGTGGGAAGAAGCTCCCGTGACTCCAGTTGGAGGATGCCCAAGGGCTGATGCTGCTCTGTGAGCACCTTCCCCTGTGCCATGAACTGTGGGAACCAGGAAAACGACTGGTGCCACTGGAGTCAGCCCCATGGCTGCCAATGGGTGGTGGGTCTCAGCGTGTGGGTCTCGCCCTGCAGCACGCATGGGTTGTCTTACTGCTGGGAATAATTCAGGAAAAGAAAATGTGCTGCAACATTGGCCACCTGAAAGTTTGCCCTTTCCTCCTCTGCGCCACCGAGCGTGACCCGAGGCTACCTGTGAATTAATTAAATGTGGCTGCACCATAAAAACCTCCCCCCTCAGTCTCACTGGCTCCCATGTGATGACACACTGGGCACCCCTGTGCAATATGGGGACCCCCTGCATGGCACGGGGCACCCTGGTGTGGCATGGAGCTCACTGGGGACAACACAGAGCACCCGGTGTGTGCACGTGGCGTGTGGCAGAGCCGCGGGTGCACAGCCCTGACAGTCCCCTCTGCACTCTCACCCCACTCCGGCCTCCTCAAGCTGGGGACATTGACCTGTGCCCCAGCTGGGGACGAGCCCAGGGTGTCGTGGCTCAGCTCCATGCCAATGTCTGGGGCAGTGTCACCTGTACACAGGTCACTGGCACCCGCTGGGACATCTCTCACCCGCAGCAAACTGTACTAAAGAGAAAAACCTTTGAGAGATCCACCACTGCTCATGGGGTGTGCAGGGGGCCATATGCCATTCGGGTCAGCGGGGAGAAGCTGGGCTCCACGGCAGTGGGAGGTTTCCCTTTGCTTTCAGGAAAGCCCCTGCAGAATTCCGTCCGTGTGCTGCAGGAGGAGAGGGCAGCTTTCCAGGGCTGAGGACATGGATGTGCTGTGGCCCCGTGAGGCTTTAGGGCAGCCTGGCGTGAACATGAGGGTCACACATGTCTAATAACCCACGCGAGACCCAGGGCACGGCTTTCCCTGTGAGAGACGGAGGGGGCAAAATCACACACCTAAACACGGTTTTATTTTTGCACAAGCTGCAGGCAAAGCCGGATTTTGCAGGACTCCCCCCCGCAGCCAGAGGGGATGTGCACCCCGGGACCCACACATGGTGCTTTCCCCTGCTCCGGGGGACCAAAGCAAACAAGCAGCATCCTCCGTACAACGGGGACGGATGAAGCACCCCGGTAGCTCCATGGAATGGGGTGGGTGGGTTTGGAGGCCGATGGATACCACGCGGGGTGGGGCTCCCCGGGGTGAGCTGGGTTGTGGGGTAGGGAAAACCCCGCCTGTAGGACCAGGGCCACGCAGCCAATAAGCGTGGCGGCCCGGAGTGGAGTGATTCTGCATCACGGCTCAGGGCCCGCGATTACATCATGTCGGTCCTGCGGGGATGGCAGCGGGGCCACGTGGTTGCTCTGGAGTCGCTGAGACGTTTTCCTGAGCGCAAGGCTGGGAGGAAACCGCAGGGATGAGACAGAAAACAAACCGGCCCCGAGATGGTTGGGCTCTGGCTGCCGAGCCGACCAGGCAGGCTCACACGGCCGCAGCGGGCTCAGACGGCTGTGTAGGGCTCATCGGCGGCGTGGAGCATCACCCCGAGCCGCACTGGCACCAGTGACAAGCTGTGGGATGTGCAGAGCACAAATGCAGCAGCCCCAGGCAGCTCGTGTGGAGCATCCCCCATCCTGCTGCCCCCCGCAGCTGGGTGGGCTCCCCCAAAAACACTGTGCCCAGACAGACATGAGACCCCAGACATTAACCCCACGCTGAAAGCAGCCCAGGCTCTCAGTGACATGTCCGGCTACAGCTCTCAGCATCCCGCGTGCTCTGGGGTTTTTTTTTGCTACGGCAGAGCATGGGGTTAATCAGTAATTCATATTGCAAACAGATTCAAAGACTCTTCTCTCCTTCACTACCTGTAATTCTGCTTTGTCAGCTATCCCTTCCTGAGCCACGGCTCGTGTAAACATGCAGCTGGACTCCGGCGTGCCGGACAGCCCCTGCGCGGGGTTTATTCACCCCGAGGTGAAAAGGGAAAGGCAAACGCACGGGCAGGCACTTCCCGTTCGCACCGGGATCCAAACTCAGTGCCCAGTGCTGAGAGCAGTGACAAGTGACATGTACCCTGGCCGAGGCTCAGCCCGCACTGGGCTCTGCAAACCCCCAGTCTGTTCTGGGAGCTTGAACGGTTTCTGCGGGATCCTGGGCAGGTTTGGAGTGGAGAAGCTCATGAGGGTTCCCAAACCCAAGGAAGCCATGCTCAGTCTGGGGATTCAGGTGTCACCAGTGGCTGGAGGCTGGGGGGGGCACGTGTGTGAAATGTCCCCAGGTGCTTGTCCTGCAGACTCCCTGCAGACTCTTCCCTTTGCACCCGCTTTGTCCTTTGATGAGACAATGATAACTTGGGGTCAGATCTTTGCCTCATGCACGTTGGTGCGGTGCAGCCCCCACTCTGGCAGCCGTCCCCCTGCACAGCGCTGGAAATCCATATTCTGGGGCTTTTTGTGTGATTTCTGCTCTGTCAGGGCAGCGGTAGCTCCACACCTTTCTCATCAGAGCCGGGCCATGAATCTACCCGAATGTATCAGACACAGAGGCAGACACATGATCGGAGGGATGGAAAACAAGCCAGGGCAGAGCTGGATTTAATGCATGCTAATCTGCAGCTCCAAGGAGCAGAAACCCATCTTTCAAGCTGTTCCACGCACACACCCCTTCCCCAAAGCAGCTTTGAAACCACAGGCCATTAGTTTTGATCTCCACGTGCACGATGGAGGGCACCGTTCTGTCAAATGGGTTCGGTTTTGGCCGAAGTAATGGCATGTGACTTCTCCAGGGTTCCTAGATGGCTGCTTGTCCTTCTCCTCTGCCCATCACAACCATAAGTGAGGATGTTGGAGCAAATTCCTGGGTGATGAGTCAGGAAAAGTCGCCTATTGCGTGGGCTGAGAATGTCACCTGCACCACAGCGCACAACAGCTTACCCCTCACTTTCTAGGTCACCAAGGCAGGTGATCCAAAGTTACTCCCTGAAAACCACCTGGCAAGGAGCCCTGCAAGGTGGGCAGGTGTCCCACCAAGCACCAAGGTTGTCACCTGTGCTTTAACCTCCAAAGGTGCGCCACAGATTTAGCGTGGAATGAATTTACCAGCAGAGGCAACACGCCACCGCGCACGGCAAGACCCATGTGAAGACACCAAGAGCATCTTCCGCTGGGGACAACCCTGCCCTCGGTGACAACACCCGGTTCTCTGGCATTTGGAGGAAACCGAGGATTCCCAAAAGCCTGCATCGTGTTCTGACACCCGACGGGCACCCGACGGCAGCCGCAGAGCGAGGCAGCACCGGACAGACAGACGGACACCGTCCTCCAGGTCACACTAGTGGTGTATTTATTGGAGTATCTCACATGCAGGAACCAAAGTAGAGATGATTTCTGGAGCAAGTTAAACAATGGCAGATTAATACAGTTGTATTGTCCTTAACGTAAACACTTTCTACGTGAATACAGCAACATTTTAGTGTTGGGTTTCTTTGCTTTTTGTGTATTTTGTTTCTCTTTACATAGTCGATCTCTTTAAACAGTTATGTCCCCCTTCTCTCCCTACCCCGTTCCCAAACAAAAAAATATCCAATATCTTCAGTAAATAAATATTATCCACTTTTTCTCTGGAAAGCCTACAGTTGTAATATACAGAGAAGCTATTACACAGGTTACATTCATAGGGTTAACAACAGCTCGTAAGAACATGTGCAGAATGAGGAGTTTGTACTCATAAAAACACGGAGCAGGGCGGGACGTTTGCCGTCGGTTTGCCGTGGGAGCCGGCGTCGGAGCTCGGTGCAGCTTGAACGCGTCGGCTCTCGGTGAAACGCAACCTCATCTCAACCTGGGATGGAGAAGGACGCCGGGACATGGTGCAGGGAGGCCGGGGCTGGCAGGGAGGGACGAGTGGACACCCCCGGCAGCCCAAAGGTTACCGCCAAGAAGGCTGTAAATCCACTCACTGATTACCTGCTTCGTTATTTCTGTAAAAATAACTGTCCTGAGCTGTTTTTTTTTTCCAGAGTGGGCTCTGCAAGCCTTGCGGTGAAGCATTTTGGAGGTAAACAATGAGCTGGCTGAGGATGGAGGTGGCACAAGCAGTTCCCACCCCTCAGCACTCCCAGCAGCCACAAGAGACCCGACAACTCATCAGAGGAAAAAAACTGTTGGAGGTGCTGCTGTGTTTGCCCTCCTGCTCTGAGTGTCCTGTCCTCACGGGTGAAAGGAGGAGAGCATTGAGTGCAGAGGAACAGAACAGGCTGCGGTGGCCGGGGGGCGAGCGCCCAGCTCCGGCGGGAGCTTTTGGAGGGACCCATCGCCCCCATCGCCCCCGCCCGGGGTCCAAAACCACCACCCGGGTCTGTTCTTCCACTACTGGAGGGAAACATCTCGCCACCACAGCCAGCTCCGCAGAGTCCTCCATTTAAAAGTGGAAACGGTCAATGTATCCCATTAGGAAAAAAAAAAGAAAGCGAACCAAGTCAAACGAATGGAAGTCCCCCCAAAAATCCTTCTTCAGCTTGGAGGTGTAAAACCGGCCCTAGAAACGGCCGAGCTGATCTGATCAGCACGTTTGAGAGACATTGTGATAATCGGGAAGGGAAAGGTGTGTTGGAGGCTACGTGAAGGCTCCAGTAAGGACCAGTTTCTGCATTTATGCTTTTCCCTTTAACAGACACCATGCTATGTTTTTATGAGCAATTCTCCTATGAGCCTTACCTACCTACTAAACACCCTAAATGTCTGTACAGCACATTGTTATCTATCACATCTGTGAAAGATGCAGCTGAAATCTCCACATAACAATTAAAAAACCTGAAAGGATATATTTAAATAGAAACCATTCATTTCTTACATCTCAGCACATGAAGGATTAACAGAAGAGGTTAAAAAACATACTGGAAAGAAAATACATTGACAAAATAAATATTTTAACCTAGAACAGGGTATGATTAGAACTTACAAAGGACTCCAATAATAATTTAGTGTCATCAAGTGTCAAGCAGCGATTCCTAATATGCCTAGAAAGCATTGGGATGTTATTTCCTATGGAAAGCGGATCAGGCTGCAGCTCCGTCCCTCTTCTCCCAAGTGTCGGAGCCACACGAGTCCTCTGCCCACTCGCACAGAGGAAGCACTTAGAGTGAAAGCAAAGGAAGAATAAATCGAGAGGTTGGTCTCCTGAAGTGAAAAACCCCTTCCCTTTCCCCCAGACCGTTTCCACCGCTCAGGTTTTCTGCAGACCACAAGAGGATGGGGAAGATGAGAGATCCTGATACAGGACATTAGGGAAGCTCTAGTGCAGCTCTTACATTTGTTAAAGAAGGTTTGGGCTCAACCACACGCTCTGTCCCCTTCGGTGCTTCCAGCCCCCGTGTGCTCAGCCTGCCAGAGCCAGGTCTGGTGGATCCGGGCTCCAAGTTTAACTCCAAACTTTCACCAGACCCATCAAGGGTCCCACCAAAAGGATGTTTAAGCCTTCGCCCCAGGCTGAGCACAGACCTCCCGGCTGCCCTGCAAAAGCCACTGCTTGTGCCAACAGCACCTGTCACCCCCTGCAAGCAGTGTCCTCGCTTCCCAGGAGGTGACACGGGGCATCAGCGGGGACCACGGAGTCCCTCGAGTTGTGCCAACACACACTCCTTCTCTCCCCTCAGCTCCAGCCTCGTTTCATCTCTTTTTCATCGTGGCTGGAGGGAGAAGTCACTGACAGCTCTGCAGGGTCTTCTGGAAAGGGACCAGATTCTCTCTAAAGCAACAACTCCGAAGTCCCAGGACAGCTTTAGTGTGACAGAAAGAAGCAGCATTAACATCCCTGCTCCCCCATATCTCTTTTTGCTTCAGGGTGGGGGAAGAAGGGCCAGCAAATCCGCAGCAAATCTGCCGAGGGGCTCGGTGACAGCACTGGCGATATCCTCATCACTCAGCATCATTCGACCATGTACCCATGCTCGAGCAATGCGATTTATCTCCTCCGGCTTGGCAGGGAAGCTGGATTAACATGCTTAGAATCACCTGATGTGGCCATTTACAGGGTCAATGTGTTTCAAGGATTTAGAAGAGAAAATACACATTTAAAACACCCACGGAGCTTTTTGCATTGACAGGAATACCAACAATTCATTCTGTGCTCGCACGACTGCTCAAGCAATCACCTATCAGACGCTGCCTGAAATCAAATCAGCATCATGGCAGAAGTTTCCTCAGGTTTCTGGGAGCTGGTGGCCCCATCTGATGTGTCGCAGAGAGATAGGAGCTGGCAGGAGCTGGCAGCGGGGTGTCTGGCAGCCCGTATCTGCATGTGGGGCTCAGCGTGGGTTAAACAGTGAGGGCTGCGGGTGAGAGCAGACGTGGCACAAAGGCAGGGTGCCCTGGCGCTTTCCATCAGCCACAGGGAAGATGAAATGCAGAGAAATCTTCTGCAGATCCACATAAAAGGGATTCAAGTGGGGAGAGGGCCAGCAAGCGGGGAGAAGAGGCAGCTTGATCTCCAAGCTACCTCCATCGTTACACGGATTTTCCTCGGTCACTTGCAAGCCACGCTGCTCTCTGCACAGCGCAGAGTGGACGGGGAGCAGAGAGCTACGGAGCAGCGATGAGGTGCCGAATCAGCGCTGGGGGTGGCGGGGCAGCCCCCCTGGGCTCGGCCACATATGGAGAGATCTTGGAAGAGGATGATCGGGGACGGCACAGAGTGATATCTGAGCTGGGACGGCCTGGAAATCCTGCACCAAGCAAGGCTTCCCCCCGAAGATTAACACAGCCACTCTCAAAGACCATCGGTGCTGCAATCGGGCCATTTGGTGAAAGGTTTTATGTGTCACAACCTACCAAAGCGTGGTGTGCCCTAGAGAGTATGTTACGAGCTGAAATAGCTGTGCTCAGATAAAAGCTTCTATCGCTTTCACATCAGCTGTTTATAGCACGGCTTTTTGGTCTAGAACAACTTCTGAGAGAGCTCGACACACATTGGCATCCTGGGAAACCCAGCCATGCCAAGTCAGAACAAAGTGGCTGGATGCCTGAGCCGACGAGCGCCCCGAGGAAGAGGAGCCGGAGTGCTGCTGAACAGAGCGTTCATCCAATAAAGGACGGGAGATCCTCCTGCCGCGCAGCGTTCAGCTCTCTCTTTGATTCTGCCATCTTGCGCCACGGGCTTCCTACTGAGGAACAGGCTGGGAGACGCAGCGATGGCTGGAGCTGCCGGCTCCAGCTCCGCCTGTGAGCCCAGCACGGCGGGCACGGCACACGCTGCAATCCCTCCTGGCAACTCCTGCACGAGCTGCGCTCTCGGCCCTGCTGCTGGCAAGCGAGGGAATGCGCTTGTTTGCAGAGACGGGAGGGAGACTGCAGCCCTGCAGGAGCTGGGAGTTAATAAAGAGGCAGAAGTATCAAAGGCCACTCCAAAAATTACAAATAGCAGAGCCACAACCGTCCAACACTTTCTCAGACCCAAACCTAGACGGAAACAAGGAGTCCCCCCTCCAGCACAGGCGGTTATGGCTAATTCCCGCACGCTAACCATCTCCCTCAGCATTTTCCTATGAACCTCTGTGAGGTTTGCCTCTTTTTCTCATACTCACCCCCAAGAACAAGCATGTCTGTCCTACCAGGCATGGCAGGGAACCCAGAAACCTCAGTTCACCCCCAGGCCATGAGCAAGTCCCATCCATCTGCACGGATGTTACTTACAACAGCTGAGACAAATGCAGAGCTCTACAGTCACTGAAGAAGGAATCTAAGGTAAGGAAAAAAAATAACGGAGCTATTTTAAATGGCAAACATACTAGAAAAAATCCTCATGTGAGAATGCTCTCCCAAAGAGCAAAATGCTTCATGCACTAACGTTACAGCATCCATTTAGCTCGGCGTTTTTCATTCCTGTCAACTGCCAGAGCTACTGGACATGGCTAACAGACTCAAATTAGAGCAAGTCCAGATAAAACACAAGGAAAAAAATACCCTGTGAGATTTAGAATGCGAAGCGCCACATGAAGTGTGGAAAAGCGACCACCATATGGTACCGGGAGATGTGTGAGTGGGAGAGTAAAGGATTTTAACTTGTGAAGCACACGTTGAAAGGGGAACAGTTGTTCCATGCTGCCGAATCTGACACGAAAGCCAATACATTAACATTTTATCTAAAAATAAAGCCACGCTCCTCCTGAACGTTCCAGCTCAGTCAATTCCATGCTGATCGACAGAGCAGTCTACTTGGCAGGACCTGCCTACAGAAGAGAATGATCCCAACATAAATGGAAGGGCAAGGCCGCTCTCTCCCCTCCGGTCTTTTGTTTCGACACGGTGTGACGTACTCGCGCATTCTAAAGGGGTTTTTGGCGTCAAGAGCCGGTTTTGCGCAGCTGGGATAGGAAGGAGGGGACTAAGCGAGCGCTGGAGAATTGTGGTCTGGCAGGAATAGTGTTGGACTTAAATAGAAAGAGTCAGCTTGTGGGGGTGGATTGTTTGGGGAGGGGGGAAGGAGAAGCAATCTATGTAATCTGGGGAAAAAGGGTCGTTGTTAGGTAAGTACTGTGAGAGGATGAAGTGGCCGCACGGCGACGTTCACCCGCAGAGCACGGGGGTGGGAGGGCGGCTAAGGGCGAATCTTCACAATGCAAAGAGGGCGTCCTCCGAGCGCTCCTGCTTTTTCCTGCCGGGAGGATTTGTCGGAGGGGTGGGGGCTTCCACGGGAGGGGACGGCAGGTTGGGGACCATCTCCGCCGCTTTGGCTCGCTCTTCTAAAAATTTGTCAAACTCTGCAATGCGAAAGAAAAAAAGAGAAGGAAGACACGTAAGAACTGAGGCTGCACGTGGAGCCCCGGGGATGGAGGTTAGCAGGGTCTGAAATCCCAGTGCCTGGCGTCCTGTCGGGCCGTGTTTGCAGGCACTTGTACAGCCTGACTTCCTCAGGACAGGACACAGATGTCCTTTGAGATGCTCCAGCTCAGGCAGCAGAGGGAATCAAACCCACGCTACGCCATCGGCTGTGACAGAAGCTGGGAAACATCATTCCAAAGGGCTGAGCAGCTCGGGGACACGTTCCTGCTGGCACAAATGCAGTGCAGAGCCAAGGAAGATGGCAGGAAAGCGCTTACAGCCAGGAGGGCTCCTCACACCATAAATACTTTTTATTTTGTTTTCCTCTAAAATGCTCTCTTCCCGCTTTTCGGAGTGCAGAAGCATTTTTTGGGAGAAGTCAGCATCTCAGCAGGGATCGAAGCAGAGAATTCAGTCTGTGCGCTAACCTGGGAATGGCTCCCGGCCAGCAGCATCTCTGCTTACCTTCACTGGTCACTCCTTCTTCCAGCTCCTCTCCTTTCTGCAATTGGAACAAAAAGGCGTGTGAACACACAGGCAATGCTCCCCCTTCACTATTATCCTCTACCCACATTTAATGCAACTGGACAGTTTCCAGCACTCGTTTCCACATATTAACTATATGAGCAAGAGAACAAGTGCTAGAGATGCTTCTGAAGACAGCTGGTGCACAGCTAAACTCTCCCCGTTGGACCGAATGGCAGTCCGGCTGCCGTTTCCACTTGAGCCAGTTGCCCTGCTCAAAAACTGATCCGTGTGAGTCACATAAACACTGTGCAAGGTGCCATCTTTTGTCACACAGTCCTTTAAAAAGTCAGGGCTGCGGTTTGCATTGTGTCTTCAAATAAAAACGCACTTTTAAGCTGACGAAGGACACGTGCTGCAAAATAGTTTGGGGCCAATGTTCCTCCTGTGGGAGTTCATTTCAGATTGCATATACAAATCTAGAAGCTTTCCTGGCGTCCGTGCTGTACAAAGGCAGGACTGGGGTGGGCTGGATGAAAGATGCTGATGGGCAGGTAACATCTGCCCATGAGATACAAAGGCTGAGCATTTCAACATGCAAAGTGCCAACAATGCTTCAATACGGAAATTAAAAGTCCAAGTATCTGGCATCCTTGTCTATCTATTAGGATGTTACTACTTGAAAACCTCATGTTGAACCTGCTTTGAAAAATAAACGTATTTGTCCACAGCCTGGCTTCTCTATCAGGAGAGTGGGAACATACTAGTTGGCCTCACAAAGGTTTTTAATGCCTGAGAATTAATGCCATCCAGCAGCTACCAGCTTTCTACTGCACAGAGGTTTCCAAGGGTACACACAGCAGCCACTGCTTCACGTGCAGGGATACTGTTTGTTCCAATGTACCCCAAAAAGGGTAAGGAAATAAAAAACCATTAGCTAAATTAACCTGTAACTTCCTCAGCTGGGAAGCAGAGAAATGAAACGAACCGCCAATAAAAAAAAAAGGAGGGGAGGAACCCAGAATGAAAACCAAAAATCCAGTTCAAACTTTCTCAGAGGGCATCTCTGTGCTGCACCCACCCATGGCCGGGGGGGGACCCAGGGACAAGGCAGCCGGTGCAAGGACAGCTGAGACCCCCAGGCTTGTCTGGGCATTTACACATTTACACAGCAGTTCTCTGCTTTGCTCTTTTTGAGCAAGACTGTCTAGTGGATGACAGACGGACAGAGCTGCCTCGGTATCTCGCCATAAGATCTTCTCTCCTGCTAAATTAATTTAAATGGCAAAGACAAAAGTTTACTGGTTAAGCAGAGTGGATATGCTACGCTTACTGTGTTTCTTTAACAAAATGAGGCCAGTTTGTAATTAAATTTGAAAATAACTGCCTGTCTTGAGGTCTGAAAAAACAACCTGCACCTGAAACCCAGTGACATTTCAAAGACAGCCAACCTCGAACACTGAAACCCAGAATCTATTTAAGGAGCATTTTCCTCCTTTCAGTACAGTTGGCTCCTCTGGTGCTGGAGCGAGGGCTGATGAGCTGGGGAGCGGAGCCTGAACCCCAGAGCTCCCGGTCGGGGAACAGCGAGGGGCTGGGGGGACCCCAGGAACAGGGAGTTTTCTGGGGACAGTCCCTGAAGTCATAAGAAATAATGGAAGGAGACAATCTGTAGGGATATGGTGACCACAAGGAAATGGTTCAGCTCACTAAATGGTGTTTAAAAGAAGAGTCTGAAACGCAGCCTACCGCCCATCCCCAAAATGCACTTGGTTAATTTGAGTCAGATGCTTACGTTAAAAAAAGAGACTGGAATAAATGCGTGCTGGCTGTGACTGCTTAAACCAAATGTGTACTGGCACAGCAAAACAAACTCTAGAATGATGGAAAAGCTACTTTTAGTTCTATGTCTTGTTTGTTTGTTTAATAATCACCAGACAATAATCATTTCGGAGAAACTGAAAGTTATAAACATCGAAGAGTGACTGTTATAAATTTCTATTATTACCATCGTGAAACGTGTCAAGCTCGCTTGCCAATTTAACAAAGACATCTCGATTTGAAAGGAGTCTAAGCCCTGATCCAGCATGCGTGGACGTACGCACGGATGTGGATCCTGGCCAAGCTAATGCAGCTTTAAACATGTGCTTTAAGTTCAGTGGAGAACACAGATAAACTTCAGCACATCTTTAAATGCTTTCCTATAGAGGGACCTGGAACACACGCTATTCTGTGCTGTTAACATGGAGATGTGAAAGTAAAACAACTCAGAAAAAAAAAAAGTTTTGATTGAATTGCTGAGCACAACCCTATCTCCTCTTGCTTAGATATTCCCCTCAAAGGGAAATACAAGATTTAGAAGTTTCACTGCTTCTCATTATGAGAAGTACCAGTAACTCAGCAATGCATTGAAAGTTATCCGTACAAGTGCTATTGCCCATGTGAAAAATGAAAATATAAAGAAGTCTCACCAAGTCGGTACTGAGCCACTCCTCAATGTCATCCATGACAGAGGACTGTGCAACAGGGATCTAGGGAGTGCAGCGAGAGAACAGCAAGGCAGGCAAAAACCAAAACACATCCACAATCATGGCCACAGAGCGATGGAAAACGCCAGAAAGAAGATTAAAAACAAAACAAAAACAAAGATGTAAGAATGTGCTGGAAAAAAAAAAAAGGCAACAAAATATAAATGGCATTTCAAATAAAGAAACACTTCGAAAGGAAATTATGAACAACAAGGCTAAAAAAAAAAACATGAGAAAGATTATGGGGAATGATGTGACTCGATGCCAGCGTAAGATGGGTAACTTCTCGACCACATATTAAAACCATCGAGATAGACTGATGATTCTAATCTTGATCGTGAAAAGCTTTTAAGGGTAGAATACTGGATATCAGTTAGGTTTTGAAATGTTAAATTTCCACCTTTTGTTTTTTTAAATGGGTATTAGCCACAGTGAAGGGTTAGCTAAAAGAGGGGCTCAAAGTCTTCAGGCAACACTCCTACAAAAACAATTTGATTTTTTCCACAGGTGGAGGCAGCCAGAGCCCAGGGCACACAGTCGCGTTTCCTTCCAGATCCTCCTCCCACACCGCCCAGCCTCGGCACACCAGTTTAAAGCAAAACGGTCCCAGTGCCCTGTCCCCATTCCTCTGCCAAAGGTGACCCTGTCGCAGCAGAACCCAACATGTGCCGGTGCAAAGTGCGGAGTCCCAAAGGTGAAGGTGAGGAGGAGGATGGGGCGGAGGAGCAGAGCATGACGTGCATCCTCCCGGCTCCGGCACCGGCACTGCCCCGCGGTGCTGCAGCAAGGCCCACCGGAGCCTGCTCCTCACAGACGGTTTCATAAAAAGGCAGGGGAGGTTTTCTTCCCCTCCTGAGATAAAACCACTCATGTGTGATTGCGACGGGCAGCACAGACGCAGCGCACCGAGTGCTGAAGTGAAGCTGGGAGAGAACAGGAGCTGAGGGGAGACCTCCTGATCTCTGACCTGCCTGAAAGGAGCTTGGAGCCAGGGCGGGTCGGGCTCTGCTCCCCAGGAACAAGCGCCAGGACCAGAGGAAACGGCCTCAAGTTGTACCAGGGGAGGTTCAGATGGATCTTGGGAACAATTTCTTCCCCAAAGGGCTGTGGGGCATTGGAACAGGCTGCCCAGGGCAGTGCTGGAGTCACCATCCCTGGAGGGGTTGGACAGACGGAGATGAGGTTCTCAGGGACGTGGGGCAGTGCCGGGGCTGGGTTAACAGTTGGTTTCGATGATCTTGAGGGCCTCTTCCCACCAAAATGATTCTGTGATTCTATTTCACAAAGCACTACAGGGTCAGCGAAGGGAAATTCCTGCGTGTGAGGTGCAGAATTTCCTGACTGAACTACAACACAGGGCTGCAGAAGTAAACAGGAAAACGCCACAATGGATCTCGTAAGGGCAATTTGAAAAACATTTGGAAAGCAACGTGGGACACGCAAGTTCCAGGCCGGAGCACGGCAGCTGAGCAGTGGGGCTGGCAGCAAGAGACCTCGGTCTCCGAGGAAGAAGAGGTGTCAGGAGTTGTCCACGGCTTTTTCTGAAACCTCTCCCAGGAAGAAGAGCTGACAGAGGCTTTGCAGATGAATTCCCTGGGAGATGTAGCTTTGTCATGGATTTCTCATGGAGGAAGACACAGGCACTGAATTACAGAGGCAGCAGCAGAGGCTGATGCTGTTTAGCAGAGCCCCTCAAGAGTTTTTGTTTTCTAACCAAGTGGCCCTTTGTGCTGAGGAGGTCAATTAAGCCCTTGCTTGAGGCCAGGTTGCTAAGGTGGGTTAGTTGTGTCAAGGGACTGGAAATCCAGGGCTCAATCCAAAGCATTTCTCACCAAGAGAGGCACCAGGAAGATGGTTTGGCTCTGACTCTGCGCGTTGCTGGACAAAGTGCACACGACAGAAGCAAGAAGGGTCAGAGGTACAAGCAGAAAATAAGTTCCTGCAGGTTCCTTTGGAATAGGCCAGATTTAGGATAATTCCCTCTTTTTAATTTGCAGTGGAGAACTGATCACGCACGTACACGCTGACACAGTGCGCTGAAGCTGCTGTGAGCTGGCCCAGATGGCCATTACCAACTCTGCAGACACATTCCAGCGGGTTCCTTCCCAAGGACAAGTTGCATCTTGTAGAACTGGCTTGTTAGTTTAACAGCTTTGGAAAATTCTGGCTTCAGAGATAGCAAGCAATGAATTTATCCAGCCTACAGCAACCTAAAACCTCCTGCAGAAGTTCACTGCTGTCTCTCTCCTGTATTGCTCAATACTGCACAAATAAGCTACACTTTGGAAGGTGTCGCCTTCAGAGCTGTTGGCCAGTTTGCAGCTCAGAAAGGTCCATATGTTTCTTTAAGGATAAGAAAACATGTATGGAGGGGAGGAGGAAAATAGTAGTTTTTTTCACTTTTCTGTGAATAAAATACGAGCAGTTTTTCTAAAAAGTGTGGTGGTACCTTGGTCCCTGTATTAAGAGGAGCAACTCACATCTTGGTTATCCTGAAAACACAAGAAGTGACTGAGCAAGACAGCTCAGCAGTACAGGAGTCTGTGCTGTTGTGTTTTGTAAGATTAAGGAAAAAAAAAAAGAAAAAAAGGAATTCTACTTTCAGACAGACCTACTTTATATAACAAACTGAAACCTCAGAAGTGCAAGAACGCTTCTCGCAGGTCATCTATAAGAAGCGGAGAGAGCTGTAAGATAAACATTGGAGCATGTCAGCCCTTTGCTGTTCAGCACTGACCTTTTAAAAAGCTGCCCCCGTCTCCCAGCACGCTCCCAGAAGAGACAAGGCTTTGTACCTATTGCTCCTTCCCTGCTCAACCTTCCAATTTACTTTCCTCAGACTCTGAGCCCCATTTGCCCCATAAAACATGGGTTCAACGTATCAGGTTTAATTTAAGAATAAAGAGGAGGGAAACTCTCAAGAGTAACTGGAAGTTTTAAAATATTTTGACCATAACATTGTACCATTTCTATTCCATTTGAAGCTGACCACACACAGAAGTTCATTTTTTGCCAGTCAGTTGTGTACTTGGCAAGGCTCTCGCTTTCAGAAGCTCTAAACCGAAGAATGTGGAGGGGAGTTGTGTTAAAACTAATCCCCTAAAACACAACAGAAGCAACGTAAAAATAAATTAGCTAGTTTACACATTAAAAAAGACAACAGTTTCTGGGAACAAACAGCAGTAGCAGCCGCAGACTACATGGAAATGGCTCCAGAATGGGATACGGTCTCGTTAATACTTTGATTATGCAAATATACATGGTCTAGTGAAGTTCAGTTTTGGTGAGACAGCTCCCCAGATAGTCAGTGTTGGCTGCAAGAGCTGGTTTTGTAACAATACTGTGATTTCTTTGTTAAAAGTCTACACTCAAAGTAAATGGAAATCAAGTCACAAAATATTTTGGGGTCTGGCTTTAATTAAAAGTTGGGCTCATTGTTCAAATTCCTTTTTTTATTTAGTCTTTGGAAAGCTCTACAAATGGGATCATCTCAACAGTCCTGAAAAGGAAATGGAAAAGGAGGGCTGGGAGAACAAATAGCAAGCGTTCAATCTCACTAAACCCACAGGAACCTGGAATTCAGGTTCACACCTAAGTTAGATTGTGTTGGTGTTCTCGCTAGCAATCAAAAGCCAAAGAGTATTGCCAATATATTTCCTCAGAAGTCATAAAATCCAATATTCTACCCTTAAAAAGACAGTTTAAGGTTATTATTATCACACTTTATTTCTATTAAAAATGATCCCACTGGAAAAGAAGCAGGTATGAAATGACAATCCAGATCTCTAGGTGAGCTCATTAATGTTCTTAAAATGTTTAACAAGGTTCATGCTAATTGTTGCTAGACTACTGCCTTGTCGTAGCTTAGTTAATTCCAGTCCTTTCTAGATGTTTAGCAAAGCTGACACTGGTACTCAGTTACCTGCTCTTCACCCCCCAGTTAGTTAGAAATAGTAAAGAAAGGTCCGTCATCCCTACGGCAGCACAACTAGAGCCTCTGATGCAAGCTAGCAGCCTACTCCAGCTTACTACTCCAGGCTTACCATCTATTTAAAGCTGCTGTGATCTCGAAATAGCCGCCTGGCCTCAATATTAGAACATGTTTGACTCGACACGTAAGGATTGAATTAGCTACTTGATGACTTGGAACGGTGTTTACACATCGCATGGACGGGGAAAGCAGGAGCTCAGGGGCGGTGTGTTCCCCAGCACGGCCCGTTGTGCCCGTACAACAACCAGCCCGGCTGGATTCGACGGGCACGTCCTGCACGGGGGGTATCACGCTGTCCTTGGAGAGGGCTCCGTTGAAATGCCACGGCTGGATGGGTAATGAAAGCCACGTGGTCTTCAGAACAAGGGAACACGCCTGCTTGCCTTCAAAAGGGAGAGGGGTCCTACCACCCCGAAGAAATAAGATCTTCACACCCATATCCATCTCTTAGTTTGGCCACAATTCAAGTGCTTTAGTCTCCGAGAAGATGACGTCTTTCAACAGTCTCCTGTTACCAAGTCATTTCCACATCTTAGATCCTATCTCTCTATTGAAGGCACCCACAGCGGCACCCCACTTTGTTCCTAATTAACAACATCTCAGCCAAGGGCTCGTTTAATCTTTACTCACATTACTACAGAGAGGAATCTCCTCTCCAGGCAGGCGTGCTGCTGGCGGCCAGGACGCAATGCTCAAAGTTGTTCATCTCACTTTCTGTGAATTCTGGTTCAGCTTCATTCTTCCCCTGCCACTGTCCCAAATACTGTCTGTCCTGATGTGGTGGCTTAAGCAACACCTGCTCCTCACTTTCGTAAACAAATATCCACATGGCATGTGAGTGGGGTGACAGGTTCTAACAAATGAATATATTAATACATTCATGCAAATCTCAATAGCTGCCCGAACTCGTAAGAAGGGAACTGGGAATTACCTGCACTAAAACGTGGTGGCCTGGTGCTAAAGTCTGCACCTAAGAGCTGCTGATACAGACCCCCATGTGACACATGCTTGGCCTAACTTGCAAAAATCCAGATCTAACGCTGCAAACAGATTTGGTACTGAACGGCTCAGCTGACAGCCCTAAGCCTCGTCTGAACCAGGAACACTTTCTGCAGGTATCGTTTTGCCTGCGTTAGTTCTGTCGGCATAGCTGGAATGGCTAAAGGTGTGGTTTGCGTCTCCGAGGTCCTGGCACCATCTTGTCAGCAGAACTGAGCTGCAGATTAAGCTGAAACAGAAACAACACTGCCAAATTCACTGCGAGAGAACACATGGAGCCCTGGATGAGCCTCCCTCTGCAAAGGTGTGTCAGTGAACCGGGATGCACAGAAATGGAGTGGGAAGAACTCGTCCCTAAGCTTAAATATATCACAGTTTGGAAAGAACAACGTCAGGCCATGAGGGATGTGAATGCCCCTCTGGCAGGTGGGGAATAACCTTTCAGTGGTCTCAGTGTTGCACAGGCACAGGTAACGGCCGTGTCAGCTGTTCCCTCTTTCCCTCTCATCTCCTAAGTACAGATAAAGTTACCAAAGAACGTGCACATCAAGTTCATACCTGGGATGCTAGTTATTCTGCTGCTATTGCAAATGCTACAAAGTCGTATTAATAAATACAGTTAAGAACTACAGCCAGTTAAGAGAGAGACGGAGTTAATGATTAGTTTAGTTTTATTTTAGGTATTTCTCTCTCATATTTAGCATACAAACAAGGTCACAAGCTTGTAAGAGCAGCGACTGGCTGGACAGCCAGATCCCCTTCCCTCCCCAGATCCATATACCTCCATGAATGCTGCAGTATCCTTTTTCCAGACTGAATAACCACAAGCCAATGAACGAATATTGTGTTTGTTTTTTTAATAAAGCAGTGGTGCCAGCGGTGTGAACAGCAGGGGTGCCGATTTCATGCTTCCCTGCTCTCGTAAACAGCGGAAAGGCAAAGAAGAGGAACTAACTCAATCACTGGATTATTCATTATGGATGAATATCTAACAGCAGCATCACACATCTCTGGCTGCAACAGAGCCACCCAACAGCAAGAGCCTCTGTGAACCATAGTCAACAGGATCATAGGCAAAGCGAGAGCTGCTCATTTTACAGCTTTTTCATGCTCACGTTACGAGCTGTGGGTCTCTGACAACCGCTGAAACGAAATTCTGGCTCCTCACGGGGGGCACCTGCAGCTGGGCTTACCCAGGCACAGAACTGCTTTTGGGTGCTCGCACAGGCAGGCAGATGTGACCGTATATATGCACATGTCCAAATCACTGTGCACACACCAGCCATGCAGATGTCTGACAAATTCACAAACCAGCCCTCAGAAAATAACCTGGATTAGCCCTAAACCTGGAAGAAGAAATGCGAAGTGTTTCACAGAGTTGGTGCACTCTGATATTGCACACTCCGGATTTTCTCGACCTTAAACTCACTGGGATGTTTCTAAGCACCGGGCAGCTATGTCTGGGCTATTCAAGGCATTCCCATTCCATGGGCCTCCTGACGCGCATCCCAGCCCGTGGGGAATTCGGCACTGCCCTCTTCCCAGCTCAGCTGCAGCCAGGACTGTCCCAGGAGGACTTTGTAGTTGGGTCACGTTATTGGTACTAATCTCAAACACTTAAAGTGATGGATTACATTGTCCAAAAATATAAAATTGGTCTTAGAACTTGGCTTTAAGGCATAGCTGAGGCTATTTTTTACCTACTTCTGACTTGTGCACTTAAAGCAGGGTTTTGAACTTCTCTCTGCAAATGTGTTGACGAAGGACAACTTCAAACAAGGTCACAATGTGCAAAGATTCAGCGAGCTTCAGAAGCTTGATTTTATCAGAGCACTGGCATCACTGGACACAGGAATTAAATCCTTAAAGCCAGAAACACTATTGTACCTTTTGGAGTCTGAATCCTAAGGCCAGTGTAATTCCCTGACCAGGGTGGAAGGCGTCAATCTGGGTAGCAGTTCTCCCATTCCCTTCCTTTCATACAGGACTATCCTTACATTCCCCAATTAAATTAGCTATGATCCTACAAACTCTGTATGTTTATTCTAGACCACGAAGTTAAGCACTACCAGAAGAGGCTGCTTTAAAGACGTGTAGAAAGTGTCCTCTTTATGAACAAGAACCATGAGACTTGTGTTTATCCCTCGAAAAGTGGATACTGCATAAATAAATCAAGACAGTATAAGGAACCAGTTGGATCCCCAGGCCTCTTCTCAAGGTGATGTGGGATCCTACAAATGATTCAGTTGGTTACAGGCCTTTGTGCTGGATAAATCAGAAGTCAGTGCAAATCTTTCCCTTTTCCCCAGATGATGATGTAGGTGGGAAATAAACTCCTTGTACTGTCTGATTTTGAGTGGTTCAGTAGGGCAGGACGAGAGGTGAATGGAGGATGGTTATTCTAGGTAAAGGGACTGGGGTGGGCAGTAGGAATTGCTTCACTGGTGAAGTCCTCACCATTCCTTGTGTAATTAGCCACTTGTCTATGGGCTCCATGTCTGAGTTCCCACCTTTACCTCTCCTCTGTGTTGAGAACAGCAAGGTCCATAAAGAGAGAAACCACAGCAACAACCCGTGATAAAGTAAAAGCAGCAAGTTAAAAACTTCACATACACATACATACACACACACAGAGCTGTCTGTGAGCTGCTGGTAGCAGCTGCATCCCCCTCTGCTGCCTGTCAGCTCTGTCCGTGGAGGGACAGAGCTCACCCGACCCCTGCACTTCATACAGACAGTTCACAGAATTTTAGTACTTCCTCCAGGTTGATATTAAAAAAAAATACAAAAAACAAAATAAAGTGAGGCTGATGTCTGTCATCTTCTTAGAAGGAGAAAAAGAGTAGGCTATACAACCTCCTAAATCAGTCAGGCTTTACTGGAAACACTAGTTTTACGCACTGTGGAGTTTCCCTTGTTTATAAAGCTGAGTTGCAGCACACCCGACTTACCTCCTGGATCTCAGCAGCCAGGCTCTGCCTCGAACTCTAAGCGTACGACATACAACAGCTCTAATGATGGCATGGAGCGGGAGGGTGAGTCACCGCAGTTGGCTGCAGTGTTCTGGCAGCCTTTCAAACTGCTCCTCTCCGAGAAGGGCAGAGGTTAAGAGGATCGCTGATGCATCCAGTTCCCTCCGTGCAAGCTGCAGGTTGCACCGCACCGCAACGCAAAACTCTCAGGAAGCCTCTTAAGGCTTCTTGTCCTTCAGCGTCTCACCCCCGAGGCAGGGGCTGGATGCAGAATCCTCTCTGGCTCTGCAGGGGTTTGCTGGGGACGGGCAGAGCATGGTGGTTCCAGCCCACCGTCACTGGTGTGTTTATGTACCTCGATCCAGACACCCAAATCCGTGGGATACCTCCCTTGTCCCCATGACCACAGAGAATGGAAAATCAGCTGTCGTCTTTTATGTCTCTTTTCAGCACTTGTGCTGAGAAAGAAAAGGGGGAAATCACTCCAACTTCATCTACTATCTGTGTAACGCTAGAGAGCTGTTTCTTGGACACCTCTCCTCCCAGTTGCGATCACGCAACAACTCTGTGGCAATAAAAGCAACTCCCAACATGGAAAAGCAATATTAAGAAAACAGTGTATTTTTAGCTCGTCTTGTTTCCAGCTGCTAAATCATATTAAAGGATAGTTAATGTCGCATGATCAGCCGTCCCTCTATAGACTGCTCTGAGAACGGCTACATTAGAAACGTCGGATGTGCTGAATTTTACCACTGGACAACTGTGCTGGAACAAGATGTGTGTGAAGAATGTGTTGCGAAGCTTTTGGCTCCTCCCTAGAGCTGTTCCTAAATTAGCTCTCTACCCAAATTAATGCATGTTTTTCATTTACTGAGGTCTGCCAGTTTTTTCCTACACGTGCTGGGGCTGGTAACTTTAGGAGAGTTTAATTTTTATTTCCTTTAAGAAGAGACACCCACAAGCCTCACAAGACTTGACAAAAAGTGGTGTTTACTGGTTACTGAAAGACTGCATTTCAAAACAAGCTACTCTGATTACATGACACAGTCATCAGGACCTTTGAGAAGAGGCTGAAAGTCTCTACAACATCTCAGAGCCCAAAGTTCCACAACCCATAAAGCGTTTGCTCAAAAAAAACTTTGACTGTTAGATTAGCCTGAACACAACCCTTTGAACTGACAACACTTCGGGCAGAGCAGCCTCTACGCTGGTGTGAATGACACGTTGCACCGGTGCCTCAAGCAGAATCGGCTGAGAACAAAAGTGTTAATAAATAAGGACATGACCCTGTGGCTACCAGGGGAATACAGCCCCCTCGCCCAGGAGCGAAATGCAAGCCCCTTGCGTTTCGTTAGCCAGGAACAAAGAGCAGAATCTCAAATCCTTTTGCAGCTCCTGTCAATAACACAGCAGTACTGGGGGCTTGGGCTGTCACGCTGGCTTCAGGAATTCCTCTCTCCTGCCCTCAACGCACTCCTGCCCTGCCTCCCATGCTTCCCCATTTCCCTCAGTACTGCTGGCACGGGTTTTTGTGGGATCGAGTTTGCAGCTGGTCACGGGGCTGACCTGGGTTATAAATGACTCTCCTTGCAGGAGGAGGGGGCCAGGAACAAGCAGATAGATTTGTGGGGCGGATGCTCCATCAGAAATCACCGCTGAAGCCCAGCTCCCCCTGAACTCTGGCCCAGGCAGGCAGGCAGCTGTGACCTGACCCCAGCTGGCTCCAAACACAAATTCTCCCTGGCTCAGAGCACAAGCTGCCAGGCATGCCAGCTGCCCCGAGTGCTCCCCTTTCCACTTATGAAAGAACCAGGGCGGGATCAGCCAAGGCTTGGGGGTGCAATTCTCCATGGAGGGAGGCATGTCCCTGCTGCACTGGCTCTGCCGTGCTCCCTAGTGGTAAACACACACTGAAATCAGACCAGGAAAAGGCTCTGATCTTGCTCCATCATCCTAAAAATTACACACAGCTGAGTACGAAAGAGCAGGACAGTTTCAAAAAGTGGCGTGGTAGGAAAGGGTTTGAGGGATGATGTGAAAACCTTTTGCTTCTGCCTTCACCAAGGTGAGAGGACAAAGCTGGTCAAGCTCGCTCTCTCAAACACGATTCTAGTGTCAGCTGCTGTGAGGTGACAGCGCTGGGGCTCTTCTGCCCACACGAGAGAGCAGGAGCCTGCCCTGGGACATAACGGACTGCACACAAGGGCAGTTGTGGTGAGGCACGCAAAGCATTCGAAGTCTACGTAATTTCTCTCCCTGTAACTTGCTCATGTATCTGTGCACTCAGAGCAAAGCCTGGTAGATTCAGACTGCAACAACTTTGGAAAGCAAAAACGAACTAAACACATGCACACCAGTGTTCACAAGACATTCCCTCCACTTAATCTTTTCAGCAGTGATTCCAGCCAAAGAGCTAGACCCCCCAGGCAAGCTGCAACAACACAGGAGAATTTACCCACTACAATTTTGAAGTCTTTTAGGCTGGTGTGCCAAGTAGCAGCTCTTTAGAGACCATTACTGAGCACGTACTTGCTCCCAGATACCAATTTCAAAATACTCAGTACTAACATGTGGCTGGAATACAGAATGAGAAGTCTCAGTCAAAGCAGCTGCCTACAGCTTGGATTCCAAGCAGGGTTTCAGATAACAAAACACAGAGCAACGACCTACCCCTCCTGTGTTCTGTTTCCGAACGTCCAGGGCAGACGCTAGTCCTTTGACAGCCTGTGGATCCTCATACGTCACACTGAAAGAAATGAACAAACCACAGAACTAGAAGGAAGTCCAGCAGTCACCCACGCAGAATGCACTCACTACTCTGATTTACGTCCCTGGAAATCAGAAAGCATGTTCTTTTTTGTAACAAGCCTACAAGTATACTAAGTGCGTTCCAAGAAGAGGAGTGCACTCTGCATAAAGACCGTCCATCAGTTTCTGTAAGCATGTTGAAGCAAAAAGAGTAAGACCGGCATTATAAAAGGTAGGCAAATAAGTTATGAGGCACTATAAGCATGTCCAAGAGCCAGCAGGGGACTATGAAAAGAGGCCTGATTGCAGATTATGTTTTGCAAAGCTTTGAAGATGACATTTGGAAGCCTGAACTTGATGCACACATGGGGGGAGGCAGAGGGAGACTCGAAGGCAGATGAAACGTAACTAAGCAACTACGGTGAAGCACACAGAGAAATGCACTATTTACAGAGGTTGGATTTTTTGAAAAGCTTCTTAAACTGCTATGCAAAAGGGACATGTAGCAGCCAGGTGACAGAGGCAACAGCATCATTTCTCAGAGCAGAGTGGTGAACCATGAGTAGCAGCAGATGCCAACACCTGCCCGTAGAACAGCCCCCAGGAGGAGCCGCGTGTCCAGGCAGGAGCAGCACGTTCCCCTCCAGCATCTCCGCCTCTCCCAGGCTCTCACACAGTGCCCAGCGGCTCAAACCCACACGCCACAGCCAGTCACATCATCCCTGCCTCACTGCTGCTCTGTTTGTACAGCATACAATCCAAGGAAGATGAAGCAATCCTCCCGTGTGAAATCACGGCCTGATGCGTGCTCCCTGTTCCATCAGCTCGCAGGAGATAGAGGGGCAGTGTGGGAAGATCAGTTTCATGCTTCATTTAGCACACGAGACAGAGGGACCTCCATCAGATCTCCCTGCAATGCATCTCCTTTCTGACTATACACCAGGGCTCTCAGCCTGAAACCTCCAGCGGTCTCTACGGCAGAGCAGATCTCAATACCAACACTACAGCTGAGGCAGCACCGATAGCTATATTGATAACTGCAAATTAAAGATCCTAATATATTTGCTGGCTCAAGTTTTCCAGGGCTGGTAAATTTTTTATAATCTCCTAAGGTCCAAGCTAAGCTATTTAACAACATTTCTTAGTTTGAGACAACATATTTATGATATTTTGACTGCTGGTAGCCACTACATCCGCTAAAATCTGAAACCAGAAGCAGGCAAAAAATAATATACGAAAGAAAAATACCTGAGTATGTCTTTTACTAAATCATGCTTGACAGGGATCAAAGGTTTTCTTAATAAGTGCTTCGATTTATTTTACATTAAAATAATTTGACCTGTTAAATGCCCTTGAAAGTGCCAGGTTTGCAGTCTAGAGATGCAAACCCTGTGCATACAAACAAATTAGGGGCAGCATGGCAGCCAGGCAAGCTACACTGCCTTGACAGCCTGCGAGAGTCACACTCTCCCTTTGGCCCAGCAGTCAAACTGGATGGTAGTTCTGTTTCCAAGCCCTCAATGACAGTAATTCATTCACCCAAGTATGTCCATAACCTTCAAGTGAAGAAGCCCTGTGCTCCTGTATCCCAAGCACTGGCCGGGTGGATGGGATGACGAGCCTTTATGAGAGGAAGCATCTGTAGAAGTAAAGGCAAGTTCATTTCCAAGTTTCCAGTGAGCTCATTAACTAAGACAGTCAATAACATTACTCAGCCAGTCTGCTTTGCCCAGCAGCAGGGACCTCTCCACTTGCTCATACTAATAATGACCAACAGGACAGGGATTGGATTAAAAGCACAAAAACACACACCAAAACTACTTTTTTAGTCTGGAATGAAGTCAAGAGGTTTCAAATTTATGTCCGTAGAAAACAGCAATGCCGTAACTCAAACAGCACTAAAGACAAACTCTAACTTACTTCTTTCGCTGCTCAGCCAGGGAGCTGCCTCTCGTCTGTGCAAACATGTCGAAGTCATCCCGAGGATTACAGTGCTGTAGAGAGCTGAGGGTGCCACTGACACTGTTTGTACCCAGGTCTGCAACCAGAGGCAAAAAAAGCGAACCAATGAAAGAGCAAACCATATGCAACCATGACTGCGTATGTTATAGAGAAAGTCATTAACAATAAGGACTGTTACAGAGATCATCTAGTGAATAGTTGCAGCACTGAGCGCAGTTCTGTCCAGAAGAGGCTGGAGGCTGCTAATCATGCATTTCTTAAAAGACAAATGTAGAGGTTGTCTTATTCCTCTTGGAAGCACCGCACCGTAAGAACTCCTCATCGAGAAGCCAGCATTTGGGAACTGGTGCGCACCTGCTGCTAATCTCATCTTGAGATAGTTACTGTTCACTAACATGGTCCAAAATTTTGGGCATGGATTCCAGTTTTCTCCACAATGCTGTCTTTCAGCTATCGACTATGAAACCAGCAGTTTCAAATCAAGTGATATGATATTGGTGCAGTGCTGAAAGAGGTGGAGAACCGTCAGTCAAATCAAGCGAACCTATCAAGCAAACTTTGGTTTCATTTAATGTAAAACACCTAACAGTTTCACAAAACCTTTTGTCCAAAGATTTCAAATAGTCTTTGTAGAAGAGGAATCAAGAACATTCATCAGACTGATTTCATGGAGAGCGATACCTAAGCAGAAATAAAAGTAGTAGCACAAGTTTTATCATGGGCAAGAACCTGCACATTTTCCTTCACTCTCCCCTTCAGTTAATAAATCCCTCCCTTGGTGCCAGGCTGGTTCCCAATTACAGATCGCTACAGTGCAGGGGAGCGGGAAAACCTTCCTAATTCTCTACACCACGTACCCAAACCTTCTGAAGATTACAGGGCAACATTAGTCAGGCAACGGAGAGCCCAAGGGAACAGAAACTCCCTGACCCACAAGTAAAAAATGGGTCCTTGTAAATCCCAACAGCCCACGGCGATAACGGCTGGCACTGGGTGTTCAGGTCGGTCGCAGGGAGCTCAGCAAATGCTCAGACTTGCTCCCACAACCACACACCTGGATTGCCCTGCAGCCCCCCCGTGCTGTTTGAGACCCACGGACTGGTTAGGCTTAAAAAAGTCTGTGCGTTGTAGCCTCACGTCCATCACTATTTAGATCGGGCACTCACCAAGCCCTGCAAGGTGTGACGAAAGCGAAGACGGGGCCGCTGAGTTCCCGACCATTGGGCTCACGACAGCTGGAGAGCCAGGACCCAAATCTATTAAGTTATCTTCTGTCACCTCGTTCAGCACCTGTTGGGACACAAGAAGCACAGCAAGTTACACATGCCAGAGATTTCTTCTTGCAGTGCAACATCAAACACCAAAAAATAATGGGAGCTTCCTAAAATGATCTCTCTTGCATAGTGCCAAATGGACCAGTCTCCTGGACACTGCGGTGATGGGTGCAGAATAAAAAGCGTCAGCCACCAAAAAACCCCTCAGTTTGACTGCTCAGCGCAGCAGGAAACTCTCCTGGAGGTCAACTACATCTCTTCAGATTCAGCTAAGGTGTCTGTGGTCTCCACCTCTTTTAGCAATGTACCAACATTGGATTTAAGTCAAACTGAATTTTCTACCATCTTCCACATTAGGTATAAACTCTTTTCAGGAACAAAAGTTCTTTGTTGTGACTAAAGTTACAACGTGCTGAAATTTGCAGTAGAAGTGGCAATCAAACAGATAAACAGAGGAAATGGTTAGAAGAACATGGAATAGAAAATGTAATAGTGCCATGTATGAATTAATCATGAACTCAGACCCTGAACACTATAAACCAACTATAAAATAGGTTTCATTGGAAGGATAATTAGAACTGTAACTCTTCAGCTTGGAAAAGGGCTGCTGAAAAAGGGGATGAGAAAGGTTCCTAAAATTATGAGTGGCATGGAGAAAATTAACCCGAACAGTGGTATTGTAAGACACAGTGAAGAAGAATTAGGTGGAGCAAATAAAAATCATCAAATGACTTGATCAAATGTAAACAAAATATTTATTATACATAAATACCCACATAAATATGTAAAAATGTGTAGTAAAATTGTGGAACTCACTGCTTAAGGACACCGTGAATGCCTCAAAAGCAATCAAAAAAGTTAATAGGGGAAAGAAATCCATCAGGGATTGTAAACACAGAGATGTTTCAGTGTAGTGTCTTCCTGAGATAGAAGTTGTCAGTTGCTGTTTGCCACAATTTTACACTCTTTTCCTGGTATCCAGTATCAGCCACAGGGCTGGACATGTAAAAGGTCTGATACTAGTGATAGTAATATGACTAAACACGGTGTAGCTACTCACACAATAAATGGAGTCAGGTACTTACTCCATTGCTGGCATTTTGTGTTGAACGTCCCGATCTGTATCGTTCAAATCTGTT
Source organism: Caloenas nicobarica (assembly GCF_036013445.1). NCBI lineage: Eukaryota > Metazoa > Chordata > Aves > Columbiformes > Columbidae > Caloenas > Caloenas nicobarica. The sequence continues at coordinate 2,876,662 of NC_088258.1, read as the reverse complement.
TAGAAAAAAACAAAACAACAAAAACCCAACATGAACTATCAAAGCCACCAATCAACAATGAAAAACATGAGTTTAGAATAAAGCTGCGACATGCTTGCCACTGAACTTAGTTTTTGTTGGTTCAAGAGGGAACCCTGAAAACTTTAACTTCAAGCCAGGACAAAGGGAGGATAGTTGCAGAAGTTACATTTTTGGCAAATGTGGATATTAAGTTGACTAATTTGATCTTGCAGCACACGCACGTCTGAAAAACACCATAGGATTTGTTTTTGTGGTTTTGTTTTCCATTAAGTGCTTCGTGATAGACTATTCTGTTAGCCAAGGGCCAGGAGGAACGGCAGCAAGATTGATGCTCCCAGCTAAATCAGCCGAGCACCGCAGCAAGTTTTACTCCCACTTAACAGCTCCCTCTTGCTGCAATCCACGTAAATTCGAAGCCACATCCATGCGAGCGCAGCCCTACCCAGGCAGATTCATTTCTTAAAACATTCTGGGCCAGCTCAAAGATCGTCAGCGCCTGCGTTCAAATAGGTTGGGTCTTTCCAGGAATGGAAAGTAATGATAAAAATCTTTATACTTCTTAGGGGATGAAGTCTGCTTGGTCAAAATCTGGTCTCTTCTCTACTCCTTCCCCAACCAGTTGTGCATCTGGGGCCGCAAACCTAAACCCAGCTTTAATGAACTCAAAAAATCAGGGAAAATGCCTCCTCCAAAGGCCTGTCTGAGGCCAGTCCGATCTCCTCCTTTAGCAGGAAAAGCACTGTGATTTCTCTGAGGTTTGAATTTTTCCTCATTTAAAAGTAGTTTCAAATGTAACCTCTCTTTTCGGCAAAAAAATCCATAATATTCATATAAACCTGTGGCTTTTCTCCCAGATGGACAAAATGCAACAGGGAATCTCGAGCAAACTAAAATGTTTTCTTAATGTAACAGAGGAAAACGCAGACTTAAAAGGCAGTAAAACCAAATTCAGGCCCCAAATTCAATTTTAGCGAACTGTGGGTGTTTGCTATTACTGGAAATCCAGCTCCCTTAGCTGGAAACCCAAGACACCTCCCACCTCATATTTCTCACCAAAAGGCTTATGAACCACACGTCCGTTTACATCCAAAGCTTCACAGCAAAGGCCAGAGCTGCTGCTTGAGTCTCTGACAGAGCTCGGTACCCAGCCCAAAAATCAGCGTGATGAATGTGGAGCTTTTGGAATAGCAGAGGAGGAACTGGAATTTATTGAAACGCTCAGACCAGTGCAGTTATTCTACCACGAATAGCTTGGTAACATCACTCAGCTCACCTTTCAGTGTATAATGACTATGAATGCATTAGCCCCAGCCAGCAAAGCCGCAGATGGAGGAAAATAGAAAAAATATTAAGGGTGACCTGACTAAGTCTTAGTGACAGCTACACTCCGCCACTTGTAGAATCGTGCTCGTGCATGAAACACACACCATTCCACATAAAAAGCCAGCATTTGTCTCAAAGTTTGCCCCAATCTCCTCTGAACGACTAAATCAAAGACAAAAATCGAGGCCACTGAGTCTTCTTTCCAGCCTTTGCTGTGACAGCACAGATTCACAGATCTAGAGTCTAATTTATTTTTAAAGGCTTGAGAAACAAAGCCCCGTGCTAAGAGCAAGGAACAAAGGGTACTCTTTAGTGCCACACTCCCCAGGCCTGTCATTAAGGGGAAGATTAAACTTTCCCAAGGCTGCCGTATCACGTGTCACCTCCTGCAGCAGATGTGGCTGACAGCGCCTTTGTCTAACGTGTCGAAAGTCCTATGACCCAAGTCCCACCTCGGGGATGATTTCCCGCAGATCAACTCTTCCAAACCTCAGCTCTGTGCAAGACAGGCTTTTTTCCAAGATTAAGTGTTACTTAAAAACAAAACCTTTATACGCAGGAAGGTTCCACCCACCTCAGCCAGCTCCCCTTGCACCAGCACTGGAACTAGAAAGCTCAGAGATGAGAATACAGAGAGAGCTCACGGGAGCCTCCCTAAGCCAGGAAATAGCGCAAGCATTTAGGCAGAGCTCAAGCTGGAAAGTAGAACTAGAGATTGTGGTTGTGCTGTTTTCGGTCCCAAGTCCCTACATCTGTACAGCCCCACACAACAGGGACTCGCAGACTCAAGTCTCCGCTAGTTCAGAGTTTTGCACGAGGTTGTCTTGCTTTTTACGGATATGGCCCACAAAAATTCTATGGCTAGGACAATAAAAAATAAATCATAGTATTAAAGGAAACAACTGAAACAGGAATGTTACCATAAAAGACCATAAAAGGACTTTATAAACGCTTTCCGTGGTTTGGTTCTCTGCATTTTGTTATGTTGGACCATTGGCCCAAATGGCCAACTCTCGTCAACTGACCAATTTTACACTTAAGTGGAAACTCAGAACGAATGTAAATAATTAATGGAAAAGGTGCCCCACCTTTCATAGCGGAGGAAGACGTTATTTAAATCATCATTCACGTGCAGCAGTTCCTCTGTGACTTCTTCATTGGACACTCGTGAGATAAGCTCCACGATTCTCTGCTGCATAGCTCTACAGGTTCGGTTCAGTTCCTAGGAGGAATGCATTGTGCACACACATTCTGGTAAGCAGCTAGCAATAAGGAGATTTAGTTGAGCTCTGTTCGCAGCCAAACATATCCCCTGGCTGAGAAACACTAAGACAAGTCTATCTTTGCATGATTAAATGTCACCCAAAAGCACATCTAATCAAACATGCCCTTCAAGAGACGATGGCATAAAACCTTGAGAGCCTATTTACAATTCAACATCCTGATTCTTCTTTAACTCTGAGCACTTCAGAAAATAAATATCTGCATTTTAGTCATCTGTTTTAAGAATAAAACAGGTTAACACAACAGCTTTCCAGAAGAGAGCTTTCAAGGAAAATTCAATCTGCTCTTTTTGGCAATATCATCCTTAAAAACTAAAAGATGCACATGGTGGAACAAGTCAGGTAAAAGAGTCCATCAGGGCTACGAGAAGTAGCTAAGTGTGTGCTAGGAGAAGTGTTGGGGACACAGAATGTCCCAACTACTGAGAACTTGAGCGTGGACGCAAAACACGGAGCAGGCGCATGAAGAGACGAGCACCCCACACACCTCAGTACTGAACTGTACACAGAGACGTGCCCTTCAACTGAGCAAGGCCACAGGCAAGAGGCTGCAAAAAGGCAGTGGGGAGTTTCAGAAGAAAAATGTAAAGAATATAAAGGCATTTATTTTAGAGATCTCTCATGCCAAGAAATCTAGATTTGAGTTTGCCTGAACCAGGAATCCTTGTGCTTCCAGGGCATCTCTTCCAGCACCAGTTACTTAGCAGAACTCTTTACTCCCAAAAGTCCTCAAGACCAAAGGTCAAAGCTGGTATGTTGAGGAGGAACTACAAGCAGAAACGTGACATATGGCACGTCGCCACCGCTTAGGCCCATGGTTTTACTTCAATAAGCACTGACATTTCAACTAAAGCGTGTCCCTCTGTCATCTTCCACCCCCTCCAGCTCCACTTCACAGCAAAAATTCAGCACTAAACAAGGACGACTTGTTGGTACACAACCTTCGGGATGAAAGCAAAAATGTGTTTGTTTTCCTTGCTTGCTCTGACATCCTAAGCTCTGGATAAATTTCACCCAGTGCAATCCAGCTGCCTTAACAGCTTGAGGAATGTGTTCTCCAATGTCAGGTTTGATCCCATCACTTTAGAAGCAGATTGTGACATTTCAGAGGTTTGTTTGCTGCCTTTCCGAGAGGGCTGACAGTACCTATCTATTCTGCTCAGAGCTGGCTCTCCAGCAAGCTGTTTACATTTGAGTGTTGGAGAAAATGTCAGGAATTATTTAAGGAGGAGGGCTATATAAAGCTCAAAGCAAGGAGTCCTTGCACGCAGCACCCGGCTCACAGCTTTCAAAAGACCAACCATCTTTTGTGATCAAAACCAGGTTCTTCCCCAGCCCTGTGATTCAGATTTAGGATGCGTCAGTCAAAGAAGGGAACCAGTTGGAATAAAGAATCGTTGCTGTCACTCCATTTTATGATCAAATTCTTCCACCTTAAAGCTGTGCTGTAAGGTTACGCTGTGAAGATGTTGGTAGTTGTTTAGCTGTTTTGGTTTGTCATGGTTTCCTGGAAGCTGCTTTTGTTTTGAGCAGTTCGACCCAAATGGGCAGTAACTGAAAGGCTCTTTATTGCAAAGCCTCTCATCAGCTGCCACGATGGCTTGGAGACAAACACACAATACCGCTGCCTGGGAGAGACCAGTTTTTGGATGGATTTCAAACTCTGATGTACCACAGAGAGCAATTCCCTGCCTTCCTCCACACGTACTGCTGTGGGAGCCCATCCTCCCTGCTGGAGGATCAAACAGAAGCCTATTTCTGAAGCTATGGAAAGGCAAACACCATGTCACAGCACACAATACCAGCAGCAGCTGGAATGTGAGATTGCAGTATTCCTCATCTGGGTTGCACGTGGTCCTGTATTGCTTTCCTCAGCCAAAAGGCCACCCCACTACCACTGGCCTAGGGAACGTGAGTTCAACTTACACCATTTTCCCTCTTGAGATAATAAATGCTGCACCAAATCAAGACTTTCCAGCAAAGAAATCCCTTCTGATTACCCTCTGGAGAGCATGAAACTTTGCCTGAGCACCTGCCTTAAGACACTACCTTCACGAGAAGCTACAGAACAGCTTCTGGAAGGACAGTAAGTTCATATCTAAGATTTCAAGTAGCAGAGGATCCACAGACCCTTGGCAATATTTAGTCCAGCTGGAAACACTGAGTGTTTTTTCCTGCATAGTGCCTGGGAATGTTTTGACACTGTGCGAGTGATGATGGAGGATGTAAAAGCAGCAGAAATGCTCAAGGCTTACAGAACCTGTGACAGTTCTAAGCTGCTTTGTGGTAAAGGAGACCTTATACTCAACACTGAGAAAATTTCCAGCTACACAGAGAAGAAAGCGCTGCAACAAGTTTCAGGGGAAGTTAGGAAATCCTTGTCACTGGAAGCTTTAACAAATGAAGAACAGCAAGTGATGAGACTAACCAGGGTCAAGCACAACCCACATTCATCATGTAAACCAAGCAAACCAATGCAGTGAATTGAACTACAACAACAACAACCACCCCCACCCCACCAGAGAAACTCCAGCACAGAAAGGATCAGAATCGCATTTGCTAGGGAACTGTTACCTGGAGTAACTCAAGATCTGAGGAATCCTCTTGTCCAGGTACCATTTCTGTCAGCATTTCAGACATCACTTTTGTATTCCCACGAACAATATCCAGTTCACTGCGCAGCCGGGCAATCTAAATGGGGGTAAAAAGACAGCAAAATCCTGCATAATTTTGTGGTTTAAGCAGATCATTTTCAAGAACTGACTTTGTGATACCTCTGGTTCTGTCTGACTTGATATCTGAGGCTCCAGACATTCTAGCAGAGGAAAAAAGGATGTAAAGATAAAAAGCTTGCCCAGGAGAGAATTGTAGAAAAGCAAGAGAAAAATAAAAGAACCTTGTAGAACCACTCACTGTCATCACAAATGCAGATGTGCTGTGCTTGTATGGAAGAGAACTGAAAATAGCAGCTAAAAGCAGACCTTGGTGGCTGTACAGCTTGCATGCCTCACTCAAGTGTGGGGAAAGATGTACAAATTTTGAGCAGGATCTTTGGCTCTGAAGTATTTTTGCAGAGAGAAAAGAAGATCCTATATTAGGGCATTTGCAAGGGTCTTACAGATGTAGACAACTCCCTGTTAGAAAGACTTTCTGCATCTGCAAGCCATTCTGTGCCTATAAAGAAGGGAGGCTAACGAGAATAACTGCTAACCCACTGCACAACCGCTGAGGGAACTGTATATCAGACTGTGAGGTTTGGTAACCGCTGCCATTAGGAGGCCATACATACAAATCAAAAGCTCAGATTTTACAGTGTAATAGGAGAGAAGATTACTAAGTACAACCAGACCTACGACGCAACCAAAGTCAAAAGAGTTAAAATGAAAGTTCCTCTGCAAATTGATTTCTAATTTGATCTGCTGAAAGAGTCTCACTCAAAAGGATCATTATCCCAATACCTGTTCTGAATTAGCAGTGATGGGACCAATCACATTCAGAGCCGGGGCCTGAGGAGCAGAATACGCCGTTGGAGAAGATGAAGAATAAGAACCGGTGCTCATCCTTTGCTGAGGCTGTGAATTGTGCATATTTGCTGCAGGATCAACTTCAGGAACGCTCTGCCACATCAGAAAGACAGGAGTTCAAAAGCTGAATTATGACGGCACTTGCTTTGTCAGCAACCTCAGGCCAAATACGTTCAAATACAGAACATAATTGCACCTTGTGGAAAAGGTCAGTGTAGTTCTGAGAACGGACTGGCAGGCCAGCCCATAAACAGATTGCTGCAACAAAAACGCAGGCCCATATTTTTTGACCCAACCCACATTCAAGTTAATTTAGCTTTACAAGAAAAGTGGGAAGCAAAATAAAAACAAGAGCCAAATATAAATAATTATAAATTATTTTAAATTAGGAATTAAATTGCAGGCTTACCAAAAAAAAAAAAGTGATACATAGATAGAGAATTTAATTAATCTTGACACAAGTATTGTAATCTTTCAGTCCTTGATCACTTGCATTTACCACTTCAAAGATTCATTAACTTCAGTTTTCAGAGTGAATAATCAGAACACCTGTGATCATTAAGTTACTTCCTAGCAGCAGTTCTGTCAGCTTTCCAGACCTAACTTTTCAGACGTGCAAAGATCATGTGTTACCGTGGGATCAGTGAGACATTCAGACTCTGTTCGTCTTTAAAAGACAAGCAGGCCTTGGTTCAGGGTTATCACCAACAGAAACAACCACACTTTTCAGCAAAAGAAGTACAATCTCAATCATATATCCTGCTGGACTCTCTCTGAACAAATTAGTTGCATTGTCTGTTGTTTTTTTGGTACAAGTGGACAAATTTCCTTCAAACTCTCTTCTCAGATTGATGTTTGACTCAAGGGAGGAGATAACCATTAACTTATCAACCTGTCAAATGCACCTGGATTATGCTTCTCCTACATGCCCTTTCACTATTAAAAAAGGTCTTTCCAGGAGTGAGAAAATGAGCCCAATTCAGAGAAACAGGAAGGGAAAGAAAAGTAATTACTCAGTTATTTAGACATCTTGGGAAAACAACCCTGGGGTTGCAATGCTGCGTCTTACCCTCTGTGGTGTGTGTATTGGAGACAGAGCATCAAGATCCGCCATGGGAAACTCTATGCCTTTCCTCTTGAGTTCTTCGTAAATATGCACTACTCCGGTTAAATCAGGGCTACTTCGAAAGGCATCAGCCCAAGCCTGGAAAACACGAGGGATTATCCATAAACCCTCCAAACAGAGTTCCTGCTCCACCCTGACCTCAGATACCGACTACAAAAGCGTTCACGGATTTCAGCTTCAAAGGGAAACTGTAGTCATCAGACTTGGTCTAAAAGATCCTGTCTTAATAGAAGACAGTCACGTACACATTTTATTCAAACATAAAATAGAGAGGAACCCGGTGCACAGGAGCAATGTCTGACCCCTGACATCATCCGAATCTGTAAATGCAAATGAAATCCTCTTCCAATCTCCACTGCTCAGCAGTGATTGCACGCTGATCTCTTCTTGTATACGGCCAATGACCCACCAGAAAAAGTCTGTGTGAAAGATTAAATCGATCTAAGTAAAATTCATGAAGTCATACAATAATCTTAGGTGATTCACTTTGTGAAACATCCTCGCTTGTTGCCAAAGGAAACACATAGCTGTCAGGTTTTCTTCAGCATTTTATTTGGACCAAACTTAAATGAAAAAAAAGTTAGTTTCTGAGGTTCTTATATTGTGAAACATGCGGTCCCCTGAGCAGCAGAACTAATGAAGCCTGGGCTCTTACAGAGCACATCCAACACTCAGACACCCCGGTGTGTCAGAAAGAACAAGTTTAAAGGGAGAATTTCCCACAGCCTGAACACTCATAATATCTCTCCCGCATGAATTCTCCAGTGTCTAAAAAGGCCTCAATTCACACTGGAGCTTTTCCTTCAGCGGGAGCACTAAGTGTTTCTCTTTGCAGCCTCCTGGACTCATGAAGTTGCTGGGAGCATAATAGCTTGAAAGCCTCTAACCCCTTTCACTTCTGTGGGAAATTAGCCAAGTATCAAAAATTTAGGGGAAGGAAAAATTGAAATATTATGACACAATTAAAAATGAAGCATTCCACAAACCCCCACAAATGTGAGGTAGAGAATCAGTGTACTGGATCCAGAATTACTGTGAGACATGTGTGTGGGCTCTGAACTTAATTAATTTAGTCATCCCTTTTACACTAGCTCTTTGACTATTTTTACTTTAAAAGCTGGTTTTAACCGCTTTTTATTTGAGAGGAGAGGACTCAAAGATAGCAAAAGAAGATAAGAAATAATTTTAATATTTAACTTACACTCCTATTCTGTTCAGTTCTAAGAAAGAGCATTTCCTGTCCTGTGTGCCCAGGAGCCAACCCATTATCAGTTGCAAGCTACCAATTCTGAGTTTGCTTCTCAGCTTTGTTAAGAGTAAATTAACTGCATCAACTGTTCTGATGCAGAGCAAGTCCAAACAGCCCAATTTGAGCCAGAGAAAACAGCTCCGACAGCACAGAGCCGTTCTGATTCCTTGGAAATGACCTTCCACACCATCCCTAATTCTGACTGAGGCACTGACTGCACAAGTAATTCTACTCTTGCATTTTCTCTGCATTTCCAATTTACGTGAGAAGTCAGCTGAATGATGCTTCTGCATAATGGTGTTCCCCACTTGAAGCCTATTTGCAAGTAGGAGTGAAAAATGTTAGGCAAGGGATGCTCTATTTAATAATAAATCAAAGAAACTTAGAGGTGAAAGTATGCTGCGTTGCTGCCCCCAACTTTTAATGAGGCTTGTGTGTCCGGGAGGATGTACTAATGCATCCTCCCTGTCACAGACTTCCTATAGATTTTGTTGTAGGCACTAATGACAGTGAACTCACCTCATTTGCACTCCACCTATTTAATATATTCTCTCTTCTGCAACTCTCTTCCCTGGAGAAAGGAGATACTTTCATTTGTATTCTTCTTCTGGCTGCATTATCTCCATTAGTGTGTCTCTCTGAGGTCACCGGCAGGACTGGGTGCTATTGTCCTAAGTGCTGCCTACACACATCGTAAGACAATCCCTGCCCTAGACAGCTTACAAATCGACTAGGAAAAAGTAATATTAGCTCTGCTGTACAGATGAGGAGCTATACACAGAGCTTAGAAGACTTGCCTGTTCTCCAAACAAGTGTACGACAGAGGTGAGATGGAATTCAGATCTCCTAAGACCTTGGGCCAGACTATCAAAGGTAGATACTTAAGGCTGTTGCTGGATAAATCCCACTTGGCACCTCAGTGTGCCCAAACTGGTTAATTAAATACCATTGCAAATCATGGAATTGACCGTCACAAGACAGGTTTTCCAGCGGCAGACACATCTTTAACACACGGACCCTTAAATGAATTTGCTGTGCCACTAAAAGGCTCCCCGGGCTTCATCTTTGATGACAGTGCTCAGCTGCTGGGCAGCAAGGTGGGATGAACTCCAGGGTGATATGGAAGCTCTTACCAGAGGCACAGCAATAAGGAATATTTCCAAGGCCTTTTAGCAAGGTGAAGAAAGATAAGCAATAAGTAAAACATGCTGATTCACATACACTGAGAAATAGGTTGAGAAAGTGAAACACAAGATGCCCAACATCTCAAAACAGTCAAGTCTCTAGATAAGAAATGGGATGGCAGCTTTATCTACCCTTGGTACAGAAAGGCCCAGGAGTACAGGAGCTATACAGCTGAAGACATATGCCATTTGTACAGCTTTTTTCCACGCTGCCAGGTCTGTGCTATTAATCCTCTCATTTCTGTTCTTATTAATTCCTGATACTAAATTGTAAAAAGCCTGTGGAAGGGGATAAATGTAATGTTAGTGGGGCGGAGCTGAGATCAGTCCCCTGGAACGGAGTTAATTCCAACTGCAGGGAGCTCTAAAGAGCGAATTCTAAGCTGAGCAAAGTGGTCGTGACGTACGGGATATTTTGGGTAAGCGTGTCCATAGGGCAGCTGAGACAAGTGACTGAAATCACTTTTCCAAACTTGTCAGGCAATCTGGAGAACAAAGTCCTGCACCACCTCCAGCTAAAGAGACACCAACAGAACCCACCCACAGGCAACTTTCAGAGTTCTAAGGCTTTTTATACCAACAGGCATTTAGCACCCAGAGTGAGGCTTTTAGCTCTAGTGCACTAAGTCGACTCAGATAAAGCTCTGCTTAATACACTGAGGCAATGACTGTGGCTTTTTGCTTATGTTACAAATGCTTCCACCTTAGTTGCACTGATGACTGGGAATACACTTAAATGCAGGACCCAGCGTAACCAATACCCTTGAAAACACGGTAGCAGAGCAAACAGTACAGAAACACACGCCACTGCTCTTTCTGGGACAGTATTTAACCTCGTCTCCCTGCCACCAGCATTCCCACCAAAGCAAGCAGACCCCCAAGGGCTCAGTCAGATGCACAAGAATTGCTTTTAATAATTTCATTAATTTTATGCTATTTTAAAAAAAAAAGCCTTGAGATCAGAGACAAGAAATAAAGGGAGCCTACAAGACCCCAATGCAATGCTCACCTAATTCCCCCATCCAGCCTATCTCCTGTTTGGAAATCACTCATTTACATTGTCATGCTCTAATGACGGTCTCCTACCCGTGTATCCAAATAACAAATAAACCAGCAGAAATTCAACTGCATACTTTGCCACAAAAATCAGAAGTATATTTCAAAAACTAGGCTGCGCATTTGTAAGTACCTTCCCACAAGAAGCACTGCAGCAGGTTTATATCATTTTAAATACGTAGCGTCTTTTAGTCTCTGGTGTATGTGATAGGCCATAGGAGCCTAGTGATAAAGCTTCCTATAATTGTCAAATTTCCTCCGGGCAGGCACCAGTGTTTCCTCATGTGTTGCTAATGGTTTGTGGAATTAACGTGGCTGTTTATTGTTGTGCTGCACAGAAGGAGAAGTGGCAGCCAGGCCTGTGGCTGAACATCCCCACTGCAGGCAAGGATCTGACGGAGCACTTGTACTGCACAATAACCCGAGAAAAGACACCGAAAACTCCTACACGTTCATTTACTTTTCTATAATCATCTTTAAAAGGAATTCAGAAAGCTTTCTAAGGGAGGGAAACGGCTCCATTTTACGGTCAGGAGAAGAGGCACGGAAAAGTAAGTGTTCTGCAACTGCCAGCGAAAGCGTGATCCTCGGCAATTCCCTGGCCGCAGATGACAAGCCCATCACAGAAGCAGGTCTCCAGCTTCTAGATGTGACTGTTCAATTGCAAAGCCATCCATTTATCTTTAATTAAGTCCTCTTGCTTTGGAGTAGAGTGGTATCTCTTTAACTAGAATCCAGACATTTCTCCCTGGATAAAATATCTATGCATGTGCATGTCTGCTCCTCCCTGCCAATCTGGATATATTGTTTGTTTTTACATATAAAAAACTAGCCACATTTTTAATAATGACAGCATGTTTAGCGATGCGTAGCACTGAAGCAGACAGTCCTTATTTCAGGCAGCGACATATGGAAGCAGAGACAAGCTGTGTACCTGAATCAGCGCTAGTACTTTATCCTGCACAATAGTGGGGGGATTATTCTTGGGCGAGATGATTTTCACCAGAACGCCATCTATGAAGTCACGGTTCGCCACTAAGACATGAAAGCGATGGCCACAGTTCTTCACACAGGTCTCCAACACCTACACACACAAAAAAACCCATTAATTGTTGGAGCAAAGCTTAATCACACACATAGCACCTATGTGGTCGGTTTCCAATTTTGTTTTTTTATTTTAAAACTTTTGATGGGAGGGAGAGAAGACAAAGGAGAAATTACACTTTTACCCTTCATCCTTTTCTTCCCTAATTTTACAAAAAGCTTCATTTTCTACACATACATTTAGGTGTACTCACCCACCATTAACATACTGGGCACTTTTGTGATCTACCTTTGCCTGTTTTCAAGGCAAAGAAATATAAAGTTTCTTCCTCTCTAAAGCAGAACTTCCCAATCTGTGCAGCTGAGCAGATGAGTACACAGCGTCACATCGAGAGCAGGTAAGACACAGTGAGATATTATCTGATATTATCTCACTGTCGCAGTGAGACATTATCATGCTGTGACACTCCACCAGCTTCCATGTACCTGGAACACAGCTGGACCCGGTTGCTCTGAGCCATAAGCCATGTTTCAGAGTTGGGAATTCAGGTGAATGATCTTCACTCATTCAAAACACTCCCTTGTGAATGCTCTGATGAGTTATACTTTGACACATTTTCCCCCTGCAACCTCGCTGGAGGCACCTTCCACTTGCCATTCAACTGCCATGGAAGAACAGCTGTTGATTTTGCTCTGAAGAACATGATTAGCATGGAGATAAATCCAAAACGTCACTTCTCCTTACAGCCATGCCTAATAACCACTGCGACTCTGTATCTGAGGAGTCTGTAATTACTCTCCTACTTCAGCTACTTTCATCAGCCCTGATGACACGGACTCATTCCTGATGAATTTCACTCTTTCCTGCACAATGGATAATCTCATGGTTTGGTCTTCGGTGATCTGTCAAAATGACAATCCAGGATGGGAAATGGCAGGAAGACAGAAAGTACAGTCACGCTTTGTCAGGGAGATGCAACAAGAGCTGTGTGAAAGAATCGTACAGATCGTCTGCCCACAGCGGTGTAACTCCACCTCGTTACTGCTGCTCATTCCTCAGACTGCGCACTCGGGAGCGCTGCATTGCCCAGGAAAGCCCTAAAGTCATCACAGGAAAGGTCACTGCCGAATTATCTCCCACCTTAGCAGTGCTGCCTAAACGCACAGACTATAATTTACACTTTATTGAGTGAAATTAGATCAGCATAAATTAATGCGAGTCTCCTACAGAGATCCATTCACACGGGAAATTGTGCATCAGCTACTTATGAAGCTGAAAATACAGCAAGTTCATCATCCTCTCTTGCAGATACGCCCAGAGCTGTTGTCTCAGAGTGGAGAAACAGGACACAAGGAGCTGAGAGTAAAAGACCCAAAGGCTACACAGACCCATTTGGGCTACTTTAACTTTCCTCAGTCAGTACTTGGGATGAAAAAAAGCCCAGAAAAAAGCAGAAATCAAATGAGTCAGAAAAACGCTATGCAAAGCTTCCAGTAACTCTGCCGAAGGAAGTGAGGAGGCAATTGGAGAGAAGAAAAGGGCAGAGCAGTGGCTGTTAAAGCAAATAGTGTGCACATTCAAGTGAGTGCCAGGAAAGGAAAAATGACAAAAGAAAAGGGTTCTGCCCTTTTGAGGCATTCCAGCCTGCCCCCACTCACCGTCAGCGCCAGCATGACCTCTCTGTAATTTTTGTTTCCATTCAGCCTCTTCTTCAGCGCTCGAATGGCATCCTTTGGGCTGAAGGAGAAACACATCATTTTTAAAAAACAGCTCGGACACTTTTCACATACCATATACTGTGGGAAAAGGAATCCGTTACCGTTTCCAGCTGGACATGAGCACGTGTGTCAACTTCAGATAACTTGACTACAACCAAACTAGGGTCATGTAGGATTATGTGAGAAGACAAGATATCATAGAAGTCAAGGCCAGAGCAATGCCTGAAGCCTCCCAAAAGGCAGGATGTTGATCGAGCAGGAAAGATTGGCAGCCACTCAGAAAAAGGCCCAAAGCATCAGAGCAGCGACCAGTTCTGCAAACCACGAGCAGCGTAGCTTTTCTGATGCCGAAGCAGATGTATCAGAGAAGCTCTCTATTCAAATGGCTGCAATTAATGGCATTGCAGCACTGAAAAGAGATACATGCGCTGAAGACAAGAAGCCCAGACATACAAACTCAGTACCCTCTCCAATAATACATTTTTCATGCCAGCCTTCCCAAGCCACCGACCACAGAAAGTGCTGCATCATACAGTAGTTTTCTGAAATGCCTAAGGAGCAGGAAAACTCATATGCAAACTGCATTCAAACTGTGAGCATCTGCCCCCAGACTCACTGCACCTCCCCACGTGCCGAGTACGGCTGGATAAAGATTGTGTTCCTGAACCTTCCGAAGTTTGCTGAAATAGCACGTACCCTTCTTCTGTCTCGTTGATAATGTCACAGATCTCCATGTTAAGTGTCCAGTCTTCACTCTGCAGAGAGCCATCTGTGGCCTTTTCTGGAAAGTAAAAAACAATAAAATAAACCTTTTCACGTCTTCCTGATTAGTTACTATACTTCAGTCCGTCTTCAGTGACTCTGAGCTGAAACTGTCCAGTAAAAGAAAGAGGGAAAAAAAAAAAGTCCTCCCTTTCCCCACGGACTCTAAGCAATGTCGAACCTTCCCTCTTTGTTTTAGGGATCAGCACAGAGGTTTCCAGACAAAATCAATTATCCTTCAAGCTCAGCACCTTCAGCCCACATAGACAGGCTGTTCTTCAAAGACTCCTGAATTCCTGGGAGAGCAGGAAAATGTCAGCTAATTCCCATTTAAACTTCTCAGACGCTGCACTGTTGGCAAGTTATGAGGTAGGTAAATCTCCCCCAAATCAACAAGACCTCCTCCCTGTTTTAGTAGTTGGAGACAGAATTTGCAGAATTTCGGTGTGAAAAGAACCACCAGCATGTGAAAACATTCAGCACGTGACCATTCAGGTCACGGTATCATTCACGGGCACCCATTTTTGCCCGGGACTCTTTTATTCACATAACGTGGTCCCTCGATATCTGCTTTTCAGGGGCTGCGCGCTGCTCCCCCGGCCCACGCTGTGTCCCCACGGTCCGTGCCGGGGTACGTACACATCCCCTACGCACAATCCATCTTCCTCCCTGCTCCCAAACGCTCCCTCACTATGTGTGACATCGGTCTCAGTCCCACGGGAGGGTGACCTAGAGCACTGTGACAGCAGCAGATGCCAACTGGCAGCTTAATTTATACACGTCTGCAAGAGCAGCATAACCAGAACTTCAAGTAATCCGTTGACAAGAACTATTTCCTCCGTGGCATTTCCTCCTAAATCAATATAGTTCTGCCTAGTGGTGCCTAAAACATCCCTGGAATTGTTTGCCCTTCTCACTTGCAGCACTCAGACCCCATGTGCGTTGCACTGCTGTTGAGGTGAACATCAAGTCTGTTGCCAGAGAGACCTAAAAAAGGGACCTTCGAGCCAAACGTGACCTTCTCCGCTAAATTAGTCCAGGTTTTTCTACAGATCCCTGGCATCCGGTGTTGGAAGGTAAATAGGGCAAACAAAAGCATTTTTAAAATGTGAAATAAACCAAGTCAAAAAAAAAGGAAACTTAAAAAATTTTAAAGCAGAAACAAAACCACAGGTACCATCTTCCCCAACTCTCCTTCTGCCTTTACAGCTGACCCCAATCTGTCCCCCAGAACAAAGCAGGTTTTGTTTGAGAGCGCCAGGCTCCAAGGACTTCACGCGTCTCTTTTGCTGTTTACCAGAGATGTTTTTCCCATTAACATTTCTATCGCTGCGACTGAGGATATAGATGCCCACAGGCTGCAATTATGGGATGTTATTTAGAGAAAGACTACGTGTCGAGGTAATTCAAATTTCAGTGCCTTATCTATGCCAGAATCGTGGCTAAAGCAGCTCCAAGGACAGCGATTGTGGGAGGCTGAGACAAACCAGACGGCACACGCAAAATCCAAATCCAAAATCAAATTTACTGCACTCAGGCTGTGTTGCACAGGGATTCTCTGACCGATGAGTGCAGGCAGAGCTGTTCAGTGTTTTCCGGGACACAGGAATTTATCTCTGTGCAAAAGCTACTTGTAACAATCATTTTTTTAGCTGCGTTTTGTTCTTACACGGTACATAAGGCTTTATTGGTATGGAACGTGATCTGCCTTCACCTCTATACAGTCCTGCTTGCTTAGGAAAACATTTTATTTAACATTAGAGAAAAATCCTTAATATTCAGATATTAAAAAGCTCACTATATGGGCTCTGCTGGAGAAGGTGGTCTCCAAAGCTGCAAAGGATTTATAAACACAGTCCTGCAAAATGACCGATTACAGCTTAAACAGAGGGCATGCCTTAATCTAGGCATCTGATTTGTTTTCTTGATCTGAAACTATATTCACAAATTTGGGTGTTCTTGACAGCATTTGGCATTGGGCGGCAATTTTGCGATATTCGTACTCTCTGGTTCTGCCCTCGCTTTTTATAAATGCTTGTGGAAAATGCTGATCCCGCACAAAGTTGCGCCAGCAGCCAGGTCAGTCATTGGTCTTGTAAGACCCATTTAGTTCATATCTATTTTGAGAAAATGTGATATTTTGGAGATGGTAGAGTGAAGAGATGGTGCTGCAGCACTGTACGGAGGCTGGCACAGGAACACTTGTCTGGGTTCCCCAATAACCTCGTTCATATTTCCCTTCCGAGATACACCAGGGAAAACGGAATCCCCTTTCTCCCAGAAACTTTGATCACCACCTTTTTATTTTTGCATTTCTTTAGTTGGCGTAATACGTGGTTGAGACTGTGTGGGTTTAAGACGTAACAGTTGTCTTTTTGAGAATTAGTTCTTTTCCCCTTGGGTAATTTTTAATTCGGGTAAGAGTCGGAAGCTAATTTTAGTCTCTTTTTCAGCGGCAGAGAGCACAGAAGCTCTTGTCATCCGTAGTCGCTTGTCCTTTGTAGGGTGTGTGACCCAGATTTGCTGCTGCAGAGCTCTCACAACTCGTACAAAGGAGTGAACTGGCTGCAGAGAGGCAGACGGGTTTGTGTGGGATTTGTTTGAAGAACAGGATTCAGTATTACGCTGCGATGAATTGAAAGACTGTAGGGCTCTTCCAAAACCAAACCGTGGCAGGTTGCACTTCTGGATTTCTGGTGAAACAGCTCTGCCTGCACTCATTTGTATGAGAATCCCTGCCCAACATAGCCTAAATGCAGTAAATTAAAAATATTCAGTATCTGTCCAGTATCTATTGGACATTTTGCATCACTCTGAGGTTCTTCCTCAAACAGCAAACATATATCACCAACAAGATTAAACAGATTTTGGAACCTGCCACAGAACTGGGAAGGAATGGCATGCAAATCATGCAAATAACCTTTTTAAAAGCTACCAGTTCCTCAATCTCTTTCAGCCTCATTAAAAGGCATCTAAATGGCACTAGTTCACACAAGGACTCTGGAACATGACCAAAGGATTCCAGAGGGACATAATTGATGTTAAATTAAACAAGGAAAAAGGCAACGAGTCGGAGTCCCTCCTGCCCCTGCCCTCATTGAAGAGTTTCTGGTGGAGTTTAATTGCGTAAGGAAGGGGCTGGCACGTCCCAGCCTGGGTGCTACGGGTGCCTTGCAGAGCTTCAGACCCCAGAGCAACTCCGGCTGCTGCTTTATCGCCGGCTTTGTGACCGCGGCGGGGCCCAGGAGCCGCTGTCTGACATGGGGACGTGACACCCTCAGTGAGACCATCCCAAAATGTCCCTCAGAAACAAGATGCTATCGGTTCCCACCGCGTTTCCCAAATTAAAGCGTAAATGTTCTGGTAGAAGGAAAGAATCTGGCACCTCACGCTGCAGACCTCGGATGCCGCGTATGCACATGCAAGTGTTTGTTTATCTCCAGCCTGCGAGGAACAGGAGAAAAACTTGTGCTGTATTTTCATTCGCACCTTCCCTCCGAGTTCTAACTCTTGTGGCCGCGTTTCCACGCTCTGCCAAACGGCAATATCAGTATTTCCCTGCTCACACTGGAATCCTGTGCATTTTCTGGCATTTCGAAGGCGCTGTTCAGTATGGTAAGGTTTTGAGTGTAAACAGTTTCAGTGCACACCCTTCCCGAGCAACCCGCTCCAACCCAAGAGATGTCACCACAGGGAAATCATGTCACAAATGCCTGCGTAACCTTGATAAACAGGTTGTGCAGGGCAGGACAGGAATGCTCTTTTAAATGCAGAGGAAAAACAAAACAAAACAAAACAAAACAGAAGAACCTTTCCCACCCATCTTAAACCCAGTTCCAAACTCACCTAACAAAGAAAAGCTAAATCTGGTTGTCCTCGAGAAGCTGCTCTCACAGCCCTTTCCTGGCCATTCTACTTGTGCTTCAAAGTGACGGTTCAATGTTGATGACACTCTTAAAATGTGACTTTGTTCACATACAGGTGAAATGAAGCAGAACTCCTCACTCTTCCCTGCTTCCTCCTTCCAATTCTCATCTCTGACCATTACACTGAACCTACCGAGACGGCCTGAAGATCTTCATCGGGGTGGTGGCTGCACGGGTTGAAGTCTGTGCGATATTTAACTCAGATACCATTTGCATGTTTATGCAGCCGACACTGAAAAACTGGCTGCTGGAAGCATTGAGAAGATCTACTCTAGCTAAATGATGACAGCAGGGTAAAAAAATCCCTCAAAAAGGTCTAGCTATAAGTACCGATAAACGATTGTGATGCCGTGTAATGTTCTTGGAAGAAAAGGCAAAAGTGGAAATTAAATGTTGCACTAGGTAGAAATCACATCACATGAAAGTGGGAGAAGTGGGCTGTTTTCTGTCTGAATACCAGAATCTCGTGAATGAACAGATTTTTGTGTTCAGAGAAATCACAGTTTTCTCTCTTGGGACTTCCTAGATGTTGCTTCAGAGACCTTCGATTCATACGTTTGGGAAGAATTATGCATGAAAAAATTACCTTCTGTTTATGCAAGAAGCATGCCCACCAATGCACCGCATTAGAGAGATCCGAAAGCCAGAAAGTTCCAATTCCATTTGTCCCCTCTCCATAAAATATCTTCTTTTTTTTTCTTTCTTTTTGCTTGGCAGTTCAGAAGATGGTGGATCTTAGATCTTTGTCTTGCCTCTTCACAGTCCACCTGCCCACCAGCTGTGCTCCAAGATTGAAATCACCAAATCAAACAGTCGGATGTGTAACATTGCACTCCGTGTAATGTGTGACAGGGAACAGAAGCAGCCGCAGCCTTAGCAGGTTTTTACTCCCATCCTGCTGGTCCCACTGGTCCCACTCCCGTCGGCTCAGCGCAGCTCTCTCAAGGGCTACCAGCTGAGCTCAAATGCAAAATGCTTTTATAGAATGCACAAAAGTCTTTCAGGAAAAAAAGAAATAAATTGTTTTGCAAGGCAGTACAAGAGAGCTCACAGGGGAAGATGAGCTATTGAATGAGGTGGTAACATCTCTCCTCTGAGCTGTAGCTTATAGAATTGCTTTGCTGTAAAGCATCATTACGTTTTGTGACAGTGACTATCTCTCTTAGATTCAAGAAACCATCAATGACCTGCACAGCACCGTCAATAAGACCTGGGGAAAGACCATACCGAGGCCAGGGAAACATATTTCAGCTGCCCAAGCAAAGACTAAAGATCCTCAGCATTTGCATGGCTGATGCGTTCAAGACACCTCACTTGGAAGACAAAGATACACCAGAATAACACACTTGGATACTCCTGGTCTGTTCTTGCATTCTCTACATTTGCTGTTAGAAAGACAGTCACGGACACTTAGACATTATGGCAACCAACAGGAGGCTTTTTCCTCTTTATCAAAACACTGCTATTAAAAAATAAATGTGACTCATTCAAAATTCAAGATCAAAACTCAACTCTGAAGTGACTTACTCATAAAAGCCTGCCAGTTTCTTTGTTAGAAAGCACAGCTCCAATAGCATTTTTCAATTAGCCACCTCACTGCTCCAAGTCCTTTTTCTACATTCCTTATTTCACACTGCTCTGAAAATGCTGAGCTTCACACTTCCAAAGAAAAAGCCAGTCAGCTAGAACAAACGGGCTCAATGTGAACGGCAAGGCAGCACAGAAAAATGGGATTTGGGTTGTACTGCTGCAGCACCCGTCATCCACTTCGACCGGCGTGATTTTTCAATTGATTTTAGCCATGCTTACATAGAAACTCTTTGGGATGAAGTCATCTGTCCTTCACTCATTTTGCCTAATTTTCTGGGGCTGAATACGTGAATAATCATAGTTTATAATGACTGAGGAGTCTACGTTAAAATAAAATAACAAGCGAAGCTGTGGACATGCATATGTGCAATCATCATGAGTATTTCGCTTGAACGCTGTTTGAAGGCACAGCGGTAAACTGGGAACTGTCATTTTCTCCAATTAACTTTCAGGTTTTCTTCTTTTTGAGGCTGCCGCCCAAATGCCAAACTTCAAACCTGCCTTCCCAATCACACTTACCTGCAATCATGAATATGTAATATGCAATTACTGTGCCTTTTTAAACACCACATGGTATTCACAGTTATGCTACAACATTCCAGTAATTTAGAGATGCTACAAAAAAGACATTGCCCAACATCTCCCACAGATTCAGCCTCTCAGGAGTGGGAAACCACAGCTGATTAACTGAGCACAGCTGTGCAGCCAAACAGGGCAAGGTGAGTGGCTTAATACATATTAAACAAATATTAACAGCTGTATAACGAAGAAAATTTTTCTTTCAAACTCAGATCAGAGCTTCACCTGAACAAGAAGAAAAACAAATCAGAAATCCTAATAATAATATCAGATTAGGCAAAAGAGCATATCAGCCTGACTCCGTCTATCACATCTTGTAGGTCCTGATGCATTTGCAGGTTGTAAAACCAGACAGACCTTCCAGTATTACATGATTTTATTGTACAGAAATGGCCCAATGGGGCAACCTATTCCAGGCACTTTCTGTACTCGGATGTCATTCATCTCGGGCACAAATGACGGTTTAGTCATAGCCCTTAAAAGCATTTGGAATCCGGATCCCAAGCAGAACGGTGTGTTTCTATACAATAAAGACTTCTGTTATGAATCTTCCCACTGAAGTTCCCCCATCAGCAGAAATTGTTGCTGCTGACAGCACGTTCTGCTGAATGACGTGTGTCTAAGTCGCTCTTTCAAAACAGACAGCAGAAAGAGGCTACTGCTTCTTTAAAAAAGTGAAATCCCTCCGACTTCTTTATTCCACACAGCTTTAAAAACAAAACACAAAACCCAGCCTTCCTCCTCAGTACGGTACACTCATTAAAGCTAACACGTCGACCCACGTACCGTATATAGCTGTCCTTCAGAGCCAGGTCACACCGCAGCAGCTCCCAGCTCAAAGTGTTTGCGTAATTCAGAGGCACTTTTCCCTAAAACCACCCTAATCTCAGCCTGCACCGCACGTTTCTTCACCTCTCCCAGCAGTGGCCTTGGCCACGTTCCCATCTCGCTGCGAACCCACGATATTCAAAGTACGGTGTGACTCCACAATTGACAAACAAGGACCTGCTCACGTCAGAAATCAATGCGCTAAAGCCTTCAATCAGAAATGTCAAAGCAGTTTTAAAATATATGTCCTGTATTAACGGATTTTAATGGATTTGAATGGAGATGTTTACTATGTGATTTACTGTAGGGGAGTGAGAAATCAATGTTCCTTTATGACATGTCACATCTCATGCAGAATGTCCCCCCGTACTGTTGTACCAGTGGAGATGATGGCTCGACACGTTGCAGACATCTTTGATGTAGTCTCATATTATCACACTCTGAGCATCCACCTTTCTTCTCTAGATAAGAGGCATGAAAGTATCAATTAAAACCTTCTGGGCAACAAGACACTCTCCCTCAGATTAGATTTCCGAATTAGACTGTGACTGCTATGACTTGTCCATATGACTCTATTTGTTTAAACAGGTCACTGTGTTGGGATCATTACCCAAATCTCCTCCTCCTTTGACCAGGGTAAAGCAGAATACCAAATCCTACATTTAGTCATTTCCACAGGCAGAACATGGATTGTAGCCTACTACTTGCCAAAGAGTTTTTATATTGTTTTAATTTCTCCAAGGAATTTGGATTGGAGGCACTACCTTGTTTCTTAATTGGGGCTACTAGTTCCTTAAATGAGACTCTCAGGTATTAAAATACTGACATACTGGATGAATGATACCTGTTCATCAACCCTAGCAATGCAAAAATTCTTAACAGCTGAGTCTTTGGCTCTTCCCCACTCCCAAAAAAAAAGCCCAGACAAAAAAACTAGCTAAAGAAGCTGAAAAAATAGTCTTTTTCCAAAGACCCTTTATAGCTGAGAAGGTTTTTCTCACCAGAAAGACAACTCACAACAGACAACACCAATATTCCAAAAAAGCTCTTAAGCAGCTGCCTAATGCACATACATGAATCTGTCCTAATGCCGCAAAACAATTGCTTAAAAAAAAAAAAAGAAGAGCGGAGTCCATTCATTTTATCAGCCTTAACTTAAAAATCTGAGAGAACGGGCAGCTGAAAGTAGTGATTTATTTCTCAACTTCTTTGTTAACACGGATGCCTACAGGCTCTATTACAGTGGGTTTGTTATTTTGAAGAGTCACCCAGTATGACAGTTCCTTGAATAAACTGTTGCGAATCACTTTTTGAAACATTTCCTCAAACATGCAGAAAAAAAAATACCATCATACAAAGTGGAAAAATGTATTTGACCAGTAAGATACTACCAGGAGGTAAGAGAAAGAGGAATATTCTAAGCAACCAGATGCAGTTTTACCTCCCAGAACTGCAGGCAGAACAGTATTATCATTTGATAGCCCAGCTGCATAAAATGTCACAAGCACCATCAAGAGCAAGAAGGTGCCCTGATCGGTGACCAGTCGTCCCGTTCAGGATTTCAACAGCTACCAGTAATTACAGGTGAGACTGAAAAAATGTCTTTATGAAAAGTTATGGATGATCAGTGTGTCAGTGAGCTATATTTGAAATCTATCAGCTCTTGATGGCTAATTTTGTACTACACGAGTAAAGCAAGTTCTAATAACTCACTTGGGACCTCACTTCGGTACTTACAAGCTACGTGCTTTTCATATTCATAAAACAAAACTAATTGCCTTTCATGGATGAAATGTTCTAAGAATTTTTAATCCACGTCAGCTGTAAACTCGAAAAATCCATCCCTGTATATTTAAAAGTCCCCCTCCCACTCACTCACTTGAAACATGTTGTTTGCTGCAAACAAACTATAAGGCAAAGATGATCCGTCAGGCTCCTACATTAGTATTATTTATATTATTTTTGTGCAGGTTACTCCTAAAGTCAATTGCCCACATTCTCACATGCTTAAAATAAACTGAAAACACTAATTACATTTAGCGAGGGGAAAAAGAGGCAAAAATCTTTCGTTCCTACAAAGCAAGCAGTTACAAGAACAAGCTTTACTCTTTAGCTGAGCATCCTACAGCAGATTTTTAAGTAAACATTCATACCCGATCATTAAAATGTGTTACAAATGAACTGAAATGACTCTTGCAGCAACTATTTCATGTGCATGTTCCCACACCCAGCTCTCCTGTGTATCTCCAGCCATGGAGGTGAGGGCTGTGTCCCTGGAAAATGATGATTATCCCATCCGTAGAAAAGCAAACAGAGAGGAGTCTGCAGCTTCGGAGGGCTGACAGCTCACATTTTCTAGGGCGAAATGCTTGCGTTTGCTTTTCAATTTTGCAGCCTTCCCTCCAGGTCTGTGCAGGAGGCACCCAGCTCCCACCCCATTCAAATTCTCCAATATCTCCGTGGCTGGAAGATCGGTGTCTGGAACACACTCGGCGTTTTCACCTGGGGAAGAGGGGAACAGGAATCACGTTTGCCAAGGTTGCTGGCACTGAAGGGCTCTGCTGCTGCCCATTCCAACACGCCAAGCTTGCTATGCCTGCAAAAGCTTAGTGGCTAAACCCTTCCAAAACCTGAGTGCAAATTGGGCAACAATCATAACAAGATACATGTGTGCAATTCCACCTTGTACGCGCTGAGAAATGCGGATTTCTCAGTCTCCAATAACCCTACTAAAAATTCCACTCTGTTTCTACAGCCCTGTTTCTCATGTGCCGCTGCTGTAGCTAAGCCTGAAAAAAGACTGATAAATAGAAAATGTAAATACCAGAAGTTTAGACCAAGTATGCAAAGGCCTATTTCTGAGACTGTCATTTTAATGTTCCCATAAGTCCCCATTCACCAACTTGTGCTATCTAGTCACACGACTTCATAAATTCTTCAGGTTAGGAACTGTCCCAACATGTTTCATGTTCCACTGCAGTCACATTTGATACTACTAGTGTAATAAAATTAAAAACAATGTAAATGTATCAGGGGGCTGCAGCATACTTTTGGAAAATAACGATATTGGTCCTTGGACAGTTAAAATTCTAACTAGGACACAGATTTTGAGCATGGCTCACAAACAGTTTGGCTTATTTACCATGTGCAGCAGGGAAGCAAACCCGAGGAAATGAAAAGGGCTGATCTAGTGTGTTCTGCAAACTGCAGGGTGGGGATGGCAAGGTAACGTCCCCAACGGGAACACATACGATCTTCTGGAATCTACAGAGAACCAGCTCTCCCGTCTTTGCTGCTTACAGCTTGTTAATCAGCAACACAGAAGTGAATCTACCGAACAACAAATATAAAACCTACTGAAGCCTCTTCGGCAGTGTGACGCTGATATGTGTTAGTGTTACTGTTCCTGCTTGGGAAAGCACCAGCCTGGTCCCGGTCACTGGTGGAGCTCAGTGACCAAGCTCCACCCGCTCCGGTTGAGGTTATGCCTCTCCTGGGTATCCCCTTATGTTTCAGGGTGAATCAACACTCTCTGAGCTTCTTTTGGGTTTCATGTCCACGTGCACTGTGCACATCCTTCCTCTGAGCCCAGCAGCAGCTTCCCAAGCAACCAGCAAAGCCTTTCAGAGAAGGGAACGGAGCTGGGGAAGGGGCTGGAGCACAAGGGTGATGGGAGCGGCTGAGGGAGCTGGGGGTTCAGCTGGAGAACAGGAGCTGAGGGGAGACCTTCTGATCTCTGACCTGCCTGAAAGGAGCTTGGAGCCAGGGGGGGTCGGGCTCTGCTCCCCAGGAACAAGCGCCAGGACCAGAGGAAACGGCCTCAAGTTGTGCCAGGGGAGGTTGAGGTTGGATATTAGGAAAAAATTATTCACGGAAAGGGCTGTTGGGCATTGGAACAGGCTGCCCAGGGCAGTGGTGGAGTCACCATCCCTGGAGGGGTTTAAAAAGCATTTAGACAAGGTTCTTAGGGACATGGTTTAGTGCTAGAGTTAGGTTAGGTTATGGTTGGACTAGATGATCCTGAGGGTCTCTTCCAACTGAAATGATTCTATGGATTTCTTCCCGGAAAGCGCTGTCGGGCACTGGAACAGGCTGCCCAGGGCAGTGGTGGAGTCACCATCCCTGGAGGGGTTGGACAGACGGAGATGAGGTTCTCAGGGACATGGGGCAGCGCCAGGGGTGGGGTAATGGGTGGACTTGATGATCTTGAGGGTCTTTTCCAAGCAAAATGATTCTGTGATTCTATAATGATGCTTTTCATGAAAGAGTGCTTTTCGGAGGTGCAAAGCCGGTCTGAGCCAGGCTCCACCATTTGAGCCCTTTCCTGGTGGTCATCAACAGCCTGGAGACGATTCTTCAAGCCAGGTCCGCTTTAAAG
This sequence comes from Caloenas nicobarica, assembly GCF_036013445.1. NCBI lineage: Eukaryota > Metazoa > Chordata > Aves > Columbiformes > Columbidae > Caloenas > Caloenas nicobarica. The sequence continues at coordinate 2,851,070 of NC_088258.1, read as the reverse complement.
GATGCTACACGTGAAATATCTCATTAGCTGCAGCAAGACCCAAGGCTGATACCCTTTAAAGAACCTGGCTGGAAACAGGATTTTTCATTACTCACTGGCTATGCCAAGTCACTGGCATAGATGGGGATTTTCAAGGCAATTTTAATTATAGTAGATAAAACCCACACATGATCAAGCTGCAGTGTCAGAAAACCACTAGAACTGAACACTGACCCATTTGGGTTGTTTGCTGAACTTTAATCACTTTCCAAGTCTGACAGCTGCTCAAACTTAATTGCTCATTACGCTTGTAAATAAAAACTGATCTCACTCTCTGATTAGCCGACCATCTTATAGTTGCCATAACAACTTCTTGTCTAATAAGTGATTTCGGATTTACCATTATTTGTACTGGCAGAAAATTTCACAAAGGTCTGGGATCACTCTTTTCACTAAAATACCCTTCTAATTAGAAGAATCGAAAATCAGTAGAGAAAGGGCAGCTCAAAGATAATGAAAAAACAAGCTATTTACTACAACAGCTTAAACATAAGGGTACCCCAAAACCAAATATATGCTGGAGCCTGCTTAACCCCTTCCTTTCCCTACCAATCATCATTTTATCATATCTACAGCCCATAACAACTGCTCAGAAAAATACCAGACAGCATTCAGGTCATAACTGGTCACAATGTGGAGACCGATTCCAGGATTCCCTCCAGATGAAATATTCCAGTAAAGTTTGCATGTCTTCTCTCTTAATCTTATATTAGGAACCAATTAACTAGTTATGTTCCTTAACACCATTAACTGACAGCAGCGCTTTCTGGTGAACACTGGAGAGTTCAGATTCTCGACAGCTTCATATGAAAGAGGGAAAAGCATTTGCATTGAGCCCAATGTCCTTTACATCAACTGCAATGAAAGATGTTTTGGAAGGAAGAGCTACAATACAGTATCTCATCTCTGGATCACCTCAGTCAAAAACTCACTTTAGAAAATATCCCTATTCTAATAAGTATTTGGTCATCACAGCTTAAGTAAAATACCTCTACTAAAACATAGCGACATATTTGTTAGGCTGAGAAGGCAAAGCGGTGGGAAGCTGTTATATCAAGTACCGCAGGCCTGTAGGTCTAGTGCAGCATAAAGACCTTGCAAAATTTGCTCGCAAAGCTGCTGAAGCTTGCGATTTGTTTAATCTGCTCGAGGTAGCTTTTTGTGCATATACGCAAGAAAGGACGCCCTTTTCCTTCCAAAAGGAAAATAAATACAGAAAGCTATAACTGAGACAAAATTAAAGTTAAAAAAAAAAAAAAGGTCAGGAAATACCAGATTTTTACAAGTAAGATTTTCTGCAAGAAATGTGTTGGGTTTTTTTTGTGTTTTTTCTGTTGTTGTTGTTTGTTTGGGTTTTTTGTTTGTTTGTTTTATTTGGATTAAATACAAAGCTGGTTACACTTCTTGCAGTAGATGTATCCCATGAAAATATGGAGCATGCAACTTGTCCCAGTTAACAGTATCTGCAACATTTCTGACCACATTTGGGATGTAACAAAGTCTTTCTTTCCTTAAGAATAAGAAACCAATGCTCTGCAAAATTCCCGGGTTTCAAACACAGTTTATAACACCAACCCGTGCCTTCTCTTTGTGGACTTTTTCTTTGATCTGGATTTGAACAAAGAATTTCTTCCCAAAGTAATCTAACCCAGAAGGCTCCTGAGGACCAGCTGGGGAACAGACTGGCTCGCTCTCAAAGAGCAAGCAGGCTGACGAACTAAACAAACTATTCAACAGGTTTCTCCTGAAAATCTTCTCATTTTTGAGTCTCCTGATGCTTCTGAGGCTACGTTGCAAACACTGAGCTGCCAAAGGGTTTCTGTGAACCGAGAGATATAGAAGCACAAGTAAATAGTCCGTACGTGGCCGTGCCAGGAATTACCCGAACACAGACAGGGTATATAGATACATGGACTTATTTTCTTCCCTAATCCTTGGTTTTGAAATGAGTTACTACATTATGGGGCCCACCTCATAATTCTGGCAGGTACAGAAAAATCCTAGAGAATATATTTAAATTTAAAGACATTGCTGTCAATAATAGACTGGCTGAATTTATTTGCATCTCCCCTTCTTCAGCCATAGGAAAAGTACCTACAGCTTGGAAGATCTGGCTCCATAAATTAGGTGAAGACCTGCTCCTAAGGGAAGAGAGACCAGGCTGTAGCAAAGCCTTTAGACCCGCATCTTTTGTGCTCAAGAATCATCAGTTTTAAGAGAGCCCTTTCCCATTGACGATAACTGAAACTAGTAAAACAGTTGTGAGCAGTCAGCAGAATGACCAAGCAAAAGGCTCGTCTATTCATTCTAGATGGGATTTTTATACTCCGCAATAAGTTTATTTTGTGTAGAAAACTAGTAATTCCCCAGGTGGGTGCAAATGAGAAAATGGAAAACTAGTTCTGGGTGATCATATGGAGGCAAAACTGCGTTACACAGGCTGGATTTTGGGGTCACTTACTGACTTCTTGGGGCTCTAACAATGCTTCTTTCTCCCCTGTGTTCTCCAAACATTTATGCTTTTTATCACCTCTACCTTGCACGGGTTTTTAAACCAAAATGCAAAGTGTGAAATTGTTGACCCGGAGTCAACTATGAGATATCAGACAAGGAGAGGGGTTGCCAGGCCAGCCCTGAGAGCACCAGCCCTGCGGGTACCAGGCAGCATCCTCCTCCCCCAGGGAAAAATCATCGATATTTTACACCAACTGCTGCTGTTCCTCCACTGACCGTGATCACCGAGGATACCACCCAATGCCTTGATCACCTTCAAAGAGTGCTTAATTAAAAATCCAATGTCATTTACAAAATCAAAGGAAAGTCTGACTGATTTAAAAGTGGTTTTAATGTAACTAACAAAAACACACAATAGGGGTTTTCTTTTGGTGAAAATTGTTTTGGACGAAATTTGGAATCAGTTGGAAGCATCTGTGGGGATTTTCTAACTGTATTTTTAGTCAAGCATATTTTAAATCTGCAGTTTTAAAAGCTGCCAAGTACATGAACAGAGCAGTATCGAACTGGGAACGAGCTGTCCTCACACTGCAACCCCTCACATATAGATTTCTATTAGAAGCATATGGAATGTACATTTAAGTATACTGTACTGGAAGAGATAAAACTGCGCTACCCAAAAATACAAGCTATAATACCTTCATGAACTACAATCTGCTTTTGTGCCTATAAAATAAATCCAGTCTTAGAAACTTGGTATTAAATGGTATTATACTAATTATCCAGCTTCACACGTAGTTTCTGCAAGTTGCCAGATTCATGACTCAGTATTTATTTGCTCCTTTAAAAGCAAAGATATCCATTTTCATATTTCATGGAGATCTTTCCTAAAACATAATCCATTGTCATGAAGTGAAAGCAGATCCAAATAATCTTATAAAACTAAAAGCATTTTATCAGTCCCTCTTTTGCATGATTAGCACAATTCTAGATGCACAGTATGGGAGCTGGAATTTAAATGACTGACCAGCTCCAGAAGTAACTATAAATGTACCTAAACTCTGAGGAAAGCACTTTCTGTGCCCTCTTCACTGTGGGAAAAGACAAAATTCATTTTTTTGATGCTGTTGGGCATCTGATAGCAAGAAAAGTTCCTGCTACCATGTACTGAGAAAAGCCTCCCTTAGAACGGGACACAATACTTCAGTGGTTATGCATAAATGCAAGTGTCTTTCTTAGGACTTTCTATTTTATTATAATGCAATTAATGAAAAGAGAGATGATTCAGACCCCAACAGCATGCTGCAAACATGTACTTTTATTTGTACCAGGTTCTAAGATTAAAGTTTGCACTTCAAACACTGACTTGTGGTGTTGGGAAAAGGTTTGTCTTAAAAAAAATTATTTACTTACAGCACAGCAAAGCAGTAAGTTGACTCTGAAGGGAACAAATTGCGTATGCGGACAAGGAAGCCCAGGTTAATTCCTCCTGCAGGATTACCATGCGCTGCTCGATATAATACCTCTCCCTATTGCTGCATGTAACCATCAACTAATTTATTTAGGAACCATTTTTATTCTAAGACACATAAAAATCTTAAGATATAGAAACCCAAAGAAAGGTCTTAAGTGCTTCTTATAGAAAGGAAAATAAAAAGGTGTTTATACAGCTCCCAAGTTGAGGCATTTTCTCATTTTAAAAAAAGAGTGGGGAACAAAACTGCAGCTCTGGAAACAGACTCTGTCCACCATATTTATTACCAATTTAACAGCCTTGAATGGAAACTGCAAGTGCTTTGATAAAAATCAATTGAAAAGCTGTCTGCCTTGCTGTTGCTTCAATAAAGTGCCTCTGTATCTTTTGCTGAAACCTTGTTTTTGTAGCCTCCTTAAACGACAATACTCTGCATTAAATCGCTGCGTGGTGCTTCCTCTGAAAACAGCCTTCAAGGCAAGTGCCCGGACTAGCAGCCTCGTTCAAACCTCCCGTCACCGACGGGGATCACGGATGCCGAACAGCATCCTCCAATCAACACCCCCACTCCCAGTCCCAACACCTTCATTTCTACTACATAGTGAAAAATCAACTTTCGCGTCTCTCGGTGTTTAACTCAGGTGCTGGAACTCTCTCCCTGTAGGTCTTTGGCTCTGAGTTAAGCTGACTTCAGCAGCTCACGCAGCCCTTACCAAAAACTGGACCTCGGTGCTCCAATCCATGGCCCCGCCAGGAGCCCATTTCACACATCGCTGCCCCGTCTCGGCCCTTCGCACCTGAGGGAGCTGGAGGGGGGCAAGACTTGGTTGGGATTCAAACAAATAAACACTCTCCTGAAGCCTTTGCAAAGTCTCTGGAGTAAAAAAAATAAAACTACAAAATGTAACTGGTTTTACTCCGTCCTCATGTGCAAGCCATATGGCCTATATCAAACAAGGAAAAAAAAAAAAGTCACCAGTACTCCACACTCTTGTAATTCAATCAGCTTTAATCACCTAAGATGTTTTCGTTAACCTACGCTAAGGGTATTTGTTCTAATAACCTTGAATAGAGTGGTGACACTTTAAAGATGGCTCCCTCGAACAAAGAAAGATAAAAATGCAATTTATGGCAGGATGTTGAATCTCAAGGTAAATTCCTGCTACTGTAAATTGCAGCTTTTTCCCCAGGCCAGTCCCTCTCCCCAGAGCAAGCAGTCTGTCTTTGCTGGTTTACTACACACCGTCCTGTAATTCTCCTCCTCACCAGTCAGGAGTATTCTCCAAAATAGTCCTCCTCTAAGGATCTAGTCTATTGTATTTACAGTTTTAACTAGAAAAAATAAACAGTTCAGTGATAAGAACTGGGCCAACACTCAATGCCACAAAGGATCTTGTCAGCCCTGGCATACTCGGCAGCCTAAGAAACCCACAGCACCAAATTCCACCTTCTAAACTCTTCCCAGCTTCCACAAAGACCTTCTCCGGTGCTGGTGGTGGCGCAACCACCCCTCAGCTGGCCGGTGTCACCAGCTGTCACCAAAAGTTCCAGGGTCCCCCTGGGCTCCAGGTCCAGCATCGTCGACGGCTGCTGGATTCACCAGGCAATGGTGAAAAGCATCAGCAGCACATATTGGATCTGGGGAACAATTTCTTCCCCAAAGGGCTGTCGGGCATTGGAACAGGCTGCCTAGGGCAGTGGTGGAGTCACCATCCCTGGAGGGGTTGGACAGACGGAGATGAGGTTCTCAGGGACATGGGGCAGTGCCAGGGGTGGGTTAATGGTTGGACTCGATGATCTTGAGAGTCTTTTTCCAATCAAAATGATTCTGTGATTCTATGATTCACATCAGCCTCCACGCACAGCCCCTGCCCAGGGACCTTCCCAAGGAGACCTGCTCGAAGCACTGGCCACCAACAAAAGTGATGTTGTGAGGGGGTAAAGGACCATGAAAACTTTTTCCAAGTTCTGCAGGATGCTGAAAAGCACCATCTGCTCACAGAGCCTTTGGGAAGTAAGGCCTTCCACACAATAGCCCTTCAAAAGCCGCGCCCTCTGCTCCAGAGGGACCTCACTAGAGATGCAAGGACAGTTCAGTGTCCACGGGTCAGTCGAAGTATTAAAAAAAAATTAAGTGAGGTTTGGAATGAGTAGCCACGGTGGACATTTAGACAGTTGCCAAAAATCAGGTAGCTTTGAGCGATGAGGAACTGGCTGCCACTGAAACCAGCACTTTAGATGCAGGAGACTCCATCCATCTCCATTACAAACCCTCCAGGCTCATCCCAGCATCACTTTCCCACATTAAGCAAAAGAGTTAACATAAAAAGCCTGTCTAGCTTCAGACATTAGCCAGATAAAGAGAAGGAGAAAAGAGAAAATCCCTTGTATTACCTCTCACAGCTCTCCCCAAACCTTTTCTGACATCTTTGTTCTTTCAGACCTGGCATTTATCTGCAGACATTGTCTGGCCCTAATTAAATCTTCATGTGAACCACTGCTACTGCCTGGCAGAGAACATGATTCTTGGTGTGCCGACGGACCTACATAATTTTCTGCACTTCTCCCTTATGGTGAGTGTTAGGCCTTGCTTGAAAACATCACAACTGTGTTCAACACAATATGTTTAAACAGAAATACAAAATTATTCTGTTTCTTTTAAAGAACGAAGAGAAACATAAGTGAAAATTATATTCCACAAGCTCATTGAAAAAAACCTGTGGAAACACTGGGCAAATAGCACTGAGAACAAGGCGTGCTTTTGTTTTACTGTTGTCTCAGAAAGGGATAACTGGCAGTGATAGAAGAAGCAGAAAAAATTTTCTTCCAAAATAAATCGGCAGCTATCTCATCCCCCAGGGATGAAAAAACATTCCTAAAGTGCAGCTGAATTTTGCATTATAAGAAGTTGCATTCTAAGCCCCTCACACACACCTAACCTTAGCTGATGAAAGCTGCTCCCTCAGAGCTTTGCGCTCGAAGCCTCCAAGTTGGGAGCAACTGCTCATTGGAAGGGAGCAAAGGGACGTAAGAGCTCCAGAGATAGAAAGGCAGAAGGCCAGAAAAGCAGATTTTACTGCTACCCCACCCCAGCAATTCTTAAGGAAGCCCCTTTAAACCACTTACTGATGCTAAAAGAAACAACATTAATAGATGAGAAATAATTGCCTTCCCTTAACAACGCTCATTGTAGATGGTTCGTCCAAGCAGCAAAGCAGCAGCTGTCCTGGCAGATGTGGTCAGATGGCCAAGCACAACAAAGCAAATGTACTTTAAAATAATCTTTAAATTTCGCTGTTCTTATTATCCTCCGACTCTTGGCACTTCTCTCCCTAAGCAGAAGAAATAAACACCCCAGATGGCTAAAGAGAAACAGCAAGCTATACATATGCTCCATATAGTCTGACAAAGCAAGAGTCCAGCCATCTTCACAGCACAGTGCGAGACTTCCCTGTTTAGGGCCTTTTAGCTCTACACGGTGGGGGGTCTCTGCACGTGTGGATGAGGCAACTACGACAAAAAAACTTATTGTTTTTGAGGCCATGACCTGGGACTCTGCAAGATTTTTCCACTTCAATTTCCAAAAACACAAGCCTTCCATCATGCCATAAATTAATGTAGAATAGCTATAGACTAGACTTAGGTATATATTATACTATATATAACCCCTAAACAAGGCATTGGAATTACTGTTGCTTATGAAACAAATCAAGGAACCTACAAGCATGGTTTTACTGGAGACGGATGGTAGTGCAAGTGCATTCAACCGAACATCGTGTTGTCCTCTGGGACCATGTGCCACGGTCCCCGCGCAGCAGGAACCCGAGCCAGACTGTCGGTCGATCCCACCGCAACGTGACAGCTCCTGTATTTCTTCAGGGCCCAAGAGAAGCAAGCGGGAGGCAATGACAGCCCACCCAACCACAGGCAAGGCAGCAAACTCTGAAGAAGTGGCATCCAGGCTTTCTCCTGTGGCCCTGGCCGTGGCAACCCAGACCAAAACCACACTTGCCACAGCTGAGAGCAAGGGAGGGAGCAGACACAGCAACCCAGGAAGGGCTTGGGTAGCCGCGCAGTAAAAGCACACTCAGAACAACCTGCCTAATGTCACTGAAGCATTAGCAAAACCACAATTCAAGCTCTGGGCTAAAAACTGAGCATGTACTTGTACCTCTAAACCACATCACCCTCCCTGCAGACACACTGGTCCAGGGAGGTTTCAACACTTTGGGAGAAGGCAGCTGAACGACAGGGCTGCTCTGTAACAAGGTGCTCACGTGCGGGAAGAGGAGCTGGGGGACGCGACCACTTCCCTTCATCCATCAACCATCTTGACGTGGAGTCGCTCCTTCCTCAGGGCAAACAGCCCGAAGCCACCACTGACCCCACAGCCTCTGCTGCCCACAGAGCCCTCCATGGCCCCACTGACCCCGCAGCCCCTGCTGCCCACAGAGCGCTCCATGGCCCCACTGACCCCGCAGCCCTTGCTGCCCACAGAGCCCTCCATGGCCCCACTGACCCCACAGCCCCTGCTGCCCACAGAGCGCTCCATGGCCCCACTGACCCCACAGCCCCTGCTGCCCACAGAGCGCTCCATGGCCCCACTGACCCCACAGCCCCTGCTGCCCACAGAGCCCTCCATGGCCCCACTGACCCCCAGAGCCCCCACCAAGGCCCACAGAACCCGCCAACCCCTCCCATCCCCAGAGACCCCACCAACCCCGAGACCCCACTACCCCAGAGGCCCTCTCACTCCTCCTGAGCCCCCCACCAAACCCCAGAGACGCCTCACGGCTTCCAGAGCCCCCATTAACCCCCAGAGATCCCCACAACCCCCCGCTAACCCCCACAGCCTGCCCGCCACCCCCTGAGCTCCCCCCTGCCTGCGGCCCCCCACCCCCTCCGGAGGCCCCGCTGGCTCTCAGGCCCCCCCGGAGCCTCCCGCAGCCCCCCGGCCGCCTTACCGAGGCTCTGCCCCACCGGGGTGCTGAACGGGTTCCCCAGCAGAAACTCCATCTTGGGATGACAACAAACAGCGGCCCGACGGCCCCCCCCTCCCCCACCCCGCCCTGACTGGCACCCACGCACACCAACCGCAGCTCGATCTGCCAAGCGTGGCCCGCCTCCTTGCATCCGATTGGGCGGTGGCTGGACGTCCGGTGGAGTCATAGGTTGAAGAGTGTGTCCATCACTGTCAAGAGAGGGGTCCGCCCCCGCGATAGTCCCGCCCTTTCCACGCCCTCCAGTTGATTGACAGCAGAGACACCACTACTGGCATTCTCCATTGGGCAATATCCAAACCATTCTCTAATACTATTGGACAAAAGAAACATCAATCATACGAGCCTCCTTCCGCCCCGAGGGCGCAGTACCGGCGCTGATTGGCTGACACGGATTTCTCGCGCTCTGATTAGCAACCAGCCTTCTCACCCACTCTCTGACCATTGGCGGCTGAGCGTGTCACGTGGCTAACCTTAGCAACGTACCTGGGCTTCCTTAGCAACCGGGCCGGGTACCAAGGCCGAGACGCAGGTGGGGGCCGGGCCGGGAACCGGAGGCGCGGAGCGGGCCTGGAGAACTTGGGGACCCGGGGCCTGAGGGGTCGGGAGGCTGAGGTTTGGGCCTGGATGGGTCTCGGGGAGAAGGCGGCAGCCCACCCGGTTCAGAGCCACCCTGACAGGCAGAGTCAGGGTCCCCGTCCCGGACCCTGCAGGGATGTCTGTGGGACCGACATTGACTAAAGATCCGATGGACAAACACACGGAAAATGTAAAGTCTGGCAGGTCAAGGATGAATAAACCCAGAGCCTGCTACTCCTTGGCCTGTACTGAGCACAGCCATAGAGAGGTTTGGTTTGTTAATTAAAAGCTACAATGAGGCAAGAACTCTCTAAACCCAGATGTTTATCATTCATGTCCTCCTATGCAAAAAAATCAGCAGAACTTCTTCCATAATTATAGACATCTTACGCAAGCAGAAGTGTGAAGATTCAAGCCCTTCATACTGATTCATTAACTGTGCAGAGTTCTAGAAAGATAAGTAGTGTCATTGCCTCCAGGGTGACATCAAGGGTATTTAAATTACAAAGCCAGGATAGAAAGTTTTGACTGACAGAATTGTCTGTTTCCCAAAGCGAAGGTGTTTGTGTTCAGCATAAATATTGACTGAACAAGACAGCCTTTACTATCGGTCTGTGTTAAGTACTTTCTTAAGAAAATAACTGTAATTGTTTTTAAATTTTCCTCCTTCCTCAAATTTGTAATCACCCTTATTATGATGTTGGTGTTTAACATTTAGTGAACTGCTGTTGTTAATTTTCCTATGCTATAAATGCATGCCTCTTACTCTATAAATCCAACTTGCCCATAATGAGAAAGTTACCTTTTAAAAACAGATTAAATGGTACACAGAGCCTCGAATGTGCCCTCTTCATGAAGATGGGTTTCATGAGATGGACCATTGCTGTTTGTAGGTGCTGCACGGGGCCTACTTTCCTGATCTATTTATCTGGCCAAATTCTGGTATTCTTCATGGAAAACACTCAAACGTGGTGGGAAGTTTTCATGTGATTGTGCCCAGCTGTTTTACAGTGCTTGGGCTGTAAGGCTGAGCTTAGAGTCGCATAAGTGACATTGTGATAAAAGTCAAGTCTGTGTTTGACATCAGCTGTGAAGTATTAGATCTTCTTAATGCTCATTTGTGCTTTTAATTCCTTGGAATTGTCATGCCTATTCAATTAATGTTGGAAATAGTAGCCAGGCAGTGATATAATTTATTTTTCTTTTCTGTCCTTTTAAGGCTGATACCGTCTAAAAATGAGTCAGTCACACAACAGCGTTGAGCCAAATGTTATTGATGATGAAATGGTTCAGAAAGCCATTGAAGAGCAGTACCCAGAGGACATTGGCCAGCTTGCCAAAAAAGAAGGCACTGATTTTAAAGATGTGACAGAGCTACAGCTTAGTTTTAGAAGTGAGTATCGGTAGAAATACTTTATTCTTCTTCTTCTTTCATTAGAAGGGAATAGAATTAAGCATGAAGTAGCTAACTGGCAATTAAACAATCATGATAAACTTGGATTTGTTGTGTGAAAAGTAATGCCTGGGCTTGCATTTTTAGTCATATCCATATGAAGTAGTTTCATTAGAGGGAGCTGGGTGCTTCTGCTGATAGGTGACTTTAAAGCTGCTTAACTTTATGCTATTATTGTCGCTGCTATTCTTATTTAAGATTTATATTGTGGTGACACCTACAGGCCACAGGCCTATTGGGCCCTTCTGTCCGTGGACAAATCAAACCCTGGGCAGGCTCCGCCATCACTGGCGATTATGTGAGAGCTATTTGGTAGATTATGGTGATTACGACCCAATTCAGCGGCTTCCTCCGGTCATCCATAGAATTACCGCAGCTTGCCTCTTGCTGTCAGACCAGTCATAAACTTGCATTCAAAAAATGAAAAGGAAGAACATTTGGCTCAATATCTGAGTATTTTGGGGGTGTGTAGTTTCATGGGCAAAAATCTGCTTTTGATTAGTCATTGTGCGCTCCAAGAAAATAATGTGTGTATTGGTTGAGTTCCTTAGAACAAACTCCGTTACCTGATCCTGCATGTATTTGTTTGCAAATGTAAAATATAGAACTGTGTGAATATTTTGTGCATTCAGTTCCTTGCTTTACACTGCACTTGCTAAACAACAATAGCAGCAAAGCAGCTAACGAAATCTTCTGGGAAGCCATTGCAGGGGCAAAAGAGAATCAGGAATGAGAATGTTCTGTATTTTCTGTCACCTTGGTCCTAATGTTTTGCTGTGGTGCCTCCTGGCCTGCCCTTGTGATTCTGTTTTTGGAGAAAGCTAAGTGCAGGGATATCGATTAGTTCTAAACTGCAGCCTTCACGGAAAGAGCAGACCCCAACTCGCTCTCCTGTGATGAGAATCCCAGGAGCAGCTGGGCACCGCCAGCCTGCAAACGCAGAGAAAAGCAGAATCTCGTCCCAAACCTCCCACTTGCAGCTGGAGAGGAAAATGAAGGTCAAGGCCTCCTAGTAGTGGATTCATAAAGCCACTTTTGACTGCAGGGCCGTAGTCAGCGTCCCCTGAGCGACTCGTTGGCATTGCTGATGAGTGCTGTGCGCTGGTGCAGGACACTGAGGTTAACTGGGCTGTTTCATTGAAATCTCGTCCAGCCAGTGGAACTCTCTCTAGGGCAGTCAGCACACACTGTTGTAATCTGCTGAAAATAATTTTGGAGGTAAGACTGGACATGTTTTCCTTGTGCAAGATAGCGTGTCTGCTGAACTGAAAGCTGTCTCCCATGAAAAGCAATTACCTTTAATTTTTTCCCTGTGGCTTTAGATATCTTGCAGATTGATAATCTGTGGCAGTTTGAGAATCTGACTAAACTGCAGCTGGACAACAACATAATTGAGAAGATAGAAGCTCTGGAGTGTCTGGTTCACCTTGTATGGCTGGGTAAGATACAGACATATGAGGCCAGATGCAATCTGCAAAAAAGCCAGGATGTCACATTCCTCCTCAAACACGGCTGATAGGAGCTTTCCCAGGGAAGGCTGTCAGCTGTCTGTGTTTCCTCATTTGACTGTCAAATGTCAAAATGCCTGAATATCAGAGCTGCAAAACAATCCTTCAAATGTTTAAAAACTGGTTTTAATACATTTGGTGCGGCAGGAACAGGAAGCTGAAATTTCAAGGTTGTTTCCAGGGTTTGTACTTGGAGGTGACGTTCCGAAACTTTTATGGAAACACCTCTGTGATTTAGAACCCTATATTCTGTTTTCGAAGCTAACACGGGCTTTTCAGAGGCTAGAACCCACAATCTTTATATGCTTAAGGGCAGGGCTTGTCATCATTGTCCCGAGAATTGCCTATTCTTGTAGTTTTATGTGACTACTTACAACTCAAAACTCAGGCTGCGATAGCAGCATTGCACAGCGATGTGGGTCTTGATTCTGGGCAAATCGGTGAGCCTGCTGCTACAGATCCATGGCTTAGAGCATTCTCTGGGAACTGCAGCCACACTGCTGGTTGGCAGCATAAACATATCCTCAGCCGCCTTTGAAAACAGGGCTTCGGTTCAAAAGCACATCTTGAAACGTCTAATGGGTTCTTCCTCCCAGTTGTCTGCGCTATTCTGCTGCACAGATGACTAATGCACTTGTGAATCAACAGCTGATCACCACAATGCAAGCAGAGTGTTTTGAAGCTCACTCATGGGTTTCATTTGCCCAAAGGCCGCGGTGGTTCAGCAGCTGCTGCACGAGTGTGTTGGCTGGGGCTGGGGTGGTGCAGACAGCTGGTAACCTCACCAACTGTCTTTGGACTCCTAAATCACTTGGTACTGGCCTGAGGGCAAATACTGCCCTCAGTCATGATGAATGTAGGTGTTAGGATAGATGTTCTGGCAGGATAAGAGGAAATATCAACACGTGAAATAGCTAAAGTGAGTATTTGCCTTTGCATGGCTCTGCTGACAACTGGGTGACTGTGAGTGTGGGACTGGTAGATGTTGGTCCTATGGGAATGACCATGGCAGTGAGCACTGGTGTGGCAGGCAAAAGCCTGCAAGAAACAAGGCAGGGAGTAGCAAATTTGTCGCAGAAATACCCCCCTTTTTAGGACATTTTCCCACTTATTTTCTTGTATTTTGGATTTCCACATAAAGTAGAAATCACTTTCAGGTTGCGTATGTGGACTCTGCATCGAATGACATCAACTGCTCCTCTCATTTAAAAGTTGCCTGGGCAGTTGCAAGGAGGAGATGTCTGCATCGCTTCCTGAACCAGATTTAATGCTGAGCCTTTCCTGTGGGACACTGAACACTCCTGTACATAAATCCCTAAATCAAGAACCAGGCTAAATGCAAGATCTGAATCAGGGCATTCTACTAGAAATAATTTAACTTCTGCATGTAAAACGTTTGATTTCTAAACTCTTCCCCAGACTTGTCCTTCAACAATATTGAAGTAATTGAGGGCCTGGATACCCTTGTCAAACTGCAGGACCTCAGTCTTTACAATAACAGAATATCTAAAATCGAGCACATGGACATGCTGCAAGAGCTGCAGATTTTCTCCATAGGAAAAAATAACCTGACCACTCTGGAAGATGTGAGTGCTCTCTGTCTTTGCAAATGTTCCCTGTCAAAGGACCAAATATTCTAAACCTGATGTTTTTCACCGTGTCTGAGCCCCTCCTTAGAGGATAAAATTCTTCTTAGGATTTCACTTCCCCTGCAGTCTGAGTTATGGTTTTGGTAAGCTATCCCAGCGTTAAGTGCTTACTCCAGCTATTTATCTTTCAGATTATTGACTCATGCGGGCCTGGCTCTGTTACTGCTATAGCCATGGCAAAATTCCTGATGGTTCCCATGAAAGCTGGAAAAGGAATAAGTAGCTACATCTGAGAAAAGGAAGGAGTGCAGACTAGGGTTTATTTGGGGTTCTTTTGAGGGTAGTGTATCAATCCAAGACCTGTGATTTGTCTATGCCAGCTGAAGGCCTTCTCTCTACACCCATCATTTATGTATTTGCAATGTAAATTTAAGTATTTCCTTTCCTGAAAGCATTAGAAACGCCTAATTTAATGTTGCCTGCATTTGGCAGCAGAGCAGGATATTGCAACGTCATTGTAATAAGACCGATGAATTTTAAAAGGCTGCGTGTTTCCCCAGCACTGGGAAGCGCAGCATCTCTTTCCCTTGACACAGGTGATCTATCTCAGGAGGTTTAAAAACTTACGGACACTGAATCTCACGGGGAACCCTCTCTGCGACGATGAGCGGTATATGCTGTTTGTTGTTGCTTATCTTCCAAACCTGATGTACTTGGATTTTAAGCTTGTGAGTGACAGCACGGTAAGGATTTCTGCATTCCCTCCTTGTGAAATCAGGCAACAGCATCTTACAGATCACTTGTTTTGTTGGTTTGCCAGCAATATTGTCGCATTCGGGGCTGTTTCCCTGCAGAAATTAGGCTTACAGAAACACACAGTGTTTATTCTGCCTCCGCCTAACAGCTGTGAACCTGTAGGCCAAATTCTATCAAATCTGACAGAGAGGTGTCAGAGGCACGATGTCTTCACAGATTTTGTGCAAATCAGCAGCTGCGTGTGGGAGAGGGTTTAATGTTGCCACGGAATGGCTGCAGTGTGAGTGCAAGCCTCAGAGATCCAAAAATCCTGGGGGAGATCAGTCTTGAGACATGGATTTGGGGGAAAGGAGTCTTGGTGGTCCTGCTGCTCACTGAGCAGCTTGTTTCGGTAGCGGACCGACAGACTGTCAGCCTGTGGACTTAAAGGAACGAAGAAGGAGGTTTTGGGTTGTTTTACTAACCAAATACACGATTAATTCTAAATTTGCTTGGCGCAGAGCAGGAGCTCTACTTGGAATATACATTACTCTTACCATAGGACTGGAAGGGCTTTCCAGGTCATCGAGCCCAGTCCCTGCTGGTACAGACAGTACGTCATAGAATCGCCTACTTTAATTTGTCAAGCTTCAGTTTCAAGCTAATTAGGTTCTTGCCCCTGCTACTACCTTGCCATCCACTCCTCAGAAGAGCCTTGTCCTCCCTAGCAAATGTATTAAACTCGCTAGCTGATCAAATCAGAGCTCAAATTCTAGAAGTTAAAACAGAGCCTTCTGCTAAAAAAAGGAAAAAACAACCCTAAAGATGAGAAAATGGGAAGAGAGAAGTTTCCTGGGTCTGAATCAGCTCAGATGCATTGAATGCAGAGTCAGAGTAATATGCCAACAAAACATGGGATTAGAAGCTTCATAAGTAGTTTTAAAAAAGCCCACAAAGAAATAGAGCTGCAGATATCACTCAGGTGCATGCTCTAGAAAGCCTGAATGCTAATGCCCGGATTTGTTGAGCAATGATGGATAATCTAGTAAAAATATTTTATTTCTCTGTATTTCTCAGCGAGAAGCTGCAGTTTTAGAGTATCAAGATCGTACCGATCTGTTGGAAGGTGAGGAAGCCCAGGTCCTGGCTGAGTTGGAGGAAAAACAGGCAAAGCAACAAGAGCTGGAGTACCACAAGGTGTGTTTTCTTTGGCTGCTTGTATATTGTCTCGGGAGAAAGAAGCGCAACGCATATTGACTTGTCTTTTACCTGCCCGAAGATTTAACGAGAGTTAACATCGACTGTGCTAAAACTAAGGCTGGGATTAATCTCTGTGATCTCTGAATCTCATCCTTTGAATGAAAACATGAACTGCTGTGGAATACACGTGACGTGGGGGAACATAATTCTTTTGGCTGAACAATGAAACTATAGATATAGACCCTCCAAAACCAAATAGTAAATCATATCTGAGGATCTTATCAGCCTGACGTGAGATTAAGAAAATTACAGGTCTGAGGGAACTGTTAGCATTTTCATGGCGCAATGATTTTTTTTCCTCCTTCGCACCAAGTTAATGCTTTTCATTAGTTTTATGGTTAAACTCTTCAGGGCTTTCAGAGATCACCATAGTCCTGTGAACAGACTGAAGACATGACCAGGCAGAATGGTGCTTTCCATTATGGTCTGGCTCTGTGTTCCAGACCTTTGGAAGATCAGACTGACCGAAGAGCAGGAGGCTGTGACAGGGATGACACCTGCAGCTCTTCATCCACCCCCAAAGTCCACTGACTCCTTATCTGAACAGCTTAATAGCCTTGCAGTGTGTGGTTATATGTGAGAATGTTCTGTATAAGATTAAACAGTGTTTTCTTTCCTTACGCTGGAGAGTTCTAGCAGCAAAGCCAGGCTGGTTTTTATGCTGGTTGCGGGCTGCTTTCATGCCTTGCTTGGTGTATCTATTGTGTTGGTATCACTGTGTCTGCACCCCTGTTCCTCTGCTGGTAAAGTGCTTGTAGGAGAGACACATCCTGGCTGGCAGCAGGTTGGCACTCTTTATTTTACTCATATTGCTCTGATTCTCTTCAAAGACAGCCTTTGTCGAGTACCTGAACGGATCGTTCCTGTTTGACAATATGTACGCAGACGATACAGAAGCTGCCAAACTGGCTTCCCTCCCCAGAGTGGGTGACCTGCTGCAGGAATATCCTTCCTGGGTTTAGAGTATCTACAGCTAAAACGTAATGCCTTGAGTTAAGAAGGAGGTGTATCCACAGGGATTCTTCACCCATTGCTTTTGTCCAGGGCTGAAAGCTGCATCTAAGATCTGAGACAGTCCGTGCTCAATTTTGGAATGGTACCAAAAAAAAACCCCACCACTGCAAGACCATGAGACCACTGACAGCTTTAAGGCTTGATATCTTGTGAAATATGAGGGCTAAACCCAAATGTTTTGTATTACTGGCAAGCTGGCCAACCCAGCTTGCATTTGTAAAACCACTCGGTTTTATCACCAACAGGTCATGAGATTCGAGCGTTTTAAATTCTCACCATTGTAATTACCATATTCCTTTTCCTTCACTTGAATCAAACGCCATTTCGGTAGCCTTCTTTTCTGACCCTTCAAGAATCAAGGCTTTTTACTTTCTTTAAGTCTGGAATCCACTTAAAGTTTAAAATGAACTATAAGATAAATCTCTGTCAGTTAGATTGTAAGAGTGCAGTTGCTAAAATCACGTTGAGATTGAAGTGGTAGGAGATAGGAACAGACTAATCAGAATGATATGAGTCGCATATTTCCCAACCTGCCAGAGCTGGCAACATGAAGTTTTCAGGCCAGCACTTTCTTCTGATCGTTGCTCCTACACGGGGGATCAGAAAGCAGACACTTTTTTTTTTTCTTTTTTCTTATTCAGATTAATCGAGCATTGTCAAGGCCAGTAACTTGACCTTCTTTGAAACTGCATTACACTGTTGGGGAAAAATGCATCACAGCTTAACTACAATCGACTCTAGAAACAATCCCATTGCCAAGATAATAGCAGAAGAAAAATGGACGTTATTTTTGTGATACTACCAAGTCAGTAGTTTATTCTGTGCTCTGGCTATAGGCTCCAGAGCTGTATTTATTAACTACGCAGACATTGTGTTCACACTTGTGAAGACAGATAGGGTTGTATGCTCCATTCCACTGCTGTGCCAGAAAAGAGTCAGGCAGGTATATGTGTTTCCTTTTTTTTTCCCTCAAGGCCACATACATTCTTCATATCCTTAAGGTAGCAAAATCCTATACATAAAATGTGACTAAGTGACTCAAGTCCTGCCACAGACAGAACCCTTGGCAGCCTTCTCCTGCCAAGAACCACAAACTTTACGGAACGGTAGCTTGTAACTCGCGTTGCTCAAACTTGCAGAGGTAGAAAGAACGTCACATGTTGCTCCACTGAACAAGCAAAATACCTTAACTAGTGTCACATACAGGGAGGAGTTTGTCTCAGTTTGTGAGAACCTGTTTAACTTTGGCCTGAAAGAGTATGAAAACCGAGAAGCTGAAGTCTCCGAATTCTATGAATGCCGTAATGAAGCATTAACAGCCAACCAGCAAGAAAGCAGAAAACTAATCCTAGACTTCGAAAATTGGAACAAAACGGTAATGTTGTTATACTTTTGTTTGTTTGATACCTGATTTCTCTACACCAGCTTTTAATTTCACTGGGAACAAGGGTAACTCTGTTAAAATTAGAATTATGATTTTGTATTTATACTGTTGTACCAGGAATTGGTACGTGGTCCCTAACAGCAGAATTGCAGAGTGGTTGGGGTTGGCAGGGACCTGGTCCGAGCGTCCTGCTCCAGCAGGGCAACCAACAGCAGTGGCCGGGACCACGTCCAAGGATGGAGACCGGGCAACATCCCCCAGTGCTCAGCCGCAGATCTGTACATGTTTTTTACGGTATAAATCTATACCAAGAAACATTTTGTGCGCTAACGTAATGTCATTAACATTATGTTAAAAGGTTTTTAGTACTTTATGTAGGAAAAGAATTTGGGGATTGAAGTTTCAACCCTTTGGGCGAACCACAACCAGCTAACACAGACAGCTTTCATCTATACTGGAAATTCAGCGTGGAACAAAATTAACATAGCCTAGTGTTGTCTTATTGTCCACAAAGGTAAAAGGCCTTTGAGGCTTTAAAAAAAAAAAGTGGCTAAAGTTCATGGGGTTTTTTTACTTTTTTTTTTTGCCATCCAGAAAAGTTACTAGTCTTTAAGAAAATGGAAATACTCAACCTTTCTTTTAGTTTAAATGTTTTTGACAAAGTCGATTTAAAAAATGTATAGAGATTTAGCAGATTTGATGCCACTTCCCTTCTCTTTGAGGCCTCCAATAGCTCTTCCTTCACTGAAAAAGGGGGAAGAAAAGGAAGGAGACTGCAGGGTATTCAGCTTGTTTCCAAGTAATCTGCTTCAGTTCATTTTGTCAATAACAGCTCAAAGAATTTTGACCAAAATATTAGATAAAGTTTTTGTAATGTATTTCTGGTCTTTTTAAAGCAGAAACTGTATTTCATTTTTCATTCTGCTCAACTCCAGCCACCCATTGCGGCTGCTACGGACGTAGCTTCTAGCTGGATCCCTTTCTGCCCGTGTACAATAGATGAATCATTATTTTGTTTCCGCAGAATAAATAAGGGGGATGCTAAAGCCTGGGAACACTGTCAGCAGAGCAGGTCCCTGACAGCTGACACCAGGCAGAGTCACGAGCGCTGGCTCCCTTTGAAAACCAGGTCACTTTTATTATATTTCGGTGCCTCGTCACACGCTGACAGGCTGCTGAGTCACCCTGCGCCCAGGTCCTGGGACCCTGCTGAGTCATGCTGGCAAACGGGCTCCGTCGGCTCCGGTCGGGACACGGGTTCGCAGCCTCACCAGAGGGTGACCCAGAAAGAATGAGATGCATATTCAGTTAAGCTGCACTTGAATTCCCAATATCTCCTAATTAAAAATAATAATAAAAATAATCCGAGAATCCCAGAATGTCAGGGATTAGAAGGGACCTCGAAAGCTCGTCCAGTGCAATCCCCCCGCTGGAGCAGGAACACCCAGATGAGGTTACACAGGAAGGTGTCCAGGCGGGTTGGAATGTCTGCAGAGAAGGAGACTCCACAACCCCCCTGGGCAGCCTGGGCCAGGCTCTGGCACCCTCACCGGGAAGAAGTTTCTTCTCAAATTTAAGTGGAACCTCCTGTGTTCCAGTTTGAACCCATCACCCCTTGTCTTACCATTGGATGTCACTGAGAAGAGCCTGGCTCCATCCTCGTGACACTCACCCTTTATGTATTTATAAACATTAATAATAAACATAATAATAAAAAAACACAAAGCAAAACCAAAAACCACCCCCCCAAAAAAACCAAACAACCAACCAACCAAACCACAACCAAACCCCCCACAAACACCTCCAAGAAAACATGGCTGAAGGCAGATTTTGGCCCTTGGTCTTTGTCCGATGACCTGTGGACACGGTGGTCAGCATGACAGTTTTCACATAAATACTGGAGGACTTGGTGTCAAAACCACACACTGTATTTTAACGACATTTCCCCGTTCACATAAAATTGCCGGATTTGTTCAGCAGGCACAGAGGTCCAAGCAGACTGACATCCATAAACCATTTTTAGGGGCTGTTTGTCTCCCTGGAATCGTTTTGTGCAAACTTGGGTAACCTGTAGAATAACTCTGCTCTCTGGAGTTGGTTAAGGAGCAAAGCAGCATTAAAGGCCTTGAACTTGGAAGTTTTTCCTCCCAGAGGCGCAGCTTGAATGGCTGGGGGGCTTTTTGAGCCTCCTAACTTGTTTACATTAGAAAATACCTTGCTCGCTCCTTCCCTCCTTTTAACATTGCAATTCTGGGGAATCTAGTCCGTTTTCAGACACAAGTCTTGGCAATGGTTTTCATCAGAATTCCTTATTTTAGCCTGTTCCATTCCCTCTCAGAAGTGGATTAGACATCTTAAAACTTCTATATTTTTTCCTCCTATTAACACTTGATTGTTAATTTGTTTTGAACAGACTCAAAAATAATACATTGCTCAGCACAAGAGGATTTTTTTTTGGATCCCAGAAATCATAAATCTTCTCTGATACAAAACTGACGTCAATATTTAATTCCGAAGGGCAATAAATCCTCGCTGGAAGAGGAAGGCAGGCAACCATAGGTGTTCCATATTCAGAATACTAAATCCTGACCATATGGAAGTCAGTCAAGATTCTCCTTGACACGATGGGGATCAAGATTTAGCCCTGCATTTCTTTCCACAAACTGATTGTTAATCTCATCTTCATGGCCAGCAATGTCAAGAATCTAATTTTTTTTTTCGGTCATGTGCTGGGTGGAGGATGAGAAAGCGTTTTTACCAATTCCCGCGCATTGCCCGGATCGTTAGCGCGGTAGCTTCGCTCAGCACTGTTGACTACCCAGTATGGAAATCGAGAGGCTTCCTGAATCATCACATTTTCATCGCAGCTAATCAGCAGCGGGAACTTTTTCTCACATACGTAACAAGTTAATTAAATTGCAGTGGAGTGCTGAACACAAACTATAAGTAATTTATGTATCTGTGTGTTTAGACGCTGGATGAGATTCATAATGCCGGTAGTTCGGATATTGCTGAGTCTAAACGAGCTGAGTACAAGGCGGACATCCATCAGCTGTCAGAAGCGCTCATGACCTTGGAAATTCTGGTAGCTGACCAGATGGAGGTAAGGGCCACACACGTACCTGTGACACCGCACGTCCAGAATGCGGGGGGGTCACTTTTGTGCTGCTGCACCCTTCTGCTCAGCAGCTCACTGCGCAAAGTCAGGCTAATGTTTTGTCTCCATCTTCCTCCTTCTCTGCTCAGAGTTGATCTGGGTGAGATCAGGCCCTGGACATCGATCCACTGCAACACGTTTCTGTTCCTCAGCGTTCTTTGCATCTGTCTGAGCTGATTTCCCAGACTTTAGAGAGAGGGACTTGAGGTCATTCAGTCATTTTACAGGTCTGCGTACAGGAGTCGCGGCATAGCGTGGGGTACGCATTTGGGATTCTAGAAGTGTAATTCTTTGAAGCTGATCTTTGCTATGAATAAGATTACACACATTCCTGCTCAGCTTACTGCATTTGCTTGCATAATAGCCGCCTTTCTTCTCCCCAGACTTTTCCTTAAAAACTAGGGCAGGGCTGCTAATGTGCATCTTCATTAAGAAAAAAAAAAAGTAATCTGTTTAAAAATCAGCAGGCAGGAGCTGTGGCCTGTGTGCAAGCAGATGCAGCAGTTTACTTTTGTGAACGTGCGTGACAGAAAGCAGCAGCTCATCATGGATTCCTCACTGCATCGGGATTGTGCCTTTTAGTGTTTTCTGAATTGGTCCTTGTGTATCCGCAGTCACTGATGGAATGAGCAGAAGCGTTTCTCCCTGTGCGCCCTTCTGGATTTGAAGGGTTCGGGTGGCTGGATGTGAACTGTTATATCAATTTAAGTGCAACACTTGACAGATTCTCCATCAGCCATTTTTGAGAAAGGTAATAGGCAGCAGCAATTTTAGTTTCTGAGGACTAAAACAAAAGCTACAGTAAGCCCTGGCATTGGTTATGCTTCCGATAAGAGGCTCTCCATACATACAAGGAGACTGCAGTATGGCAGTATATGGGAATACAGCACTCTGAATTACTCAGGTGAGGGTAAAATGAATCAGCTGGTTTGCTCCAGACATTGGGTAAAGGTATCAGTCACTTAGCTTCCCTCCAGTAAACTGATTCTGATTTTCTGTCCTTGAATAAGGAAAAGAAATCTTGCAGCGCCTTCAAAACACTTTAAATGCTCGAGGCAGTTCAGTTTCTAACTGTGCTAATAACAGCAATGAGTCCAAATTATAATAAATTGTAGATTCTTCCTAGACTCCATGACTCCCTTTTATGTTTATGCAAATTTTAATTGTAATATTTCCTCTTTTTCCCTCTGTTAAGGAACTGGCAAATGATTTTAAAGGAAACATGGCTGTTGTAGCATCAACATTCATTGAAAGCATTAAAGGAATATATCCTTTCAACAATATGTTGGCCTTGACCTCCCAGTCATGAATATCTTGCCTCTAAATCCAGAAACAAGCCATTGGTATAGAATATGATTTTTTTTTTTTTAAATCAACAGAAAAGGTCTGATCCCAGCTTTACAGAAATGGTCATTTAAGGTATTCAGCTTCTTTCTGTGGAGACTCTGGAGAACACAAGAAGATCTAAGTTCTCCTGTGCTGAAACTCTGTAGGACTTATGCAGCTTTCTCTCCCTTGGGAATCTTCCTTTCTTCTCCACACAGCCATGACACAACCCTGGGAAGCTGCTTAGACTGTTTTCTGTGTACATTCTTGCCACAGCAGTCAATGAAATACCTACCCGTGCATGGACACTCAGTCTCTAGTTACAAGAGACCATTTAATCTCTAAAAGTGAGCGGTGTGCTCAGCTTTTTCCTTAACCATTTTCTGTACAATGAACCAGTGCCGGGACCTGGAAAACCGTCACCATGAAAAGCTGCTGGAGATCTGCATCACCACGCTGGAGAAATCGGTCAAGAATGAGCTTGAGGAGGATTTGCCAGATGATGTTCGCATGGTGAGCACACCAAAATATTCCTCTCTGCCAGGGATCAGCAAGAAGAGAAGGCCACAGCCTCTTCTCAGAAAGGACAGGGTTTCCAGGAGGCTCAGTGCAGATAAAGCCATGGCTAAACCTGAGATTAACCTCCTCCTAAAGGGTCCCAGCCACTTGGCTGGACCGCAGTGCTGCCGGACATCTCTGCTGAGGAGGACAGAGGATAAACTGCACTGCAGGTTTCCCTGGGCACCACCAGAGCTGGTGGCGGTGGCCCAGGAGAGGTGCTGAGCGAGTCCCTCTGCTGCCTCCAGCACAACTCACTCCTCTGGCTGATTTCCAGACAGCCAGACCCAGCAGGCTCTTAGGCAGCGTCTTTGCTGCGCTCGCAGCTGGTTTTGTTCTGATTCTCCCCACTCCCCCAAGAGAACCTGAGCGCCACTCTGACTCCTTGCACAGGGCTCTGGTTGCCTCAGTGATTTCAAAATCTCCCCCTAGAGCTCCCCAGCCCATGAGCTGATCTGGGGACAGGACATGACATTTCCAATGGAGCCTTCCACTGAGCCCTCAGTCTTGCTGTGATAGCGAAGGTCCCTGGAGTCTTTCAGAAAGCACAAAGATCGTTGCAGTGCTCCAGTCAGCAATGCTGCTGACCTTTTTGCCTCCTTCATTTAGTGGCTAAATGACTCGAGTTTTGCATTCGCTGTGGCTTTGCTCTGTCCGGCTTATCCCAACCCCCCTATTATTCCAGGTAATTGAGAGCTGACAGACACAAAACAGACCCCTCGCCCCCCCGGGGATGTCCCCTGCTTTATGGCCTGTGCAGATGGCTGCAGTTCCGCACCGTCGCTGTGCACCCATTTTGCCTCACTGCCGTCCATTTCCAGGGAGAAGTAATTTGTTCAACAGATGCACTTGGCTGCAGGAGGAGAGTCATTATGGTTTAGCAAAGCCACCCTCTATTTAGAGCCACGGGGGAAGTCACTGCTTTGATTAGAATCTGCAACTCTCCAAAAATGAAGATTTACAGCCAGTGCCGCTAGTGCAAGAGACCCTTCCAAGTGCCATTTCCCACTTCCTGCAGCTGCTGGGCCGGGTGTGCTGGATCACACGCAGCTTTGCTTCAACACCAGCTGCCCGCAGGGGTCTGCCATGTGCTGCGAGGCAGCCCTGCCTGCGGCAGAGCACCCGGCAGCCGGAATTTGCTGCCTGCTCTAGTGGGTGAGGCCAAGGCTGCTGCCTCAGTTTCCCCACCCCTACTAGGGATAACACTATTACACCATAGTGAGGGCCGGACACATCCTTCTGAAGGGTAAAGCACTGGATTCATCCTGATCACAGAATGGTTTGGGTTGAAGGGACCTTCCCAGCTCCCCCAGTGCCCCCCTGCCATGAGCAGGGACATCTGCACCAGCTCAGGTTGCTCAGAGCCCCGTCCAGCCTGGCCTGGGATGTCTCCAGGGATGGGGCATCCACCACCTCTCTGGGAAACCCGGGCCAGGCTCTCACCACTCTCAAGGGCAAAAATTTCTTTCTCATTTCCAGCCTGAATCTCCCCTTCTTTAGTTTAAAACCATCACCCCTTGTCCTGTCACGACAGGCCCTGCTAAAAAGTCTGTCCCCATCTTTCTTATTGGCCCCTTTTAAGCACTGAAAGGCCGCAATAAGGTCTCCCCGCAGCTTCTCTTCTCCAGCTGAACCCCCCAGCTCTCTCAGCCTGTCCTCCCAGCAGAGCTGTTCCAGCCTCGGATCATTTCTGTGGCTCCTCTGGCCCCTCTCCAGCAGGTCCATGTGTGTCCTGTGCTGAGGACCCAGAGCTGGACCAGCACTGCAGGGGGGTCTCACCAGAGCAGAGTAGATGATGACGTGGGGTTTGTCCATCTGACACAGAGGGCTGATTTTTCCCCCCAAAGCACCACAGTTATGGTGCTGCTAGTTCCGAGCTCCGCTGCTTTTGCTGTGCACCCGCCCCCTCCTCTCATACAGTCATGTTACCTCCCAGCTCCTTGTGGACAAAAACACCATTGTCAACGCAGCCAACGTGTCCCATGGCGTCCGCCTGCGGAAGATTGATATGCGAGAGAGCGACATCTTCACCAACACCTACCGCTGGCAGGCCTCTGTGACAGAGAAGGTAAGAGACCCTCACGCTCAAGGGGATGGGACACAGACAAGTTTGGCCCAAGTGGTGGCGACACTGCTAGGAAAGATGCTCCCCGACCTTTGGAGCTCTCTGCACTACAGCAGGGACCCTGACAAGCGTCTGGATTCACTGCTTGGTTTCAATCTGTTCAGGCTTTCCAAAACGAGGTCAACAGGAACCGCGAGCGCGTCAAAGAGATCCTTCAGTACATTGACAGTCTCCAGGAGGAGCTGCATAACATGGAGATCCTGGAGCCGATGGAATAGATCTGCCGTGGGCCAGGCAGCTGCCGTAGCTGGGGACACACGAACAGCCCCCAGCAGCACACCCAGTGGGCACAGCCACCTCTCTCTGCCTCAGCAGCCGGGGACATTTCAGGCTAAAGCCATTCTTCTTCCATCCCACCATAAACTGCAAATAAAAGCTACTTATTGACTCCAGAAGAGCATATGAAGCTCTGTCTCTTCCATCATGTTGGCGTGAAACCTGTGCAAAGCTCAGACCTGGTCACAAGGGGTTATGGATTCAGCTGTGAGCTGATGGAACCAAATCATTGTGGCATATCACGCCTGAAAGCTTCGGTAGGAACCTGCGAGCCACAGGCATGCGGCAGCAGCCTGAGAAAGGAGTGTTCTCCATCAAACCACCCCCGAGGTAACAGCAGGTTTCCAGCTCAGCAAGCACAAGGCTGGCGGGGGCTCTGAGTGCCTGGGAGCCTTGTCTTCTCACCACCTCGCAAAAAAACCCCAGCTTTCTGCAGTGTGAACAGAGCAGCCCCCAGCTAGCAGGAAGGGAAATCAATGGTTCCACGGGAGCTCACACACCGCTGCTAGCCAGAGCCAAGCAAGGAGTCATTAATTCCCTTCCTTGCTTAGTGACAGCAGCTGCTCCGTTTACTCGTGGGCAGCTTCTGAGGAATGATGCTGGCCAGGGTGGTGCAGCTCCAGGCAGGCAGCAAGGAGAAAGGTGGGAAGGTTAAAAGAGAGAGTGGCTGCATATGCACTCAGGGGAGAGACCAGGTCTTTCCGAAAGCCCTGTGGCAGGAGCTGCCTGTCATAAACAGATTCAGCTCATAGTGCTCTGCGTTTTGAAGATGGCAGGAACCCAGGTTCTCCCCCCATCTTGCTCCAGGACTGCGCAGTCGCCTCCCTGCTACTCCTTGGCTGCAAGGACAGGGCATTTAGCGGGTGGGGGTCGCACAGAGATGTGGAGGGAGCAGATCTCTTTAGCAGTTAGTCTCTGCTCAGCTCTGCTCCGTGTTTTTTTTTTCTGCCTGCAGCCATCCCAGCACCTGCCGAGAGCCTGGCAGCTCAGGACCTGCACCATGGTTTGGTGATTAAAACAAAGAAATACTCAACAGCATTGGCTTTCGGTATCGAGCAGGGGCGTGCCTTTAATCAGAGACCCTGGTGTTACATACAGGCACGCTGAGGGATGAAGAACAGATGCAACAGAGTCTGTTTGCAGATTTCCATAACAAGTGTGTGTCAGGAGCTGGCAGCTATGAAGACATGTGGCATATGCTGGGTATGTCTGTGCCGTGCCCTGCCCGGGAAGGCGTTTCTTTCGTGGGAGCTCCTCTGATGAGTTACAGACACCGGTGACAGCCAGAGCTGCCGTCTTGGGGATGCAGAGGAAGCTCACCTTGACCTTTCCTCCTTGTGGGCTCAAAACTGCCGGCACAGCGCTGCGGCAGGCAGCCCGAGCGAGAAGCTGCCCACAAAAGTCGCAGTCGCTCAGCACAAGGCTGATCGCGGGGAAGAAGTGGTGGCAGGAGGGTGGTTACCAGCCCCTGGGTCACACCAGCAATTCACAGCTGGGCATTTTCTCCTGCGCCCAGCCCAGCAGCCTCAGTCCTGCAACAGCTTGTGTTTTACAGTCGAGCTCTCTGAACAGAGGTGAACAAAGAGAGTCCCAGCTGCCGTGCGAGCGCGCAGCTCACAGAGATCATAGTCATGGGCCCACTCCACGTTGCCCCAGCGCTGAATCTGAAGGAGAGGAGGAACGTGAGTCAGTTCAGAACTGGATTATGTGTAGAGCTGCTCAGCAACTCTCAGCCTCCCTTTTGTGAAACAACCCCCCCAAGAGCTGTGTGATCACTGACTACAGGGGTAGGGAGATGTCCAGCCGAATTCAGTGGAAGGACACGCTTCATCTGCACTGGCATCTGAGGCAAAGCCCCTTAAAAGGGAAAGATTCCCATCAACTTCAGCCACTTTTGGGTCAGGGGAAGCTTCACGCCAGGCCAGTTTCCAGCAAGGAAGGTATTAGCTTGGTGTCCACCAAGGCCTCCAGGGTGGATAACCCAGAGCAAGAGAAGCCAGCTACAACTCTGCACTTTGGATTAGAGAGGGCGAAAAGCAGCCAGCTGGGTTCTGCAAAGAGAAACTGGCAGCCCCAGGAGAGTTCTGGGCTGTGCCACCCGTGGTGATGCTCTATAGCAGCACACTCCAAACTCTCTCAAATGGGGAGACTGGTGGAGTGGAACCTCTTCTGCAACAGCAGGCACTTCCCTCGCCAGTTATTTGTGGAGGGAGATGCATTTGTCATGCTGAGATTATTGCTATTTGAATTATAGGGCTGTTCTGTAATATCATTTACCTGGTATTCTTCCTCCAGACGAGACAGAAGCACGGCTTTCTCGACTGTAATGTGCCTGTCAATCAGACCCATGGACAGAATCAGAGATTTCAGCTGAGTGATTACATATTCTATACCTGGAAAGGAATAACCCAAAACAAACAAGATTCACGGTTGTTTTTTTCAGCATTATAGCAGCATCTTCACACACTCTGAAGAGACAGTTGGAGTGAGGTACCTCCTCAGGGATCACGATACCTCGCTTTTGCATCTGGGCACTTCAGCGTCAGATCTGCAGTTAAGAGCAGACACAAAGCGCTGTTCTGGTCACTGTCACCGCAGTGACAAAGGCTTTGCCTTGGAAACCACCTCCTTTTATTCTGCCACAAGCCTGCCCTGTGCAAAGGGAGGGGACACTCATCCAGGCCTGAAGGTTCTGGAGCTCAGCTGAAAGTCCAGGGTGAGAGGGACTCGTATTCTGTTTGGTGCTAAAAGAGCTTTCCACATCCGTACCCATGTGTAGAAAAACACCGTGCAAATGCGTTTGGTGTGCTGTGCCCTGGGAGAACCGTGTCAGCAAAGGACACAGCTGATAGAGCAGCAGAGCTCTTTCCTGCCACACCACCAGGCTGCCAGACATCCCTCTTCAGGGGAGCAGAGCGAGTGCCCAATGGCCGAGGGACCGGAGCAAATCCCACAGACGCGCATGGCCAGGAGAAGCAAAAGGGGCTCAGAACTCAGAGCTGCTGAGCACTCACAGTTCAGCTCAAGCTGATAACAGAGGTGCCTGTCCACAGACAGGGTCTAAGGAAGGAACTGAAGTCAGACTCGTCCTGCGCTGCCAGTCTAGGCCAGACCTTGAATTTCAGGTCTGAAGTCGACCAGCTCCCCTTTCCCAGGGGTGGCACATGCTTTTCACTTCCACCCTGCCTACTCATATTACAAACTGTGAGGAAAAGAAATGATGCATCAAAAAATATCTTTACAGATGTAATGGGAAGGCTCTGCAAGCCCTGCCCCAGGAATCTTGTCCCTGATACCTTTTCCTTTGCTGCTCAGTGTCTTCTGTGGGTTTCACTGTCTGCTGCTTATTCAAGTCTTGCATTTGAAGACTTGAGGAAACAAATGGTACTTCATTTCTTTATCTCTACATGTCATTCAGCAGTATCAGGTAAGATCAAGTGGGCTATAAGGGTGAAAGAGTGAGGACACTTGGAGTGCTAAACCCCATTTCTTTTCCCGGTAACAAAGTTGGGGACTACGTCACTAAAAAGTTTGGCATTAAAGAAGTTATTTGTGCTAGAATAGAGCAGACAGCTTGCAGGCCAGCACAGTCAGGCCCTGAACACCCGTAACAAATACAGCTAAGGGACCAGCCTGGAGTTTTAAAACATAAACCTTGTGATTATCTCAGCATATCAGCAGGAGAGGAAAAACATTATAGTCGCTCTTCTCTCCCGTAGAGAGGAACTGTCCCCTCCGCTGGCACGGCCTCTCTCACCTTGCAGGGCCCACATGTTGTAGGATGCCAGATGGCTGACGAAGGTCTCCTTGGTGCTGGCAGGGATGTTTGGCCCCAGGATGCTGGTCGAGGAGCCAATTGCCACGTTGTACCTGGAACGATTGCCCAGCCCCTTAGAAAAGCATAGGGCTCGTGGGCATTGCGGCTCTGAGAGTCACAAGCACCAGAGCTCCTGGCCTCAGCAGGGCATAAGCAGACAGAAACATCTTTGACTTCATACCTTTTCTCAGCCCAGGCGACAATGGGATCCCACTCATTCTTCTGCAGCTCTGCCAAAGCAGCTGGCTCCTCCACGCGATAGCTGGGAGATTGCAGAACAAAACCACGCTGGACACTTGCTCCCTGGCAGATCAGAGCCCTGCCATGACTGAGTTACCACAGACATTTCCCCACTTCCCCCAACCACCTTTCCAAAAATGACACTGCGAAAAGACAACCTCGCCTCTGCGCCAGCGGAGCCCCCATCTCATACCAGACAGTGTCGGTCTCCAGGAACTTCACGGCTGCGCGAATCAGCTGCATTTTGTTCCGCTGCGTGGGATTGTCCAGTGCTGTGTTGCACAGGGTGGTCTGCGGGATAAAGGCAGTTTAAACCGCTGTTATCCAAGGCTTGGGGAAGCAGAAGCTTCCCTTGTACAACGCCAAGAAGAAGAATTTGTGGCAGAAAACTGAGAGCACAGCTGGAAGTGGTGCAGGGCCAGAATGTGGCTCACATCATAGGAATCTTCTGATTTCAGAGGCCTCAGGAGCAGGTCCGTGAAGGACCAGGGCACAGCGCTCGCCGCCTGCTCCAAAGCTCACCCCGTTTCTTCCTACCCCTTCCAGTAACTGTCCAGCTCCTTCTCAAGTCCCCTAGTGACACAGATTCCCCCCAAGATAGTCACCCAGCCAGTATCTAACTGCCCTCACAATGACAAGCTCCTCCTCAGTGCCCAGCCAAAGTCCCAGCCTCTTGTCTGTTTCCATGAGCATCAGGACAACCTGCTTTCTCCATGTTTTGCATTTGGAGACTGTTCTCATGTCTACAGAATTGTGATTCCTTGGCTTTAATCCTGAGTTCCCTGACCCGACTGCTCCCAGCACACCGTGTTCTGCCCTGCCAAGGTCTGGGTGCCCCGACCTGCCGTGCTCACCAGGTGCATGGTGTAGAACTTGATGGTGTCTTTCTGGGAATCCCACTCTGTTGCCACTGCAATGGCCAAGGCCTCACTGGGGACAGTGAAGAGCTTGGCCTGGGGCGTTTTCAGCTTTCTGTGGTCCAGGTTTATTTCGAAGCCTCCTGGGGAATCAGAGTAGAAATCCTGGGGAATCAAAGAGGAGCAAGCACTAAGGAACAACAGACAACCCCACAGCAGGAGCAGAACTGGAGCTGACAGGAGCACAGGACCAGAGACAGTTGAGTTTCCCACCATCATTTGGACATACTTTCCCCAAAATAGTCTTGGAAGCCGTTTTCTACTACACGGTTTTGCTCCAGATGAGGAAAGGGCACAACAGGCTGGTGGCAAACACCCGGCTCACACAGCCTGGGGTGCAGGCATGCCACGCTCTCGCTGAAGCAGTGAGGGGTGACAATGTCCCTCCTGGGGACCAGCCCCTCCATCCTGTCCCAGCGGCTGTACTCACCTTCTCCTTGCGAGATGCTCACATTCTGGTAAAACCGCTTCCTCTCTGCGGGCAAAAACAGAGCCGATCAGAGGGGAGTTAGAGGAGGTTCGGTACCTTCCCCTGTGTCCCATCGCAGCCAGAGCCCTCAAGGTGGCCTGATGGCCTCAAATTGTGCCAGGGGAGGTTTAGATTCGATATAGGGAACAATTTCTTCCTGGAAAGGGCTGTCGGGCATTGGAACAGGCTGCCCAGGGCAGTGGTGGAGTCACCATCCCTGGAGGGGTTGAACAGACGTTGCTCCCTCCACCGTGACAGGTTTATTGTAGACACAGACAGAAACAGCTGGATGGTGCTGGGGACACGCTGTCCAAGCTGCAGCGTGTCACTGAGTCACCGGGGGAGGAACCAGCTCCCGTGGCCGCCTCCTGCCCACACATCCCTGCTCAGGAGCACAGTGAGCCTGAGGGAACGGCAGGTCTGTTTTAAGAGCAGCCTCTTTTCCTACCAGCTGCTGCACACACGTGTCACAAAAGCTTGTATTGCTCACACAAGGCAGGGAGAATCCGCAAACCATTCCCCTGATGACAGCAAACAGATCATAAATCCCAGACCCATAAATCTACCTCGTGAAGGGTGAAGCGAGCAAACCAGGCTGCAGGTCTGTTATTCTAAGCTGTTAAAAAAAGCTCATTCCTGCTGGGGAATCACAAGAGGATTTGCTCAAGCTCAGTACCCTGCAAGCTTCGGGGCCTCAGAAAACGCCACGCTGCTAAGGCGCAGCTCTGAAAAGATGAATGTGTGTGTACCCCAGGGGGGACCCGAGTCACGTCAGGGGGCTCTGACCCCCCGCAATGAATCACTGCGACTCCGCAGCCTCCCCAGACAGAATGAGGCTCATTGGACTGTCCTCAAACCCACACGTTTCCGGCAAAATCTGTGGAGGGGACACATGGCCCAGAACATGCCTGCTTGGGGGCTGGACTAGATGACCTTTAAAGGTCCCTTCCAACCCAAACTATTTATGATTCTGTGATTCTACGAACCACCCCGGCTGGGTCTCATCCCTCTAAAACCCACCAAAACACAAAAGCAAACGGATGCAGCGAGGGCTTGGCCAGGCTGCCAGCGGCCCCCACTCCGAACTCCCAGTAACACCAGGACAAGGGCGCGGGGGGAGGCCCCGCAGCGGGGCCGCGTTACCAGGGATGCTGAAAGGCCCCGGGGACCCCGCGGGGCTGCCCCGGCAGCGCTCCCGGCCCCGCCGGGGAGATCGGGCCGCTCCCCACCCGCCCTGAGTTGCCGAGCCTACCCTCCCCGGCCCGGGGTGACCTTAATAAGCCCCGACCGGGGGCGGGGGAAGGACCCCCCAGGGGACCAGCCCCGCCGGGCCAGGGAAGGGTCCCGGTTCCCCTCCCCGATGGGGGCTGGAGAGGCCCCGGCGCTCCCTCACCTGCCGGCGGGGCGTAGGCCCGACCCCCGCCCGGCCCCACCGGGCCGCTCCCAGCAGCGGCAGGAGGCGATCGGGGGAACCGGACGGGCGTGGGGCGGCCCCACAGCAGCCGGCGGCAGCCGCTCCACATCGCGGCGAGGAGGAACCGCCGCCGCCTCCTTCCCGCCTCACCGCGGCTCCGCGGGCGCCGCCATGTTGCCGCGGCGGCAGCCAATCCCCATCGCGACCGCGTTTTGCCCCTTCGGCCGCCCCGTCCCGCCGGGAGTGGCGGAGGAAAAACTACAACTCCCAGCAGCACCCGCGGCCGCGCCTGCCGGGAGGAAGCGCGTGCCCCGCCGCCGCGGCCAATCAGCGCCCGGCGCCGCCCCTCCCGCAGCGCCCGCGAGGGCCAATGGGAGCGCGCGGAGGCGCTGCCGGGAGGCCCTGAGCCAGGCGGCGGCCTCGCCGTGCGGGAGCGGAGCGGGCGGCGCCCCCGGCCGCGCTCGGCCCCGGCCACGCTGGCGCCCGGGGACCCTCCCGAGATGCCGGTGCGGAGCGAGCGGTGCCGCGCGGGCGGGGCGGCGGGTTCGGCCTCCTCGGCACCCTCCGGAGCGGCCGCCAGCAGCCTGGTGCCGCCGCCCCCCATCAACACGGCGCAGCCCGGCGTGGCCACCTCGCTGCTCTACAGCGGCGCCAAGTTCCGCGGGCAGCAGCGCAGCAAAGGCAACGCTTACGAGGTGGAGGTCGTCATGCAGGTGAGGGGCCCGCCGGGGCCGCCTCCCCCCGGGCCCGGCGCGGCTCCGCGCTCCTCAGGCCGCGCTCGCCGGTCCCGCCTCCCCGGTCCCCTCAGGCCGCGGCCGCCGCTCCTGGGCCCTCCCGGCCCCCTCAGGCCCGGGCGCCTTTTCTCCCCGTGTCCCGGCTGCCGCCGTCCTCCCCCCGAATTCGCCTCAGGCCCCGGTTGCTGCCCGCCCCAGGTCGGTGTCTGCCCTCCCGCAGTTCCCTCAGAAGCAGATGTTGCTGTGTCCTCAGTTTCTGTCCCTCGACCCCCAGCAACGCCTGTGACTGAGGAGGGGCTTCTCCATTCCATTAGTCCCAGGGTCTCCGTTCCCCTCAGCCCCACCGAGGTGGGACCAGGGGCCTCGGGGAGGCTGGAAAGGCCCGTGGTCCATCCCACCCCGCTCCCCTCACCTGACGGTGCCTCCCTGCGATTCCCCTGGTGCCATCAAGCCTGGGAGTGGCTGTGAGTCTTCAGGCTCTGCAGAAATCTCTGTCCCCCTGTGTCCTCCCTTTACTTTCAGGATTAGTGGAGAAGACCCTGACCTGTTCCCCTCAGGGTCACCTCCTTGCTCCTTTCCCCTCAAACCCTGAGGAGACCCAACTGCCCTCAACCCTTTCACCCCACATCTTTGCCTCATTCCCAGCAAGGTTCATAACCCGGGATTCCTTCCCCATTCCCTTCAGGCTCTCCATGCACCTTTGTGCCACAGAGCAGAAGGTTGAGAGCCCGGCTTAGAGTGGGTGTTGTCCTGGGAAGTCCTTGCCATGGGACAGCCTGTGTTTCGGGCTTGGCTGGAGATCAGCAGGGATCCAGGTCTCAGTCCCCTGGCTGGACCTGGGACCCAGCATTCCCCATCCCTGGGCTGTCGGAGACTCCCCCAGGCTGAGCAGGTAGCCTGGGGTGAATTTCGGTGGTTTGTCTGTGGCAGGAATGCAGCCAGACAGCTGTAGTGCCCAGCTGTGCCAAGGAGTCAGGATACCGGCTCGTGCGGCTTTCCCATTCTTCCCTGCAGTCATTGTCATCCTGCATGCTTTATTTTTAGTCGTAAGTGTTGGCACAATGGCTTTGGGCAGAGCTGGTGAGGTGTGGAGTCACTAGTACGTGGGCAAGCCAGACGTTTGATACACGCTGAGCACCCTGCGAGTCACAGCTTTATTCCCATGGGATCTCGGTGACTGCGATTGAGCACGTAGTGACTGCGGTGATGGAGCTTAACACGCGTCCTGGCGTTGTGGAGCAGCGTCAGAGCCCCAGGGTCAGCACATGGGGTGGTGTTTGAACTGGGCCGTCTGTTTTGACGTACGGTCCTCCCCTTGTCAGCAGCATGAGCGTACCTGGAACGGTTTGCTGTGCTGGGGACATCCCATGGCTGATCAGCTTCACTGCACGCTGCCTTCTCGCAGGGGCTTTGTGCTAAAAATGCTGCTGTTTTGCGCGTGTCAGCTGAGGAGAGGTGGCTGCTGAGTGCAGAGAAATGGCGCTTTTCTTTGATCACAGGTGGGGAAGATCCATCTTCTCACAGCTGATGTTTGCGCTTCCCCAAATAACTCGCTTCTGCCTTTGAAAACTGATCTGGGGATATCGGGGAGGGGAGAAAGCTTGGAAAATCCCCTGATTTTTAAAGGTGCTTGGAACAGATGCAGCCCCCTGTTAGCTTCTGCGCAGCGAGATGCAGCCCCGTAACTCGAAAGAAGGGTAGCACAAAAGCGGTAGATTGGGGAGAGGCCTCTTTGAGATGCATGAGATGTTGCCTGGTTTCTGAAGAGGCTTTGACATGCGCCATGCCAGGTCCTGGGCAGAGAGTACAGACAGCGTGTTAGAGAGATGTGGGTCAGGCCTGCTAAATAAGCTGGTGGTGAAGCTCAGGGCCACGATTTCTTCATCCAGCCTGAATATCTCCAGTAAATAGATGCTTTTTCTCACCTGAACATCAGTTCACTGATAGCAGTTGACTGGGAAATGTGGGCGCTGGGGGTGTGGGCGATTCTACCAGTGGTGTTCTCACGTGGAGAAAACTGAGTCTGTTTTCTTCTGGGTGGGTCGGCGCGGGGGGTTGCTTCCCATGCGAGATCTCTGGGCAGGGGGTGCTGCCTCGGTGTGAAGGAGCTGGAAACGAGGGGGGTGTCGTCAGGCCTGGGATGTGGGGACTGTCACAGATGAGCTGGGCACCTGTAAATGTTCTTCCTGAGTGGTTCCCAGCCATGCGGAAGGGCTGCAGTGTGAGTGTTGGGCAATAAACTGGGCAGTCTGTAGAAGTTGAAGCTGAAATTGGCCTCGGAGGGGTTAGAAACTGCTTTGGGTCAACTGGGTCCCTTCGTGCATATGCTTATGGTTGGACTTTGCACTTTTTTCTAGCATGTGGATATGGAAAACTCCTATCTCTGTGGATACTTGAAGATTAAAGGCCTTACAGAGGTGAGTGTTAACAGCAAAACAACAAGAAAAGGTGCTGTGGAAAGGCTTTTTTTTTTCTGGTGGGATAGGAGAAACTGCCACCAGAAATAGGAAGCGGAGAGATAGAGCGTATAGTAAATTTGACCACTAAATAGTTTAATAATATCCAACCTAAATCTCCTCTGGTGCAACCTGAAGCCATTTCCTTCCTTTGAGGATCTCACTCGCCCCAGCTGAGCCCGCTGTTCCCTCCCTGCATTCTCTGAATTCGGTGCCACTGCACAGCCAAGGAGAAGCACCTTCACCCTGCTGAGGTGGCTTCATCCAGCCCTTGGGCTT
This sequence comes from Caloenas nicobarica, assembly GCF_036013445.1. Taxonomy (NCBI): domain Eukaryota; kingdom Metazoa; phylum Chordata; class Aves; order Columbiformes; family Columbidae; genus Caloenas; species Caloenas nicobarica. The sequence continues at coordinate 2,814,813 of NC_088258.1, read as the reverse complement.
TGCAGCAGCCGCTGAGTGTCTGCTGGGCAGTGGCGCTGGCTGTAAACAGTACTTGGGATGGTCCCGCTGGGAGTTTTCCTGCAGTCCAGCTCTGACACGGCTCCTTCTAGTTTCCTGAAGTGAAGAGAGAGGCTGGGATAAGAGGGTGGAGGCTGCATGTGCGTACGGGTCAGGCTTGGAGAGGTGTGGGGCAGAGCGTGCTGCTTGGAGGGACAGGAGCACCAGCCTCAGATTGCCTGGAGCTCTTCCTGCAAAATGCTGCTTTTCGCTGGACACGTGCTCCTCTCTTTGCGTTTTGAGTCCCTGTCTCTAGGTGACGAATCTTCTGACCTCCGCTTTGTCTCTCTTCTCTCCTAGGAGTACCCAACCCTCACCACTTTCTTTGAAGGGGAAATAATCAGTAAAAAGCACCCTTTCTTAACACGCAAATGGGATGCTGACGAAGACGTGGATCGTAAACACTGGGTAAGTAAATCGGGGGATGGATGTGGGTCTGATGTAGCCCTGGCTGAGCAGCTGGTTTGGAGATGAGGTGCAGAGGGTATCCGTACAAGAGCTGTCAGAAGAGCATGGACAGTTCTCAGTTTTGAGTGTCTCCCTCTTTCCCTGCGTTGGGATCTCTGGAACTCGAGGTTCCTTCAGCAGGCTCTTGGCTCTGACCCAGGAGAAGGGTGAAGGTGTCTTGTTTTCCACTTACCGGCCCTGGGGTTGGAAAGAAGCAGGAATAATCCCCGTCTTGTGCACCCCTAAGAGGACACACTCCTTTTTTTGAAGGCTTATCACAAAACAGGGTGGAGAAGGGGAGAGGAGCCCCTTTGGCGTGGACAGGACGGTTGGTACCCGTGTCCCAGCCACACTACCAGCCACCCCAGCCTTGTGCTCAGGGCAGCGTGTGTCTGTCTCTGCGCACTGGGTCGGGGCCGCAGCAGCCAGCTTGTTGCCTCCCCGCCTCGACCTTCGCTGCTGTTTACCAGACTTTGATGTTTTATTATGTTTCTGTCAAAATATCTTCTTCTGGAAGTGCAGGAGCTTCTCCAGCCGGGCTGGATGTGGCCCTGGGTGTCTGGCAATCCTCTGTGTTCCCCTGTGCTCGTCCTGGGGTGTGTATTTAGCAGCCTCTTTGGTGAGGATTCCCTGTTCCATAGCAGTTCTTCCCTCCTAGATAGCAGCTGGCACTACTGAGCTTTACTCCTGGAATAAGCATCTTGGGTTTTTTCTTCCTTTTTTTTTTTTTTGTGTGTGTGTGTTTTTGTTTTTTTGTTTTGTTTTGTTTCAGGGGAAGTTCCAGGCTTTTTACCAGTATGCAAAAACATTTAACTCTGATGATTTTGATTATGAGGATCTGAAAAATGGGGACTATGTCTTCATGAGATGGAAGGTAAACTCCCTATATCTCCTTCTCTGATGAGCTGCTTACAGGTGACTGACAGAGGCTTGTGGTGCCTGAAATCTCTTCCAACTACACTGGTTTAATGAAAGGTCTGACCCTTCCAACCTCGTAACCCACCACGCTTGCAAATTCCAGTGTGAGTCCTGTCTAGCCAGCTAAACGCATCCTTAAGGGCTGCAGTCACGGCTGAAAACACAACAGGAAAATCTTGCTTGGTGATGCTCCTGAGGATGAGAGAATTGGTGTATTTGGTCCCTGTGCGGGGCCTGTGTGTGATGCAGACTGGCCAGTCTGCACCTCTGCCCTTCACCTGGATCGATTCCTCCCTCTTTGTGCAGCTGTGGTGGGAGGAAATCGCAGAATCACAGGAAGGTCTGGGTTGGAAGAGACCTTTACAGATCAGCTAGTACATCCCCCTCTCCTGCCATGGGCAGGAATGTCTCACTGCTTAAAGCCCTGTCCAGCCTGACCTCGAACCCTTCCAGGGGATGAGGCATCCACAGCTTCTCTGGGCAGCCTGTTCCAGTGTCTCACCAGCCTCATAGTAAATAATTTCTTCCTTATATTTAAAGCTCCCCTCTTTTAGTTTAAAACTGTTACTTGTTTTTCTATCACTATAGGCCCTGGTAAAGGGTCCCTCCATCTTCCTTATAAGCCCGTTGAAAAACTGCAATAAGGTCTCGCCGGAGTTGTCTCTTCATCATCAGGCAGCTCTGACTCCTACAATTGGCTTCTGGTTTGCAGGGGGCAGATGCTGAACTGAAACTGGTCTCCTGCACTCTTTAAAACTGGTTCTGTTCTCAGTCATCTGCTTCCCTGTGAGATTCCTACAGTGGCAGGTGGTGAAAGAACATGCTGGTCTCTGGTCTGGGCTGCTGTAAGCGCAGGGAGCGCTCAACTGGGAATGCCTTCCTGTTAATGGGGGATAGTATTCGGTTTGGGAGGGCAGATTGGGGTGGGAGGGTACTGTTTGACCAGCATTTTAAAATTATAGTCTGTGTTTTGTGTGCAGGAACAGTTCCTAGTCCCAGATCACACTATCAAAGACATCAGCGGTGCTTCCTTTGCTGGTTTCTATTACATCTGCTTCCAGAAGTCAGCAGCATCTATAGAGGGCTATTACTACCATAGGAGTTCAGAATGGTAAGGAAACTCCTTTCTTCCTGCGGGCTGACATGTGGCTCTGCAAACAAAGTGGTGACTCGGGGACCTTGGGGTTCAGGGCCACAAAGATGATTAAGGGAGTGGAGCATCTCCCTTATGAGGAAAGGCTGAGGGAGCTGGGTCTCTTTAGCTTGGAGGAGACTGAGGGGTGACTTCATCAATGTTTATAAATATATAAAGGGTGGGTGTCACGAGGTTGGAGCCAGGCTCTTCTCGGTAACAACCAACAGTAAGACAAGGGGTAATGGGTTCAAGCTGGAACACAAGAGGTTCCACTTAAATTTGAGAAGAAACTTCTTCTCAGTGAGGGTGACGGAACACTGGAACAGGCTGCCCAGGGAGGTTGTGGATTCTCCTTCTCTGGAGACATTCAAAACCCGCCTGGACACCTTCCTGTGTAACCTCACCTAGGTGTTCCTGCCCTGGCAGGGGGATTGGACTAGATGATCTTTCGAGGTCCCTTCCAATCCCTAACATTCTGTGATTCTGTGATTCTGTGACTCCTCTTCTGCTTGTCCTCAGCCTTGAGAGTGTCCAGGATGTGCTTCTCTGGGCTTGGAAGGAGGTTCAGGCTGGACTGCGGGGCAGAAGGGGAGGGCGTGTGTGGCCAGAGCAGGCTGGTGCAGCCTGTTTGTGGGGTGTAAAGCGCTGCTCTTTTTGCATGGCTGGGGATAATTGGGCTGGCAACGTGGCGCAGGGGAGATACGAGGTCTGGAGACGTGTTGTGGCAAGAGGTGCATCTCTGAGGTATGTTGGGTGGCAGATACGGGCTGCGGTTCACCAAAAACATCCCTCCAGAAGCTGGGTCTCCAGCCCAAACACTCGCAGGGTTTGTCTCCTCCTGCCCTCCCCTGGGGACAGGTGTGTTAAGGCAGCCTGGCCTCATGTGCTCCCTCAGTTTGTGCTTTGCCCAGTGACTCCAGCTTTGAGTTTCTCCATCAGAGGATGTCAGAGGGGCCTTTGAGAAGGAGCTGGGTGCTTTCTCGCATGTAACAGATTGGCTGTTGCTCCCTTCATGCAGAAGTCTTGTTAGGCCAGTGCTTTGTAGTCCAAGGTCCTTGGGGTGTTGCTGTAAGACACAGTCAAAGTTAATCGGTTGGTTTCTCGGTAAAGCCATGTGACAAGTAGCTGTGGAGAGATCTTTTCCCTCTGATGGTCTCGGATATTTGTCACGTGCAGCAAGTGAATCTGTAGGGTGGCTGGAAACTCTGCGTGGGGGGAAGGTACTTGGGAAGCTTTCAGACAAACCCCCTTGAGCTGAGCTTTGAAAGACCTGAGTGTAATTTGAAATTGTAGCAAACACTGTTTGAACATGAAAGTTGTTGAACTTCAAAAGCTGTCCAAAAACCACAGGCAGCCCATCTGAACACAGCCTGGCTGCCAGTGGCTCAGAGAATGGGAATGAGGAGCGATGCCGAGTCCTCTTGGGGTTTTGGCACCACGGGTAAGTGGGTGTTGGGTGCTGGACACCCCTGAGACCCCGAGGGGGAAGAGAGGAGCCAGCCACCAGGATGTCTCCTGCTCTACATAACCCTCTTGTTTCTCTTTTCCTTCTCTCCTAGGTATCAGTCATTGAATTTAACTCACGTTCCTGAGCACAGCGCTCCTATCTACGAATTCCGGTGACAACCTGTCCAGAACTGATACCGCACGGACGCAAAGCGGGCAGGAGAGCATGGCCTGCCAGGAGAACTGTGTCCCGTCGCAGCATGGGAATGCACGCTTCTCTTCTGCCCCTCGGACTCGTGAGAGAGAGAGAGAGCCTGAACGTTAACCCACCCAGCCCAAGGAGAGTGGCTGCTGGAGCTTGATTCTCCCTCCTGTCGAGTGGCGATTTGATCTTTAATCTGGTTTTGAGCTACCTTTAAATGCACTTTCTTATTGCACAGCTAGTTTCTCTATCACTGAAATTCTGCCCAGCTCTCCTCTGGAAGCTGTTTCTCAGTAGCTGGGAATCAGTGGTTTGTCCTCTGAGTAATAAGAAAATATAAGCTTGGCACTTATATTTTCCTTGTTACGGTCTGATAATGGGTTGAAATCGCCAGGATTCAGGTTTGTTGCCCAGATTACCAGCTCTGACGCTCCCGTGTGTGAGGCTCTGTGTGGCAGAGCGCTGCTCGGCTGCAGGGACTGTTTGAGGGGGTGTTGGCTGAGACAGATGAGGTTTGACTGAGTCTTTGCTTGGCTCTGGCTAACGAGGTTTAGCTGGAGCTGCGGAGCTTGCAGGAACGCCGGCCCTTCGGAGCTGGGAGCTGTTCCGATGTCTGGATATGCCACTGGGAATTAATTTGATGTATGGACTTCCAGGCTCTCAAGTAAAGTGGATCTGAACTCTGCTTATAGGTGTATATTTGCTCTTTCCTTAAGGGTAAAAAAGGAGAAAAAAGAAAAAAAAAAAAAGAAAAAAAAAAAAACCAAGAGAAAAAAAAAACCACCCCACTTTTATTAAAAGTATTTTTATGGTTCCTTTTCCCAAGGACCCTATGGCAAATGCACAAGTACTCGATTACATTTTACCGTTTTCACATTGAAAATCGGGAATGTCCGCATTAGTTTTTATATCTGTGTATGTAATCAGCTGATCGCTTTGGGAAAGTAACGGGAGTGCGAGTGGCGAGCGGCATCGCAGGGACAGCTCTGCGGCTGCGCAGCATTTGTACTCGCTCTTCATGCTTCACCACCACCTCTGCTTGATACCTTTTTACAAGGGAAAAAAAAAAGAAAAAACAGGAAAAAACAAACACCCCCGCCCAGTAGCTCTCCTCTGACTTTGAAATGTTTCAAGTGATATAACTTAAGGCTTGTGTGCCAAAGTGTGTGTGTGTGTGTATGCGTGTGTGGGTTTGTTTTGGTTTTTTTTAAAGACATTTTAAAAGTTGGCCTTGGTTGTATATTTAATGTGACAGTCCCACCTGCGGGGCTTTTGCGAGAGTTTAGTTTGTGGTTTTTTGGCTGTTTTAAAAGCAATCCCCTCCAAGCAGGTGTGTGTCGCGATGGCCAGGTGGGTGTTGAGGACAGGTTTGAGCCTGGGAGAGGAAAGCAAAGCCTCCGCGTGCCTGGCACCAAGGTGGTTCAGGTTTTCTTCTTTTTAACTCGATTTCTTCCCTTCGGCAGCACGTCTGTCTGGTTTACTGCAGCAGCTGAAGCCTTAATGAGAATATTCAGGTCTCAATGAGCCTATTTTCTGTATTCTAAGTCGGGATCTTGCGCGATGGAGAAGCGGCCGGGCTGGTCTCAGGAGATGATGCGGAAAGCACCCGCCTTGCGCATGCTGTTAGCCGCGGATCTTTCCTTTTCCCCAGCACAAACGGAGAGGGACCTGCTTACAGGAGAACGGGGACAGAGCTGGCAGGACCCCCCTGTGTCGGAGGAAGCCTGTGCCGCTGTCTTGGCCGCAGTGGGTGGATTTGTAGACGAGTGGGAGAGCGATTAGAGGTGCAGGGGGAGAGCGGCTGCGAGCAGAGCAGTTGGGAACTGAATTCCTATTTTATTCTGCTCCTCTTGGAGAAACTTGTCCTCTTTGGTGATGGGGAGCGGGGTTTCCTCATGACTGGTGCTGGGACTTGTCCTGGATTTAGAGGCGAAAGCCGGTGGTGCTGCTCTGCTGTGACCAAGTGTGAGGGTGAAGCCTCCTCCTAGGTGCTGTGTGGACTCGGGTGCCCCCCGCCGCCGGCTGTTCACAGCCCCCTGCAGCCGTCTGGGTGCGATTTCGGTGGCGATGCCAGTTTGCTGCCCTCCCCAGGGCTTGACACTTGAGTTTTTGACATGGTTTAGTTGAATTAACGCTGTGATCGTTGGCGGACGTTGGGTTAGGAAGGGTCTTGGGGTGGTTTAGTGCATAGAACTACCCCAAAAACCTCTGAAGTTTTTCTCTGAGATGTGATAGGTTGCGAGAAGGGTGAGGAAGGAGCATCCTGCTCTTTGCCTGTCACCTTCCCACCATCCTGAAGCCAACTTCGGCTGAAATCCAAAACCGCCCCGTGGGACGCGTGTGGTGGGTGCAGAGCAGGTCCTGAGCTGAGAGGTTTGCAGGGGCTGTCAGTGTTGATCTTCGTTCCTTTAAAGCCTTTGTTTTGGTTTTCTTTTTCTTTGACTCATTTGATGAGCTGAGGAGCCATGTTACGTATGTCGTGGCGTGTTGAGAGAGAACAGGGGAGGATTTGGGGTGCGGAGGTAAGAAATGGGGGATTTGGTCTTGGAAGAAGTTGCCATGTCTCTTTTTAACCATGCTGGCTGCACAGGGGCAGGGGGAGCCGGGGCCGAGGGGGTGTTTTGCCGAGTGATCAACATCCAAATTAAAGATGAAATGTATTTCAGAAGTCTGTGTCTGTCTGTGTTTGTCAACCGAAGCGTTTCTCGGTTCTGGGGGAGAGCTGTGCTTCAGCCCTCGCCCTTGAGGGTTTCTCCAGGAATCCGCTAAGCTGCTGATTGCCATAAATCCTGGGGTCAGTTTTGGCCCCTCATGCCAAGAAAAGCCTTGAGGTGCTGGAGCGAGTTGAGAGAAGGGAACGGAGCTGGGGAAGGGGCTGGAGCACAAGTGTGATGGGAGCGGCTGAGGGACCCGGGGGTTCAGCTGGAGAACAGGAGCTGAGGGGAGACCTTCTGATCTCTGACCTGCCTGAAAGGAGCTTGGAGCCAGGGGGGGTTGGGCTCTGCTCCCCAGGAACAAGCGCCAGGACCAGAGGAAATGGCCTCAAGTTGCGCCAGGGGAGGTTGAGGTTGGATCTGGGGAACAATTTCTTCCCCAAAGGGCTGTGGGGCATTGGAACAGGCTGCCCAGGGCAGTGGTGGAGTCACCATCCCTGGAGGGGTTGGACAGACGGAGATGAGGTTCTCAGGGACACGGGGCAGTGCCAGGGGTGGGGTAACAGTTGGACACGATGATCTTGAGGCCCTTTTCCAACCAAAGTGATTCTATGAAATGCAGGATCTGGCCTTAATTAGAGGAGCAGGAGGGGGCGAGTCCTGCATGGGGGGTTCTCCTGTGAAACCCACCTGCTTCCTCAGCCTGTTCCCTACAAGCAGCTCCCGCTCGCCCCTCCTCAGCCCCGTTCCCCGGGCAGTTCGCACTGCCGGCCGGCTCCCCGGGGACCCCGTGTCCCCCCGCACCGTGCCCGGCGGGGGCGGCGGGCGGAACCCGGGGTACGAGTCGCGGGAGGCGGCCGGAGCGGGGCGGCGGCTGCACAAGCCCGGACGGTTGAGCGGGACGGACGGGCCGGCGGCGCTTCCGGCGAGCGGCGTGCGGGGCCTGGGCAGCGGGACGGGCCGGGCCCGGCCCCGCCATGGGCATCCTGGAGAAGATCTCGGAGATCGAGAAGGAGATCGCCCGCACGCAGAAAAATAAAGGTGCGGGGGCTGTGGGGTGTAGGGGTGTGAGGGGTGGCGGGGCCGTGGCGGGGCGGGGGAAGAGCTGAGGGGCTGGGCCGGGGGAGGCGGGATGGGGGGGGGTTGTGGGGGTTACGAGGGGCTGGATGGGGGTGACTGAGGGGTTTGGGGAGCTGGGTGAGGCCTGAGGCAGGGGCGTGCGCGGGCTGCCCCCCCCTCCCCTCTTTAGAATAACAGAATCATTTTAGTTGGAACAGACGTTCAGGATCATCGAGTCCAACCGTTCCCCACCCCTGGCGCTGCCCCATGTCCCTGAGAAGCTCATCTCCGTCTGTCCAACCCCTCCAGGGATGGCGACTCCACCACTGCCCTGGGCAGCCTGTTCCAGTGCCCAACAGCCCTTTCCGGGAAGAATTTTTTCCTAATATCCAATCTAAAAATAAGCCAGTAAAGTACTTTCATGCCCATGAGCTCCAAGTTAAATGTGTTTTTATACTTGACAAGAGCAGGAAGATTAAAGCTCTTGCATTTTTGAAGCGCTGAATGTGACGGGGTGTGAGGAGGAGCCTTTGCCCAGGAGCGGCTGTTCCTCCTGTGATCTCTGGTTCCCTTCACCTGCTCATTCCTGCCTTTGCTCTCCCTCTGGTTTTGCTCCTTTTCCTCGAGAATTTTTTGGCTGTTTATTTCCCTCGAGTCCGACTCTCTGTGTGGATTACTAGAAGATTTGCTCTCAATGCCCGATATTTCAAAAGGTTACAGAACAGGTGGGGCCAGCTTGTGAGTGGTGGTGGTGAAGACGTTGACTGAGATCCCCAGTGTTTCTTTTTAGGAACTTTCTTATTTCTAGAAGTGAATTATCAGCAACTTCCTGTCAATCAGTTGTTGCGTTTGTGTTATTCCAGCCACTGAGTACCACCTCGGCCTGCTGAAGGCAAAACTTGCAAAATACAGAGCTCAGTTGCTAGAACCTTCCAAATCCTCGGCCGCTAAAGGAGAAGGCTTCGATGTGATGAAATCTGGAGATGCCCGGGTGGCACTGATCGGTTTTCCTTCCGTGGGTAAGGTCAGTGAGTGTCTATGGTAACCACGTGGCATCTGGTGTTTCCAGTCCGTGCTCAGTAGTGGCTGTAAAGCAGATCTCCATCTCCTCTTCATCTTTCACCTTCTTGCTGTGCGGTAACAGAAGGTGGTTATGTGCTGAGAGCAGAAAGTTAGAGCCAGGGAAGACACTTGTTTGTCCTGTGTGCAGTGCCCTGTGGTAACAGCGTGAAATTGGTTTTTCCAGCCACAGCACTGCTGAGAAAATGGGCGAGAGTCCAGGATTTACCTTTGTTCAGCGAAAGCACTGGCTGTCCTATCACTGCATCAGTCCCTGTGCCTGGAGCAGCCACAAGATGACCTCTAAAAGCTGAGGACGTTTTGGTGTCACTTGTGTTGTTGAACATTTACTGGTGTTTCCCTTTGTGTATCCCTAGTGATGCTGATCTCTTGCATTTCAGTCCACGTTCTTGAGTTTAATGACATCAACTGCCAGCGAAGCTGCGTCTTATGAGTTCACAACCCTGACGTGTATCCCGGGTGTCATAGAAGTAAGTCGGATTCTCTTCTTTTTGTCGTAGTAATGATAAGAAACCCAGGTGTGTAAATGTGTCTGTTTATACCAGTAACACTTGTGCCGCCACTAGGAAATGGTGAAATCCGAAGGTCTCTGCTGATTTCTGCTTTAAGCTTTAAGAGGTCTTGAGTCCTTGAGGGATCAGGTCTTCTGTGACTTGTGGTGCTGATTTAGCACTTCCCCGGGCACAGAACTCCTCAGGATTTACTGCCCGATCGGGGTTTCATGCGCTGCCGTTCGACTGACCAGAGCAATCCGACAATTCTCCACTGAATTTTTTATAACCGCTATTGGCGCCATTGACCAGATGGCTGGAAACCTTGACAGATTTGTTTTTAATGAAGCTTCAAAAGAGGCAATCTGTACTGCGATCAATTTGTAAAGAAAAATACAACTACTCCTGTCCTTGAGGAGTTTTATTAGTGGTGACCTGAGCATCCATCAGTAAGGCAAGTGATAAAGGGCATCAAACTGGAAAGTGTAGAAGAGTAATGAGGAAATTCGGGTTAGAATTGAAAGCAGAGTTAAATGATGAAAATAACTGTAATAGTGTTAAAACGAACACCAATATTGTAAGGCATCCAAACGCAGCCTTGAGCTGCCGTCACTCACTGAAGCTGTTACCAAGGACGTCACTGCATCGAGAGCTTGAAAGCTCATGCCCCTGCAGATCCAATGGATGAAAGTCTCCCGTTATTTCCTGGAGCTCTAAGACCTGCAGCACAGCTGAATAGTTCTGATCCATCCCGGTAAGAGGTGGTGGCACTTGCTTGTTGCAGTGCTTTCTCATTAGACTTAGAAATTAAGTTGTTTTCCCTTTCCGTCAACTCAGGATAACACTGTGCTTTGTCAAACTGCAATCATATGGTGCTTGAGGAGGTCAGGACCTAATGAGCTGCAGTGTGTGCTGTTGAAGGGCAATGGAGCTGGGGAAGGGGCTGGAGCACAAGTGTGATGGGAGCGGCTGAGGGACCCGGGGGGTTCAGCTGAAGAACAGGAGCTGAGGGGAGACCTTCTGATCTCTGACCTGCCTGAAAGGAGCTTGGAGCCAGGGGGGGTCGGGCTCTGCTCCCCAGGAACAAGCACCAGGACCAGAGGAAACGGCCTCAAGTTGCGCCAGGGGAGGTTGAGGTTGGATCTGGGGAACAATTTGTTCCCGGAAAGCGCTGTTGGGCATTGGAACAGGCTGCCCAGGGCAGTGGTGGAGTCACCATCCCTGGAGGGGTTGGACAGACGGAGATGAGGTTCTCAGGGACATGGGGCAGTGCCAGGGGTGGGTTAACGTTTGGACACGATGATCTTGAGGGTCTTTTCAACCAAAACGATTCTATGATTCTGTAAGTGCAGCTTCATAGGAAACGCTCTGGAGGTTCCCTCAACAAAACAGCCATTGGCTTTGTGCAAACTTCTACTCTGTCAGGTTCATTCCATTCCACTCTTTGCTGGCTTTGGACTCCAGCACCTGCTTGGGGCTTTTGAGGCAGCTTGAGTTCCCTGCATGAGGCTTTCAGCTTTCCATCCTTCTGTTTCCTTTTCAGTACAAAGGAGCCAACATTCAGCTTCTGGATCTGCCTGGAATCATCGAAGGAGCAGCACAAGGTTGGCTCATCTCTGGTTTCTTATAAATTAGGGACTTGCCCTCAATAGTGTACCTGGGTGTCTCAAACGTTAGCAGATTTCCTGGGCCAATAATTCCCACGTTGGCTTTCCAAATTTTAGAGTCCGTGATCTTATGTGAGGCACGATTCTCATCCCTGAGCCCACGTAAGGTTCTATATGTAGCAGAAAGATGCTTTTCTGGAGGTGGGAGCCAAAGCAAGCCAGTCAGTTCTCACCTTCTTGCGTGAGTGCTATCTTGCTCATCTGTTTTCTGGTACAGAGGAAATCTAAAGAAAGACGCTAGAGAGGCAGAGGGAGGAATTACAGCTAAACAGTAACCTCTTTTGACCAATTTCCTGAGTTCCTGCCAGTCCTCCAGTGACTCCTGATTCTGGGAAGAGCTGTTGACTTTGTCCCTCTGCTTCGTCATGTGTCCTGATTGTCTGCTCGTGCCTGAAGATGCCTTATGAAGCTTAGAAAAATCATGTCAGAAGTTGCCTTAGGAAACTTTGGCAAATCTTCTAATGGCCTCTTCTTGGAGTAGCACAGCCTGGTTAATAAATTCTGTCTCCTTTTTGACCAGAAAGTATACGTAACCACTCTGCAGAGCGGCCCGAGCTCACATCGCTCTTCTGGGTGACCTGTCTCTGCTGCCTGGTGCTGCTACTGTTGTACACGTGTGTTCTGCTGGCAGAGGTGTCATTTCCACCCGTGCAGCTGTACTCAGCTTTACACACACTAGTTCATGTCACCTGTAGTGCAGGAGCAGCAGCAAAGTGTATTTGTTAGGGCTTGTGCTGGACATGAGACAGTGTGGATGGACCAGATACACTCCCAGCAGCTGACTGCATCCAGAACGGCACTGAGGGATCTTTTTCTTTGCTTCCAAGCTACTGTGCAGGGCAGGAGTCCCCGCCTGTCGCAGAGCTCATAGCTGTTTCATCTTCCTGATGTACAACCATGTCCTCTCTTCTCAGGGAAGGGTAGAGGCCGTCAGGTGATCGCTGTGGCCAGGACAGCAGACGTCGTTATTATGATGCTGGATGCCACAAAGGGTGAAGTACAGAGGTGAGTGTGTCCTTGGGGCGTGTGGAGCTGCAGGGTGGTGGGCCATGTTCAGGTTATCCCACATGCACAGAAAACATGCCAGCTGCCTGCGTGTCCTGTTGGGGAACCAGTATTTAAGCTGTCGAGTGTGAGGTGGAGGCCGTGCTCCATTAGAATCACCCTAGCTGACTGGGAGCAGCATTTACAGAGCTCTACAGATGGGGATGTCCACCCAGATTTCCACCACAGACTCTGCCCTGAGTTAGCTGTGGCATTTAGGTTGCAGTAAAGGCTTATGGCAAAGCTGTATGAATATGATAATCAAAAAGGAAAGGTCTGTCACCTGTCTGTGCTCAGTCTCACGGGTCCTAACATGCAGTGTCCCTGCAGGGCCCTGCTGGAGAAAGAGCTGGAATCTGTAGGAATCCGGCTGAACAAAAGCAAACCGAATATCTACTTCAAGGTGAGGTTTCCTGGGCTTGCGTCTGGCTGCCTGCTCAAAGCCGAGGTCGCTGCGTGCTGCCCCACATTGGACAGACTGAAGGGAGATTGTGGATTTTGCAGGCTGTTGTTTAAGTTACTCTATTGCCTCCTTGCAGCCGAAGAAGGGTGGAGGTATCTCCTTCAACTCAACCGTCACGTTGACCCAGTGCTCTGAGAAGCTGGTGCAGCTCATCCTCCATGAGTACAGTATCCTTTCCTGAGATGGGAGACCCTTAAGCCATCAGCAGCTCGTGAGTCAAGTGGTACCTGCTGTGGGACAGCCTGGCTCTGTCTTTGGTGCTTGCTGGGTTGAGAACAGGCTTTCACAAGCCAGCTCAGCCCGTCGGCTCACACTGGCGCGTAGATGTGTTGAGCTTTGAGCCTTGACAACGGTCACCTCAGAAATCTTCAATGCCGAGGTCCTTTTCAGAGAGGATTGTTCCCCTGACGAGTTCATTGACGTGATTGTAGGCAACAGGGTCTACATGCCATGCCTCTACGTGAGTATCTCGGGAACAGCTGCCTTCTGCTGCACTGAGCATCTCCGTTCTCTGCTGAAGGCAACTCTGAGGCTTCCTGGTTCCTTCAGAAACGATTTGGGGTTTAAGAGGTGGAAAGTGCAGCTCAACAGGGAGCTTTTTACCAGTCTTGCACGTCTGTGTGTTCCCTGTGCCCTCTGGTGGCTGCTGCCATGGAGCAGCTCGGGCTGCCTGTCCTGGTGACGTGGGGTTTGCTCCCTTTGCTTCCCCTGCCGCCACCTCTGTGCGGGGGTTTTCACTGCTGGTCCCTTGTGCCAGAGGTCACTTAATGGCTCTTTTTGATAGCGACTGCGTCTACAGTGAGATCAAAGATACTGGAGAACGTGTTGCAAATGGAGAACTTTTAAAAGCCCAAACTTACATTTAGGCTTCTGAATTTTAACAGTTTGTCTTACTGAGAGCCTTGGCTTGTCCTCTGGCTGACAGAATCTGAGTTTCTGTTTCAGACGCTGGAACTACCTTGTTATACCTACATTACATGTCTTAACTTCCTCGCAGTGTTGCTGACAACTTCCTAAAGGGTGTCTTGTTTTTCCCTTTGCCTTAGGTTTATAACAAGATTGACCAGATATCTATGGAGGAAGTGGATCGTCTTGCTCGGAGACCCCACAGTGTTGTAATCAGGTAGGAGCCTGCCGAGCTGCTCGATGTCCTGACCTGAATGGTGCGGCGGCTCATTTCCTACCTCTTCCTCCAGCTTCTCCCAAGAAGGGGCTTCTCCCAGGGCTGCCTGCAGCTGCTGGGATGAGAAGAGGAGCCGCTGTGCAGCTTTTTCCAGGGTTCCTTCCCCTGGAGGGGCTCCTTGGCTTCCCCACACTGTCTGCAGGCCAGACTAAGCCAGTCCAGCTTGTTTCCTTAGAAGTGCTGATATATCTGAGTAGGGCTTCACTACTTCAAAGCTGCCCTTCTGAAAACCATGTTTATTTCACCTTTTGTTTTTCCTTTGCTGGTCTCATTAAAGGCTTTTCCCCTTGTTCCCTCGCACTTTAATAAGATGTTTCACTTTGTTCTTCTGGATCTCTAAATCACAACAGCAGTAAACATGGAGATGTTCCTGGTGTTTTGCAGCTGTGGCATGAAGCTGAACCTGGATTACTTGCTGGAGAAGCTCTGGGAGTACCTGGCGCTTACCTGCATCTACACCAAGAAGAGAGGACGTAAGTGACCATTCGCTGAACGGAAGGTTTGAAAGACACAAAGGGCGGCTGCTCATCAAAGGCAGACAGGCTGCCAGCGGGGCTTGGGCGCCTGGCTGTCAGCGATCTCTTGTTTCTTGGAAATGCCGCAATTATGCTCTCCTTAATCAGCTTTCAGCTCTTGGGAGTTGCTTTCTGATCCAGCCGTGTGTATATCCCACCACAACCCTCCTATTCTCTCTGCACTAGAAGAGCTGAATTTTCCTAAGACTTTGCATGGTGAGATAAGGAGATAAAGTTTGCAAGTTTGCAGCTTTCTTCCTTATTATGCGTGTTCTGTGGTCAACCGTTCAGCCCATCGCTACCCAGAAGAGATCTTCTGTTTCTGCCGTGAGAGGTCTGGCAATTCCCATGCTCGGGAGCGCCTCTGATCCTCCTTTTGCTTTAGAATTCACTTGCAGCTTCTCCCAGTTGTGAACAGCTGTGACTCTGAACTTGGGTGGATGTGAGGAGATTAAAGAACTTTCTATGAGCTTATTAAGCTACAAAATTTTAGGGATTTTACAGAAAACTGCAGAGCAGTTTGGTTTTACTTGGGCAGGTGTGTTTTGACTTGGGTGCTTTTGCTTCTCCTGAGTCAAGTGTTTGGAATGGAGTTGGAGCAGGTGAATTGTGAGGAAGCTGTTGACTGTCTGATGTGGGTAACCGGACTCGTGGGTACTGGATTTTCTACAGAACTGGTTTGATGCTTTCGGGTACCCAGACACCTGTTCTGTCTGGGAGCTGGCAAGTGTAACGGGGGAAGGAATTTGGGAGCTGTAAGCACAAGGCAATGGGAGATGGTGTCAGTGTGTTACAACACACTTGATGGAAATAAAATGCTTCTTTTTCACCCTCTTCTGCTTTTCCACAGAGAGACCAGACTTTACAGATGCCATCATTCTACGGAAAGGGGCCTCTGTGGAGCACGTGGTAATTTCTCTGCGTCTTTTACGTTTCCTTGTCTGTAGAAGGCAGGTTCCTCTTGGAGCCTGCTGGGATTTGTGCTTCGTAAAGCTCAGGATATGCCAGTGTTCAGCTGGGCTTCTCATTTTGTTACCTTTACTCGTTCCATCTGCCTCGGGTTTCTTTCCTAACTGCTATGAAAGGTTAAAAAAAAGATCCTTAATACAGTCCAGTGAAAAAGCACCCAGAAACAGTGAAATAGGCTTTGTGTGGCCTGGTGATTGCTCTGTGTCCGTTCTGTGTTCTTTCAAGTGCTGTTAACTGGCTCCTAAAGTCACCAGTGTAATTTCTGACAGACCTGAGTTGCTTCTAGTTCCTGGATATTGAGCAAGTTGTTTGCAAAGTCGTGTCATTGAACTGCCTCACGTGCTGTCTGTCTGTCTTGCAGTGCCATCGGATTCACAGATCATTAGCCAGCCAGTTCAAATATGCCTTGGTGTGGGTAAGTTTGTAATAGCAAATGAAATCTCTGTCCTCAGGTGTCTCTGACTGGTCTTCTCCTAAACCTTCTCCTCCTTTTGCTTTGAAGGGGACAAGCACAAAATACAGCCCTCAAAGGGTGGGCTTAACCCATATGATGGAGCATGAAGATGTCATTCAGATCGTAAAGAAGTAAATGTCTTTGCTGGTGCCTGGTCTTGTCTTTCGTCACTAGAATTGGAACTGACCACATAAAAGCAAAACAAAACAAAAAAAAAGAAAGAAGAAAAAGGGAGATGTGTCCTACAGCCAGGAAAGCTTCTGTGAAGCTCCTTCTCTTGGAGAAAGGCAGAAAATGAGGCTGCGGTACTTGCAGGTGGGGAGGGGGAAGATGGGTTTCCATCTTGCATTTCAGGCAAAGTAGTGTTTCTTAAAACTAAAAAAAAAGTGAGCCAGTTCTAGGACACAGTTCCCCCAGCCAGCAATGTCCTGCCCCAGTAGGATTTGCACATGGATCCATGTGTTAACCCACCAGTGGCTTAACCAGTGGGAAGTTTATGGGTTTGTGCAAACAAATCTGTCCCCGTGCTTTGGCACAGGGAAGCCAGGGCTGAAAGAACATTTCTGAGGCTTTGCTGCTTATCTGTTCACTTAATTTAAACCTTGATCTGAAACAGAAACAACGTTCTCTCTCCCCTGCTTATTGGACACATTGTCTCTGCAGCTTTTACTGTTGGAGACTTCAGTCTCTCCGTCTGAGGCAACCCCGCTGAATTTGTAATGGTCCCACCTCAATTAACGTTAAACCCTGGCGCCCTGTGCCTCTCCTTAGCTCTGCAGTAGGTTTGTAGGACAACCGGGTCTGACTGGTACTGAGAGAAATGAGAAATGAAACTTTCTTAATGACTGATTCATCTGGCCACACTGCAGCAGGGGTACGATGGGGGAGCCAGAGGCTGCAGTGAGGATTCACTCCTGGCGTGTCACTCGTTGAGGAGCTGCCTTGGGAGTTTCTTCTTTTGCTCTTGTCCTGCCCGTTAGTCTCCAAGAGTGTTTCTGGGGATCTGCTTCTTTCTCAGTCATGCCCCTAAATTCCATTAACAGCTCCAAGTACCATCCCACGCTGTGGGTTTTACCCAGCCCTGTTAAACATTGCTTGTCTGGGTATTTTTCATCAGAAATCTGGGATTTTTCATTGAATACTGACATTAAACGATTCAGAGTGCCTGATAGAGAACAGCTCTTTCCTTCTGGGATCAAGAGTTGCCAATAGCTTTTATTTTCTTTCATTGAAAAAGGCTTCGGTCTGATGTAGATTCTGAACTGTGAGGACAGGTCTGATGGCAAACTTGTCTGAGCAGAGCTCCTTCCCTCCTGCGTGCTCCTCCCCACCCTTCCCAAACCGATTGAGCAGAAATGGAAGGATTATTTTATTTGAGAAAATAAAAGTTGGTATTTCATGTGAACTGTAGGTGTCTGCCTGCACTGGGTAAATGGTTCGCTGTGTTTTCTAATTCTCTTTTTTTATCTTCGGCCACCTGAGGAATCCTGGATGCTGTTGCAGGAGGTTGTAGCGGGGAATAGATTGTGCAGCGGCTGCAAGAGGCCTCTGAGGGTGGAGGGGACTTGATGAGGTGTGATGGGAAATGGATATTGTACGCAATACCCAAGCTAGGAAGGTGACTTTGAACTCTGTAAGTTCCCTTCCCTGTCCCTGGCTTTGTTCACAGCTGAGAGCTGAGCGAATCCCGACCGCCACGGCAGTGAGCGGAGAACAAGCTCCAAATTAGCCGCATTCTGGCTGAGCTGGCTGTAGAAATCGGGCACTTCTCTGCGTGAATCGGTTGAGATGGCGTTCCAGCACATTAACTTACCCTTTAAATTTCCTCTGAAGGTTGCACAGGCAGAGCTGCCCGCACAAAGAGTTCTTTTGGTTTCATTTTGTCCCTGATTTTTCTGACTTTTTCACTCCAAACCCTGGAGCCCGTCGAGCCCCGACACGCGACCAAGCAGCCACAAGCGCTGAGCGGGCTCCGTCCTCAGGCCAGGTCGTGTGTGGGGCTGGGAAACGGTTGGTGCTTGCGTGAGGCTGCAATGCACAGTATTACCTGCTGAAACGTGTCCTTGGTTAGTTAGCGCCTGCCTCTCCGTGTGTGTGTGTTTCTAATTGACTAGTCTGGCGTGTCATCGTTAAAAACCCCTCTGTCTAATTAGCCTTACTCTTCATTTAGGAAATGGGGCATTTTATCCTGTTCAAAATGAACGTGATTAAATTTGGAATGGGGATGAAGTAAAATAGTTAAGCCAGAAGCTGCTAACTTCTTTTTTTAGTGAGAGTAGCAAATTTATAGATGTATTTGACAACACGTGCGTTTAATTGCAGTGTTCATTCTTCCAGACAGCTTCCCTAATTGTTCTGCACGAACGTTAAAAGCTGCAAACGCTGCAGTTCGGTACAGGAGCAGGTTTACCTGAAGATCGCTGTGAATCCTGAGAAATCAAGGTCCGAAGGGCGGAGATGGGGGGAATCTACTGCATTGTTAGGGTTGAATCGGAGCTTCCTGAGGTTTTTGGAATTGATCAGACCCCTCGTTGGTTCTGCGGGGGAGTTAATGGAGCGAGATAGGCTCGGAACCTCCTTGCTGAGTGATTTTGGAGGATTTTGTCTCTCCAGGAGGATGGAGAGTGGTTGCAGGCAGGAGCTGTGGGTTTGCGCCCTCAAAGAGCAGAACCTGCTGCATTTTATCCACTGTACAAGGGAAGGCTCGACTGGACGATGCTCGGAGAAAGCCACTCTCAGCAGCCTGGCTGGGGATCTGCTCTTGCGTGCCGCAGCCCCTGCTGTTTATCTGCTCCTTCAGCTGCTGCCGTCTTCATCAGCACCATCCCCTGATCCCTGAGGGATCCTGCCCTGAGCTGGCTTTATCTTGTCTAGATCCTGCTCTTTGCCAAGAAAGGTTGGACCAGGTGATCCTTGTGGTCCTTTCCAACCTGGTATTCCGTGATTCCATTGGTTCTGCTCATGGAACCATCACCGTGGAGCTGCAGGTGTGAAGCGGGTGGATGGGCTGCGACACAGCCCATCAGCCGCCCTCCATCTCAGCCTGGAAACAGCGGCGGCCCCAGGCGTGCTCCATTTAAAATGCCTGTTCCAGGCAATCAAGCAGGTTTGATTGGCTGAACACTCCTTTTTATAATTTAATTTAGCCAGGAATCGTTTGCAAAGTAATAAAAAGAGCCTCTGACTCCAAATACATTCATTTAATTCAATGAGAGACAGTTACTGCGGCGGGCTCGCTTCCCTCGCCCCATCACGCTGACGTCTCAAAGCGCCGCTCAGGGCTGTTTATAAGAGTCACGATCCGCAGCGACAGCTTAATTGTTTCAAACGCTGACAAGGGTCACCCCAACCCGGCACCATGCGCCGTGTGGCGCTGGCTGGGGAGCCGGCAGAGAGGAGGGATTTATGGCTGGCAAATCATTTAGAATTCCTCTGCTTGCTGCCTGCTTAAATGATGAACCTGCCCCTTGGGGATTGGGGCTATTGATTGTAATTTGCAGTTAAGCCTTCGCTTTCTGAGGAATCAGCATAATAAATACCCACCGCATTACGACAGGAGGGACGTGTCTGCGGAGGAGAAGGAAGCGGAGGATTTTTCGCGGCTTGGGAGGTGCGGTGCCCACAGCGGGATGCTCCCCGGGTTTGGGAGAGCTGTGGGCTACATCCCCACAGGAAAACGGTCCCCAGTGTGGTGTGATGCAGGAACCTGGGGCTGGAGGGAGGAGGATGAAGCTTTGAGGCTCTGGGATGCTTTGGGAAGGCAGGTGGAGATGTTGTGCTGCCTGCTATTGTCGGGGCAATGGGTGTCTAGATCCTTTATCTGGCTGGTCCCAGCCCTGTTGTGGAGAGGGGTGGTGAAGGGGGCGTGTGTGACCCCTCCATGCCCCTGTGACTTCTCCTCCTAAGCTCATGTTGGTTTGGAGGTCAGGGCCATTCACCAGCTGTTCACATCTGGGGTTTGTGACACAGAGGTGGCGCAAATCTACATCCCAGGGAGGGTCTGTGTCACCAGGGGAGGAAGAGACAGGGATGAGGGAAGGGGGACCAGCGCTGGCTGCCCCTCCAGCCGCTCCCCAGCTCTGCAGAGGGAGGACGAGCTCCCGTCCCTCCGCTTGGGAATGGAGATGAGAAATAATAGCAGTCATCAAATATGCATCGGGTGGCAGCAGCTGCTGCGCGGCAAATATGGTGCTGTGGCTGCCGGGGGAGTGACGGTCCCTGGGGGACACAACGGGGCTGAGCACGACGTGGCAGAGCTGGGGGCTTCGGGTGGCGATGAGCCGGCCTGGTGCCATGCGGGCAAGCTGGGCTACCCCAGGTGAGTGGTTGTGAGTCCCCCAACAGGGTGGCACATCCCTTGGGCTCATGGAGGCCATGATGGGAAGGAACAGGGAGAGACCTTTGTGTGCGATGTTGGTCCTTGTGTGAACACTGCAGTGTGGGGCTCAGCTCTGGGTCAGGGCGTACAGTGTCCCCTCATCTCTGGTTATCCCTGCCTGTTTGCTGCCTTTAGACCTCGTGTCCCCTTCTGACTCGCACCTTCCCGCAGTCCCAGCGCTCCTGCTGCCCTCCAGAGCACGGCCAGCCGTGGGGCTCTCCTGGTCCTGGGGGAGGTCAATGGGTTCAGTCCAGCAACTGCTACTGGTTCTTGGGTTCCCCCAGCTGCTGCACAGCTGGGTGCAGCTGCTGCTTCTCCCCTGGCTCTCCCCAAATACCCGCTGTGAGGCGGGGGAGCGGGTGCTGCCCTTGCCCATGCCAGTCCCAATCCGCAGGTGATCTGTGCGGGGCTGCAGTTTCGCAGCGCCGCTGCTTAAACTTTGATGAACCTGCAGCCGCAGGAATCCAGCCCCGGCATTAACATTTGATGCGGTCGCCCCGCGCCTGGGCACGTGTGTGTGTGAACACGCTGCCGGCACCGCCGCGGGGCACATGTGTGACACACACCAACACCCTTGCCAGTGCCCGTGGGCACGTGTGGCACCTTCCCACACACACAATGTGCCTGGCATGGCGTGGGGGCATCCCCGGGGCTCCTCTCTGCTTCCCAGCGGGGCTGCGGGATTCGGTCTGGTGCTGGTTCCTCCGCTGCGGTGCTGCCCTTGCGGGGCTCCTGGTGCTTTGGGCTCTGCAAATTCTCTCTGCTTTCTCAGTGCCGTGGTTTGGCTTTATAGGGTCAAACAGGTCCATGCACTTCATCCTCCTGCATGCTGGCTGGAGGAAGACAGTAATTCCCCAAGGAGCTCTGGGTGTGGGGAGGTGACAGGGTCTGGTTTTGGGGAGGTGCCAGTGCTCTGTGCTGCTCTGCCAGGGGAATGCTCCCCACCGCAGGGCCCGGCGCTCCCCTGCACCCGCTGCGGGGGCCCTTCCCCGCTCCTTCGGAAAAGTCTCGGGGCCGAAGTGGCGCATCCCTTACATTATTCATGGCGCGAGCCCCGGCGGTTGGGTTACAGCCGGAGCCCAGCGCCAGCCCCGCGCCGCCGAGCGCACGGGGAGGCAGGAGGCAGCTCCCGCCGGGCTGCGCCGCGACTGGCGTCCCAGCGCCATGCCAGATGGGGGGCTGCCGGCGGCCGAGGGAGCCACGCACGTGCCTCACCAAAACCGGGTGCAGGTAAATCCCCGCCCGGGGCAGGTTGCGGGGTCGGGAGCTGGACGTTGTGCCGGGAGCTGCCTCGTGCCGGCGCAGGGCATCGTCTCCCAGGGTCCTGCCAGGGTTGGAGCATGAGCACCCATCACCGCCGGGATGGTTGGCAAGAAGGGGGAGCCCAAAAAGGATGCGGAGGCCAAAGGGAAGGGGGGGAAAGGGAAAGGGAAGGATGGGAAGAAGGGCAAGAAGGAGGCGCCCAGCGAGTCGGAGGAGACCTCGGACACAGAACTGCTGAAGGTGGAGGAGGGCGAGGAGACCGAGGTGGTGGAGGAGGAGAAGGATGAGGAGGAGTCGACTGCGGAGGAGCCCAAGAAGGGGAAGGGGAAAGGGAAGGAGAAGAAGGGGGCGCTCAAGGGGGTGGTGGCGAAGAAGCCGGGCCGGGGGAAAAAGGTGCAGCTAGAGACAGAGGAGGAGGAGGGTGAGAGCAATGCTGCGCCGACCAAGAAGAACCTGAAAGGCACCTCCAAGCTGGTGATGGGGCTGGCGACCGACAACGTCAAGAAGAAGAAAGGGGCCAAGGGCGCGGAGGCCAAGGGCCAGCCCAAAGCATCCACGGAACCCGCCTTGGCTGAGGAAGAGGAGGCGGCGGCGGCACCGAAGGCCCGGGCGAAGCGGAGCCTCCGCAGCACCTCCAAACTCTTCTTGGGCTTCAAGAAGCTGGGGCTGCGTCGGCCCAAGAAGGGACAGTTCAAGAACACGTCCCGCTTCTTCTGGGGGCTGCAGAAGCACAGCACCAAGAGGAAGAAGAAGAAGAAAAACAAGGCGGTGCTCAAGTCCACCTCCAACTTCATGGTTCGCTTCAAGCGCGTGGGCAAGAAGAGAAAGGAGGCGGCCAGCAGCTCCTCGCCGGTGAAACCGTCATTTCTGCTGCTGCGCCGGGGCGGGCAGGCGGCCGAGGATGGCGCGTCCCTCTTCCGCCGCCGCCCGGAAAGGAAATTCAAGCCGCGGGCGCAGGTGCTGAGCAAGGCGGCCGCCGCCACGGGCTGGCTGGCCAGGAAGGTGCTGTCCCGGCGCGGGCGGCTGGCGGGGGGCGGCCGGGCGGCCGACGCGACTTGGCTCTCCCGTATTGGCGCCAAGAAGCTGCCGTTCCCCGCAGAAGACGAGATCCTCAGGCACCGGGCCAACATGAAGCGGATCGGTGGTGGCAGCGGCTTCTCGGCCCCCGGCGCTGCGCTGCATGGCCAGGACCGGCACGGCAGCGTCGTGCGGCGCCCGTCCCAGCGGCGCTCCCAGCGCCTGCCAGCAGAGCCACCGGTGCCGCGCTATGGGTGGGCCGAGGAGGAGGATGGAGCCTACAGCCGTCGGCGTGGCTACGACAGGGAGGAAGATCGAGCCTATGGCTCCCGGCGTGGCTATGCCAGGGAGGAAGATGGAGCCTATGGCTCCCGGCGTTGCTACGTGAAGGAAGATGGAGCTTATGGCTCCCGGCGTGGCTACGCCAAGGAGGAGGACGGAGCTTATGGACCCCAGCATGGCTGCACGGAGGAGGCTGGAGCCTACGGCCCCTGGCACGGTTATGCAGAGGAGGAGGATGGAGCCTACAGCCCCCAGCACAGTTATGCCGAGGAGGAGGAAGGCTACATCCAACCCCCAGCCCACCCGGCGGGGTACGGCTTCGAGGACACGGTGCCGACCCCCTACGCTGATTACCCTGACTACGAGACAGAGGAGTATGGCTTCTATGGGGGGTTTTGCGATGAGGGTGACCATCCAGGGCACCCCTACGGCTACACGGAGCTCGAGGATGAGGGACCATTTAGTGGCAGGTCCCCCCACACCCTCTACGATCCTTATGGCAGTGACCCAGAGTATGGCGAGGAGGGGGCGGGACCCTTTGGCTATCGAGGGGACCCCTATGAGGACTTTGGGGAGCCCCTTGCCAGCGGGTACCGTGGGGGTGAATACCCCGAGCATCGCATCCAGTACAGCGAGACGGGGTGGGTGCCACACGCCCAGTCCTCCTGCAACCCCTACGCCCTGGGCCTGGAGGAGATCGCTGAGGCTGAGGAGCCGGAGGAGTGGGAGGAAGAGGAGGAGGAGGAAGGGGAGTACCCCTTCTCCATCCTCAGCGCCTCCTCGCTCCGGGGCATGCGGGAGACGCTCTCCTCCAAGCTCTCCCTCAATAGGAAATTCAGGCTTTTCCCCAGGCCCCAGGTTAAGATTTTTGGCAGGGACCGCCTGGACGTCCCCCTCCTGCCGTCCCCCCACCTGCCCACTGCCCGTGATGAGGATGACTACGATGAGTACGAGCCGCCATCCCTGGCATCCCCCCGTCCCACGGCATCCCCGGGGCGCCGGGTTTCGGCAGCACGGGCGTGCGGGAGCCCTTTGGGGCAATTCCTCCAGCGCTCCCTCTCGCAGCCCCCCAGCCGCCCGCCTCGGGGTGCAGGGGTATTTCGGGAGCCCCGCACCCCCCAACACTCCTACAGACACTCCAGCCGCAGGCTGGTGGGGATGGAGAACGCCGGTTTGGGAGGCCGGGACCCTTCCCCACGAGCATCTCCGGCCAGGGACCCTTCCACGCCGGTGGGGCCATGGGGGCAGCCCCCTCCCCGAGAGCCAGGGGCTGCACGGCGCCCGTCACTGCGTAACCCCTTCGCCAACCCCGGGTGCTCCCCATCACCCCCAGCCCGGCAACCCCCCGGCAATGTGCGGGGCGAGGGGCCACGGTCGCCTCCCCCGCTCAGGTCCAGCCTCCGGAGGTTCAGTCCCGAGCCCCCCACCCCATTGCCGGCCGCCCCCCGCTCTCCAGGGCCAGGGGGGAGGCGTTTGGGGGTGCCCACAGCGGGGGGGGCGGGGAGACCCCCGACCCCACGGCCGTCGCGGCGGGGCAGCCCCCCGGGGCTGCCGCTCCCCCAGGCCTGGCCCCGGCTTCCCGAGCCCCCCACGAAGGCGGTGAAGCCGCTGCAGAGAAGCCCCTTCCTGGCAGCGACCCCGCGCCCCGGCAGCCGCCGCCGCAGCCCCCCCGGCCCCTCCTGGGACGAGGAGCTGCCCCCATGGCAGGGCGCTGCGCGGGGTCTCGCCGGGGTGCCGCCCCCCCCCAGCCCCGCTCCCAGCACGCCCAAATCTTTCATCCAGCGCATCGGGCAGCCCCTTGCCGGGATGGCCCCCCGCTCCACCCCGGCGAGACCGTCCCCAGCCGAAGCGGGGGGCCGCAGTTCCTCCCCAGCGCAGTCCCTGGCGTCGCTGCTCGTGGAGAGCATCAACCCCGCCAAAGCCCCCTCGTCCTCACCGCCCACCCGCCGTCCCTCCTCCCGCTCGCCCTCCTCGCCCCGGCCCCCATCCCGGCGGGACGGCAGCACCCGCAGGTCACCGAGCCCACCGGGGGGGCACCGGGGCTGGGCTGACACCGCCCGCCCCATCCTCTCCTCCTCCTCACGCCGTGAGCGCAGCCCCTCACCGCAGCGTCGTGTCGCTTTCCCGTCCCCCCGCGGCCGCCCCCCCGGCTCCCCGGTCACCCCCCGCCACGGTATCCGAGCCCCGGTGCCGGCCGAGGCCGTCGATGGCGACGGGGCGGCCGGGGAGGAGGGTGGGGGCCGCTACGCGGTGGTGACGCCGCAGGTGCAAAGGTTGGGCTCCTTCCGACGGGCGTCCCGCATGTACAAGCAGCACTGGTCCGCGCAGCACGTCGTGCGGGTGCGGGAGATGCCCGACGCCTGGACGGCCGAGCAGGGACCCCCCCGGCAGCCCACCCGGCGCTGGGCGAGCCAGCGGGGAGCCGACATCGGCCGGTACCTGAGCCAGCGTTCGGCGGGGGGCGGCTGGAGGGACAGACACCCCTGGGCAGACGGGTACCTGGGCACCAAGCAGCCCTGGCGCAGCAAGGTAATGGTGTGGGGGGGCTCATCGTGGGTGTTGGAGCTGGGGGGCGAGGTGGCAGCTGAGGGGACAGAGTGGCATGTGGATGTGGCTGCTGGTTCGCTGGGGCACAAAGCCAGCGGTGCCAGGGGGGTTGCAGCACCCAGGGTGGGGGGCAAGTGGCTATAGGGACACGGGGGGAAGGTGGGGGTCCTGCTGTGGGGAGCAGGTTGGAAAGGGGGGTGGTCATCACCTGTTGTGTGTCCCCCCCCGTGCACGGCCCGCTTGGGGACACTTGACTCTCACGTATGGAAATGATGAGACCTGATCTGCAGCTGGGACGGGTGCAGGTGACACGGTGACCTGGCAGGTGTCTGCTTTCCTGCCCGCCGCCTGGCCGGCTGCCAGCGTCGGCTGCTGCGTGACACCCTCCTCGTGCCACCCCCCTTGTGTCACCCTCCTCATGTCATCTCTGAGCGTGGCTATGGGGAGCAGCCGCTGGCCCCACAGCTCAGCCCCTTCCATCTCTCCCCTGGGAGATGTCCCCGTGTCCAGGGGTCTCTGTCACCCATCCCTTGCAGCCCCCATGGCGGTTTGGGTGAAATGTGGGGTGTTGCGATGGGATGGGCACAGCTGCCTCTGCCTATTCTCACCTGCCCGTGGCAAGTGACACCAGTGCTGTTCCTGGGACAGTCCCCAAAGATGCCTTGGTGCCCCCACGTCCCTGTTTCTGCACTGCTGCTCTCACCTGACATGTGACACTTGTGCTGAGGCACCTGTTTGGGGGCTGTGGGATGCTTGCTCGAGGTCCCTGCCAGTGCTGGCTATGGAGTCTGGTTTGGGGTCACAGATGGTGGTTTGGGGACACTGGAGGGGGCCATTGTGGCGCCGCAGTGATGGGGGTGCTCGGTGCAGATGCAGTCGCTGTGCAGCCTGCCCATCGTGCGGTACCAGGAGCCGCAGGAGGAGGACGGGCTGGAAGACATGACCCAGCTGGAGTGAGTGTCCCAGTCCCCTTCATCACCCGCCATGACCCAGCATCATGGGGTCTAACGTTACAACCCCGTTCTATGCATCCCACTGTCCCCACTGCTCCCTATCCTGTCCCGACATGGGGTCTGCTCCAGCCTCCCGGAGGTGCTGGGGACACGCTTGGGGACAGCAGACACCTCCTGTCCCCCCCCACCCCCTAATGCAGCCTCTGTTCCGTGCCAGGGACCTCCAGGAGGCCGCGGTGCTGAGCAACATCCGCACACGGTTCGAGCGCCAGCTCATCTACGTAAGCTTAGGGGTGTACGGGGTTTCCCAAGGCCGCCATGCTCGGGGTGTTGCGGGGGGGGATCATTGCTCTCCAGGCACTCGCAGCCCCAAATTTCCCTGTCCCCCAGACCTACATTGGCAGCATCCTGGTGTCGGTGAACCCATACCGGCTCCTCAACATCTACGGGACGGAGCAGGTGCTGCAGTACGAGGGCAGAGCGCTGAGCGAGAACCCCCCGTGAGTACCGGGGTGTCCCCAAACACCCTGTGGGGACAGGGACACGCCCACATGCTGTCACCCACCCTTGGCTCCTACAGCAGCCCCTGCACTGGGTGGTCCTGGGGCTACCAGGACCCTCGGTCTCAGGGTGCTGGGGCGGCTGTGTCTGTACATGGGGACACTCAGGGTGCAGCAGGGGGTGCCCATGCTGGGGGGACATGGCACTGCACCCCCCCATCTCTGCTTCCAACCCCCCCAGGCACCTCTTTGCCATCGCGAACGTCGCCTACTCCAAAGTGATGGATGCCAAACACAACCAGTGTATCGTCATCAGGTGGAACACAGCTGTCCCCCACCCAATACTCACCCTGGGGTGGTCCCTGATTAGCACTGCCCTAACTACCAGTTGCAGAATGCTGCTGAGAGCCTGGCCTGGCCCCAGGCCCCATGGGTGCTCTGGGTTTGGGGTGCTGGGTGTGTCTGCTGTGGATGCACTCCCCTGCCCCTGCTCAGCTGGTGACAGCCCTGGCCGTGTCCCCTCTCTGTGTTTCAGCGGGGAGAGTGGCTCAGGGAAGACCGAGGCCACCAAACTGATCCTGCGCTACCTGGCAGCCATCAGCAAGAAACGCAGCACTGCCCCGCAGGTATGGTGCTGCCCTGGGGTTGTCCCTGTGTCCCTGTCCCCTTGTCCCACCTCCCTGCGCTCTCCTCCACCCCCTGCTCACGCCTCTGCCGCTCTCTCCTTGTCCCTACGCTTCCATTGGGACCACGACAGATAGAGGTACCAGGGAGTGGGGGGACACATGGGCTGGGATGGTTCAGCATCTTGGTGGCATCTCTGCTGTGTCACCCCAGCTGCGGGGGGACAGTAGAGACGGGAAGATGGAGCTTGGTGCACACACGTGCTGGAGGTCCCTGCACTGTCCCGCACCCTTGTGCAACCTGGCCATGGTGCACACCTGGAATTTGGGCACCCGTGGGTGTCTGCACAGGCCAGGAGGTGGCAGGGGTGGGAGGGTGACAAGGAGGGTCACGGCACCGTGGGGACAGCCTGTGGCATGTCGGGGTGCCCAGGCTGGCCCCACAGCTCTCTCTGTGACTGTGGCAGATCCTGGAGGCGACCCCCTTGCTGGAATCCTTCGGCAACGCCAAAACCGTGAGGAATGACAATTCCAGCAGGTTTGGGAAATTTGTGGAAATCTTTCTGGAGGAGTAAGTAATGCTGAGCAACACTCGCGTGTGGCTGACCCCCACCCCCTGTTTGTCCCCCTGCTCCGGGGGTGCCCAACCTGGCTCCCAGCCCCGCTGCCGGGCTGTCCCTCGGCCCTGGGTGGACACACACATGGGGACACTTTTAGGGACAAGCCTTGGTGAGGGAAAGGTGATGTCCCCTGAAGAGAGACAATGTTTGGATGCTGTGCCCTGGGCTGGCACCCTGACCGTTCCTGGTCCCCATTCCTGTCGCCACGGCTTGTCCCCACTGATCCCAGCGTGGGGTGCCCCATGTCACCCCGGGGTGCGGCAGCTCCAGCCCTCGCTTGGGAGCTGGGTGTGGGCACCTCTCCCTTCCCACCTGTCGCCCCCCTGGGGACTGGTAGGGACCCCTCAGTGTACCAGGGGCAGTGGTGGGCATTGGGGGGGGCACAGCTCCTGCCCGCAGCAAGGTTGCCAGCTGGGTGCCCACTCTTGCCCCTGCAGCGGTTTGATCTGCGGTGCCATAACCTCGCAGTACCTACTGGAGAAATCCCGCGTGGTCTTCCAGGTGGGTGGCAAGGGGGTCCCCATCTCTGCCCCCTCTCCACTGCCCCCCCTGCTGCCCCCACCCCAGCTTGGTCCTCTGCTCCCCAGGCCAAAAGCGAGCGCAACTACCACATCTTCTACGAGATGCTGGCAGGGCTGCCCGCGCAGCAGCGGCAGCGGTACTGCCTGCAGGGCGCCGAGACCTACTACTACCTGAACCAGGTAGCGTCTTCCCCCAGCCCGGACCCTCCCCACACTGCCCACTTTTTGGGGTACTGCCCAAGCCCGAGTTGCTGGTGGGTCTCTGAGTCCTGGATGGGGAGAGTGCTCAGGGCAACGTGTCCCCCCAAAACCCTGGGTGCTGCACCCCGGGACCCACTGATGGCGCCGGGGGCGGCTGTGCCAGGGGGGGAACTGTGAGATCCCCGGCAAGGATGACGCGGAGGATTTCCGTCGGTTACTCAACACCATGGAGGTGCTGAGCTTCAGCGTGGAGGAGCAGAACAGCATCTTCCGCATCCTCTCCTCCGTCCTCCACCTGGGCAACGTCTACTTCGAAAAATACGAGGTACCCACGGCAGAGCTGAGCCATGCTCCTCGGATCCCATTCAGGATTAGAGAAATACCAGACTTTCTCCAGAGTATGGTGTTTCTTTAATATCTTACTCTGGAAAAGCTGGAGAGGGACTTTTGAGAAGGGCACGTAGTGATAGGATAAGGAGTGATGGCTTTGAACTGAAAGAGAGGAGGTTTAGATTAGATATAAGGACGAAATTCTTCCCCATGAGGGTGGTGAGAGCCTGGCCCAGGCTGCCCAGAGAGGTGGTGGATGAACCATCCCTGGAGACATCCCAGGCCAGGCTGGACGGGGCTCTGAGCAACCTGAGCTGGTGCAGATGTCCCTGCTCATGGCAGGGGGGGGCACTGGGGGAGCTGGGAAGGTCCTTCAGCCCAAACTATTCTGTGGTTCTGTGTGGTAGGGGGGGCGGTCACCACATCCCACCCCATCCCACCCTCTCACCGTGTCCCCCAGACCGACTGCCAGGAGGTGGCCACGGTGGTGAGCGCAACGGAGATCCGGACCGTGGCCGAGCTGCTGCAGGTGTCCCCCGAGGGGCTGCAGAAAGCCATCACCTTCAAGGTGACGGTGAGTGGCGGGGGCACAGGCAGGGAGGGGTGTCCCTGGTCCCTGGGGACCATGCCTGGTGTTGCCAAAACTCCATCACACTGTTGGTTTTGTGTGTCCCCAACCAGGAAACACTGCGGGAGAAGATTTTTACCCCTCTGACAGTCGAAAGTGCGGTGGATGCCAGGTGGATGGAGGGGGGATGGTGCTGGGGGGGATGTCTGGGGGCTCGAGGGTGTCTGTGCCCTGGGGACAGGGTGGGAGGTGAGATGTTGGGCTGGGGAAAGGGATGGTTGGGTCATAAGGAAGAAATTCTTCCCTGTAAGGGTGGTGAGAGCCTGGCCCAGGTTCCCAGAGAGGTGGTGGCTGAACCATCCCTGGAGACATCCCAGGCCAGGCTGGACGGGGCTCTGAGCAACCTGAGCTGGTGCAGATGTCCCTGCTCATGGCAGGGGGAGCACTGGGGGAGCTGGGAAGGTCCCTTCAACCCAAACTGTTCTATGATTCTATGTCGTGCCATGCCATGGTGTACCATACCATGCTGTGCCATGCCATGCCGTGCCATACCGGAGCTTCAGCGCTCTGCTTGTCTTGCCCCTTCCCAGGGACGCCATTGCCAAGACTCTCTACTCCCTGCTCTTCGCCTGGCTCACCGACCGCATCAACAAGCTGGTGTACCCGCGGCAGGAGGCCCTCTCCATCGCCATCCTGGACATCTATGGCTTCGAGGTGAGCAGGATCCATCCTGGCTCCATCCCCCCGGGGCTGCAGGGTCTCAGCCATTGCAGCCCCTTTTTCTCGCAGGACCTCAACTTCAACAGCTTTGAGCAACTGTGCATCAACTACGCCAATGAGTACCTGCAGTTCTTCTTCAACAAGATCATCTTCCAGGAGGAGCAGGTGGGCTGGGGAGCGGTGCCGGGCTCTGTCCCATGCCCTACATCACTGTGGGGCTGGGGACATGGGGCTGAGCGAGTGCTGGCCCCACAGGAGGAGTACCTGCGGGAGCAGATCGAATGGAAGGAGATACCCTTCAGCGACAACCAGCCCTGCATCGACCTCATCTCCCAGAAGCCCTATGGCATCCTGCGGATCCTTGACGACCAGAGCTGCTTCCCCCAGGTGAGGGGCTGCCCGAGGACAGCAGCACCAGGCAGTCACAGTCCCTGGGGTGACACTGTGGTCCTGGGCTGTCCTGGACAAGCTGGGATATTCCCCCAGCTTCCTCTGGGCTGGACAAGCCCTGGGAGGTCCCAGGTCAGTGCCACTGGAGCAGCTTCCCCCAGAGGAATTGCTTTTGTAGGAATTACTGAAAACCCCTCTCAGCTGTCCCATAAAAGAGAGAATCACAGAATCATTTTGGTTGGAAAAGACCCTCAAGATCATCGAGTCCACCCGTTAACCCATCCCTGGCACTGCCCCATGTCCCTGAGAACCTCATCTCCATCTGTCCAACCCCTCCAGGGGTGGTGACTTCACCACTGCCCTGGGCAGCCTGTTCCAATGCCCAACAGCCCTTTCTGGGAAGAAATTGTTCCCAAGATCCAATTTAAACCCTCCCTGGTGCAACTTGAGGCCATTTCCTCTCATCCTATCACTCCTCACGTCCTCTCGTCCTATCACAGAAGGGTGGTTGCCCCCTCTCTGCTGATGGGGAAACTGAGGCACAGAGCAGCAGATGCCCATGACCACATGGCTGCTCAGTGGCAGAGCTGACAGCAGGGTCCGGGTGGTTGTTCAGCGGTCCCTGGGGCTGCTGAGCTGTCCAAGCTGTGTCTCACCCCTGTGTCTGTCCCCAGGCCACTGACCACACATTCCTCCAGAAGTGTCACTACCACCACGGGACCAACCCCCTGTACACGAAGCCGAAGATGCCGCTGCCCGAGTTCACCATCAAGCACTACGCGGGGAAGGTGACCTACCAGGTGTGCGGGGCTGGGATGCCCAGCCAGGGTTTGGAGGGTTAAAGAGGAGGTTTATGGGGTTGATCCTGCCCCAGGGGGTGATGGGCAGCCCAGGGGGTCTGGCTGGGACCCTCCCATCCCAGCCTGGATCTCCTTCCCCCCACCACCAGGCTCCTCACTGTGAGGTTTTGCTCTTTACCAGGTTCATAAGTTTTTGGACAAAAACTACGACCAGGTCCGTCAGGATGTGCTGGACCTCTTCATCAGCAGCAGGACCAAGGTAGGGCGCTGCCCGGCTCCGGCTCTGTGGTGCTGAGGGGATGTTGAGCACAGACATCCCCCTTCCATACACACCACTCTTCACGTCCCCAAGCGTGTGTCCCCATGGTCAGTGGAGCCCAGGGGACCAGGAGCAGAGGGTTCTTCCAGCTCCACCCTGTGCCACTTCCCATGGGGTCTTCTGGGCTTTGACCCCTCCAGCACTGGAACAAATGGGCATGTGGCCTGTTCTTGTTCTTCCCCATCCCCATCATCTCCATTCCCATCTCTATTCCCATCCCCATCTCTATCCCCATCCTCTTCTCCATCCCCATCCCCATCATCTCCATCCCCATCCCCATCATCTCCATCCCCCTCTGGGGAACCCAGCTGCAGATACGGGATGTGACTCACCCAGGGCTGGTCAAAAAGGCAGTGGCTGGGCTGGGAAGAGGAGCCAGGAGAGCTGTGCCATCCCGGCCACCTTCCTCCTCCCTAACCCGTCCCCTCTCCCCAAGGTGGTGGCCAACCTCTTCTTCGGCCATGCCCAGGTGATGGCCCGGCAGAGGAGCCTGGTCAGGAGGAGCAGCACCAGGACGCGGCGGTACAAGGCTCCCACCGTGGCCGCCCGGTTCCAGCAGTCGCTACTGGACCTGGTGGAAAAGATAGAGAGGTCAGGGCAGGCAGCCAGGCCATGAGGTGGCCCAGCTGGCTTTGTCCCTTGTCCCCAGTGGCCAACAAGGTCTCTCCAACACAGGTGCAACCCCTTCTTCGTGCGCTGCCTCAAACCCAACAACAAGAAGGTGAGAACCAGCTGGGTCTCTCCTGCCCGCAGCGCTGCCGGTGCTGCCTGCACATGGTGCTGGAGTGTGGGGGGTGCACGGTGGGCAGGGGGCTGCCTGTGCGGCCACTGAGGCTTGTCCCCATGTCCCGCCAGGAGCCGGGGCTGTTCGAGGCTGATGTGGTGAGCAGCCAGCTGCGGTACGCGGGGATCCTGGAGACCATCCGCATTCGCAAGGAGGGCTTCCCCATCCGCATCCCCTTCCTCGTCTTCATCGACAGGTGCCTGGCGGGCTGTGGGTCCCAGTGAGAGGACACCACAAAGCTTGTGGGTGTTCTAGGGGGCAGCATTTGGCCTGAGGATCCCCCACAATGGGAGCTGGGAGCCCCCCTCTTCAGTGCACAGCACTGGGAGAAGCCGCTTTCCCGGGCACGGTGCTCAGCACCGTGGGGAGGGTCCGTGCCAGTGTCCTGGGGGGGTCTGTGCCAGTGTCCTGGTGGGGTCCCACATGGTGACAGTGTTGTGGGCTCACCCAGGTACCGCTGCCTTGTCGATATGTGGTCCAATGTCATCCCCAATGGGAACAACTGTGTGGAGATGCTGAGGAACCTCTGCCCCGTCAGCCCCAGCATGTACTACGTTGGCGTCACCAAGGTACGCTCATCAAGTTCAGCAAGGGGCTGGCTCTGGGGATCCCAGGAGATGGCAGCTGAGATGGGGGGGCTCACGGCATCACCCACCCTCCCAGCTCTTCCTGAAGGAGCAGCTGTACCAGGCACTGGAGAGCAAGCGAGCCCGTGCCCATCACCTGGCCGCGCTCACGCTCCAGCGCTACGCTCGCACCTTCTTCATCAAGAGACGATTCCGCTCCCTCCGCCGAAAGATCATCCTCCTGCAGAGCCGGGCACGGGGCTACCTGGCCAGGTGGGGGCCCCGGGGGGGCGGCAGGTGGGTGCTGGTGGGTGGCAGAGGGTGACGGGTGCCTTCCTGCAGGCAGCGGTACCGGCGTATGCGGCGCACGCTCATCAAGTTCAGGTCACTGGTGCACATCTACGTGAACCGCCGGCGGTACCTCAAGGTGAGGTGGGGGCTGGTACATCATGGGGGGGTCCTGGACACCCATTCCCACCCTCCCAAGCACTCAGTGGTGGATCTGGAGGGGGAACAGCAGCACCCCCAGACCACAAGCTCCCCTAGACCCCATCCACACCACTGCCTCAGTGCCCTGTGGGACATGGGCAGTGCGTCTTTGGGGTGAAAGCCTGGTGATGCTGGGGGGGTGATGGCACCCTGGGGGGGGTTCCACTGCCTGCGGGTCTCCCCCCAACCCAGCAGGCGCTCAGGGCAACCACTCTGCTTGCAGAAGAAGGAGGATGCTCGCCGGCGGGCAGAGGAGGAGAGGGAGAGGATGAAGCAGGTACTGGGGTTTGCAGTGCTGGGGGGGAACACACACATGCGATGCATGTGCAACCTGTGTTTCCGTGCCCTCGTCCTTGCTGTTTGCTCTCTGTGCTGCTGGCCGTGGCACCCATGAGTGCTGGGGTGGGGGACACTGTGGTGAGTGGCTGCATCCCTGTGCGGTGGCGGCAGGAGCTGACGAGGAGGGAGGTGGTGGACGTCACCCACCTGGAGATCCCGGCTGAGCTGATGGGGTTGCTGGAGGCCGCCGCAGGTGAGTGGGATCCCACACCAGCCCCCCATCTCCATCCCTGCGGCTGTGCCACAGTTGCCCGCTGTGCCGCAGCCTCCCGGGAGGTGAACGCCGGCTGCGTGGTCCTGGTGCCACCGCCGCCACTGCAGCCCGACCCGCAGCTCACCCTCCCACTCGACATCAACGACTACCCCATGGCCAAGTACGTGCGGGGCCACTTCCAGGTAAGGTGGGTGCCGTGGCCCGGCGGCGGGGAGCCTGCCCCGGCAGGCAGCTGGCTTTTGGGGAGTCCCCGGCACCCTGGTCGTGGCTGAGCGGTTTAGGTTCAGGGTCCCCGCAGCGGCTCTGCCCGGCAGCTCCCCGCACCGTCTCACCGGGCTCTGCCCCGGCTTCGGCCCCGGGGGTGCCGCGGGGCCCGAGAGGGGCCGGATCCGGGGTGGCCGCGGTGCTGTGGGGAGCCAGCCAGGGCCTCCTTCCCTCCCCGTGGGTTCCTGTCGTCTCCAGAAGCCGGGGGGACCCCGCTGAGGTTATCGGAGAGAGACCCGCCGAGCCCTCCTGGATGCCCGACGCAGGGTGGATCCGGAAACGCTGGGGCGGGAGACCAGGTCGCTTTGCTCCCGGGACCCCAGCCCCATCCCTGGTCACTTTGTCCCCTTCCTCCTCCTCGCCCTCTATTTTTGCCACGTATTTCCCCAAATGACAGTGCCGGCGCTGGGTCCCGCTCTCAGCCTCACGGAGGTGTCGGCATCTCCGGTGCTGCCAGCACAGCCTGAGCCCGTCCCTGTCCCCATCCTGCCGCTGAGCCCCTTCACAGCCCCACAGTCCCCATCCAGCATCAACCCCACGCTCAGCGCTGTGGGACCAGCCCCCCATGGCCTGGGGCTGTCCCCAGTGCCCGGTTAGCCACGGGTGCGGGTGTCACCGCAGGAGCCGGCGTTTGGGATGCTGACAGCCCCACTGGCAGCCCCGCTCACCCGGCTGGATGAGGAGCTGTGCCACGAGGCGCTCAGCCTCTTCCAGCTGGTAGGTGGGACAATGTGGGACCTGCCACCACAGTCCCCTGCCCGTTCTCTGCACGGGGCTGGAGGGAAGGACCTTGCTGTCCCCACGGCAGATCCTGCGGTTCATGGGTGACCCAAGGCTGGGCGGCTCGCAGGAGATCCTCTTCGGCAACTACATCGTGCAGAAAGGGCTGTCAGCGCCGGGGCTGCGGGACGAGCTCCTGGCACAAGCCGCCAACCAGGTCTGGCGGAACACCAACGTCAACAACGAGGAGCGGGGCTGGCTGCTGCTGGCCGCCTGCCTCAGCGCCTTCCCCCCCTCCACCGCCTTCGATAAGTACCTGCTCAAGTGAGTCAGAGCTGGGGATGGGGACAGGGATCGGGTTGGCTGAGACCCTTGGGGACAACCTGGCACATGTGCCTGGGGACATTCTTATGGGGAGCGGCTGAGGGAGCTGGGGGTTCGGCTGGAGAACAGGAGCTGAGGGGAGACCTTCTGATCTCTGACCTGCCTGAAAGGAGCTTGGAGCCAGGGGGGGTCGTGCTCTGCTCCCCAGGAACAAGCACCAGGACCAGAGGAAACGGCCTCAAGTTGTACCAGGGGAGGTTGAGGTTGGATCTGGGGAACAATTTCTTCCCCAAAGGGCTGTGGGGCATTGGAACAGGCTGCCCAGGGCAGTGCTGGAGTCACCATCCCTGGAGGGGTTGGACAGACGGAGATGAGGTTCTCAGGGACTTGGGGTAGTGCCAGGAGTGGGTTATGGTTGGACTTGAAGATCTTGGAGTCTATTCCTACTGAGGTGACTCTATGATTCTATTGCTGGGTCTTTCCAGAGTCCCCAGGGCTTATGCCCAGGTCCCTCCAAGGACAGAATTATAGAATCATGTTAATAGAATCATTTTGGTTGGAAAAGACCTTTAGGAGCATCAAGTCCAACAGTTAACCTAACACTGGCACTAACCCATGTCCTTAGGAACCTCAACTAAGACACTCTTAGTCCCTCTGCAGTCCCTGGCACACGTACCCAGGGATGCTGCCTGGGTTTCTCCTGCAGCATCTCCCTTCCCTGCAGGTTTGTCTCCGACTACGCCTTTGCTGGCTACAAGCCGGTGTGCCAGCGCAAGCTGATGCACGCCATGGCACGGTCACAGCTGGGCGCTGCGGCCGCCCGAACCTTCCCCCCGTCACTGCTGGAGTGGACGGCGAACCGGCAACAAGCCAGCATGGCGCTGGACCTGCACTGCTTCAATGGTACGGGGCTGGGGAGGGTCAGTCCCTTGGCCACCCCGTCACCGTTACGGACAGGATGGTGACCCGCTCACCGCCCATCCCTCCCCAGGTGACCAGTTCTCCTGCCCTGTCCACTCCTGGAGCACGGGCGAGGACCTGGCAGGAGATGTCCTGAAGCACAGGTACCCACCAGCTTGGCACCCACCCACCCAGTGGGGTGAGCATGGGGCACAGCATCACCCCAGGGACATTTCGGGTGACTCTGGGAGCTGGGATGCCCAGCTCACGGGTAGGGTGTCCCCGCAGAGCCGGGGCACTGCTGGCACCCCATGCTTGTCCCCAGCATGTCCCACTGTTGGCAGGGGGCTGGCAAAAGGCTGGCGTGGCTGGTCCGTGGCCATGAAGACGGGTGCCCAGTGGGCCGAGCTGGCTGGTCACGACTACGTCCTGGACCTCGTCTCTGACCTTGAGCTGCTCCGGGGCTTTCCCAAGCAGAAGTCCTGCTTCCTCGTCGCATGGGAGGGGACTGAGAGCTGCAGCAGGGACAGCCAGGCGTAGGTAGCTGGGCAGGGATGTGTCCCCTGCCATGGGGCTGCTGGGGGAAATACTGGCAGAGGTGTGGGTTGGGGCCCTGGGTGGGGGTCTGGCACCCAGCGGGTGTGAGATGAGCATGTTCTCCTTCTCTGCAGGGCACTGGGACACGGCTTGGATTTAGATGAAGTGCCTCCTCCACCAGCTGTGAAAGCCCCCACACTGCCGTCCACAGAGACGTACCCCACTCATGGTAGGACACCATGCCCCCTGGACCCCCGGAGATTCTGGGGGGCAGTGCCAGTGAACTCTGCCATGATGGTGAGCCCTGCCGTGCTGGTGGCATCCTGCTGCCACCAGCTCATCCCTCCTCATCCCCCAATAGACGGGGACTTCGGGGAGCCGCGTGGCCAGAAGGGTCTGGACCGGTACCTGGACAGCCTCTTCGACCCCGTGCTCTCCTATGGCAATGGGGTGAGAGAGATGTCCCTGAGGCAGAGGGAGTCCTGCATTTTGGGGGTGCAGGTGGCTTGGCTCTCATCTGCTGACACGTGTGCTCCAGGAGCTGGAGAAGCCAGTTGCTGTCACGCAGAGGATGAAGGGAGGAGGCGGCACAGGGGGAGGCGACAGTGGTGGCGATGCCGAGCAGACTGGACCCCCCAAGCCCACAGAATTGCATCAGCCAAGGGGTGAGCGTCCTGATTGCTCCTGCACCCTGACCCAGCTCCCTGCCTCAGTTTCCCCACGTGATCCCCGGTCCCTTGTGTGGGGGACACCGCTGCACCCAGCACCCCACAGCCCCAGGATGGGGCTGCAGGACACCCTGGCTGAGCTCTTCCCCTTTGCCATCGCAGATGTGGAGCCATCCCTTTCCCCGCAGCACCAGGCAGATGCCAACCA
Source organism: Caloenas nicobarica (assembly GCF_036013445.1). NCBI lineage: Eukaryota > Metazoa > Chordata > Aves > Columbiformes > Columbidae > Caloenas > Caloenas nicobarica. Next base: position 2,776,984 of record NC_088258.1, on the reverse strand, counting down.
GCTGCCTGGGCCCCCGGTCAGTGGGACAGGCTGTGGGGAGTGGAACTGAGCCCTGTGGGGCAGCTCTCCTGGGCTGCTCCCCAGGGATGGGGGTGGCTGGTGGGATGCTAATGGCATGGTGTCCCTTGCAGGGCAGAGCAGCAGAGGGGACCCCAGCCCGCGCCCCCCAGCCACGGCCCTATGTGCAGAAAGCTGGTAAGGGGTCCCGATGTGACGGGGCAGCAATGGGGAGGATGATGGCCGGCCCCCCTTGAGCTGTGTGCTTGGCCCCACAGCACCTGTGGGCCGGCGGTGGCCAGGGGAGCTGGTGCAGAATTCCCGGCTCAACTCGGAGCACTTCCCACGGCCCACGCACGACATCCGCAACATCATCCGGCAGTGCCAGCCGGCGCCACGTGGCTCCCAGCCCCCCAGGTACCCCCTGACCCCCACCAAGCTGTAGGTTTCTCTTGCCTGTGGGGGTGTGTGCTGGCCATGATGCCAGAGTGCAGGTGATGCTGGGATGCAGGTGATACTGCAGTGCAGGTGATGCTGGGGATGCAGGTGATGCCAGGGTACAGGCAATGCTGGGTATAGGTGATGCTGGGGGTGAAGGCAATACTGGAGTGCAGGTTATTCTGGGCTGCAGGTGATGCCAGGTACAGCCCATGCTGGGGTACAGGGGATTCTGGGGGTGCAGGTGGTTCTGGGAGTGCAGGTGATGTGGGTTGCTGTCTCTGCAGCAAGCTCTTTGGAAAGAAGCTGGACCCCCACGAGGAAGCCATGCAGATCCTGAAGGAGCAGCTCTCGGCGGCCCGAGTGCCGGCAGCCGCGGTAGGGATGTGGCCACCCCCATGTCCCTCATGCCCCTCCATGTTCCCTGTGCTGAGCTGGGGGAGCCACCAGCCCCGACTGCAGCCCCCTCTCTGCCTCGCAGGGGTCCAAGGAGACTGTCGCCACGGTGAGGCCGGTCACCAGCAGCAGGTATCAGCTGCTAGCACCGACAGGGCGTCCAGTGGCCACCCAGCCCCCAGGTATCGCAGGGCTGTGACATGGGGGGTCAGGGTGGAATGGAGCACCGTGTCCTCCCCGCTGGCACCGGGCGATGCCCGATGGCACAGGTCCAGCTCTACAGCATCCTCATGGGATAACTGCTGTGCTCGCTGCTGCACAGCTGGCCCCTGTGCCTCAGTTTCCCCGGTTGGAGAGGGGATCTTGGTGGTTCCCCCCAGGGACATTCAGGGCTTTCTGTCCCTTCGCAGTCTCTGTCTCACGGGAGCTCCCAGCCGAGGGGCAGCAGGTCCAGACCCAGCTGCACCGGAGCTGCAGCGAGGATTTCTACACCTACCACAACGTGCCCTGGAAAATATACATCCGCAAGGAGGTGGGGGGGTCGGGGGGGGCTGGGGCCAGGCTGGTGTGGGGATAAAGGGAGCTTTTTGCCAAGCCTGAGGCCCTGCAGAGTAACACCACGTGGGTCTCCCTCCTGGCAGGTTTTCTACCCCAAGGACAGCATCAACAACCCGCTGCTGCTCGACCTCATCTTCCGGCAGGTGAGGTGCACATTTGGCCCCGAAGTCACCTGGGGGTCCCCTGGGAGCTGGAGTGTCCCCTCACCTCGGCTGGGGATGGGCCGTGCACGTTGCTCCCCCCACATGGCCCCACTGCTCCTCACCCCTTTTTCCAGATCTTCAACGACACGCTCTCCAACACCTGCCTCCGGATCAGCCAGGAGGAGCGGCTCCGCTTGAAATCCCTCTTCGGTAACACTCACACTCCCGTGTCCTGCTGGTCTGGGGCTGAGGGTCCCACCTGGGGGGTCCAAACCTGGGGGGTCACACCCAGCCACTCTGGTGCCCGTCCTCATGTCCTGGTCATCTCCAAGCCACAACCGGCTCTCCTTAAAGTTGGGGTAATTTTGCCTTCAAATGCAACGAGTCCCTGGTGATTTAGTGCTCCACAAAGTCATGAGCTGTGTCAGGTCTCAGCTCAGCCTGCCTGCCTCAGGGTGTCCCCTGGGGGGACACCTGTCTTGCCATCACAGTGCTGCCAGGCTGGGGAAGGGGATGAGCATAGAATCATAGAATCATTTTGGTTGGAAAAGACCCTCAAGATCATTGAGTCCAACCATTAACCCACCCCTGGCACTGCCCCAAGTCCCTGAGAACCTCATCTCCATCTGTCCAACCCCTCCAGGAATGGTGACTCCAGCACTGCCCTGGGCAGCCTGTTCCAATGCCCCACAGCCCTTTGGGGAAGAAATTGTTCCCCAGATCCAACCTCAGCCTCCCCTGGCGCAACTTGAGGCCGTTTCCTCTGGTCCTGGCGCTTGTTCCTGGGGAGCAGAGCCCGACCCCCCCTGGCTCCAAGCTCCTTTGCTGCTCTCACCTTGAACCCTGTGTCCAGATCCTCCTCAGGGATGGGGGGACCCTCAATGCGGGTATTTCTCCCCGCAGCGGAAAACAAGCTGGACTCTTTCAGCTCCGTGGCCACCGAGAGCGTCAAGAGAGAGATCATTGCCACGGCCCGGGACGGCTGCGAGGTTTATTTCTCCCGTCTCTTCCCCGCCACAGTGAGGGTCCAACGATGGGGTGGGTGGATGTGGGGGGAGTCATCACAGCCCCGTGCCCGCAGCTGAGGCATCGTCCTTGCCCGCAGGGCAGTGTGGGGACGGGTGTGCAGATCCTGGCTGTGTCCCACGCTGGTGTCAAGCTGTTGCGGCTGGTGAAGGGCACCAACGTCCCTGGGGAGCAGCTGCGGGTGCTGCGGGCGTACAGGTGGGGGCGAGAAGCCCAGGGCGGGTCGAGGTGGGGGTTGTGGGTGCCGGGTGTTTCAGCCTCCCCTCGTCCTGCCCCAGCTACGCCGACGTGCTGTTCGTCACCACCCCGTCCAGGAACATGCTGGAGTTCAACCTGCGCAGTGAGAAGCTGATCCTCTTCTCTCCCAAAGCCCCCCAGGTCAAGGCCATGGTTGACCACTTCATCACAGAGCTCAGGAAGGTGGGGGGTGCCCCAGGGCTCCGGGGTGGCTGGGGACGTGCTCTGGGGGCCAGAATCTGCCTGCGTGCCCACATTTGAGGGGCTGGGGTGGGCAGCAGAGGGCACCCTGCAAATGGGGCCATGCCTGGGGCTGGGGGTGGCACCCCAGGGTGGTTCTGTGGCTGCGGGTGCTTGAAGCCCCTGTGCTGGGTGGGATGTGGATGTGCATGGGGGCACGTGGGGGTGCACGTGTGCCCGGGCTGTGCCAGCCCTCCCTGTGCCCAGGACTCCCAGTACGTGGTAGCTGTGAGGAACTACAGCCCGGAGGACAGGGACAAGCTCAGCTTCCACAAAGGGGACATCATCCACCTGCAGCCGCTGGAGCACCCCGAGAGAGGTGAGTGGCCCCCATGGCCCCCCATGGCCCCCAGCTTTGCCGCTCTGCCATGTGCCAAACACCCTCGACACGGGGCACAGGGACAGCAGGACTGATGGCCTCAGTGGCCCCGGAGGTGACTGTGCCCTGGCCTCATGACACCCCATGTCCCAACGATGCCCTGTGTCACCACAGACCACTACTACGGCTGCGTGGTCCGCAAGAAGGTGATGTACCTGGAGGAGCTGAAGACGGGCACTCAGGATTTTGGTGAGTGACTCCGTGGTGCCATGCTGTCCCCATGCGTGTCCCTGGTGTGCGTACAGCTGCCTTGAGCCATGTCCCCTCCTGGGACACAGGGCAGGACCCTGCCTCTGTCATTCCCTGCAGCATCATTTGGGCTCTTTTCGGCACCAACCTGATGCAGGGGGTTGCTCCCCTGCAGTTTCTACCCTGAGTGGCATCGGGTGCTGACCCATGTCCCTGCCAGTGATGGGCTTTGTGGCCTCTGGTCCTCGAGCAATGCCAAACTGCAGCTGTTTTCACTCAAAACTGCAGCCAGACCCCCTGGAAAGGGCTTGGGTTCCAGGGGGCAGGAGGGAGCAAGCAGAGGCTTTTCTGGGGCGTCACCCCCAGGGCTGCCAGCCCAGGGCCATCCCCACCATCTCGCCGGCACAGGGTGGAAGTTCGGGGCCATACATGGCAGGTCGGGACTCTTCCCTGCTGAGTACGTCCAGCCTGTCGCAGCCCCCGACTTCGTCCATTTGCCAGCGGAAAGGAAAGAGGAGCCCAGGGACAAGCAGGGCAAGGTGGCAGCTTTGGCCGCCGTGGCCGTGGCCGTGGCATCCACTGCCGTGGCCCAGGAGCTGGATCAGAAAACCGAGGTGGGTGCTGGCCCTGGGGACGTCGCCGGTGCGCTGGTGGCTGTGCCCGGCACCCCCTAACTCGCTCCGCAGGTGTGTCCGCCCAGCACCGCCGTTGTGGAGGGTCTGCAGGGAGATGGTAGTGAGCAGCTTGGGGACAACGTGGGGACATGCCCCATGCTGGCATTCGCCCGGCGGTATTTCCGCGCAGCACGGCACGGGACCACGTGAGTGCCTGGCAGTGGGATGGGGACACTCCGCGGTGAGGACACCCGTGCCCACCTGTTCCTTTGTCCCTGTCCCAGGGACTCTGGTGGGACCAAGGCCAAGAGAGACGTGCCCGATGTGCTGGAGATGCTGATGTTCACCAAGGTGTGGGGAAGCAGAGTGTATTGGGGTGCTCCTGCTGTCACCCGTGGGTCTCCCTGAGGTCCTGGCGTGCTCAGGATCTCCCCAAATGTGACCCCAACCCCTATCCCACCCCTCTGGCTGTCTCTGGGGGCTGACCCTCTCTCCCCCCAGACCCCCATCCAGGAGTCACTCATCGAATTCATGGATGGTGGCACCAGCAAACTGGCCACCGAGGCTTTCCAAGGTATGTGGGGGACACAAGCGCCCCACCCTCCTGCCCCATGGCCACCCCCAGCCCCATCCTCAGAGGAGGGTGGGGACAGGACCAGGATGGGCAGATGGGTTGGCCTGGGGGGCTGTAGCTCCTCCAGCCCCTCTGCCCCGTGTATTATGGTTTGGGAGCCCAGGATGTTGCCCCCACCCAGGGGAGCGTGTCCCCAGGGAGGGGACAGAGTGAGCTGTGTCACTGCGTGGCTTTGTCATCCCCAGCCGTGATGAAGTTCATGGGCGACCACCCTCTGCGGGGGCAGACGGAGCTGGATGCTGTCTGCACCATCCTCAAGGTAAATCCCCCGCCAGGGTGGCGAGTCCTAGGGGTGTCCTGGTGGCAGCCAGGTGACAGCCCTGCCTGTTCCCCAGCTGTGTATGGAGCACGAGGTCCTGCGGGATGAGGTGTACTGCCAGATCATCAAGCAGGTCACCAACAACACCAGCTCCAAGCCGTGAGTCCCTGCACCCCGGGGACCCCCATCCTCGCAGTGGGGCTTTGCTGCCCCCCAGGGTGGTGGGTGCCATGGCAGCTGCTGGGGACACCCTTGCCCTCCCCGGGGGGCTCAGCCCCGGCTCTTCCCCTCCAGGGACAGCTGCCAGAAGGGCTGGAGGTTGCTCTACATCCTCGCCGCCTACTACAAGTGCTCCGAGGTGCTCCGGCCCTTCCTCCTGGCTTTCCTCCAGGATGCCAGCAGCCGCCCGGAGCTGCCGTACCAGGGTAGGAGCTGGACATGCCCCGGGGTGCTGGGGAAGGACACCCAGGAGTGTCACAGGGCTCTGGAGATGTGGCTCAGCCCTGTCCTTCACCCTGGTCCCCGTCCCCACCAGGTATCGCCAAAGCCTGTGAGCAAAACCTGCAGAAAACCCTGCAGTTTGGTGGCCGCAGCCTCTTCCCCAGCAGCATGGAGCTCAAGGCCATGGTGGTGAGACTGGGTGCCTGTGGGGTGTGGGACGGGGCTGATGCCTGCTTGAGATCCCCCCCAGGGGTTCAAGGTCCCCCCACAGGCTTGGGATCACTGCAGATACTGCCCTGGGGCTGAGCTGATGGCCCCTTGCTGGTGCAGGGAGCCCAGTCCTTTGTGTGGCTGCTCTCCACGGGTAGCACTTTTGGGGTGCCCTGAGCTCTTGGGGGTCCCCAGCTCTGTGCACATGGGGTGGAGGGCACGACGACTCACCTTGGCAGGGTGGGCAAGATACAGGACGATCCCCATGGGAGGGTCCCTGCTGGGTAGCTTGGGAATTGGGGGTGTCCTTTGGGGTCTTGCTGTGTGAAGTGTCTCCCTGCACCCCAATGTGTGTCACACCCCCCCACGCAGGCTGGACGCAGCGCCAAGCGCCAGCTCTTCCTTCTGCCTGGCGGCATCGAGAGGCACCTCAAGATCAAGACGTGCTCGGTGAGTCGGAGGGGGCAAGCGGCTCAGTGAGCCCCTGGTTGTGGTGACCCCCTGGTTGTGGGCACCTCAAGGATGCAGATGTTGGGAGGGCTGCACCCCTCAGCTGTCCCCAAGCTGGGGAGCTTGTTTCTCTGGGAAAGGGAGATCCTTTCCCTGGGGCGCTGCATGGAGTGACCTGTTGGTGGCCGCGAGCATGGCAGGGTGAGGTGGCAGCGTCTCAGCCACTTGTCCCTGTGCCCAGGTGGCTCTGGACGTGATCGAGGAGCTGTGCTGTGAGATGGGGCTGCAGCACCCAGAGGCTTTTGACGAGTACATCCTGTTCGTGGTGACAGACAGAGGTGAGGGGCTGGTGGGAATGGGACGGTTGTGCCATCGGCGGGTGCCACGTGTGGCGGCCACACTCAGGCTCCCGGGGTGGCACAGGACAGAGCGTGAGGCCGCTGACCCGCCGGGAATACGTCCTGGACGTGGCCACCGAGACAGAGCTCCGGGACACCAGCTACACCTTCTGGTGCCGCCGCGTGGTCTGGAGCCAACCCCTCAAGTTCGACAACGAGCTCTACGTCACCGTCCACTACAACCAGGTCAGGCCACCCCTGGGGCCACCTCCCTGCCCCCTCCCTGCCCCCTCCACCCATCCCCTGTCCCTGAGCCGTGTCCCTGTGCTCTGTCCCTCTCCCCAGGTGCTCCCCGACTACCTCAAGGGACTGTTCACCGTCCTGCCGCCCGCCAGACCGGGAGAGCAGCACTTCCCGCACGTGGCCAAGCTGGCCGCCCTCCAGCACCGAGCCAAGGACCGTCACCACGTCCCCACTGTGTATGGCCCGGGGCAGGGGGTCTGGGGGGCTACACATGTGTGGGACCCACTGGCCGGTGCTGGCCTTGACCTCCGTGTCCCCACAGGCGGGAGGTGCAGGACTACGTCCCCCCGCAGCTCTTCCGCCTGCTGAAGGCTCAGTCCTGGCTGCACATGGTGACCCCGCACGTGCAGCAGGCGCAGGCGCTCAGCGCCCACCAGGCACGGGTGCAGTTCCTGGGTGAGCGGGAACCACACGGGGACCGCGAGGTGACAGTTAACGGAGAGATGATGCTAACGGGGATGTAATGCTAACATGGGCCAATGCTAATGAGGATGCAATGCTGCTGGGGATGGGATGCTGCTTGTGTCCTCCTAACGAGGGTACGATGCTAATGAGGACGCAATGCTAATGATGATGCAATGCTGCTGGAGATGCAATGGGATGTAATGCTAACGAGGACACAATGCTAATGAGGTTGCAATGTTGCTGGGGATGGGATGCTGATTGTGTCTTCCTAACAAGGCTACAATGCTAATGAGAATGCAATGCTAATGATGATGCAATGCTGCTGGAGATGCAATACTGATTGTGTCCTCTTAATGAGGGCACAATGCTAATGAGGATGCAATGCCAATGGGGCTGCAATGCTGCTGGGGACATGATGCTGCTAGGGATGCCATGCTGATGAAGATGAGATGCTGCTGGTGGCTCCTCCATGGAGTCTGGGACAGACAGACAGATGTTGGCTGTTTGTGGGGCCTGGGGTGCTGTGGGGCGAGCAGGATGCTGCAGGCGGGGGGCAGGACCACGGTGACAGCACAGGCTGCTCCCACGATACCTGCTTTCCCAGCAGGCTGCAATGGGTCCCTTGGCTGCTCCTAGGTCTAAGCCTGGTCCTGGTCCAGAGCCTAAAGTGGTGCAAGGCCCTGGGAGCCAACCCAGCTCCTGGAGGCATGGGGCTGGCTGGGACCCCTGGCAGAGCCCCCGAGGTGCCAGCCCAGGTGGGAGGGGGTGGCAGCGGGTGCTGAGTCCCTGTCCTCTGTCCCACAGGGCTGCTGAGCGCCTACCCCATGTTCGGCTCGTCCTTCTTCTACATCCAGAGCTGCAGCAACAATGCCATCATCTCACCCTGCATCCTGGCCGTCAACCAGAACGGCCTCAACTTCCTCAGCAAGGAGACCCACGTAGGTGGGGGGTTTGGGGAGGCACAGGGAACACCTGCTCCTGCCCCTCACTCCCCCTCCGGTCCTCGGTCCCCTGGGTGGCGTTCCCATGGCACATGGGCCACCCTCCTGTCCCCCGCCAGGAGCCCATGGCCAAGTTCTCGCTGAAGGAGATCCAGTCCACACGGACGCAGCGGCCGGCGGCTGGATCCAGCTCCCCCTACGTGGAGATCACGCTGGGAGAGCTCCTGGCCCAGGGCATCACCCAGCTGCAGCTGGAGCAGGTGGGGGACACTCGGGGGGTGTCCGGGGAGGACCCTGCTGGGTGTCCCACGCTGGTGGCACGGCCACCCATGGCGCGTCCCCCTCGGCAGGGCCTGGAGCTGTGCCGCGTGGTGGCCGCGCACATGGAGAGGCTGTTGGGCGCCCGGGAGAAGAGGCTGACGCTGCCGCCCAGCGAGATCACCCTGCTCTGAGCCCCCCGCCAGCCCCGCCGCGTGGGACACGGGGCGCAGCGACCCCGGGGTGTCCCCAACCCTGGCCCTTCTGTGCTGCTGGCGCCTCGCTGTCGTTCTCGGGGTTTATACACGCTCGTCAGCCCCGGCCCGACCCGCTGTCCGTGGTTTTGTGCTGCGCTCGTTGCTGGGGGGAAGTTGCCGCCCCCCGTGCCTCAGTTTCCCCCATCCCCGTGCCTCAGTTTCCCCGTGCCCCTGTGCACCAGCCTCCTCCAGCCCCGTTCATCACCTTCCCCCGGGCCCCGTGCCCGCCCCTCCGCCGGCAGCCCGGGGGGTTCCCGCTGCCGGGGTGCGGGAACGCGGCGCCCCCAGTGACCCCCGGCCTGCTGTCCCGCTCCTCCCGCCCGCCAGGGGGCGGCCGCGCCCCCCGCCGCTGCGCCCGCAGGCACCTCGGCGGCTACCCCAACATCCCGCCGCCGCGGTGCCCGTTAGGCCCCCGCGCCGCCCGCCAGCCGCCCAATCAGCCACCGGCTCGGGCCGCTCGCGCCCGCCCCCCAGCCAATCAGCGCCGAGTCGGGAGGCGGGGCGGGGCGTCGCGGCGCCGCCGGTGCCCGTTACGGCGCGAGGCGCTGGCGGAGGTGGCGGCGGCCGGGCCGGGCCGGCGCGGGGCGGGGCCGCCGCGTCGCCTGTACGTGCGTGCGAGGGGGCGGGGCCGGGGAGAGCGGCGGGGCGCGTGCGCGGCGGGGCGTGGCGGGCCCGGTGGGCGGCCCCGCGGCGATCCGGGATGTCGGGCTGGCTCCTGGTGACGTAGCGCGTCGCTCGCGCCGCGGGAAGGGCTGCGCGAGACCCCCGGTCGCCGCCAACGGCCGCCCGGGCCCCCCCGGCACCCCCTTCCCCTCATCCCCCCGCCCCCCCGCCTTCCGCCATGGGCAGCGCCGCGGCGGCGGGAGCGGGCCGGGCACCGCGCCGCACCGAGGCCGCCGCTGGGCATGTGCGAGGCCCGGCCGCCGCGTGAGCACCGGCACCGGCAGCTTTGTCCGCCCCGGGCCGAGCCGTGAGTGTGGCGTCCGCTGGGCCGGGCCCTTCCCCCCGGGCGAGAGGGAGGGGGGTCCCGTGTACCCGGGGGTGGGGGTGGCGGGGGGGGAGTGTGAACCGGGCTCCTGCGGGCACGGCCCGACCGATGGTGGTACCGGGAGGTGGCGGGGGACGGAGAGGGGGGCGTCCCGTCCTCATCTCCCCGTTCCCCCGGGGCTCTCCCAACAGGGCGGCGGGTGCCATGAATAGCAGCTGCGCGTCCCCCGCCGCCGCCCGCCGCCTGCAGCGCCGGGATCGATAGAGGCGGGGGCTGCGGACGCACCATGGCCGGCAGCGGCTACACGGACCTGCGGGAGAAGCTCAAGTCCATGATGCCCTACCGGGACGGCCACAAAGGCGGCGGCGGCGGCAGCCTCCCCCGGGAACCCCCCGAGCCCCCCTACGATCGCAAACGGCGGCACCAGGAGGATTCCGGTTCCGAGCCCAGCGACTACGAGGAGCAGAAGGAGGAGGAAGAAGCTCGGAAAGTCAAAAGCGGCATCCGGCAGCTTCGCCTCTTCAGCGCCGAGGAGTGCGCCAAGATCGAAGCCCGCATCGAGGACGTGGTGTCCCGGGCGGAGAAAGGGCTCTACAAGGAGCACACGGTGGATCGGGCACCGCTACGGAATAAATATTTTTTTGGGGAGGGTTACACCTACGGGTCTCAGCTGCAGAGACGGGGCCCTGGGCAGGAGCGGCTGTACCCGCGGGGAGAGGTGGACGCCATCCCCGAGTGGGTGCACGACCTGGTGATCAGGAAGCTGGTGGAGCACCGGGTGATTCCCGAGGGGTTTGTGAACAGTGCCGTCATCAACGACTACCAGCCGGGGGGCTGCATTGTCTCCCACGTGGACCCCATCCATATTTTTGAGAGGCCCATCGTCTCCGTCTCCTTCTTCAGCGACTCGGCTCTCTGCTTCGGGTGTAAATTCCAGTTCAAACCCATCAGGGTCTCGGAGCCCGTTCTCTTCCTGCCCGTGAAGAGGGGAAGCGTCACGGTGCTCAGGTAACTCGCCCGCGTTGCCGAGGCCTCCGCTAACGTGCTGGGGCTCAGTTGTGTAATGCTAATCATGAGGCACATGGATGCACATCCTGACAGTGGCTCGGGCTTGATCTTGCCTGGCTGTAGGCGTGCAGAGTCTCGCTGCAGTGGAAGGGGTGAAGGAAGGATTTGGAGGGGGTCCTGGTGCTGTGATGGATGGGATTTGGGCAGATGATTGATTTTTGTGTGGGTGCCCTCTCCATGGAGCTTGAGGCAGGTCCTAGCAGGAGTGTGGTGACTTATGGAGCTGATCTTTGCTGTAGTTCCTGTAAACGGTTAAAATAACACATCGAGGCACAAAATGGATCCTCTGCCCAAGAGCGGTCAGAGCGGAGCAGCTGGTTGGGATGGGGCTCCTGGGTCTATTCTTAGTTTGGCCAGTGACTCCCTGACCTGACCTTAAGCATGGAGAGGAGGTGTGAACGGCCTCCCAGTCTGTTAACTGGTAACGCTAAACCCTTCCCTGCCTGACGCCAATGGGGACACCGGAGCACAGAGCCCCGTGGGACTGTCACTGGGAAACGCGGTGGTTCGTGGGTGCAAGAAAGGACTTTATGCGCATTTTTGCAAATGGGTAAAGAGCTGGGAAGGTGAAATGACCTGCCCAAGGTCACGCAGCTGGTTGGTGGTAAAGCTGGGATTGGCACCGGGAAATGCCTGCTGCCTGATCCCCGCTGCCTCTCGGTACATGCGGGGCAGGTGAGGGGACAAGCAGTTGAGGGGGACAGGCAGGGTGCGTACGAACCCATCAGTGACCCGGTCTTGGGGACAGCAGCTTGAAGCCCAGTGCTGCCCAACTCGGTGACCACGTCGTGTCCCCGAAGGTCAGAGTGCTCCCTGCTGGGGCAGGGATTGCCCAGGCTCTGCCAGCAGTGCTCTGAGCAACCAACTGTATCCTCATTTGGGGTTTTATATATATATATTTTTTTTGGACTGGTGAAGGTCCAGGCTGGTTTTCAGGGCTCCCAGGCCGTAACACAATCCTCTGCTTTGGCTTGTAAAGTGATCGCTGCAGGGTGCGGGAAGGAATTTTCGCCCCCCCCTCCCCATACATACAGCCTCGCACCGTTGACTAGTGCATCAATAATAAATGCTGATATCTCGCATAGCTTTTATCTCAGAAAAGCTGCACAAACATTAACTAATCCTCGCCGTACCCCCGGCGTTAGGTAACTTCTGGGGATTAGTGAGGGACGAAGGAGGCTGCGGAGGGAAGCAAGAATGGCACTGAGGAAATTTGCTGCTTCTCGAGAGTGTGGGGGGCAGAGGTCAGTGATTTTGTGAAATGGGACCTGGGGGACCTGTCCTGCCGCGTGTCCTTTTACCGCAGAGCAAGCTCTGTCCTGGGGATGGAGGCAACCGCTCTGCTCCCCGTCTTCTCCTCTTAGACAGGAGGAGGGAAACTTTCTACCCGAATTGTCCTGCTGGCAATATGAACCCCTGTGCTGCCTTTCCCTGGGGGGCCTGGAGTAGATACTTGTCCTTTTGTAGCAAGAAGTCTTTTTTTTTTTTTAAAGGACAGTGAGAGTGTTTTCTCGCTTTGAAGCATTAGCAGTTAATTCAGGATCAGGCTGAAGTCTCGTAGTCAAAGCCACCAGGAAAACTCGCTATGTCTGAAGGAGGATCAGGACATGGAGGATGATGGGAGGAAGAAGAGGTGCTTTTGTCTGGCCAGGACCAGAGAATGATGTTTTCTTGTCCCATACCCTCTCTCTTCCTCCAAAACCTCCGGGAAGGGCTCCTGGAATTAGAGCAGGGTGTCTCCCAGGCCTGTGTGTTTGTGTTGTTGGCCTGTGTCACTTGGGTGCCGTAATCAACTTATTAACGTGACTGAAGCAATCATACAAATCAAATGAAGATATCGTTTTCCCTCCAAATAGAAGTGTTGCTTTCTGAGTGACCCACTGCAGGCATTCACTAGCTTAATCCACAGTTAGATGTTCTGCTTTCCAGCAAATAATAGACTTTAAATCAGGGTTTATTTCAATTTTGGTACAGCAGTTAGCACATACTTAGCACTCACTTAAGAGAGATTCTGCCAAAGTGATTGTTGTGTGATGATATGATCCTGGCTGGATGCAAGTTCCTGCAGATCTCCTGTCTCCCCTCTAACCCCAGCAATTCAGGAGGAGCGGGGAGATGTGCAGACCATCAGTGGACTCTCGGGGTAGACCTCCAAAATCCAGCCCTTGCTCTGTATTTAAGTCAACTCCCGAAACTTGGCTTTTTCTCCTCTCGGTAAACAGTTGCTGAAGGCAGTTGCCCTGGAGATAGGGAAACGGCACAGATCGAAATGGCATGCTTGTAATGTCTGTGATTCAAATACTGCTGGGTCAGTGGCTGTGCCTGGCGTGCTGCCCTTTTTGGGGAAGTCAGGGTAGCCGCGTGTGTTTGGTTACCGCGTGGAAATCGTGAGGATCGAAAGCAAGCTGTTGGATCTCTCTCTTTGCCCCCACATGGTTCTCAGGCTCTCCCCACGTCGCGTCTGGCCTGTTCCAAATTGTCTTCCTGATTTTGTAGCTGCCTGCCCAGCAGAGAGTTTGCAGAGGGGCTTCCCCATATCCTTTGACTTGATTTGCCTACTGTGAAGCAGGCTGCGTTGTTTGCAAACACCGAACGCTCCTCAAACTCACTGGAAAGTATTCAGATCTCCAGATGACAGGTTAGTGTTTAAAAGGTGGAACAGATTCTCCTGGCTGGGCTGTGCAAAGGCTGAGCCATCCCATGACCTTTGCACTTCCAGCGAGGCACTTTTTCCTCCTCTCCTTGTGAAGTCTGCAGTGATTTGCCCTTGTAGGTTTTGATATCTCGAAGAGACCTCCTCCAGTCCACTCTTCTCCCTCAGCCTCACAACGCGGCTGCTCCTGCGGGTTTGTCCTGCTGCCACCTCCGTCTGTGCTGCTCTTCTTGGGCAGTCAGAGTTAAGCTGGATTTCAGTCTGATGGACCATCCGCTGTCTCCTGGGGGCTGCTGGCTGGACCACATTTGTGGGTTTTCTTTTTTTAGCAATAATTTGATAAGCATCAGTCGATAGAAGCAATGGGGAGGAAATGAAGGAATTTGGCGGTTCATCTGGGGAACATGTGCTGTGACAAAAGCCGAAGCTGGAAAAAAGGGAGGGAGCTGTGGGGGTGCAGAGCCAGCTGGACCCCCACACCGTGCCCTGCAGCCGCTGTTGTAGGTGGCAAATCTCAGCACTGCACCAGCTGTTTAATTGCCGAGCGTTGCATCTGAGAACTGTGGTTGCAAATAGCACAGTTGCAGTGAGCCAGAGGAATAAGTGACCAAAGGTAACGTTTCTCAAGTTCTGAGAGCTTGCATGCCATACCGGCTTCCCTTCTGCAGCTGCTGAGTGCTCCAGGTCCTCACCCAGCTGTTTGTAACAGCAGTGGAACCGTCATCGTGATGTTTGTCTCTCCTGCTGTCTCAGGGCATGGCTAGCAGTAGCATAATCAGAGCTGGTCGGAGTCTCTGGAGGATGAACCTGCTTTCTTCCCAGCTGGAGGAATCTCTGCAACTGCCTGGATCAGGTGCTTTTCCAGAAAAGTCCGATCCCTCAGAACAGGCCATTGGTGCAGAGGAAGTTCCACATGTGCCAGCGGTGACGAGGCAAATAGATTTGTCCAAGCTCTGCTTGAAATGGTCGGCGTCACATGCGTGGTTTATGGCAGCAGCTTTCCTGAACCACAAGTGAAGCCTTGAGCTGCTCAGACCCTGCGATGGGACCGTGTGTGAGGTCCCTCTGCCTCTGAGCTGGCCTGGCTGTTGTCAACCCCTAGAAATATTTCTCGTCAGAGACTCTGCAGAGCTTCTGGTGGGGTTTGTACAGAGGGCTTCCTTTCTGGTGATGTTCGTACAAAAAAAAAAAATCTGCTTTCATTCCCATGTGAATGGCTTATGTTGTGGCTCAGCAGCAGCTCTTCTGGCCTGAGAATCTGGGAGGAGTTGGGGTGTGAGGTCTGACAGATTGTTTAGGAGTTGGGGTGTTAATTGGGGGAGCGTGTGGATGTATCTGCACCTCCCTGTGTTCTGGAAAGCGCTCTAGGCTGGATACGTCACGCTCAGGTGTTCTTGTGAGCAGCAATTTAAGGTTTTCCTTACTGAGTCACCTCTTACCTCGTGCTCTGGGTTTGTTCTTTGCACAAGAAATTTCTGGGTAGACCCTCGATATCGTTACGGGTGTTTCGTTCCAGTGTCTGCCCCTTTACCCGTTATCAGGATGGAGCCAGGCCGGGCAGCGGGTGAGGAGTTCATGCCGGCACAAAGCAGAACAAGTGTGACATAACCTTGTTCTTCCATTTTTCTGCCTGGTGCCTGTGCAAACCCCTCTGCAGGCGGGCCATGCAGAGGGATGCCGTTGCTGTATGTGGTACAGTACAAGCTGGCTTTTCCCACAGCAGCGCGGCACTGGGGTGGACTGGTGGGTCCCCATTAGGGCCTCGGACCGGAGTACTGGGGCTGTTGCTTTGGTGCTGCCCGTATGTATCTGGGACCACAAGCTCTGCCTGGTGCTGCTCCAAAAGCTCACTGGAAAGTGGGTTCCTGCCTGGGGAGGGGGAACAAGTGGCCAGGCTGGCATCTCGTGTGACAACAGACCTTTTCCTGATGTTCGGGGTGTCGCTGAGGATGTGCCGAGTTGAATGTTAATGTGCGTGACATTAATGAATTCGCTGGAGCTTGACGCAGAGATTCCTGGAACATAATAGAGCATCATTATAAGCCCTTTCGCCTAACGCTGGCTTGTTCTGCAGTGCCCCACAGGACAGGGGGGGATGGACACCAACACCTGGTTTAATTGGTCAGATTTTAGACTCTTAACTCTCTTCACAAAGCAGCAAATCCATCTTGGGGAAGTGTTTCTCAGTGAGTGGGTGGGTTATCTAACCAGATAAAGGAAACCCGGTCCCGTCCCCAGAGAACACCTGCGTGTGCAGGTCTTGGCTCTGAGTGTCCTGAATAACCTACGAGCCGATGTCCCTGGCCGCGCTCCTGGCTGGCACTTGGTGTGGCGGCAGCTTCACAGTAAAGCCTTGGGAGAGCAGGCTCAGTGATTTCTGTTTCACATTAAACTAGCGTGGGGTGTGCTGGCTCTGTGTGGCGTGAGCAGCCTTCACCCATGTCCCTTCAAAGGTCGTCTTCTCCTCGCCAGCCATTTCAGGAGGCTCCGAAGGCATTTACTTTCTCTTTTCCCCATATTTGACTCCAGAAGGCTCTTTTGTGAACAGTCACTCTCCAAACAGCAGGTAGAGGGCAGGCCCAGCTCTCGGACCTGCTTCTTAGCACCCACGTGAGTGATGAGATTTGCTCCCAGCACGGTGGCTCGTCTGTCCCAGCAGATGTGACGGCTGCTCTCCATGGACCTGTCGCAACCCCAGGATTGTGCTGAGCAACCGAAGCAGCCATGAGAAAATCGCTCCTGCGTGTTGCGGGTGGACGGGGCCTGTAGTGGCTGTGGCTTTGCTCCTGCCTGCTGGAAACGTGAGGGAGGCGAAGTCGTCTCATCCGGTGAAACGTTCCCGCTGGGAATGGCTGCTCATGGCCAGAGAATGGAAGGGACCCACAGGGGCCATCAAGTCCAACTCATGTCCTTGCATATGACAATCCCACGGTTCACACCATGCGGCTGCCCAAGCTGGCTGTGATTTCCATCAGCCCGGGGAAGCTGTCTCGCCTCGCGAGTCCCGCAGCAGGGAAGTTTTAGGAGCACAGCTTGGTTTGCAGGTCTGGATTTGAAGGTGGTTGGTGTGTGTTGGGTTGGGCTGTGCTGGGAGAGATGTTCGTGCCGTGGCTGAGGATGCACTGTGTGAGGGGTAACGGGAGGGCGAGGGTGCTGGGACAGCAGCCTCTGTGCCTGTGTGAGGGGGTGAGACACTTGACTCTCCCCCCTCCTCGAATAACAATCTTCTCATCAGCTCCCCTACATGTTCGTGTCTGGGTATGCTGTGCATTTCAGCCATGAGAGATGGTTTTTCTCAGGGATATGTGTTAGGAGATGTTTTGGACCAATATGCTGATCTTATTTTCCCTATTGCTCTCTAATTTCTTGGTAAATTGGCTGAATTTACACTTCATAAACTCATTTCCTACATGTCTTATTTCACAATGTTGTTGCAGGTGGCAGCTTCCTCTGGTGTATGTTAAAAAACTTGAGTACAAAAAATTAAAAAAAGCCCTGACTGTCCTCATTCTTCCCTGAAGTTTCTTGTACTATAAGTCCAGGTCCCATGGGCCTGGGGATGGTGTTTGGAGGAGGAATTTCTGGTGGAAGTTAGGAAATAACTGGCCCAACTGAGTTGTTGAGGCTGGCAACCGCTTTCTGCTTCTGCCTGTCATCTTTCTCACAGCGGCTTTTTGTTTTTTCTTGTCAGTGGATACGCAGCCGATGAAATTACACACTGTATCCGACCACAGGACATCAAGGAGAGAAGAGCTGTCATCATCCTTCGAAAGTAAGTGTTGAGGCCCTCCAGACAGTAAGATAAACTTGGATATGGTGTTGTGATGTTTCCTGAGGTGTTTTTAAAGAAACACTGTAAAACTGTCTTGCTTCTTAATTTGCTGGCTTGATCTTGTATCTTGATTAGATGTCAATCTGATGCTTGTTTATGTCTTGCCGTACCCATCGTGTAGCTGGTGGGAGTAGATGGGACTCGTTACTGCGGAGTTAATCACTTTTTGGCTCTGTGCAGCAGCACTTCGTTGTAATGTCTGGGTTTGCAAGTGTTGTTTGTGTCCAAACACCTGGCTTTGATCGGCTGCCTAACTCCAAACAGCTAGGGTTTTAAATTCTCTTGTTTTGGGCTGTGTATTCAGGTGGCTGATCATACGATACCCACATATGTGCATTACCTGGACAGTCCTTTGAAGCTGATGCTTACGATGAAGAATCTCCTATAAAGCAGATAAAGTTTTATTGGTAGCACAACTCTCATTTCCTGGGGAGAGGGAGGCAGTCGCTGGCTTTGAAGGGAAATGGATGCGGTGGATTCAGTGATCGCTTTACAGGGCTTGTCCTTCGAGTCGGTGTTGGGAAGCCGAGCACTGTGAGCTGTATCACATGCTTCCTCTTTAGAAGATACACTGTCCTGGTCAGCTGATGGCATTTCGTCAGCCAGTGTCTGTTCCTAAGCTCTTCAGAAAATAAAATGGAAAAAACCAAAACCAAACCAACCCCACCCCAAATTCCTCAGTATAACCTTTTTTTTTTTTTGTGCCCAGAAATGTCCTCTCTCATCAGTTCCTTCTACTAGGAGACCAAAAAAATGTAACTGCCGCTTCTTGACCCATGTTGATTTTGTCTTAGAAGGTGTTAGCAGTAATTCTGCTGTCAAGAAATCATTCTGCAAGTGAAAACACACATGATTTGAGTGCTGTAAACCCAGACAAAAGCGTGGGTTTGATGGCAGGGCTGCAGTTGTGGCCCAGGCTGGCATAAGTCTCGCGGGTGAGTGGTCTAGATTGAGACTTGCTGAGCCTTTGGACAGCATAGTTGGCTTCAGAACGAGTCTGTCAACGTCGTGAAGATCTGGCATAAAGCCAGTGGAGCAGAGTTGGACATCTGGTTAGAGAGACCCATGAAACGAAGGCAGGAAAAACAGCAGCCTTGAGGCGTCAGCCAGGCAAGATCAGCACAGACCCGAGGAGGCAGGAGGAGATGTGGCAGGTGATAAAGAGGGGAATCAAAGAAAGAAAGATTAGAACCAAACCACCTGATAGCTGGTTACGGCCACGTGAGGTTTAAGACGAGAGGGTTGCGACAAGAATTAAAAGGCTGTTGTGTTTGTGTTGTTGGTTTCTGCAGCCAAGGAAAAGCAGTGTGAGTGCTGAGGAGCAGCAGTGGAACACACCTCCAAACCCTGTAGCTGCTTTAGTTGGACTTTGGGATGGAGAAGCTGCCTGTCCTGGGCTGTGGAGCTTCTCCCTAGAAAAGACAGACTCAGCTAAATAAGCTAAGGCTGCCCAAACTGCTGCAGATATCTTACATGTTTAAACTGAGTCTACTTCTTGCTTTCAAGTTAAGTTATTTCAGTCCAGCCTGATTGCCCTCAATGTGCAACTGGGCTTTTGTTTTTTTTGCATCCTTTCTGGCTGAGACGTGCCAGGCTGACCTGAGCAGACGAGGCCCATTAGCTCCTAGCAGAGCCCTATGGACTACGTTTTCGTTGCTGTCCTTGCGTAGCAGTGTGTCCTTCTGTCTTCCCCTGATTTTAAGAGCCGGATTTGCTTAGCGTTAAAGCAGAAGTGTTTCTGCCCCATCATACGCAGACAGCGATGGGCCAATTCGACTTGCAGGCTGAATGAAACCACAAGAAGATTTTTTTTTTCCTCTTGAGCAAAGTGGAAACCCCCCTGGTAATTATTTTTGTGTAATCTCCGTAGACCTTAGCAGCTCTGGTGAATAGATGGCAATTGCCTGTTTGCCAAGGGGTACGCGCTGATTGCTGCCAAATAGAGCTTATTAATTGCTGTTTATCCCTTGCGACGGCAGCCGTCTCCTCGCCGAGCCCCATGTGCGTGCACACACAGCAGGGCTGCGCTGATCTTCGGCTGCGCCCGCATCCCCGCGGCATCCAGCGCTGCAGCAAATGCCATTTCCTAGCCCCGGATCATGCGACTTTGTGCAATCTGAAATAGTGTATTATGCAACCGGGAAAACAGCTACTTCTGCTGGTAGCCCTGCAAGCATGAGAGGCTTGGGAGCAGCCAGCGGCCTCGTAAAACTCCTCTTCCTCATTTTCGTGGTAAGAATCGGCCTCGAGCTCTCCAGCGGGATTGGATCAATTGGGTCATACAGCAGCATAAAGTTTGCTGCAGGTAGGAGCTGGGATATTCGGCTCTGAACAGGCTGCCAGAGCCTGCTGGGCCCCAGACGTTCGAGTCTGGATCTGCTCCTGCCTCCGCTCCGAGCGCTTGGTTCTAGAGACGGTTTTTGCTGGCAGCGGCGGGAGAACAAAGCTGCACGAGCTGGAGAAACGGCTGGGGTTTGCAGGATGCTGGAGAGCGATGTGGTTACCAAGTAGGTCATAAACACTTCAGTGATGATATTTACAGCGTTTCCTGCGTGTCGGAGTGCAGGACTGTGGGGAGCCAGCGAGGTTTGGAAATGCTTTGAGCAAGAGGCTTGGGGGAGGAACAATGCTCTCAATTTCATGAGATGCTGGAAGAGGTAAGGGATAGAAATGAGACCTATAGAAGCAGGTCTTGAAAGTCATTTTAGAGCATTTATGCTGCCATTTGTGAGCAGTTAAATCGGGGAGTTATTCTGTTTAGCTTAAGCTTTGGCAGGGAATTTGCTCTCTGTTTTGGTGTAGCCTCTTCTCGTACCTGCTCCTGCAGCTCCTACCTGCGTTGCTCTGTGTTCAGAGAGGAGCATGGCTGTTGTTCCCTTGCCCTTGCAGTATATTTGGCGGTTTGTTTATTTTAATTGCCAGCCTGCAGTTGCTGTTATATTTGAGAGGTATTTAAACCACCTAACATGTCCGGGGCAGGATCCGCAATGCCTTTGGTGTTGGAGCTGGACTGGGTCCAGTCCTGGAGCCCAGAACGGCTCCGGATGGCAGCGTTGTGGAGCCTGGCAGCCGCCTGCGGAAACCTTCCTTGTTTCTGGCGCGCTGGGCAGAGCTGGGCTGCCGGGCCCGGCTTCGCATGTGCCAGCCTGGCATCGCCATGGTTAACTGGAGAGGCTCTCCCTGATAGTGGAGAGGAGTCTTGGCAACTGGATGTGCTTCCTAACAGCAATTTAGGCTGGGATTCTCCTGTGGAAACCTCCCTCAGGAGCTAAAGCTCAGCACTAGACAGCAAGTAGTGATTCTTCCCCATTTTTTCACCCAGCCCCCTTCTGTATTCATCCCAAATCCCAAGGAGGGAGACAGGCCGCAGCAACAATATCAGGGTGCCTGCTGGGAAGTGGCTTGGATTCTCTCTGGAGCACCAGTACCATCTTCTAGTGTGTTTTGCCCATTCTTAAATTTCAGTCTGCGTTTTGAAATAGATTTTTAGCAGTGCTTGTAAGTTGAGACTGGTAACTGTGCTGTGCTTGGAGACGGTGATAGCGCCGTGATAAGATACCGTGCTGCCCAGTTTTCATTCCTGCTGCCTCCTTCCATGTGTCTGTGGCTACAGTTGTGCCTGGGCCAGCGACAGTTCTGCTCTGGGACGAGCTGTGCTCACTCTCTGGGGTAGCTTGAGCACTTTTCTATCCCAGCACAAACAAGGTGGTGCTTTAAGGGATGTGGTGTAGCTTCTGTTTGCTGGACCTTCTCCCAACTCGTACTTCAACTCTTTAAACCTCTTAGTCAAGCTGAGAAACGCCTGACCCCATGAGATATTGAGACAGCAGGGAGTTTCCAGATAGAAGCAGTTATTACTGTCGTAGGCGATGGTGAGTTTCACAGGGCATCTCCCAGGTGGCTTAACTGGAGCTATGAGTTATCGACGAGTCATTGTGATTTTTTTATAGTATTTCACAGGGGCTGCAACGCCTCTGCTCTGTATCCCATAACTGGGATTGCAGCGAGCCCAGCACCATTCACACCTCATGACTACATGTGTCCCTAAACCTTCCTCTTCCCTCTAACCAACGCAGCAAAGGTTAAAGCTGCAGCTTCAAGTACCAGAAAGCTGCAGCTGCTTCTGCTGTCAAGTGTAATGGTCCCGACCCTCTTCCTAAGTTGCCTGGCTGGGATTCAGGGTTCTGCTTCAGCACATCCAGGACAAACGACTGCTGCAGCGCGCTAGCGGTTCTGTGGAAACTCCTTGCAAATTCTCTTCTCTTTAACTATTTGCAGAACAAGACTAGATGCACCTCGATTGGAAACAAAATCCCTGAGTAGCTCTGTGTTGCCACCAGGTTATAACTCCGACCGTCTGTCAGGAAACAACCGGGACCAGATCCTGAAACCCAAGCGGTCCCATCGCAAAGCAGATCCCGATGCTGCTCACAGGTAGGATGGTCTCCCCTAAGAGCGATGTTTTGGGTCGTATCTCTAGGTTGGTGCGTGTCTGAGGTTCCTGGCCTCTGATGAGAGGCTGCACAGCACACTTTAAAAAACATCCTAGTTTGCACCTCCTGGGTGCTTTCTGTGGTGTAGAGATCTGTTTTATCAGAACGAGGTTCTTTATACGTTCCTCCCAGGCTCGCGGAGGCTAAGCTCTGGCTGTAAGCAGCTTACACTCTTTATCCTGTGAGTGGCATAATGAAGAAGCAATAGATTTGGCTGGCTCTTGATAATGCAGTCGTTCAGAACAATAGTTTCCCTGCAACTAATTATTTTTGACCTCTATTGCCAAGCAACCTGTGCAGCTGCGTTCAACTATATTATGAAAGCAGTCTTGGGAGAGAACGTGAGGTTTTGCTATCTGGGAAAGGTGAAGGTCCTCTTGGGAAGCTTCTCAGACCTGTTTTGATTCCAGAGCTGCATGTGTTTCTTTTTGTGTGTAACCAGACTGTGTGAATGTGTAAGCCTGACCTTCAGGAGAGCTCCTTGCTGAGGTTTCAGACAGCTTGAGCTCTGCAGCAAGGCTTCCCTTAAACACCACCATGCTGCGTGTGAATGTACAGATAGCCAGTCTGCCAACTGTCATGCAATTTTTCTGATATTTTCCAATTCCAAAGCTTCTCCGGGATTGACACGGCATTCTCTGCACATGGTATAAAAAAATAAAAGTTGGTGTGGTCCTGGGGCTCGGTCCCAGCTCATGTTTTAACCTGTCTGGGGGTGAGGAGGGTGGGGACGGCTTGTTTGTGTGCAGTGTTCATTCACCTGGACGCAGACTGGGAAAATAAATCAAGAAGGTCGACTGCAAACGAAATCTTTCCTCTGTGATCGGAGGAGTGATCACGCAGGACAAGTCTGCAGAGCCGTGAGAGCTGGTGTTCAGCCTGATGTGACCTTATTGGGGTGGGGGGGGGCTTGTGTAGACTCCTGCAGCAAATGAATGTCAAAAACACAGTTTTCTTTTAGCCTCAAAGACTCTGGTATAACATAGGTAAACAGCATGGATATCAGGTAGTGGTATCTCTTAGAGAACTCGGCAGTTGCCACCGAGGATAAAATCAGTGGTCTGCAGCCCACCAGCCCAGGTGCAGCTGAGAGCTAAGGCAGCTTTGCAGGAATAACTGATTGCGCTGTGGTAACGTTTGAGAGAACTAGCGAGAAGACAAAGGTGTTTGGAGCCGTGGTTTGATCCTGCACAAGCACCTCAGCAACTTAAAAAGGAGTGCAGCCCTGTGCTGCAAGACAGACCCCTCTGCCCAAGGGACGTCTCTTGGGGCCACAAGCTGTGCGTAGAAAGAGGTGACTGGGCTGTTTGGAAGTGTTCCTGGTGGAGGCAAAGACCAAAACTTGCCCTGGGAAGGGGAAAGACTTGCTCCATCAAAAGCAAAGTTCTCAGCCTCCCCGTGGGAGCTGCACCTGGATTATGTGTTCAGGCTCTGCTGAGTGCCCAGCACTGGACAGGCAATGTGGAAACAGTCAGTCGTATCACTCAAAGAATGCAAAACTGCAGATAGTATCTGCACAAGGAATGTCTAAATCCTGTGGTGGATGTGCTCTCACTCCCTCTTTCTCTCTCCCCCCATAGGCCACGGATTCTAGAAATGGATAAAGAAGAGAACAGGCGCTCTGTCCTCTTACCAAAACATAGGAGACGGAGCAACTTCAGCTCCGAGAACTATTGGCGAAGGTCTTACGAGTACACGGAGGACTGTGACGAGGAAGAGGAGGACGGCAGCCCAGCCAGGAAAGTTAAAATGAGGCGACACTGAGGATTTGCACTTTCCAGGCTCGCGGAGATGATGAGATTTGCCTCCAGTTTGTGAAAACTTTCTCCTCCCTCTGGCTATCTTCCGTCTAGCTTCAGTTTTGGTTTTTCCTTTCAGGCTGAAGGGTAAACAGGAAGGATCTAGCGATTTGGTTTTTATGAATGGAGGAATGCTGAGACATATGTAAGGATGGAACATGTCCAGTGCACATGGTGTCCTGAGTCATGAGTCAAACGGGCATCTCTCCCTTAGGAAGCAGATAAAGTTATGCCAGGCTGTCTGTTGGGATTTCTTTTGAAAACACCAAAAAGTTTAACTGTTTCATTGCGCAAGATTCAAGAATTGTTTTTTTGGGGTTTTTTTGTTCTGTTCTTTTTTTGTTTTGTTTTTTTTTGCTTTAACTTTCTTGTTTTCCAAATGTTCTAAATATGATGTTTGACCCCAGGAGCTGAAACTCTCTGTGGTGGCCTCGTATTCTTTGCTTCACCAAAGGGCTCCTTGGTCTGCTCTTACCTGGTTGTTGTTGGGTTTGTTTTAGGGGTGCCCTGCAGTATCTGGAAGTTTGAAGTTTTGCAGACGCCTCTTACTGCGATTGATTTCAAAGAGTTTAGGACATTTTTTTGTTGCACTTTAGTACCGGTTTTAAATGCCATAAGTTTCCTTTCTAGTCGCTTTTCCCAAGCCAGCGTGGGCTCGCAGCCTTGTGTCCCTCTCTGAGAAGAATGTACGTGAGCTCTGGTTTCTCAGTGCTGGTCTGACCAGGGGAGTATTTTGGTTGAGGAGGAAGGAAACTGGTGTCACTGAGGCTGGCCCACTATTAACCTGAGGTCTGTACTGGAGCCCTGGGGCTGCCCGGTGAGTGATCACATCGAGTATGTGCTGCGTGGCGAGAGCGAAGAGCAGGAGGAGAGACGCTGTTCTTGTGAGAACGCTTGCCTTGGGACCTCCTGAGAAGAGCTGTTCTCTGCTGCCTGGGGGGCTGGTTTTCAGCACCCTGCTCCTTGTAGGTGGAGGAAACAAGAGAGTCGAGGTGGCACAGCGTCCCAGGACAGCATCCTATTCCGAGGGACTTGTGTCAGAGCAGGAAGAGGCTGTGGCTGCGGCGTGTCCCCTCCGGGCTGGCTCTGGGAGCGAGGACGCCGCGAGGGTCTGGTTTGGCCCCAGTTCAGCGCATTCAGCAGCTGCCCCTCCCCTCCTGGCTTATTCTTGGGGGAGGGAGTTTTCTGGTTGCTACAGAAAATGCTAAGAATTGGGTGTTTGGCCCCATGGAGTTAGTGTTAGAAAGTCTGCTGCCTTCCTCCTCTTCTCCCACCCGGTTTGCGTTAGGCCAGATTGAAGCCTCAGCGTTTTCTAAGTTTGGGGCCCGACACCATATTTAGAACCAAACTTTTAAGAAACTTCCTCAAATAGATTCTTTGAACCTAAGTGTTGGCAGTTGTAAGGAGTAGTCTTATTTTAAAATTTTTACTGCTTTGCCCTCCCTCAAATTGTAGTTTTTCTTAGTGTCGTGTCCCCCACACACTTCATGGTCTGCACGCTTGGCAATAAAAAGATGTAATATATTTTGAAACCTGTTTGCTGCTGTCTTGAGGGGGTCACAGTCAAAAAAAAAAACCCCAAACCAGAACCCAGTTGTTTCCCGGAGTGCTGTTCCTTGGCAATCGAGCACGCTTGCTGACATCTGGTCCTCAGTGTACTTTTCCTTCCCCGCTGACTTCTGCAGCTCCTGTCGCTCACCTGTTGTTGGGGTTATTGCTCAAGCTGGATCTAGCGGTCAAATTAGTGCAAAGGAAATTACTGTCACCCTGTCTCTGATTCCCTCTACCCAATGGCTTTCCTGGTGGGAGCCCCCGCTGGCTCCGTGCAGAGGTACGGGCACAACCTCGCAGCCAGCCTTCGAAGGGACCTCTCTTGTTTGCCTAGTGATCACAAACTTCACACTTCTGCTTCTGAAACCATTAAAAATCAATTTTCAGACCACACGTAGCATTTGAAAGGGTGTTCCTCACCCTCCCAGCTTTCTGCAGAGAAACCAGGCCAGCTCTTGGCTGCAAACCCCCTGTTTTGGAAAGCTTGATATTCCCCTGATAGCAAACGGAACACAGGGAGCAGTGATCCCTTCTCCTCTGTAGGGCTGGTGCAAATATCTCTGGCAAGCTGGCGACCTGCAAGCAGGATGCCCAGCAGTGGCTGCTCCAGATTGTCTTTCTGGACTCATCCTGGCCATGCTCTCCTCCGTGTCGTGTCGTGTTGGTGGCAGCGGTCGCTGCCGGAGGTCTCGGCTCTGTGCAGCCTGCTCTCCCCCAGTAGCGCTCAATTTTACACCTACACTCTGCAATATGGGTACTATACCCTGGTGTCAAAGTGAAGCTGGAGGCAGCCAGCCTTTCCGCAGAGAGGGATCCACGTTGGCTCAATCTCCACCAAAGGCTCAACGAGGATCCTGAGGTCTAAACCTCCAGCCCGGTACCAACCATCACCTCATCCTGGTCCTCCTGCAGTCTGGACACATGCGAGTTTCCTCCTTTTCCCCATTGGGGATTCCTGCTGCTGTGGTGAGGAGCTCTCCCCTCCCTCCTTCCCCCTGCCCCATGCCTGTGCCGTGGGTCGGAGCCGGCAGCCGTGGCTGGAGGGACGGGAGTTGCTCCTCGCCGGAGCTGCTCCCCAGCCGCTGTCTGTTCTCGTGTGTGCTTGGTTTTAACCAGGCTGGTTTGGGGTTTGACACCTTGAAGAGAGGGAGAGTGGGATGTAATCGGTCTGATCTCTTGGGTGAGGAGTCTCCAGCGTGTGGGCAGGTATCTTCCCCACCTGTACAGACATTTTCTATACATACAGATATATATGTGTAGATAACATGGTTTTTTAACTCTTTCGAACTGAACAAGATCAGAGTGAAACCTTGATATGAAATGAGAAGACACATTTTTCACATGGATCCAGATGTCTGAATCCCTTAATGTCACCTATCTGATAAGACTGGGTCAAAAACCCTGGTCACCCCGTTGGCTTTGTCGTGTCGGTCGTGTGGTCTGACCTCTTCACCCACCCACAGCGTGTTGTTTGTGTAACCTCAGCCATAAACTGGGAATAAGGCTACGTCCAGTGCGATGGTCCCACACACCCAGACCACGAGAACTGTCTTTCCTGAGGAACGGGAAGGAAAGCGGGGTTTGTCCGTGCTTCTCTGCAAAGAGCAGGAGGAATTGGGGATTTTTTTGTATCTTGAGAAGACTTGTTCATCAAACTAAAGCTCTTGCATTGGTCGCATGGGCTCGATATGTCTGTAGGAAGAGAAGAAAGGGCTGTTTGCTGGTGGGAAGGGGTGAGTGGGCTCAGGGAGGGGCTGTCGGTCTGCGGTGGGTCCCTGTGCAGGCAGGGATGCAGGCAGGGGAGCCTGGGTTGCCACATCTGGCTCCGTACCCGCTGAGCTCTCATCCAGCTGTTAGCCAAGAGCTGTGACAGCGGGAGCTGCTGTGACAGCAGGAGCTGCTATGACAGTGCGAGCTGCAGTCCCAGCCCCGAGGTTTGGCTCATCCTGGAGGTCAGGGGCTGCCACCCGCGGTACCAGCACGAGCCGCCGTTTGCCGTGACCAGAGCTGAATCCCTTGGGTTTTGGTGCTGTTGGCACCTTGCGCTCACCACGACGTGTCCGAACCCTGCGGGTTGAAATGGCTGCGATGCTCTAAGGAGCACGCGGGGGAACAGGGTCCAGACCCCTGCCAGCAGCAAATAGTCTTTTATCTGCCAAAAGTGTTCACTTTCCCCATCGGGAGGAGAAATATTCAGCCGAGAAGCACATCTCTGCTCCTTCCCGCACCCCTGCCCACACTTAAAAGTTCTGGCTGACTTTAGTTTTGTTTTTTTAAAGATTCTAATTTTTTTGTTTTGTTTTGTTACGAATAAAAATTAAAAAAAAAAAAAAAAGAAAGTGGCAATATTTTTTTCCTTAAGCTTTTCCTAGGAAAAAGCGTGGTTTGTAACAAAGTTGTACAGTTCTGAAGTTTGAGATACGAGAAGTACTGTGTGAAACGCTGTAAATGGGGCAGAGATTATTTTATGTACAGTCTGATGAGGGGGGAATCTTTTAATCCTGGTTGATTCTTAGGAAGAATTTGGTTCTTCACTGTCAGGGTTTGGAATTTCATGGTTTCATTATAAATTTTTTTTCTTGTATAGATTGCTGCATTAATTGAATAAAAGCAGAAAGCATCGCTCTGCCTGCCTGTGTGGTGGTGCTGGTGGCTGGGATTTGTGCCTCACGTCCCCCCAGCAGAAACGAGGTTGCGGGGAACTGCTTCTAAATAAAGGGAGTCTCTGGTTCCCTGAGGACGGAGCGGCCAAACACAGTGTCTGTCCCTCCTGTGCTGCCCTAGAAAGCGGGGATGGGGCTGTCTGTCCTCCTCCTGCTTTCCATCCTCAGGGACTTGCCGCAGCCAGTGCCCGATCCCCAACTGTCCCCAGCCCTCTGCGGGGGCTGCACCCCATGCTTCAGCTTCATATGGAGCCCCTTGTCCTCCCTGGCTGGTGGATGGGTGTGCAGTGCCTGAGAGGGGATGATGTGGCTGGATGGGGTCTGTTGGCCTTGCATGGTGGCCTTCCTCCTCCTCTTCCACCACCGTGAGCTCCTGTCCGCTCTGGTGATGTCTTCTCCATCTCCCAGGATCAAATCCTTTCCTTCTGTCCATCCAGGAGTCCATCACTGGGGCATCAGGTCAATGAGGAGCGGCTAAGGGAGCTGGGGGGTTCAGCTGGAGAACAGGAGCTGAGGGGAGACCTTCTGATCTCTGAACTGCCTGAAAGGAGCTTGGAGCCAGGGGGGGTCGGGCTCTGCTCCCCAGGAACAAGCGCCAGGACCAGAGGAAACGGCCTCAAGTTGCGCCAGGGGAGGTTGAGGTTGGATCTGGGGAACAATTTCTTCCCCAAAGGGCTGTGGGGCATCAGAACAGGCTGCCCAGGGCAGTGGTGGAGTCACCATCCCTGGAGGGGCTGGACAGACGGGATGAGGTTCTCAGGGACGTGGGGCAGTGCCGGGGTGGGGTAATGGTTGGACTCAATGATCTTGAAGGTCTCTTCCAACTCAAGTGATTTTGTGATAGCCCTCACTCCCCCCTGAGGGTGTTTTCCACCCCAAACCCCACATCACCCCAAAGTGGCATCTCCCTGGGGTTAGTCAGCAGGGAGGGGCTGCCCTGCCCTGCCGGGGTGACTCACCCCCACCCTGGGCCAACGCCATCGTGGCACCAGGCAGGGCTACGGCCATCACCCAGCTGGGGACAGGGCCCAAATACTGACGGCAGCAGCCGGCAGGGCGCTGATCCCGGCCCTGCTCGGCAGGTCCGCTCAGCGCTGTGCTCAGCTCCCCGAGCCCCAGGCTCGGTGGCCGCGGTGCCGCCGGGACACCCATGGCGGTGGGGCCTGTGGGCTGGGATGAGGCCCTGCATCCCACACACACCGTGGTTGTGGGGGTCCTGTGGCCAGGGTGAACAGCCTGGGTGGGGATGCCCTCTGTGTTCCCCAAACCACAGAGAGAAAAAATGAAAGAAAGAGGAGAAAAGAGAAAATAAATAAATAAAGCGCCCGTAGAGGGCGCGTAGGGTGCGGGGGTGGGAAACTACAAATCCCGTCGTCCCCCGCGGCGGCGCATGCGTAGCGCTGGTGGGAGGGGCTGCGCCGCGCGGTGCGCGCGGTCGGGCGGTGATTGGTGCGGAGGGTTGTCAGTCAGGGCTGCGCCCCGCCCCGCCGCGGCGGTGCCTGCCCCGGGCTCGGCGCGCGGCGCTCGGCGCTCGGCGCGCGCACCGGGACCCGCACCGGCACCGGGACCCGCACCCGGTACCGCCCCCGGTACCGCCCCCAACGGCACCGGCACCGCCCGCCCCGGGAGCGGCACCGGCACCGCCCGCCCCGGTACCGGCCCCGGGATCGCCGGCCCCGCCCGCCCCGGCCGGTACCGCGCCGCCACCGGCCCCACCATGATGAAGTTTCGGTTCCGGCGGCAGGGCGCCGACCCGCACCGCGACCGCCTCCGCCACGATCTCTTCGCCTTCAGCAAGGTGCGCCCGGGGCGGGGGGGAGCGGCGGCGGCCGACCCCGGGCGGGTGGGGACCACAGGGAGTCACCGGGAGTGTCGGGCCGGGCCCCGGGAGCGGGGTGCGGGCAGCCCCCCCGGTGGCGCAGGCTCCGGTAGCCCCCGGGCGGGATGCTGCCCCGGGGAGGGGAGCAGTGCGCGGGGTGCCGCCCCGCGGGGACCGGGGTGCAGCCCCGGGGGTGCGGCCGCGGTGTGGAGCCACGCACCGGGACGCCCGGCTGCCCGGGGAGCAGGTCTGGCCCCGGGGAGGGGGCACCCCCGGGGAGAGCAGGGGTTGCGCCGGGGTGGCTGCATCCCCGCGGGTGGGTACCGGGACCCCAGGAGCAGGATGCGCCCCGGGGAGCAGGCGGGGGGGCTGCTCTCCTCCCCTGGGGTGCAGGGTGCACCCCGTCCCGCACCGCAGGGGCACCCTGGGGCGGGATGCGACAACCCCCGGTGCGACAACCCCCTTACCGGGCACCACGGGGGTGAGGGCTCCCCTAAGCATCCCGGTTCCCGCACTGCCCCCGTTTTTTGGGGTACCCCACGGCCCCCCATCCCGTCTGACCCTGCAGCATCTCAGGTTGTGTGCCCCATATGGGGGCTCAGCCCCTCAGCCCAAACACCCATACCACTGGGATATGGGGGGGCTGGACCCCCTACATCAGCAGGAAGGGCCATGGTGATGACCCCTGGGGCTGGGGGTCCCCTTGCACCCCAAGGACGGGGGCATCAGAGGCCCAGAGCTTTGTGCCCCCACCAGCGCCAGGGAGGTTTCCCGCTTGGCCCCCTCGTTCAGGGTGGGGAACCCCTGGGGCTCATCAAGCAACCTGGGGATCTCACCAGCCCTGGGGTGCTGGACCCTTCCCCAGCAGGATGGGCTGTGCTGGGGGTGCCCGGCTGGGGAGTCCGTGTTCCCCATCCCGGCAGCCCTGCTGTGGTGGGACTATCGCCCTGCCCTGGCCCTGGGGGCAGGAGAAAACTGGCAGCAGCCCCAGACCGCGTCCATCCGTCTGTCCGTCCTTCAGCAGCAGCGCGGCACTGGTGGTTTGCCAGGCACTCGCTCAAAATCACGGTGGGGACCCCCGGCTCGCCCCGCAGCAGGACTGGGCTGGAGGTGTCGGGGTGCGCTGCGGTGGGGGGGTCACAGCCGGCACCCACGGCCCTGTCACCCCAAACTCCCCACTGTGGGCAAGAGTCTGGCTGAGGTGCGGAGCTCAGCCCAACCGGAGCCCCCCACTTTTGGGATGGAGGATCCCGCAGCCGGATCCTGCCTGAGCAGGCGCTTTGGGGGGTCTGCGCCCAGTGGGGTGTCCTGGGGGGGCCGGGGAGCAGCCCCACTCGGGCGCTGGGGCCGCCAGCTGCCCACCTGCCTCCCATTAAGGGTTGTTTTTCCTCCCGAGCTCCAGATCTGCCGGGGATTTGCAGTAATTTGGCCGGGAACGTGCGTTGGCCGGGCCGGCACCGCCTGCCGGATGCAGCCGGGCGGGAGCAGGGGGAGCTGCCAACAGGGTCCCCCATTCGGGGTTTGGGGAGCTGCGTTTTGGGGGAGCATTGGAGGGTCTTTGCTGGGATTGTCGTATCGGTCCCCAACCTAAAGCATCACCAGGATGTCCTTATGCAGCTCCCACCACCATCCTCAAGCATCCCAGGGCGATTTGGGGTGACCCTGCGTGGGGCTGCCACAGGGACCGGGAACCACAGGTGTCCGCTAACTCACCCCCCAGCCCAGCTGGGACTCCCTGGGTGGGCTGGGGATGTTGTCACCCTCCCGAAGGTGGCCCTGGGGTGATGGTGGCTGTGCCAGCGGGTGTGCAAAGCCACCCCAGACAAAGGGAGCGGGTCAGGATCCGGCCAGTCTGGCTCCGGCGGCCTCCGTATCGTCTGATCCTGCCGTCGCCACTCAACCCAGCTGTCCCCAGGGCTGCTCCCCCGGGAGCCCCGCGGTCCCCTGGCCGCGGGCTGGGGCGGTGGGTGCCCCCCGCGTCCCCCCGCTGCCAGCTGGGCGGCCTCTCCCCAGCCAGCGAGTCCGGGCACGTCGTCACCGGCCGGGACTTCCTTGGGAAGGTGCCCGCGGGCGGCACGCGGCTCCAGCGGGGACGTCCCCGGTGTCGGCGGGTCCCGCTCGCCTGGTTCTGCTGCCCGGCACTGCGGACCCCTGGGGGACATCGTGGTGGGGGTCCCTCTGGGGCTGAGCTGGACCCTGCTCACCCCTCTGGGGGTGTCCACACTTTGGGTGGGCGGTTTAGGGTGGGGGTTACCTTCCCCAAGATGCTAGTGGGTTGTGGGGTGTCGTGCAAGCTCAGACCTACCCTGGCCCTTGGTGTGGCTGTTGAGTTTGGTCTGTTTTGAGGTGTCGGGTGGAAATGGGGTGAGGACTAGTGTCCCTCCTCCCCAAAGACCCCTGCTTGGAGGCATTGGGAGACGAAGCAGCATCCTCATGGTCCTGCTTTGCAGGGATGAAGCTCAGGCTGGTGTGGGATGGAACCGTGGGGGTGAGAGGGAGTTTGGGGGGGCTCAGGGGTGGGGGGTCCAGGCTCTGACCTGCCTGTCCCCACGGCAGACGGTGGAGCATGGATTCCCCAGCCAGCCCAGCGCCCTGACCTACGACCCCATCCTGCGCGTCATGGCCATCGGCACCAAGGCGGGAGCCGTCAAGCTGTATCCTTTTCAACCTCCGCGAGGGCAGGAGGTAAGGACCCCCCCCAAACACACACACACCCCCCCGGCTGCCCCCATCCCAGGGACACCGGGAGACGTGGCCGTGCTGGCTCATCCGGCAGCGCCTCGTCCGTCCAGCTGGGCTGCAGCTGGGCTGGAGAGGGGGGGACGGAGGAAGCCCCCGCCTTGCCCAAAACACCGAGGGAGCAGAGGGGCTCGGCTGTCCTGGGCAGGGGGTGCTTCCCAGTGTCACACCCCTTATCCCCAGGGGGGCTCCTGGTTGTGCCACCTTCGGGGGGACAACACGGCGGCGGCTGCCGGATGAGCCCTGCAAGGGGCTGCGGGGCCTCTGGCCAGTTTGGCGCTGGGGTGGGGGGGCTGCAGCGGGCGCTGAGCCCGGTCCCGGGTGGGGGGCCGGGGGTGGGGGGGCTGAGGGGGACGCGGGGCCTGGCCGGGCTTTGTTGCCGGCGGCGTGCAGGGAGACTTCAGCGGGCTGCTGGCGGGCGGCCAGGCCTGGATGCGGCCGCGCTCGGGGGGCCCCGCGCCGCAGGAATGCGGGGGGGGGCGCGGGGGCGGCTGCGCCCGCATCGGGGTTGGGGTCAGAGTTGGGAAGGGGAGGGCCACCGTGCTCCCCCTCCCCCAGGCCGGCGGCTCGCTGCCTCCCGAGCACAAAGATGGCGGGTTTTGTTCTGCCGGGGCTGCCCCCGTGCCAGCCCCTGCTGCGACGTCGCCGGCCGCTCCGCTCGGCCGCCTCGCCACCGGCCACCGGCTGCGGCCACCCCCAGATCGAACCCCCCGGGGACCGCAGGGCCGATGCTGTGGGAGGCTGCGGAGCCCTGGGCATCCTCTGCAGGGATGGTTTTGGGGTGGTACCCAGCTCAGGGGTGGCACGGTGCTGCCCATGGCACTGTACCCAATGCTGGCACTGCAGCTGGTGGCCACCCAGCCCTGCTCTGGTTGCCACCGAGAAGATGCTTCTGGAGGTTCACGGTGCCGGGCGAGGCGGCAGCTACAGCTGGCCTGACTGGTGCTACTGGTTAGTGGGGGGCACCCATGGGTGCTCCCCGGCCAGGATGGGTGGATCTGGCTGCAGACAGCCTGGCATCGAGGGGCTGCCACAGCCTGGGGTGTCCCCTGGGGCAGCTGGGGGTCCCCGGGTTCAGACCCCCATTGTGGTGAGCCAGTGCCACCAGTGCTCCCCGAGGGCTGCTGGTCTTTGGGCCCGCGGCACCATTGGGTGGGCAAGTCCCCGAGCATGGGTGGCATCCCCCATCCCTGCAGCACCCAGAGCCCCCCACGTGCTCCCCCTGCACACCCCCACGTCTAGCCTCCCCAAAAGCCTCCCCGGTTCTCTCCTGGCTCTGCCGGCTCGGCCATGCGTGGCGCTGCCAGACAGCTCTTGCCTGTCGGTCCGGGCAGAGCCGCCGGGCCAGTTCTCGGCACCGGGAGCGAGGACTGGGGGGCCAGCAGGCACAAATCCCCGGCACACGATGCGCTGAGCCGTAGCCGCACCATGCACAGGTGATGCCATGCTGGGGGAAGCGGCTCACTGGGTCACGGGGGTGGCGGGTCGGGGGTGCTGTGTGGTGCCGGAGCTGCCCCCCAGGCCCTGCCCCGGTTCCTGCGTTGCCGGTGGAGGAGCTGGGACCAGTCGGGTGAGTGGGGCTGTGCCGGCGCATGCCAAACCCCACCCTGCCGCCGCTGCCTGCCGGGCTGGCTGGGGCTGCCGCAGGCACCTCTGCACGGCCACAGCCCTGCGGCTGAGGAAGAGGAGGGTGGCAGGGGCCGGCCTGGCCCTTGCGCACCCACCGGCTCCATCCTGACCCGCGGTGTCCTGGTTGGGGTGCCCAGTGCATCCCTGGGGTGCTGCGGGGGATGCTCAGCCCTGGCTCTCCCTGGGGCTAAACTGGCTCCTGTTTGCAGAACTGTGACCTGGGGGGGGATTTGGGGGGTCCAGGCATTCTCTGGGGTTGCGGGGGGCAGCTCTACCCTCGTTACTTCTTTGACGACTGCCCCAGATACGGCGCGCCAGGCGTGGAGCTGACGGGCTTGCACAAGGAGATGGCCACTGTCACCCAGCTGCACTTCCTCCCTGGCCAGGTAGGTGGGTGGGCCTGGGGGGCCTGGTGGCAGCTCCCCCAACCCCTCACCCACCCTGCTGTGTGTCCCCCCCACCCAGGGCTGGCTCCTCTCCCTCCTGGATGACAACACGCTGCACCTCTGGGAGATCTGCCAGAAGGACGGCTGCTCCCACCTGGAAGAGACCCGCAGCTTTGGCCTCCCAGGACGCCCAGGGTCCGATAGCAATAAGTATTTGCCTGGGGGGGTTCCTAGCTGCCTCCCCCTTGTGGGGCTGCAGCTGAGAGTGATGCTGCTGCCGGCTGGGAACGGCACATGGGAGCAGCCGTCGGTGGGATGGCAGCCAAGGTCCCCTCGCTGGTGGCTTCCCCCCTGGGATGCTCCCCCGATCCCGACTGGGATGCTGTGGGGGGGGGAAACTCAGCCCTGGGCTTTTTATAGGTGCTGGCAGCGCTTGAGGTGATTAATGGCTCTAATTGCTCTTAGCGCTGGTGCTGTCTCTGTCCCCATCCTTCTGGGCCAGCAGGGATGGGGATGCAGCGTTGGGGCAGGGGAGGTTTGGGGTCTCTGTGCCGCTCCCCCAGACCCAGCCCGGGGCTGACGCAGCCCCTGTTCCCCCCCAGCTGCTCCCCTGGCATCACACGGGTGACGGTGGTCCTGCCGGTGGCCACTGGCGCGGTGGCCTGCCTGGGCACGGAGGGCGGCGCGGTTTACTTTGTCACCCTGCCCGACCTGGCGCTGCTGGAGGACAAAACCCTCTTCCCAGATGAGATCCTGCAGAGGTGAGCCCCAGCGGCCCCGTGCCCCCTCCCCACCGCTCCCAGCCCCCCCTGAGCCTCCTGTGTCCCCCCCCCACGCAGTGTCCCTGATGAGTACCGCTGCGGGAAGGCACTGGGGCCCGTGGAGTCCATCCAGGAGCACCCACGCGACGGCGGTCGGCTCCTCATCGGGTACAGCCGGGGGCTGGTGGCCCTCTGGGAGCAGAGCACGCGAACCGTCCAGCACCTCTTCCTGGGGAACCAGGTACTGGGGCTGCTGGGGGAGCTGGGGAGGCTGTGGCCTCGCGTGTCCCCCCCCTATGCTGAGTGTTAACCCCCGCCATGTGCCCCCACAGCAGCTGGAGAGCCTGGCCTGGGAGCAGAGCGGGAAGAGCATCGTCAGCTCCCACAGTGACGGCGGGTACATGGTGTGGGCGGTGGGTGACACCGGCCAGAGGACCCACCAGCCCGTCATGTCCACCATCCCCTACGGTACAGGGAGGGGGGGGACTTGCGGGGGGCTGGGGGTTGATCACCCCCTCCCAGCACCAGTGTTACAACCGCAGGGTGAAAATCTTCATTTCAGGTCCATTTCCTTGCAAAGCCATCAGCAAAATCCTCTGGCGGACCTGCGAGTCAGGGTACGTCCCTGTGGCATGGGGGGCTCTGCTCTGGCATGAACCCCCCCAGCAGCTGTGCTGGGCTAGTGATGGGCACCAGGGGGACGTGGGCTGTGGGGGAAGATGCCCCGGGGGTCTGGGGTCTGATGGAGGCTGCTTCATCCTCCCAGGAACCCCTTCATCATCTTCAGCGGGGGGATGCCGCGGGCCAGCTATGGTGACAGGCACTGTGTCACCGTGCTGCAGGGCCAGACCCTGGCCACACTGGACTTCACCTCCCGCGTCATCGACTTCTTCACTGTGCAGAGCGCTGAGACACCCGAGGGAGGTATGTCCTGGTGGGGAGGGGGTGATGCGGGTGTCTGCTGGCAGCAGCCATGAAGTGGTAGATGCCCCATCCCTGGAGACATCCCAGGCCAGGCTGGATCGGGCTCTGAGCAACCTGATCTGTGTGAAAATGTCTCTGCTCATGGCAGGGGTTGGACTGGATGAGCTTGGAATGTCCCTTCCAACCCAAACTACTCTATGTCCCCCCGGTCCCCAGGCTTTGAGAACCCACGTGCCCTCGTGGTGCTGGTGGAGGAGGAGCTGGTGGCCATCGACCTGCAGATGCCGGGCTGGCCCGCCATCCCTGCGCCCTACCTGGCACCGCTCCACTCCTCCGCCATCACCTGCTCCTGCCACGTCTCCAACGTGCCCCTCAAGCTCTGGGAGAGGATCATCAGCGCCGGCGAGCAGCAGAGCCCCCGGCTCTCCTCTGCGGTGAGCAATGGGAGTCCCTGAGCCCCCCAGGAAGGGCTGGTGGAGGGGTGACGCTTGCTCCCACTCCCAGCGGATGGTCTCACTCCGTCCTTCCCTCCATCCCTCCAGGCTTGGCCCATCGACGGGGGGAAGAACCTGGCCCAGGAGCCCACGCAGAGGGGGCTGCTCCTCACCGGGTGAGTGGCCTGGCAGTGGGGAGGGGGGTCCTGGGAAACCCAAAATTCACCCGGTGGGAGGATTAGGGGAGACATTCTCAGCCCCTTCCCATGTGGTGGGGTGGTGGGAGTGGGATGTAGGGGGCGGGGGGCTCTGGCTGCTCGTATCAGGTGGGCTGACCCTCCCTCTTGTTCAGCTTGGTGGCCGGGTAGGAGTGTGTCACCCACTGCCTTGTCCCCCTCCCTGTCCTCCCTCCTGGCACACACACAGGCGGCTCTTGTTAGCCGGGCAGATGTCAGGGCCCTGCGCTAACAGGGCCTCCCTGTGTCCCCCCCAGGCACGAGGATGGCACGGTGCGGTTCTGGGACGCCTCGGGGGTCTCCCTGAAGCCCCTCTACAAGTTGGGTACCGCCAGCATCTTCCAGACGGACTGTGAGCACAACGACAGCCTCAACCAGTCGGGCGAGGAGGAGTGGCCGCCTTTCCGAAAGGTGAGGTCCCTGGGGTGGGGGGGACACTGGTGAGGACCCCAGGGTGGGGGAGACACTGCTGTGGACCCCAGCAGCCCCCTGCTTTTGCCACACCGGGAGGGGCAAGCCCAGAGCCGGGCACAGAGGATGCACCCGGCGAAGCCATCCCGGCTGCGCCCGGGGAACGTGTCCACTGGCGCGGGGCACAGCTGCTGTGTGACGCCCCGTGGGGACACAAGGGACGCTTGTTCCGTGTGTCCCATCTCGTGGGTCCGCCCTGGTGTCGGGGGAGAGCCAGGGGACACGTGGGGACAGACCTTTCCTGGGCGTGATGCCCAGAGCGGCCCGTGCCCTGCAGCCGGTGCCCGCCAGCTGCTGGGGGAGACAAGGGAGCACACAGCGGGGGCTGCCCTGCAGCTGTGTGAAGGTGCCAACCCCTCCGATCCCCCCTGCAGGTCGGCTGCTTTGATCCCTACAGTGACGACCCGCGCCTGGGCGTGCAGAAGATTGCACTCTGCAAGTACACAGCCAAGATGGTGGTGGCCGGCACGGCGGGGCAGGTAGGGCAGGGGGACGCCTCTGAGCACCCCATTGGGGTAACATGGCACTGGGGAGGCCAAACCTTGAATCTTGGGGTCAGTTTTGGGCTGCTCATGACAAGAAAGCCCTTGAGGTGCTGGAGCGAGTTGAGAGAAGGGAACGGAGCTGGGGAAGGGGCTGGAGCACAAGTGTGATGGGAGCGGCTGAGGGAGCTGGGGGTTCAGCTGGAGAACAGGAGCTGAGGGGAGACCTTCTGATCTCTGACCTGCCTGAAAGGAGCTTGGAGCCTGGGGGGGTCGGGCTCTGCTCCCCAGGAACAAGCGATGGGACCAGAGGAAACGGCCTCAAGTTGCGCCAGGGGAGGCTGAGGTTGGGTCTGGGGAACAATTTCTTCCCCAAAGGGCTGTGGGGCATTGGAACAGGCTGCCCAGGGCAGTGCTGGAGTCACCATCCCTGGAGGGGTTGAACAGACAGAGATGAGGTCTCAGGGACATGGGGCAGTGCCAGGAGTGGGTTAACAGTTGGACTTGATGATCTTGAAGGTCTTTTCAACCAAAATGATTCTATGATTCTATTCTATGACCCCCACGCCTGTCAGTGAAGGGTTCCCACCCACGGGGTTTGGCCCCCAGCTTGCAGCAGGGTGACTGTCCTGGGCTGGCACATGTCCCCCACCATTCCTGCTTGTCCCCTGCAGGTGCTGGTGATGGAACTGAGCGATGAGAAGTCAGAGCATGCGGTCAGCGTGGCCACCGTTGACCTGCTGCAGGACCGCGAGGGCTTCACCTGGAAGGGCCACGACCGGCTGGCGCCCAGGAACGGGCCCCTGCCCTTTGCCCCCGGCTTCCAGCCCAGTGTCCTGGTGCAGTGCGTCCCCCCCGCCGCCGTCACCGCCGTCACCCTCCACTCCGAGTGGAACCTGGTGGCGTTCGGCACCAGCCACGGCTTTGGACTCTTCGATTATTACCGGCGCAACCCCGTGCTGGCCAGGTATGGATTTTGGTGCCGGGGATGGATGTGGCGGGGGTCCAGGTGCTGAGCAGCATTGCTGCCCGCAGGTGTACGCTGCACCCCAATGACTCGCTGGCCATGGAGGGGCCCCTGTCCCGCGTGAAGTCCCTCAAGAAGTCCCTGCGCCAATCCTTCCGCCGCATCCGCAAGAGCCGCGTGTCGGGCAAGAAGCGGCTCAATGCCAGCAGCCCCTCCAGCAAGGTGGGCAGGTGGGGGCCCCACGGCTGCTCCTTGTCCCCGTCGGGCAGAGACTGACCCCCGTGTCCCACTCCCCAGGTGCATGAGGCCAACGCACAACTGGCCGAGCAGGCGGGACCCCACGAGGTGGAGATGACGCCCGTGCAGCGGCGGATCGAGCCCCGCTCGGCTGATGACTCGCTCTCAGGGGTGGTGCGGTGCCTCTACTTTGCAGACACCTTCCTCCGAGATGGTGAGACCTCCCCCTTCCCTGGGAAGAGCCCCTGAGCTGGGTCTGGCTGGTCCAGTGCCATAGGGAGGGAGCTCTGACGCTGCTCCTGTCCCCGCAGCCGCCCACCACGGCCCCACGATGTGGGCAGGGACCAACTCGGGCTCGGTCTTCGCCTACGCCCTGGAGGTGCCGTCGCAGGAGAAGTTTTCGGAGCGGGCGGTGGAGGCGGTGCTGGGGAAGGAGATCCAGCTGATGCACCGGGCGCCAGTGGTGGCCATTGCCGTGCTGGACGGGCGGGGGAACCCCCTGCCCGAACCCTACGAGGTGTCGCGGGACCTGGCCAAGGCCCCTGACATGCAGGGGAGTCACTCCATGCTCATCTCGTCCGAGGAGCAGTTCAAGGTGAGCCTGGCAGGGGCCATCCACAACGTGTCCCCTGTCCTCTCTGGGTGTCCCCATCACCCCAGGGGCAGCGATGGGGCTGGAGGTGACTGGCCAGGTCCCGGGGCACTCCTGTGCCTGTCCCTGGTGTGGTGGTTCCAAGGGCTCCCGTGGCGGGAGGCTGCTCGGGTGTCCCTAAAAACCCCGCAGGTTCCTGTTCCCCCCAACATGACTCCTCTCAACCCCCCAGGTCTTCACGCTGCCCAAAGTGAGCGCCAAGACCAAGTTCAAGCTGACGGCACACGAGGGCTGCCGGGTGCGGAAGGTGGCCTTGGTGAGCTTGGCCAGCGCCAGCTCCGAGGAGCGGCTGGAGAACTGCCTGGCCTGTCTCACTAACCTGGGGGACATCCACATCTTCACCGTCCCTGGCCTGCGGCCCCAGGTCCACTACAGCTGCATCCGCAAGGAGGACATCAGCGGCATCGCCTCCTGCGTCTTCACCAAGCACGGCCAGGGTGAGGCCACCGGTCCTGGGCTGGGGGTGATGGCCCTGGTAGATCACAGAATCCCAGGATGGTTGGGGTTGGAAGTGACCTTTGGAGATCATCCAGTCCAACCCACCTGCTAACGCAGGTTCACCCAGAGCAGATCACACAGGAATATGTCCGGGTGGGTTTTGAATGTCTCCAGAGGAGACTCCACAACCTCTCTGGGCAGTCTGTTCCAGGGCTCTGGCAGCTCAAAGGAAAGAAGTTTCTCGTCTTCAGATGGAACCTCCTGTGTTTCAGTCTGTGCCCGTTGCCCCTCATCCTGTCATTGGGCACCACTGAACAGAGTCTCGTCTGTCCTCTTGACACCCACCCTGTAGATATTTCATAGAATCATAGAATGTCCTCAGTTGGAAGGGACCCACAAGGATCATCGAGTCCAACTCCTGTCCCTGCACAGGACAACCCCACAGTTCACACCATGTGTCTGAGGACGTTGTCCAGTGTCTTCTTGAACACTGTCAGGCTTGAATATTGTCAGCATCAATAAGATCCCCTCTCAGCCTTCTCTTCTCCAGCTGAACAGCCCCAGATCTCAGCCTTTCCTCAGAGGTGCGACATCATCCCTGGCTGCAGCCCCACAGAAGGTTTTTGTTGTCCCTTCCGATTCCAGGTTTCTACCTAATTTCGCCATCTGAGTTCGAGCGCTTCTCGCTGAGCGCCAGGAACGTGACAGAGCCGCTGTGCCGGCTGGAGGTCGCCCGGCTCCAGGACACCTCCTGCCTCAGGTGGGATGTGTCCCCTGGGGCTTTGCCCCTTCAGCACCCCTGTACCCCCACCCCGTGGCACCAGCTCTGGCGGTAACTTCTCCCTGTGTTCCTTCCAGCAACAGCTCGACGGCGACGCTGAAGCTGCCGCAGGCAAACGGCACCCATGTCCCGCACAGCCCCGAGGGCCAGCACTCCCCCAGTGACAGCGACAGTGAGTGTCTGCCCTGTCCCCGCCACGTTCCCCGTGTCCCCACGGCTGCCCCCCAGCCTTCCCTGTCTCCCCAGGGTCCCCCGAGGAGCACCCGGCTGCCTTCTCGCCTGGCCCCATCGACTCCCCCAACAGCAGCCTGGAGAACCCTCTGGACACCACCGGGGACATCACCGTGGAGGAAGTGAAGGATTTCCTGGCGTGAGTCGGGGGGATGATGGTGTAACCAGCACCGAGGGGTCATAGGGGTGTCCCCAGCCACCCCTCATCCTGCTCTGTCCCACAGGTCCTCAGAGGAAGCCGAGAAGAACCTGAGGAACGTCAGTGAAGACGAGGCCCGGCCAGCGGGGATCCTCATCAAGTGAGGTGTGTGGGGGGCTGGAGGGGTCTCAGGTAGGCACAGGGGTCAGAAGGAGGTTGGAACATGGAGGGGATTGGTCTGTTCTCCCAAGGAACAAGCACCAGGACGAGAGGAAACGGCCTCAAGTTGCGCCAGGGGAGGTTTAGAATGGATATTGGGAACAATTTCTTCCCCAAAGGGCTGTGGGGCACTGGAACAGGCTGCCCAGGGCAGTGCTGGAGTCACCATCCCTGGAGGGGTTGGACAGACAGAGATGAGGTTCGCAGGGACACGGGGTAGTGCCAGGGCTGGGTTATGGTTGGACTCGATGATCTGGAGGGTCTCTTCCAGCCGAAGTGATTCTATGATTCCATGGCACAGCTCCGGCTGCAAAACCCATGGAGCCGGGGGGGTTCGGAGCTGGGATGCCCCGTCATCCCCCTCCATCTCTGGGGCTTGTAGAGGGGTGGAGAGTATGGTGGGCAGGGCTGCATGTCCTGGGGAACCCCAGGTCCCATTCTCAGGGGCTGTCCCCCCACAGGCATTGCTGGCACCCACTGTTGCCCCGGCCCATCTCGGTGCTCGGATTCCCGGGACGCGTGACTCGACTGGACCCCCCACACCCCCTCCCCACGTAACATAGACTCGTCTCTTCTCTAACCTCCGCACCAGCCGCTGGCGCAGCCCCAGCTCCGGCACGGTCCCCCCACCTCCCGCTGACCCCCTGAGCCGGGACCGTGGGGCACAAACTCTTCCCGGGGAAGATAATTTTCTTTTTTATACACAGTCGAGTGTCACTGTCCCTCACTCCAGAGCCCCCTCTCACGGGGTGCTGCTGCTTCCCTGGCTACACGGGGAGGGCTGGGGCTTGTGAACCACCCCTTGTACCCTGGTTTCGGTCCCTTGGGGAGGTGGGGGGGCTGGGAGCCCCTGGGCAGGGTCCCTCCATCCCCTGGTCTGTGTTTACATACCCAGCTCCCTGCAGTTTACAGCCCTGTCCCCTTCCCGGGGGTAGCCCAGCGTGGACCCCCCGGCTACCAGGTGGGCACTGGAGGGCTTGAACAGCCCAGGGAGGACACGGCGGGGGGGTCACAAATGGCCTTTTTCTCTTAGTGGCTTCTCCAAGGGCTATTCTTGGTGTTGGGCTCAGTGCCTGCAGCTCCTTTGTGACACTAATTCCTGCCACGGGTGGGTTTGGGGAGGTGGGGGAATGCGCTGGAGGGGGACACACCGGCTCCTGGCGCCCTCCTACCCCACCCTGGGGGTCTAATTGTGCCAAATCCCCCCCACAAGACTCCCCAGCCTTGTCCTCACAGGGGGTGTGGTGACACTGTCCGTGTCCCTACGCGGCTCCGGGGCTCAGCCTCTCTCCTTTTGGGGATCCGGGGCCATTTTGGACCTCCCCACCCCGGGCTCTCTTGCGGTACGTGTGTGGCGGGGGGGCAGCGCTACCCTGGCTCTGTCACTGCCGGCCGGGGCTGTAGTGTCCCTGGTAGAACCCCCCCCACCTCATCCTGTTTGGTTTTTTTGTTTTGTTTTGTTTTTTTTTTTTGGTAAGATGAATTTAGCATTTAGTTATTAAAAATACTGGTTTTTAATATTGAAAATAAAGCATTTAATATCATCTGCCCGGGCTGCAGGTATTTGGGGAGCCTCAGCAGTGGGCTTGGAGCTGGGGGGGGGGCCAGGATTCCCCCCACACCGCGAGCCGTGGAGGAGCAGGATCAGGGTGGGGGGGACCCCGCTTAGGAGTGAGATGGGCGCAGTCAGAGCCTGGCACAGCCTTGGGGGGGGAATGCTGCCTTTATTGATATGATATTGATGGGCTGGGGTCCAGTCCCCGCCCAGGAGAGCAGAGCTGCTGTAATACCCAGGGCTGAGACCCCCTCACCCCCCCGGCCCAGTGCTCTTCAGCAAAGCATCCTCCCACCCAAACTGGGAAACGCTCCTGTCCCCCAGTTTCAGGGGGAGCTTGGCATTGGTTTGGGGGAAGCAGCGTCCCCAAGCAAGGTGTAACGGGGACCCACGCTGCCCCATCTGCCCCCACCCTGGGAAGGGGATGAGCCAGAAGCCGGGGGGACAGAGGGACAGCCCCAGTGCTCCCTGCTGGCCCCAGCTCGGGGAGAAGCGGCTCCAAGTCGTGCTCGGTTGGGCGCAGGCGTGTGCGGCAGCGCAGGGTGCCGGGGGGTCCGGCAGTGCCATGGGGGGACTGTGGCCGGAGCTCTGGGTGCCCCCGGCCCTTATTTAGGCGGGGGGCTTGCGGAAGGCGCTCCAGGCGTGGAAGCAGCGGGTGAAGGGCCAGGGCTCGTTGCCTTTCCG
This sequence comes from Caloenas nicobarica, assembly GCF_036013445.1. Taxonomy (NCBI): domain Eukaryota; kingdom Metazoa; phylum Chordata; class Aves; order Columbiformes; family Columbidae; genus Caloenas; species Caloenas nicobarica. The sequence goes on along the minus strand of NC_088258.1, from coordinate 2,733,440 downwards.
CACCAGGCGCAGCTTGCGGGGCCGCGTGGGGTCCTTGGAGCGCATGTGCTGGATGTAGACCTGAGAGGGGAGCGTAGCAGTGGTGGTCCCCGACGCTCACCCCCCTCCAGGGCTGGTGTCCCCCCAGCCTGGGAGCTCCACACCACAGCACTCAGGGCAAGATTTGGGCTCTGAGGGGAGATGAAGCCCAAATCTTGCCCCCTTGCCGCAGTAAGGAGGAGTGGGTCCCTACCTGGCAGGCCTTGAGGCTCAGCTTGATCTCCACCTGGCTGGTCTGGGTGCCCACCCACATGTAGACCTGCAGGAAGGAGGTGACACTGGGCTCAGCTGATGGAGCCACCGGCAAATCTGGCCCCCGCTGCACCGTCCCCGCACCCAGGATGGCCTCACCTCCTTCCCGTTGTCCAGCAGCATGATGTCGTCGTCAGCCAGGTCATCCTGGCAGAAATCGGAGCATTTCTCGGACACGGAGAAATAGCCCTTCTCGTTGGAGCACCTGTGGGAAGAGCCAGAGGGGGACTGCATCAAAGACATGAGTTTGTCAGGACTCGGCTCACGCAGAAGGGACGTGCTGGAGCAGCCGTTTCAGCTGGTTGATGCTCAGGATGGACAGAGTTGGGAGAAGAGCTTTGCCTGGCGTGGGGAGCTGTGTCCTGGGAGGACTGAGCCCCTGGAAAAGGGGCAACCAGGCTGAGGAAGGGGACCCAGCACAGACCCAAGCAGCCCCTCTTGGGCCAGGACCCACCTGAAGAGCCGAGAGTGCTTCATATACTCAGCGTCTTCATCGTAGGGCTTCTGGCTGCCGATGCCCACCCAGAAGAAGTTTTCAGGCTCTTCTCCCTCGTTGATGACCTGCGAGGACAAGGATGGGCTGAGCCTGGCTGTCCCCTGCCCTGGTGGTCGCTGTCACCCAGGTAAGCTGGCACCGAGCCCTGCTGTATGTCACTACCCCTCACCTGTTTGCTGTAGGAGTCATCAAACATCTGGTTCATGATGTCCTCGGCCAGCTTGGCCTCGTCAGGGTCGGCTGCCCGGCCCACCCAGGTGTAGACAATGCCCTGGTTGTCTGTGCTCTCAAATGGCACCTGGGGGGAGCACAGGGGTCAGGGCCACCCCAGCAGGGAGGGGGACAAGTGGCCGAGCATCCACAAGGATGCTCAGCCATGAGTGGTACCTTGAGGATGAAGCAAAACTCGGAGTTGAGCAAACCAGCATCCGTGTTGATCTGGATGCACCTAGAAAAGAAGCCCAGGAGGTCTGGTCAGCAAGAGCTGGGGCAGTTGTGGCCACTGGCGTGTCCCCTGCCTGGGGGCTGGCACCCATGGGTGCTGCGCTGACCTGGTGCAGAGGGCCCCCCCGTTGGTGCGGAGGTGGTAGAGGCTGGGCTGGGGCGGGCTGGTCTTCTCCTTCCGCTTGCCCCGGTGGATGATGAACCTTCTCTTGAAGTGCGAGAGGAACTTGGGGTTCTCCTGCTGCTGGGTCATACGCACGACCTGGCCAAGGGGTGGGTGTCAGCAGGGACCCCACCGCCAAATACAACCCCAAGCCCCAGTTGCACCCCCATCCCTTCTGCTACCCCCCAGCGCTCAGCCTGGGGAGCAGAGAGGGCAGAGGGGAGCAGGGAGGCAAAGCTGGGGGAGCCTGTGTGTGCCCCCAGCACACGTCACCTCCAGTTTGCCAGGGAAGAGACTCTCGAACTTCTTCTGGAGGCTGAAGGTGAAGGTGAGCCAGCCCATGTTGGAGGCCTCCCGGCCCTGCCAGAAGTAGACAATGCACTGGAAGTCTTCCTCAGGCTGTTTCTCTTCCTCCTCTTCCTCACCATCCTCCTCCCCTTTGCCTTCACCCTTCTTCTTCTTCTCCTCCTCCTCCTCGTACTCCACTGGCACCCAGTACCTGAGGGTACAAAGGGTGATGTGAGGGATGGGGCAGGTTGGGGGTCTGGGGTGGGGTAAGGGGGCCCAGCAGCCCTGGGGAGGGGACAAGCCAGGTGTCACCTGCAGAGGAAGACGTAGCAGTCATGAGTGTGGAAGTGGCCGAACTCCTCCTCAGGCAGCCGAGCGAATTTCTTCCCCTCCAGCACGAAGCCCTCCATGCCGTCCAGGTCCTCGTTCCACTCCTCCATCAGCTGCTCTGCCTGCAGCCCGACATGTTCCATCACCCTGCAGCCACCCAGCCCCTCCGTCACCACCCAGGGGGTCACGGGGGACGGTCCCCAGCCCTACCTCACTGAGGGGCATGGGGGGCTGGCGGGGCAGGAATAGCGCTGTCAGGTCCGCCTTCATCTGGTCCTTCTTCTCGGCGTCCTTGCGGACCTTGCCGGCCAGGCCGCCCTCCTGCAGCACCGTCTCGGCGTTGCGGGTGTAATCCACACGCAGGACGTCATCCCAGTTCTTGAACTTGGACTTGAAGACCTAAATCAAGAAGCAGGTAACGGACCCCGGGTCACAACACCCTCCCTGGCACCCAGCACCCCATCAAGGGGTCTGTCCCCTGGTCTCCCTCCCCATTTGCAGGCACGTCGCTGCCGTACCTGGCACTCGGTGCCCTCCAGGTTGCGGGTGACCATGGCGTGCTTGGGCCGGTGCAGCATCCCGCACAGCTCCTGGCTCAGCTTCAGCGCCGCCGCCCGCACCAGCCGCGGGGATTTCCTCCCGATCCAGATGAAGACGTCGGACCAGCAATCCAGGATGTACACGCTCTGGGTGTCCAGCAGGCTCTGCAGCTGTAAGCACGGTGGGGACACAGGTCAGGCATCCCTGGCTGGAAAAAGCCCTGCCTGCTCCCAAAAATCTTCCAGGAAGGGCAGAGTATCCCCCACGCTGGCCAAACCTGCCCCTCCCAGGGCAGAGCTGGAGGCAGAGGGGACACAAAACCAGTTGTACTGGTCAAAGTGGGAGTGCAGCGCTGTGGAGAGGACCTGGGGCTACTGGTCGATGAAAGATGGGACATGAGCCACCAGTGGGTGCTTGCAGCCCAGAAGACAAATCGTATCTTGAGCTGCATCAGAAAGAGCATGACCAGCAGGTCCAGGGAGATTATTCAGGTCAGACATGAAGAAGAAATTTTTGACACTGAGGGTGGTGAGAGCCTGGCCCAGGTTGGCCAGAGAGGTGGTGGCTGAACCATCCCTGGAGACATCCCAGGCCAGGCTGGACGGGGCTCTGAGCAACCTGAGCTGGTGCAGATGTCCCTGCTCATGGCAGGGGGGGCACTGGGTGACTTGGAAGGTCCCTTCAACCCAGACTACTTTGTGATTCTGTGAATGTCCCCGCCCCATCCTACCAGCCGCATCTCTGGCATCAGATCCGCCTTCAGCCTCTTCTTGTGCTCCACCGAGAGCCTGTAGTTGATCTGGGGCAGCTCCAGGTACCCCAGGCCCAGGCCGACCTGCAAGGGAAAGAGGATGGGGGTCAGGGGGGCTGCAGGGCCCCGGCAGCACCGATGGCCCCACGGATGGCGGGTCCCCACCTTGTAGAGCTTGGGCTTGTGGGGCTGGAAGTCATCGGGCACGCAGGGCCGGATCTCCTCGGGCTGCCCCCCCAGCACCTCCCAGAACTCGGGGGTCTCCTGGCCCTGCGCAAGCAGCGTGATCTCCGCTTTCCCCTTCCGCTCGTTCTTGTTGATCTTCTCGGCGAAGAGCCTGTGGCGGGAGTGGGCGAGATGGCAGAGGGGCTCCCCGCAGCCCCCCCAGACCCCCTGAGCAGCCCTACCTGGCCTTGGTGGTGCTGCTCAGCGTGGCCTGGCGCCCGCGCCACACAAAGAGGTTGAGGCCGTGGTCAAGGAGGAAGACAAACCTGGAGGACACCAAGGTGAGAAGATGGTCAGGAGAGAGTGGGGTGGGCTGAACCCCCTCCCTACAATGTCCTGGGTGGCTCCTGCCAGCATCCTGTCCCCACACAGTCCCCCTGTGTCCCCTCACTGCTCACCGGGGGTCCAGCGATGTCCCTTTCAGTGCCACTGGCTCCAACTTGACATTCTTCTTCCCATAGACACGGTACAGCCTGGGGGAGAGACAGCCACGGTGGGACATGGGGCACCCCCAGTCCCCCGTGTCCCCCCAGCCCCCCGTGTCCCCCCAGCACCTGTCCCCAGCGGTACCTTGTGACATATTGTGTGTCCTCAACGGTGAAGAAGCCACTGGCTGTGCCACCCTCGATGTAGGAAATGTCATTGTCGAAGACCTGGGGGCAGGGAGGGGGTGAGGGTGGGAAAGGACAGGCTGGGGGGCCATGGGGAGGCTGGGGGTTGGTGTCACCTGGAGGAACTCGTCGCTCTCGTCCCCCATCTCCTCCCGGACGCTGCGGCACTCGGCCCCCAGGTAGTTGCGGAGGTTGACGGCGTGGATGGCGGAACAGGCCTTCTTGTCCAGCGTGGCCTCCTGCCCGATCCAGTAGTAGATCTCCCAGTTGAGGGACCCGTTCTCGTCCAGGAAGGTCTGGGGAGAGACGGGGTGTGAGAGGGGATGGCAGCAGCCCTGGGCTGGGGACATGGGGGACCCTCGGTCCTGGCCGGGTACCTTGAGCACAATGTAGCAGTCGGCCTCGTAGAACTTGCCGTGGAAAGCTTCATCCACCAGTGTGGGCACGAAGTTCTCGATCTGCCAGACAGAAACGCCGGGCAGCTGCCCCACATCCTCGCTGAAGAACTCGGAATAGTCCAACTGTGGCTTCTCCAGCCCCTGGTCCCACCGGCGCGTCTTCAGGTCCGGTGCTTTCGCCTCCCCGCTCTCCTGTGGGGACAGGGACAGGTCACTAAGCTGGCGACAATGGGGCCCCACCTGGGGTGGGCCAGGGGCACCGCGGGGCTGCTCTCCACCCCCAGACCCCACCTCTATCTTCTTGTTCTTCTCCTGGGCCACGTCCGACATCCCCTTCAGCACCTGCTTGGCCTGGTCATCCTGGGTTGAGTCCTTGCGGCGCCGGAGCCGCATCTTGCGGGCCAGCGGGTCCTTGGTGCCGCTCCCTGGGGACGTGGGGACGGGGTGAGGGGCAGCTGGGACACCCGCGCCTGCCCTGGGGCAATGCCAAGGGGCACAGCTCGTACCCCAGCCCCGAGGCAGGGACTGTCCCCACGTCCCCGCACACTTGCCTGCGGCAGCGGCCGCCACGGTGGCCGGGGAGGCTCCGGCCAGGCGGAGCTGGTTCTGCAGGGAGAAGTCGATGTTGTACCACTCCGACGTGCGATCCACCGGCTTCGGGGGCATCACCAGGTTGGGGTTCTCACGCACATCCAGGATCTGCCAAAGGGGGGGACAGGAGACCTCACTGCTCTGAAACACGGGGACACTGAGGGTGTGGGGTGGGATGGGATGGGAGAACCCCAGAGTACCCTGGGTTTTGGTGAGGAGATTTCAGAGGGCGCCCCGAATTATGTCCTGCCTGGGCTGAGCCATGTGCCAGACTCATATACTGGCGCCCAGACCCCTTGTCCTCACCTTGTCCCATCCCACCCTGGGGTCCCAGGGCCAGGTGGGGGCTGTGGTGGCCCCAGCCCGCGGTGAGGCAGGTGTTGGGCTCTCACCTCCACGTCCGTCAGGAAGTGTATGGCCTCCGGCAGCGTCACCAGGCGGTTCTTGTTCAGCACCAGCTTCCTGAGCTTGGAGCACCTGAGGGACACAGAGGATGGTGAAGGGCCAGGCCAGGGCTTCATCCTTCAGGGACACTCAGAGACCTTGTGTCACCACACAGCCTCTGTGTCGCCTCTTGGGGCGGGCTGCGGGCTGTCCCCGACCTGCACAGGCTCTCAGGAATGAGCTCCAGGTTGTTGTTGGCCGCCATGAACTCCTCCAGGCTGGCGAGTTTGCCGATGCCCGAGGGGATCCCATCAAAGTCAAGCTTGTTGGAGTTCAGGTACATCTTCTTCAGCTTGGTCAGCTTGCAGATAGCCGACTGTGGAAGGAGATGGGGGTGAGGGAGAACCTGGGGGCACGGAGACACGGGCAGGGACCCGACGTGTGGGAAGGGACGTACAGGCAAGGAGGTGAGCTGGTTGCGGGACAGGTTGAGGGTCTCCAGCTGGGTCCACTGGTCAATGCACAGCGACAGCTCCGTGATCTGGTTGCTGCTGAGGTTGAGGCGCCGCAGGCTGCTCAGGGTGTAGAGGCACTCGGGGACGCGGCTGAGGTCATTGCAGGACAGGTCCACGTCTGGGGGAGGAAGACAACGGGGTGATGCCACCGGCCAGAGAGCCCCGTGCCCAGTGGGAATGGACACCCTGGTCCTACCTGCCAGGTTCACCAGCCCCTCGAGGCTGGTGGGCAGGTTGCTCTGCGTGCGCTGGGTGTTCCTGAGGTGGAGGGTCTGCAGGGCCGTCATGGCCGGGAGCTGCCTGCGCGCCAGGGAGAACCACGGGGCAGAGACGGCGTCAGGGCTGGAGCAGGAACCCTGCCCAGCCCCGAAACTGTGGGATCCAGCCTGGAAAATGGGGTCTTACCGGAGCTGTGCGTGCAGGAGAGGGTTGTTGTTGAGGATGAGGGTCTGGAGGTGAACCAGGCGTCTCATCTGCGGCGGGAGGCTCTCCAGCTTGTTGTTGCTCAGGTCGAGGTAGAGCAGGTCCGTCAGGTTGATGAAGAGCTGGTTGGGGATGGTCTCGATGCTGCGGGGATATGGGAATCTTCAGGGTTGCCCAGAACCCGCACCAGCCCTGGGGTCCCCCCAGAGAGGGGCAGGGAGCAAAGTGAAGGGGGAGGTATGGATAGAGGTGGCCATGACCAGGGGGAGATGGTTGCCCTGGCCCAGACCCACCTGTTGTGGCCAAGGTTGAGGACCAGCATGTTCTTGGCATTCTCCAGTTCCCGGGGACACTCTGTGAGCTGGTTGTAGCTCAGGTCCTGGGGTAAATGGGACAGCAAAGCTGGCATCACCTTCTGCCCCGTGTACAAAAGTCGAAGGGAGCTGGGGAGCACTGAGCTCTGATTTACACCCTGGATGCTCCTCAGCCCCACCGTGCTCCCCAAAGGGACACGAGGGGCCACTGAGGCTCAAGAGCAGGACCCAGGAGCCTGAGGAGGCTCTTGCATTAACCGAGGAGACTCTGTACCTACCAGCACCGAGAGGTCATCCAGCTGGAAGATATCATCAGGGACCCCCGAGTTCTTCAGGCTGTTTGCACGAGCCACGATGGCCTTGGAAGGGGACAGAGAGACAGAACTGCAGCCACCCGCCTGCTGAGCCCCTTGTGTGGCCAGGGATGATCCTGGGGTGTCCCCAGAACCTGAGAGGTGCCTGGGGACACCAGTGCTGATGCAGGTGGGACATGGGACAGGAGGACACTTACCCGGAGGCAGGGCAGGCCAGAGAGCTCGCCATGGAGCGTGGTGAGGCTGTTGTGGCTCACAGAGAGGTGCTCCTGTGGGGAACCCCAGAGAACCCCGGTGAGCAGAGACAGGAGCCGGGGCTGCGGTCGGGCCCCCACACCAATGGGGAGTTCCTGGATCCCACAGGAGCTGGGGGCTTGTGAGGGCACGGGGTGAGCTCAGCCCTGACCCACACAAGGCTGCTGGGATGCTCCCAGTCTCAAACCGGTCCCAGTGTGCCCACACTGCCTCCGCGCCCCTCAATCCTCGGAGCAGACCTGGCTGGGACACCCCAGCCCTGCTGCGGGGATCGGGGTGCTCTGGGCTGCTGCAGCCCCCCACAGCCCCCCAGCAAACAGCCCCCAGTTCCTGGAAACGCTTCTCACTGGGTGATCTGGACACAGGCAGATATGTGGGGACCAGCAAGGAAATTTTTGGTTTTCTCTGCGTATCACCAGCTGATACCTGCTCAGGAAAATGAGGAATTGGCAGACTGGGGGCAAGACGCCGGGTTTAAATCTGGCAGGAGTGGGGGGAGCACAGCTCAGAGCAGCACAAAGAGCTTCCCCGCTTGCCGCCGCCGAGCAGGGTGCACCCAGCACAGTGACGAGGACTTTTTGGCAGCATTTTAAGTGTTGTGTTTGTCTGACACTGATTTAACGATGTCCGTAACGTGCTGCAGGATGCCGCCAAAGCAAAGCTCAGACACGGACTCCACAAAGGGCCTGGTCGTGCACAAAGCTTGAGCTGCCCAAAAGGCAAAGCCAGGCAGCTGCCAGCTGCTGCTCTTTATATCTTTTAGCAAAGGAGGAGGAAAAAAAAGCCTCAAAAGCTTAATCCTCCCCATGCTAAACCTTCATTCTTCCCTTCTATTAAAGGGCAAAGGATCTAAGCACGGGGTTTAGTCTGGTTTTCTAGGAAAACGAGGTGAAACCCAGTACAAGCCTGTCTCAACCCTGCTCCTAACAGTTCCTGCATCCAATTTCAACCACACGTTGTAGCTCAGCCCTATTATTAGACACCAGAGCATCCGCCGATGAGCCACGAGCCTGGCAGGCACAGGGCTGCTGGCACCGCCGCACGGGGCCCCGTCTGACCCCGCAGCCCCCGTGGGAGCCCTCGAGCCCCCCAAAACGTGCAGCTCACCAGCTTCTGGAGGGCAGCGAGCTCCTCGGGCAGGTAGCAGAGCCCCGTGCGGTTCAGCTTCAGCCAGCGCAGGCTGGTCATCGCCTTCACGTGCTCCGGGAAGTAGCCGCCCTGCGAGGAGGAGGAGGAGGAGGAGGAGGGTGAGAAAAGCACCTGCCCCAACGGAGTGAGGATCTGGGGAGCCCAGTTTGACCAGCCTTGTGAGGGCAGGCGGGGACTGGGGTCTGTGGGATGGGATTTAGATCTTATTGGGTCCTATGGGATTGGGAGATGGGAGGTGGGATTGCCCAGTTTCATGGGATTGGGAGCTGGGGGAGTAGGATTGCCCAGTTTCATGGGATTGGGAACTGGGGTGGGGGGCTGGGACCACCCAGTTCTATGGGATCAGGAGCTTTGGGGGTTGGGATCACGCAGTCGTTTGGGATTGGGATTGCCCAGTCCTATGGGATTAGGAGATGGGGGGGCTGTGATCGCCCAGTTTCATGGGATTTGGCCCTGGGGGAGCCACCATCACCGGGCTCTCTGGGTCCCCATGGGTTGGGGGAGAGATTGCCCAGCTGTAGGTACGGGGGGGTCAGGGATCGCCAAGCTCTGTAGTGTCTGTGGGGTCAGGGGTCAAAGCTCCCCCAGGTGACCCTCCCCGTTTTGAGGACAGGAACAGCACCGGGGGGGCGACATCGCCCAGCCCCACGGGATGGGGACGGGGAAGCTGAGCCTGTGGGGCCGGACCCCGCGGTGTCGGGGCCCGGGATCGCCTGAGGCCAGACTGTCCCCCACTCCCCCGGTGTCCCCCGTTCCCTCTCCGCACCTTGAAGTCGTTGCCGCTGAGATCTACGCCGCGGACGAAGGGCAGCACCCCGGTGGCCGCCATGGCGCTGCCGGCGGAAGGGCGGAGGGACCCGGCGGAGCCGCACGCCCCGCCCCGCCCGGCCCCGCCCCCTCAGCGCCCGGCCCCGCCCCCTCAGCGCCCGGCCCCGCCCCGGCGGTGACGCTCGGCGGGAAAGGGGCGCGGAACCGGGTTCTGCTTCCGAGCGCGGGTGGGCGGGGCCGCGCCACGCCGCGCCCCTATTGGCTGGGGTCGCACCGGGGGGCTGCGGGGCGCGCTGGCGCGCCGGCACGCGCAGGCCACCGGCAGCGCGGGGGTGAGTGCGGATAGGGGCGAACGGGGGTTGCGGGCGGGTTCGCTCCGCTCTTGCCCTTGAGCGGGTCGAGGCTCGGAGGCGCCGGGGGCTGCCCCCGCTGCCCGGCCGCCCCACCTCGGCAGCGCGGGAGGCTCCGACCCGGTCCCTCCCGGAGCCACGGGCCGCGGTGCCGACCCCTCGCTCTGCGCCAGCGGTTTGTCCGGAGGCCGTTGCGGCAGGGCCGGGAGAGGAGCGGGTGACCCTTTTCCAGGGTGACCCTTGCTCCTCTGTTGCACCCGAGCGTCCCGGCGGCGGGAGCCTTTGCCCCGGAGGCGGAAGGGAGCGCTGGGGCCGGTAGAAACCCTCGTTCCCCAAACCCTCACGTCCTGCGGGCTCTGTGTCGCCCGAAGAGGCAGGTCCCCCACCCTGGTGACACCCCACTGCTCCTCTCCGCAGGGCGACCATGGCTGAGTTCACGCGGCAGCGGGGCAAGCGGCAGGAGGACAACGGGCTGGGCAGCGTCCTCGACCTCCTGTTGGCCAACGCCAGGCTGGTGCTGGGCGTCACCGGCGCGGCCGTGCTGGCCATCGCCACGCTGGCCGTCAAGCGGGTAAGGCTGGCGTGGCTGCTGTTGGGGCTCAGAGCTGCTTTGCTCTCTGGCTGCGGTGGGGGAGGATGCACTGCCAACCTCACTGACTGTTTCCCAGCTGGTCCATGGGATCTGGCAGAAATGCTGCCGGTGCTGCTGGCAGGACCATGGGTACGGAGCTCTGCTGGTTTCTGCCCTGCGGGGCACAGGCAGCCTCACACCCCTTTTTCCTGGAACATCACACATTTGGGATATGGTGTCCCATCCAGAAAGGCGCCTTGGGCTTAATTCACATCTGGACATCTGACTGTTGCCCACTTAAAATCTATGGGAAGAAAACATGCAGCTTTGTGGCCCCCTAAACTGTATATTTTTGTGAGTAGAAGCCTTGTGTGGGGCTGCGTCTACCCGCGTGTGACCAGGGGGCTGTTGTCCCCTCTCAGGCTAAACATGAGGAAGAAATTTTTTACCCTGAGGGTGGTGAGAGCCTGGCCCAGGATGCCCAGAGAGGTGGTGGATGAACCATCCCTGGAGACATCCCAGGCCAGGCTGGACGGGGCTCTGAGCAACCTGAGCTGGTGCAGATGTCCCTGCTCATGGCAGGGGTGGCACTGGGGGAGCTGGGAAGGGCCCTTCAACCCAAACTATCCTGTGGTTAGTTCAGGGTATGACCTCAGGGAAATAATAATGTTTTCCTTCCCTCCAGCTGATAGACCGAGCCACCAGCCCTCGTGATGAGGGCGATCCCAAAGCTGAGCAGAAGACCCTGGAGGAGAGCTGGCAGGAGTTGGCCTTGATCAAGGCGACCCCAAAACCCCCCCAGAAGCAGAGAAGGGAAGATCTCAGCGAGCCGCTGCTCTCCCCGGCTCGGCTGCCGGTGCCAGGTGAGGCTCACAGTGCCGGTTCCTGCTGCGGTCAGGACGATCACCTTGATGTGCTCTGGGCCGGCTGTGCCGCTGCTCCTGGCAGCCTGGGAGCTCCGTGTTATTTTTAGCTTGGTGATGGGAAAGCTGACACGTTTGTCCCCTCCCTCTTGGGAGGATTCCGAGCTGCAGCCCCTTTTTAGGCAATGCCTGCGGTATCGGCACCTCCGATAACATCCTGGGTGTCTCGGCTGCTGTGGCATGGTGGAGGCTGCCGGGGCTTTGTTTTTTCTGGAGCAGTGTCTGTTGCGCTCGTTTTCTGGGTCAGCCCAGAGGAAGGTGCGCTTGGGAGCTGCCGCAGACAAAGGCTGCCTTGTCCGGCTGTCTGCAGAGATAGATGTAGAAATGGCCTCAAGTTGGCCAGGGGAGGTTTAGACTGGATATTGGGAACAATTTTTTCCCAGAAAGGTCTGTTAGGCATTGGAACAGGCTGCCCAGGGCAGTGGTGGAGTCACCACCCCTGGAGGGGTTGAACAGACGCAGAGATGAGGTTCTCAGGGACATGGGTCAGTGCCAGGGGTGGGTTAATGGTTGGACTCGATGACCTTGAGGGTCTCTTCCAACCAAAGTGATTCTGATTCTGTGTTTTTCCAAGCGGGAAAACAGCCCAGCTTGGTGCAGAGCAGGTCCTGAGATACCAGACCTGGAGGGGGATCATTCCCAGGACTCAAGTGATCGGGTTGTCATTGGGGCAGGCTGGATCTGCCTGGGCACAGCAGGGACAACCAGTGGGGCTGAGACTCGCAGGGACCCTGGCAGCGAGTCCCCAGCACAGCTGCTGGTGCTTCGCCTGGTTTACCTGTCTCTTGCTGGGGGGCGGGACTGGGTGCTGTGGGTTTTGAGGTCAGATTGGGCCCTGCCTTGGCTGAGAAGTGCTGTGAAGGTCAGAGGACGTGGTGGTGCCCCTCTTGGCAAGGCCAGGTTCACGTCCAGAGAGGTGGGCTGGGAGCTGGTCACCCAGCTCGTGCCTCCCCCTCGGTTGTGGCAGGAGAAGCTGCTACAGGTTGCAGGTGACCTTCTCAGAGCTGTGACTTGTCCCTCCCCTCTGTCCCATCCCCTTCTCACAGAGCCCAGGGTCTGCCCTGCCCCTCCGGAGACCCCTCGGCTGGAGCCCAGCCCTCTGCGCTGCCTCACGCTGCAGGAGAAGCTCCTGTCCCACTACAGCAATCGTCTGGCTGTGCCCGAGGCACAAGTGTCCCTTGTCCTGCAGCTGGCCAGGAGCATCTGTGCCCAACTGCAGAACTTCCTACGGAACAAGTGCCCGGAGCTGCCCTTCGGCAGCCTCTTCCTCAGCGGTCCCCCGCTCGACGGCCTCAGGGCTCTCGCAGCTGACCATGTTCACCTCATGCTGCCCGTGGTCCTTGACACCGCGCTCTGGAGCCTCATCCCGGGAGAGGACACGGTGGTGAGGAACCCCCACTACTGGATGATCAAGAGGACTGATCTGGAGTATTTCCCTCGCGGGTGCAGCCCCTGGGACAGGTTCATCGTGGGCCGCTATCTCTCCTCCAACGCGCTCAACGAGACCCTCCATAAGCTGCTGGTGGCCTCCATCAACTGGCCGGCCATCGGCAGCCTGCTGGGGAGCGTCATCCACCCTGTGGTGGCCTCCCAGGAGCTGAAGCTGGAAGTCAAACATGATCAGGTCGAGCTGAGCATCACGCTCTTCCCAGTGGTGGAAATGGAGGACAAGGTTCTTCTGGCTGCTCCTCTTGAAGGACTGGTAGAAAACCTCTGGCTTGAGAGCTTTTACAGGGCGGAGGTCTCGGCGGTGAAGGAGCTGGATGCTGGTGACTCCGGCGTTCGGCAGCGCTGCCTCTGCATCCTGAACAGCATCTGCAAGACTCATCCTGCCCTGAGCAAACTCGCCGGCAGCCCCTTGACCCACGTTGTCCTTCACCTCAGTGCCACCAGCACGGACTGGGCAGAAAAAGACCTTGCTGACAGGTTCCAACAGGTGCTTGAGGAGCTGGTGGGCTACCTGGAGAGAGGGGTCCTGCCTTCCTATTTCAACCACAAAATCAACCTGTTCTGCGAGCTGTCGGAGGAGGAAATCGATGAGATGGGCTTCATGCTCTACAGAGCCGTATCTGAGCCGGAGCTCCTCCTGACGGAGAAATGACGGGTGCGTTGGGAGCTCCCAAACATAGGGTGTTCCTCACCCATCTGCTGCTCCCTGCTGCGAGGGCTGCGATGCTTCTAGTTGACTAGTCAGTAAGAGGCGAAGTTTTTGCACTTTATGAGAAAAAAAAACAAAACAAACTATTTTTTTGTCTGAATAAAACGTGCCTGAGCAGAGGCGGGTGGTGGCATGAGGAGCCTTTCCCCGGGAGGCTCTGCGCAGCCCGCGCCTCGAGTACCTGCAGGTGAGTCCTGTCTGCTGGGAGCCAACAAGGAGCATGGTTGGTGTCTGGTTCCTAGTGTCCCCTGCCTGTCCCAGCCCGCTGTCCCAGGTCTGGGGCTCCCCTCGCGCTCCGAGACCGGCCGGAGCTGGCGGGAGCAGTTCTTTGCTGCGTCCTGCAGCCCCTGTGGGCTGTGGTGTCCCCTTGGGCACTCGGTGTCACTGTGCCATGCCCTCAGCCGGCGTTTGGGACGGGGTGGGAGCCTCATTGTTTGCAGGACATTGCCCAAGTGATGACCTGGGGGGTTGTCTGGGCACTTGGAGGTACAGCCATAGCAAATGGGCTGGGGGTTTATTCTTTGGAAACCTTTTCAGCTGCCAAAGGGGCGAGCTGAGCCCTACCTTTGCGTTCTGCCCGAATCGGCTCTGCCCCGAGGAAGGGACGTGTGTCCAGTGCAGTGACGGGGCTTCCTGATCCTTGTCCCACCGTGTGGTTTTGCTGGAAGATGTCCCAAAACAGGCGGTAGCAGGAGGGTTGTGCCCAACTCCCGGGAAGCTCCTGGTGTGGGTCCCTCGGTGGAGGCTGCAGCAGGGCTGCGTGTCCCCTCCCTGGCAGGTGGGACACTGCCAGAGTCCCTCCCTGGTGCTGGCTGCTCTGCAATGATCCACATGTCCCCATCCAGCCTGTCCAGTGACCTTTTCACAAGTATTGCTGCTGTCTGGGGGTTCTGTGCCCCCAGAGCCCCGTCATACGAGGCAGGAATGATGCTCTGAGCAGAGCGCTCGCATGAACTGAAGCCATTTGTGCTTTTTATTCAGAAGGTATGTTTTGTTTGGGTATTTTGTCTTGGTTTTTTTCCTTTGAGTGGCTGCTAGTAGGCTTTGGTTCTGGCTGTAGTCCCAAGGCAAAGGAATATATTATTGTATTTAATGGGAAGAGTTGGTTTTGCACACTGGTGGAGATGGAGAAGTCCTGTGGACTTCAATGTGAGCAGCTGTTGTGGATTAGTTTTATTTACAGCTATCATCTTGTTTATGGGAGGGGAAAAAAAAAAGTGCTTTTCCTCCCACTCTGAAATTACTTAGTTTGTTCCTCCAAACCACTTCCCAGGTGTCAGCGATGAGAATAAACCTTCTCTGTGCATACTCCTTCTCTTGTGTCAGCTGTTTGCCTCCTTTCCTGTGGTAAGGGCTGAAGTGATGCTCCAGCTGTGGCCAAGTGCCCAAAAACGACCTAGGCTGTCCCCCCACTGCATGCAGAGCTTGGTGGGGGTCAGACCCTATCCTGCCAAACCTTTCTCCTCCTTTTCCAAACCCCTGTGCCCACAGAGTGACCGGCTGCAGTACGTGAGTCCTCTGGACACACTTACCCAGCAGCTCTGCCTGAAGGCTGAGCAGGGTTGGACATGGGAAGCTGGAAACAGATGATTTGTGTCACCCAAATGCTGCCCGGGTGCTGCCCAAACACTTCCCACTGCTGTTGCTGGTCCCTGGGCTCTTGCCGTGATTTTGCCAGCTCAGTGATTGCGTTACAAAGCCTCGTAATCCTGTTATTTTAGCTGGCAGGTCTGTATTTTTAGGCCGCAGCTGTTTATCGTGGGAGTGAGGGGTCCAAGGAAATGCAACCTGAGTTCTGACCTTACTGCATAGATTTAGAGCCGATAGTGATGGGCTGCTGCAGAGTTAAACATTCTCTGCATGTCACCGCGGTGCTGACCCAGGGAACCGCCCTGTGTCCCAAAGGAGCAGCATTGGGGGCAAAAATCTGAACACTGTCCTCTGGCAGAAGGGGACACGGGAGTCTCGTGGATCTCCTGGCTTTGTACAGAGGGAGGAGGCAGCCTGGCGTCCCGGGGAGTTCAGTCTAAATGAAGTGCAGGAAACGGAACCCCCCATCAGGTTCAGGCAGCTGCCTGCCCTTCCCTGGGGAAGCAGCGCTGCAGCTGATGTGATAAAACCACCCTCCCTACCCCCTGCAGCTCAGTTCTAAATCACCACAGGGAGTTTCTGTCGAGATTCTGTATTGTTCCGATAAGTGAGTGGAAAGAGCAAGATTTGGGTGGATGCTTTTACAGTAATAGCTTAACTATTTTAAGTAGGAAGAAATAATAAGGCAGAATTAAGATGTCACCGTATCGAATGTAAAAATTAAATAATCATTTAATAAGAAACTTATTAGTTTGACAAAAATAACTTCCATTAGCTAGCAGCATCAGAGAGGCATGTCTCAAGGTTCGAGGAAGAACTCAACTTCAAATTCAGGAGCTGCCTAAACCAAAGGCTTTTTCCTGAGCCCTGCAGCTGAGCTTCTAGATCCTGCTTTTCCACACCCGGCCCTCCTGGGGACAACTGAGGTAAGCGGTATGGCGCGGGGACAAGAAAGAAATGGGAATGTTGCTCAGCTAACGTCAACTTGGAAGGGAACTTAAAATTCCACACTGTGGAAGGCTGGGGACTGAGAAGAGGCAAGAAGCAGCTGCAGTGTCTGTCCCGGCAGCTACGAGCCAGCTCTTCATCGGGCAGAATGGTTGCATAGAACTGCCAGCGTGGTGGGAGCTGCGGGTGGACAAGCTCCAGCGCTGTTTTCTCTGCAGATTCAGTTTCTAAATGCTTCCTTGAAATGTTTAGACTATGCCAACCTGCTCAGCAGAAAAGCAGCTGAAAACAAAGGCTGACACCAGTAGCAGAACCACCTTTCAGAGCTGGTGGAACCCTCGCTGCCCAGGCATGGAACTCCTGCAGGAGGACGGTCTCCATCAGCAGCTGCGTCCTGCAACCTGCCCTTCCAGAAACCATTTGCCAGGCTCGTTTCTCAACTCCAGTTCCTTTCAGCAGCAGTTGCTCCTGTAGCAGCTCATGACCCCAGACCTTTCAGGCTCCCCAGAGATGTCTGCCCAGGCTCAGTGGTTTTGGGGACAGGTTTTCCTCGTGTGGCCGGGCTGGTGACAAACGCTACAGGTCCGTGGTTTCTTGGCAGTGGCTCCTGAGGAGAGACCACTCGGTCTCTTGGCTTTACTTCCCAACTCTCTGGAGTACCCACTGCTGCCAAAGTCGTTCAAAGAGACGTCTCCAGACGGCCCTAGAGAGAAACAACTTGCGTTTAAGTACCTTTGAAAATATAAGTAGGTAGAGAAACAGAAGTTCAAAATGGCAGATCAATGATTTTACTATCCCAGGCATCAGATTGTTCCTGGAACTGCACTTGCTTCAGGTTTGTCTCAACAGTTAAATGTTACCCATTTGTCCTGCAGCAATACAGCAATGTCAGAACAGAAGGGGGGAAATGGCTCTGCCTGGTTGCAAGCTCTGGTCTACAGCTGAGGCAGAAAAAACAACATGTGCCAGAGGAAAACTTGGGTTTTAAGGAGTTTTGAAAACTTGATTCTACCCCTTTAGGCCCAAATGTCTAAGGAGGAGCAGGAGGCCAGTGTTGAAGATCTCCCTCAGACCACATCTCCACCTCTGTACTTTGCTTCCTGTCCCTTTGTGTCAGTGCTCTACCTTTAGCAACCTTATTTTGTGATTATTTTTTTAATGGGTACTTGTTTTCAGCACCTTTCCACAGCAGCCACACTCAGTTTCTCAGCTCTGATCAAAGCTTCAGAAAGACTTGGCCTTTCACTGAATCCCTAAACTAGGGCAGAAGGAGCAGCGCGGTTTCCCTGGCATGACAGAATGGGGTTTGAGATCTCCAAAAGCGGTGTTGCTGCTTCAACCCTGTACCAAGTCAGTAACAGCTCTTACAAAGCTGAGCACCATCATTTGGGAGGACAAATTCCCAAACAGACTGTTGGAAAGAGCACTGGGCTTTATCTGACAAGTCACAGACGGACAGATACTTGAGCTTATGGCACGCAGGACAAAGCATCCAGCTCAGGGCTCAGCAGATGTGCGCTATGAGGACGTATCCACCAGCACTTGGGGAGGTAAGCCAGACTTGGTTGTTACCAGCAAGATTTGAAGTGCTGTAATGCTGCTCACAGCTGTTCCGAAGAAAAAACTGAAGTCTGTTAAATGTGTGAGTTGCTACAAGAGCTGTCATGCTGCAGCAGCATTATGCACGTGTGAGAAGTGTGTTTAGCTTCAAGTTTAGCTCCAAGAACAGCCTCCAACTCTCGTATCTTGCCCCATGCCCAGCCTTACCTGGTGCCATGTTTTCGTCTGCCCACTGGAAGAAGCCGCACTGCTGCTCTCGGGGTTTGGAGCAGGTGTGGAACTGCCGCCCCTTGTTGGGCCCGTCCTTTTGGACAGTGCGTGTGACGGCTGGCTGGTCGCACTTGCAAACTGCGCCACCTCTCGAATCTGAGCTGTTGCTTCCAAAGAGCCCTAGGCCTCTCCCTCCTCCTGGGCGCTGGAATTCTGCCGGGCCCCTTCCCGCAAAGGGCTGGGGCAGCGCGGAGCCCCGCGGAGCCGCCTCGCTTCTGTCCTGCGAGTGCTGATCAGCCCAGAGAAAAAAGTTGCAGGTGCTGGCACTGCATTTGTAAAACTGCCGGCCTTGGTTGGGCCCTTCCTTGCGCACGGTCAGGAGCAGGGCTTCGTTCCCACAGTTGCACACCACAGCGTTGTTCCCATCGTCTGGAGTGGCTGAAGGAGCAGGTCTGGGCATTCTCGTGGAGCTCAAGGAGAGCAGATGTCCTGCTGCCAGGTTTGTGGTCCTCCTTGTGTGCTGGTTGTCACTGTCACCTCTGCTGGAGTTGCTGACCTGCAAGCGGTACGCTTGCTGGCTGAATGCTGATGTGGGTTGGGATGACCTGTGTAAATACTTCAGGTCCAAGAGCTCTTTTAGCATCTCATCGCAGCCCCCAATGCAACCAACAAACTCTAGGGGCATCACTGGTGGAACGCTGCCTCTCTTGAATTTAAACTTCAGCCTAAAACAAAAGGAAGAATAAAAGTCTCCCAGTTCATGTCGCTTGTCACCAACAGATGTTGATTTGGACTTGAAACTTGATGTTTTGTTTTTTTAAATCCTGCTATACTTAGTTTCCCCAACCCCTCTTTTTTCCACCCCCAAGACATGAAAGTGCTGCTCCAGCTTGCCAAGATCCGAGTGGAAAATGGTTGCCCAGCCCACGGAGTCTGACCCTGACAGCTGACACATAACGTCCAAGGGGCTGCGTTTCCCCACGGGATAACTGGTACGACCTACCTGTGAACTGGATGCGGTTTACACACAGCACAGACGCTCTCATCCCTGGCCACATCCAGCACAAAATCGGGAAACCAGACCGCAGTTTTACATGCTGGGTAGCCCATGCAGCTGAGATAGAACCTGCGGGGGATCAGAGGCACTGATGAGGAAGAGGCAAAGTCAAGACAGTTGGTGATCTGTTGTCCCGTTTTCTCAGCCACCAGAAATGATCAAAACAACAAATTTTAAGGGCAAATATGTACTTGAGGGAGAGGTTCGGCTGAGTCCACACAGCTTACACAGCTGGTGGAGTTAGCTAGCTGCAGCTCAAGCTTTCATGCTTGCTGCAGAGGGCAGGTAAATGAACACCACCTAGAAAAACATAAACCACCACCGCAGGCTACATTCTACAACAGGGAAGATCACCAACCCGCCGTTCTTCCTGGTCTTCAGGACCATGTCATTGTTGCACTGTGGACACTTCCGAACGGAAAGGGGCATTGCCGGGTAGACCTCCTCTTGCTCTGCAATTTCGGCGGCTTCTCCAAAATACTGAGCCAGGGCTTGGTCCAACCTATAAAAAAACCCAAGCAGAGCATCTTGTGTGTCTCCTCTGCAAAGAGTGACCAGGCACTGTGGTGAATTAGTGCCTGCTGCCCCCCATGCAGCCCCTCTGAACTTGTCCACCAGCATGTTGACTCAGCACCGTGTCTCTGGAACAGGGCAGGTGTGGGTACAACTTGAAAAAGGTCAGCGTATGTCACCAACTCCTTCATGCAGCTCTGAATTTAATCATGAAGAGTTTAAATCAAGATGAGCAGTTAGTTGGCACTGACTCACGACAGCGTGCCAGGCTGTGAGTCATCCCTTCCTGTGCAATGCCCACACAGACCGGGCAGAGCTCCAGGGAAAGAGTGTGACAGGATCCCATGCCAGAGGAGCCAGCGCCTCCCAGAACGGCAAAGCAAATGGAAGAGGGCAAAGACACGACTCACTTGTTGGCTCTGGCCACAGCTTCGATGAAGACTTGCTTGTACTTTTGGACCTGCTGCTGCAACACCACTGATTTGTCTTTCTTCCCTTCACAGATGAGTTTCAGATCAGCCTCCAGCTCAGCTCGAAGGTCAGGCTTGGACATCTCGTAGCCCATGGAATCATAGCCTGAGGAACATACTGCACGGTAAGCGAAACAAAGGAGCAAGTAAGGAACCTGCCACCTTCTGAACAGGCCCTGCCCTTACCTTCAACCAGCCCCATGCCCAGGTGGCCTGGCAGGAACCGTTGATCTGCTGTAAGGCCCACGTACATCCGCGTCTTAATTGTCTCGATGTGCTCAGCGTGAGTGGCATCAGTCCCTGAAAACAGACAGGTTTGAGCCCAGTTAGATGCCAAGAAGTGACTTCCCCCTGTGCCTGTTGCAGAGCTCAAGGTGCTAAAGGGAGAAGGAGACAACTGATGGTGAGGAGCAGCAATGCCCTCGTGTGCCACGGGCACTGAGGCCGACAACGTGCTGGCAGGCACAGCCTGCACCCTGAATCACGCATCTCTGTGGGACTGGAGGCACTATGCAGGCTCCTCAGGATCTCTGGACTTTGCCTGCAGGTCTCTACTATCCCTTTGTTCTCTACATTTAAGTGATTTCTTCTCAAAAGTGACATTTCGAGAATTCCCTACTCTGAGAGTGGGACAGAACTGGTGTTAGACGAGGAGAAACTTATGAGCAAAGTTCTCCCAAAAGCAAAAGGCCATGCTGCCAATACTGACCAATGCCATGTTTCTCCATGAGAGCAATCAGATCCGCTTCCGTGAGGAGCAATGGAGGGCTGGTTTCCCCATCCACCATCTCCACCGTAGTGGGCTGAAAGTGAGACCCTTTCTGATACAGTGGGATAACCTGAAGGGAAGGAGAATCTCTTTAAAACTGCCTCCTGGTCTGTTTGCTCAAGACAAAACATCATGCTAAGAGCAAGGCAGCGCAGTCAGAGAGCAGCACCCTGTTCTGGAGGAGATCCAGGCTCAGGGCCCGCGGGATTAGCCAGGAGTGAGCTGCCAGAGCCCATGGAACAGCGATTGCGGCTCCTCTGGGTGAGTAAAGTCAACCCCACAGCCCTGCGTGGTCTCTGCTGTGGTGTCAGAAGGGGAAGAATCTCCCCAAAGCTGACACAATAAAGCTGCACAGGTTTTCGGCAGAGATGGCTCTGGGGGAAACAGCCCGTGGGGCAGGAATTGTCACAGAATACTCTGCAGAGGGGTCTGAAGCTGGCGGTGAAGTGTGATTTTAAGCTCCCAATATTTTAGCCTCTCCCATCTACGTTATTCAGGGTATTTACCTTATCGCTCCACTTCTCGTAGGGATAGACTTCCAGATAATTTCGGGCCAGGATCATTAGTCCTTGAGCAATGAATCGCTCATTAGCGATGTCGATTTCCACGGTTGTTTCCTGTCCCTTGGCATCCTCAGAGCAGCAAGCCAAAAAATGGCGCACAATGAATTCGTAGAGTCTCTGCTCGCTGCCCTAATATCAAACAGATGGTCAGTGTCCTCTGGTGTTAATGAGAGGTCAAGAAATTACAGTGAGATTTCAGGTGATGATATTATGCTAACAACCACATTATTAAGACTTCTATCTCTATTTATCCAGCAATACAAACCACCCAGTTCTCTCTGGCTTTGTTAAACTCACCTGGAGGTTCGCAGTGTATTTTGTGGGGTGAATGGGAGGGTGAGCCTGGTCTGATTTGGTTCCGCATCGAGGGGTTGGCCCACCCTGATCCAAAATCCTCTGTGCAAATGCTCCCCAGTTTGGGTCCTGCGTCTGCTGTTGCACTAAAGCCGAGAGGTTCAGCTCCTTGGGGAAAATGTTGGTCTCAGTTCGGGGGTAGCTAATGAACCTTAAGAAAAAAAGACAGGAAAGCACTTTAAGGTGTTCCGAGATACTTGTCATTTTGGACTAAAGGCCATTTCTTTTCGAAAGAATTAAATTTACCAAGCCAAGTCTTGCTTTCTTACCCTTGAGTGTAGAGTTTTTCTGCTATTCTCATGGTTTCTTTCGCATTTATTTTCAGTTTGCGGGAAGCCAACTTCTCAAGTTCCTGCATTGGGAGGAGCCAGAAAAAAATGTGTTTGTGCATCATTTGAAATAGTGAGTAAAATATCTGCTCAAAGCTTCTTTCCGCTAAGTCCTTTCAGCAGAGTTCAAACGTACCACAGTGTCCAGGGGCAGGGGCCTCCATTTGCTCTTTGGCTTGCTCCCAACCTCAACAACAGTCGCTACTGGATCCTAAACAAAGCAAAACCTTCTTTAAGAGTTTACACAAACTGGTCTTTAAATATCTTGAGCGAGGTGGCTGTAGGAAATGTTTGCCTGATGCTGGATTACACAATGATTTACAAGCTCTCCTACCTCCACACACATCTGGTAAAGGACCAGGCACGCTGTGTGATTAAAGAGCCGGTTCCTCTTCCAGTTGAAGACGACGCTGCCGTCTTCATGATCATGTGTCACTGTGGGGAATAATAGATTGGAGTGAAATAGTAGCGATACAACAGAAATACAACAGAGGCAGTGGGGCCAGAGTAATGGGAAACCTTTCAGTTCTGCTTAGTGGTCACGGGGCAAAAAAAGAGGAAACCCCCTCTGCTGCACAGTTTGTTTGTTGCCCTGACATTTTTCCTTTCTGTACATATCAAGCCCTTTCAAATGGAGTCCAGGATTCGTTTTGCCAAAACATACCTTTTATTTTATAGAAGGCTTCAGGAACAAAGGCCTGGATGGCTTTAAAGCGTTCGACTACAAACCCCAGCGTTGGGAACTGGCAGCTGCCGTAGCTGATCAGCTGATCTGCTAAAATATCAGGGAAGATCTTCCGGAGACGCAGTGTCTGGAATCTGGTGAAGGCAGCACCTGAGAAAACAAAACAGACACCAGGACTGAATACAACAACATCGAAGGATAAACACAACACTTCAGATGGTTCTTTTTAATAGTCTGAGTATTAATTTTACTCTAAGTTTAATACTCAGTTGCAGTAGCTTGTCAGTGCTGCGTGAGCTATAAGCCTAACATCTGCTTCAAAGGGTGTTTTCCAGTAAAACATGAGATGTGATTTAGTTGGATCTGGTCTAAAAAAATCTGGTTTACGACACCACAGAGGGAATTTCTCTTTTGTGTTGAGGAGACAATAACAGATGATGTTTCTAAAACACCCCTTGCTGGGCTTTAACAATGTGCATTCAATGTGGTTAGACAAGAAGCGAGGAAGAGCCTGATGGACGCCGTCCTGTTTGCACAGCAGCCTAAGGGAGATCAAGCACTTATAGACGACAAACCACATGCTGATAACGAAGCTGTTCCCTGCATACGTACCGATCCTGAGGTCCAGCTCCTGACGGACATCAACAGCATCACTTGTCTTTTGATCTGGTTGGGTGAGGTTCTCGCAGGCTGTTCTGACAGCGTGAAGCGTGATCTCTGAGAAACGGGCTCGGAAAACCCGGAGGTTTGGCTTTACTGTCAGACATGAGAGGGGGAAAAAAAAAAAGAAATCAAAGAGCAACTCAGATGCCAATGGAAAGGAGCAAATAATAATCAGCTTTGAAAAAGCATGATGTCAAACGATTCTATAGCTTTCCAATAGCTGAATATATTTATGGCCTATCAACGCCACATGTTTATCAGAACTACAGTCAAAATATTTAACCTGGACACAGTAAGATTGAGAACACGCCTGTTACACGACCTCTGAGCAGCGATACCTGTTACATCAGCACATTAGCGGAACTCGGATTGATGCAGAAGATGCTCTACGCACCAGCTTTGCAAACGTGAATGATCTCAAAGCCGATGTTCTCTCCCTCTCGATCGCAGTCGGTCCAGATCACCAGAGCTTGGCACTGCTGGACTTCTCGTTCCAGGGTTCTCTGAGACGAGAAAACAACCCGGAGTGAGACGTGAGACATCCCAGGCCACTTGCTTTGTCATTTAATTTCAGAATGACTCACTGACCGAACATGACATGCTACATGTATCCATAGAGATAGACTGTTGCAATAACATTTTGAAATTGTGTGTCTCATGAGATTAGGCAGCTTTCAAAAGAACTGAGTCACTTATTTACATCTGACTCTGTCAATAAACATGGCTTGGATTGGATTGTACCACAGTCTGTTTGCTGAAAATGTAATTTTTTTGGTAAATTTGAGACATAGTTGCCAATTCCACTTTGTTGGAAAAAAATATTTCTACTTTTAGCAAAGTATTTGTTCCTTTACTGCAGTTAATTGTACATGAGCAGGAGCCTTTCAGTGTCACAAATGAACAGCGTATGTAGTCCTAGGAAAAGCAGGAGGAATTTGCCAAACTCTAGAAACGCAGATGTTAAGGACAAAGGTCCAATCCTCCTCCTATCTGAGACAATATTTGCAGAACTAACCTCTGAACTCAGAGTTTCAAGGAAACTCTTAAAAACAATGTACCTTGATATCCAAGTAATTTTCAGGGCAATACTTCTCGATTTCAGCATCAAAAAGAGCCAGAGGGTTGCAGCTATGCCTGGGAAACAGAGGATAAACAGAGTGCGTAACAAAAACATGTGTTGGGAGACACTAACTGGTGCTGTCTTGTAAGGAGGTGATGTTCAAGTGCTGGAATTAATAATATACTTTATCATGGGCCTTGTCTTAGACAACTTTGAGTTTGCGTGAAATGCTGAGTTATGCTTAAAAACAATAGAATCGAAAAGCAACCAGAGAAAACTGCAAATCTGGATGGCTGCCCTAAACAGGTGACTTTTCTTATTTCAAGCACAGGGAACAAAGGGGAGGGAAGATGGAGAAAGCGCTCGCTTCCCCCAACAGCTCCTAGTTCAACAAAGAGCACGAAAAAACAATCAGGTTTTGGAATCCAGTTAATTCCTTGGGTCTGCCTTAATGTATTTTACCCACTATTATGACTTTGGGGTTTTTCAGCACTTGGAGGACAATATTTTTGCTATTCTATCTAAAATTTGGCACTCAGCACGCAGTGGCAGAGTCCCTCCCAGCTTGGGGCTGAATGCAGAGGGTGACAAACCCCCCCAGTACCAACCATTTGCGAAACGGCAGCTTAAAATCATGAGCCAGTAAGTGTCCTGACACGGATGTCATCACCATAGTCACATTCTGCAAGAGACAGAACGAGGTAATTAGTGCCCATCGTTGGATAAAAACTGCCCACAGCCCCAAGACCTTGATGCAGTTCTCAATTTACACATCGGTGACGCTTCCCTCCTGCTAATGGATCACAATAAGCTCTTCTCTCCCTAAATCTGTGGCCTTATCCTCAATTTTTGGAAAAAGCTCCCAGTTCTAAATAGCAATATTCGTTTGACTGATATAAAACCAGAGAGTTGAAAGAATTAAAGCAAGAAAACAGGTCAGTGGTTGAGCCAGGAACGAACATCTGACTTTTCCTCATCTTTGGACAAAATGTTCCCGTCACTGGCGACGGGTTTCATAACTTCTGACAAATGACTTTTAATAATTAGAATTTTGCACTTTTCTAATGCAGCAGCAGAATTAAAGGAAACTCTACCTGGCCAAACATCTGGTAGTCATATTCGTAGATCTTGTTGAACTTGGAAAACCCCTCTCGCTAGAAGGAAAAGGAGAGTTGATGAGCTTCTGGCTCCTAACAGAAACCAAACCCGTTCCACCTCGCTTAATACTCGCTGTTACGGCAGAGCACAGGGACACACCTGAAAACCAGGTACTGCAGCTCATGGAAATTGCCTGTGTCATTTATAGAGACATTGAAACGGTGATTTCCAGTGTAAAAGTATTTTAAACCAGGCTTGAAGGGAGTGCTGGGGTTATCACGCCACTGATAGTGACTACAAAGAGTGGGGAACAGATTTGTTTAATGGGGCTGGGCAGTTATGTTCCTGACAAACAACTGTCCTGCTCCAGATGACAATTAGAAGCAGGAAGATATCTTCCTTGATTGGAATTGTCAGTGCTCAGGATCTCAATAACACCTTTCATTCAAATATAATTATGGTGTAGAAGCACCTTCTGGTTCCTTACCCTGGAAATACCAAGTAATTATGCAAACTGTTAATGGTCACACAACAAAGCAGAGGAGAGGAGAGATCTTTGAACTCTTCTCCAAATCACAGACCATCTTTGCTTTATTATGTGAACTTCAGTAAACCCCAACACCTGCTGACGCTGCAGAAATGGTGCTTTTTGACGGGGAGATACAGGCCAGCAGCTGGTTTCAGTTCCTGAAGCCTTTTGCAGACACTGCAAAGCCAGCAATGACACAGGAAACCTTCATCCAGAGCTCGGTGCCTGGAGAAGGCAGACTGGGCACAGAGAGCTGAGCTCCAACAAGACTTAAGTCACAAGCACAAGGGATCTGAGACTCCCAAATACATTTGGGCAAGTGGTGTTTGTCCACAAAAGCTGCTCTTGTACCCTGGCACAGCCAGAAGTGCCCAGAGACAAAACCAGTGTGAGATGTTGCACATGCCCATAGGAACTGCCTGTGCCGAGCTCTGCCGAGCAGGCTGGGGCTGCATCACAGGACATGGGCTACACCTGAGATTTGTGCTACACAGCAGCCCTGCTCAGCTGATCCTCTCCAGCCAGCTACGCTAGACCCACATGTGTTGGGAAGCAATAAGGAGATGTGGTGTGTTCCCACCCGCCGCATTCTGCTGTTGGAGAGCAGATCTGCAATCCCCCGGGCAGCGTCGTTCTTCTCAGCCACGCACAGAACCTTCCGGATCCTCTGCAACGCCATGTCCTCCGCGGCCCGGGAGAAGAGGCGCTGGGGCAGCATCCTGACCCCGCGGGTGGCCGAAAGTCTCGCCGAGATGTTCATCACTGGAGACGGTGACAGCTCCCGTGGGGAAGAGACATGGTGCTGTGGCCTTGTCCTGGGGCTGGATCCTGCTGAGGATGGAGAATCATTGAATCAGTTTGGTTGGAAGAGACACTCAACATTATTGAGTCTAAACGTTACCCCACCCCTGGCACTGCCCCACGTCCCTGAGAACCTCATCTCCACATCTGTCCAACCCCTCAGGGATGGTGACTCCACCACTGCCCTGGGCAGCCTGTTCCAATGCCCCACAGCCCTTTGGGGAAGAAATTGTTCCCCAGATCCAACCTCAACCTCCCCTGGCGCAACTTGAGGCCGTTTCCTCTGGTCCTGGCACTTGTTCCTGGGGAGCAGAGCCCGACCCCCCCTGGCTCCGACTTCCTTGTAGCGATCGCTGAATGTCACTTACCCGGCCCAGGGCATCCTCTGCCCGGCACAGCCCCCTCAGAGCCGCACGGAGTTGGAGAAGCTTCTTCCCCCATCACAACCAGCTCCCCGGGCAGGGCCCCGGCCCCCCTGCCCCGCCAAGGCCTCCCCTCAGGCCCGGGCTGGCCCCGCCGGCCACAACCGGGACCCCCACCACCCTCCGACCCCAGCCGGGTTCTCCCCACCCGGGGTAGCCCCTCCCCGACACCCCCAGTTTCTCCCCGGTTTCCCCGCCGTTCTCTCCTCACTCACCTCCCTCACTCCCGCGCTTCGCTCTGTCGCGAAGCGCGGAGGGACTCGGCGCGCTTTCCCTCACCGTTACGTCCTGCCGTAAAGCGCTCCCCTGTGGCGGGAGCGAACTACAGCTCCCAAGATGCCCCGCGTCGCCCCTCAGCCGCCTCCCCGCGCCGTCCCGCCTCGGCCTGCGACTCCCCGCCGCCACCGGGCCCGTCCCGGGTTCAGTAACGTCAAGAAACGGCAATTATTGAAAAAAAAAAAAAAAAGAAACAACCGAAAAGGGGGAGGGAACCGGCTTCGCTTCCGGGCGGCGGGGTGAGAGGCCGCGGCGTCATGTGACCCCAAGATGGCTGCGGGGCTGCGGCGGCCGTGAGGAGGCGGCGGAGCGGGGCCCGCGGGGCCGGCGGCTCCGGCCATGGCGGCGGCGTGAGCGGCGGGACGAGGGGCTGCGGGCCGAGGGGCTGCGGGTCGGGGCCTGTCCCGCGGGGGCCGGGGGGCCCCCGGGGCTCCGTGTCGGTTCCGTCCTGCGGGAAATATGATCAGCGCCCCTGACGTGGTGGCGTTCACCAGGGAGGAGGAGCTGGAGGACGAGCTGTACAGCGAGCCCCCGCTGCCCGAGGAGTACTCGGTGCCGCTCTTCCCCTTCGCCAGCCACGGCGCCAACCCCTGGGGTAAGGTCGCCGGCTCCAAGTTCACCCGCGACTTCATCCTCATCTCCGAGTTCTCGGAGCAAGTGGGGCCTCAGCCCCTCCTGACCATCCCCAACGATGCCAAAGTGTCGGGCACTTTCGACCTCAACTATTTTTCCCTCCGGATCATGTCTGTGGATTACCAGGCTTCTTTCGTGGGGCACCCGCCCGGCTCTGCTTACCCGAAGCTGAACTTTGTGGAGGATTCCAAGGTGGTGCTGGGGGACTCGAAGGAAGGAGCCTTCGCCTATGTGCACCACCTGACGCTGTATGACCTGGAAGCCAGGGGTTTCGTCAGGCCCTTCTGCATGGCCTACATTTCTGCCGACGAGCACAAAATCATGCAGCAGTTTCAGGAACTCTCCGCTGAGTTCTCCAAAGCCTCCGAATGCCTGAAGACGGGGAACAGGAAAGCTTTTGCTAACGAACTGGAAAAGAAACTGAAAGATCTTGACTACACCAGGACTGTCCTGCACAACGAAACTGAGATACAGAAGAAAGCCAATGACAAAGGGTATTACACCACCCAAGCCATCGAGAAGGCCAATGAGCTGGCCAGCGTGGAAAAGTCCATCATCGAGCACCAAGATCTGCTGAAACAAATCCGGTCATATCCCTACAGGAAGCTGAAAGAATCCGAATTCCACCCATATGAGCCAGAGGCTGCGCTGGATCCGGCCGGCGTGGGCTGCGACCAGGACCTGACTACCTCGGACCTCACTGAGCCCGGCCCAACGCACCTTTACTCCCACGTGCCATCCTATACCCCCAAGCTCATCAAAGCCAAGTCTGCCAAATGCTTTGACAAGAAGCTGAAGACACTGGAGGAGCTCTGCGATATTTATTTCTTCACCCAAACCCTCGACCAGTTGCATCAGATCGAGAGAATGTTCAGAGGCGATGTCTGCTACCTCCTGACGGACCAGATCAGCAGAGCGCTCTTGAAACAACAAAGTGTAACAAACTTCCTCTTTGAGGATGTCTCTTTTCTGGATGAAAAACGCCCTGAAAAACAGTACAGAGGCTGCCAGGAGCTTGGTCAAAATGCCATCAATAGAAAGTGTTCAGAAGAGTCCTCCGCTCCTAAAGTTGTCATCAGCCTGGGCTCCTACAAGTCCAGTGTGGAGTCCGTGCCCATCAAGATGGAGCAGGAGCTCGAGGACTCCCACGAACCCAAAATGAGCGAATCTGTCACATTCGAGCCCCAGGAGAACCTGGACTATCTCGACGCTGATATTAAAGGCAGCATCAGCAGCGGCGAGAGCATCGAGGTGCTGGGGACGGAGAAATCTGCTGCGGGCTTGCCGAAATCGGAGAGCCAGGGCAGCCTCCCTGTGAGCCCCAGCCCCCAGGCGGGCAGGAGCAGGGTGGGCAGCCGGCGCACGGTCAGTGAGGACAGCATCGAGGTGCTCAGCACCTGCCCCTCCGAATCCCTCATCCCCGAAGATTTCAAAGCGAGCTACCCAAGTGCCATTAACGAGGAACCTTACCTGGACGATGACGAAGACGGAGGCCTTCGCTTCGCCCCCAAATTAAACCTGGGCGACGCTGACGAGCGGGAAGACCTTTCACAACAGGAAAGCTTGACGCAGGTTGATTCCACTTGTTGTATCGGGAAGGAAAGTCCAAACTTCCTCGAGGCTGAGCTGGGCCAGAAGCCCTGCGACGAGGAGGGGGTGGTCAGGATCCCCCCACAGCCGTCCCGCCCGGCTGAGCAAGGGCAGCGTGGGACTTTCGGGGGCTTCTCGTCCCATGACGGCATCTCGGGGGGGCTCCTTCCCTGTGAGCTCGACTCGCGCTACCCGCTGGGCAGCCAGGAGCTCAGCAAGAGCAGCCTGGATGAGTGCTCGGATTCCACCAGCTACATGAGCAGCGCCGCCTCCACCTGCTCTGACAGGACCCCGTCCCCCGCTCACCTCGCCTGCCAGGGGAGCGAAAGGCACAAAAAAAAGGCCGGGCAGAACGCACTGCGCTTCATCCGGCAGTACCCCTTCGCCCACCCCGCCATCTACTCGCTGCTCAGCGGGAGGACACTGGTGGTACTGGGGGAGGAGGAAAACATCGTCAAGAAGCTGGTGACGGCGCTTTCCATCTTCGTGCCCAACTGCGGGGTGTATGCCAAGCCTGTGAAGCACTGGGTAACTTCCCCTCTGCATGTGGTGGATTTCCAGAAGTGGAAGCTGATTGGACTCCAGAGGTAAATCGTGGCTTTATCGGTGTCAAGGTGGATGATAAAAACTCCTAAATGAGAATTTCAGAGGGGAATGGGTGCACAGGGGAGGTCTCTGTCTAATTAAGTACATAAATTTTTGCTTATGGGATGTATTTTGAAGGGAGGTAGGTTTATCTCTCTTTATATCCAATCTCACTTGAGAGTTAATATTTAAAATGTGTGCTGGGTGCTTTCTGCTGGCTCAGACTAGTAATTTGGGCAGGTTTCCCTCACGTTTGACGTCTCAGCGTGGCCAAGTACAGAAAAAACACATAAGTCCCGCTGTATTCCTGGTTGCTCCGATACCAGAGCGCTCCTGGAGTCCCCTCACGTGCCCTGCTTCTCCTGGCTCCTGCTAAAACTCCTCTGACTTTTCTAGCTAGAATTTTGTTTGTGAAATAGATGCTTCGATGCAGGGAGAGTTTTGCACCTGAACCACAGTTCGGATGCAAAGGAAACTTCTGCTCAGGGTGAGGATCATCATGAAGACAAGAACCCAACCCTGAAATGTAGTTTATATCAGCAAAGAGTGATTGCTCAGCTGGCAAGATTTTGGCCCTGACTGTGTTGCTGTTATGAAAAGGCTTTTCTTGGTGCGTTGTCAGGATGTGTTTGGCACTTGGGGTGCAAGTTTGACAGGGAATGGCCGTTGCTGTCACTAATGTGGAAGACACGAGTCAGAGCGGCAGCCCAGCGCTGGGCTGGAGCAGCTCCTCAAAGAGTTTCTGGGCAGCGTGGAAATCAAAATACAGAAATCTGCTTTCTGGGCTGCTGAGTGTTGCATCACTGGGGGTTGTGGATGACAAAATTATCCTAAACCGTACGTTTACCCTCATTTCTGCGCTTGTGAGGTGGGATGACAGCTCTGCCAACAGCTGCTCCCAGACTTCTCTGTCTGTCGGAGAGGTTTTTAAAAGCACTGAGTGTTTACTCATTGCTCAATGTCTGTGCTTAGGTACCATTTTTATAAACAAAATATATATTTTTTTTTAAGAACTGGTTGTAACCTGTCAGTCATTTAAACTCTGTGGAATGTTAATTAAGTGTCGAGTTTAATGTGGCTGCTCTCAGCAAACCATTTGTTCAAGGGCTTTGGGAAGGAACCGAGAGGTTAAATTAATTATTCCAGTGCGGGTGCTGTGTCCTCCGAGGCCAGAGGCTGCTGGGGACAGGGACAGCCCTGACCCCATGAGTTGGGGCTCCCAGTCGGGCTGGGAGCTGCATCTCCAGTGACTTTACCCACACAAAACTGAGGAGCAGAAGGTGGAGGTTGCGTAGGCTTGTGATTTGCATTTAAATGACTTTAATTTAGGCTTGTTGGATAATCGTATGTTGTGAACGTGCCGTGGGTTTGCACTCGAGTTAAAAATGCTCAGGCTCATCCAAAGAATATTCTGGTTTCAGGCCAGTTCTCTTTTTAAAGGAAGGGCAGGAGGATTCACTCTACTCAGGGCTTTGACCACCTTCATGCAGCTCCCTCCCAAACTCACGATTTGGGGGGACAGTGGAGCTCTTGGCTGGGGGATGGGGCTGGTTTGGGTTCCCGAGTCCTCGTTGTCACATCCAGAAGCCACCATCTGCTGCAAGATTTGCTTCTGTTCCCCAGAGATGTCCTGTCTCCGTGTTGCTGAGCGGGGAAACTGCCCCCAGCGCAGTGAGGGATGGAGCAGCACCCACCCAGTGCAGATCAGCGCACAGAGGGATCCAGGGGATCGTGGTGTTTTGGGGGTCTGTCAGGCTGGAGAGATTATTTGGCCATTTCCTTCTGTGCTATACTTCATTTGCCTGCAGAGGCTCTTTCACCAGAGGGAAAGCATGTGCGATACGAGCACAGACGCAGTTTGCTGCTTAATTTTCTGGTCTGCTCCAGCCGTGACTTCTCTCCTTGCCGTTTCAGGACGGTGTCGCCTGCCGGGGTGAACGTCCTGCACACCCTGAGCCGCTACAGCCGGTACGTCAGCATTCTGGACGCCGACAGTAAGACTCTGCGCTGCCCACTCTACAAAGGCACCGTGGTGTCCCGGCTGGCAGATCACCGCACGCAGATCAAGCGAGGGAGCACCTACTATATGCACGTCCAAAGTATCCTCACCCAGCTGTGTTCTAAAGCCTTCCTCTTCACCTTCTGTCATCACTTGCACCTTCCCATCAGCGAAAGGGAACCGGAGGAATCCGTGGCGAAGCGCAGAATGAACTTTCTGAAGCTTCAGCTGGGCCTCGCCAATGAAGATATCAAAATCGTGCAGTATTTAGCGGAGCTGCTGAAGCTGCGGTACATTCAGGAACCAGGCCAGGGGGGGAACCCTGTGCTCCGATTTGACTATGTCCCCAGCTTTTTGTACAAAATCTAGGCTGGCCGGGGGGCTGGCTGCCTGTATGCTCAGAGTCTGACAGGTCACCCGTGCTTGGTGTCCGCGCCGTCTGCAGCAGCTCATCCGTTGGGAAGGGGCGAAGAAGCCGATGCGTTTGCTCCGCAGAAGCCAGTGTCTGAGGGAGCGGCTTGCTGTGTGGTTCCCTGTAGCCACAAATGTAGATGTTCCATCACATAAACCACCGGGCACTCCGTTTTTAAATGTTCAAAGGGGCACTATTGACTTTTAAAGCGTATCACAGGGCGATTACAGTGTGGAGAGAGAGCTGGGCTGTCTTGGGGATCAATATTTATTAGTGTGCAGCCCCCAAAATACCACACGCTTTTGCCAGAGCCCAAAATGCTGTATGTCCCTTCTGTGGAGCCAGAGTGGAGGCCGGAGCGGGGATGTAAAGGCCACGTGAAGGTTTTTAATCCACTTGCGTCTTGTGTGAGTGTAGCTCGGGAGCTTCCTGGCTGGGCGGCAGCTTGCAGTGACCTGTCTGTGCACAGTGGCAGTGGATGATGTGTCCAGTCCTGTGTTTTTCTGAATTTCCTGGCGCTTCCCAGGACAGGTTGTCCCTGGGTGGGTGGGAGAGCAGCAGAGGCGCGTGTGCTTCTCTCCAGAAAGCGTTTGCCGCTTTCTCTCAGCTTTGTTAAGATCTGGAATGTGGAAGGATTCCTTAACGTCGGCGAGCACCGAGGCGCCCGCTGCTCTGAAAGTTGAGCGCTGTGCCTTGTTAATTTGTCACGTCCCATTTGTTGGGCGACCTCTGAGAAGGGTGAGAGGGAAATCGGGAATCCCCAAAACATGTGAGGGCGAGGGTGGCCTTCTAAGGAGCAATGGGAACTCAACGGAGAGGGAGGACCCTCGTTTTTAGGTGCTTTTTGCAATGGGGAAACGAACAGTGCAATTCAGCTGTGAGACAGCGAGCTGTTAGAGCAGGCTGATGCAATACTAGCCCTCAGGAAAGGTCGGGAATGAATGTACCGAATTCCACATTTTATCCGTAATAGTTTGGTTTAGTTTTTTGTCAGGAAATTGACTTTCATGCTTTGCAGTACAGCAGGGTCAGCGTCACTGCATGCTGCTTCTTGGCCAAGCCTTTGTAGTGTCTCCACTACCTCTCCCGGCTCCGGACGGGGCAGAACATGCCAAGGATTTTCCTTTCAAAGCTTCTGTGCCGCTGCCTGTGCCATAAAGGTTGTGGTGACACTCCCAGGTTGTTCCTGTCCGTGCCACAAGCTTTGTGCCCGGGCATGGCGTGTCCCACTGGAGTCTTGTAAGGAGATTCTGCTCCTTGGCCACCGGTCCCAGGCTGGGGGCTGCTCTGCCCAGTGCATGCGGTGATACCAGCCCCTGGGGTACTTCTAAGCGAGGAAAGCCATGCCAGGAAGAAAACCTTGGTTTTATTTATTTTTAGAACTCTTGTTATGGAGTGAGAACAGCTGAGATTGTACAAGACGAGCTGAAGCATTGTTTGATTTGGGTGTTTTTTTTAACTTCTGTTTATTGTGCTGGAGGTGAACACGACGTTCCATCCATGCCCGGGGAGGTTTCTGTGACAGGCTGGGGTTTGTTGCGCAGCTCAGACCACACTGAAACTCACGGCGAGAACCGCGCTGCTCCAAAACCCAAAGGCAAGGAGGCTCTGTGAGGAGGCTGTCAGAGCTCTAAACCGTCTGTTTTAAGGCTGGTTTAAGTGGTAGCGTTGTTTCTGGTGGCTTCCAGCCTGGGCAGGTTGAGCTTGTGGTGCTCTCCAGGGGATTCCCACAGTCAGGGGTTGCTTGTGATGGTGTTTTGAGGTGGCAGTTGGGAAGCAGCATGGCTGGAGGTGAGCGGTGGTGCCTTTGTGCGGGGCCACGCACCTTGAAAGCGTGTTTAAAGGCCTTTTCCTTTCCTAACCATGCCCATCACATGTGAACTGGGTCTGCTGGTGCAAGACAACGGTGTCCACCAAAAAATCCTGTGTTCTGAAGCGACTTGAGGTGTCCCCATGTCAATTTGTGTGCACCTGAACGGCTGCCGCACTGAAGCGGAGACGAGAGGCATCTCAGTGAGTGAGTAACATGCGTGACACGGTGCAGACCGTGGCTCCCTGCATCCTGGCTCCCTGCATCCTGCCTGACCCGCAGCTCACACCAGAGCCTGTTTTCAGCTGGAAAACAACCCGGGGCTGTTTGGGTTTGAGGAAGGAGCAACAAACTTTTTTCCCTGCTGACTCACGTCTTCCCCCAGGCTGACAGCACAGAGCGGCGGAGCAGGATTGACGGTGAGTGTTGGCTGATCTCTTAGTTGCAGTGGTCTCTGCCTGTGGCATTCAGCTGTGCTCAGAAATTGATCAATAACTCACTTCTTGCTCCCTCCATCCAACCTGTAGTAGCTGCTACTCAAGGCTGTGTTGAGCAATACTTGCACTACCACCTCTCTGACCTGCTTCATCTCTCCGCCACGAAGCAGCTCTGGTTTGGGAGGATCCCCTGGGGCTTTGCTGGCACGGTCACCAGTTTTGAAACGAGAGCTCTGCACTTTCTGCAACTCAGCTCTTGAGTAGGAGCTGTAAGGAAATGTGTCTTGGGGAGATCTTGTCATCCTAAAGCAGCTCGCAGCAGAGAACTCTGAGCTTGGGTGCCAGGAGAGGGGGAGTCACGTCGGGCTCTGGCACCTCGGCGCAGCCAGAGCCTGGCCTGTCCGCGCTGCTTGTGGTGCCCGCAGCGGCAGCAGAAATTGAGAGGAGTCCGAGTGGTTTGGGAGCTGAATTCCTCTTTGCTCAGTAATTTCCTTGTCTGCTCCTGTACAGTAAAGATCCCTGTATCGGCACTTTAAGACTCTTTCATCATCTTCACTGCGTTACCTCACTTGTTTCCGATATTAGCAGACTTACAACAGGTTCTGATCTTCACATTAACAGCTCCCATGACGAACTTTGGCATGTGTGTTCGTCAGCTTGCACCACCCGAGTGCCGCCAGCATGTCCCCACCGCCGTGCGCTGGCTCCGGCTCCCTCCTCGCTCCCTCCCAGCTGTTGGTGAGAGGAGGCTGTAAGTCTGACCGAGAATTTATCAGAGCGAAGGTCTCCCCTGGCTGCGAGGACAGAGCTCCGTTTTCTGACTCCTCTGCTTTGGAGATGGGCTGTCACCCCTTGCCCGCCGCTCTCAGCTCCCACCCGCTCTCAGCTCCCACCCGAGGAGGGTCAGCCATAGGAGTGGGCGATATTTAACCCTACACAGGTTCCATTTCTCAGAGAATAATGCTCAAATTTACTTCCATCCAGTAGCAGTCACTCCTAAGCAGCTCCAGAGCTGCCTTGCCTTGCCTAGGGAAGTACTGTCTCTACTCCAGCAATATTCACCGCTCGGTAAGGGGTGGGAGAGGTGTTGAGGGATGAGACCTGGTGGCTTTTTGGTTTTCCGTGAGCATGGGGGAGCCCCAAGCCCCCAGCCGGGTGTGCGGTGACAGCCCACGCTGCAGATTCAGCGTCTCGGAGGGCTGGGCAAGAGCTGGGTCTTGCAGCAGCACTTTGAAAATGCTCCTGTATAAGGTGCGCTGGGAAATTCGGCACTGCCCAGGTGGGAGGAAAGTGCCCGGTCCATCAGCGCCGGGTCAGAGCAACAGACTACCTGGCACCAGGGGGGTCACAAACCCACCACAAACTGGTCCCAGAGATGCGTTGTAACTGGAAGGCAGAGCGTTTTAACTGGAAGGCAGAAACAGGGTACCTGGTCCCGCTGCCGGCGTGGGGATGGGGCTGGGCTGGCAGCGGCGAGGAGGCCATGATGAATTCTCATTTATTTTAAAGCACTGTATCCTATCACTGCATGTCGAGTTCCGTGTGTGTGCCTGTGCGTGCTGAATGCTTGCGTCAGTAGTTAGGGCGAGTGTGACCGGGAGAAATCCAAGAAGCATGTCTTAATGTCGTGCTGTAAGTGTTACTGCACAAGAGTTTAACAGATGTTAACACCAAATGACTAGTCTGAGAAATGTACTTTTAAAAAAAAAATTATTTATTTGGGTTCAGATATTTTTGAAATACAAAAAA
Organism: Caloenas nicobarica; assembly: GCF_036013445.1. NCBI lineage: Eukaryota > Metazoa > Chordata > Aves > Columbiformes > Columbidae > Caloenas > Caloenas nicobarica. Next base: position 2,697,076 of record NC_088258.1, on the reverse strand, counting down.
AAAAATTGGTTGTATTTTTTAAAGCGTATAATTCTTGTCATACATTGTGGTTAAATTCTTAATTTTACCGTGCTTATTAAAAAATGGTTCTACCTAAGATTTGTGCACATAGGTCTGAGAAAATACCAGAGACACTGGTGATGGACGGGACAATGATCCCGGGAGGGCTGTTCCCGCTGAGTTTGGGACAAGGCTTGGCCTTGTCACAGCCTGGGGAGCCTGGAAGGCACAAAAGGAAATAGTTGAGGCAGAAAACCAGCTGTTACGGCTGTGAAGTCTCTTGGACCCCCATGCTTTGGGCTGGGGTGTCGGGTGAAGGCACAAGATCGAACGCAGCCGTGAAGCTGCGGGTCACCCAGTGATTGGTCCCGACTGCTGAGTGGTGATGGGGCTGGTATCCCCACAGGGGCTGCGCTCAGGGGCTCCTGTGCCCCAAACGGGAGGGGAGAGGTGAGGAAGGAGTCGCTGCAGCCAGTGCCAGCTGGGATGTGCTGGGAGGAGGCCCTAGGGTGCTGCTCTCAGTTTGGGTGCGCGAGCATGCAGTGATCCCAGGCATGGCCGTGGCTGTGGCGCCGGTGTCTCCTGTCACAGCACAGGCAGCCCTGGGAGCGGGAAGGTCCCTGCGAAGGCTTCAACCTCTTCCTTCAGTGCCTTCAGTTCCCCCCGGTATTTCTCCTCCTCCAGTTTCTCCTTGAATTCCTTCAGCGTGGCCTTGGGGCTCATGTCCTTCTGCACACGCAGTGTCAGCTCAATCCCTGTGGGGATGGAGATGTCACTGAGCCCTCACGCCTGCGCCTGCCACAACCCGTGGCTCTGCCAGCCCCGCACACCCTGCAGCAGCACTGGGGCTGCTCCCGAGACACGTGGGGCTGTGGGGGACTTGCTGCCCCAGGAAACCGGTGCAGGACCCCTGAGAACAACTGGAACAACACTGTGGAAGGTACAGTTCTGATCCGGGCTCTCAGCCTGTGCAGTGCGGAGGGTTTGGCCGGTCTCAGCTGTGGCCAGATGTCCTCTCTCATGTCCAGATGTGCAGGTTGGACAGTTACTCCTCACTTAGAATCATAGAATCTTTTTGTTTGGAAAAGACCCTCAAGATCATCGAGTCCAACCATTACCCCACCCCTGGCACTACCCCAAGTCCCTGAGAACCTCATGTCCGTCTGTTCAACCCCTCCAGGGATGCTGACTCCACCACTGCCCTGGGCCCTTTCCGGGAAGAAATTGTTCCCAAGATCCAACCTCAACCTCTCCTGGTGCAACTTGAGGCCGTTTCCTCTGGTCCTGGCGCTTGTTCCTTGGGAGCAGAGCCCGACCCCCCCTGGCTCCAAGCTCCTTTCAGGCAGTTCAGAGATCAGAAGGTCTCCCCTCAGCTCCTGTTCTCCAGGCTGAACCCCCCCAGCTCCCTCAGCCGCTCCCATCACACTTGTTCTCACACTGGTGTGTGTTTTCCCTTGCCAGCTGCTGGGACAGCCACCCAGCTTGTCTCTCCTCTCCCAGAGGAGCTGCCCCGGCCCCAGAGCTGCTGCTGGAGTTGACTCAGCCCCACAAGTCCCTGCCCGTGAACACGGCCCCAGCCTCACCTCTGTGGATGTACTGAGCCACCATGCGGAAATCGTCCTGCTGAAAGCCGCGGGAGGTGAGAGCTGGTGTCCCAAACCGCAGGCCGCTGGGGCGCAGGGCACTGACATCACCTGCACCAGAACAAGTCATGCATCACTAAACCCAGCACCAAAACCACCACGCACGGGATTTCAGCCTGGTTTCCAGTATGCGCAGTGGACTGGGAGCTGGCAGCCCTGCAGGAAGTGCTGCATGGGCCACGGGAGATCCCCAGCACGGGGAGCAGGAGGTGGTGGGATCACTCACCAGGGCACGTGTTCTTGTTGCAGGCAATGGAGCAGATCTCCAGCACCCGCTCGGCCCGGCCGCCGTCCGTGCCTCTGCTGCGCAGGTCCAGGAGAATCAGGTGGTTGTCGGAGCCCCCTGCAAAGAGCGAGGGGGTTGGTGGGGATGTGGGATCGGGGTAAATGCTGCAAAAAAGGGCTTGGGATTGCAATGGGTTTTAGAGGCAGAAGGGTGTGTGCCCTTGTGAAAGGGGGCTGCTTCAAAACGGTTTTGCGGAGGTTGAGGAATTGCGATGGCAGAGCCCTGCCTGTCACAACGGTTGTCATCATCTGGCTCGGACCCTGGGCCACACATGGGGGTCAGCCCCATCCCGCCGCTGAGACCTGTCCTCACCTGTGACAATGTCGTAGCCCAGCTCCATCAGCGCGGCCGAGAGTGCTTTGCAGTTGGCCACCACCTGCTGCTGGTAAGCCTTGAACTCAGGCGTCATGGCCTGGCGCAGCGCCACGGCGATCCCTGCAGAGGGAACCCAGAGCGGGGTGAGGTTTTGGGGACTCCAGCAGGAGAGCTGGCAGGGATGTGTGGCACCACCAGCAGAATCATCCTGGAAGCTGAGTAAATTGATGCACAGTTCCGTGAACCAGGCTGGTGGCATCACCATGAGCTACAAGGCAGGAGATGGGACCAGCCTGGTTGCTCCTTGGGGCGGTATCTCCAGGCTGCGAACCCCTCGGGACTTCTGGAACCCCCAAGCTGCTGCTGGGGGTCAGAGCGCAGCCAGGACACCTTTGCCATCTCCCTTTGCCACCTCGGAGCTCATGGCCAGCCCGGCTGCGTACCTGCGATGGCGTGGTTGTGTGGACCTCCCTGCAGCCCGGGGAAAACTGCCTGGTTGATGAGGCTCTCCAGGTTATAGAGTGTTTCCTTGCCCGTCTTGGGGTCCACGCTGCGGGTGCCTGGAGGAGGAGAGAACAGGGTCACTCACACCCTTCTCCCATGAGCTTTCACCCCCTGGCCTCTCAGAACAGGGATCGCGGCTGTTCCTCTTCAAACCTGGGCCACGGTTGGCACTGGGAAGCTCCTCAGGTGCTCCCAGGAGACCCCAGACTTACCTGCCCTCCCTCCTTCTCAGCTGCAGAAGGAAAGAGCTTTAACTTGCAGCCCCCACAGCCTGGGGGGAGCATTTCTTCCGGCTCCCCGGCCAGGTCAGGTACCTTTGCGGTAGAAGATTATGCCGGCTCTGCAGCCCCGCAAGGTCTTGTGGGTGGTGGTAGAGACGACATCGCAGTGGTCAAAGGGGGACGGCACGACACCGGCAGCCACCAGCCCGCTGATGTGGGCCATGTCAGCCATCAGGTAGGCACCATTGGCATCGGCGATCTTCCGCATGCGGGCGTAGTCCAGGTTGCGCGAGTAGCAGCTGATACCTGCAGGGAGGTGGCACGTGGAGGGGACAGGAGCAGATGCTCAAGGACCCTGGGACAACCCTGCGTCCAGCCCTGTGGTGGGGACAGCACATAAGCTCCCACCAGTGTGGATGTGTTTGAGGTCTCCTCCTGGCGCTGCAGCATCTGTGGGGTTACCAGGGTGCTACTGACTTCGGGGAGCCACTCCCACCCCGAGGTGTCCCCAAGGAGGTTGGTAAGAGTTTGATCCTCACCTGCTATGATCAGCTTGGGGTGGAAGAGGCGAGCGTTCTCCTCCAGCCGGTCGTAGTCGATGTAACCGGTCTTGGGGTTGACCTGGGAGAGGAATCATAGAATCATTTTGGTTGGAAGAGATCTTTAAGATCACTGAGTCCAACTGCTCACCCAACGCTGTCACTAAACCATGTCCCTGAGAACCTCATCTCCACATCTGTTAAACCTCTCCAGGGATGGTGATTCAAAGAAGGGAGGAAGAGGAAGGTTCAGCCACCTTGGTATGAGTGAAGGTCAGCCACAGTGCTGTTCTGCAGGAGAGGGTGCCAGGAGCCTGATGCTGGTACTTTTAACTTTAAGAGGCACCAACGCTTATGACAACAGCATCCTGGCTCTGGCTGGAGCAGCCCTCTGTACCTTGTAGGGCATGGACTCGAAGAAGACAGAGGTGGCAGAGATCTTCTTCTTGTCCGTCATGAACCCGTGCGTGAGGTGGCCCCCGTCAGGCAGGTCCAGCCCCATGATCCTGCCGTGGGGCTCCACCAGAGCTGTGTACACCGCAAAGTTTGCTGGTGACCCTGCAGCAAGAGCACACCGGGCCCGTTACGGGTGCTGGGGATGTGTCAATGCAGCCAGCCGGGCTCTCCTGAGCATCCTGTTACCTGAGTAGGGCTGGACGTTGACACCCCACTTCTGGGGGTCGAGCCCGTACGCCTGCAGGGCTCGCTTCTGGCACAGCCTTTCCAGCTCGTCTACGAACTCTGTCCCACCGTAGTACCTGCCGGTAAAGGATGGGGCAGCGGTTAAACCAAACCCCATGACCAAGAACCCGGTGATGCCATGGCTGTGACAGCAGATGTGACCCTGCTGAGATTGTTCCATGTATGGCCAAGGACCAGAGGGTCAGATGCCAGCGCCAGGATGTCGTTTCCTTCCCAGAGGTGAGGTCTGGCAGTGTGGGCGGTTCCTCTCCCTCCCAGCTAGGGTTTGGGCTGGGTGGAACTCGGCCCCAGCCCCTACCTCTGTCCTGGGTAACCTTCGGAGTATTTGTTGTTCATGCAGGATCCCAGGGCCTCCAGAACTGCTCGGCTCGCAAAGTTCTCCGATGCGATTAACTCCAGCCCCAGCCTCTGCCGCTGCTTCTCCTTCTTGATGATGCTGTGTACCTTTGGGAGGGGAGAGAAACAGCTTCACCCACACTGACTCCACCGTAGGGGATGCACCCTCGGAGGGGACAGGGCATGGAGAGAGGTCTAGAAAGGTGCTGGAGAAGGGAGAGGAGATCCCTTCTTGGTACAGCCAATCCCAAACAGTTCCTCTGTCCAGTCACAGGCCATGTTTTTGGTTTCTACCTGCCAGATAATTCAGGTCTCATTTGGGCTCAAGAGTCAATGGCACTTGCCACATGGCCTTGTGGGCCGGCTGCTCTGGTGTGGACATCAGAGCTTCCAGCAGAGGATATGAGCAATAGATGCAAAGTTATGACCGTGTTGGAGGATGCCTGACCCCTCCACCTCTCGCTGCAGGCAGAGAGGGCACAGAGGATGGATGGGTCCCACCAGCTCAGCCTTGGACTGTCTCCCTGCCCCATCCCTGGCTCGAGGAGCTCAGAATCCCTGTGGCAGTCTCGGGGATGAAGGAAGCGGCTGCCGGGCGGGGGCCAGGACGGGGCTGTCACCTCCGGGTCATTGCTGTCGAGCGGCTCCATCACCATCCTGTTATGGGAGGCCCAGAGCTCTGCGCTGAGGAGGCCCCCATCGCTCTGCGTTGAGTTTTCCATCCTCCTGCTGCGTCCGATGTCACCTGCCAGCGGAGAGGGGACGTTGTGGGATGTGCTGGGATGGCAGCAGGGCTGAGTACCCCTGCACTGTGTCCCTGTACTCTGTGTCTCCTCCCACCCCACGTCTTCCCCAGAAACACAGAGGGACCGGCTATGGGCTGGGACCTGCTGCTGGGTAAGGAAAATACAAACAGGCTTCCCTTGCCGATTTAAGACTAGTTCATTAATGCTTTGATAACTTCTGATACTCTCGGTAAAGGATGCTCGGTAAAGGATGCATCACTGCTCTGCAGCACCTGGACAGACACCTGGGGACATGGTCAACCTGCGCATAGACCAAACCGGATCAGCAACACAAGCAATTACTTTCCCTCTTGCTCCTGTATACCTGTGAGTCTTAGGGCTTCCAGGAAATGGTAGCAAACACCCTCATGGACATAAGGGTGTCTTATTAAAACTGCTGTTTAATTTCAAAGGCAGTGAAGTGCTCACACCTACAGACCTAAGTTTTTTAAGTGCATTATGTTACCTCTCAGCTACTTTCTTGTGTAGACCCAGGAGTGCAAACCCACAGCGTGTTGGAGTCTGGCCCCAGACTCTAACTGAAGCAAACACAGCTTGTGGAGCTGGGCCTTGAGAGGGAGCTGCTGCTCACATTACAATGCAGAGCACAAGTTCCTGGGCAGGCGTGACAGCCCAGCTTCTGCCTTGGCCAAAAACAATGCATCTCTTTACCCATTAACCCTGCAAGGCCAGTGAAGGGCCATGAGCAGGTCGTTGAGCAATTGCACTTAGTTTGCTCGTGCCAAACTGCTGAAGTTTGTTTGGTGTGGGGCTGCTGCACTCTGCCCTCGCTGGGCAGGGGCGCTCGGCCGCCTTTCTTCCCTGAGCCTGGGGTTGGTAGAGAGGGAATCCCCGCAGTCAGAAAACACTTCGAGGGAAAGGGTGGGGTGCACCGCTCTGGCTTTGAGCAGGACAGCTGGGTCTAGCATGTCCCTCCCAAGCAGATCGCAGCGGTACATGCACCTTGCGAGACCTGCAGAACACTCGGGGGTACAGAGCTCCCCGATCCCCACCCAGCATGAGACCCCCATTTCCACCCTCATGCCAGGACACTTGTCTGGCCCTGGCAGTTCCCCTGGAGCAGGGACGAACCCCAGCCCTGATGCTCCATCCCCAACTGGGTCTGCACCCCCCGTACCCAGCTCCATCCCCGCCCACATCCCCGAGAGGCTCCTGCTGACGCGCTCCCCCCGCCCGGTCACCGCTGGAGGGCAACAGCGCTGCCTGCCCGGCTCTCACCCCGCAGCGCAGTGCCTGGCCCGTCGCGGTCCCCGTCCCTGTCGCGGTCCCTACCCGCCCGCCGCTCCGATCCCGCTCCGCCACCCCGCGGGAACCCGCGCGCCTGGCATAAAGCGCTCAGACACGCCCCTCTGCTCCTCGACCAATCAGCGTCTCGTTCCTTCCCGCTGGGTCGGCGGCGCGGAAAATGTTCCGGAAGTATCAGGGCCAATCAGCGCTGCGTCCCTTCCACCGCCCCGCGTCCTATTGGCCCGCGCCGAGGCGGGGTCGGAGGCGCTGCCAGCACGTGTGTGCCGGGGCGCAGGTGACCTGGGGCGGGGCGGGGCGGGGCGGGGCGGGGCGGGGCGGGGCGGGGCGGGGCGGGGCGGGGCGGGGCGGGGCGGGGCGGGGCGGAGGCTCCGCTGGCGTCACCGTTCTGTCGTCATCCAGGGGGCTTCGCTGACGTCAACCGTCTGCCGTCACCCCGGAGACCCGGACCTGCCTGCCCCGTGGGGCCTCTCCCCGCACCCTGGGGTGTTCCCAGCGATCCGGGGGTGCCCCTCGCCTCCTCCGTGACCCGGAGGACGGGCGAACCCTCGGGGCGGGCTGCTGCCGTGCCAGGCCATGGCACGGGTTGGCAGCACCGGCGTGGTGCCACTGCCGTGGGGAGCAGAGCCTGCCCCATCCCCAAGCAGCCGGGCAGGGGTCCCGGTGCTGCCCGGTGCTCCGGAGGAAGGAAACTGCCTGGAGGGACGAGTGGTGCAGGGAGGAGAGGGGCCAAGTTTTCCTTGTGCTTCGAGTCTGAGTTAGTGGATGAGCTTGGCCAACCAGCCCGAGGGAGCCTGCGACTGCTGGAGCTTTTGGGGTTAAATTAATGCACCACAAATTGAGGAACAAGATTAGGGAATAAGGGATCCAACTAAATTCCTCGTGATCCCAAGCCAGGGGAAAATGGAAGAAGGCAGTGTGAGTCACCCACCGGAGAGGGGAGTCAGCCAGGAGACGAGACCACCCGCTGCGGACAGAGCGGCGACGGAGCATGGCAGTGAGTCGAGGCGGGTGCTGGGGCAGGTGGGGGGTGAGGGGAATCCGGGGGTGACCAGGAGGGTGGTTTGTGGGTAACGGGCTGACAGTTACAGCAGAATCCTCCTCTGGTACTGTCCTGCTGTCAGTGCACCTCCCTGCAAGGTATGTGTTGAAGGAACAGTCTTTTTACTTAATCTACGTGTTTTGGGGCCTGTTAATTTGTTGTTGGCGATCTGAAGAAGACTCAGTACAGCGGAGGTATTTGAGTTTCCATGGTTCTGCTGCTGGCCCATCTCGGGTTGCTGCTGGAGGCTGTTTATGGAGGTGGTGTTGTGACACCAACACCAGCAGCCAAACCTGGGTTACTTTCTCTGGTCGCAGTGGTCTCTGTGACATGCAGATGCTATAGAGAAGGACTTTATATTAATTATATTTTAAGTATATAATCTGGCTTTGCATATACATTTATGTACGGTTGCTAGCAAAAGATTTTCACCTCCCCTGAGCCACAGGGCAGCAGATGACAGTAGTGTGTGCTGTTATGATTTCAGGACTCTGGCTTGCTGGTGATGGAGAGTGTCTCTTCTTCCCCTTCACCCTTCTCTGCCGCTTCCCCCACCGCGCCGTCTGAGAATACCACCGCCCACGACTACTACTACGGCCTCCAGAAGAGCATGCACGTCCTCTCCATGGTGGTGTACAGCATCGCCTGTCTGCTGGGGGTGACAGGGAACGGCCTCGTCATCTGGATTGCAGGCTTCAAGATGAAGAAGACGGTGAACTCCATCTGGTTCCTCAATCTGGCCATCGCTGACTTCATCTTCACCTTTTTCCTGCCCCTCAGCATCGCCTACACCGCCCTGGACTTCCACTGGCCGTTTGGGAAGCTCCTGTGCAAGCTGAACAGCACCATGGCGTTCCTCAACATGTTTGCCAGTGTCTTCCTCCTGACGGTCATCAGCATGGACCGCTGCGTTTCCGTGGCCTTTCCCGTCTGGTCTCACAACCGCAGGAATCCGGAGCTGGCGGCCAGGATCGCGCTGGGGACGTGGGTCCTGGCTCTTCTCCTCAGCTCCCCGTACCTCGTTTTTCGGGACACTGTGGTAAGTTCCAGGAACATCACCAGCTGCTATAATAATTTTGCACTGTCCGGTGACTACACATCCGAGGCTACGCGGAAGGTGTGGAGGATGCGGCACAAAGTGATGATCATCACGCGATTCTTATGCGGGTTCCTCATCCCTTTCACGGTGATTCTCATCTGCTACAGCATCGTTGCTGTCAAGCTGAAAAGGCGGCAGTTAGCAAACTCTGCAAAGCCATACAGAATTATTATTGCTGTCACAGTCTCGTTTTTCCTCTGTTATTTCCCCTATCACATCTTCTCCTTGTTGGAAATATCCAAAAACTCTTCCAGTCATGAGATGAAAATGGCCCTTTACATCGGGATCCCTTTGGTTTCCAGCCTTGCTTTCTTCAACAGCTGCATCAACCCCATCCTGTACGTATTCGTGGGGCCGGATTTTAAGGAGAAGTTTCGCCAGTCCATCCTGTCGACCTTCGAAGGGGCCTTCAGCGAGGAGTCGGTCCTGGGCAGCCTGACCAGCAGGAGAAAGTCCAGGTCTGCTTCAGAAGCAGAGGTCCCGAGGGGTTGAGTAGGTGCTGGTGTGGAGAAGGCACTTCTTTTTTTTTTCCTTTCCAATTTCCCCTCATTTCAGAGCTGTAATCGCAGGGCTGGGGGCTGCAAAGGGCGGTGCATGCTAACAAAGAATGATTTGACATTTTCGGGGTATCTCAAACCTACTATGACTTAATATACTATAGGAATTAAACAACCATGTGGAGGGGCAGCAAGGTGGGAAAGTCAAAGTACATTTTGCTCCTTGTGCCGTTTCCTTGGCTGCCTTGTTTCCCTCTACATTTTCCATCCCCTATGGTCCATCATACATCTTTTAAAGAAAGAGGGTTAAATGAAATGGCCATGTGTATTTTTGTAGGGTCTCCAATAGCTAGTAAGGCACTCATCTTTTCATTCTCCAGATGTGTCAGGACAGCTTATTGGTTGTGCTCCACTTACTCAGGTTTGACATACAGTTTCTGAGCAAAGCTTGTCTCTGTGTGTGTTTGACATGTTTCTGGCCCTTAAATAGCAGAGATCTGACATTTTCTACTGTTGGTGAATGAAGATTAAACCCCATTAAACTTATGTAAAATGTACCAAGCCTGTTGTGTTGCCTGTGGGATAAAACTCTCGTTGATCCAATCTGACTGAGCATGCCCATCTTCGGTAATAAAACAACTAGATAAAAAGGTTAAATACTCAGAATTTGGAAACCACTGGCATTAGCAGCAGCTTTCATGACCGAAGTAGACAGGGCTTGACCTGGGTGTGAGGACTTGCCTGGAGCACCCTGTCCGCGTGGCTCTGATTGCCAGGCCACAGTTCTGGCTTATCAGTGGGTTTTGAGATTTTTTGGTACATTCGAAAACCAGCAGTTTGGAGAAGAAAGAAGAACCAGTGTGGCTAAGCTGGGTCTGGTCAAGTTTCACATTTGCACACTGCTCAGATGAAGATGGTGGGGGTTTTCTTCCTAGGCTTGGTCAGCCTCTAAACTGCTTGGATTTTCATAGTAGCAAATGTTGGTCATGTAAAAGGGAACAGCAGCTGAAGGAGCATGGGAGTGTCTCACACCTCCCTCTCCTGGCCAGCCCAATCTGCCTGTAAAATGGCCCAAGCCATTTGTCCTGTCCATCCTGCCCGAAAGCTGCCTTAGAGCCTCATTGCTCCGAGGGCTGGAAAATCTCTGACTCCCACCTTGAACGCATGCATTTGTATGTACCTCACTATTCCGTGTGGATGACATTATCGAGTGAGAGCTGTCACTTGAACATTTAGGGATTAATTATGGGTCTGCTGGGCCAAGCGATACTAAGTGAAAGTCGTGATCCTACAGACATGCATGTACTTAACCTTAAATTCATGCATAAACCCGCTGAGAGCAGGGAATGTAATGAGACCATCCATATGTCAAGCATGAGTGAACAGAGAGATTTACCCTCTGCCACAAATTGCTGCCTGTCATCCAGATAAAACTGCAATGTTTGCTATGCAGCTTGCAACTCCGGGGCTGTTGACTTGCTCCTGGTGGTAAACTGCAGCATCGATTGCAGTGTCAAGGTTGCGCAGACCAGCATTTGCTCTTTCTGCTTTGCCTTATCTGTTTGCAGAGCCATGTAATTCCTTGTGACAAGAGGCTCTGAGAGTGTTGGACCAAGGCCTCGGACTCCTGTTGTGCCTCTCTCCTCGCCCTGGCACTCCTGAAGGTCAGGACTTGAAGTATTGACCTGGTTTGTGGTAGGAAAGAAAGCAATTTTCTGGGTCATTCAGGCATCCAAGGCAGGTACGTGGTTCTCATGGGACAACATGATTTACATGAAGCAGAGTGTGTGGGTGATTTAAGGAATTACCACAGGAATACCAGTAGGTAACCAACCTACAGAGCATCCCAGCCAAGCTCAGCACGCTTTCCATCTCTGTGCCATCCACTAACGCCATCCTGCTCCAGACCCCAGACCAAGCTAATCTGTCTCTTGCAATATCCCTCCCAGAAGTCCCTTCCACTCTGTGTGTCACATTATTATGCCTAAGCAAAATAGCATGTCTTTACAAAGCTGAAAATCTCCCTGCGTGATGGGGAAGGGACTGAGAAAGGTTGCAGACGGACATTCCTGAGAACGTTTGCCAAAAAGGGGGAAGCGAATGTTTTATCCACGGGAACAGATGCACTTGAGATAGAGATAGGTCTGTCATCCGGGGCTGATCTGCAGCCTTTGTGCGATGAGAAACCACGCGGACATCAATACGGGATCAGGTGCCAAGGGACTGGTTCCAAGATAAATCTCCCATTGTATCGAGTTCTCTTGTGTTCAGACTATCTCATTATCGCAGTGATAATTGTGATAGTCCCACATTCCCGACTAGGAGGCAAGCTGTTCATTCTCTCTGATACGTTTGTCATGTGCTTATCTAGAAAAGCTTGAATGAAAAAAAAAGGGGAAAGTTTTTTTCCAAAGGCATGTAAACAATCCAAAGAGGTCAAACAACTCTTTTGGCAGCTTTGCTCTCAAGGCTCTTTCAGATGCAATCGGATGGGTGGAACAGCCTGAACCTCCCCAGTATTTGCAGTCGTTGAGAAAGACGCTGAACCCGCTGCCCCGCCGGCGTGAGGCCCCATTGGTCCCATGGAGGGGCCGATCCGGCAGCCCCACTCATACAAACAGCAGGCAGGGATGGGCAGAGCCGCTGGGACCTGCGGGGCTCAGGCTGTGTACAGGGAGCTGTGCAAGGAGAATAAGCTTTGGTAGGAGAATAAGTTTCGATAGAGCGTTTGGTATGAATTAGCTGACCAGGGTGAGGAGTCTGATGAGGTCATTAGTACTTTGGGGCTGGGCAAGGTAAATATGGAATCACCAAAAGATGTTGGTGAAGAGCTCTGAAAGACTCGGCAGGTGATTTTTGGCTAAAGGTTTTGGCTGGGTCTTCAGAGTGCGGAAACTGCGCTGTGGTCCAGAGCTGCGCTCCAAGGATGGGAGCAAGGGATGGTGATGCTTCATTAGCTGGCGTAGATGGGAAGAATTATGTCATGCGGCCAATTTGGGTGAGGGACGATAGACCTCTGTATGCTGAAAAAAGAACTGGCAGATTCCAGTTACAGCCTGGTCATGTCCTGTCCTGATTTGATCGAAGGCCTAAGTGGCACTGGACCAGCATTACACTTTTAGTCCGATTAGGGTCTAGCAGGATGGCGAGATGTTCTTATATCTTTAGTGCAAGAGAAAGTAACTGGGGTGTTTTAATCACGCTGAGGGACAACTGTGAGGTAACTGGGTTTTGTGACACAGCAGCTGCTTTTGTAACAAAGATAGGATCTCAGACAAAGATGTGTCAAGAATCTCAAGTTGTTAAAGCTTGGGGTGATTTGCAGCACACAGGAGGTCCTCAACAGCAGTTCTACCCTGGTTTAGCAAGCATATAAGTCAGGGATCTCAACAAGAGCTGCCACTGCCTTGCTTTGGAGGAGAGAGTACAGCAGGTGACTGCAGCTGGGAGAAGCTGCAGAGACATCAGGGAAAAAGACAGCCAAGGAGGCTGTGGCGAGCGGTGCTCAAGAGGAGAAGGTATTTTCTCCTTGGGACCTGGAAATAGCAACTGGGCTCAGAACGGTTGAGAGGAAAGAGGGAGGAGGCGGTGCAGGAGCTAAGACAGTCTTGAACGTACCAGCAGCATGATGCTGGGTGGAAATGAATGGGAGGGACACTGCAGCTGGTGATGAAGTTCTCATTAAGGAGCACTTAATGAGACAATAAAAGCCCCTGTGAAACCTAGCAGTCCCTAGGCCTTTCCTCTGGTGAAGCTTCTCTGGTGAGTAATGTTTTTAAGTATCCTACTCTGGAGCTTGGGGAATGGACTAGTTAGATACAGGCAAGTAAAAGACAGTGCCCAGAGGTCTGACAGCAGAACCTCTTCCAGAGCTTGCTGAAATCAGGCAGGAAACAACATGGCACTTAGAGGACTGATACTGGTTAAAAGTTTCTCTGTGAAGGGGAGGTGTTGGTAATGGTGTCAGCAAGTGGCGCAGGCCAAGCCTCACCCAGGTGTCCTGGCCTGTTCCCAGTGTAGCAGTGGGGTGAGGGTCCCACCCAGCACAGTTCACCTCCTAGTGCTGGTCCAGGGTCGGTGCCGGCACCAAACCGGAAAGCGAACAGGCTGCTCTTTGCTGGTCACACTTTGGTCCTTCCCTGCTCCTCTCCCGGTTTCTGCTCAGCTGTATGGGGCAGGGTTGGTACCAAATCTTTCGTTACACCCTCCAGTCTCTGTGCAGCTGTGTACGCCAAGCACAGGATGTTTTCTCCTGTACTGAATTCTGCTTTAATTTGCAAGCCTGCTTTACAGTGACCAGTGACTAACTCAAGCCCTTCCTGTATGTTCACTAAATGCCTGTGCAGGGCACGACATGAGCTTATTCCCTCTGTGGCTGTGGAGCTGTAGCTTGGTGCAATAAATGGCAAGTCACACCAGGACCCAAGAGTTAGAACAAAGAGGAACGATGTGTTTGGTACTAAATGTGTAGTTGTTTAAAGTCCCTAAAATGATATGACTTCACTGTCCAGTTCAAGTGCTTTTGTCTAAAGGTGAGTCAAAGGGCAAACACATCTGTAAAGAGAAGGTGATGGATGTTAAGAGGATGTTACGTGGACTTTGCAGGATGGAACTGCACACAAATGCAGCAAAGCAAAGAGAATCTGTGAGCAAAGCAAAAGGCACTACTGCCGGTTCTCGTCTGAGCACAGTGTTTGTTCAAACCCTCGCCCTCTCATCCAGCTTGAGATGTTTGTGCAGTGGCCTGTTAAATGCTGGGTATTCCAACAAGACTCTTGTCTTTTTGTCTGAAGGCTGGCTAGAGATAACCCTGTGCTGAAGCTGGTGCGGCAGATCTGTTAATCATTGCAGACTGACCTGGAATGGATGGACAGCGTGATTAGAAACAGGAAAACAAACTGGACTCACTGAGGCTTTCAGTCAAAGCTACATGACTCAGGAGGAACAGGACTGCAGCAAAATGAGTCAGTGCTTATTCACTGCAGACGGTCAAGCCATGGCTAGGCAGTAACATTTGATAAAACAATATTACTATAAAGAAGAATACTATCTACTTACATAGCCCTTCACATAGATGTGTGCTCTTCTCTAGGACCTTTTCCAGGCACTTTTGTTCCCAGATGTGAGGAATGCTATTTTCCAGATCACTCCCAATAAATTATAAAATTACTCCTCCCTCCCTTGATTCTGAAGTACATTTCTAGCCACTTTGAGTTCTGCCTCCCTAGCTGGGTACCATCCAAGCCAGCATCTTCTGGAAATCAGACGCAGTTTCTCCCAAGGCAGCAAAGCTGGAGGGAGGGGAGCAGGGAGGAGGTGGCCCCGTGGCCGTGCTCGCTGTGCAGGTGCCTGTGTGCTGCAGAACCTGCCGGCGGGCTCAGAGGGGCCGTGCAGGGTGGAGGATGCTTTTGGGATGCCTTGTGGGACCAGCCATTGGGAGAGACCAAACCTATTCACAGGGCTCTGTTAGGACTAAATCAAAATGGGTTTTTTTGGTGTACCATGTCTGCTAATTGTCACTGTCAAGGTGTTTGGTAGGTGAGTTTTAATACCCACCTTTAAAAAAAAAAATCTAACCTGGCTGAGCAGTGATGGATGGAGCTCAGGAGACTGGGTGACAGTAGCATTTGTCTTCTCCCTGGTGATGGATGCAGCTGCTGTCTGGCCAAGTACTGGTGAGCAGAGCCCTTCACCTTGGCTGGACTAGGTGTGGGGTTTTTATTTCTGCACATCCTTGCTTGCCAGGTTTGCATCTGGATTAGGAACCACGAATCTCTGTGAGCCAGTGTATTCACACCCAGCAGTTTTTCAGAATTCCTTAGATGACTGTTAATTGGATGATCGTGAATGAAATAAAACCTGGGTGCTCATTTTGGAGAAACTACTTGTTAAACTCTTAGCATCTGGATGGCATAGCGCAAAATTAACCAAGCCCTCTCCCTCTGGAGCCAAGATTTAAACTTGCATTCCTGCGACCAGGAAAACAGAGGCAGGAATGACATTTATTTGCTCTAAGAAAACAAAAGCAGTAGCCCTATAAAAAGGATCCGAAGACAGAATCTTTTAGTTCCTGGTCCTGTGGTTTGCTTAAGCAATGTCAGGAATTTGGGGCAGCATGAATCAAATAGTCAGCAAATTCTGGGTGCCCTAGGGTATTGAAAAATGCTTCTAGGGATGGCAGCTAATTCCATTGTGGGTCAGCGCTTCACCATGTGTTGTTTCCAGCTCTTCTGCCTTAAACTGCTCTTTCATACCAGCCCATAGTGAAATCCTGTGGTGAACACTGATGCTAAGAGAGAAATCTCTGCTGCTCTGTGAAGAGGGTGACAAAAAGCTCAAAACTCCCTTCTCCTTTGTCCAAAAAGCCCCAAAACAAAAAGAAGAACCCACTAAGGTCAATGACCCTGAAATCAACTGTGGAAGCACCAGCATGTAAGCAGAAAAATACAGACTGAAAGGGTGGGGGTGGCAATGTGACAGGAAAGGTCTATTTTATTACAGTGAGGTGTAATTCAGAAGAGCCTCCATGAAAGGCAGAGAATTGTTGCTGCATCTCTGGGAGGGAATGAACAGGCTCATGGCCCCTCTGCTCACAGATTTCAAACATCTGTCTTGGCTTTGTGTGAGTGCTCTGCATCTGGCAGCTGCTCTGCAGCTCCTGGTTAAATTGTTTTCCTTCCCTGGTTAAATTGCTTCTCCTTCCCCAGCTCAGAGTCTGTCAAAAGAGGGGAAAAAAAGAAGACAATTGATGAAGTGTTGGAATGCAAGAAGCAATGAGCAAATGTTGTGAAACACAGGGGAAACACTGGCATGTGGATGTTTAAAATGGAAAATACAGCTCATAACAGCAGAAACTGCAGTTTCAAAATATGAATCTAGATGTTGTCCTTTTGCAGGCACGTTTGGTGAGCAGTCCTGGCAGTCTGGTGGCTTTTCTTCCTCTTTCACGGTAAGGCCAGTACAGATAGAAGCAACTTCTGGGGTGCTCCAGTGCACCATGAGGTCCAGGAATAATTAATTGCTTTTTGTTAGAAAAGCTGCAGCAGAAAGTGCCTGATCTGTACCTTTATGCTAAACGCTAAAATTCTGATCCATAAAATGCTGCTGGGCGTACTGCAGATGTGTAATTTAAACCAGGTTCTAGCTACCCAGTTGGTGGGGAAACATGGTGCTTGTTTGTTTACTCAAAAGGTGGAATCAAGAGCTTTATCCTCCTGGATCTGTGCAGGATGACTGTATTTGTCAAAGTGAAAGGACACAACTTCTGTTATGGGTGCTGTCCTGTGATAAAAGAACGTGACTAAAATTGGCATATTTCTGCAGATATCAAATGTGTTTTCATCTGTTTTAACTCATGTATGTTGCAAAGAGGTCCCGGACAGGGAATGCTGGATGCATTGCGTATGCTTTCACCGTATAAGCGAACTGAGAGGCCACTTGTTTCTTAATTTGCTTTCCAGAAAACCTTCCTTCTTCTCAAACGCTGGGCCCCGTGCTGGTAGCCTGGTGCCTGGTGGGGATGGCGAGGATCACTGCAGCGGTGCCCAGAGCAGCGCTCGGCCATTCCTCTGGCTTGGATGCAGGTGTGGAAGCTCGGAAACCCTGTCGCCTCGCAGACATCCGCTGCTTCCTGCCGTATGGACTTTGCATTGGGGCTCTCACAACCCTGGTGGGAGATGTTACCCACCCATCCCACTCTTTTTTTTTTTTTTTTTTTTTTTTTTTTTTTTTTTTTGGCGGGTGGGAAGCTGAACTGTGGCGGTGGCGCTGGGGTCCCCACAGTGTGTGTCATTATCCCCCTCAGCATCGCGGGGACAAGATGGCGCCCGCGGCGGGAAGGGAAGGGGAGGAGGGCGTCGCCGCGCGCCCGCCCCTCCCGCCTTCTCCTCTCCCTCCCTCGCGGGCGCCGCCATCTTGCACTCGGACAACCGGAGGGGCTGAGCTCCGCCGCTATCTCTGCCTCTCCCCCTCCCCTCCGGCCGGGCTGCCTTCTCCCTGGGCCCGGGAAGCCGGAGCCGGCAGGTAAGGCCTTCAGAAAGGGGCATCCCGCCTCGCTCAGCCCACTTCAGCCGGCTGTGTGACGGCAGGACATCCCCAGCGCTCTCTCCCCATCCCCACACAGGGTTCCGCTGCTTGAGGAAGGGGCTTCGCCGCTCTCCCCTCAGGGGCCCTGTGAGGGGCGGGGGGGGCCCTCTCCTGGGTGACCCGTTCCCGGGGCTCCTCGCCAGCCCCACAGGTGAAGAGCGGCTCGGTGTGTCCCGGGCTGAGGCTGCGGCGCGGCCGGGGCGCTGCCCTGAGGGGAGGGACGGGGTCCCCAGGTGCCCCGGGGTGCCTGGGTGAGCTCCCCCCTCCCAGGGCGTGTGTGACCCACCTGGAGCAGCGGAAGGACCTGTAGGGAGGTGTGGGGTGCAAGGGTCGACCCTCTGTGTTTAGCCCGGGGGGCGGTTAGTGTGGAGGGACCTTCTGGGCCAGGGAAACTCTGCCTGGGGTGATGGGTGAGAGGGCTCAAGTTTCCTTCCAGCCCCTGGGGAGAGCAATTCTTTAGTACTATGATGATCCCATACAGTTATTCCCGCATCTCTTGCTTTCATGCTCAGTTTATGGAGGTGTAAAACCAGTGGGCGTAAATGTACCCCGTCTGATAATTCTCATGTTTATCACGATGTCTGTGTAATTGTGTGCAGCCCAAAAGAAAGGGCAGGAGTTTGTGGGCTGCAGCCTGTGCCATGGTGCGTGTGTTCTCCCAAATCTGATGCGGGCTTGCAAGACTTGTCCACCTCAAGCCAGGGGTTATGGTTCTGTGTACCCTTGTGGAGTCATGTCTTTACACATCTAATAAAGTTTTGCGAGCTTGCTCTCATTCCAACATCTGGATGATACATTAATATTATTCCACGAATGCAACTTTCCCCCCTACACACTGTAGCCCACTTGTTGCTGAAATACATCCCCAAGAAAGTCCTTGACCTATGGTTATGCAAAGAACTATGTTCAGTGTTTCTTGTGAATATGTCGGTATCTTATTGTGGTGTGAAATACACCCTGAGCAATAATCAGGAGCCAACAACACTTGTCTTTCAGCAGATCTCTTAACTCTCATTTCCCTAATCCATTGAACAAAGAAAGGTAACATAACTGGAGAAAAAAAAAGTCTTCAAAACACCATGCATATTTTTAGTAACATTGAAAGTTGTCTTCATGTTGTTCCCATCTAATTACACAAGCAGGATCTTTTCAGGTAGTGTTCTGAGACCTGAAAGCATTTGTCATGCATGCTCACTTTAGGTTTCAGATGTATCTCTAACACTGTTATGAATATTTTATGGTGATGGCCATTAGTTAACAGCTGGGAGTTACAGAGAGTAAGTTGCAGCGGAACAAAGGAACACTACCTAAGAAATAGGTTTTAAATTCTCCTTAAATTGTTGGGTACTTAGTTTGAGAGGGATATAGCTGGGGTTTAGACTGGATGTCTAGCCGTATTGCCTTCTAGGATTATTTTTTTAATGTTCTTGCCTGAAAGCAGAGGCTGTGATGGGTGGGGTCCTGCTTTGGTGGGATAGTGGGGCACACCAGGCTCTAGTGGGGTCAGAACATCTAGGTGCTCAAATTCTGTTGCTGAAATTGTCACTATTTGTGCTGTCTTTCTGCACAGCTTGGAAGTTTTGATGACAGGTGGGTTTTTATTCACAGCAACTGGGCATGGCACAGGGGCTTTGCAAGTTCCTGGCTTGACCTTGGCTCTTACTTGAGAATGAATAAGGTACAGTTTCTCAATGAGGTCAAACTGAGCAAGAGTATATCTTCTTGTAAAGTGGACCGAATGAATTTCTTTATAAAGCTAGCCAGCTGTTCTCTAAGTATGAAAGCTGTTGTTTTTCTCTTACATGCTGTTCTGAAGTACATAATAGTTAATACACCATCAGTTCTTCAGAACAAATTGTGTGTGACTATTAGATAATTATGTTTCTCAGCAGGGAGATGTTTGCCGGAAAAGAAGTTACTGATTTATCCTAACTTCTATTTAATTTGTTTTGAATTATGCCACTTGTATTTGATATTTTCAGTCCTCTATGTAATGTCGAAATGGATCATGAGGGATTGGTCTGTGTACATAGCAGAAGTGAAGTGCAATAGCCTGGGACTTTCTGAGTTGAATGCTCTTTTGGCCTGTTGGTGGCTGCAGGTCAATGTGATTTGATATTTTTTTGTTTGTTTGAACAAAATGTTAAATTAGAAGAAGTGATGAAAATATGGTGTTACAAAGAAATATAAAAGGTGTGAAGATGGAATCCTATCAAATCTTTGGCAGGATTAGTGGTTTGTGCCTTTATTTGGGAAAAAAAATGTATAGATTTCCTCTTGATATTTTTCTCCTGTTTCCACAGGAGAAATATTAGTATCAAAGAATGACAGCTGCTTCACCAAGTGGATACATTGTGCAAGAGCTCATTATTTACAGCTACCACCTCTATTGAACTGTTCCTCACATTTCATCCTTATTTGTAAGTTTATATTTTATTGCAAAGTGATGGAAAGATATGCAGCTATGGAAGTAGACTCTTGTAGCCAAATCAGCAGGAAGCCAGGACCCAGGAGCTCTGTTCAGCTCTGTTCTACCTCTGCCTGGTAGTTCTGGAAAATGAACTGGACAAGTAGATGCAAGAGATTCTGTGTTACTAAATGACAACCTGAGGATAACATTTTAAAAAAGAAAAAAAAACCTGTGGAAGTGAGAAGGTTGTCTGGGGGGATCTTTGGAGGCCTCCAGGGCAGCGTTCTGCTGGAGGGTTTGTAAATTTTGGGTCAGGAGAAGGAAAGCAAGGCAGGGTGAAGCCCCGTTCCTCGTGCCGTCTCCTTGGGTACGCTGAGCTTGGTGGGTAGCGACGTGGCTTGTAGGTCACAGCGTCTGAGGGGATATTTTCCTGGTACTGTTAATGTGGTGATAACAAATATTAAGGATGCTGGAAAATAGAGGCTTATGGGAAACTAAAAAAAAAAAAATTCTAAACATGTAAAATTTGTACCTTTTTTGGTTTTAACGTTATAGTTTCAACAGACTTTTGATCTTTCGCAGCCTTTTAGAAGTGGAAAAACAACTGAGGTTTGATGTTTTGTGTGCTATCAACTGAAATTGGGGCCGTCATGAATATAACCAAGGGTGGACTGGTGCTGTTTTCAGCTAATTCTAATTCGTCATGCATGGAACTATCAAAGAGGATTGCTGAGTAAGTAAAATCTCCTGCAGGGCAGTTTAGCTTATCTTGGTGGTGTTATGATGGACTTATTTTACTAAAGACTGATTTCTCTGTTTAAGGAAAGTTACACAGGAAAACTGCCAGGGTTTGCAAGAGCATCTAGTGTACTGTATTGCGCAGCATATTTCAGCAGATCAATAACAAAGAAAATAACTTGTGTTTGAATCGATCAATGGCGGGTTTCGATTAGCTGTGGTATGTTGTAGAAAACACGTGGGAAAATGAATGTTTGAAGAACGTTAAATAATCACGGCAGAAGTTTTCATCATGTTCTTGTAGCAGAGTTTTCTTAGATGGCAAAGCTGCATCCATCCTGCTCACTGCATATTTTAGATGGGGACATTTATTTAGCTTCAAATGCATGAGTAGCTTCAATAGAACTTTTATGATGTAAGGAAATTTCTACCATCCTACTATAGCAGCATTAGGATCCATAACATTACCAAGAGTATTATGCGTGCTGGGTTTCTTCCTGAGGCCAATGTACCCAAAGTTAGAGACAGGAGGAGAAAGGAGAGTCCAAACGAGCTGAAGTTACACATTGCAAGGACTTAGGTGTTCATGCCCAGCACACAATTGTCTCCTTTTTGTAGTGATGAGGGTTTGTGCTGACGCTGATGTGAACTAAAAGCAGACATCAGTCTTCTGTTATTCATCAAATAGAGCTCACTAGTATTTCCTAGTCACTTTACCTTGGCATTTTTTCTATAAAGAAGAATGATTTAAAAGTGATCTCTTAAACACTGTGCATGTTTATGTTGCCATGGGTATATAAATATGTATGGCAACATATATATAACATGTATAGAAATACATACTAGAAATTGTTAACATAATTTAGTAATTAAGCGTTATTCTTTTTATTCTTTTCTGTTGCTTGTTCTTATGAGCTTGACTTGAAAATGAGTTCAGCTTAGTCTGCAGTGCAGCTTCTGGAAATTGTAGATGCTTTGTTAAGATATTTCCACTATAACTACTGGCTTTCTGGTTTGGGATTTTCTTTTCTTTCTTTTCTCCTGTGAAATATGGCCTTTTCACTAACTATTGCATTATATGGACTTTGCATTTGTTTTGCCATTCCTTTTCCCATATTTTTTGGTTTTCTTTTCTCTGCTCCTGCAGGCGCTTAGGAGTTGAGATGGGGAAGGTTCTGGTTTATCAAGAGCCAAACAGAGGTAAGTGTTTAGCTGGCAAAACTAGAAACTTTACTATGATGTGCATATATTGGCTGCCCTTTTCTTAGACTCTGAGTTTTGCTATTGCAAATATTACATATTTCTCTTCTTGGCAGAAACAAGAGTGCAGATTCAGGAGTCTGTGAGAGGAAAGGATGTTTTTATCATCCAAACAGTTTCAAAGTGAGTAACTGTTTAAAGATGCCGTGCTAGCATTTTGACATGGACTGTCCATAGGACTGCTTCTGTTTTAGGTTTTCTTTGCATTTTATGCATATGATACAGTATAATAAGCTTAAATTGCCTAGATAGATGCTTCCCTTTGTGGGATTTTTATCTTTTTTTTTTTTTTTTAATATGTTCACAAAGAAGACTTCAGTATAAGCTAACCTCTATTTTAATTTTCAGTGAATATGTTAATGAAACTTTCCCCTGGGTTTCTGCATTCTTTTGCTAAATGCATTCTTTTGCTTATGTCATTCTGTTTAAATTCTTCCCTTTTCAGCTACCCCGTCTCCAGCACCATTACAAAGTTCTAAATGTAGGAGGAGCATTTCCTGGGCAATGTGTCCCATGATTCAGAAAACAGCTTTTTTTAATGTGAAAAGACTTTTACAAATGCTAAGACTTTTTTTCTTAATGGCAACAGAAGTAGTAGGTCTCTTAGTTGATGACCACTTCTCATCTAAAAAGATACCATCTCAATCTTGATTTAGAACAGAAAACAGATGGTAATTGTTAAATATTTAGCCTGCTGTTGGCTTTAACAATAGAGGAATATGTTGTAAAGTCTGAAACATCTTTTTTTAAAGCTTATCGATATCAAAAAAAAAAAAAAAAATCAAAAAATATATATACATATGTATTGTTTTGTGCACAATAGGAAGATGTTGGAGATAAATTATGAGCTACTTTGTTACAGCAACATGCTGTATTACCAAAAGCCTGAAAATGGTGTAACAAAAACTGCTTAATTGCCCAAAATAGCCAAGCAAAAAAAATACTGAAGAGTAATTTTAGTGAAGAATTCAGATGCTGGGTCCAGAGCACTTGCTGTCCTGAGGTGCATAGCTGGATTCTTAGTGAAGATCTGTCACCATCCTCTCTGCTGCCCTGGAGCGCGTATAGATATTGTGTTGAATACAGGGGTTTTAATCACGAGATACAGAACTAGATGCTTCTCGTTCCAGGGATGTGAACACTACGATTATGGAACTCCTGATCATGGTGTATGCCTGTAAAACCTCCTGTGCCAAAAGCATTATTGGAGTGATTCCTTACTTCCCGTACAGCAAACAGTGCAAGATGAGGAAAAGGGGCTCCATTGTCTGTAAATTACTGGCTTCCATGATGTGCAAAGCTGGTAAGAATGCAGGTTGTTAGGAAATAATCAGGGCAATGGGGGCTCCTGCTCTCAACTTTCAGATTTAGAGAGATCTGTGCACAAGTTGGGACTTTGAAAAATAACTGCCAAGTTTTTCTTGAGCTTAAAACCTATGTGGAAAGGAGGATACAATTAGAAATGTTTCCAAATGATGAGTTCATAGAAAAACCCCAGACCTTTAACAATCATTTTACATTGTGTCCTGCTGAGCTGGCAGAATGAGTCTGCTGGACTCTGCTTCTTTGGGCCGTGGTATCCATCTCTCCTAATATTGTTCTTTGCTTTTCTAACACTCTCAAATAGTTGTGTCTTGTCAGTTCTAGCCTATTTTTTACCTCTTGGATTAATACACTTTGTCGTTTACATTTGAGATGATGTGGGAGAATGATAATTCATTTTCACAGCCTTCCACATGTTTTCTGCTGCTTTCTTTTTGCTCCTGTCTCTGGGAAAAACGAGCAGTTACCGTGAACCCAGTGAGATCTGGTTTCTTATTTTGACAAAAGTGTTTCGATTGTTAGGATTTGGGCCCATTTTTCAGGAGTTCAGAACTCTAGTGTTTGCTGCCCTGGGGTCTTGCTGTGTGGCACAGGACAATTTATCTTTTTAGTGCTTCCATTTTGTCGTGTGTTGAATAAAGAAAGATCTTGCCTGCCTCAGTGTGGCACTACTGAGTCAATTATGTAGAGTGTTCCAAGGTTCTTTTTTAAAAGGACAGTAGAAATCTCAAAACATGATAATGCTGATACACTTAAAGAGTGAATATGCTATGTAGTTTAAGTGTAGTATTCTTGTTCTCATGCAGCTTAGGTATTTTGTTCTGGACAAACTTCAGTTAAACTTACTAGAGAAATAAAGAGTGTGTCTGTTCTCTCTTTTCTTGATGTGCTTCTCTGTATATCTTTTTATTTTTTTATTAAAGGGCTAACTCATCTTATTACCATGGATTTACATCAGAAGGAAATACAGGGCTTCTTCAATATTCCAGTTGATAACTTGAGGGCATCTCCATTTTTACTACAGTACATTCAAGAAGAGGTGAGGAAGGCCTGCTATTACAGTTGCTTTTAAAAATTATTTTTTGTCATGACTCAGGGCTTCTGAAACAAATTCCTCTGAAAAGACAAACTTGTCACACAGAATTTTAAAGTAGGAAAGGTCATACTGGGGCAGGGAGTGGTGTTGGGGCAGTTTGTTCTTTTCTTCCCACAGGCTTAAAATTTGCTTTCATGAAGAGCTGATGTTTTCTTACCCATGCACTGATGCTGTTCTGTCTTCCTAGGTATATTTCCCTAAGTAGTAGTTAAAAAAAAATTAGGATTTTCTTGCTCTTGATATCCTCTTCCATTCCTGTTTCCATTTCCTTGACATTTGTAGGATGGACTGCATGTGTAGGTGTAATTTATAGTGCATTATGGAAACACTTTGGAAGTCAAGTTGTAAACTATGAGAGGGCCTGTCGATCACACTCTGAACGTCAGAACGGATGACTTCTGGTGGGGAAATGTTCACCTGCTGTTTGTTCAGCATGTCGTGGCTTGAGGAGCTTAACTTCTCAGGTTCTGTGGGTCCATTTCTCCATCTTATTTTTATAAGTGCTTCGAGAAGCGCTACTGGTAGATTAATATATACAAATTGTGCAAATGATAATTGTAGGTAAAGATATGTTATGCCTCTGACTAATGGTAATTTGGAATAATGCAAATGCTTTCTTGTTGGTGAGAGAAAAGGTTTAGCTCACTCTTGCTTTTGAACCCTAGCTGTTTCTTTTTATAGAGATGAATGCCTCAATTTAAAAACAACAACAACAATAACAAAAAAACCCAAATCCACCAAAACCAAACAAAAAACAACATGATTTTGTTATCACAGTTTTAAAATCTGTTTGGAGAATCAGTTACCATTTGATCTATCATAATTTCATTTGGTGTTAGAGTCAAAGGGGATGATAGAACAAAACTCCAGGCTCTGGCTTTGCCACAGTCATTCATCTCGTGTACCAGGAGAGAAGTATTCCACGCTGTAATCACTTCGTAAGTTCAAAAAAAAGTGGAAAACCAAATATTCAGACACAAGACAAGTTGTGTCTTTGTATGTCGCTTGAACATACGGATTATGGTCGCTAACAAGATGATGTTCCTGGTTTAGTATTGAAGAACATTTTGATCCATGAGCTCTTACTGCTTTAGAAAGAATTGTTGCATCTTGGAGCCTGGTTCTGCTGTGCAGTCTGATAAATCAACGTTTGTAGAGATCTGAAGTACGTGTAGAAAGGTCCTAAAAGATACTTTTAGTTTTTACTTTCTTCATTCCCCTACTTGTCTATGAGATGACTTGCTAAAACTTGAGTTGACTGAGTGTATCTCATCACATGGGATCTACGTGAGCAAGTACCTTTACCAGCCAGGTCATTTATAGTACCTTTTCTTAAAAGTTTCATCCAGTGCTGCTCAGGAAGAATTTACTGTTCATCTCATGCTCACAGTGGCAGCAGCTTGCTGTGTATCCTGCACTGTGAGTCCCCAAGCATTAAAAATGTTTCAAATGGGAGTTGTGATGGAATATATTGAATAGCATGAAATAGAGTCCAGCTTGATAAGAATGGAGGTCACTTAAAATGCATTTAACTGAAAGTCAAGAGGACAAGGGCTTGTAGTTGTTCATTGTCGGGAATTTATGCATAGGTGCGAAGAGAATTACCTGGTATTCTGGGATGAAGACAGTCCAGTTGGTGAAATTAATGTGGTATAAAAATAATTTGATGATTTTCCTTGGTATGCCTAGCAAGCGTTCAATACTTAGTGTCTTCTCTGTTTCCTGTGCATACATGTTAATCTCAAAGTGATGTAGCTCTTTGTTACAAGACATTGTTGATGTCTTCACTACCTTTTGGATGACATTTCTCGCTTTCTGACTTCATTTTTAAAGAGCTGAGAACAAATTTGATAATTTGGCAGGGGAAAAATGAGGCAACGATGTCTGAACAAGATCAAAGCCTGTATTATATCAAGTGACAGGCCCTGCCTTGTCCATACCTTCCATCATGTTAATCTTTATAGCCTGTTGTATAACTTAACTTTTTGTAAAGGACAGAGCATGCTGAATTCCCAGTGTTGTAGGTGGAGTTAGCAGCATTGTGGATTATCAGTGTTGCTTGACATGTCCTCAGAAAAGCTCCTGTTTTCAGTTGGTTAGGCACATATCCAGGTTCAGAACTTAATTATTTATTTTCCATGCCTGTTTCAGGTAGAGTGCTTCTGGAAATATTCAGCCAGTGTTGTTTGTATAGTGCATTTGAGGATAAGATTGTGGAAGAACTTACCTTGCTTGCGTTTGCAAAAAAACCCCAACTATTTCTGTGCTTTGGAACTTGTATTTAACATCTGACAGCAAGGTGATGGACCACATGTCAGGGCACTGTCCTCCCAGATTTGTGAAATTACAACTGTAGCAAATTAATTTGCAGATATTTAGTGAACCGTCTTTGTCTCTGAACACTGGAATTCTGAGGACTGGACTTTATTTGCAGCTGAGAGTGGCTGTGGCTATGGTTATGGCAACTGGTGGAAGTACAGACGGGTTCTCTGTAAGCTGCTCTCCCTGACAGACAGATCATGCCAGGGCGGCACAGTGAAGGAAAACGCTGAGTTTGCAGGGCAAGGGCGTAAAAACGAGATATTACAGGGAGCACAGATTGCTTTTGGAAAGGAGGACTGGAGGTGTGAATGGTGCTCGAAGTTATGGGCAAGGAAAGACAAATCTGATGTGGAGTCGCTGTTTGCAGGGAAAATGGAGATGAGGATAAGAAATTTTTGACAGTTGGGGACTAAAACACTGCTTAAACAGAAAGGAGGAGTCTGAAGTGAAAAGCCATTATGAGGATGGGGCAGGGCAGCAGCAGCAAACTTTGGAGTAGATGGTGCTTGTGAGAAATGACTGATGTCCCCATCAGACCTGGAAATGAAACCCAGAGGTCTTGGCCTCCCCATTTTGCTGCTGTCAGCATTTGCAGCAGCATCCTCTAGTGCTGATCTGCACAGAAGACAATTTGCAGCAATATCAGACTGTGGCTCCAGGATCAGCGCAGTGGATGTGGAATTTTTATCCATTTTGATGGTCCATATAAAGAGTCAGTATGATGTGATGGAGAAGCATTACTTTTTTTTTCTTATGTGCTCTGAAAAACAACCTTAAAACTAGGAAATAGGTGAATTGCTGTGTTTGCAAGTGATTAAAGACTTCTAGGTGTGTGCACAAGACAATTTAAGTTGAACAGGAAGCTTTAATTTTGAGGGTTTCCTGTTTCTTTTAACGCTTGTCCATGTGGCCCTGATGTTCTTCTAAAGCAGTTACTTTTATGTAATCTGTAAAATAACATGGTGTTTATGAAACATACAGTTTTAAGTTAAAACCTGCATTTTCTAAATACCTGTTTTTACTGAGCTGTGAATTCTGATCATGTACCATGGATTCTTGAGTTGCTTTCTTATGTTAGGTAAAATGTTTGATGTTTAAAATTATTCTGGCAAAATAAAGTTCTCTAATTCTTACTGAGTTTAACATTGTCTAAAGATTTGAAGTAGACATCGCTATCTGTTATTTACTACAGATACCAGACTACAGGAATGCTGTAATTGTGGCCAAATCACCTGCGTCTGCAAAGAGGTGGGTAAGATCTGCTCTCTTGTGTTAGAGCAGGAAATCTCTCTTGTGATTTTGTTTTTAGGATCAAGGGAAGGACAGATGTCCAATAATTAGAAGATGCAGACTTCAAATCCCGACCACTTCTGTTTTGTCAGATGTGTAGTTTTTACATCATTGCTAAACCCATAAGTCTAAGAGTTAAAAAAACCCAAACAAACAAAAGGATGAGGTAAATCAATACAGTGCTTAGGATAAAGAAAGCATTTAGTCATATTCTATTTGTGTGCATTTACATTATAAATTTCCTGCTGTAAATGGAGAAAAATGGCTGGAAGTATAATGCCATTAATCCAAAGTAATTGCTTAATCTGGTCATCACTTAGAACATGGTTGATCAGATCCTAAATACAGGTGTCTTACAATCTAGGATGGTGAAACAGGATTTGATGTTTGAGATGATTTCGATTGTGAAGTCCTTGTTGGCCGAACGACTGTTCTTAATCTATGAAGCTTTTTGGTTGACTCTTCCTAGACTCTCTGGAATTACACTGCTCTCAGCAGGTGGTGTAAGACTTGGATGATGGTTGAAGAGATCCTTTATTTGCTGTGGTGCCAAACAAACAGTTTGAAAAATTATCTAGACTTTCATGCCAAGGAACCATGATGCTCTTTGTAAGAAAGGTTTTATTATTTTATGTAGCAGATCAGAAATGCTTTAATTTGTAGAAGTGTAGCAAGGGGAACGATTTTTTGTCATCTTTGATTTCCAGCAGTACTTTTAATGCGATTTCTTTTGTTTTGGCCAGTTATGTTACATTTTCTTGTCTTTGACATTTTCTCTTATTTGGTGTCAATATTGCCTCTTAGGAGTAGGCAGACATTTGTTGAAGTATTTTTATGCTCGTCAAGTAATTCTGCATGCCAGCAAACAGTCTACACATACCTTTAACTGATCAGACAGATAAGTTTTACCTGTAACTGATTTGTGGAGACGAAGATCCCCGAGCTGTGGTGTTCAGCTTCACGTGTACATGTGAGCGTTTAGGAGCAGTATTTGGGCAGGTACACTGTATTTGGAAAAGGATGATTGAATTCTTCAGCCTAATGAAGGAGAACACTTTTCAAATGAACGTCTACTTGTGGAAGAGAACCTTTGCTTGATGAAGTTCAGAAGGTTTCTGTAGTTTCTGAGCTTATTGGAAAATTAATAAGTCATTTTACTATTACTTTGAAATTTATTCAGTTTAATATTGCATTTTAAAGTAATTATTATATTTTCATTGATAGGATTATGCCTTCTAAGTCATGGCTCTTAACGTTTGGAATCATAATTTATCTGTAGTTAACTACTTGGGAAAAAAAATCCTAACTGTATGATAACCACAGGGCAGAAGATTCTTCATTTTTAATTAACTGAGCAAATTATTCTCTAGACTTTGAGTTGTTTGCATAGTGAAACAAGGCTTACGTGTAAAGGAGGTGATTGGGGCCATAGGTCTTAGATGCCAGTGTTAGAACAAAGTGACTCACTTTGCATACGCCACTCTCCCTCTGACCAGAAGGAGACGAGGTCACTGCCTTAGGCTGAATACCGAACTTTTGGGTGTGCAGGGTGAGGTAGGATGAATCTGCTCATTTTCACTTGCTGCTTCCAGCACCTGGGATACAAGCACTGGCTGTGAAATCCCTGTTCTTGTGACTCTCTGCTTTCCCCATTCCCCCAGCTAACCTTACACTATTGTACAGAAATTTCTCAGTTGAAGAAATACTGCATGGTGAAGGAACTTTTTTAAAGCTTGTAAAAATCCAGGCTGTTTAACTTCAAAGAGTCGTTTGTCAGGCAAAATGGTCATCTGGATTCTCTTTTCTATAAGATACCCAAGGTTATGTGTCAGAAGGTCAGGGTTATTGTCTTTATTTAGCGCACATATTGCTAAAAATAAATAGGTAAACACTTGTTTTCTGTCTTCACGTGAGTATTTTTTTTCCCTATTAAATATAGACAATCTGGTCATTTAGGTTATTCTTGGTTACTGTTGGATGAGACCTGCTAAATCATTGGATCTCAGGAATGCTGAAGACTAGGAAATGTGTTTTTGGCTGTTGGGCAAAACAGAAGGGAGTTAACAGAATTACGTGACTTGCGGCATTTGTCCTGTTGCTTCAAGGCCAGTTTGGGTACCGTAAAGGGTATTCTGACGCTCAAAAGCCTGGTGAAAACAAGATGCTAATGGGAGAGTGGTTTCTTTTATGTATTTTCCTAAAATTTTAGGATCATTTCACTCTGAAACTTAAGAAATAAAATGGAAATAGATTAGGATTGCAAGTATGTGAATTCTTTTAAATTGAATGTATTTCTATTTTTTAACCCTTTTCCTACAGGGCACAGTCATTCGCTGAGCGGTTACGGTTGGGAATTGCTGTGATTCATGGGGAAGCTCAAGATGCTGAGTCTGACATGGTGGATGGTCGACACTCGCCACCCACAGCCAAAAATGTAGCTGCTATTCATCCCAGTTTGGAGATACCCAGTAAGTAAGTTTGTGTGTGACAGTGTTCACCTGTGGGGTTTTTATGGTTTTGGGAGATGGGAGGGACCATCAAAAGGGAGTGGTTCTTTAGGGGGAAAGAATAGAACTTTTTTCTTAGTAGCAGGGGAGGAAGATTCCTTTTTTGATGCTCTTTGTCCGTGATTTTAGCACGATGCTGTACGTAAGGTCTGTCCCTGCGTAGGAGGGGCTGTGTCATTACAGCTCATCAGAAAAGCTCCTGGCAGAGAGGCCATGCTTTTTCTGCTATTTACTTTTCCTGTTGGAATTTTTCTGGGGCACAGAGCTAATAAACTGAGCCAACACTGGTTTTGTGTGTAGCTGGGTAATGTCATGGACCCTGACAGAATAACCTTGCTGAATGTGGACGTGATCTATAACTGCGCCAGCAAAACTTCATGGCTTAAACCTAGCTTGAATCTCAGTACGGCGACTGAACTGGATGTGCCTGCAAGCCACTCTATTCTCTGTACTAAAATTAAGAATTAATTAAATTGATTAAGAATTTGGGTGTAAATGAATGTAGTTAATATTCTGACAAAGCTTAAAAAAAATCATGTGTTAAAATCCTGCTGTTTTTCCCCAGTAATGCTGTGATGGTTAAAATCATTGTTGCTTCACTTATCTCTATAACCCAGGCAAAGTTGGCATTTCCACACTTCAAGTAAATTGTATAAACTTTCTCTTTGTTTCTTCTTTCTACCTCTCTAAAAAAAATTGCCATTGATCAGTGCTGATTCCCAAGGAAAAACCACCCATCACAGTCGTTGGAGATGTAGGAGGAAGAATAGCGATCATTGTGGTAAGTCAGATGCCATAGTTTTAGATAAATTATATTAAATATGTTAAAGTTGCAGAAATCAAGTAGATTTTTTGCTATATCAGCCAATAAACTTTGGTTGATGGTGGGCTTTTGCTACTGCACTTTTTATACCATGAGGCAGCATTCTGTGCACTTAGTGAAGCCGACCGTGAACGATGAAGTGATCCATGCCGGAAAAAGTGGCATTCGAGCCTTGTTTCTACGAACAGACCAGATAAATTTCTGTTTAAGTGCTTGCCTGAAGGTGAGGAGTTTTAGGTGGTGCTTATACCTTAGACCGTGGAAAATCGCCATGTTTCTGTTCTGACTACAGAAATGCCAGCGAAGTAGCTGTGATACAGTCTTGTGGTTTCTCTGAAGCAGGGTGTGATCTCTGGGCTTGTCATGGAAAAGGGCCATTTTCTGGCAGTTTGGTTTTTGAATGAATGTCACTTGTCTTTTCCCTCTTCCCCTCATGGAGCAAACCCTTTGCCGCTTGGTGTTGCAGTAGTTTAAGATGCTTTGCTTTTCCGCTCTTTCACATTTACCATCTAGCTCAGGTGTCTGAAGAACAGCATCAATAAAAATCTCCATTTTGCTGACTTGAAATCAAGTCTCCAGACTTGAAAGAGCTGTCAGTCTGAGTGTGCCGTGTTGATCCCTCTGAGGACAGGGTGAATCTTCACTGGCTCCATTTCTTTGGACAGGATGACATCATAGATGACGTTGACAGCTTTCTTGCTGCAGCCGAGACCCTCAAGGAACGGGGGGCTTACAAGATCTTCGTCATGGCCACACATGGCCTGCTGTCCTCAGATGCTCCCAGGCTGATAGAGGAATCTGCAATTGATGAAGTAAGCATGGATTCTGAATTTCGGATAAATGGTTTGGGCTTGTTTGTTTTTTAAGCAAGAAATTTGCTCCTGACTCAATTCTTAAAATAAATTGGCATTAAGAATTTAGCTGGGAGGTTTCTGGGTTGAGGTTTCCTTACCATGGAGCTGTGTGCTGGAATGGGAGCATCTACGTGTCCTTAAACTGTAACAATGGGAAACTAGGGCAGGAGTGAGCCAACATTCTGCCGGTATTTGCAGGCTTTCCCCCAGCGTGGGGGATATTTTTGTACCTTCCTTTGGACTCGTGTGGCAGAACGAGAGGGAGGAAGGACGGTGCCGTTGGTATCCATGGATACGTTCAATCCTATAGCAACACATGGCTCTTCCGAAGATTTTGACCCTGACAGTAACATAAAATCTTGGTTTTTTACCAGCAATGATGGCTTCATAGGATCTGGTGGGTGGACATTCCTGTTTGCAGCTCTGATATAGGAGGTGCAAAACATAATGGAGCTGCGTCTTTCTGATAATTTTTTTTTTCTTTCTGTAGGTGGTTGTTACAAACACAATTCCACATGAAATACAAAAACTCCAGTGCCCGAAGATCAAGACTGTGGATATCAGCATGATCCTCTCAGAAGCCATTCGCAGGATCCATAACGGGGAGTCCATGTCGTACCTTTTCAGAAATATAGGACTGGATGATTAATGCTTTTTATTCTAAATAAACACTCTGGGCCAAACTGGAAGCAAACAGATAACGAGCTGTGAAGCGTCATGCTTACCTTAATATTTCTGTTGAGCCACTTTTTGTTTCCTCTTGGTTTAAGTATCAAGGTAGAACAGTTTTTAAGAGCTATTTTTTTCCTTTGCAGGGTTGTTTGGGGTAGGGAGAGTGGGTGGGGAATAAACATTTTACAAAAAACCCGTTCTAGTTGCTTTTGGGTTAGTTGCACTATATACCTGATGGAAAAAAACCCACAAAACACATGAGGCAAGAATTTGGCTTCTAAATTAAGCATTCCTTTTCCAAAGCTGCTTGCTACAAGTGCTTTAAAAGATAACAACATTAAGTGACTGTATAATATTTGCATTTTAAAAGCCAAAAAGGTCGTACTGTCGTATGCGGTTCAGTGATTTTGTAGGAGTGCTTTTATAGAAAAGCATATGAAATATGCACCTGTATTTATTTTCTGTGACAATAAAGATTTGTTTTGTGTGAGCTTTCTAAAAATGTTCATGTCCTACTCACTCATCTTCTAAAGCGTTCCCTTAAAAATGATCCGCAGGTATTAATGTTACTGAAAGAAATCAAGAGGTGAACTGATATTTTATACTAATGTGTTGCTTTGAAATATGAACAGGATTCCAGCTTCTTGGTAGCAAGGAGAATAATGCATATTTTGCTTGTTGTTGTAGTGAAACCCCTGCAGATGAGCAGAGGACTCTTTTCCCTAATACTGATACTGATTTTTCTGTCTTCTGCTGAGCAGTCTTGTAAAAAGCAAAACACAACCTTTCCCTGGCCGGTTGCAGGTGCTATCGCAAAGGTTTGTGGATCAGTTGTAATCTGGCAGTTCCGGCACATGTCCAGCGCGCTGCTTTGCTTCAGGGAACGTGGAGGGAGCCAAATCGAGGGCTGGATGTCAAGGAACAACAGGGACTTGGGAATATTCTGGGAGGCAGAGGTTCCAGCTGGTAAAATCTGAATCAGCTCATCACAGGTAAATGTTTCTTTGGAGGTTTGTGGCCTGGCCTGGATGTATGGATGAGCTAAAAAACACA
The DNA here is from genome assembly GCF_036013445.1 of Caloenas nicobarica. Lineage (NCBI taxonomy): Eukaryota > Metazoa > Chordata > Aves > Columbiformes > Columbidae > Caloenas > Caloenas nicobarica. Next base: position 2,663,408 of record NC_088258.1, on the reverse strand, counting down.
GCAGAGCTCATTCAGGTTTGTTTTCCCGGCCATCCTTGGGTCAGTGTGGGTGGAACAGCCTGTTCACTGCCACCCTCTGAGCTTCAGTCTTGGGGACTTTGCGGTTCTTGATCTGTTGTAAAGAAAACTGGTGGAATTAATGAGCATTTAGGGGTGGTTTGATCAAATCTGTCAATCAGAATGTCCTGCAAATGAGTGATGTGTCCAAAACCAGAGGTGAATGCCAAAGTGCTGACACTATTTCTCTCTGCTTGAGACAAACTTCCAAGGGCTTTGGAAGGTTGATTTGCTTTTAAGGATAAAGCTGTGGGTTGTTTTTTTTTTTTCTTGCCTGTCTTGGCACAGTGCTGGGAATGATGGAGGCCTGGACTGCGGCTAAAATGAGGTATTGCTACAAGATGTATGTTACTCGATCCTGTTGGTACATTCAGCAAGTCATACGGTTGATTTTTATTTAAGCATCTGCACATTTCTGTTCAGATAATGCTGTTCTTCATTCTGTGAGCTTATTCTGTCTGATTTTTGCAGTCCTGTCCAGAGAGGTACGTTCTGTTCCTACAAAATGACAAAACGCAAAGCCATAGCCGGTTGTACTTCCATGGCAGTAGGTTATTAAACAGTTCAGCGATGTTAATAGACAGACCGAGCTGACATATTAACACTTCTGTGTCCTTGGAATGTGTTAATGCAGGTTAAATTCCAGCGGAGCAGTGAGGGAGAACTGCAGTTCCTCTCGCAAGTGTGCAGACCTGCTCCTGGGCACGTCAGCGGCTGTTTCAAAGAGGAGAAACACGCTGACCTGTCTCGGTGATGGGCACATTAGTTGTGGTGTATTTATTGTATTAGTGAGACCTTGTAATACATGGTTAGAAAATGTGCTGCCACTTGTCAAAGAGCCAGCCAAGCATCCAGTGCAGCAAACTGTAGGATTGCTGAATGCCCCAAAACATTAAATTTAAAGGTGGTTTTCCTGCTGCTTGTTTCGTGTTGACCTTTGGAGGAATTGCTTCAGCTCTTCTGTGAGCATTTCTGCTGCTCAGTCCTCGCTGGATGCTGAGGCTCCACCTCGGATGTTCACCCAGCGCCTGTGTTTGGTCATCGCTTTAGCATGTAGAAAATCCCCAACTTCGTTGAGTTTCGTGCAGTGCAATTATTGTATTGATTTGGACTCAAGAATTTGGGAATAAGTTGCAGTTGTAAGACTGAACTGCTGGGCTTTGGCTTTTCATAGTGGTTAAAAGGGAGCAAAGCATGTGTGACTTCACTTGGGCATTTTTCATTCTCCTTCCATTACACCATGTAACAGCAGAGCTACCGAAACTCCACATGCTTTTCCCAGAAGCAAAAATCATCAGATCACCAGAAATGCCAGTGATTCTTAGAGGTGTTTCTCTAGGATCCTTCAAACGTAAAAAAACACTTAAAAAAACCTCTGCTTTACTCAGCAATTTCAACAGTAATTAACTAGGCAGAAGATCATGCAAATTCTTTCCAGACTTTGTATCTGCAAGAAAAATATTTGGGTTTTACAGCTTGTAGAAGACAAAACTCTTGGCAGTTTCTCCTCCAGCAATATCTAGAGTTAAGGCACCGCTACAAGAGGCTGCTGGGAGCCCGTGCTCTGGGTCTGCATCCCAGAAACGCCTTAGACCCCCGAGCAGCTTGGGCTGGAGCTGCAGCTTCTTCCAGATCAATGCAGAAGAAACAGAAAACCCCAGAGAAATGGGGATTAAGGAGACACCAAAATCAGGTGGTGCTGCCCACAGCGAGCTCCTGCTGCCCCGTTGTTTAATGATAAATGCCCTCTGCTGCTAACGAGTTACTGATTCGGTGACCACGTGAGGCTGAGGATGAGGAAGGAGGCAGAGGAAGGATGGAGGGCAATTCCACTGCTGGAGCCTTCGCCGCCACGCAGCAGTTCAGCGTTGCTGACCTTGTTGTCGTGGTGGTTTATTTTTCCTTGAACGTTGCGGTGGGAATATGGGTAAGAGGGTTTTCTCTTGTTCCCTTTCTGCTTTCTTTTTTGAATAGATTTATTTTCAGAGCTGACTTTTCTGCCTTTTGAAACCCTCTATTACTTAGTTTGCATTTGTTATGTATTTTGTGTGTTGTGCTTTATTGGCTGTTCTGTTTTACAAACCCTCCACCCCCAAGCACCCATGGAAAAACTCCAGTAGCCTGAAAAACAGGTGGAATTAACCCTGGCACAAACCTCTCCCCTGGCCTCGGGTGTAAGCAAATCTTGTCTATTAAAGGGTATTGAGACAAATGCCTCTAACAGAAAGAGCCCTCAGCCACCTGCAGTTCCAGACAAAGGATCTCCGAAGTCATTTACTCTGCCTTGCAGAAATCTCCTAGCCAAAGCTGGGCTTTAGTAGCCAACCTGTCTGTGTGATGGAGGTCGGTCGGGCGCATCCTCCCCATCTTGAGCCTCCTTTGCTATTCATGGCTCCAGGTACTCAGGGTACTGCCACCCTTTCGTGTAATTAAGCTGGAGTTGCTGAGCTCCCATTAATTATCCAGAGTCTCCTGTCTCTTGGCTTCTTGTCTGGGAGACTCAGTTCCTGGGTTCTCGGTGTCTTGTCTGGGTCTGGAGGTGAAGGGTGCTCCGTGCTGATCTTTTCTCCTCCCAGTCTTCATGCAGGGTGAACAGGAACACCGTCAGCGGCTATTTCCTTGCTGGCAGAGACATGGCATGGTGGCCAGTAAGTAGAGACGTCTGTCCCTCTTGTGACACCTTGGGCGGCACAGGGACATCCAGCACCATTCCCTCTTCTGCGTCCCTGCTTTCCCTCACCCTGTGCACCTCATCCTCCCAGGATCCGTCTTTTCCGAGCTGCATTTCCCTTCTTGTTGCGCTAAGGGTGCTGGAGCCCACCTGGCTTGTTAGTTCCCCTCAGAGGCTGCTCTGAACTTGGAGGAGGGTTCTTGGGATCACACATTTGTGTGATCACACACCACTGGCCCCGTGTGCTCCTGGTGGCTCCAACAAGACATGGGTGCCCCAAGTTTCTTTTTTCCCCTCCTTTTTGTATCTTGACAAACTGGTCATAGGTCCTTCCTGTGTCTGGCACCGGCTGCTTGCACAGGGCCACCTCTGGGCAGGGCGTGTGGCTGCCCTGGCAAATGCAGCAACATGTGGCTTCTCCTCATCCTCCCGAAGACAATAAAGTCCATCCAAAACCCACCAGGGATGTCCAGATGAGCTGAATGCACCAGAGCGCTGGTTGCTGGGTCTCACAGCAACCTGGAGCCTGTTAAGGGTTTTTCTTGCAAAATACGTACCCGTCCCTCACGCACATGGTGCATCTTTGGCCACACTTTGCTTTTAGAAGTAGCAGGGAGGTCTTTGCTCTGCTGCTCCCTTCCAGATGTTATTTTTGCCACCTCTTTTTATTGAGTTATCCCCTCAGGGCTGCGCTGCTGGCTGGGGAAGCACCAAAGCTGGTCCAGCTGGCACGACAGCTGTGCCGAGCCGTGGGGAGCCGGTGGCCGAGCATCCCCCTGCGAGCACCGGCAGCATCTCCTCTGCTCCTCCGCAGATCGGCGCCTCCCTCTTCGCCAGCAGCGAAGGCTCGGGGCTCTTCATTGGGCTGGCCGGGACCGGCGCTGCCGGGGGAATCGCCGTCACCGGCTTCGAGTGGAATGTAAGGAACGTGCCGTGTGATTAAGAAAATTAGTTTCTTGAGCCATGTCGCAGCAGATGGCCCATCTCACAGCAGCTTCGAAAAGGCTTGGGAGGAGTTGTGCAGGGGGTAATTAACGCAACCCTGCTAACTCAGCTTCTCCAGCTCGTGTCTAGTGCACGTAGACTGAGTTTGGAGTCAACTCAGGTCCACGCACTCAGAAAAAAGGACATTGCAGTGCAGAGCTTCCCAGTCCAGCCCCTGCATGACCCTGACAGGGACATGGCTGGATGGGTCACCTGTTCCCTGCTTCCCCACATGTTGTATCCAAAGTCCTTGGGTTCTGCAGCAAAAATATGGCATTTAGCTTGCTGGGTGCTCAAGGAATTAGTGGGAAATGTCTGCTCAGGAGCTGAAGGGCTGAGGTGAGCGGGCTCCTACTGGTGGGATGCTGGGGGCGGTCTCCACCATGGCCTTATGCCCCCACATGTGTCATCTGAAGCCATTTGGGGCTGTAAATGTGCATTTGAGGGTGAGCCCGGGCTGGTCAGGAGCGGTGGATGGCATCTGGCGCTGCAGTCGGTGTCGAGCTGCAGCAGGATCGGTGTTTTTTCTAGCTGTGCCATGTTTCTCCTTCCCAACAGGCGACCTACGCTCTCCTGGCACTGGCCTGGGTGTTTGTGCCAGTCTACATCTCATCTGGGGTACGTCCAGCTGCCCCGAGTACGGCCCTGGCCGGGTCCCCTGCTCCCCGCGGGGCTGTCACTGCTGTCCTTGAGACTCCCGAGTCCTGCTCTGGGAATCACAGAATCATTTGGGTTGGAAGGGACCCTCAAGACCATTGAGTCCAACTGTTCCCCCAGCCCTGGCACTGCCCCATGTCCCTGAGAACCTCATCCCCGTCTGTCCAACCCTCCAGGGATGGTGACTCCAGCACTGCCCTGGGCAGCCTGTTCCAATGCCCCACAGCCCTTTGGGGAAGAAATTGTTCCTGATATCCAATCTAAAAAGAGTTCAGCTGTCCCTATGCCTTCCCTGGGACCATCCCTGGAGGGGCCCTGGCCAGGGCAGCTGTCGCTCTCTTTTCACTCTGACAGATTGTCACGATGCCCGAGTATCTCCAGCGAAGGTTTGGAGGGGAGAGGATCCGCATGTACCTCTCCGCCTTGTCGCTCCTGCTCTCCATCTTCACCAAAATCTCGGTGAGTAACTCCTGCTCAACTCTGTGACAATTCCACCACTGATTTCTAGCAAGGAAAATATTATTTTGGGGCTCAAACTTTGTGTAGCCAAGTCAGGGAAGAGCAGCTGCTGCAGGATGCTCCAGGAGGGAGCAGGACAGGGGGTGGGAATTGGTGGGCAGATGCCATCAGGGATGTTTTTCCTCTATTTGAGCCTCATTCGCAGTTCCCTGTGTGTGGCTCCTGCTGCCTGCTCAGTAAGGGTTTATTTGAGGTAAAACAGCTTAAGAGCCTGTGACACCAGGCCCAGGGCAAGCAGGAGAGAGCCGGGCACAGACAGCCCTTGGGGGACTGGAGACAGAGAGGCAGAGATCAAGAGCAAACAGAAACGGTCTGGAGGAGAACACCTCCCCAAGGCAGCAACTCTGCTCTGCCATCTGACCTGGTGGCTGCTGGGGCTTCTGCATTTCACCGGCTAAAATAAATGTGCTTTTGCATGAGCCTGGCTGCAATAAATGTGCTTTTGCATGAGCCTGGCTGTAAAGAAATGTGCTTTTGCATGTGCCTGTCTGCAAGAAGAGGCTGTCTGCAGGGCAAGAGGGCTGATGCTGGAGCTTTTCCCCATGGCAAGGCACTCAGCGCCTGCCTCTGCGCTCACCAGCTCCATGCTTTGCAAACACCAGCTTGGCTGGATGCAGCATCGCTCCCTGCGCAGCTTTTCTGCCTCATCCCTGGCGGCTTTGCAGCCCCAGGCCCTGGGCTGAGCTGCGGGAGGATTCCCTGGGTCTCTCCCCATGGGATGTGGAGGATGGAGTGGCTGCAAACAGCCCTGGCTGTGCACAGTTGAGTTTGCAATTTGGGCGATGACACTTTGATTATTCCCCAGTTGTCCTAATGTCTGGTAAATGGTTGTCACTTACTTCCCTCCTGCATGCTGCTCAGGAGACATCTCCCCCTGCTCCTGATGAAGCCCCAGGAGGAGCTCGAGGAAGATGCTGGAGCATCTGTGTCTGTGGTGTTGGTCCCTAGGATCTGTGTGAATCCCTGCTGGCATTTAACAGGAAAGGTTGGAAGCTGGGATGGGATTCCTGGTGGGGTAGTTTGTTCTTGCTGCTCTGAATCTGAAGAAAGAAATTGCTGGTAGTTTGAGGGCTGTTTGTCTTTGAGTCTCTTTCCAGACTATCACAGATGTTCCCTCTTTTATAAAGCGGTGCCCTACCATTCCATGGGGACGTGCTTGGTCCCTTTGGATTCCAGTCTCTCCGTGGCTTTGCCCAGAAGGGATAGGTGGTCCCACAAGTTCATTCTTAGCTTGGGAGACCGTTGTGGTGTCACCCCTTGCTTAACACCAGATGAACTTGCAGACAACCTCTGCGCAGTGCCTGCCCCGATGGGAACCTCTGTGCTTCTCCTGGCCCTTCTCAGCACAACCTCGTGTTTGGTGGATGCTCCCAAATGCTTCTTCCTGCACCATTTCTCAGCCAAGGCTGTAGTTTCTTTGGTCTGCTGAGTTTTCTCTGATCTCTGAGTCACACAGGATGCAACAGAAGAGGAATCAGCCTAATAAGGGGATTATCTTGGCATCTGGCTCCATTCATGGTAAATCTTACAAACAATGGCTGTTCCCAGCAGTGGGCTGGGATGAATGCGGACACACGGGGCATTGCCAAACTGGTCCAGTGTCCCATCCCCAGTGGTGACCGCAGCAGGGAGTGTGGGAGGAGAATGCAAAACCCGGAGCAATTAGGCAGTGCTGTCTCCTGGGGGGGTTCCTTTGGTCCTCACTGGGGGATGCCTCAAAGCCTGGGGCCAGCTGGGCTTTTTCTGCCTCCCCTCCTTGAAGATGTTGAGTTTACGGATGGATCTTCATGTTCTCCAGCGTCAGCGCTGCTGCCTTGGCTTTTCTTCTGGGGCAGGGGGATGACGGTCCTTCCTCTATTGGAATTTACCCTTTGGTGGACCCCAACCTTCCGTGGTTCTGGCAGCCCGAAGTCCTGCTGAGAGCTGCCGTGCCCCTGGCCAGGAACACGTGAGGAGTTCCACAGGCGTCTTCGCCTTGGCAAAGAGCCCCCGGAGAGTCTTCTGCACCCTGGGCAACTTGTTCTACTGATGCTTTGGCTTCACCAATTGTTAAATCCAAGCTGTCTCTAAAGCCAGCTTTCATTGGGAAGGCATTAACGATGTTGGGTAAGAACGAGTTTCCAAGTGAGGTCACCGGTGAAGGCAGGGATCTCACTGCATTATGAGGCTTGACTTCAAAGGCTTCTCCTCGCCTTCTGCAGTTGAAAGGACTTGTTTCGTGAATAGGTCATGCCTGGCTTTAATTAGCTTGTTTTTGTATTCGAGATGTCTTATTAACAACTCAGTCACATGTGCTTTTATTTTTTCCCACCCTAGCAGAATTACCAGGAAGGGAGGTGGAGATACCTCTGCTTCCTCATAGCAAAGGCTTAGACTCATTTGCAGACGACTGCAAAAAATGATTAAGCATTGAGAAAGCCAGGAGAAGCGGTTATGAAATATCTTGTCCAGGGCTGAGTCTTTGTAGTTGGACTCTGGGGAAGGGTTGCTGCAGAAGCAGGTGGTCATGGGGGAATGTGACTTTGTGGCTGGTGCTGGGATGACAAGTGATAGATCCCTCCAAGGGACAGTAGAAGCTTCAGAAGACACCAAGGATGCTTGGCTGGCATTGTGCTAGGGAGGCTCAAGATATTTTTGGGTTCCCACTTCGGGTTGTGTTGGGAGGAGATGGCAGAGGCCCCTTGGTTGGGGCTTTTCTGCCTTGTAGCTGAAGCTTGCACGGCACAAACGGCGTAGGTGTCCTCTTGTAGGGTTGCTTGGTGGTCTCTGTGGTGTCAGGCTGTGGCTGAGTTGCATTTGTGGTACAAAGGTATCAGAGGAGCTGGTGGTAGAGGTTTTAGCAGGGCTGCCCATGAGTTGGTTCCTCTTCAGCAGGACATTCCAGAGCTGAATTGCTTCTGGGTGCTGGTAAGGGCTGTCCCAGAGACATGGCCAAGCCCAAGTGCAGCTGAGGACACGTGGTGCCTCCCTTGGGAATGCCAGACGTGACTTTGGTGTAAAACCTGGTCCAGATGTCGTGGGGCAGTCCCTGAATTAAGATCCTCACGATCATGGTGTAAGCGCTCGTCTGGTCAGTTTGATTTGTGATTTAATCAACGTTATGCCTAATGGTGTGGGCTCGTCTTTCATGGAATGGGCTTTCGCATTGTGCTGAAGCTGGCTGTGTGCTCACCTCCTGGGTTTCATGGCTGATGGAGCCACGTTAGGTGGTACATGCCTTGTTTTTCCCATTGCGTGATCCTGTGTGGTCCCTCTCCATCACCTGATGGTCCTCAGCTCCTGGGCTTGCTGGAGCAGCGCTGGGAGGAGGAGGAAGGGCAGGGCTGGGGGAGGAGGCACGATATGGGAAATAACACCAATCTTCCACGTTACTAATCCCAGGTGACTGCTCCCGCATGACCGGGCAAGAAAGCCCTGCTGTTCGGGGGAGGGTTTCTGGGAGGCGTGTGAAGAAAGACGTCAAATCGGAGCTGATGTCTTGGCTGCGGGAAGCCCTCACGGCTGCAGGCGAGGGTGTGGAGTCGGCTCATCTTGCCTCTTCCTGCCCCTTCTAGCCTCGTTTCCTTCTCCAAACAAGGTTTTTTGCGAAGATCTCCCAGCCCAGCACTGGGGATGGCTAGATCTTGGCTGAGGGTGGAGACTTGGTGGTGACATGGTGGTGACATGGGTCCTTTCGTCCCGCAGCATCGCTGCTTTTGTTGGAGGAGCTGCCCCAGCTCCCTCCAAGTCTCTGCTTGACGTCTTGTTCCCACAAGACTGTGACCAGACCTTCCCGTGTGGGTCCAGCCCTCTCATGAGTGGGAAACGATGGTCACTTTTGGGGTGTTGGTCATCTCAAGGGAGTTTGGCAGCTGAGCCACAGGCCTGTGCACGCTCCTCTGGGCAGAGGCATGATCCCGATGTCCCTTTGGGATGTGACGCACGCACTAGAGGTGGTGGGGCTGGTGGAGGCAGCGGGTTGGACATGGGGTCAGCTTGTCCTTCTGTGTCCAAGCAGAAACCCCAGACCTCTTCCAGGGGCTTTGCAAGGGGAGCTGCAAAGGTCAGGGGACATGTTGGAGGATGCGTTTGTGCTGGTCCATGCTGGGCTGCAGGACCCCTGGGATGCTGCTTCTCCCTTGAGGCCAAAAGCAAATTGCACCACTTGCTTGTGCCTCGGTTTCCCCACCTGTGCAAAACCGGGAGGAGATCTTTTCCCAGAGATGCTCAGCAAGAGCTGGCTTGTTGGGACAAGGCTCGGGAATGGCAGACCTGGAGGTCTTGTTCTCCACGCTGGGGCTCCCCACGTGTGCTCTTTACCCTGGGGTGGCTGCAGAGGTTGAAAAGCTGCCACAGCCCCTTGCCCTGTCCCACCAGCACCCACCTGAGCAGCAGCAATGGGCTCAAGTGATGTAGCACAGAGCTGTCCCATCCAGCGCTAAAGCCACTGCAGGTGCCACCAAGCAGCTTGAGAAGTCCCTTCACCTGGGGGGAGATGCCCCCTAAGCCCTCAGCAACATTTTTAGGCTCACTGCCTCCCTCCTGACCCATCTGATGGCCCAGACTGTTGGGCTGGTCCTTGGCAGCCGCCTTGCCAGCAGCACGGGTGCGAGGGGGGCGAATCCTGTGAAATATCAGCTACGGCTGCCCCCCAGCTCTGGCCCCGTGGTGGTGTTGGGGTGCAGGAACAGCACGGGGGTGCTGGGCTGGGGGAGGTGGCTTGGGCTGCCTCTGGGGAGCACCCAAGGGTGCTGGTGTTCTGGGGGAGCGCAGCCCCTCGGGTACCAGGTGCCCCATCTCCAGGGCTCTGCAGGAGGCGTGGTGAGATGCCACCTGGAGAGCAGGGCATGGCCATCAGTGGGGGGAACTGGGGCAGCAAGGAGGTAGCGTTGACCATTTCCCTGCCGTGCTGCTCTTGCACAGCCCTTGCATGCTGTCTCACCAAGTAGATGTCACTTGTCTCAGCCCTCATCTCTTGTCCTACGCACAGACGGACCTGTACTCGGGGGCCCTCTTCGTGCAAGTCTGCCTGGGCTGGGACCTTTACCTCTCCACTGTCCTGATGCTGTTGGTCACTGGGCTCTACACCATCGCAGGTAGGTTGCTCAGCATCTGCTGGCCTCAATCTTTCTACTCTGGTTGAACCACACAACTTACACTCCTGCTTTTTTTTTTATTATTATTATTATTATTATTATTATTATTATTATTATTATTATTATTATTATTATTATTCTTTCGCTCCTGGAAGGTCTTTGGGGATTCATACTAATGGGGTTCATGCTTTCTGCCCTATCCAGCCAGGATCTGAACATCCTCCTGAGTGTCAGCTCAGGCAGTGACTCAGTGCGTGACCTCTCCTTTGTCATTACGGTTTCTTATTTGTATTGCAATTACTCCTCCTCCACCACCTAGTTAAGTGCTTTCTTGTGTGTGTACCTATTTGTAACAGCAATAATCAGGGCTTCTCCTATTACAGGACTAATACTCTGGAAGCTGCAATCTGAGGACACTTTACCCAACCCGTTTCGCTCCCACTTGTCCTGCCTGCAATGCAACTTGCTGCCCTCCCTCCCCAAAGTTTTCAGGAATAGTCCTTGCCCATGTTTCCCTGTTGTGGGACCAGATATTTTGGTGCGAGGTCAGTCCATAGGGTTGGTTTGTGATCCGGAGGCAATGAAGAGTTTGGAGCTGGATTTGGAAACAGAGTGTTCCTGGCTTGCAGTCCTGATTTTGGACTGCGGGGCTGTGTATCCCTGCCAGTATTCTGGGTTATTATTTTGGCTGGGACGTTCCTTCCCCCTGGTAGTGCTAGTGGAGACACCAGGCAGTAAATTCTCCCTCTCTATCTCATCCCAGCTGTCAAAACGGGAAACGCTTTAAGCATATCCAAAACAAGGTGGATTTTGCAAGACTTTGGTTATAAGCAAATCCCGTCTCGGGTTTTTTTTTCCTGCCCACAAGGCTCGTTGTGAAGTAAAACCCGAGCTCAGGCAGAGGGTGTGATCGCTGCGTCACCCCCATCCTGAGAACATCCCTTGTGTCCCAGGCACGGCTGGGGAGGGTGCAGCCCTGAATTCCTGGGATGTGAGTCGCTGACTGGGGTTGAAACCGGTTCAATTTTTGACCCATTTTCTCTAGCTCCGCTATTTTTTAACGCTTTTCGTGTGCGCCGAGTAATTGCTTTCTGGCCAAGTAAGAAGTTCCTGGGTCTGCAACAGGTCTGGAGGGAGATCTTGGGGTGGAAAGGGAGAAATGCTGCCGGCTGATTGGCCTAGGGGGACCCCACTGAGCATCAGGTGCTGGAAAAATAAAACTATAGGGTTGGGAGGAGAGCTGAGGGGTGTTTGATGGGGGAGGACTCGTATGGTGTGAGGGAGAGGTGGGATGAAGGATGAGGTCAATGTCCTGGATCTGGTCTGATGCTGGAGCAGCCAAAGAGCCAGGGCTGGGCCTGGCTGGTGTCCCCTCGGCTGTGTGGGGACACGGGACTGCATAGAATCATAGAACGGTTTGGGTTGAAGGGCCCTTCCCAGCTCCCCCAGTGCCCCCCCTGCCATGAGCAGGGACATCTGCACCAGCTCAGGTTGCTCAGAGCCCCGTCCAGCCTGGCCTGGGATGTCTCCAGGGATGGTTCAGCCACCACCTCTCTGGGAAACCAGGGCCAGGCTCTCAGCACCCTCAGGGTAAAACAATTCTTCCGTATCATCTCTCCCCTCCTGCCATCCCTTGGGTCCCCTTCCCTGCCCCGGGGTGGGGTGGCAGCTCCAGCAGTTGTCAGCTGCTCCCCCCACCCCACCTGCAGGGACCCCTGAGGGGCCGTTCCCCCTCGCGGTCCTGCTGCAGCCCCCATCACCACGGTGTCGGTGTCGGCAGGACAAGGCCGGTGACAGGCACGTCCCCACGAGCGGGGGCAGCTTTATTGGGGTGTCACGACGGAGCCGAGCCCGAAGCCGCTGCCGTTCCCAACGCTGTGCCTTGCTCTCGCGCAGGGGGGCTGGCGGCCGTCATCTACACCGACGCGCTGCAGACGCTCATCATGGTCCTCGGAGCCATCGTGCTGGCGGTGAAAGGTAAGAGCTGGGACAGCACAGATCCCCTTTCCATGGGGACCTTCTCTCCCCACTCGAGCAGTCTTGGAAATAAATAAAAAGACTCAGTCTGAGCAGTTCAGCGGCCAAGATGCCTAGCAGGACTTTGGCCCGTCGCAAACAGCTACAGAAAGTTTGTGGTCCCTCTGTGTCTGCCGCTGTGCTTCCCCTGCGTGCTGTTCCTCCAGGGGAAGACGCCACAAAGCATCTCCCTGGTCCTCCATATGGGGCTGGCCCCAGCACTGGTGACCTTCTCATAGTCATCGCTGCTCCACGTGTTTGTTTCTAGTCCACAAACTCCAACAGACTGGTTGAGCATTTGACAGCAAAGCAGGATTTCCAGTTTTGCTCCGGGAAACTCGCAGCAGCGTTGTGGTGAGGTCTTCAGAGGGGATCCCACCACGCGGGGACGTGCATGGCAGAAGGTGGTGCCAGTACGAGGCACCGGGGGGTGCCGAGCGTGGTGCCGTGCCTTCCTCCTGGCTGAGCATGGCTCCTCGCCAGCCCTTCCCGAACCCTCAGCGCTGTTGTGTCTCTACATTTAGCTCAGAGCACCCTGGCGAGGCCGGGAGCTTTCATCAGCCTCGTTCTGCCATCGGGGCTCTTGGCCCCTGGGAGTAGGAGGCAAAAAGTCAGGTCCCGGCTTCAAAGGCAGGTGTTTAACTACAGAGGAGGATTTCCAGAGGCATTCCTGAGATGATTCCCACCATCTCCTGGAGAAGCCTGCTTAGGCGGGCGGGTAGGCAAGGCTTTGACCCAACGCTGCCCAGGAGCTCTGCTGCGCGGCCAGCCCGGTCCCGCGGCTGCGCCCCTGTGCAAAACCAGAGCTTGCTCCTGGGCGAGCCCTGCGCGCAGCAAGGTATATTTACAAAATACCAAATGAAAGGACAGATGCTTCCTGGAGAAGCGACAATAATACTAATTACCCCAGCAGAAGCAAGGAGCCGTGCTGGGCAGAGGAACGCGCTGTCTGTCCGAGCCACAGCCGTTGCGTTAGACGAGGTGTGTGGACGCTGCTGGTCGTTGTCTGAAGCTGCAGTTGGCCATGGGGATCTCTGAGGCTTGTGGCTGGTGAGCTTGGCTGGGTGCAGCAAAACACAGAGCCCGAGTAGGGGGGCAGGTAGGCAAAGTCTGGAAAATCCCCTTCAGCGACTGCGAAGCCCAGCTTTTTTATTTTGGCTTTGCCAACCTGCAAGCGTTGGCACGGTGTGTGCAGGGAGGGCAGGGACTGATCCAGGGCAGCCAAAAGACAAGCTGCTGGTCACCCGGTTTTTCCCTTGGGTCCTGGGAGACCTGAGGACACGGAGGCTGGTCCGGCAGCTCGTGCTCGAGGGTGCTTGGTGTTCTCCAGCTCTTGTCAAGCTTATCTAATAAAGGAGACTCTCCATATTCTACCTTGTTCATAACTGCAGACCGTGACAGCTGCAGCGGTGATGTTAACACTCATCTGCTGAGCTGTGACCGCTCTGGGTTTGCTCTGCCCAGACCATCACATCCCTGCTGCTGTGGAAGGGCCAAAAAAGAGCATAGCTCGGCTCCGAGGCTGCATCTCCCAAGAGAGAGCAGGAGAGTTGTGCAAATCCTGTGCACGATGCTGGGCAGAGCAGTCTTGAGTCAGACAAGCGGGAGTAGACTGAGGGGTGGCAGACAAATCATTTTGACAGAGATCTTGGTGGTGGTGCTAGCGGTGGCTCTTCTCGCTCTGGCATCGCGGATAAAACCGAGTGTGCCATCCCTTGCTTTGCTTGGCATTCACTGTGGGAATGTTAATCCCATGGACTGCAGCTCAGCATTTGCAGACTGAGCTCCCGCTGCCCAGAGGCTTTTGCCTGGCTCTTCCATCTCAACAGGCGTCGATGTCGTGACTTGCCGGCGAACACCTTTGGGAAGGGTGCAAGCCCGCACCCCTGGGTGCAAATCGCCGCTTTCTGGGCTCACGCTCTGCCTCTGGAAAGCCTTTGTTGGTGCCCAACGCCCAGGCAAAGCTTGGGAGTAGCCGGTGTCTGGATAAACCAAGCGCTGGAGGGGGGCCAGGGCTGCTTGCACAAGAGCAGGAGGAGTTTATTACACGAATGCTGACGCCCTGTGAAATATGGGGGGCTGGTCTGCAAAGGAGGCGTATGGTGGATGATGCCCCTTTGCAAACTCCCCAAAAGCCTCAGGTTGGGGAGATGCCCTGGGATGGGGAGAGGGGTGCGGGTTGGTGATGAGACTGGCAGGGCTGCAGGGAAAGGGGCTGTCCTCGGGTGCGAGGGGACAATGGAGCAGGATGGGTGTCTTGGAAATTGGGATTTGCCCAAGCTGGCATGTGATGCTGATCCTGGTGTCCAGCATCTGATGCCTGAGGGATTCGTTTGGTCTAAAGACAGCAGCTCACGGGTATGATCCTGCGGGAGGGCGGCTGCTCAGGAGCGCGTTCTCACCTCACGCTGCCACGTCAGGGGAGACTGAGCTGAGGGTCTGGACTGCAGCCCACAGATGGGAGGGATGTGGGATGTGACAGCCGGACCAGAGAGGGCAAAACCCACCAAGGGATGGTCATGGTCTTGTCTGGAACCTCGCCTCCATGAGATCCACCAAGACCCCAGGCCTCCTCCCTTCTCCCGAGCGCCAGCAGCTGCTGTGGGTATGGGGGTGCCGACGCACCCACTGCGTGGGTGGCTATGGGGGGAGCGGGGCGGGTGCCTCCCATCCCTCCCTCCTCCAAAAAGTGATGCCTCTGGCTCCAAAATTTTCCTGCCAGAGGTACCGGGGAGCTACAAGCAGCGTTCAGCCCGTGCTCCCCCCGGAGCGGGGAGGTGTTGGGGGCCAGGGCAGAGCCTGAGGGGTTGGCAGATGCTGCTGGGGCTGGTGGCTGTGGCGCGGGAGGGAGCCAAGGCAGCTGCGAGGGCTCGGAGCCTTGCTTGCCAGGGCTTGTTCATGGCTGAGACCCAGACCTGGGATCCCATTTCCTAGGAAAAATACAGTCAATTATCTTTTTTTTTTTTTTTTTCCTCCTCATCTGGGTTCTGGAGGTCTCGGGATGGAGCTGTATTTGGGGGTGCTGTGGAAGGGTAAAAAAGATTTGGCTGGAGACTTGTGCCAAGGCACCTCAAGCTGTAATATACCAAGTCAAAGGCTACCTAATCTTGCATTTTAACAGTCCTAGGAGAGTTTCCCCTGCTCTGGGACTGGGGAGCTTTAACAAACAGGTTGCTTTTACAGTACGAAGTCAAAAGAGGTGGGTCCCTTGAAAAGCCTTTGTCCCAGGACATGGGTCACTCTCCAAAGGGAGGGTGGACTGTAATGGGACCTGCTGTGCAAAATGTTAATAGAAGAGTCTCTTAAATAACTAGAAGAAAACACAATAATGAACAAGCCCTCACTCTCCAGGGAGCACTTCTGAGCTAACAACTTGGCGAGCATTTTGCCACCTGATCTCAGAGGCCACTGGGTTTCGCTCGACTCTAACCAGCCTCCCCCAACCATGCTTTCCAGCTTTTAATGAGATCGGAGGTTACCCCAACCTGGAAGAAGCCTATTTAAAAGCCATGCCATCCAAGATCGTTCCCAACGCTACCTGCCACCTGCCCAGAGCGGATGCGATGCACCTTTTCCGAGACCCGGTCTCTGGAGATCTGCCCTGGACTGGGATGACTTTCGGGTTGTCCATCGTGGCCACGTGGTACTGGTGCACCGACCAGGTAAATGTAAACAAGAATCCCCTGCCCCATGTAACGCGGCGTTGCCTGGGCTCCAGGCACGCTCTACCACCGTTCTCACCATGCAAGTCCACCTGCATCAGTGCCTAGTGGTCCTTCTGGCCGGTGGTCTCGGGGGGCTTCTTTTTGGAGTCAGTAGAAGCACCTGTGGTTCCCGCAACCCTGTTCTTGAGGTGCTTGGACTGCGACAGTTTGGAGAGAGGGATGCCGAGAGGTGTCCTCATCTCCTCCGTTGTCTTCTGGCTTTCTGGCAGGCAGGTTAAGCGTTTGCTTGATGCTTTGGGCTTGCCTGGGGAGAGGTGGACGGGCTGGGTGGCCTTGCTGGGGCTGAAGGCTTTGCTCTGCCAGTAAGGCTGGCTGCCTGCAATGGTCTTTTTGGGTTCAGCTCCATCCCCTCTGTATTTGGTGGCCCCGAGGTGTTTCTCGTGCGTGGGGGAGCAGGAGACCTCCTTGCCTTGTTCTCTGCCCGCGGGGTTCCTGGGTGGGTAGCGATAGATGTGCGTCCCCTGTTTGTTAAAGAGCAAAGAGCTGAGTTACTGCTGGTGTAAGGATGCTGTGCCCCTGCAAGGACACCCCTTCACGTGTCTGCGCTGCGGACTTGGTCCTCATGGACAAATCCTTCTGGCACTTGTTGTACTCCCTTGCCCAAATTATGGCAAGGGAGCTTGTGGCAAATGATGGCAGCTTAAAACTGCCTCAAGTCTTAACCAGTGCTGCTCCTCCGATTTCTTGCTCTGGCAATGCACTGTCCTGCACATCACAACATCTCAGCAGCCGCTTCCCGAGCAGCCCTGGCAGCCCGGAGCTTGTCCCGAGCCAAGTCCTGGAGATCCAGGACCAGGGATGCCAGCAGCGTCTCAACACCTTCTCTCCAGCAGCAGCCTGAGCACCCGTTTTAATCATCTAAGCATTAATTTCAGGCCCGAAGAGCGTTCAGTCATCTAGACCCAACCTGTGGGATTAGATGGCTACTGAGATTAGATGAAAGGATGGAGGGTTGGGAGAGGAGGTGGGATGAGCAGACAACAGTGAGCTGCAACACCGCTGCGGGGGTGGCTCTGATTAGCTGGGTTGAGAGACACGTTTGGATTGGGTCTAAGCACCATTAAAGTTAATTCTGGACTGGGTAAGGCCTTAATGCACCGCTGTGGTCACCAGATATTTATCTTCGTCTTTGGGTGTGTCTGCACCGCAATCGGGAGGTGTGATTGCACCCCGTGCAGACGTACCCGGGTGAGATGGGATCTGGCGAGCACAGGTGCTGATGGCAGGACGAGCCGGGAGGCTGCACCGACCTGCCCTGCCGCTGCCGCGACCCCCCGTGCTGCCTGCGCCGCACCTCCACCGTGCTGCTGCCGTCAGCTCGGGGTTCAGTGTTTTAGTCCCAGTATCCCAATGGCCTCTCTGGTCCTTAAGACACCTCCTGCTTTGACCAAGAGGGTTGCATTAAAGCAGTTTGGCTTAGGTAATGCTAGATTGATTTAATTATTTTGCTTAAAATCAGTGTTAAGGTCTGAGATGTCTTCAGGTGGGAAGGACTAAGGGTGATTTAGATCCTCTCCCTTGGAGGTTATGGTGTGCCTGATGTGGTGCACATGGTGCCTCAGCTGGATGGTGGGTCCTGTGGCTCCTGATATACTCTGATTCTTGGGCAGAAGTTAAACCACAGGTTCCCTGAGCACCCCATGCCAGGAACCAGCACCCTGTCCACCCTGCCCACCAGTGGCATGAGCCAGGGCTCACTCAAGAGTGACCAGATCGTGCTGGGTGCTGAGCAGTTCTCTGTAAGCCTTTGGGGAGAGCATGAGCTCTTTTATAGCCAGCATTTCCTACAGATGTTGCCTGTTGAAGAGCGATTGCCTCAGAGCCCAAGGGCTGGCTGTATTGTGGATGGACACGGCTTGGCCAGAGTTTTGAGGTTTGATGGTTTGGGCAGTTTGGCTGGTAGAGTAACGGTGGGAGGAGGCTGGACATGGTGTCCATTTCATTGTGGTCACTCTTTGGGGAGGAAATTGAATAGAAGGGGCAAGAGGTGAGAGGATGGTGGTGGGCAATGGTTGATCCTGGCAGCAGGACACGCTGCTGTGGTTGCACTGGGCTTTTGTGGTGCTATGGCACAACACCAACCCGTTGCTGGTCTGGAGAGAAACCCAGCCCGTGGGTTGGGTACACATCTACGCTGCTTTTGGGAGCTGCCTTTGGGCCTGATACCTGGTGGCTCCAGCATTTGGAGATGCTCAGGATGTAGTTTAGCAAGGAGGAGGCTGCTGTGGAACAGGAGGTGTTGGTGGCTGCTCTCCCACAGGTCATCGTCCAGCGGTCGCTCTCTGCTAAGAGCCTGAGTCACGCCAAGGCCGGCTCCATCTTGGCCAGCTACCTGAAGATGCTGCCCCTGTTCATCATCATCATGCCAGGAATGATCAGCAGGGTCCTGTACCCAGGTAAGGCCCCGCCGTGTGGACGCGGAGCTGGCAGGGTGGGGTTTTGTCTGGAAACCTCTGTTCTGGGGGCTCTGCGGGAGGGAGAGGGACAGGAGAGGACCTGCACGTCCCCAGTGCTCTCCTTGTGCCCGCTGTGCGTCAACCAGCTCTCCTGTACTCTATGAACCGTGCACCGGGCGCAAGCAGGGCTGCTGCATGTATTTCGGCAGGGCAACACCGGGGTGACTTGGATGTTGTGTTCTTGATGTGATGGAAAACACGATGTTTGCCCTGAGTGAGCCTCCACCTGCATTTTGGGCTACGCTGAGCCCCGGGCCAGCGCATGAGAAATGTGGACCCAGAATAAAAATGTTTGGTGGGGGTTGATGGTGGTTCCTGTCAGAGCTGAGGTTTCTAGAGAGTTAATCAAGGATTGCTTTGGTTTATTTTTTTTTACTCATAGGAGAAACAACTCTCTGCACCTTTCCACCAGCTGAGCGCTGGCTTTCCTAACCCTGACGGTGTGTTAATCATCTGCCTTTCATCAAAGGGCCACAACAAGTTATTGCAGGAACACCTGCTACTTTGGGCAAGGTGACACCCGGGTACCTGGGTCACAAAGCATCAAAGGGCTCGGTGCTCCTCACCCTGCGCAGCTCCGCAGGACGCGGAGGGGAATTTCATGTGTGAGGATTAAAACCCTGCTCTGAGCTCTGTGTCACTGGTTGGGAAGGGAGAAGCGAGTGGACTCTGGGCTAGTAAATTTAAATCCCTGTAAATAGAGATTAGATGCTCAGCTGGGGTAACCTCAAGTGGCTTCAGTGATTTCAGCTGCTGATTTAGCCCTGGGGGGCTTGAATGTTCTGAAAACAGCGGGTGGGGAGAAACCAAAATGTTTGGTGATGGTGCAAGAGGCTGCAGTGTTTGGGTGGAAAAATAGAGGATTGACCCTGCAATCCCTCTGTCTAGATGGGGTGATGCTCCTGCCGTGGCGGGGGTGCTGGTGTGCACCCCATGTTTTGTAGTGGGGTGCTGACATGCACCCCACGGGGTGACGAGGTCTGGCATCACTCGTGGATCAACCACGAAGCTGCTGACTGCGATGTTTGCCCACAGAGGTTGCCATCCCTGTTTCTCCACCGTCTTGCTCTGCCTAATTACGTGTCCGAGCGCTTTTACTTTGATGCTAATCGGTTTTGCGAGGAGCTAGAAAACAAGCCTGAAAAGGACACGCCTGCATGCGCAGTCTGTCCCTGGCTGGGTGTGATGCCACCACTGATGGGCTGCAGGACGGGGCCATGAGATAATCTTTAATTCCCAAAAACCTGCCTTTTACCAGCTGTTCCCATTGCACTCCCAGACACCAAGAGCTGTGACTTGGCCACCACCTTCCCAACCAAGAGCACCTCTTGGGTGACTCCGACCATTGCCGCGAGTAGGCTGTTATTCTCCTGTATGAGGAGTCTGGTCTTGGCATCCAGGACGCGACACCAAAACTTAGGGCTGAAACCACGCCTTGGCTGAGCTGGCTGGCTGGGTCACCTCCAGGTTTGCTACCTTTGTAGGGTGGAGGAACGTAGAGAAGGTGTATAGTAAAAAGTCCTACCTGCGTGGCACTGCTGGGGTAGGAGCTGTTGCCATCTAGGATGGTGTGCGGCAGCACACACCTAATCTCCACGGCGTTGCTCCTCCTCTTGGTCATGTCCTCCACGCGGACGTGCTTCAGGGATGGGAGGCTTCCCAGGGGGCTGAGGAAGGTGCCCCGGCTGATGTGAGGGTCACTGAGCTTCCTCTGGATGGGAAGGATCTCCCCGTTGTGGGTGACATCCGAGTTGGTTCGCCGGAGTGGCCCGTAGCGATCCCTCACCTCGAAATATTCATCTGAGATGGAGGAGGCATTGGAGCGGCGGTAGCTGTGGTCAGCAGAGCTGCTGGAGTAGCTCTCCTGGTCACTGAGAGTGATGTACTCCTCTTCCTCCTCTTCCTCCTCTTCTCCCACCCCATTGTGGGCACAGGGTGGCCCTTTGTCCTCCTGTGGCCCTGCCACTGGCCGGTCTGGCTGGACATGGCAGGTCTCCATTGAAGCTCCACTGGGGTTCTCCTCCGGTTCCTGCTTCACACCCGCATGGTTGGCCAGTGGTGGTTGTGTGTCGCCCTTCAGGGCAGTGCTACTGTCACAGGGTGTAATGACTTTGGTCACGAGAACACCAACAGGGACTGTCCTTGGTTTTGGAACCAAGGGCTTGATGTCCTCCAGTGTCTCCTCTGGTGGCTTCAAGCAGTGGCCCAATGGTGAAGTGGCAAACATGCCTGTCTGCTTCATTGTCCAGCTGGTGCCTTCAATGGGGCTGGTAGCGGGAGCTTCAGGAGCTTCCATGGAGGTCTGCGGGGTCTGTCTTTGGCAGGGAGACAGCAGAGGTGGCTCTTGGTCTGAGCTTTTCTTCATCTCCATCTCCCTGTTCTTCAGCATCTGCCGGTGCTGGGCGCTGGCCTGGGAGACATCGCAGACTTTGATGCGGTTCATCTGTGAGAGCTTCACGTTCTTTATGTTGGGGTCAATAATGTTGATGTAGCCCAAGACTTCGCTCCCCGGCTCGGGGTCAGGCTCGACCCAGGTGGGCAGATAGTCAAACATGTTGGCTTTCTCCAGGTTCAGGAGGCCAGGATGGATGAGGAGGGAGAGGTCTGCCGTGTCACCATGCCTGTCACCTGCCTGGCCCTCGGGCAGGCCTTTGCCTTTGTTGTCCGTCTTCTGGTTTTTGTCCTGGTTCTCGGATGAAGTCTTGCTGATCTGGTCAGCGCTCTTGGCCTTCACCAGGGCATATTTAGGGTTGATCAGCTTCTTCACCACAGCGTTGGCGGGGGTCACCGGCACGACGGAGGGCAGCGTTACGGGCTCGGGTTCAGGCTCTTCACCCATGGAGATGGACTTGAGGCTCACTCCCTTGGACATGAGGTAGAGCTCCTGGAACTGCTTGTCGAACGCCTCCACCACTTGGCCTGAGAGGACTGTGATGACGTTTCGGTCCGTCCTGGCCGCAGACCAGGTGAAGCTGGAACAGAAATGTGTTGGAAATTCTCTGAGTGCTCGCTGGGAAATAACACACCTCTCCCCAGCCCTGGCTTTCCCCAGGGGATCGATGGTGCTGGTAGGGACATGATCTCACTGTAAACATTAATAATAATGAGATCGAAGGAAAAGCTCTTGTCCTAAATTGGAATGAAGGGTTGAAGTCTTGATCACACGGGAACTTGAAATAAAAGATATTTGCTGTGGATCAGCTAGTTTTTCACTCTAGTTTCGGTCACTTTTCCTTTCTCAGTTTACGTTAGTTAAGAAAAGAGACCTGTAAAGGTATGTTTTTTGTTGTGGTCAGAAAGTAGGAAATGTTTCAGTTCCATGTTTATGAAGCTTGTCTTTTAGAGCTGAAAAGCTTATTGAGAGTCACCTGTTTCTATCAAAGCAAGTTTTCATTTGGACAAATTGGACAATACTTGGGGTAGGAAACGTTTAACTGGAAAACCTGAGGTCAACACGAGAGCAAGGACTGGCTGCGGTTTGGTGCCTTGTGCTCAGCGCCGTGCGCTATCATCATTGCATCCGTGGCAGAAGTACGTGGTGTCCCACTACCTCTGAGAAGGAGAAGAGGTGTCCTAGACCTGCCCATGGGTTGGTGGAGGCCCCTTGGTCTCACTCCAAATCTCAGGCTAAGGCCTTGCAAAGTCATCTAGTTAAAGATGTCCCTGCTCATTGCAGGGGGGGTGGACTTAGGTGACCTTTGAAGGTCTCTTCCAACCCAAACTATTTGTATGATTCTATGATGTCCCAGGTTAGGAGGAGAGGAGCAAGTCTGAGATGGAGCCTAGGGACCAGGACTTGGACCACATGGGTCCATGTTGGTCTTTGACCAACACCTTTGTGGGGTGGGCAAGAGAAGACGCTGCTGATTACCTGTAGGATCCACACATGGCTCGGTCCCCATCCACAAACATGAACTTCTGGGCCAAAACCCCTTTGAACTTGGTGGCTGAACGTGTGAAAAACTCTGTCCCCGCCGTGCTCCGGACTCGCAGGTTCTGCAAAGCAAGGGTAGAGGCGTGAGCAGAAGCAAAGAGTTGGTCTGCAGAGCATCATCACACCTCCAGCAACACCTGAGGATGCTTCATGGCCCCTCCGAGCACTGGGAAATGCTCTTCATGGCCGGCTCACAGGAGGCCACGGCGATGGGGAGATCAAATAATTTGCTCAGGGCCACCCAGCGAACCAAGGACTTGGCTTCAGGAATTTCCCACTTTGCCCATGTGTTGGGCAGAGTTTTCTACCTCTTGAACTCAGTGCTGCCTGTGTTCCTGGGTGAGCCCTGTGTGACGCTGCTGCCAAACTTTCCATCTCCTGCAATCTGTGCAAATGTCGCCATGGGAGAAGTGATTCTCCACCTCCTCCCCAGCAGGAGATGAACAAGGAAGGGTTTTTAGGGAGAGCTGGTGACCCCAGGACAGTGCATGTGGACCTGATGGCAGTGGGCTTGTCCTCCACCTGGCTACCCCCTCGCTGTGCTCAGAAAATTGAGCATCTCCCCAAGTTTTTAATGGTGAGCGGGGAAATAAAAAAAAAAAAAAAAGAAAAACAAAAACAGTGGGGCAACATCTTTTCACCCTTGGGAAATGAAACCAGGGGATGTGGGCCAAAAGGGCTCATCCCACGGTGTGTCCCTGTGGAGGTGGCTGGGGAGTGGGACGTTCCCCAGAGCAGGGAGCCTGGGCATGGAGGGGCAGCCCAGGCTTTGAGAAAGTGATTTTTATCTTCAGTCTGGCTCATGCCTCTCTATTTTTTTTTCTGGAGGGCACCGGCACATTTCTGCAGTGGAGCAGATAGCATCTTTCACTGCAAATGGTCTCCCTGGGGTGAGGAGAAAATATTTTCTCATGAAAACATCTGCATTCCTCCTGTTCCTGCTGGGATGTTGGCAATGCCGTTGCTAAATGCACCGTGTTGTCACTAGGTCATACCTTCCATGGCTGGTTTTCTTCTTTGTGGTTTTGTTTTGGTTTGTTTTTAAAAAGCACGAAAAGTATTTGTCTTCCCCACCTCCAGCATTCCTTACCTGCTTCCCTGGGGTCTCCCCTCACCCTGTAGCCCGTGACCCAGCACAGCCCTAAGCTGGGGTGCAGGCTGAGCTTGGGTGCCCCTGGTCCCCACTCCCGCGAGCCTGGCAGGAGGGACAGGATTCAGTTCTGGTTTTAGCGTGGTGCAAAAGCAAAGGCTTTCACGGCCGGGTTTCCAGGGAAGTTTTCCACACTGAGTGGAGAAGTGCAGTTGTTTGTTGTTGTGGGGTTTTTTGTTTTGTTTTGGGGCGGTTTTTTGATGCCTTTTTTTTTGTGTGTGTATTTTCTAGCATTCACCCTTTTGCCTGGTGTGGCTGGGGGGGAATCCAATGCTGAGCACCCCAGTGTCCTGCAGCGGGCAGCACTAGGGGCAGCTGGCAAGAAGGTTGGGGTGACAATTCCCATCCCTGTCCCATGTTGTCCCTACACATGTGGCTTTCCAGGGAGCGAGCTTCACACCGACAGCTGCTGGGTAACACTTGCACCCAAGGCTGAGCCCCGTACCCATTGCCAGCATGGGATCCCTGACTCTCAGCTCCCCCAGGACGCCGATCTTTCCCGTTCCGAGCCAAACTTTCACACAACGGCACAAAGCAGATGTGGGTTTTTCTCAGGTAACACCCCAGGGACCGCATCTCCCCAAAATCAGGGTGCTGGTTCCCTTTCCCTGCCTCCTCGCTCCCGGCGTGTTGCTGCTGTTAGGTAAGATCTGTTTATTTAATCTCTCCCAAGACGAGCACGCACTAAGCGAGCGCCCGGCGCCGTGGCCGGCTGCCCAGCCCGGGACGGGCTGAATCACTCCACAAACACTCACTGTTGCTCAACAAAGAGACCGTCTTGCCCGAGCCGGCTTGCTAATTGTGAAGCGTGGAAGGCACTGAGATAACGATGTTTCGTTAGCATCTCCTGGCTAACGAAGCAGCAGCTCCCAGACACTGCCCTAGTTTCCTCACTGCCTCCTGCATCCCGTGCCAGCAAATTGGCTGCAATATGTGGCAAATCCCAGCTTCTAGACATATTGCCGAGCTCTGCAGATGTTCTCCTGCTTTTCCAGTCCTTCCACCGGGTTGCATTAAAACACCGGCGTGCGTCAGCTCTGGCTTTTCTGGTCTCGGAGCAGCAGCAGTCTGCAGGATACCAGTTTGGACACGGGTCAAAGCTCAGCTGAGTCTGCTTTAATTGTTGTGAGCGGCAATTAAGCAGGGCTGGCAGGTTTGTTGGCTGGGGAAGGTGTGATGCTCGGCTGGCTGGTGCTTTTGGCTCCCTGGGAAGCGGGTCCCTGATTTCCCCGTGTCCCAGCCCAGTGTGAGGGTGTCGTGGCTCCTACGCGTTCCTGCTCAGCCGGGGGTTCGCCTTCACTGTAAGCAAATTTTGGTGAGCTTGCCTGGGCATGGGCATCCCCGCCAGCCCTTTGGCAGCCGACGTGCGCAGCCGGGTGACGTCAGGCGCAGAAACATCACTTTTCTGCCAAGAAACAGGCGAGGCCGAGTGACTCGCAGGCAGCGGGTGAAGCACAGCCAGGATAGGGTTGTCTGCAAGCCCCGGATTTAAATTGCTGGGCTGCTCCAGCATGTTTGCACCCGACTCTGGTGATGGGAGGGTTGTGCCCAGCAGAGAGCCCAGGGCTCTGTCCAGAACAAGGGTCCTCACTCCTGAGGCTGATATAAGCCCCAGTCCCCTCCTCTGCCCCTTCAAGCTCCTCCACCTTTGCACGAACACCATGCAAAGTGATTTTCACTAAACTCCCCGCATGCACAGAGATGTGTAAGGGCTTTTTGGGCACTTTGGGCTGGGGACCAAGCTCCTGCGCTGCTGGGCATCCTCTGTGCAGCTTTATCTTCCCTCTTTGCAAACAGGATTTGTGCACGGTGCCATGTGCAGTCACCTCAGGGCTGGGTGAACACGGTGTGTGCGGGCAGATCGGTCCCACCGGTGCGCTGCCCGCTGAGGGCATCCTTGGCAGCCGCCGGGGCCACAGGCAGCTCCCTGCTCCGCTCCTGGCCCCATGCTGCGGTGGAGGACCCAGAAAAGGGGAAAAATCTAGTTTTTTAATTCCAGCCTCTGACTTGCGAGAAAGCCTGAAAGCGAGAGAACCAGCCAGTGGTTGCTCCTGCCAGTCCTGTCCTTGGCGCTGGTGACAACCCAGCCCTGGCAGAGCATCGTGCCTCCCACACTGTCCCTTTTGCCGTCTTGTTCACCAGCAAGAGCTGAGAACAGAGGTTTGCCATGGACTTTGCAGTGCCCTGCAGCTCCCTGAACTCCCATTTGCCCTCAAACCAGCCCCGGCTGGTACCAGAAGCCCCCCTGGGGTTTCTGCATCCAGCTTTGCTGGGGGGAAATTTGTGTCCCCATCTCTCACTTTTCCCCTCTGTTCTGCTGCTCCTGGGTTTGGGCATCACCTTCAGCTTTGGCTACATGGAAAACGGACTTAACTCATCCAGTACTGCCAAACGTTTGGGGGTTGTGATGCGCCTAAGACAGGAGGGAGCAGGGCTGATAGCTCTGATTTTTCTCCCTGCATTGGAAGAGGTCACCCAGCCCTGGTCCCTTCGGGTCACCCATACCTTCAGGTGTCCAGCGTGCATGTGGGCTCGCTCGCACATCTGAAGGAAGTGCTTCACGTTGGTCTCATCCAAAATGATGTAGACTCCCACTTTCCTCTTGAAACCTGCGTCCAGAAGGTCCTTGAAGATGTCTACGTCGGTGAACATGTCCATGACCACTGCGATGACCTGGAGAGGGGAGAAGAGAGGTGAGTCTGGGTGCCATGACCAGGTGACAAACCTGAGATGTAGCTGGTGGAAAGCAGGAGCCCCCAGTCCTGTTCCTCTGCTGTCACTGTAGGTTTGGTCTTCTGTGGTGGCCTGTAAAAATATACTTGTGAAAAAGGGATTTCTGAGGGAGAATCTAACTTTCTTGCTTCTAACAAGCTTCACGCATTTCAGAGACCAGTTTCTGGTTGAGAAGTTTGGTGTTTCTTTGCTGCGGCCCCATCGCGGGGAGCACCAGAAGGAGAAACCTGGGGTGTAAGGATGTGTCTGTCTGTCCGAGGGCACGTTGCACAGGGTGGCTGCTGTCTCTGGGGTTATTGTGCATGCTTGTGTTGAGAGAAACAGCATAAAAAAATAGCTAAAAGTGACTATAAGCTTGCTAGAAAGTATCTGTGCACCCCTGGGATGCATTCAGGAGCTGAAATGACTTTTAATATCTTTTTAAAAAAAACAGGCTTGGGTGTGAGCTGATAAGGTTGCTTAAAAGCAGGCAGGAGTTCGCGGCTCCTGGCGCCTGCGACTGGGTGATGTTCCCAGCCCAGGCTGCTGCTGCTGGCGCTGTGGTTGGTTCGAGGTCGGCTCTGCACTCTGAGGCTGAAGCAGAGCACTGGGGACAGTCGGTGTTTTTGTTATCGAGGCTGCTGATCACTTTATTGGTCTGGCTGCATGCCTGGGAGCCTGGACAATGGTACCAGCGCCCCGTACAGTGACAGTAGGGTTTGTCACAAGGCAGTGTCACCGTTCTCTGCAAGCCAGAGCCGCCTTTGTACCCAGGGAATTTGCTGCTGTGGTGGGGCCGGGGTGAGTCCCACGTGTGATAGAAAGATGTGTCTGTGCCGTGTCCAGCTGCGCTGGGGTTTCGCTGGGGTGGCTCTCTGGGCACCAAAGTTCACTCCGCGCCCATGGATTTTGCCTTCCCAGAGGTGGCATTGCCCATGGCACAGCGGTGAGCGGCAGCGGTGCAGAGGGGTGCGCGGCAGAGGGGCTGCAGGCAGCTGAGCATCTCGGTGCAATCCCTGGGTAGCAATTGGGCAGCGCAGCCCCGTCTGCCTCCTGTTGTCCTGCACAGGGTGGCAACAGCCACGCAGGAAAGCGGCTTGTCGTCAGGGCACTGGCGTGTCACCATGTCATTGTCCCATGCTTGGAAACCCGTCGGTGCCACCGTGTTTGTAGCTGTTCCTGTGTCGGGGGAGATGGGGGCTCTCGGTCCTTTGCCTTTCGAGGAGGACACAGAGGGGCCCCGGGATGCTCCTTCCAGAGGGGAGGGATCAGGATGGTGTCAGGCACTTGTACACTCAAGCGCGTTCAGTCCAGGGTTCTCAAAGCGTCAAGCTGCCTTTTAATTAGTTTTGTGCCACAGGAGGTGGAGAGCTTTAATTAGGAAGAGGATTGTGCATGATGACACTGTCGGCTCTTCCTTTTCTGCAGGCGATGGGGCAAGAAGCGAGGCTGCGTGGGGAGCCCCAGCCTATGTTGGTTCTGATGCTGCCTCGACCTCCCTAACCTCGGCCACACATGAGCATTTCGGGAGGTGCCAGTGAGCCGAGTGAGAGGGGACTTCATGGCTCTGCCACTTGATTTTAACCAAATTTCCTTTTATCCTCACCCGAGAGCCTCTCAATAGCCCTTGTCATGAAAGGATAAATCCTCATTCCTTTGTGCACCCGCTCATGTGTTTTGCATGTCCTCGATGTCCTGGCGGGGAAATTGAGGCGGAAAACTGGGTACCGCTTTGCATGGGCCGTCCAGCGAGGGCTGCGCTTGTCTCACCAGCAATGTAAAGTGGGACAGGTTCAAAGGTACTCCTAAAGCTCAGGGCTTGGCTTTTCTATTTGCAACAAGTAATTGGGGAGGAGCTGTGCTGTCTGCTGCGAGTGCTGGGTGAGGGACACCTGAGCTGGGACGGTGTCTCCCCAGCTGGAGAAGGTGGGTTTGGCAGCAGACACTTTCCTCATGTCTCTGACACCGATGCTACCGTGGCCATCGTCATGTCACTTTGCCTATGCGCTGCATTTTCTCCAGTGGCGGTGGAGGGCTTATAAAATGGTGATGAGAATAGTAATGCTTTTGTTTCGGGAGGAAAAAGGCATTTTCTCACTGTGGTCCTGGCATTCCCAAGGCCTTGGCTCGCTGCCATGCCTCTGAAGATGGGAAGATGCTTTGCAGGGATGCGGGCAGGGCACGGTGATGTCCTCCCCCCAGCACCACTCATGGCGGGGGATGGCAAGCAGGCAGCGTGCTGCAAATGCCCACGTTTTCAACCCGATTCCTCCTGTTGGGCTGGTGCATCTTGTCGCTGCTCAACGCTTCTGCTTCCCTCCCTGCCGCGTCTTGCCTGCAGAGCAGGCTTGGGCTCCGTTTGTCACTAGGATCTCACACCATCCTGCCAACACGCTGCCCTGGTAAGAATTGGGCTGGGGAGAGTGAGAACAGTGCTGGCAGTGCTCCCAGTGCCGTGACTGGCCGGGGACTGCAGGAACAAAATCTGTTTCTGGGCTGCCTGCGCTTGAACCTGGGCTGGGACCAGTTGGGTCCAGGCCAAACCCAGGTGCGGGGTTTAATCCGCAAAGAATGGAGGCTGGTCTGCTCCGGAGAAGTGAAATCCTGTGCGGTTTGCTCCTCAGCCCGGGGAATGGGAGTGTCTGGAGCAAACCTTGCTGTCCTGCTGAGGGGAGCGAGCTTGATTCCCTTGTCCCTGTCACCTCTAACCCCGTGCTCGGTGCTGGGACGGTTCCTGGCAGTAGGAGAGTCGCGTCTCTTCCCAAAACCCCTTTGCTGCTGCACCATGTCAGGAGCTTCGCCATCCCTTTGCTGTTCACCTGGAGGGCGCAGAGAGGACCAGCCCTGAATCTACAGCTCCCAGCGCCCAAGTGGGTGATGTTTTTCTTCCCAGGAGCTGCCAAGATCTGCTGGATGCAGCAGATGTTTTGGTGCTGGGTCCCAACACCGCCAGGAGTTTTGAGCATCGCATCCCCTTGGACACTGGGCAAACAATGTTGGGATCCTACTGAACGGCTTGGATGAGCACGTAAACTGCAGGATCATGTTTTATAGAGGAAATTACAGCTCTTTATTAGCTCACTCTGAGTCATCAGATAATGACCTTTGGGGCGCACCACGTGGGCATTCAATAAATTAGGGAGGCACCAAGGCACAATTAGAGGAAGCGCGTTGGGATGAGGGAGAGGTGGGACAAGTAACGTTAATAATTGCTCTCCCCTGTCACCCCTTTCATCCAGGAATGGCAGAAGGTTTTGTAAACAGTAATTAATAGAACCTCCCAACCTTTGCTGGAAGTTGCTCAGGATAATTATGTCACCACAATCCCAGCCTGGAACCTCAAGTGCAGAGAAGAGGTCAGAATCACTGCTGTCCCCAGTGGCTTTTGGCCAAGGTCAGTGTTTTCAGCCTGCTCTGGTTTCTGGTCAGATTGACCCAAAATCTAAAGAAGAGAGGAGAAAGATGTTCCTCCCCATCCCTTCTGTGAGCTTTGCAGCCCGAGGGGATCTGCATCAAGATAGAGACGGCTGTGGCATGGCTGGACCTGGTGAAGGTCTCCAGGGTGAAGCCCCATGTCCCTGACCACCTTTGTTTGTTGGCCACAAAGATGAGGATTTGCTGGGAGAGCAGGGACATGGCTAAGGATCCTGCATCTCTTGGCTTCCATTTATTCCCAGGAAGAGCAGGAGGTTATTTGCATCCCCTGCTCCGGCTCGCCTGGGTTTGCCTCTCCGCAGACCAAAGCTCTGAACTCAGCAGCGTTTGGCCTTGATCCTGCAGGCAAGTAGGTTCATCTGCACCATCAAAGGGGCTTCACATCCCAGCTCTTGGCTTCCTCACCCCAGCTCTGAGCTGCTGGGAGCCTTTCCAGCGTCAGCAGTGCTCACGCGGGCTCTGAACTTTCTTCGTCTGGGCTGTCTGTTGGGTGAACTTTGCTCTTCTGGCCACGGGACAGCAAACCCGCGTGGCAGTGTTTGGTGTTTGGCACCTGGGAGCATTCCTGACCGAGTGGCTTTGACAACGGCTGGAGCAAGGGTCAGGCTCTGGGATGCGGTACTGACGCTCTCCTAGGTTCCTTCACGGGAGGATGAAGAGCACAGCTATTGCCCGGTGGGATGGGACAATTCAGCTGGGATCTCCGCAGGAACACTGCAGGAAGGATGTGCCACCTGGCCAGCCTATGTGACATCTGACAGGGTGGCAGCTGGACTGTCCCTCTGTCCCCTCTCGGCTTCCTCAGCTGAACCCTTTCACCTCTGAGCTGCCATGAAGACCTTAAGCCTCGGCTGAAAGCCCTGGGTGCAGGGGAGGGGGGTCTAGCCTGATGTCCCCATGCTTAGGAGCACCCACACCAGTAGTCACCTGGGCGCAGCTGCGTGACAAACTGCGGTCCTCGTATATGAGATGGGAGGTCTGGAAGTCCTGCAGACTCCAGGTTTGAAGTTACGCACCCACCTCTATGTTTTCTGGGGTGCTACAACAGCCAAGCAGGCTCCTGAGTGTCACCAGTGGTGTCACCATGTCTTATCCCACCAGCAAGGGACCACCTGGACCAGGAAGGAGAGCCCAGTCCTGCTCATGTGGCATCAAGGTACCGGTGACAAGCACGGCGGCATCAACCGCGGCCACGTCCCTGTGGCTTGGAGAGGCTCCAGGACGAGGTGGGGACGGTGCCGGGAGCAGGGCCTGGCAGCTGCCTGACTCACCCGCCGGCTCTGCTGAGCAGGAGGTGGTGGGATGACTCAGGAGATGCTGGCGGTGTAGGGGCAGGTGGGAAGCAGTGAGTAGGCAAAGCTGGGCCAGAGCCGCAAGCCCAGGTCAGAGGCAGCTGGAAAGACCCAACGATGAGACATTTGTAGTGGGTGAGTTCTGCCATCCTCCATCCCAAGGGACTTCAGCCTTCCCTTCCCTTTGATCACTGCAAAGCCCTTTGGTGGGGAAAATGTTGCAGAGAAGGACAGGTCACCTCAATTTTTGCAAGGTGACAGTGGCCAAAGATGGCTCTTGTCCCCAGCCCTGATCTGCCTCATCAACCATTCCTGTGAGCCTCGGACATGTTGGGACATCAGTGTTCCTGCCTGAGCCAGAGCTTCTCGTGCTCAGACCCACAGCCCTTGGTCCTGGAGATGCTCTGGAGGCTGCGTGCCATCAGGCTTCCCTCCCTCCTGCCAGGATCTGCCAGCCCCAGGACCATCCCTGGAGCCAGGTGGACCCAACACATCCTCACCTCTCTCTCTCTGCTCCATGGCCACCCTGGCAGGGTCTCCCTGTTTTCCCGCTGGAGCATCCCTGGGGTTGGGATGCTCCTCCCTCGGAGCTGGATTTCTCAAGGGAGTGGACACACAGAGCTCAAAGGGCTTCAAAGCACCACAAAACTAGCAGGTACCGACCCCTACTGTGCTTCCCAGCTGGGACTGGGTCACTGGGAAATACCACTTCTGGCCTTCAACCCATGCCACGTCTCCCTTCTTCCCTGCTCCTCCTGCCCATGACACCAGCCTGACTCCATCGCTCCTGCACCCCACCTCCCTGCTCCTTGCTTTGATGCCACAGGGAGGACAAGCCTCAACCCAAATCCCTTCGGCATCTCCGCAGCTTTGTCCTGCACATCAGCTCATCCTTTTCCTCTTAAAGCCAGGATGAGGCCACCTTGGAGCACCGCAGTGAGCTCAGGCCAAGCTTGACCCTCGTTACATGTCAGCACCAGACCGGTGGCTTCGGCCGCTTTGCCCCAGGGCTGAATTTGGCTCCTCCGGTTCCTGCGTGTTGCCGCACGCAGTCACACAGGGCTCTGGAAATACCAGCTGTGAGGTGCCTGGGACCATGGGCTCACAGCTGGGAAGCAGTTCAACCCATTTTTCTCGCCAGTGGTTTTCCTCACAGTCCTGTAGGGACCCTGGGATTAACGATGATGCCGTACGGATCATGGGAAGGGCCGCGTCGCTCCAGGGAGTGTTGGACCAGGCTAAGAGCATCCTCAGCAAAACCTGATCCCCAAATATCGATTACACTGAATGAAT
The DNA here is from genome assembly GCF_036013445.1 of Caloenas nicobarica. Lineage (NCBI taxonomy): Eukaryota > Metazoa > Chordata > Aves > Columbiformes > Columbidae > Caloenas > Caloenas nicobarica. The sequence goes on along the minus strand of NC_088258.1, from coordinate 2,631,432 downwards.
GTGGAAAAACCCAAGCGCTTGACCCCGATGCCTTTGCTCGGACAGAGCTCCCCGCAGGATGGGGATTGCCTGGCTGAGCCGGACTTTGGGATCTGTCCTTGGCAGGACAGCCCGGGCCAAATCCTGCCTTGTACCCGCGGTGGACCTCACCTTCTGAGCCTGGCAGATCATCTTCCGCACCACCTCCTTGATGTGCGCTTGCCCCTCAATGGGCGGCTGCATGTAGACGGTGGCGCGGGTGACGCCGCGGTAGGCGATGGTCTCGGGCCAGCCCAGGTCCAGCTGGGGGATGGAGCGGTCGGACCGCTGGGGCCAGTACTCCAGGGAGGGGGCCATGTCCTGCTCATCCCCTTGGCTGTTGTGGTCACCTTCGTTGTCCCCCGCGCTGCTGCCGTGGCGTGGGATGTACTCGGAGCCAGGGTCGTACGTCTCCAGAGTGTCCAGGATCTTCTTTAGCTCCAGCTCGGAGAGGAAATCCCTGATGTTCTCCTTCTTCAGGACCTCGTAGAAGGCATCAGGGCCACGGGAGGCCAGTGCCTCCAGGGCCAGGCGTTGCTCCTCGCTGTAGAAGAACTCGGGTTTGGACTCGCTGGACCTCCAGTTGACGTGGCTGTCGTCCAGGCACTGCACCTGGGAGAAAGCCATGGTGACCGTGCACACCGGTGCCCTCTCCGAAAGGAGCTCTGCACCTCCAGCGAGCGCCGGACGTCAACAATAAATAAGGAATTAATTATTCCCCAGTCTTTAAATACACAATTTGCTTTGCTTTGCCTTCCCTGGCTCAACACGCAGCTGGTGAAACGTTCTGCTCCTTTCTCCACTGGCTCCTGCCACGCCGGAGCTCTTCTTACCCGGGGAGGAGGGTTTGGTTCCGCACTTGCTCCCGGCTCTGCCGGCGAGGAAAACCTGGAGCTTCCCACGGCTGGGGCTGCGGGGCAGAGATGGCCCCGGGCCAGCGCACACCACCGGGAAGGTCCTCTACCTCCGGCTCCACACTCTTCTCATCCTCCACTCTTTCAAGACAACAGTAATACCAGATAAAAGAAAAAGTGGAAAACAAATGAACAAACAAAAAGGCTTAATAGGGAGCAGAGAAAAGCAGGATTTCTCAGCACAGACGCTGTCCCGGGTTATTGTTTCTGGAGAACTGGGTCAGCCGGTGGGTTTTGCGGCAGTGAGCGTCTCCGTCAGCCTCTCGTGCATTGCCCTGGTCGGTTATTTCGGGCTCCTGCCAGCACACACAGTGCCGGGCCGGACAGGTAAGAGCAAGAAGTGAAAAGAGGAAAAGCAAAAGAGTGAATCATCGCTCCGCCCTGCCCCACCTGCCGTCACATGCTGCCTCCACGCATTCCCAGCCCTGCTGCACCTTAACTCTTTCGGCTGATGTTGTCCTCGCACCTCTGCCCCGACCCCGGGGTCCCCTGGGTCCGTGTGGGAGGTCGGTGGGTGGCTGCGGAGGGGTTTTGGGTGTTTGTCATTAAAAAAAAAAGGTCTCTTCCTTAAAATCTCCCCCTGGTAAGTCAGTATTTTCCAGGAAAGCAGCTCTGCATCATGGTGAACCCCTCCTGTGCAGAGCACAAGGACCCTCGTGCTGCTGCGGGAGCTTGGAGCCCGGGTGGGTCCCGGGCGGCAGCACCAGGTTGGAGCTGCCATAATGGTTCAAAGCTGCACCAGGGGGTTTAGACTGGACATGAAGAAATGTTTCTTTACCAAGAGGTTGGTCAAATACTGGAGGAGGCTTCCTGGGGAGGTGGTTGATGCCCCAAGCCCGTCAGTGTTTCAGAGGCATTTGGACAATGTCATTAATAACACGACTTAACGTTTGGTCAGCCCTGAAGTGGTCAGGCAGTTGAACTAGAGATCATTGTAGGTTCCTTCCAACTGAAAATAGTCTATTCTTATTCTATCCCTTCCCAAACCTTCCCCTTCTTTGGCGCAAAATTTGCAGCAGGGACACTGTCACAGCACTTGACCTTGCTATAGCAGATCACGTTAATAATGGGCAAAAAACCCCCACCCTGGCTTAATCAGTTGGTGCTCCCAAGCCAGAACCATGGAGCTTTCTACTTGGAAACTCGGATAGAGATGAATTTCAAGAATCGAGGTCAGATTCTTGCACTATGCAAAAAAAAAAAAAAGGGAAGCGCCAGGGGCTGCGTCTCGCTCCCTGGCGCTGGAGCAGCTCAGCTGGATTCGCAGCCATGGAAATGAGCCCAGCTTGAGTCAGGCTCCGCAGGCAAAGCCGCCCGTCTGTCCGGGTGCTCGGCCACCAAAGTGCTCCTCCGTGCAGACACGGTGGCCACGCAGCATCCCGGCTGCCCCATCCCCGCCGGGGGCTCGTGGTGTGGCGAAGGGTCAAGCTCAGGGAGGGTTTGTGAGGAATTTGGGCTGCTGAGGGGAAACGGTGGCTTTTCTCCCTTTGCGTTGGAGCTAAAGGGTTTACATGAGCGCACAGTAAAGGCTGATAAAACCACCCCCCTGCCCACCTCCCGGTATGAAATTGTGTGTCAGGTTGTGCCCGGCTCTGGTGTGTCGTGCGCAGGAGGTGGCAGCGGGGACAAGGGGATGCAGGGATGTGACAACCATCCGTTGGGATCAGGACACGGAGGGAGGAAGCGTTTGGCTCCCACCGAAAATGGGCTCAGGTGGTTTTCCAGATGGAGCCAATGATTTCATGGAAAAGCTGCGCTGACCCCGCGAGGTTTTCCTGGTGGTGGGACGTCACCTCCGCGCCGTGACATGGGCAGCGAGGGGTGCAGCGGAGGCTGAGGGTGTTGGAGGCAAAACTGGGTATTTTGGGTGAAATCCCAGTCCTGCTGAGCAAGCGGTGGTGGCCAATTTGCTGACAGAGATGCACCTGGGACAGCAAAGGTGACAGAGCTCAGCACCCCTGTGGCTGAGCGGGTCGGTCCCCACCATCGCGGGTGTCCCCGCTCGGTCGCCCCGGGCTGACCCAGTCGGACAGGCAGCGCCCGGCGCAGACATGGCACTGGGGCCGGCTCCTCCCAGCTGCAGATGGAAGCATTAATTACAAGCTAATTAATTTCCTAACTCTAACAGAGGGGTCTAATGACAAAACGAGGCCGTGGGGAACAACACTGGGCTCTGCTCCCAGCTCGGGGGCTCCGAAAGCTCCCCATGGGCTTGGCTCCCGCTTCCCGCACGCTGCCGGGTCCCGCCGAGCGGTTTGGTGGCAGAGTTGAGCCCTGGGGCGGGTGTTTCGGTTGGGCCGTAACACCCAGACGCTGCTTTGCCCTCTGGAGCATCTTCCACCCGCCGGCTGCCAGCCATTTGCATGGAGCCGCGCACTACGTGGTGTTTTAGAGAGGGGGAAACTGAGGCGCCGAGTGATGATGGCAGCTTTACTCACAGCCGCTGGAAGATAGAGTCACCGGAGCCCTGGCACTGACTCTGACCCTGGGGAAAGGCAGCCCAGGCTGGATTTTTGTAGTGCTGGGCTTTTTTAGCGCTGAGCATTGCCTGCAGTCTGCTCCCTGCACCCTATTGCGCCCCTCACTCCTTCATTGAAAGCCCTGGGGTGTCACCAGCTGGTATTTCCCTAGCCACTGCTGCTGGGGGGGTGGCTGGGGGCTGCACCCCATTTTGGTGGGGGTCACCACACAGGAGCACCGGGACGATGCTCCCGGTCGTGCGTGGGAATCACCCGTGCGACTCCCCGTGTGACTCCCTGTGCTCCTGGGCGGGAGGATGCAGAACCAGGCAGCCCATCCGTATTTATGCCTGACATTAATTTCCATCCATTTCAATATTTTATGAGCATAACAATTAAAATTTAAAAAAAAGGGTTCAGTGCTCGTTGAGACATGGAAGCCGTTGGGCGTTGACGGTCCTGGTGAGCTGCCCGGCGCGTCCTGGGTGCTGCCCATGCGGGGTAATTGCTGCGATGGTGCATGCACCCGCCTGGCCCTGTGCGTGGGAACAGGTAGCACCTCTGGCCATGTCCCCATGTCCTTGGGGGGCCTGTCCTGGCTCTGGAGACCCCCCCGGGGGCAGCTGTCGCTGGCTGTAAATGTGGCTGTAGTGAGGGGCTGATATCCAGCCTGGTGGGAGGAGGTGCTGGGGGAGGGAGGGGACTCTGGGTCGGTGTGCACCTAACGAGGGGTCCTGCCATGTCACCTGCTTTTGTCCCCTAGATGCTGTGGGCTGCGTGGACCCTGAGGAGTGCGCCCGCGTGTGCGGGGCCGCCGTGGGCTGCTCCAACATCGCCTACCCCAAGCTGGTGGTGGAGCTGATGCCCAGCGGTAGGTGTGGGGGGGGCACCTCCATCTCCACCGGGGTTTGCTGCACCCCAGGGCTGCCTGTGCAGCCCATCACGGCTTGGATGTTGGGGGGGACCCTGTGGGTGGTCTGGGGGGGTTGTGCATGAGACAGCCCATGCAGACCCATGGGTGATTGTGGAAGCGAGGTCAGGAGATACGGGTGACCCCAGGGCATCCCCGGGTGCAGCTGGGTGTCCCCAAACCCTGTCTTTGCCCCAGGGGAGATCCCAGTGTGTGCCTGAGGAGGGAAAGGCATTACCCTCGGGCAAAGTATCTGGGTTATCCCATCCCATTCTATCCCATCCATCCCACCCCATCCCACCACACCCCATCCCATCACTGCCCCCAGTTCAGCTGCTCCCTCATGTTCTCTCTTCTCTGCAGGGCTGCGGGGGCTGATGATCGCTGTGATGATGGCCGCGCTCATGTCATCCCTGACCTCCGTATTCAACAGCAGCAGCACCCTCTTCACCATGGACATCTGGAGGAAGCTGAGGCCGGGGGCTGGTGAGCGAGAGCTGCTCTTGGTGGGCAGGTAAGGACGGAGGGTTTCGGGGAGACCGGTGGGGCTGGTCCAGCCCTTTGTGATCTGCCTTTGGTGCCCGGGAGCCTGCAAAGTGCCTGTGCTCAGCCCTGTTTATGAAAGGAAAACAAGCCCTTGGATTATTTGATGTATGAAAGTGCTGGAAAGGCAGACAGGGTGTTTGGGGTGTTTGGATGGGCAGGGTTCTCCCTCGCCGCCTCCAGCCCGTTCTCCGGGGGAAGCCGATGGCTGGTCCCTGCCAAGGTCACAGCCAAGTGCCCAGGGGACCGTGACCAGGTGGCGAAGGGCAGCGCTGCCCACACATGCCCCAGCTGCTCCCAGGGGGACCAGGAACCCACCCATGGTGCTGCGCTCGGGGCGGCAGAGTCAGTGCTGGGGAATGCCCCGGTGCGGTGCTGGGGTGCGTGGGGAGGGACAATGACAAGGACAGAATCTGGGTCAGGCCTTTGGCTGGGCTGCGCTGGGGCTGCGGGGAGGGTTGGCTGGTCCGACGGCTCCGGGAGCAGCTATTTCTTGGCACCCCCCATCTCCGGAGGGTGGGAAGGGGATGGGCATCCATCCTGGGGAACCACAGCCTCGCACAGCTCCCCCAGAGGAACCGGGGTGCTTCTCGGGGCCTCGCCCTGCCCTGACACTGGCTTTGGTGACAAGGGGTGTTTTAGCACTGCAGAGCTTTTGTGAGGATGGTTAATGAGTGTTTGCGAAGGGCTTTGCCCGCCCGGGGCAGGAGTCGCTGCTGCCGTCGATCCCGGGCGGTTTGTTCGCGCATCGGGTGGTTTGTGGGTGCAGGGTGCTGTGAACTGCCGCCGCCGAACGGCCCCACGGGAACATAGCAGATGATAAATGTTCTGGAGATGAAAAAAAAAGCTCTTTAAGCTGCAGGTTTGAGGTTTTCCTACCTGCCAGCACGGGGACGTGTGGCTCGGGGTTGCTTCTATGGGTGGGTCTTGGCCACCCTCTGGGTGCCCCATGTGGCTCTGCATGGGGAGGGAAGGGATTTACTGGTGGGACTGGAGAGCTGGGACCCGGGGGTGTGAGCTGCGGCCACGGCCATGCTGGTGGCTGGAAATCCCCACTGGTGTTCGCTGTGTGCTCTGTGCCGAGGCGATGGCACGGTGGTGAGAACACCGCATCCTCCCCGAATCACCCCAGAACCCCACAGCGTGTTGTGCTGGGGCTCTGCAGCCCATCCCCGCATGGACCCTGACCTGCGGGGGGGCCCACGGCCGCCTGGCACCCCCCGGCTCCTCACCATGCTTAGACACTCCTCCATTTTTCCCATGACCTTTTAGCATCGTCTGTGTCTTAAAGATGTACAAAATATGGGGTTTTCTCCCACCCCTTGGGTCAGGGTGTGTGTTTTGAGGCTGGTTCCTCTTTCCAGCTCACCAGGCAGGTGGAGGGGATTCCATCTAGAGATGCTTTCATTGCTTTTTTATTTTATTTTTTCTTCCTCCTGCTTTTTGAGATGAGCAGATGGAGATGTAGGTAATTCTGCAAAGCTGCGAACAAGCTGAGCTAAGCTGTAAATACGGCAGCTTTCGGGACGCGTCCTGCCCAACCTGCCTGCTCAGATTGGGCCCAAAGAACTGGAGTTTGGTCAATGCCTCTTGCTTTGGAGGAGGGTGATGCTGCAGGGTGCAGCTGGGCTTTGGGTGAGGATGGGGACTGGGGGTGCTGGGGGACAAACACCCCCCTCTGTCGCAGCCTGGCTGTGGGGAGCTGAGCACGGGGAAGCTCAGCACACATCCCCGGCTCTCAGCTGGGTGCTTCGGCTGGACACAGGGGTACTGAGGGCATCACCCAAACCTGGCCAGAGCACCCAGCCTCTGCGGCTGGAGGCTTTTCATAGCAGAAGTTCCCATTGACCAGTGTTTCCCCGTGAGGGGGTCCAACTTAGCAGCCTCCTGGCTGGGCAGGGTCCTGGGGAGCGCTCGCCCACCTGAGATGGAGCTGGCACTGGCATAATTGTCACCCTCGGTGGCCATGGGGATGTCACCTGGCACGGAGCATCCTCCCGCCGTCATCCCCCGGTCAGCTCTTCTGCGCCAGCGCTGGGACCCAACCCCGGACCCGGGGACCTCCCACCGCCACGGTGATGCTGCGGGTGGGACAGGAGCCTGACCCCGTGTCACCGCCGCTCGCAGGGTGGTGACGGTGGTGCTGGTGGCCCTCAGCGTGGTCTGGATCCCCATCCTGCAGAGCTCCAGCGGCGGCCAGCTCTACGTCTACATCCAGGCTGTCACCAGCTACCTGGCTCCTCCCGTCACCGCTGTCTTTGTTCTGGCCGTCTTCTGGCCCCGAGCTAATGAGCAGGTACAACCCTGGGTGGCCCTGCGACAGCTTGGGTGCCCTGCTCCAGGGACATAGTGGGACTCAGGAGGCTGGGAAGCGATGCTGGAGGGTCTGAGGAGAGGAACCGAGTCTGGCTGGTGTTTCTCCGAGGAGCTGGTGGGTCGCTGGTGCAAAGAGGAGGAGGAAGCAGGTGCCACCATGCATGTCCACCAAGTGTGGCATGGCTGATGGGGCTGGCAGGGGACGGCCCCTGTGGAGGGGGTGCAAATTTGGGCCAGGGCTCGACTGGCCAGGGTGTGGGGCTATTTCCCAATGGACAAATTAGATTGGTTATTAGGAAAAATTTCTTCAGCAAAAGGGCTGTCGGGCATTGGAACAGGCTGCCCAGGGCAGTGGTGGAGTCACCATCCCTGGAGGGGTTGAACAGATGCGGAGATGAGGTTCTCAGGGACATAGGGCAGTGCCAGGGGTGGGTTAATGGTTAGACTCGATGATCTTGAGGGTCTTTTTCCCACCAAAATGATTCTGTGATTCTATAAATGTGCAGCAGCTGCTTGACGCACTCCCAGGGCTGGCTGGAGGGAGCAGCTCCCTGGGGGGGTTTTCACCTCCACAGGGTGACTGTTCCCACTCTGGACCTTTCCTTCGCAGGGAGCTTTCTGGGGGCTGATGGTGGGGCTGGCACTGGGAATGGCCAGGATGGGGCTGGAGCTGGCTCACCCCCCGCCCCGCTGCGGCGTCCCCGACCTGCGGCCCCGCGTTCTGGCCGACATCCACTACCTGCACTTCGCTGTGCTGCTCTGCGCCATCACGGGCGCCGTCGTGGTGGGGGGCAGCCTGCTGACCCCCCCGCCACCCCCGGCCCGGGTGAGCGGGGCACCTGGGACCCCCCACCCTGACCCCCATGACCGTGCCCACCCACCGGACCTCCTTGGCCATGGACGTGGGTGTCACCAAGCTGCACCCCAACCTCGGCCAGGGGATCTCCATGGGGGGGGTCTGTCCCAGAGGTGTTTTCTCACCAAATCTCACCCTGGTCTCCAGCTAAAGGATCTTACCTGGTGGACCCTCTCGCGGGAGCCCCCTCAACCCTCCACGGACGGCACATCCCAGGGACCCCCTAACGGTGAGTGTGTCCTCGGGGGTGTCTGGCAGGGACACATCTTCAGTGTCCCCCGCTCCCTGCCTGTAACGGGCATCAGGACGGCATGGATACCCCGTGCCTCAGTTTCCCCAGGGCTGTGCCACCTGCCTGGATGTGGCCGGTCCCCACGGCCCCCTGTCCCCCACACTTGCCATCTTTCTGTGCCAGGTTCCTGCCCAGCCCCCTCAGGCAGCCAGCAGCCATCAAAGCCCGAGGCGCCCCCGGTTGTGGCCCTCAGGGACCCCACAGAGCCCCCCTTCTGGGCCCGCGTCTGCGCCGTCAATGCCGTTATCCTGATGTGCGTCAATATTTTCTGCTATGCCTATTTTGCCTAGTGGCCTGCCAGACCCACGGGGTGGGGGGGAAAGGTGCTGGGAGAGCGGGAGAAATGGGGATTTGGGTGATAGTTTTTATTTGTCACATCTGGGACATGGGATGTTTAAATCCACTGGGCATCATAGACTCTGAGTGCATCCCAGGGGGCTGTGAGGTGTGGGGGGGGCATTTGTAGGGTCAGTGAGTCCCCAAGAGGGGTCTGGGGGAGGTATTGGGGTGGGCGAATGGGGCCGCAGGGGAAGTAAAACCACAGCGAAGCAGCAAACGTGGTCACAGGACCACTGTGGTGGTGCTGGAAAAGGAGCAGCCACACTCAAGGGTGTCACCCAAACAGGTTTTACTAGCTCTAAATAAAAATATAATATTAAAACAAAAGCCACAATTTGCAGCTATAAACAGCACCGGCAGGACTGAATCTCCCCAGACCAGCCTTGAGCCCCCACACCCCTCTGCAGTGTTACCTGGGGCTTCACTTCCAGGGTCCGGAGAGGAGCGAAGGTTTGGGGCACAGGTGCTCGTCCCCTCCATTGCTGCCACCCCGCCGTGTCACAGCTTCAGACAAGTTTTTATGGCCCCAGTTCAATGCTCTGCGGTCCCACCACAGGGAGCACCAACAGCCAGAGGCGATGCCTGTGCTGGGACCATGGGGGTCTCCCGGGTTGGGGGCAGCACAGAGAGCCAAGGCTGATGTTTTGGGGTGTCGGGAGCCAGGCAGCCCCTGGATGGAGATCACTCTACCAACGGCACAGCCCACACGGCACCGGGACCACGTGTGTTGGCAGCCCCGACGTTGGGACAGTCACCGTCCGTGGGGACGAAGCGACATGTGGTCTGTGAGCGGGCGCAAAGCAGCTCCGGTGAGTGGGGGGCAGCGGGGGCTGCGGTGCTCCCGTCACTTGTGGATGGGGTGAACGTAGTTGCGGGGGAAGAGGCCGACGCGCCCGTAGATCTTCCCCTGCCACCAGTTGGGGTCGGGGCAGTCCAGGACCTCGATGATGTCCCCGCGGAAGAAGGGCAGCTGGGAGCCGTCGTGGGCCGAGAAGTCGAACTGGGCTTGCACAAATTTGGGTCTCCTCACCTGGAGGAAAGTCAAGGGCAGGGGTTGGTGGGGGGAGAGGTGCCCCCATCTACCAGCCCCTCTGCACTGGGTTGCGCTGTTGAGTCCCCAGTGTGACGGGGAGGTCGTGCCACCACGTAGCGAGGACCAGGGCACAGGGTGAGGGGGTACCTGGGGTGTCTCTTCAAGGATGGGAAATGGGAGCTGGGGAAATGTTCAACACCACCTCGAGCGCAGCCCCATCCCCTGATAGTTACCTCCTGGGTCTGGTCCTCGTCCCGGAGGAAAATCTGCTGCTTTTTGGCGATGGTGGTCGTCCTGTAGAAATCCACCAGCTCGTTCAGGGAGTTGAACTTTTCCTCCCAGAGGAAATATTTGCCGTTCCTCTCCCTGAGCACCTTGAAGTGCTGGACGTGCTGCCCGTAGCTGCAGGAGGAGAGTGGATGTTACCATGGCCGCGGGATGGGGGCAGCAACCGACCCCCTTCCAGCATCGCAGGCAAAGCCCAGGGGCTGCTCACTGGTTTGGGGCTCTGGAGGGGCTGTGCGGGGTACAGCTGTGCCTACAGGTCCCCCTGCAGCCGTAATGCCATGGCCAGGGGTGACGGTGGCACTGGGGTCACTCCTGGCCCTGCTAGCAAGACAGTGGGTGACTGTCCCCAGCGTACAAGCAGCTGAGACCTGACACAGCTCATCCCACACACAGAGGGAGCTCAGAGCCTGGGACGGTGGGATGCCTGTGGGCTCAGGGCTGGCAGAGCATTGGCCACATGCAGGACGGGTGGCTTTGACCAGGGAACAACTATGGGACATCTCTGAGGAAAGTGTGATGAGAGCTGCAGGTCTCAGCTCAGTACATACGGGAGGAGACTGCAAAGGCTGGGCTTGGGCTCCCAAATCCCCTGTGACCCCAGGGATCCCCAAGCCACAGGAGGACAGGGCAGGCCAGAGTATCCTTTACCACCCCCTCGGTGTGTACCTGGGGGTGGCAGGTTGGGGTCCCCCCACATTGCAGGGCTGGCGTGAAGACCCTGCGGGGACCCGCTGCTGCTGGGCCCCCAGGCAAGGGCAGAGACCCGGCCACGCTGGTGACGCATGGCAGGACAGGGCTCCCTTTCATCATGGGCAAGAACCTCCTTAAATGCTTAATTAGAGATTAAGCAGCGTGAGAAAGTGCCTGGCTGGCCTGGGGCCAGCTCCTGCCACCCCAGCCGCGGGCAGGGAAGGGGCAGCGATGGAGTGTGAGCCCCGGGGACAGGTTCTGCCTTTGTACGGCCCAGGGTGCCGATGCCAAAATCACCGTCCCCACGGCGTTGGGTTGTTGCAGCCCTTCGTCCCTGGGGATGCTCTGGGCACCTTGCTCCTGCAGGCCGTGTCCCCCGGGCTGCGCTGGCAGCTCAGCCCCAGCCCCATCGTTACCCACATGGCTGGATTTAGGGGCACCCCAGCGAGGGACCCCGGCAGCGATGCAGCCCAGCGGTGCAGGCAGGGTGCAGGCAGGAAGTGGTGGGGACGGAGGTGGAGCGTGAGGCTGCGGAAGGGAGGAAGGAGAGGAAGAAGAGCAAAAAAAGGAAGGGGAGGAAGAAAAGGAAAAGGAGGAGAGAAAGGAGAGGAAGTGGAGGAAGGCCTTGTGCGAGGCTGCGCCTGGATGTGCCAGAGATGCAGCTCCACAGCCCCCAGCCCCTTCCAGGCGGCCAGGGCAGGGAGCTTGTCCCTTCCCCAGTTCCATATTGGGGAGCACACACAAGGGTGGCCTGATGCCTCGGATCCCAAAGCGGGGGCTGCAGGGGACCCTTGCCCACCCCACCATCTGTCCATCCACGTCCCACAGCCACTTACTTGACGGAGATGGAGAACTCCCCCGGGGCGCTCTCGCTCTCGCGGATCAGGAAGGCTCCCAGGTGCTGGCGCTGGAGGAGCCGCTCCTCTGCCAGGTGCCGGGAGATTCTGCCCGCGTACCACCTGCCAGGACACCGGGCTCAGCCGTGTGACACCCCCGGACACCCGGGGACACCCCAGTGCCACATCCCCGCCCTGCGGGATGGAGGTACCGAGAGCCCCGGTGCAGGCGGGAGTGGGGTCCCTCCTGGGCTCTCCACAGGGCTGTGACCCCCCAACAGCGGCTTCTCCCTTCCCTTCCACCCCCAATTTGTCACAGCACTTTGGCGGAGGTGGGGGGACAGCAGGGTGCTGCGGGTGCTCATGTGTCCCCACGCAGGGTTTGTGCAGCATCACCGACAGCTGCAACCGCATCCTGTCACCTGGCTCCCCACATCACACACCACGTCCCCCACTTTGCTGCCTGTCCTCACACTTGTCCCCACGTCCCATGTACCCCCTGTGGGAACAGCACTGCCAGGTGCTACGTGGTGGGGGCTGCGGAGCAGAAAACCAGGATGAAACCCTTCCCGCCTGCATTGCCCGCAGCTGCCAGAGCGAGGTGGAGGAGCAGAGTCCCCGTGAATTTGGGAGCCCCCGCCCACAGGCGCTTTCTGCTACCTGTTAAAATTGCCCCCTGAATGATCAGCCGTGGACTTTTAGCACAGAGTATCTCCCAGTGCCATCCCCGCAGGTGCTGCAGGGCAGAAGCTGCGTCTCGCCCGTCCTGGTTTGTTCACCGACACCGGGGAGGCCACGGGATCTGCCCCGGGCTGCCCCGAGCCCACGCGTTCCTGCTCCCCAGCCACAGCCCCGAGCAGGTTTTGCCATGGCATTTAAATGTGATTTACCAGGGGATAATGATACATAAAACATAGGTTAAAACAGGGATGGATTACGCTGGGCTTTAATAACATGATAATAGGATTGTGCCTAATGCAGTCGTAATCCCATAACACTTTGTTGTTCCCCAATTATCATTTATTTAGCAGGCAGCCCGGTGTGAGGGTTGAATTTCTGTGTGTTGGGGGGACATGGGCACGTTGCTGCCTCCTGTCCCCTCTGGCAGTGGTGGCAATGGCAGACTGACCCAGCAGGCAGACCCCATGGCTCTGTGACTCAGTTTCCCCATGTGTGGGGCTACCCTGGCTCGTGGCAGAGCTTTGGGCATCGGGATGCACCGTTGGCTTCGCTGCCTGGGTGGTGGGAGAGGGTGTCCTGGTGCCGGTCGGTGCTACCAGAGTGGGGCTGCGAGTCCCCCCATCGCCGCGGGATGGCACTTACGGGTGTGGCTTGACCTTGATGTAATTTTTGGGGACGAAGCCCTCGCGGCCGTACAGCTCAGCCTTGTACCAGTTCTGGTCATCTTCCATGTTGAGGATCTAAGGCAGGAGAGGAGCAGGGAGGTGTCAGCCCAGCCGCTGTCCCTGTGGGAGAGGGGACAAGCGGGATCCCCACTGCTGCCCCAGACCCCATGTCCCCCACTGAAACCTGGGGAGAAGTGGGCTCTGACAAAGGTGACATGGTTTGGGGGGACCTGGACAGAGCTTGGCTCACTGTTGGTCTGGCTCACCATGGGTTCTGGGGGGTGCCCGGCATTGCCCCAAACCCCTGGCCAGGGAAGGGGGTAAAATCTTTCACTGGAGGAACTGGGGTGGCAGCCAGGCTCCTGTGTCCCCCCAGGGTGGTGACAGCCGGGTTCTGCGTGGGAGGACATGCCCCGGTGGGAGCAGGGGGTGCTGACACCCGCTTCTGCGCAGCACCATTTTCCAGCCTCCCCCGCAGGGGCCCGGCACAGCTGTGCAAACAGGATCCGAAACCCCGCGGCACGGCACCGGGGAAAACACGCCGGGGAGGCAGCGACGGGCACGACGGCGGGTTTGGGGCCCTGAGTTACAGCCAGGCTGTGTCCTCAGCCTCCCCAGGGCTGGGTGTACCCGTGGGGGGCTCCTGGGTGCTGGGGGTCTGGGAGGAGCTGCTGACATCTCAGCATCAGCCCCACAGGGAAGGGTGAGTGGCTTGCAGAGTGGCAGGGAGCGGGTGTCCTCATCCCCACTGCAGGGCCACAGTGCCCTGGGGGTGTATTGAGCCCCCCAGGGATGTTTTGAGCCCCCCTAAAGCTAGGGTGGCATCTGAGAGCCCACCCTAATGCCAGCGCCTGGGTGGGCACATGGTCCCTGCTGCTGGGTCCCTACGGCTCCTGGTGCCACTGAGGGGCAGGGAAAACCTGTCCCAGCCCTGAGGGGCTGCCGCAGGGCACAGCTGGTGGCACCGACGGCCAGGGAGGCCATGTGCCTTGTCCCAGGTGGGACTTCTTTGGAGGTGTGGTTGGTGGCACAGACAAGTGGTACCCACCACTGCTGGGGATGCTGCTCCGCACCCCGAAAACCTCAGGGATTGCTCCTTAAACCGCACAGAAAGCCCCAGAGAGGCAACAAAGCCACGTGCGATGAAGGCGCTGGTGTCACCCCATTCCATGTGCCCGCTCTGTCCCCCAAATCAGCAGCATCCACCCCCCATGGCTCATGACCCGTGTGACTGGTGAACCCTCTGCTCCCCATACCTTCAGGGTGTCCCCTTTCTGAAAGGGCAGCTCGTCCTTCTCCGTCGCCTGGAAGTTGTACAGAGCCACCGACTCCATGGTGCTGGCTGTCACTGGGTGGTGGCGTGGGGTCCCAGGGGGGTCACTGTGCCGGGGTGGGGGGCTGCCTGGGGCTCGCTGCCCCGCGGCGTGGGGCTGTGGGGTACGGCACGAGCACGGCGCGGCGGTGACGGTGGCAGGAAGCCGCGCTGATGTCAGCGCTGCCGGGGCGAAACGGTGAGCACCACGCGATCGGGCACAGCTGCCCAGATGTGCTGGGAGGTGGGAGGGGGAGCCGCATTAGCCCACCCAGATGCCAGGGGCTCCACCTGTAAAAGGACCCGGGAGTGTTGGCTGGGGTGGGACGTGGGCAGCGGCATCGGGCAGCCGTGGGGTTTTGGGAGGAAAGAGGGTGGTGATGGGCTTGTCGAGGATGTGGGCAAAGCCTGGAGGGGAGTGCTGATGGGGACTCTGATGGTTTGTAAGGGTTGAGCTGCCAGCACGGCCTTTGAAAGGTGGCTTAGTGGGAATAGTTGTTTCGGCCAAAAAAGTTCATGGAGGGTGGGATGGGCAGAGGCACAGAGGGGCAGGGTGGAGGCAAACACTTGGTTGACAGGACAAGGAGTGATGGTTTTAAACTAAACGGGAGGGGAGATTCAGGCCAGACATGAGGAAGGAATTCTGTACACTGAGGGTGGTGAGAGCCTGGCCCAGGTTTCCCAGAGAGGTGGTGGATGAACCATCCCTGGAGACATCCCAGGCCAGGCTGGACGGGGCTCTGAGCAACCTGAGCTGGTGCAGATGTCCCTGCTCATGGCAGGGGTGGGACTGGGTGACTTGGGAGGTCCCTTCAACCCAGACTATTCTGTGATTTTACAATTCTTTGGAAATTGGACCAAAACCCACATGCCAGGTCCCAGGTCTGAACAGCGAGGTTTCAGTACAGTTGTTTTTGGCTTTCTGGGTTGTGGCCCTTTGGGAGCTGATTTTTTTCCAGCTTGCTTTTGCAGGGCTAGGGGAAAAAAAAAAGTCCCTTCTAGACTCAGACAACTTCCTGCACCTCTCGTGGGTGTCCAGCACTGAGTCCACAGGGCTGACATGCAGGGCATCATTCCCAATGGGGAAGTCTGTGATGCCGTGCAGCCTTCCTATCATGTGTGTGGGCCAGGGCATGAAACGCACAGAAAACACTCTGGATGCTGGTTTTGCTTTGCTGCAAAGAATTAAGCCAGGGACAGCTACGGCTCCATCCTTGCCCATGGACTCGGGCATTTTCCAGCAAGGAGCAGGACATGGCTGCCATCTGCTGCGGTGCTTGCAGGGCCTCCGGGGGACACTGGCTTGGCGATTCGCTTCCTCCAAACCTTAACCCACTTCCCAAGTGCATTTGAAAAGCAAACACCATCTAACACCCTCCCGAAGCCTTTTTTGGGGACTCGGTACCCTTGGGAAGTGGAGAGGGATGTGCAGGGTGGCCCTGGGTGTCCCCAGACCCAGCAAGGCCCTGGTCCCCGACAGTTATCCCCAGCAGGTCCCAGGGGAAGTGGAAATTCTGGGAATGCCGGGGATGGCAGGAGGGGCCGTGGGAAGAGGCTTGGTATGCACACGCCTGTCACGAGGAGGACGGGACTCAGCGGATCTCCACAGTCCAGCGAGACCCAGGGGACAGGACCGAGGCGGGAAGACACTATCTCCGGATGAGCATCCTCTGCAGTCCTGGAGAGACATGGAACTGGATGTTCCCTGGATAAACTGGCCCCAGCAGAGCTGCCGCTCCAACCCTGCCGCTGGCCGAGGGCCTGATCCTGTCCCAGCATCTACCAGCACAAACTGGATGATGCTGAGCCCATGATCCTGGAGCCATGCACTGTGTCACACTGCCCTGTGTGCCCAGGAGTGGGGCACAGCACAGTGGGGTGACAGAGGGGTCCCCAAGCCTTGGTGCAGTGGCCAGACTCAGGACCAGAGCAGGATTGGGTCCTGCCAGCAGATGGCAGCAGTGTCCAGGGGGACACTGGGGACACTGGGGACGGTGCCACATGTCCCTTCTCTCATGCCCTAAGGAAGCCCGCAGCCCCTTTGGCATCCTTGTCCAGCCACCTCCCGCACTACATCTTGTTCCTTGTTCCCTCTTCCTTTGCCTGGCTCCTGCCTGCTGCCCCTGCCCAGGGGCTGGGTCCCTTCTGCTTCATCCCCTGGGAAGATCCTTCCGCCTGCTCATGAGCAACCCCAAATCTGCCCCATCCCACACTCAGGGGAGCCCCCAGAAGGGTCCCCGGTGGTGCCCGGCTGCCAGCCATGGGGCTGTGCTGCAGAGCTCTGCAAGGCTCAGCCTGAGAGCCAAGGACTGACTAACCGCCGGCCTGAGACATGCAAGAAACATCAAAACAAGCTTGTTTTTTCATTTTTTTCCCCTTATCTTCCCTCTTGTGCCTTGTCAAGTAGCCATATTTCGTACAGCTCATGCTGTACCAGAGCAGGGAAGAGCCTGCCCCCACAGTGCCAGCCACAAGCGGTGAGTGCAGAGCCAGTGACTGGTCGGGTACAATCCCGGGGGGTATGTACCCCCATCCCTGTGTCCTGCATGGCCCTGGTGTTCAAAGGGACCCTGAAGGTGCCCCGTGGTCACCTCTGTTGGGTACAGCAAGGTGCCTGGGGCTGCACACTGTGAACATCAGCCCAGCTTGCGAGGGGGTCCCAAGGGCTGTGGAGGTGCAGTGGTTCAGCCAAGGGTGCCCAGTGGGTGGGAGGGAGCCAAACCAGGGCGCCCACCCTGCCCCGGTGTCACCATCAGCCCACACTGCTGCTCTTTCCACACAGAGTTTCGTGTCCCCGAGGACAGGCAGAGGACGATGCAGCTGGCTCCGGCATCACCCTTTTCCCTGGGATGCTGGGAGCCACCTCCCGGGTTGCCCAATCTGCCGAGCCTGTTTCATCAACATCCTGTGTTTACCTGGCTGCAAAATCCCCAGCAGCGAGGGAGGAAGAGGAGGGAGGGGAGCCTCTTCCCCTTCCGCTGCGGGCCCGGGGAGCTTTGTTAAGGAGGCGATCCCGGGCTCCTCTCTGGCTGGTTCCTTCTGTAGCTCCTTGCAGTGCCGTGGCCCAAGGTGCCATTTTGGGAGGGGGACGGGAGAGGAGGGGGTGTCTCAAGCCTGGCTTTGTGGGGCTGTAAGCCTGGCCTGGATGCTGGCAGGGCTGGATGATGCGAGCTGGCTCCCGCTGCAGCCCCCGGCGTGCACAGGGGCTTTGCTGTGGCCAGTGAGCGGGGACTGGGACAGATCCTGCCCCATCACACAGCGCAGGGAGCCCAACACACGCCGTGCTGCCCCTTGCAAAAGGAAATTCAAGGCACAACACCGTCCCAAGAGAGCCACAGAGAAAAGGGCTGGTGTGACACTACGGGCAGCTTTTCTCAGAAGAAAACCCCACAGCCCTTTTCCCTCCCACTCTCTCTGTCTCCGGTAGCGGAGAGCTGCCCACCGAGCCAAGAAGTGTGTCACGGGCTGGCTGCGGTGGCCGTCACGCTGTCCTCACACCCACGCACACAAGCCTGAGTACCAGGTGTGGGGCAACTCCTCTTGCCTCACGGGGAAGGCAGCCCCCGTGCTGCCGACTGAGCGCTGCTGGGGATGGAGCTCACGACTCTGGCGTTTGGCTGGGGATGGAGCCGGAAAGACGAGGTGATGGGGAGGAAGAGGGAGGGACGATCAGGTGATGGAGGGAGGAGAATGGGTCATCCATCCCACCGGCCACCAGCTGCCCGCCCTGGGCAAGGTGGGAACGTTGGCCCCAGGCTGCTTGCTGGGACATGGCTACTCCCCCTGGTTGTCCCCAGTGCTAGGATACGGAGAGCGAGGTGACAGGGAGGTGACCCCAACAGCAGGGCTGGCCTGGGGGTGGCCACGGGGATTCAGCCCAGTTTTAAGCTCACGCCTGGGATGCTGCACATGGATAGAGCTGGGCTCAGGGGTCAGCAGCTGGCACTGCTGACGCACACACCGTGTAGAGATGTCACATCACCCATTGCTGCCTGTGTGCCTGGGTACCAGTACCGACCCACACCCGGGGCACGGGATGCGATGGGGATCCTCCATCTCTCGAGGAAGCAGGTGCCCCACTGAAGCCCCACACCAAGAGGAAGCAACATCTTGGGCTAAAAAATGCCATGTCGGTGGCGGTAAACAGGAGTTCAGAGTCAGCACTTTGCCCCCGGAGCAGAGGCCACGTCAGTAACTCCTGAGCATCAGATTCATCCTTGTGTGTAACCCTACTTCTCTGTAAAGCCCAGCCCGAGGAGCTTGTGTCACTGTTTACACCCTGGTGTAACTGAGTACAGAGAGAGCATGGTCAGTGCTGGGAGGATCAGGCCCCTCTGAACATCTCGTCATCCAACAGGACCCATAGGAAAACATTTCCAGGAGGGGCAGCCAGCAGATCCAGAACCAGTTTGCCATGCTTGCTCAAACAGGGCTTCAAGACACCCCTTGAGGCATCGGTGGCCTCCAGCCATGGAGCTGCATCTCCTCGGAGTCAATACAGGTGGTTGGGGCTGGTATTAGAGTTTCTGGGCTAATAAATCAGAGCAGGTCACTCTTGCCCATGGTGCAGGTGGGATGGGAAGTGGGACTGTGCTTCAAGCTCCCTGGGGGAAACCTGAGGTGAGGAGAATGGTGGTTGGACCTCATGTGGGCCTGATGATGGATCTGGAAAAGGACTGGAAAGCTTGAAGTCTCAGGTGTGAAATTCAACCCCAAAGCTGCAGGAAAGAGTCACAGAGGAGGCAGGTCATCCCAAACAGCCTCCTCAAGAGGGGTCCAGCCTTGGATGGCGGCTGGGACCAGCCTCCTGGGAAAGGGCCAAACACAGTTTTGGCAAGGAGACAAGACACAACAAGCAGCAGCCTTAGGGGCACCAATGTGGAAGATGTCCCGTGGGGCGCCCAGGTCTCAGCTCTGGGCTGATGGACATGACCAGTGCTGGTGTCTGGCTCCAGGGACAGTCATTGCCTCTGTTTTGGTTCAGGGACACAGCTGTGATGAAGACTCAGGTGAGGATCATTTACAGAGATGTTAACTGTTAATGAGTTAATCATCAGGGCCAGCAACAGCTGAAGGCTATTCAGTTCCTTGAGCCCTATAAAAGGCAAATGGAAGGCAGAAGCTGGGCTCTGGCTGATGATGAGGAGGGTGTGTCTTCTGTTGTGTCTTTGAGATGCTCCTGAGATCCTGTTGTTCCCTGGGATGGCTCCCCTTGGCAGCCTGGGACACCCCAAGAGCAAGAAGTGCGCTGTCCCTCTGTAAGATGCCGTTTCCCTGTGTGTGACCTGGAGAGGACTGAGCAATGGAGCTCTACCTGAATCATCTTGTATGCTCCATGGCTGGGCTGTGCTGGTCCTTGGGCTCTGTCCTGGGACCTTACTGTGGTTACTGATGGGTCTTAGGGTAACCCTGAGACCTGCTGGGTGCTCTTAAGGAAGTCACCACAGGCTCTGCTTTAAGCTGTGTGAGCAACATTTTCATAGAGTCATAGAATAGTTTGGGTGGAAAGGGACATTCCAAGCTCCCCCAGTGCCCCCCTGCCATGAGCAGGGACATCTGCACCAGCTCAGGTTGCTCAGAGCCCCGTCCAGCCTGGCCTGGGATGTCTCCAGGGATGGGGCATCCACCACCTCTCTGGGCAACCTGGGCCAGTATTTTACCCCCCTTAATTGTAAAAAAATTCTTCTTCATGTCTAGTTTTCTGCTGAACCAGCTGAGTGCTGCTCTGGAAATGTTTGATGGAGGCTGCTGTGGTGTCTGGCCTCCAATCTTTTTTCTTGGTGTTGGGCTGCCTATGTGGGTTATGGGGAAGGTGAGGTTGCCACACCAATATTATCAGGGTAGGCTGGTGCTGCAGCATGTGTGGGAGTGGAGATTTCTTTGCTGTCTCTTGTGGGTCCTCAGGAGCCATCCCCAGACAGTGAGGGCTGGAAACATACCATGGAGGTGGAGAGAGTCATACCACTGCTTTGATTTGCACGAGACATAAAATGGAAAGGTTTCTTTAACTGGAAGCTCCAAAAAAAATGGGCAGGGAGGCTCAGGGTTTGGGTGTGGAGGGTGTTTGCTGTCAGTGTTTGCCATGGAGGAAGGTTCCTCGCCCTGAGCAGCCAGCATGGGCTGGCAGGAGTAACCACCTATGGGCAGGGGAGCTCTGCGGCTCCCAGAGGGCTTGTTTTAGGGGAACTGTGAGTTGGGTCATATCCAGAGACAGCCTGGTGAACAGATTCTGAGAAGCTTCCCCTCAACAACAGCATCTGTTATTTTTCTAGGATTTTAGAAAGAAAAAAAAACCAACCAAGAAGCCTTGCGACGCGTGTGTAGGTGAGGGGGCCGTGCTGCCACCGCCGTGACTCACCGGAGAGGTCTGTGCTTTCCGAGAATAAAAACAACGTAGGGAGAAATTGTGAATGATCGTTCGTGGAGGGGTGGCTGAGCTCTCCACCAGAGAAGTAGTCAAATTTCAATTCCTCCTTAGGGCTGGCTTGTTAACAAAGAAGTTATTAATAACCAATTAAGCCAGAGCTCACGTCACACCTTCCTCTGGAAGTGTGGCAAGAGCGGCCACGGTTCCTCCTTCGGCACCGAACCCACCCTGCGCTTGTCCCTGTTGTAGGAGTGTGGGAGGCTCGTTTGGGCAGGTGCCTTGTCACCCCAGGGCTGCTCTGCGGGGGATGTGCTCAGGGGACATCCCAGGCAGGGCCGTGTGGGACCACCAGTGCAGAGGGGACTCGGCTGTGGGGCATTTGGCTCCCTTTGGAGGGGAGTGGGTGTGTGGAACAGGAGCCCTGTGCGGCAGGTTTTTGGTCAGTGCTGGGGCAGATGGTGTGAGTCCGCCACGGGGACAGCCCATGGCAAAGGGATGGTGGCTGGAGGGATAAGTCTTGCTCGCCTGTGGCTTCCTTGGGCTGAGGATGTGTTGCTGCATCCCCAGCCAGGCTGGCGATGCGCCGGGCAGGGAGGAGGAGGCACAGGCTGCTGGAGCGGGGCCCACCGGGATAATGCACGGAGCGCCGGATGCGCTGTAAAACCCGAGAGAATCCGGGCACTGTGCTCCTCCTGAAACCGCCTATTCAGGGCAGAGATGCGGAAGACAAGAGGGAGGAAGCGGAGGGAAGATGGAGCACTGAAGCTCTCTGTGTCCGGCCAGCGACGGATGCAGGTGCAGCTGCGGATTCTCCGGCTGCTCCGTGGTGCCCTTTCCTGCGGAGAAGGAGGAGATGGACTCCCGAGTTCCCCTGGGCTCCCAGAGCCCCCGACTCTGCTTTCACTCTGATTTATTGCTGCTGCCACAGTGTCCGGTGCAGCCATTTTGACCCTATAGAGCTGGACCTTGAGGTAGCAGGTCTGTGTGGATTCTCTGAGGTCTGATGTAGGGTTGAGCTGTTCCTCATTAGTACAACCTCTCTCCCCTTCCCAGCTGCTCATCTTCAGGAAATGTTTAGAAATGAAGTAGATGTGAAAACTCTGCCCAGCCTGTCATCAGCTTCCTCTGAAATGAGCGAATGGCCTCAAAAGTTATGAGAGGGAATCCACATGCGTGGCCTTGCCCATCCCTACCCACACATATTGCATCTGCCTCTCTTCTTTGGAAAACTGAGCCAAATAAAGCTGTTGCCGTTGCTTTGGTGGCACAGGACACTCTCGGACCATTTTCCTGAGCGGAGCTTTTGCCTGTGCAAGGCAAGAGGAAAGAGTGAGCAGAGACTTTTTTTAGGACGCCACAAAAAAACCTGATGGATTCTTCCCCAGGGCTGTGTTGGCTTGCGATTTCTGACACATCAGCTGTGGAAATCCAGGGTAATTTCACTAAAGCCCCTCCAGATATCTGCCTGTGTAAATGAGACCAGGGTCTGGCCTGTTTTAAGGAAAAACTGCCCAGGGGATAGCTCCAAGTTGCATGCTCTTGATTTCTGCCTCTCTTAGCAAATGCTACATGCAGGACTTCTACAAGGCAATTCTTCATTTTAAAGGGAAAGTTGAGGCACTGCTTTCTTCAGAAACATTCCTGCAGTGCTGGAAATGACAGCATTTCTTTCTATGGAAGAGTTCATGAGATCCCCAGGAAACTGGGGACTAGGGCCTCCTCCCTGGGAAGTAAATGGCAAAGGAACAGCGTGGCCGTGCTCATGGGTTGAGTAGTGTAAGGCACTAACATTAGCACAGGTAATAAAAACCTTTCTTGTGTAGGTGTATGTGTGGCACATGCATACATACAGATGCACTTGCAATATCTAGCAAAGCATATAGCAAAATACTGTTATATGTCTATTTATATGAAGTGTTCCTTTCAGCTCATCAGGCAGCAAGCATCTGAAATGCAGATTTCTTTTCTTCTTTCCATCCTTCCCTCTCTTCCTTTCTCAGGCCAAAAGAGGAACTGGGTTTGGGGTTTGCTGGCTTCTGGGTTTTGCTGGGGAGCTGTGGCTGCCTGATGGTCTTGGCCATCACAGGCTTTGCATGTCTGAGCACCTTGTCAGCTTGTGGAGCTAACGATTAGTTGGCAGCAGGTTGTATTGGTGTGTTATGTCCACATGTTGTCTTGTCACATTAATGTTACATGATGGTGTCTTCTGGTGCTGGAGAAGCATTTGGGACCCTGTTGGTCCTCCCAGCTGCAGGTGCTGGGACTTCAGCCTCTCTGGGCTTGCCTGGGAGCAGGGGGTTGGAGGCACCATGGGGCACCCAATTCCTTGAAAGGGCTCAGATGAGAAATGGGGGGAAAGGGCTCAATCTTGGGCAAGCTCCAGCTCCAAGAGGGTTTGGCAGAGCTAAGGGCAGCGTGTGGGAGACTGGGGCTGGTTGCTGCTCAGGGACAGCCATGACTGAGTGCACAGGGCACAAAGGGCTGGAGTCACTCCTGGGAGACCCGCCAAAACAGCTTGGGAAGTGGCTACAGCCTGGACACCTGCATATTCTCCCTCTGGAGACCAGGGGATGAACTCAAAGTCCGCAGCCCAAGCTGATATCTGCTTGTTGCTTCCTCAGCTGGGACCAGCAATGCAGCCTCCAGAGGTTTGCAGCTGCACTGTTCTCAGCTCCCCAGGGCAGACGCATTTACTGGTTCAGTAAAACATTTTAGCATTTGTTTAAATGTACCTGTGTAGGATGGGCTCTGAGCACCCTGAGTGTTGCAGGCCTAAAAAGCATGTTACCTGTCCGTGAGGCTTAGGAGAGGCTTGAGGCTCGAAGGTGTAAAACATCCCCACTAATGGAGAGTCTGGGAAAAGGCAAACAGAGGAGGAGCTTTCAGGGAAAGGAGAGCTGAGAAACGGCACGTGAATGCTGCACGTGGCCTCTGTTTTCAAAGGTGATATCCACGCAGGTTTGAAGTGCAGAGCTGGGAGCCAGCGCGTGGGACAAGAGCATCCATCCTGCTTAAAACCAAAGGTGTCCAGTCCAGAATCCAAACATCAGTAGTGGTCCATAGCGAATGCTGGAGGACAAGTATTGGAAATGGCTAAGCAGACACATTTCCTTGCTATGTTCTCCTAGGATGTAGGAACGTGGGGCTTGAATGACAGCATCTCCAGCTTCCTGACTCCCCCCAGGCTCTGATCTCAGAGCAAAATGGGAGGCTGTGCCATGCCCGGAGGGAAAACACTTGGGTCTCATGTTTCTCTCTGATGGTAACCAAGTGCAAGCTGCAAAAGCTGATGCAGACCCACTCCTTGCAAAGTGCCTGTAATGGATTGCAAGCAGAATAACAGACAGCAAGACACACAGGGTGTCTGGAAGCATCTGTCAGTTTTCTTTTGAGGGTCAGATTGGTGGCCTCAGCCGAGGAAATCATCTGCGCAGCACAGCCCATCCGTTCCAAGCGGTTCAAATCCTGCCGAGTGTAAAGCACTGTTAAGCTGAGCCGTGCAGGTGTCACAAACTGTTCTGCCAGCCCGCTGGTGACAGATGTGGGGCTTTCAACACATCAGACAGTTTAGGCTTATTTGCCTCTCACCTTTACCGATCGGGTTATTCAGCTGACGCATCTCACTGAAGGCCACTTTCAGTATTGCTAAAACCTATTGTGGCTGCACCACGGTTTGCACCCCCCACCCTCCCAACATGCTCTGAGTGACGTGTAAGCATCAAAAGAGGCTTCTTGAGGGACAGAGGAAACCTACTGTCTGCAGCAACTTGCTTTGCAGTTATTTTTGATTGAGATTGAGGCCATTGTGGTTTGTGCCTCAGAAGAAACCAGGCTGCGCACAGCCAGTTCCCAGCAGCGCTGCTGTTTGCCTTTTACAATCTCTGATCACGGAGATGTTTGATTTCTGAAGATCAGAAGGGAATAGGTTCCTTTGACTTCCTCTAATATTTGCAAGGTCAGGGAGCAATCCTGTATTTCGCCATCTCATTCAGTCCATAAGAATGTGAAAGCTTGTATTATAGCAGTATTAATTACAGCCAATTATAACCTGCTAGACTAGCCAAGATGCTCAAGTGGCTACTGAAACCTGCTGTTGTTGAAGATGGACATTTTTCTTCAAATGAGGATGCCTTCTGGTTTTGAGTATCTTGCGGAGCAGTTGTTCGGCAGGACTGATCCGTGGAGCAGCTTGGTCGGATAGTGTTAGAATTGGACATGTTCCTGAGAAATTCTTGCCTGCAGTGTTGTGCAGTTTGTTTGCTTTGTGGAGTCCTGATATCTTGTCATGAATCTCTTCCAGCCCAGCTGGTGAATTTTTTAAACTGCTTGCTGATTACGCAGGGACCATGTATTTACAGCTCTGCACTGTAGTTTAGGTTTTTTCTTTTTTTGCATTATGAAAATACCTTGGAAGCCCTGTTGAGGACGAGATGATTTTTTGTGATGGGACAGCAGCGACAAGCTCAGAGTTGTGACCGTGAATGCAGATATGAAAGTTGTAACTGGATTTGTGAGCCTGGGAACAGAGGAAGTCACTTGCAGAAGTGGGAATCGGAAACCTAGAAATTGGGCCAAGTAATTAAGCGACTGGCTGGGTTCTGTGTAAACACAAACCAAATAGACAGCCCTCAGTTTTCATCTGTCAAGGGGAAAAACTATCAGCTTTTCAGCTCTGATAATCAGCAATGGGCATCCAGCTGTAATCCAGGGACACAGCAGCACTGTGTTACCGATCGCTTGGTTTAAAAGAGACGGAGCTCAAAATGCCTGCAGCTTCCAGTGCTCAGTCTGCTTCAGGGGTCCCGTCTTTGCGACTGGGACTGAGGGCGATACTATGCAATTTGAGCTAGAAATGGCTGTAGCTGTAGCTGCTGAGTTCCCGCGGTTATAAGCTGATGTGGTTTTCCAGCCAACCTGTGCTGCCAGGCACTACTCTTGGTGCAAAAATGCTGATTTTGGTCCTGGTACCCCTGATTCACTCCAGGTAAGTGTGAGATGAACCAGTGCACTCACCTGCTGTGGGCAAGGTGGTGCTTTTCTGATGGGCCCTGGATTTTTGTGCTTAAATGTGAATCTCTTTGTGCTTGAGTGTACTGTGTCCTCTGACAGCAGTGACCACTGGCTGCTTGGTTGCAGGGACACTTCACTTTCTCCCTCCCACTTTCTATTAGTGTACAAAATCTTTTGCCTCCCTCTTCAGCCAGATAGGTCCAGCCTAAATCACTGTCCCAGCCCACACCAATGTCTGAGCCCACCAGGAGGAAGGAGACCCAATTTCGAGATGATGCTACAGAGCCAGGAGCTCCTCTTGCTCTCCCAATACTTTCCTCATCATGACCCCCACAGGGTGGTTTCCCTCAAGGTGAGAAACAGTTGGGAGGAGCGAGGCTAATCCCTGGCCATGTGAGATCTTTGTGCAACAGCACAAGTCATCCTGCGCTTTGGCTGTTATTATGAAGCCTCGATTGGTCTGAGGATGAGCTGGTGGTGAAAGGGAGGGCCTGACTCTGTGGGTGACATTCTTTGGTGGCTGCAGGAATGACGAAGAGGAACTCTGATGGGTGATGTTGTCCATCAGCTCCTTCCTGGCAGGATGTCCTCTCATCGTGGTGAGGAGGAAGTCGAGAGGGATAGTACGAACTGTACCAACCGCAAGGGAATGCTTATCCTCCCACATGGGCTTACAGGCTCTGACTTGGTCACTTGCTTTAGGGAACCAGATGGTAACACAAAATGAGCCCAACTTCATGGCAAATATCCTGGGCCTGTGTCTGCTGCTGAAAACTATGCGGAGTCCCAACGGGTGAGCGCTCCCAGCCTGGGAACAAGCAGCAAATCCAGGCTCTTTAGGTCAAATGTGCCGATTGTATCTTATTAAACAAGAAAAATACCTCCCCACCAGTCAGTGGGGCCTTGCAGTGGCTTTGTCACCTCCTTTCTGCTGATGTGGGTGCTCATCTGACCTTCTGGTGAACTGGTTCAGGGAGCTAAACTGGCTGAGAAGTAAGCCGTCCCCAGCCCCCCCCAAAAAAGTGATTAGTCTTCATCACAGATGGTATAAGCTGGTGTTGGTGGGAGGGAATGGGAACGGGTGGTGGAGGAAGGGCAGGAACCACAACACCCTGACTTAGGTCAATTAAAACTGTTCTGGAATTTCACCCTGAGGCTTTAGTGGGAATTACTGCAAGCAAGGCTGTAGCCTTGGCTTCTCGAGGCGGCACGGGGAGAAACTGCACCTATGGAGCAGTAAGGAGAAAGGAATGAGGGAAGGTGCCCGCAGAAGAGAACAGCTCCAACTTCTGAAGACACACAGCACTTGGTAATTATTAGAACTAAGCACGTCACTGCCTCCTGCACTGTCAGTGCATGTGCATTTTGAGAAAAACAGAATGTGCTGGGCTTGCATTCTCTCTCCTCTTCTCATGAATCCACTAATATCCTTGGAAAAGGTCTGTTTTTGAAAGCCCGTATTAGAGGTGTATTAATTTTGAACTTGTCAGAATATTTGTATGGGAAACAGCTCTACAAGCTTGTCTGCATCACAAATGAAACTAAAACCCTCACGCTGGCCATAAGCATGTTCTATTCTGATTAGACTTGGGTCAGTTCCAGCTGAACTCAGGCACAGACTTACTGGGCTGGACTCTCCCCCATTCATCATCCTTCCGATTTTTTTGCTCCTTGTTAACTACTTTTATTTTTAAAATGTTTGAAGAAATAACCTAAACCCAACTAAACATGATGGAAATTAAACTTTTATTTTGGTTCTCCTCTGCTTGTAGACAAATCCTTTATGTGTGGTAGGGCTGCAGACCCCATGGATCCATGTGTCTAATCAAAACAGACAAGAGTGTAACTCAGACTTTGCATATTTCAATGAAATATTCATGAATCCAGGAGGGAATAACCTGGGGTGAACAGCACTTTGTATGAATCTGAATATATTCTGTATTGCTGTCAGCAACATGCAGACAGCTCAGAAAATTCAGAAGAAGGGCTGTGCTTGTTGAGAAATTGCTTCTTTGGCTCTAAGGACAATAATGATTGCATTTGCCCAGATTCTCATTTAATTAGTGGATTTCCCAAACTGGGCACTAAAGGATTTAAGTCCGTGTTTACCCCATGTGGAAGCATGTGGCTTCCTAGGGAGGCTGAGAAACACCAACTCCAACTGGAGTCAGTGCGAGTGGAGGGTGCCCAACCTCCTGAGACATGAGGCACATTCTTACTTGGCTACTTAATACGGACTTAAGTGCTGAACACTAAACACACCTTCGTTAGAGGATGCTAGTCTCTATTTTCAAATTGATTCCTTTGAAGACCTATAGATTAGGAGTGGGAAGGAAAATCAGTAATGGAGCAAAAATGACTGTGATTTAGAGATCGGATTGCATACAGCTAGAGCCATGCATCAGGGTAATGAGATTCAGTCTTGTTTGGTTACAAGCACTGGAGACAGCAGCAGAAAATGTGATCCACCAAGCCAGCTCTCAGGAAATGAGAAACAATAGAGTGAGGAAATCAAATTTCAAACTGCAGGGATATATTTATCAAGTTTTCCCTAGAATTTTTGCAGAGCGTTTTGGTGTTCTCTCCACAGCGCCTTTTTTTTTTTTTCCTGTATTTTTTCAGTCAGCCAACATATGGCTGGCGGATTAGATCACTGTAAAGCACCGTTGTTTGTGACCTATTTGTTAATGCGGGGCTGGGGTCAGCGAGAAGAGACGAATGTACTTGTCATTGTTCGTTGCTTTTCAAGCCCCGTTCCTGTTGTCACTCGCAGACATTTGGAACAAACTCATTAGCTAATTAGTGGTGTGCTTGGCCCCACGTGGCGGTAGTTGCTGTGTGGGCGATATTCACGTTATGGCTGTGGAACAGGCCCTCCTGGGGCTTCCTGGCAGTGGCTCTTCGCTAGGTAAGGTGGGAAGGCAGAGCCGGGGGGTTGTACCCGCTTTGTCTTTGCTGGGAGAGTCTCTCGCACGGCAGCCATCGCGCTGCAGCGCTGCTCGTCTTCCTCCTGCTCCCTGCCATGCAACAGCCCCTCGACTCCCACTCACCGGATTTGCTGCCACCATCTGCTTTCTCCGCATGGACTGTTCCGCCGCTGGAGCAGCTACCGGGGAGGCGGCACAGCCAGCGGCTTCTGATGGCGAAGTCATTTTGTGAATAATGGCCTTGAACTCTGGCTCTGCCAATGCAGCTGAAATGTTGTGGGCTGGGATTTGATGGAGTGAGTCGGGTCAACATCCAAGGGGTGGTACCGCCTGCTTGAGAGGGGGATGGGGCAGCGCCACGATGGGAAGTTTTCTGCACTAGCTTCTGGCTTTAAAATCAGAGGACAAATCACAGTGATGTCCTGTTGCTAATACAAAACAAGGGCCATAGATCCATTGCCAGGAGCCCTCTCTCACTGTGGATGTCCTCGGGGGACCAGCAGAAGTGATCATCCCTTTGTAGCCTGGTGAAGCTCTATCAATCAGGTACCTGACCAGTGCAGCAGGAATGCTGTGATTTAAGCCATTAACATGGGTGTAATAAAAAAAATATTTTTAAAAGTGTAATTTTACTTGGCTGGCTTGTTTTGCTTGCACTAAGTGGCTTGATCTGGTTGATGGAAAATAGAGTTTTGTTGATTCAGGCGTGCCAGCTGCAGGAGCCCTTTGCTGGGTTCGTTGATTCATACGCTGGTGCTGTAGACAGAGACACCTGGGATGAAGCTGGGAATGGAGAGGAAGCCGCCTCCTGCTTCGGAGCGTTGTCTGCCCAGACCTGAAAGGAAGACAGGCAGGAGAGGAGGCAGCAGGAACGATCTTGTTCTTCCCGTTTTATTTTAACCAAGAGCTTGCTTCTTGTTCTTTAGAGCTGTCAGCACCTAATCATTAGGATTAATGAACGTGCCCAGAAACATTAGGTTTCCATCATTGCTGTTTTCTTCTAAAGAAAAAGGGGAAGTATTCTTTCAGCTCCTGCTGATAGCATCAGATGTGTGCCGATCCTTTATTTTTTTCACCCAGAATTTAATTTTGCCTAGCTCAAGGTTAACAGCTAAGCCGGCATCGTGGATAGCTGCAGACTTGGCTTCCCAGCAACCAGATGGTATTCAAAGCATTTGAACTTGCAGCATTTCTAAACCAGTTGCTTTTAATGCAGCTTACTTGGTGTTTCACTGCAGTCCCCGTTCTTCCGTATTTAAACCCCAATCCGTCTCTTATTGAGGTCAGCGGGAATTTTACTACTGACTCCATGGGAGAAAGGGCTGGGCCACAAGTTTGCAGTGCTTGGCTTGACCTTCCTTTCCTTTGAAAAGCAATACCTTATAAACTGGGTTTTGCTCTGACTTTGTTTTGTTATGCTTTAGTAAGGCAAGATTCCTCAAGAATTTGGGTTTTAAATGATCGGTAGCACTGCCCGGAGCCAACTGTAACACGATCACAGCCCTGCAAACCAGCTTCTCTCCTGACCCGCAGCAAGCCCGGCCGTCTCCCCAACAGCCACGTCCCTTTTCCTTGAATTGTCTCACGGTTTTACGACGGGAACAAATACATTCACAGTACCGACAATGAGACCACGAACCTCCTCCAGTCTGCGATCCCGGGTGCAGGTTTAGTCGTTGTCCCCAGAGCGGGGGACGTGAGCTCCAGCCCACCCGGCACCTCCGGCCACGTTCACGCCGTTGTCTCCCCTGAGCTCCCCTTCTCATTGCCGAGCGTGCTGACCAGAAACCTCCCTCCTGCCATCCCCAAGTGTCCCCCGATCCATAAATGCTCTTATTTTGTACTGATGGCCTTGGCGGGAGGTGGAAAGGTGTGCTAACCGCACTGTGTGAGGTGGTAGGAGACCCTTTGGGGCCTGGTAATGGACCCAGGGCCCTGCTCTCGGGGGATTCCCTCTCCCGCCAGAAAGCCACGGCTTCCCCGCCCCATATCGGTTTTGCCTTGGAGATCTGAGCGAGGAGGGGGCTCCCCAAGCGTTTTCCTTCCATCAAACACGGCCTGAACAAGGGCCGGGGCGCTGCCCGCCTGCCCCTGCCCCTCCTCAGGCGGGAGCGCCGAGGGGGCGGCGGGCCTGGCTGGGAGGAGACCCGGCAGCGCCCGCCATGGCCGGCGGCGGCGAGTGAGGAAGGAGGGGACTGCGCGCTCTCCCCTGGGCGGGCGGTGGCGGCGGGGCCGGGCAGCCGAGGCCGCGGCCGCCGTTCCCCCTCCCCGCCCTTCCCCTCGCCGCGCCCGGGCCGGGGCCGCGCCTCGGGGGCGCGCGCGGCCGCCGGTTCCGCCTCCTCCGCCGCCTCCCCCCGGCCGCCGCCATGTTGGATGGTGCGTGTGGGTGTCAAACCCAGCCAGAGGCGGCAGCGGCGGCGGCCGGGCACCGGGACGCCCCCCTCCGCGCCTCCCGCGGCCCCTTCCCCGCTCCTCCCGCACCCTCCGCACGCAGCGCCAGGTCAGTCCGGGAGCGGCGGGGCGCTTAGGGCGGGAGGCGGGGGACGGGCGGCGGCGGAAGAGCCTCCCCCCGCCTTTCCCCTCAGCGTCGGGGTGCGGGGTGGGCGCGGGAAGGGCCCCCCGGGGCTCCGGGCCTCCCCGCGGGCAGGGAGCGGGTCCGCCGGCCGGTTGCGGGGCTGGGGCGGCGGCTGAGGCCGCGGGGCCGGGGCAGGTGGGGCGGGGCCGGGGGGCGCCGCGGGGTGTGGGGCGGCCGGCGGGGCAGCCCCGGCGGGGGCCCGGGGTGGCCTTTGTTGTCTCGGCGGGGTGGGCAGCAACAGTTCCTGCCCGTCACGGCAGCCCGGCGGCGGGGCCGCGGGAGCGGGGAACGCGCGTCTGGGCCCCGCCGGGTCGGTGCTGCCGGGGCTGGAGGGAGGGACGCGATCGCCCCGGCCCTTCGCCTCTCGGGGTGCTCCGGCCCGGCAGCCCCCGGAAGGGCTTTCGCTGCCGGCCGAAAGTTTGGCCTGCGGTGCCGAGCCGGGCGGTGGGACCGGCCGCGTCCCTGGATCCACCTGGGGATGGCGGCCTGTGCCGGGGGCTTGTCCCGGCTGCGGGGGCCGCTGCTTCGCCCTGTCCATCACCTCCCTGCCGCCTTACGAACCTTAATTCTGCTGGTGTGGGATTCATTTTATTTATTTTTTTCAGTAATGCAGTCCGTTTGGAAGATGTGTAGTAGTGCTTCAGTTATTCTTAATCGTTTATTTTATGCATACATATATATTTTTTTTTTTCCCCAGTCTTTGCCTGCGGTACCTTTGATGCTACAGATTGCTTTTGGGTAGTCAGTGTACTGCTTTACATTAAGCAGTATTGTTGCTGTGAGGTATATCAAAACGAGAATTATCGCAGCTACCCACAATGGAAGTTTCCTATTTTAAAGCCATATCGATAACATTTGGTCTCGGTTTTATTTGGCCAAGGGACGTTGTAATGCTTCCCCCCGCTTCTTAAGTATGGCTTCATCACTGATCTGAAAAGCTAAGTTATATTTAAAATTTACATCAATCAGATGTTTCTTTTTCTTAATCTACCAAGTATCCTGAATTATATGTGTACCTTTTCAACAGGAGGCCTAAAATGCTTGTTCAGATTGTCAAGGTGTCTTGTGGATGTTATGGACCGTAGAGGCTGACTTTAGGAGTTCAAAATGCAAATCAGGCCACAGGATTAAGTTTTATTATTCTCTCTGCTGAAATACATGTTTTATGGTAATATGGAACTCTTGCATAATTCCAGTGTGTTGCTGTGTTTTGTGAGAGACAAGGTCATAGAAAATGGGATTGTTAGGATGTAAAGTATGGGGGTCTTAGAATGATTTTTGATTATACATTGTAATGTTATCTTTAGCAAAATACAGCCTATTTAGGAAGTACTTTAAATATGTTTGTCTTGGCTGATTCTTGGATACATTATTTTGGACAAACTCATATATAGTGTTTTATTGTGAAGAATCAAAACTTTTGATAAATTTTCTTTTATAAACGCGAGGTAATGGCAAACTAGCTAGATAGAGTTTCAGAGATAATCTTCCATATATTAAATATTTAACTGTGTTATCGAAAATTATCAAGTACAAACTAACCATGAGTATGCATTCCTGGAGACGAATTCTGATAAGGCTGAATTGATGGCAAGTTTTACTTCAGGAAGTTTGACTTACAGGTGCTGATTGGAACTTCCTTGATGCCATCAAGTAACTGTGTGACATCATCCTGCTGCGAGGACGGTTCTTGACTTTTACATGTGCTGACAAATGGAGACTAATATCTGCCTTTAAAGAAATGAAATATAATGGCATACTAGCAGGGTGGGCCTCTCTCTTTAGAAAAAAAAATAATGGACCCGTTCTCTAGGTAAGAGTTAAGTAGCGTTGAATAATATTTGGGCAAGAAAAGTCCGATCTGCGAGTTACCTGGTGATCTTGTCCTAACAGGAGGAGAGATACCTGAGAGCTGGTTGTCAGGTAGCCCAGATGGTAACGCTCATGTTGTTTTTCATGTCCATTATTCCTACAGTCATTTTTAATGAATAGTTGACAAACATCTGATGTCCAGGGCAAACAGTGCTGTGTAATGCAATGAGCATAAATGAATTCAGCTCGTACTGACCGCATCATTATTTACATAACTGGTTAATCATGCTAATTTTGTTCCAGCTGTCAGCCGTTTGATTGCTTTAAAACTTGGAGCTTTTAAGAAGCCTCAAATCTTGGATCACTGCTGTGAAATGCCAAAGGCCTAATTTGCTACTTCATATAAATGCTGATAGTCTTTCTTGATAGAGAAATTGGTGTTTTGTTTTTGTGGTTTTCTTTTTGAGAGAGAAATCATTGAATGATAATCTGGTTTAGGAGAAATACAGAGTAGTTATGATATTCACGATCTTGTTTTTCTTATGTCTCGTATGTAGGATGGGGAAATGGCTGTCGGTTTTGCCTGGTCTAGAAGAATATGTTACTCTAAAATCTTTATTTAATGACGGTACTCAGGAAGCAACTTCCCAGTCTTCCAGTGCCATATTTGCAGAGCGCTAAACTGTCTCTTGGGATCTTGCTAATAGAAAATGAAAGGTGCTTGGTTTGTATAAACATCTGTAATGTGCTTTTTCCACTTTCCCTTGCTCTGATCTGTGCAGGGAAGGTATCGAAACGTACCAGTATCCTGCTGTCTTAAGTGCTTCAAAGAACAGCGGGTTTTTTTTGTGTATTCCAGTAGCCAGGCTGCTCATTAAGAAGGCATGAGACACCATGGAGGAGAACAACACGTATGCTGTCTTCTCGAATAAAACCTGCTAGCTCTAATTGTAGGTCTGTTAGCGCTGGTATTCTGCAGCTTGGTTACATACTGCTATGTGCTGAATAGTAGACCATAAAAAGTCCCAGAATTAATCAGTTTAGGTGGCTGTTACAGAATTGCTTTCCTGTTCTGGCAGGGGGAGGGGGCTGGAATTTAGAATGCTTGTATGTCAGAATAAGTGAATTCAGAAACTAAGCTCCAGGATGACTTTAGATCCAAGTGGTTGTCGCAGCTGAGCCTCTTGGTGAGTGGTGCAGGAGGCAGAAAGCTACAGAAAAGCTGGTATTGCTTATTTATCATTTTGCTGATATTGGGTTTGCCTTTGGTTTTCAAATTTGGGATTTGGTTGATTTTATGACAGTGTTCCAAACTAATGATAAAATTCAAAATAGATGGATCAAACAGTTCTAAGATGTGGGGTTTTTTAGGTAACTAGAGGTCAGGCACTTTTTAAGGAGAGAGTAGCTTAAATTACGGAGATTGAGTTCCTTCAAACTGTATTATATATGTGCAGAGTTACCACAAGAAGTTAAATGTGTGTAAATATCTAATAGTGAAGTTTATATGAAGGATTATACTAATTAGAAAACTGGTATAAAAGTATTTTGTGTTTTCATATGCAGGGACAGGAGTTGGACTCGATCCTTGTGGGTCCCTTCCAACTCAGGACATTCTGTGATTCTAGTTGCAATGTCACTGGCAACTGGCGATATTTACCAGAATTTGGTTTGTAATTCACTGTTGTGTGTTTTTACATGGAAATATTACTTTGAATCACTATGCTTAGTGAAATGCTTTTTTTTCTGCATAGATAATTTTTAGCTCTCTTTTTTATTATTTTTACAAAAATTTAGCTTAAAGATTGATCTTGGAACCAATGCCCTGTACTGCATTAATTGTTAATAGTGTGTATATCTGTTTTCGTGTCACCCAGGCCTGTTAACACAAATGCCTCTTACTAGTGCCTTGAGCTCGCATTCAAGGTCAGACCTGGTCCGTTCACGCTGCCTGTGCCTTGGCTCGCGCTCCGACTTGCAAAAGCCAGCTCTTTCCAGGTGGGAAACATGAGCCCGGAGCAGAGGAGAGCCCGGGCACGCGCTGGTCCCCGCGGGCAGTGCAGCACGGCCGGCTCCGGCAGCACCACTGGGTAAAACCAGTTCCAGCCCAGAACCCGACCCAGCTCTGCCTTGGAGGCTCTGCTTATCTGAGTTTTATGGTGGAGGTGGCTGGGTAAAGTTCTAACAGATCTCCAGCGCTGCATGTTTTGCTGTCCCGATGCACACCATTTATTTTCAGGTAGTTGTTCTTCTGTGGTTAGGAGTAGAACTCCCTGAGCTGCCTAAAGTAATTAGTTGAAATTTTTGCGTGAGACCTCTGCAGTTTTCTTCCACATTGCTGGCTGCTCCTGTCTTTCCTCCAAATGCTGTTATATTAATGTTGTCTACAGTTGCTGAGCCTTCTGTCATGTAACTCTATCATAAAAATGTACTAAATGTGCAAGGTATGAAAAGTAGAATAGTTTGGGGGGCTGACCCAGGCAGGAGAACACTTGCATACAATCTGCTTCTGCAGACACGGTCCAACCTGTCTTTTCTTTTTTTACATCTGGTTCAGTGCTTATTTGAATAGCAGTCCTGGTTCCTCTCCCCAGTTGGGTCATGTACGTGTTTCTTATGGCACAGATTTGATCACCTTTAGACCCAGTATTTTGGTGAATGTTCTTTTTCAATGGGAATTTCTGTTATTATCCCTTGCAGTAAAATATTAATCTGTGAATCATTTGCTCTTTTATGCTTACAGTGCTTGTAGTGCAGGACAATGAACAATACTTCTACAAATTAAGTAATTATTTTTTTTAAGTTCAGAACTGCTTATTAGTTTAAAAACATGCCAGACACCTTACCTGGAGATGTTTTATGGCCATCCTTCAAGATGGAAATCAGAAGACTTGTTTTTCAGAGTAGCAGTAGTTATGGCCAGTATTTGGGCCTGTTGTTCTAGAAGATACCTTGAAGATAGATGATGGAGTCTGAGGACTGGGGCTAAAATGTCACATCTGTTTCTCTAGGGAAATTCAACAGCCAGATGTTGCTGTAATCTCCGTGCAGTATAACCTGATAGAGACCTTCCTGCATCTCTGGATATGTCACATAATGAAATGCCTTCTAAAATTAAACTGATCATTTTCATTATTTAAAAAACAGAACTTGCTCTGCATTTCTGTTTCTTGGGTCTGTTTTCTTTGGTTGAGTTTTGCCACCAAGAAATGCTACAATATACGTTGTACCCATGCCAGGTAAAAATGTCGGCATGCAGCAAAGGTGCTAATGATGTCAGGGACGTTCTTTTACAGATTTTTCTTTGCTCGCTTAGAAATCATGTTCATTTCTAGACTTAATATCAATTTAGTAGTTTCTGAACCTTTACGAGGGCAATGGTCTTTTCATAGCTTTGCTAGAACAAAGACATTTTAAGAATCTTAATGGAGAATAATCTTATTACAACTGCTTCTGACTGTTTAAATCACTTCCTTCTACTTAAATAACAATCTGTCACCAGCTATTTTTTGATGGTAGCTTTTCTCAGATGCATTTTATCCCCCTCTGTGTTTTTGTTATATTTTTTTTCTGATTGTGCAACCCTTAGGTTGGCAAGCAATTTCTTTCTTAAACAGTTCTTCTGACTTCATTGGGACTAATCGCATGAGTAATTGCTCACTAGTGTGAGGATTGTACAGTTCACAAATAAGACCTTTGTTTGTAGGGCCTCATGGTCAAACCCCACTAAAATAACTGATATATGCAGTTCTAGTATTCCTTAGGGAAAAGCAAAACAAAGTATTTTTAAAGGCAACTTCCTCCCCTGAGATGCAGGCATGAGAGACTCCCTCAAACAGCTTTCCTTGTAGGTAGGAAATCTTTTCTCACGTGACTAATTCTGTGTTGCTAACTGGGTGAACAGGCCCCAAGCAGCATTTTAGTTTTGTCATTCTCCTGATTTTTATTTATTTTTTTTCCTTTTAGCAGAATTTCTTCAGCCAAATCCATTGACCCCATTGGTGTTGCAGCTGCCTTTGTACTAACTTTCCACTCTGCTTGGACAGGGGTAAGGCTTGTGACAACAGCAGGAAGGCACAGACGTGTGATCCAGCCTGTTCTCTAATGCCATGAAATCAGCCAAAATTGAAGATCATTAATTAATCCTCATCCTTCAGTTCTAAATAGAACTATTTCAATATGCCTGCCCGTTCTCTGATGGATGGTTAAGCAGAATGTACTCTGTCATGTGCTATATGTAAAGGAAAGCACTCGAATTATTATTTGAAAAACAGAAATTTAATCGTTTTAATTATTCAGTTAGCTAATTAATCAGTGAAACACCCTACCATTTTGTGACACTGCTGGAATGTGAATAGGAATGTCTGTTTAGAGAGAGATCTGAATTGTGCATTTCCAGCAATATTCAGATCCAGGGAAGATCTGGTGAAGCTTTAAAATGGCCCTGCCCAGGTATTTAATCATTTGATAAAAACCTCTCTCTGTAATGACCGTTTGGAAGCATAAGACTCGCATCTGTTCTGTTATCTCATGAAATATTTGCCTTCCGAGCCCATCCTGGCTTATTGCATGGTTTTATGATTGCTTCTTGTAATATTATTCAGCTTGCAGTGATTTTTTTTTTTAAGGGCTTGGAATGCTTATTACTGATGAGAAGTGTTGCTATTTTTTTGCTGCTGTCGTTGAGCAGAGTTCATTAAGTTAAACTTTGTCTACCAATTTAGGAGAGTGTTTCTCAGAAAGTAATGCGTCGTTGGAATGTTTTTAGATAAATAGCATAGGGTTGACACCAAGTACTTTTCTTAGAAGTATGCAAATGCAGATCAGAAATCAATATTTAATATTGTAATTGTTGTTTCGGGGAATCTCTAGAACTTTCTTGTGTATATTTTTAAAGCAGAAGTTTCTGCATGCTACTCAGAAGAACAGGAAGTCTGTTTTTGCACCGGACTATAATTATGCAGCCCATGTTTTTTTATACTTTTTCAGCAAAGCAACTGCTTTCTGAAGGTTTTAAAAGATTAGTACGTGGGTGGCTCCTCTGAAAGATATTTGTGTTTATGTGTTTGCTAATTCTCTTAGGAAGTAAGTAAAATAAAGGAATATTTAGAATTGGTTTTATTTACTTGGTTTTCAGAATTCTTGAATTTTAGAGATGCTGAATTATAAAAGGTTGTGTGACAGCAAAATCACTCTTAAACTGTTTTATTGCAGAGAAGCACTGAGGTATATCATCAAAGGATGTGAGGGGTTTTTTTAGTCTGCAAAACTGCTTAAGTGTTGCATTTAAAATTTACAAATCGCTGACCCCTTTGTGAAACACTGAGACGGACTGAAATGTCTGGTTTTTGGTTTTTTTTTTTTACATTTGACTACCTAGTGAATAATCTCCTTTTGCCTAACTGGCTGGTTTAAGCACACTGAATAGCATAATTGACATTTCGGTGTCTATCTGCCAAATAATAGTGTCTGCATATATTTAATTTCACAACAATACAAACGTATGATGTCTCCAAGAGAGTATTTCCATCGGCTTTAAAAGGCAGAACATGTTCTGTAATTGCAGATGTGCGATGCTGGGGAGGGCTCTGTGTGGTCGGAGCTCTCTTGTTCTCTCCATGTTCCAGGCTGCTGAAATGTTGAAGAGGTGAAGAACAGCAGGATACTTTTGTAGATTGTCTTCATTAGGCTGTTTTTAATATGCTTTATGAGAGGTTTTTTGTTCTGCAGCTTATGGCCTAGATGGAGCAAAGTATGGAAGCACGTACTTGACTTTGAACGTGGGAGGGATCTGGTGATCTGGGACTGGTCATTGACTTACAGTCAATGCCAAATACACCACGTCAGGTTTTAGTACTGTTAGTTTCCCAGGTGTAAATGCAAGAAACATGCTTGAACATCCGGAACGCTGAGGGAGTTTTGTTTATGTACGTGCTGCCACAAAATTGTGTCTGGATGCCTTGAGACAGAGCCAGTTTTTAAATTTTTTTAAGTCAGCTCGAATAGTGTATATAATACTATAGTGCTTTTCCTTGTCCATGGAAATGCTGATTTTTAGTTTTATTTTAAGAAGGGATTTCTTTTTCTTATTCAGAAGAAAAATAGACCTTAGAGGTGGATGAAAGTCTGTGCTTTATTTCTTTTTTTTTTTTTCCTTTTTTAGCTTATACTTTATAGAAAGGCCTGAAATATGCCATCGGAACTGTTTGTCTCACAAATTCAAAGTTTAGAAATGGAGCTGTGGAAGGTGGGGAGGTCTGGAGGTAGCGGGAGGAAGATAAGGGTAGAAACACGCTGGTGCAAGTTACCCTGGTTGTCAGCACAGTGTGCTCACAGTGCACTTTCACCAGGTAGCAGAACTGGTAAATTATAGATATGTGTGCCTGTCTGTGTAGATCATGTATCTATGAATTGGAGCTTTAGGTGACCCAATATATAGCGGTAATGCTGTTGGTACTGGCAAAGTCTACATTAAAAACATATTTTGTGCCTATCAAGCTTGTGCAACAGATGCATCTTTAAATGCTTCCATGAATCTCAACTC
Organism: Caloenas nicobarica; assembly: GCF_036013445.1. Lineage (NCBI taxonomy): Eukaryota > Metazoa > Chordata > Aves > Columbiformes > Columbidae > Caloenas > Caloenas nicobarica. The sequence continues at coordinate 2,592,045 of NC_088258.1, read as the reverse complement.
TCTTTTGTCAATACTCCTATTTTAACTATTCTAATAATGTGTGGTGACTTTTGCATTTTCTCCTTTCATGGGAAACCAGAGTAAAAGAAAATTAAGCCCCGCCTGCTGCTTGCATGCTAAACAGATGCAAATAAGAGCCCCGTCCCTCCCGATTGCATCCTCTCTCCTTCTGGCTTTCTACATTGTTTTGATTAAAGTGATTCTATTGCCAACTCCCAGCCCACAGGGCAGGTGAGAGGGGAAAAAAAAAAATCCCTGATTACAGCTCAGTGATTAACATATCTTTTGAGTTTGTAATGTCATCATTTCACAGAAAACAAAGTTCCAGGAGCTTCACAGAGTATAGGGTTGTCAGAAAGGCAAACATCAAAGCGGAAAGAAAAGAGGAGTTTATTTAAAATATAGTAGAAAGACTTAAAACATTTGTGCTAACCTATGAGAGCTATTAAAAATTAAAAAAAGCCTTTGAAGCTAAGCATTAAAGATTTAATAGTATTAATTGAATTAAGCCGTGGGAGTTAAGGATATGTAGACACATGTGTAAGTGTATGTATTCTGAGACATTTTCTATATTAAGGAAACTATGGTATTGAGAGTTGAGTTAATTGTACTTGGTTTGTAAAGGCTACCTTAACAACATCATTTTCATTCTTGGACTTAATTAGAGTAGGTACCATTATAACTGAAAGTGTAAACGAAAGTGCCATATACTTACTATTATTTTAAAGACTGCAATGAAACAGAGAAGACCAGACTAGACATACCTGAACACGGCAAAACAAGCAAAATAGTTTCTAATCTAGACTTTGGTAATAATTTTGTTTCTTTATTAAGTCTGATTTTTTTTTTTTTTTAAAGTAAGTACCTTTTTTTTTCACTGTTCTGAGAATAATAACTTAATATCGTTAAACTCCATATTATGGTTTCTTCACTCTCCTTTTTACCTCCGGTGCTCTGCCTGTATTCTCAACCACAGGTGTGGGCTTTTTTTGGTAGTTACACTGTAATCTTAGTCCATAATGTATTTTCTCTTAAGACTGACTGATTATGGTAGCTTTTAGCTTTTCTCATGTATAGAACTCAGCACTGTCAGGAAGACTTCTTGCTGGAAGAAGAAGATGGTCCCTCCGTAGTTCTGTAAATAGATAACAACAAAAAAATCAGAGTCAGGTGTGTGTCACTGTAACAATGGCAGTAACTTTGTTGAGAGAACAGCGTGTGGGGTTTCTTTTGTGTGTGGTTTTTTTTTTTCTTTGCAAATTGAAAACTTAAATTAAGACTTAACACATTTGACCTGGATGTTAACAAGCAGGGAAAAGTCAGGGTTTACAGAAAAATGAGCAGTGAAAGCTGCTTGCAAGTGGCGTGGGTAAGAAAGCTGATGTCCAGAGGGGACCAACATCAGACAGGATTTGATTGTCATGGAAATACTGGTGTGTAGGGACACCGCCAACCTCATCAAGAGGGATCAGAAAATTGAGGGTGATCTTAATACATTCATTTTTCCTCCTTCAGGAAGACGGTTGCTGACAGTGTAAGGCGAGTTGTTTGAGCTATTCTTGCTGCAGATGTAGTTACTAAATGATTCAGAATGATACTGTACCCACACGTTTTAGCAATACTGATGAATTCATAATGCTTCTGTTAGCTGATGGATGTTAATGGACTGGAATTTCTGTCCATTTGGACTAGATGGAATGCTCTTGAAAAAAAAATCAGAAAAATGGAGCGGGTGAGTTTTTAAGTCACTTTCTTGTTCTGTTTATAAATCTAAAGAGAGAGAATGTTTTTAGTGACTTGCATTAAAACAGTGGTTAAAGGAATAATCCACAGCACAGGGATACCAGGCAGCTACAGGAGGTACAGGTAGTAGTAGTACTACACATGGGATTTACTTGCCTTTGCTTTTTTTACATGTCTCAAGCTGTAATCAGCTGCTTCAGAAATATCAGTGTCTTGAGGTTTGGTGACACATGGTAGGTATTGTCTTCTCCAGCTGGACTCTTACAGGGTATGTGGAGTCCCAAGGACACAGACGGGGCTGCTGGTTGCGAAGTATCAAAGCCAAGAGGGTGAAACGTGTTCTCTGCAGGAGCCACCAGGAGGAAAATGACCTTTAATAACGGAACAAGCACAGATGCTTTTTACTAACGAGTCTTTGTCATCCTCTTTGAGAAGCGCAAGCTAACTCCCACTCAAATAGTCTTCCGTCTAAATATCCAGAATAGATAAGAGAGTAGGTAGAATATTACTGCTGAAGGATAGATTCAGAAAACCTGAGGAATTTTTACAATGACAGCTGAAAATGTCTGTGTATCTGCATGGGAGAACGTGAGATTCACTGGGATCTTCAAGCCAGGTTTTTTTTTTTCCCTAATTCCGCAAAAATCAACAAAATAATACTAAACCAAAATAATAACAAATCTTTTCATTTATGAATAGGGATGATTCTTATTAGTGCCTGAATGAAGGAATTAGAAAATTTTAGGTACATAATGAGGAAAAATGCTTATATCAGATGTGCTGATTTTTTTGTTTGTTTGTTTTGTTTTTTGTCTTTTAATGGTTTGCTTCCATCAAAGATGAGCTTAAGAATGTAGCTCAAAATCAGGCACCGGGGCAGCACAGCAGTAGACCAAAGTGACCAGCAGTGGTTCTGGATGCTGTTTCATGGGAAGTGTAACCCAGTCCAAATCGGGGCTGCTGGTGGCGGGGTTGGGGTGTCCTCTCCTCTGGGTGCACGTCCTGTCTGCCTGCAGCGCTCCTTGGGGTGGAATTGCTGTTCCTGCCAAGGCGGTGATGTGAGGAACGTTGGACGGCTCTGTTAGGAAGAGAGGAAAGAGGTAGGGTTGTTTGGAAAAGATTTTGGAAACTATGTGGTGTGTATAGTTCCAAAAGACAAAGATATGGAGGAATAATAGGAACAGCAAGTGTTACAGGACAGATGGCTAAAATCAGTGTGAAAGAGTTCAAGGTTTTAAGATGTTAGCCAGTTTTGAAAGACTAGAGGACCAAATTTCCTTTTTTCTATGCTGTCTTCAACATGTCACAAAATCAATGTGTTACTTTTCCTAGCAGATAGGCAGGAGTAGATTTCCCAGAAAACTCACTGCAGTTCTTGCGCTGTTACCTGCTGAAAACAAGCTCCAGGTCTGAACCATCATCTTTAACTTGACCACCAATTTGATCTTTCAAGGTGCAGCTTTATGTTTTGCACTGTGAAATGCAAATGTTGATGACTGTGGCCGTTGAAATGAACGTTACTTCCCTTATTTGTGGTGTACTTTAAAGTAATTAGAGCGACCTTGGGATTAATTGGTTTGGTGACCTCATCGGTCAGAAAGCCCAGCTATCCATCTCCTCCTCGCGTCCCCCGGTTTGTCAGGTCAGCTCACTGAACTGATTCTATCTCGAGATCTGGCATGAGGGACAGGGAGGTGACAGGTGACAGCATAGCAGGTAGGAGCAGGACATGTCCTTCCATAGCAGCCAGTTGAAGATGAAGTGTAATGTGAAGCCGCATCCTGGATTCCTCCCTAAGCCTGATTGCCGAGCAGTCGAGCCTAGTGTAAAACCCTGGCTTTGAGCCAAAATGCTTCTCCAGCGGGGTGCATGGAGGATTTTAGGATATACGTTTCCTGCTTTAGAATTTTATAGCAACTTAATTAGTCATGAGCACACAACCACATGTGGCTTCATTTCTGAGTGTTAAAGTAACCTTAACCTTACATTAATAGTTACCATTGATAGTTGAATTAAGACCATGTGGTGACTTTTCAAGATGAGTGTGCAAGTGTGGTGGGCAAGGAATGGTGCTCCAGGTTTTATGCCATGAATGTAGGTAGGATAATAAATCAGTCTCCTGTTTCTTTACAGGCTTGTAGTTTGTGTTAGCAGCCAGTACACTTAACAATTTAAATGGAAGAAAATAGTGGTTTGGATGTGTGGACAGATATGTCTTTGTTCCTTGAACAGTCCTTTTCATTAGAAATTCAGGTTGTAAAGTAAAAGTATTAATGAGTCTCTTAGCTTCTACCAGGAGTAACATGGAGAGTTAAAACTATTTTTTTTTTCACCTGATCTTTGTCATGATGAGCATTTGCCTTTGGCCTACTGAATTTATTAATGTGGTTGCCTGCCTGGGGTGTGTAGGTGGAGAGAAAACTGCTCCTGGTGACGTCTGCTTCATAATAATAAAGTGCAAAATGTATGTAGTTAATGAAATCGTTGGGTAATTCTAAGTAGCAGGTACATTCCCAACACATCAGGTCTGATACATGAGCATAGATATGTATGGGTATAGTAGCTCTTGTCAGTTTTGAATTTAAAAATTGCCATTGTATAAGAAAATGCTGTGGCTTAGAGAATGTAGTGAGTGTTTTGTAGTCTTGCAGGCTTTTAGGTTTTATTATTTGCAGTTCCCCCTGTGTTCAAGCTGATCTATTGGGGCTCTGAGCTGTTGGGAGATAAGATCTGATGACTTCCCTTTGGCGGTTGCCTGTCACCCAGTGAGCAGCCTAGGTGACAAGGCTGGATTTTTTCTAATTAGTAATAGATTTTAACATTCATTCTCTGGCAAGAATATCAGGTATCTTCCCCCCTTCCAAAATGAAAATATGGAAGGAGAGAAATGTCTCCTACTGTCTTTAATTCAGTGGAAAATGCTACTCAAATATACCTGGTAAACTGGATTTGTTTCAGATTATTACCTTTTTGTTAAGGCACACATTAGGTGACTATTTTTTTTTTTCTACTCTATTTGTGAGAATAAAAGACAAAGTACTTTCATTCAAGTAGGTAATCCCCAGAGAACAAATTCCTTTTGAGAGTTTGGGTAGGTATTTTCAGGGCCGTGTTGGATTAATTTGCATTTAGAATTTCTGGTTCAGCGCATAATGGCTTGACCTTACACTGTTTTGTAATTCTGCAATATTCTGTTGTGCATTACACACCCGGTACTTGCTGTATTACTAATGAAAAATAAACTGAGATCTGCGTGAAACGCAGGTAGTTCTGTCGATGACATTTGACCCAGCCATAGGAGGAACATGTTATTTTAAAAGAGGTGTTGTCAAAGCTCGTAATCCTAAAATTAGGCCTCCATAGTGGGTAGAATTTGGATGGTTTGCAGTGATCGGCATGGCTCCTACAGAGGTTGGCCCCTTTTGCAGCACTTCAGAGCGTATTTGCAGGTACTTCCCATGCTGTCGATAATTCCAGCTGCGTTAGGGGCTGCGAAGTCGAATGTGACTGCGAAAGTTGAAGCACCAGCAGCTCTGCTTGGTGGGTCCCCAAACCAAGTGGCCAGATGAAAGATTTGTGCTCCTTGCTCCCCCTTTCTGTAGGCTCTGTCAGTAATGGGAGAAACTCTCCACTGAGCTCAAATACTGCTCTGGTAATTTAAGTAGACACATAGTAAGCAAAGGTATTATAGAGAAAACTTAAGCAAATTTGTGTGTCTAAATCTATTTTATAGCTAAGTGGCTGTACAAGCTGGAGTTAGTTTTTCTCTGCGAGTCTTGAGGTATGACTGTAAAATCAGTGTAGAATCTAATCTTGGGATTCATGAATATGCATAAATTTGAAGAAGAATTATCTTTCAGTATTAACTCTTTAAATAAAGAAATAATTTGACCACCTGCTGTCTGTGAAAGCTGACCTTGTTCTCTCATTTGTAAAAGGGAGTGGAAAGCTTCCAAAACTTTAAATTTTGAACCATTTCCTCTTCTCAGAAATAACACTGAAGAAGACTAGCATTTAAGCTGTGAAAAATGGAAGTGAAACCTTTCTTCTGAAGTTAACCCTGTTCTTCAAACCATTTGCCAATCTGTATTTGTAACTCATTTCCTAAATAGCTTTGAAGGTTGAGGAAGGGCATTGATGGTAATTTCAGTGTCTTCGTTTTTCTGTTTTATACACATGAATTGCTGTTTTATCTGCCGTACAATAACGAGAGAGGGCTAATAAGTGTGCTACTTGTTGGCTTTTCTGTACAGTGCCAAGCTGCTTCGCTTCCCTGAGCGCTCTGCTCCAAGTGACCGCTCTGTACAGTCGCCCTTTTTCCTGTTTGGTTTTGGGAACAATGTTTGTATTACAGTAGGATATTATACCCTGGGCAGTGTAATGATATCCTCTGGTCATCCAGTTGTTCTGTAAGAATTATTTATGAATGGGAAAATATATGAAATAGATTTAATTAAGTTTGAAAATTTCTCTAGCAGTGTGGGGTCCAGTATAAGGAAAATGTCTTTGCTGGCATTTTTTTTTCTGGATTATTGTGTTCTTGACTTTTAAATAAAGACTTGTGCTCTGTATTTTTTGTCAAAGGTTTCTTGTTCCGGTTTGTGGAAAGTGAGACTTTCTCAAAGCATGGTGGGTTTGGGTTTGTACATGTAATGAGCTAGCACAAGAAAACTAGGATATGAATTGACAGCAGTAGGCAATAGGAATTGTGGGGTTTTGCCATAACTAACAGCTGACTTATTGTTAGGATTGGGGTTGTTGAGAGGGTGCTTTTTGCTCTATGCAGGTGTGTTCTCAGTGTCCATCTGTCTGGGGAATCTTCTTCCTTAGTCAGCATCTGGCAGCACTTTCCTCTTAGCCTGATTCTTTGCAGCCTGGCAAGAAGCACTTTCCAGGCCCCGGGTTCTTCGATTTACCCTGGAATACAGATCCCCAAGGATTGCCAGCCGCTGTCATTCCACCCTGGTAGCAAGGAGAGCAGATCCAGCTGTTTGTGTGGATTCACGTCTTAGGGTAAGGCACATGCTTCAGCGTTACGCGTTGGAACTTCTCACAGTGGCTGCTTCAGCACGTCTTGGGTAGGAGATGCTCTTGATGGCTCTTAAAGCTTTATATTTCACTTTTGTTCCTTCGAAATTGTCATGGGGTGCAAATATCCCAGATGTTGCTGTTTGGATCCCTTGATACTGAGGACGTGCTTTCGGAACATGAGGCTGTTTGGAAGCACAGCTGCCCGGTGTTGCAGGATTTTGGTCTCTCGGTCGCTGTTGAGGACGGTCCTGTGCACTGAATAAAGGAACCTGCTTGAGCTGTTGGAGTGTATCTTCTAGTGATGACCAGAAAAATCTCTTTGTAGTTGCAGTATGAATCTTTGGATGAAAACTCGTAGTTACCTTTCCATGTATTTCAAGAAAGGGGGGATATTTTTATGTAGATTAAGATGGCTGTAGCAACTGCCTGAATGACAGAATGATGGAATTAATAACTTTTCAAAAATTCAATTTTTATGTATGTTACTTACAGTAAATGCCTAATCTAACATACACTGTTAATTAAAATTTTATGCAAATTGTGGTGAACTTATGTTTAATGTTAAATTTCACAGTTTTTATTGTCCACTTGATATTAGAAACTTTTCATATATTTCTGGTCCATACTTAGCTGGCCTGTGTATATATTTACCTTCAGGCTTGATATGAAGAGCATTTTATCAGTGCAGACAAATCCTGGTTTGGGTTTTACATTCCAGAGGTCTGAATGGATTCTGCTGAAAGCCTGTCTAAAGGTGGATTTGCGTGGCTGTTTCTTTGAACTAAGTTTATTAAGGACTTTGTGGCTTGGCCTCCTTTCTGTGTTAGTCTGAGCAAATTAAAGATGGTTTCCTCATGTAGATTTCATTTGCTGAATTTAATCTCTTGAGAGAGAGCCGTTGAAAAGTTCAGTCAAGAATTCCTTCTGTCTGCACATAGTATCTAAAAAAGGACTACAAGAATTCTTCTATTTGTGTAATGATACTATTGGAATAGGAAAAAGGGAATGGGATGTTCCCCTCCAAGTTACCCTTGATAGCACAGGTAAGCTTCACCTTTTATTCTACGGAATTGTACGCTGCCTTTTCTATGTATTTAAAGTTCACAAACTACTAAACAAACAGAGAAAATGGCTTGTTAAGGACTAAGGGAGAGAAAATCAGGAAGGCTTGCCTAGACTGAACAAGAAAACAACTCTCTCTTCCCCTCTCTTTAACCTTTTAAAGAAATCTCTTCAAGCTGATCGCCTTTTTCCTGTTGTTAGCAAGGAATAGCAGCTTTAATCAACTGGTCTTACTTTCTGCTTTCTTTGCAATTGTACTGTTAAAAATGCAAACTCAGATTTGTGCTGAAGTTGCAAGTGCATTGTACTTCCTTGTGGTTTGTTGTGAGAAGTTAATTCACTGAGGTCTGTGGAAAAAAAAAATCTAAACTTTCTATGTAAGTATTTAATCATGCGTTAGAAATGGTTTCTCACTTTTATGCAGTAGGGATATTTGGCTTTTTTGATCTCTTTAACCATAAGGCAGGCTGTTAGGGTGTTCTACAGCCTGTAATAATAAAGTAAAATGCATCCTTGGTGTGGTGTAGAAGCAGAGTTTGTAAAGCTGACACTGAAAGGCACAGAGCTCTCGGGGAGAGTTATCTCCAATGTTGGTACAACCAGATTGGGAGGGGGAATAAAAAATCCATTGTCTTTCCACTCCAGTCATCCTTTGTGATTCTAATAGAGTAAAATGAAGTTTAGAGTAAATTATCTTCAATGGGAGGATTAGAAAACATCTTTCCATCAAGAAAAGAAAAAAAATAGACATCAATGTAATTAATGAAAACAAAGGCATTTAATGAGAAGCAAAGCTATGAAGGTAAAGAATCATGCCAGCGAAATCTTTAATTTTCTGGAAGAGTGAAAAATGCTCATTTCACTTCATCCGGTGTATTCTCTTCTTGAAATGTTTGCTCTGAGTTGGTTTTCCCAAAGCACCATCCAGACCCAGTCTCTGCTGGTGGGTTTCTTGAGGAGCTTCACCTTGGCCAGGCGTCCAGTTTGGGTGTCTCTGAGCCAGGTGTGCGGGTTCCTCGTGCCTGTGTGGTAGTTGGGCAGGAATGAAACTCTCCACTTGCTGCTGCTGGTTTTTGGAGCTTGGCAGCTTTATTTTACATTTATTCAACTCCTTCAAAAGTGAAGCTGGGTTTGGGTTGCTTTTACTCTTCTCACAGTCTGCCTTGCAGCAGAGCTTGTGACTGTGTCACTGCAGCCTCATCAGCTAAAAAGCTAATTTTCTGTGAGACCTTAAGTTGATTAGATTTTCTGTGCTGTTGTGCGATTGCCAGATTTGATGAAAGAGGAAGAAAGGGGAAGCGGTTGGAGGGTTGGAGGCCACTGGGTTTCGCGCTGGCCACAATTAGCTCGGGATGGCACGTGAAATTGCACCTTGACTGCCCGTGTGCCTGCTTGTCTTTTAATTGTGATTAATTCTGCAGGTATTTATTTCACTGGCCACAGTTGGTGTTACTTAGGACTAGTAGGTGTCCCCATGTACTGTAAAATTTACCTTTCCAAATATCATGTGTAGCATTGAAATGATTTTTTTCGAAAGCTTATGAAGTTGTAGCAAGTATTAAAATAAATTTTTCTCATTTCTTTACTTGGGGAGGCACAGGTAGGCAAGGCATTTGCTTCTTTACTGTACTTGGCTTTAAAAAATATTTTTAAAAGGACTCTCATCCCTGGCCTTTAAAGAAACAAGACTCTCATAAGACAATAATGTTTTTCATAGATTTACAGTGGGTTAAAAGACAGGAAACAGGGTTAGGAGTAAATGGTTGGTTCTCACAGTCCTGCCAGAAACTAGCGCTCTTGCAAGTACTCCCTTTTCCAGATAATTTCTAAATAATGAGTTGGCCAAATTGAACCAAATTAGTCAAATTTTAAATGAATCTTAGTTGAAAGGAATGGAGAAAGATTAAGATCTCATAAGTGATTAAATGGCAGATGAAATAGCCTCAGTGCCTTTGCAATGGGAGAAGAAACGTGCCTGAGTAGAGGCACAAATACCAAGAGGCAAACGGACTTCTATTTGATAAAGAATGGGAAATCCTAAGCAGCAAATGACTATGTTATGATGTGAACTTTTGTTACTGTCAAATCTGAAATGCAGAACGCTTGGAACTGTGAATATCTCAAGAAATGGCAGTGTAGTAGATGCATGGAAAGACATCAGGGATGATCAGAGGTGTGGAGCAGCTACTAAATGGAGGAGCTGAATTTCAGGAGATGGCCAATTTCTGTAGAATCATGAGTGACATAAAGAAGCCAAAGGCAACTTGTTCTTTGTTAAAAAGCACGCCCCCGGTCTACAGCATGGGGAATAAATGGCCAAATTTAAAATAAGCTGAAGTCCTTGTTTGTGTCACGTGGTCACTGTGCCGTTGTTGTGTTCTTGCTGAGGGTGCAACGGGAAATAAAAGTGGCTTCAAAAAAGGGGTTGGCAGAGACACAGTGTGCCCATTGCTGGCAGTGAAGCCTCCAGCACAGGTTGCATCTAAGGTGCCTAAGCTACTGATAATATAAGGCAAGGGAATATATATGTTCTTTTCTCATACTCTATACGTGAAGATTTGTGTCTGAGGATGCTGGGCTTGGTGGACTTTTTATTGGACTGGTTAAGGAGGTTTTATAGTCCTCATGGTTTTAATTTTTTGTATTGTTTACTGCTTTTCAGGCTGGGTGACAAGCTCAGCCCTTACGGGGGGGTGTCGCATTCTTCTGATCTGGGATCCATATTGTCAGGACGGTTGTGTTCATGCTCAGGCGGGCACTGGTTTCCTCTGCTGACTCCAGTTTGACCAGCTGAAGTTGTCACCTGCAGCCTGCTCTGAGCTCCTTGGGACCATCTTTCTATCAGACGCTGCCACTTCCTTGGATAACTTGTTTCAGCTTTGTCTGGGAACTTGCCTTAATCCATTATTGACAAAAAGTAATAGTTTAGGTTAAATAAGATGTGTGCGTTGTGAGATTATTATATTTTTTAATTGGTGCTTCACTTTTTGAGAGTAATTCATTAAAGAGTGATCACGAGGGCAGGGGAGCCAAGAGATTTGGACACCGTTACCCTCTGGAGCGAAGCAGCAGCAATGAGCACCTAGGAAGGCTTATACAGGCTCAGCCTTTTCGAATTCTGGGTTTATAATGCACAAACCTGTACCTGCTCCTGGAGATGCCCCTTTTTGTTTCTGTTGCTACTGTGCATCTGACAACAGATGGACATTCTTCTACAGCTTGTTTTAATTATTGGGGAAAACACCAGGATGATGCAGTTTCCCTCAAGTTTAGTGTTGGTCTCGTTTAGTTTTCCATGGTGTCATAATAGCTTTTTATTCTGCCAAAAATTAACTTTACTGGAACAAAATAAAATACAGTAACTCCTTGCAGCTGTTCTGCGCTACTTTAACTGGCCCAGAATGGTTTCTAGGAAAGGTAAATGCCGTTATTCTGAGAGGGTCATTATAGAGCTGTACGTTCTCCAAGCTGACACTTTAAATCTGCTTTCATTCTAAATGGCAGGGTAGTAATATGAAGAATGATAACAATGTTAGGCTTGAAATCTGTGCTTCTTTCTGTGTCTTTTGTAAGTGGTACTGTTGCTGCTTTGGAGTGTTTGGAGAAATGTTATTAGAGGATGTCTCGAAGGCACAATCGCTGTTAATGTGGCAAGTTCTGTCACAGAATCAATGCTTAGTGTTCAAGCAACTGATGAATAGCAAAATCTGCCAGTTTACTCAAGTAATGTATTTTAAAGCTTAATAGGCCTCTGTTTACATGAAACAGTGACCTTAAATAAATAACTGAAACAGCTTTCCAGCTTCAAAGCTTGTCCTTGGGTTTCCTTGCCAGTCACTTTGGTTTTCCAATTCCATTTTCATACAATTAAAAATTCTTCTGTGCTGTGCGACAGACACGTGGAGAAGAAACTGTGGATCTGATGAGTGTTGTCAAATGCACAAAGTAAATGCATTTGGAAAAAAAAATTAGATATATTCCTGTCTAATCTGCTTAGCATTAAAGGTCACCTTGAGTTGGAGTGTGTCGTTCTGGTGCTCGTTTCTCTTCCCCAGGCCTCAGCTGAGTGCAGACCACTATTCAAGATCTCTTCCCTGAAACCGAGGGTGCTTTAAACTTACCGGAGGTTTCAGAAATAGCTTGGTTAATTTTTAAGAGGTTTGCTTGTTCCCTGGGTATGCAGATTCCTACAGCGATGGCTGCAAACTGCAGTTGTCAACTGCCAGAGGGAAGCAAATGGCTGCTAAGCAGGGAATTTCTCCTGGGGTTTCACCTCAGCTCTGCAAGGTAGCACTGTAATTTCTAGCATTAAAAATTCTAGGTAGGTTTTACCTTGTTGGAAACTAAATCCATGAGTCGTTTCTTGGACTTTGTTTCTGTGTTGCTTTTCAGATTTTGCATTTGCATGAGCGTGGATATTTTCTTGCTTTTGTCTTGTTCAGCAGTCCAGGTTTTCAATCTTCAATGTTTAATACTACTTGTGAGAAGGGCAATTTGTTTTCAAAATCAGATGTCCTGGAGAAGTTCAGGGAGAAAATTCATCAGTTAACTCTAGCAAAACTTGTCAAAAGTGTATATAGATTGCCTGACATGTAGGAATAATTAGAGACACAACTAATGTGTTTTGTTTTCTTTCCTTATTCAGGTCATGATTTTTGTTTTCTTGTGTCATTCTCTTGAAGAGAGGAAATGGTTGTAGTGGAACGTGTTACAAATAAGCCACTGATACGGAGCCTTCGCAGTTCAGAAACGTTCATAGAAGAGCAGATATAGCCTGTTTTTGTTTGTGTTCTGGAATCTGTCTCATTAAAAAGGGAAATAAAAATGACGACTTCGTCTATTAGACGGCAGATGAAGAACATTGTGAACAATTATTCAGAGGCTGAAATAAAAGTTCGAGAAGCGACCTCTAATGACCCCTGGGGTCCCTCCAGTTCATTAATGACTGAAATAGCAGATCTGACTTACAACGTTGTGGCCTTTTCTGAAATTATGAGCATGATCTGGAAACGACTGAATGACCATGGCAAGAACTGGCGACACGTATACAAGGCCCTTACTCTGTTAGATTACCTGATTAAAACTGGTTCTGAGAGAGTGGCGCAGCAGTGTAAAGAGAATATTTTTGCCATCCAGACGTTGAAAGATTTTCAGTATATTGATCGAGACGGTAAAGACCAGGGCATCAATGTGAGGGAGAAATCCAAGCAGCTGGTGTCTCTTCTGAAGGATGACGAGCGACTCAAGACGGAGAGGGCCCAGGCCCTGAAGACCAAAGAACGGATGGCTCAGGTGGCCACTGGAGTGGGGAGCAACCAGATCACCTTTGGCCGAGGCTCCAGCCAGCCAAACCTCTCCACCAGCTACTCGGAGCAAGAATATGGGAAGTCTGGAGGATCCCCGGCATCTTACCATGGCTGTAAGTACAAGCAAATGCACAGAAAAGAAGTTTCTCTTCCTTTTCTTTCCAGAGATATTATATTCTGATTTGCTGTTAGATGCAAGAAGAAATGGTGCCTACTAAGAGGATGAATATTCTGACCACGAGGGGCTTTTTGCAATGGCTGAGTCTTTGTAGGTCTCCTCTGTGGCACTAATGTCTCTTCAAATGACCGGTTAAATGTTTGTTTTGGAGAGGATGTGTGTGTTGATATAAACCAATTTAAAAAGCAGTTGTTTACTGTCGGTTCCCAAAGGTAGCATTGTTGTGCAGCTTTTGTGACCATATTCCAATGTCTGATGTGATAAGCTCCCAATCTCAGTAGGGAGATTCTTAATCGATTTTTTTTGTTTGTTTCTAGTTTTAAAAGGAGTCCTTGAATATTTGTTGTGTTGAGGGTTTTTTTGTTAAGAATAATTCAAGAAAAAAAGGAGAAATACAGAGTATTTTGTGGATCCTTTTGCTAGATATTTTCTTTAGGTTGCTGCTATTTTATTTTTAGGAAAAATATTAGTATTTAATTTCCTTTATTGCTTGCTCAGCAGTTGTTAGAGTAGTAACTCTTTGAATATGTCAGTATTCGTTTAGACTGTCACATTTGGCATACAAGTATCAGTACTACATTTCATTCTTTAAAAAATTACAATGATGCGGAAAGAATGGATTCTTCATAGCGCTGCTTGGGGGAACTCCCTGCCATGTTAGGAAGAGCCCTGATTTGGCACTAAATCCTTCTTAATGTAAGTAATGGTCTGATGAAAGCTCCTTTGGCTGGAATGTCAGTGATTGTGGTCTAGTTCTGAAGGAAAAATATTTTCTTTGAATGAATGCTTATAGTCTGTGGAGGGCTGTAACTGAGCCAGGCTGGTGAATCCATTGAGCACCAGTTTTAAGAATCTGAAGTTTGTCATGTCCCGTCTTCCAAAGCGCTTCTCAAATTATAAATATATGGATAGTGTCACTAGCCCTGACGTGTACAGTTGTTTTCTATGTAAGGCAGTAGGAGGCAGCAGGACAAATCAAGCCAGGAGGAAGAAAATCTCTGTGCAATTAAAGCTATGGAAATGAGCAGGAAAATTTTTTTTTTTGAAAGGAAATGCTTTTAGGATGAGAGGTTCTAAAAAAGTGCATGAAGTTTCCAGGTATGAAGATTTTTGTCTCTTATTTAACAGTGGAATAACAAACATGTTAGTTTCTCTGTAATAACCATGCTTAAGCATTGATTCAAGTATGAATATTTAAAGAAGAACATGTATATTATTATCAGTACAATAACATTTCTTCTTTTGAGGTCTGTAGACTCTTGTCGCCTACAACAAAAATTCTTAATTTAGTCGATAGCTTGAAATATTGTTGGTTTAAATTTACGCTGATAGACTGAAATAATAGTCATTAAGGTATGCCAAGCGCACCGTTGGTTTGTTCCACAGGGTGATTTCTTCACCAGCTCTTAATTAGTGCAGGGCACTATTGTTTGTTGTGTCCAATACCACCGGTGTCCCTCACAGCAAGGGTTGAGCAGTGCAGGTGTATTTCTGAATTGTTGTCCCTTGGACATTTTAAGAATTTTTATGGGGGACTAGATGTCGAGAAACAAGTTCGGTTATTCTTTTGGTACGAAGGGTTGATTTACTGGATATTCTCATTTGCCTGCATCTGATTTTGCTGTATGTCTCTATTTGCAGGGTTGCTTTTGAGGTAATGATTTCTTAATCCTTTTTTCTCCTCCCCCATAAGCATGTACTTAAGAAGCTTTAGAAATATCAGGCTTGCTTTTTTTTTTCTTTAGATTCTTCCTCTGTTGTAGACTCTCTGGACTTGATTTTTGTCTATCAGCAAAAATACAGATGATTGTTAATTTTTATGATCTGTATCTTTTGCAATTTTAATATGTTTCTTGTATGGTTTAACTGAGTATAACAGAGCAAACCAGCACCTCACAAACAGCTGTGCTACGTGCTTCCTGTAACGGAAAACTTTGTGTAGAGCTTTGTCCTTTATCCTGGGAAACAGGGAAGGAGTTTCATCAAAATCCAGACATTTAGTGTTACATAAATGTAAGGTTATTCTTGTGTGTTCTAAATTTAATGAGAAAGATGCTTTTCATTATTTGAAGTGAAAGAGGTGGTATCCTTGGTGTTTTCTTTCATTCTGTAATGATACCCTCCTTTTGTTCTGAAAATACGGATTCAGTAAAATATATAAAAGGACTTAAGTTATGCTTAGCTCTTGGGAAATAGTCTCCTTATGACAGTTCTAAGATGCAGTTGCTGTGCTGTGTATTCTGGTAGAATTGTCTTTTGTTCCTCTGAGCCTTTGAAGAGGAGATCAGAGGCATGTAGATTTGCAACCTATAGCATGAAATTTGCCTATTAAAAATGTATGTCCACCCTCTCTGCTAAATATTTAGCATGTCTTATTAACATTCAAATATAAATAAAGTTTGGAACAATGTAACAGCCTTTTTACCAACATAGCTAAGTGAAATGTTTCATCTCTCAGTGATGAGAGATGAATCTCTATGATTCTGCGATCTCTCAGTGTTTTCTCAGCACACTTTACTTTTCCCTGCTAGATGGAATGGGTGGGGATTGCAGATTTTGAGAATTCTTAGCTGAATGCGTTCCACTAACTTGAAAAGATCGTGCTTCATTATGAAATATCCTCATTTAAAATACTTTCCTGCAGAAGAAAAGAAGCCTGAGCTGGCTGAAAGAGCTGAGTAGTTTCTCCAGCACAGATCACTAGGGGAACAAGTAACTTCCAGTGGATAATGTGTTGGGATTGTATGTGGAGGATCTCTTCCCCCTTCTGTCAGTTACTGAAAATGCAACATTGGATAAGTCAGGGGCCCTTTTTTGTTCCGTTTCTTCACAATGTTGAATTAGCTGCACAGTGTTGGCTGTAAACACTGCAGTGCTCAAACTGCTCCTCTTGCTGCTTCAGTGGATGTGCAGCCTCGTATCTGACAGTGGATGTAAGAATTGGGCTTTTGTGTTTAACACTGGGCCAGAAAGGTTTTTCTTGTAGAGCTGCTGGTCTTCATGTCCCAAATGTAACCTTTATGAAAAAATAAAAGCAGTATTGATAGCCTGTATAGTGTGGGAGATTTCAAGATGGAAAAGGATCTCTTGACTGCTGTGCCGTCATCTCTCACTGCTGCAGGCAAGACACAGCGGCAAATAAAGACATTTTCCCCGTTTCCTTGTAGGTATTTTCATCTCATCTCTAACAACCATTTAGAAACTGTGGAAAGTGAAATGGTGAAGCATGATAGCTTTTAATAAAATCCTTTCCCCCAAAGCTTTGCCTTAATGACTCTGTTGGACCTGAAGATCTCGGTGCTGTAAAGCTTGTATAATTCTAGGGAGTACGTTATGGCATGTGAATATTACTGACAGCTGAAGCAAACATTTGTGAAAGTATTAGTATGTTTTTGCTATCTAGTCCTGTAATCTGTAAATGGAAGCCAAGAGAGATACTATAAAGCTAAAAGCAAAAATAAAGCTCCTACCAACCTCCATCTTATCAACAATTTCTGCCAAACTGGGGACAACGGGCTATCTTCCAGCTTGAAGCCAGGGCCATTGATGTTCAGATTAAGAGCTATTCAATATTCCATGACAAAATACATCAAAGTTTTTATTTATTTTGGAAGATGTGTGAAGTCGTATGGAGTTGAATGAAATCTGATATCAGGTTTTATTTCACATTAAGGAAATGCTCTTGTGTAGTGCTGAAACAAAACCTACCGGGGAGAGGAAGCAATACAAGGTCAATATTTGAAATCTTTTGGAGCAATAGTTCCCCACCCCTAATCTGGCTTTGCATCTAAAGATTGTCTTTATGCTAGATGTTAGTCACCCAGTTTTGAAAACTTGAGCCTCTTGTTCCGAGCCTTGTTTCATCTACAGCTGCCAACGACCACTTAAATAGGATTCTGGATTTATGGCTGCATGGGGAAAAGTAGGGTGTTCTTAATATAGACCTCTTAAGTCTGAACTGCAGTGCTGTTTACAGCCTGGGAGTGCATTTGTTAGAGTTACTGGTCTTGATAAAGTCCTTCATCTAGTAACTATCTTTTAAAAATTTTCTTTCAGAAGTGGCTCCCACAGGAACATTACTCTGTTGGTACACTGAAGTCGTTAGCACGGCAGAAGTGTCACCCACGGGCGCTGCTGTGAGGCAGGCGGGTTAGACTCTAAACTTTGGAGTATCTGCAAAACGCTGTGCTCGAGCACATCGGGCCTGCAGAAGCTCTTAGGAGATGGGGCATGAGTGTAGGAACTTGGATTACAGGCTAGACATGAGGAGGAAATTGTTGCCCCTGAGGGTGGGGAGAGCCTGGCCCAGGTTCCCAGAGAGGTGGTGGATGAACCATCCCTGGAGACATCCCAGGCCAGGCTGGACGGGGCTCTGAGCAACCTGAGCTGGTGCAGATGTCCCTGCTCATGGCAGGGCTGGCACTGGGGGAGCTGGGAAGGTCCCTTCCAACCCAAACTATTCTATGATTCTATGATACGATTCCCTTGTTCTTTCTCAACCATCTTGGGGTGGGTTGTCTTGTCTTCAGAAGACCCGTCCAGGGTTGTCACAGTTGAGCTGTGGCTGCTCGGGAAGCGATGGCGGCTGCAGCTTCTTGTGGCTGGGATGGCTATGGGAGTCGGAAAAAGGGTGGAAAAATCCTCTACCTGGAGGGAAGTGACTAAGAAAGCCAATTCCTCGGCACCTCTGCCACCAGAAGATAGTGTGTTCGAGTTAGTTTCAACTTGGAAGGAACCCTGGACGATGCTGCTCCTCTCCCTGTACCGCCTCCATGTTTTAGAACCAAATTGACTGAAGCCTCGCTTTTCAAAGATATGCAGTCCTTTTATGCCTAAACCAGCACCTACCTGTGTTATTTTGAGTTGTACATGTGTCATTTTCCATGCCCATCTGCTGCTTTGGGTTTGGTTGCATTTAGAAATGTTGGCAGAGCGAGACCGGTGTGTGTTTTAATGCCCTGATTTCACGTACACAAACAGGGCAGAGTCGGGAACAACACAGCGTTACACAGTGTGACCTGATTTCCGAGAGCACTCTGGATGGGGGTGGGCGGCTTGCCTGAGAAATCACATTCCTTACCCGTACAGCCTATTCGAGAAAAGATTGGTGAGAGACTGAGAAGGGCTTTTATGGATCTTGTGAAATGCTAAGTCTGTTAACCTTACCTGTAAAGATTTCTGTGAGCAATTTCTTTTAGCTGAAATGATGAGTTTTTATATTGCAGTGATTTATTCATATTAAGTGGACTCATCATTTTAAAGCAGTTTCATGAAGCGTCAGCAAATTTGTGTTCACTCATCTGTTTCAGCTTTGTCTTTTTCTTGGAGTGGAAAACAATTCTGAGGAATTGCTAATTTGGGTTTGGCATTATAGGAAATTCAGGATGCTCCTGTTTTTAAAGTTTTCTTACCTGTTCTGCATCTTTGCAAGGTGGAATACATCTCTGGCCTTCCATCTTAGGGAATATATGACGTATCATCCAGCAATGAATCTGAATGAGCTGCATGGATAATTTCTGTAGTTTGAGGTGTAAAAGGAATTGGGTAGATTCCTGTGTTATCAGTCAGATGTCACTCGACAACTTGATTTAATCCTCTCATACTTTTCTTTTTCTGTTGCCCTGAGTAAAGGTGGGAGGTGCCAGTGGTTTAACCAGGCTTCTGTAGTTGCAATAAATTGTCTATTAAGATGAGTGTGGGGACCACTTGAGAGAAAAAAAACGTTCTTTAACCAAAACAAGCCTTAAGGATTTGTTCAGCAATAAATTAATTTCAAAAGTGCTCTGTCTGCTTCTGTGCAATTAGAAATCATGCAGTGAGGCTGATCAGCTCCACCTTGTCATATTAATAGGTGCTGTTAATTCTCCTCTTGTATTTGAAAGATCTCTTTAATTCCCAACAGAAAGGTGGATTACACAATTCCTTCTAGATTAAGCAGTTTGCACATGCCCTTTCATAGTTAGAGAGGTTAGATTGGCTTTTTGAAAGTATCCCACCTTTATTTGAATAGCCTGTCATTTCAAGACTAACAAATGAGATCTCTGCTTGGTTCCCAAGTGAATTGCTTTCAGTTTCTAAGTTCTTACTTTGATATTATTCTAATTTTTCAAGTCAGCTTTGTTTTTTGTCTGCTTTTGTAGGCATACTGATTGAGGAAGCAGCTTTTCTTTCTGAACAGATGTGACTAAGAACTGAAATCTGTTCTTAAGAATGCCACCTGCAAACTACAAAGCTGGGACTTATTGTCCATGGCACTCTGTGCCATTGCTTGGTGTAGGGTGACATTAAAAAAAAAAAAAAAAAAAAAAAGCAGCACCAAAAAATCAAGCACATGCTTCTGAGTGAAAATACCTGCTCTGATTTTTATGCCGGGACTGGTTTTTACCATTAATGTAGGCAACGACTCTGCTTTCTAGCTGTGCGCTGTATATACACTTTAACTCGCTCACCTAACCAAAGCTGTAGTGATCTATGGAGGCCTTTTCATAGAGCCAAAATATAGTAAATTACCAATAAATACATCTGAAAGATGTCGTAGCCTGGACTAGAGACAGATGGTGGAGCGGAATCCTGCTTTAGAGATTAACTGAGGTTGGAAATTATTTCCCTGCCCTGCAGCTCCAGTCTGGTTGAGGAGCCAGCCTGGTCCCCGATCCCAGCAGTCAATCCCACGCACTTGCTTCTGGGCAGCCTGGGGGAGTTGATCTCCAGATTCTCAAAGCAGCACCAAAGCAGGGCTGAACGGGTCCGAATGGATCTATTGAGTCCTATCTCACATAAACATCTGAGTTAACTGTCATGTGCTGTGGGATAAGAGATTCTTTGTGTGGCAGCTGTTCTAAGGCAATAAACTTTATGCCGCATCCTTGCAACTCAACCATTCATACAGGATGAGGCCAATATAGAAGGGCAGTGAAAATACTGCAGGAATTCAGGAGTGAAGTTGCTGGATAAAACATGTCAGATTACTACCAAAACCAGTTTGTTGTATTTCCCTTAATCCTTTTTCAAAAAATGTGCTGGCAGCTATTTAATATACATGGTTTTACAACAGCCACAGGAGTTTAAATGTAAAATAGCGACGTTTTTATAAATGTTTTTTAATGTGAGGCCTAAGGAAGAATTTCAAATTGACAATTCCTGCGCACCCCTACCCCCCCCTTTTTTTTTTTTGCAACAGGAACTCTGAGTTTCCATTTAGAGTTAGTAAAACCAAGTAGAATGAATTGCTGGAAAGCCCAAAAGTGAAAAGAAATAAACTGTATTTGTGAGATGCCTTATTATCCGTGTCCAGCCCCTGGGGCTGCTGAGTGCTGGTTGCTGTTTGGAGCTCGGCCAAAGCAAAACCTGTGGGGCTGGGGGTGAGGACCCCCCGTGGGAGGGCGAGGGAGATGCTTGGGGTGGGATCCGACCCCTGCTGCTGCTTAAATGCACAAAATGCTGTGTGCTGGCAGAAGCTGGAACTGGTGACTGCTTTCAGTAAGTACTTCTTCACGTGGGACATAGGAGAAAAACCGATGGTTAACCTATTTCACATAATTTTAAAGTCATTTTACCATCAGCTTCCTAGTTGTTATGGAATATAGCGATGTTAACAGAGATGGAAAAATGTGCAGGAAATGACAATTGCAGTTAGAGAAAAGGAAGAGCAGGAGGTACCTGCCTGATCGTGGTCCAGTCGCTGTCTGTTCTCAGGTGACTTTCGCTGTCCCATTTGTATGCGCAGCCACTTTCCTCCTATAATTCTTGCTGGAAAGCTGCTTCTGTTTATATCTCAAATTTATTCATGGTCAATTTATACCGTTGGTTCTTGCCCTTTTCTCTTATAGTTTTTCTCACTCCGTAGTATTTGCAAACCCAATGTATTTAGCAACCCTAAACTGCTCAGTGCTCATTTTGCAAAGATAAACACATAAAATATTCTTTGTGCTCAGAAGAAAAGCATTTCCACATTCATTCTGTTCAGAAATAACCTGTCTTGGGTTCGACCGCCTAGAATTGCATGTGGTATGTTAGATGAATTCCGACTGACACTTTGCAGTAGTGCTGATGGCAGTAGGAGCTGTACGAAGTTGGTGGCTGGAGTCGTGTGGTTTAGTACTAAAGAAAGTTCTTTTCATCTCTGTCACTTCCAGTCGATGCCCCCAATTAGTAAGAGATGGCCATCAAATTATTTTTCTTCCTCTTTATCATCCCGTTTCTATTGTTCCTGTCTCAGTCATCTCTTTTTCTGAATATTCCTGTTTTACCCTCTAGTTTGACAATTTTTCTTAGTGTTATCTTTGCGTTTTCGCATGACCTCTTGCATTTCTTTATTACATAAAGCCTTAAAGCCAATTCTTGAGAAGCTGTTCATAAGGCCCCTTGGTGACAGGCAGGGTGGTGTGATCTCTTCTTCAGCTGGTTCTCGACATGTTCCAGTTCTTACACGACCCCGTATTTAACAGTAACATCCTATTTAGCATCATCAAATGCTTTGGGTCCCGATAGATTAACTTTACTACTTTTCCTTTTGACTGAAAAATCAGAGAAGGATCTCAGTTTTCTGTCATGGGCTACCTTTTGGTAACCTCATGTTGAGGTTTATCCTGTGTTCTTTTTATTAATAATTCTCTTTATTTTCATATCTTAAGAATATTCATATTTTACAAACATTTTAAGGTGGTTTTCCATGCTGTCGGATATCCTCTTATCTGATGCCCCGTTTATTCCTACTTTAAGTCTGTAATACTCCATATAATATATTGGAGAGCATGTCTGTGGCTGTTGGAGCAAAAAGTACTCATGAAGTGGGCTAAATTTAGAGCAAGTTTGAAAAAGTAATAGAATTCAGATATGAGGAACATCTTTATATGAAGTTAAGGAGCTTGTCTGGTTGGCATGAAAACTTCAGGATCAGCACAATGTAGAAGGAATTGTTCTGGGTGATAAATTAATTTATTCCATTAGAAACGGAGTGGGATGGGACGGCATGTTGGGCGTGTGGTGGAAAGTAAAGGACATTTCTCATTTACCGAGAGTCACCTTCTGGCTGCTGGATTACAGAGAAGGTTGCGCTTTTTATTTTATGTCATTCTGGCCTAAAAGTTGGGAGGACACAAGACTGGGAAATATCCTTGAGGGTTGAAGTAGAGACTGAAAAAGTATTTTTAAAAATTACAGTTTGGCAATCTAATTTTTATACTCCTAGCTGAACTATTCAGAAGAAACATGATTTCTTTGAGCTTGACATCATAGTTTAAAAATATGGTTCCTTTTTATTAAATGTCAGTGTGTATTTTTGCCAAACTAATTATCGTTCCAACCATTCAATACAAACTTCCTTGCCAAGCTAAAATTTCTGTATAAATTATTTAGATGCTGGAGAATTATTGGATGGAGAGAGGGGGGACAAAAATTGTTTAATTACGGTATAGTGACAGAACTGGTAGTGTTCTCCCATTCAGATGGGAATTTCTGCATGCTACTGTAGTGAAGACATCAGTGAAAGAATATTTGTGGATTGAGCAATTGTGTATTTTAGCTGTCGAGCTTGATTGTTCTTCGGGGAGGAGCGGAGGAGATTACCAGCTGCTATTACACTGTTCTTCATCCAAAGAAAGACCAACCAACAACGAAAACCAAACCACCCCCTAACATATATACCAAACTTTTTTTTTTTTTTTTTAAACAGAATGACACTATTTTTGTGAATTTTGGGTATGAATTACTGGCTTGTTGCTCTCTGAGCCTGCCTGGCAGTTCAGAATAGTTCTTTATCTGCCCCATTAAGACTGTATTATTTTACAGAAGAGTGGGTGGTATCCAATTTTACCCTGGTATTGGCCAACTCCCAGCAAATTCTTACTGACATTGGAAGATGTAAGAAATACCAACAAATGTTTTCCGGAATGATCAGTTCTATAGTTTTTGAAGTCGATGTCTTGCCCCTGAAGCCCTGATACACTGACACAGGGTGTCCAGCGTTCGTTGGTGATACTCCTTGATATTACGACCCCACTAACACAGAAAGCCATTGTTTTCCAGGGACATTTTTGCTTTAAAGCTGTTGAACTGCCTTATATAGTTCTCCCTGCTTCATTGTTCTGACTTGTTAACCTCGGCCTTGCTACCAGTTTTATCTCGGACAGTCCATGGAGCTGCTGGTGGTCGGTGGCCCTGGCACCCAGGGGACCTGTCGCCATGCTGGGGTGCTCTGGTCAGAGAAATAATGAAACCCATGGTGTCTTTTTGTTGTTTGGTGTTAAATTTGCTGGGTTTTGTCTCCAACAGCTACATCCCCTCGAGTTTCCTCGGAGCTCGAGCAGGCCCGGCCCCAGACGAGCGGAGAAGAGGAGCTGCAGCTGCAGCTGGCGCTGGCCATGAGCCGGGAGGTGGCGGAGCAGGTCAGTGCCCGAGTAGGTTTGCCATAGTCTCCATGCTTTGATCATTCAGACTACAGTCCTTTTTTGGGGGTTTTTTCATTGTTTTTTTTTTGTTTGTTTCTAATGGCAGCTTGGCTTTGCTCCGGGTGGAATGGGGGGAGAGAAAGGCCATTTTGGGAGGTGTTGCTATTTTATTTTATTTTATCTCATCTCTTTTTAAAGTAATTGCAGCCTCTGAGCTGTTGAGACTAGTGGGAGACGACAGTCACTTTGCAAAGAGACTCGGTGTGGGAGGATGTTAATCATCACATTACTGAAGATGTTTTCAGTTAGGAAGAACTGAGAATGTGACTAGTCCTGAGAAACCTTCATTAATAGGGCGAGCATAGGAAATGTCAGTGAATTCTGATTACAGTGAAATTTTGAATGGTCTGCTCGTTTGGTGAGATAGTCTGGAACGGAAGGGTGACCTGACACAAAGTACTAGACTATATAAAGAACCTGGTTTAAAATAACTTGGCTCCTAATCTATCACAAGAGTTATATTACTCTGTTAATTTTTAGGAAGTTCATTCTGAATTTGCTGTAAATGATGTAATTGTGGATAAAGTTTAATGCATATTAATATATAACAAAGTTGTTGAACCTCAGCTATGAGTGAAAATTCAAGTCAGCCAGCTGAATGTCTATAACATTTTAGAGTTTCCTGTGACAATTTTAACTTGCTGTTCTATGTTAGACATTAGTATCACTGTGCTTGGAAAGGGAAACTATCACCCAGTAAGCTTTGTCATTATTGAGCAATGAAGTTAAAGAAAATAAAAATCGGAATCTAACAGTTGAAATAGCTTTAAAAATTGCAAGGGAAATACCAGCTAGGGAATTAGTCAACTTCTGACAGACATGATGCAAGCAAAGATACTTAAAGTAGTTGCATGTACCACAAACGTGGTATATTACAGATGTAATAACCTACAAAATATGCACGGAGTTGGCTGGATTAATTCACTTAGCATTCTTTATACCAGTTGTATCAGATGTAGAAGGAAGCTGACAAAAGCCAGGAAAAGTGAAGTTTAAATCACTGTATCCTTCAGTGATGATCTGAATGTTCAAAAATATTACAATAATTTAAAGACGGGATATTTACTTCTGTAGTGTTTCTAGTGTTGTAACTGAATTTTTGGCAAGAATGTTTCATTTATACCTTTCCCATTAGGAGCAAAACAACAAGAGGGTAAATTGCAGTCACCAAACCGGCTGTTGTTATGATCACACTGGTGTTACAGGCTCAGGGTGCTCCTGACCTCTATTTGAGACAAGAACCACAAGAAATATTTTTAACCCCAGCTTGCGTTAGGTACAAATTACATGAAATAATCCTGGCAATCCCACTGTGCGGTCTAGGCTCAGCGCAGTCTAGGCTCATGGTCTGTATCAACAGTGTTGATTTCCTTTGCAGGAGGAGCGCCTCAGACGCGGAGACGATCTGAGATTACAGATGGCTCTGGAGGAGAGTCGCAGAGACACAATTAAAATTCCCAAAAAGAAGGAGGTAGTGCCTTCGACTAAGAAATTCCTGGTTATGCTGCCAAAAGCTGAAATACAGTAACACAAAATAGCTTAATACTGAGCTCTTTAATGCTTTTGGGATTGCTTTGTTGTATAGCTTAAAGCTGCTTCTGTGTGGGTTAAATTTCAAACTACTAGTCAATGCAGGTGTGTAAAAGGAAAAAAAAATTGCTTCTTCACTCTCATGGGTTTGTACTTGAGATTGGTAATGCCTTTGATTAAAGCTCAGATGATTCCTGTCCTCAGCATACCACTCTGTTGGACCTAATGGATGCCCTGCCCTCCTCGGCACCGGCCCCGCAGAAAACGGAGCCTTGGGGACCTCCTGCTGTTGCAAACCAAACTGATCCCTGGGGAGGGTCCACAGTTGCAGCCACTGCCTCTGACCCCTGGCAATCATTTGGTAAGAACAAACTGCCAGAAGGAATGCTTGCTTAAAAGGTTTTACTATTTATTGTTGAGCTTTTCAGAGTTCCTCAATGTACAATGTCCTGCTTGATAAGGACAGTATATTAGTCCATTCTGATTGTTTTCCATACTCTAGAACTAATCTTCCCCAAACTCATTTCCAACCAGAAACAAATGGAAGTTGCACTCCACTGTGGTTTTGTGTGTGCATTTTGAATCTGAAGAGAGGGGAGAAGAGTGAAGCTTCTGTTGTCTTTGTGCTGCAAAAACAACTTGTCTCAGACCAGGCAGATGCTCCTGCTCTGACTGCAAGTCGTGTCCAGTGTCGTGGGTTTAGACTCTTTACCAGTATTTAATGTCGTACTTAGGCAGGGTGCTATACTTAGGAAGCCCATAGATCTGAATTACTGTGTCTTTAGTTGCTCCTAGTGAAATGTGATGCATATCCTGTCAAAACCAAATGGGTTAAATTGTTTAAATGGAGATTTTTATAGTAAAAAAATTGAAGTTACTCGCCGTGCTTCATAAGCTTTAGATGGTCAGTTTGTGGAAACTGTTTCTGAAGTGAAAGATCCAATGCTTCACATCTTAAATAGCAATTAAGTCCACTTTTTGGTGTTTGGGTGTGTGTTTTTCTGCCTGTGCCGTGTGCTGGTTTCTAGGTTGGCCAAAGCCTGTCCAAGGAGTTATTCCTTTGCATAAGAAAGTTGATGGTTCCTCACAGTGCACATTAAACTTGCGATGTCTGTGGAATGGGAACTGGATCTGCTTTTGCTGGATTTGGATTTTTTCTGGTTTGAGGGGACAGGGGGTTTCTGCGCAAACGGAAACTTTTTCATGAAGATGTAAACAGCGTAGTTCTGTCAGTTTTGCTTTAGGTTGGTGATTCTACAACCTCTGCTATAAAGTGCTTCAAAGTCATTTGTGTTTGTGTTCAGCACGCTGCCATCCACGTTCCTGATGAAAATTTTGAAGTTTAATAGGGAAGTGCCTTTTCTTTTTTTTCCCCATCATTAAAAGTGGCATTAAAGGCACCTACACAACTACTGGGCCGACTACAGTTCATTCATTAGTCTAAGTGTAATTGTTTCTTTTTTGGTGATAAACTGCAAGCATGACATCGGGAAAAACTCCAAATTTTGGACCCTAAGGCTGTTCACTGTATTTTTCTGTGGTTAAAAAACCAAACAAAATCCCCCATCGTTGTGCTCGATATACCATCCTCTGACAAGATTTTCCTTGCATCAGTTGCAGCTGTAGCGTTTCCTCTCAGTGGCTCCCAACTTGATTTAAATGCCACAGAACACCCCCTTGTT
This sequence comes from Caloenas nicobarica, assembly GCF_036013445.1. Classification (NCBI taxonomy): domain Eukaryota; kingdom Metazoa; phylum Chordata; class Aves; order Columbiformes; family Columbidae; genus Caloenas; species Caloenas nicobarica. The sequence continues at coordinate 2,565,065 of NC_088258.1, read as the reverse complement.
CCAGTTTGCTGGTTACTTGGCTTCCAAGGATGGTCTTGAAGATGTAAGATTTATGAATTTGCTAAAAAGAGTGACTCATTAAACTGTATTTCTCAAATCCTAGATGTGCTTTGGTATTTCAGTAGAGATAATGGAAGCTACGGGAAGGTATTGTCTCAAATGCTCTAATTTTGTGTGTTCTCTTTATGAAAGAAAAGACATTTTTGAAAGCTTCTGTTTGTGGGAAGTGCTGTCATTAGCATTTCTGGTGTGGCATTGCTCATAACTCAGCACTGAGCGTAGATAAAGGAAATGTAAGTACCGGTGTGGGGATAGCTGTGCTTATTTGGAGAATTTTAGCATTTCCTGGTCTGTCAGTTGTGGTGGCAATGTCTGTAACAAAAGTGAGTTTATTTTCTTGTTGGAACTGCAGATTTTTTTTTAATTCAGTTTCAAACAGGTTTGTTTTATTCATTTGTGTTGCACAGAATTTATTTGTGGTTTTTCAGTATGTATCACACAGATGCTGAGACTTAGCGGAATTCCTCATGTTGAACTGCTTCACCTATTTGTTTGGTATTAATTGGCGATAATGGCTCGTAAGAGGGATCAGTCTCCAAGGAAAGTTTTCCAAAGTAGAGCTGCATTGACGTGTGTTCCTGCCGGCTCTTTTTGCAGGTGCCAAACCAGCTGCTTCTGTTGACCCTTGGGCAGCACCAGCAGGATCCACAGCTCAGTCTCTGTCCAAAAATGTTGACCCTTGGGCTCCTGCTCAGCCATCTTCTACTGGAGCAAAACCTTCTGTGGATCCTTGGGGACCAGCACCTGCAAACAAACCTCTCTCTACTTCTGGTGAGAAACGATCTCATCCTGGATCCATATTATTTGAGTAATTAAGGTGAAATCTGAATGATTTTCTTGCATTACTTGGTTAAAAGAAGCTACGTGCTGAACAATTCGCAGTACTGGCCTGTAAAATAAAGGGGAGTTGTAGTAGCTAGCAGCACAAAGAACTTCAAATGTAATTATTCTGACTTAGAGCTCTGAATTCTTGTTGCTGCTTCATGCTCTGTCCCTTCTACATTCTTTTACTGGGATGTGTGGATGTGTGCTGAGCACTTAGGGCTGCTGCTGCTGTTGGGTTTTTAAATGGGTTTTTATCTTTAATCAGACGAGGACTTAATTTCTGGAAATGAACGATGCTATAATTTTACCTTTCATCATGATAAATAGCTCTGCAGGTGGATGTCTCTGCAGAAGCAGATTGACAGGTTGAGCAGCTCCTCGCTCTGCGGAGACGTTTAGAGGTGCAAATGAAGGTTTGTTCTTTCAGACGGAGGGTGTGAAACTGTCCCTCAGCCCTTGTGTAGCAAGATACAGCAGGTGCTGATGTAATTGTCTATTCATGCTCTGTAACTAATGCAACCTCGATGAGTCTTAATACCTGGTATTTGCATGTTGGCACCGTGGCTAAATGCATCCTAAATGCATTTCCTGCGAGCTGTTCATCTCGGTATATAATAAACAAAGGAGTCTGAGTACTGCAAGAAGTTGTCTAATCAGCTTTTCGCTGGGCAAAGGGCAAAAACTGGACCATTACAAGAATGGTTCTTTAACTATGGTGGGTCTTTTGTTCTTGAGAAGAAGTATTGTTCTTATACACAATCTTCACTCCTCTTGGGTTTTTGTCTTTTTATGCTCTTTATGGAGCTAAGTCCATATGTTGAAGTTTAAAACCAAGTTAGAAAAACATTAATACCAAAAAAAAAAAAAAAAAAGGCAAACTTTAAAGCTTTTCAGGAGTATGAGTACTGTTCATTCAGGTGTGGCTTTTCTTCCTTCATTTTGAGGTACAGGTGTATCCACATTTTGAAAGTGTTACATTCTCATTTGTTGCAAACTATGCGCAAGTTCTGGTGCTTTAGCTAACGGGGCCTTACCCTCTCTACCTGGCGTAGATAACCTTTGCTGTTGCATTCCTGCTCCTTTTAACTTGGGAAACGTAACTCAAATCATCATTTAATTTATAGCAATGATAGTTTTGTCTTTGGACCTGTGTTCAGAACTGTGTTTTACTTGAGGGCTGCTTAACACGCTTTATAGTTTAGGCTCCAAATTTGTCGCTGTTCTCCTTTTCCGCAGCAATATATTGTCTATCCACCTGTCTAGTGCAGACATGTAGTGAAAATCCAGCATGCTAAGATGATTCAAAAGCACATCACTCTGAATTAGTTGGCTAATTACTGTCAGAAAAGACAGTTTTGTGACATTATCCTGGTCCTGGGGAAGAGTAGGAGCACTAAAGCAGATCTGAACTGCTGCCCTGGAACCTGAAAGGGCGGCTTCTCTGTGACGTGAATGGATTAGAAATGACTTTCAGTAGGACCAGGTGTGTGATGCATCCGGAGATCTGTAAATGACGGACAAATGACAACAGTCTTGTTGTTTTGAACAGGAAGTACATCTTTTGACCTCTTCAGTAATTTGAATGGTACAGTTAAAGATGATTTTTCTGAATTTGACACACTTCGAACTTCCAAAAAGCCAGGTATGAATCAAATTCTTAGCATGCGGACAGTTGGGGTGATAGTCTTAGCAACAAATGTCTCTATTCTTAAATTTGATTAAAATAAATAAAATTGACTTTCACAAAGGAAAAGATTAAAGCTGGTGGTAACGCAGCAGTAAAAGCTTGTTGTTAAAATTTTGGCCCGTGCATGAACTTATGGGGAATGGGCCTTTTGCATTGTAAGCTATAGAATTTCACTCTGTAACCTTTCATGGCATTGATCCAGAAATTTGTTTGAGTTCTAAATTTACAACTCCAGCATGTTTGGAGTATGGCTCATGCTCAGAGAGTCAAACAGAACAATGTTGACTGCATTTCTCAAATGTGTACATTCTAGTGTATAACAACAATAGGAAGATGAGAAAATAATACACTTCTACAAATGCTTTATTTTTTATTTGGTTTTTAGTCTGGAAAATAAAAACTGCCAGACCTTAACCTATAAGTGCTTAGATATTGTGTGCTTTCAGGATGGTTCTGCCTGAAAGAGAGGTGACTAATTCAAAGCTGGGCTGGGCTGCTTTAACACAAAAGGGAAAACCTGGGCAGAATCTCACTAGGAAGGGTGCAGCAGTGGCACAGTGCAAGCGCAGGAGCCAAGGCTTTTGAATATTTTTTTCCTTGGAGACCCTTAATCCCATCGGTTGCAGCGTAGTTGTGAGAATATTCATCAGGGAAATTCAGGTAGTGCCTTCAGTAGAGCGCTGCAACTCTAACTGTAGCTTCTTCATGCTCTTCTAAAGAACATTTATCTGCTTGCGTGCTATAAGGGTGTAACATGTACTGAAACATTTAAATCTGACTAATACAAACATTAGATTTTAAAACATTTCCGCTGTCAGAGACTTCCGGGTTTTCTTTGCTTGACTATGTAGATTAATGAGATAAGTTTTGTTTTTCTCTTTGTGTTGTTTCAGCTGAATCAGGTTCCACTTTGCCATCTCAGCATAGCGGTACCACAAGTCCTGATCTCTTTGATTCCCAACACTCAAGCGCGACATCAGGCAAACAAAGTGCAGCTCGGAAAACCCCCGAGTCTTTTTTGGGCCCCAACGCTGCTTTGGTGAACCTGGATTCACTGGTGTCTAAGCCACCACAACCGGTTACTTCACTGAATCCATTCTTGGCGCCAGGTCTGTTTCTGCACGTTCCTGTGATTTTCTAGTTTAGCTTTCCCTTTCTATAGGAAAATTCTGCGTAACTCAGTCCTATTTGATGTAACACAAGCTGGTTTTGGCTTATTTTTCTTGATTACTTCAGCCAACAACAGATCATGACAGAGAGCATAGAATCATAGAATGTCCTCAGTTGGAAGGGACCCACAAGGATCATTGAGTCCAGCTCCTGTCCCTGCACAGGACAACCCCGCAGTTCACACCATGTGTCTGAGGACATTGTCCAGTCTCTTCTTGAACACTGTCGGGCTTGGGGCCGTGACACCTCCCTGGGGAGCCTGTTCCAGTGTCCAGCACCTTCTGGGTGAAGAACCTTTTCCTAATGTTCAACCTGAACCTCCCCTGAGAGCAGGAGGGGGAGGTCTCATGGTTTCAAGGCAAACTACCGACCCTGAACGCGCAGAGTTTCTTCTCTTGCGTCTGCAGCTGATCTGTTGGCTGAGCTTTGTTCAAGGAATTTTTCTTCAGCTTTTACATTTACTTTATTCAAATGATCTGTGTTAGAACGCTTTGGTTTATTCAGAATGGCTGAGGTAAAGCTGATTGATTGTCAGAACAGGTAAGATGTGAATGTGCGCCACCAGAAATCCCTTGAGGGAGGGTAATAGGGGGCAGGTTCTTGTGGGAGCGGGTGGGAATTGCCCTTTTGTTCGCGCTACAGCAGGCACAGCATCTGACAGCAGCCCAAGCTTCAGGTCGCAAACTCTGCAGTATCGTCTAGTGGGTTGCTGGTTAGGCTGTCTTGAGGCTACCATGATAAACTAGTTCTGATCAAAACACACTCTCAGTGTATTTTGGAAAAAAATAGGCTGTTGCAGTTCTCCTGTAAATTGGCCCCTGATAGAAGTGAGTCTTATAGTAGACTTGGATGGTGACACTAAATACGTGGAAGATATGTGTGTTTTTTAAAAGCTATTCATATGTAGTGAAACTTCTCTGTGAAGTGGTGAAATACTTTAAAATGCTATTCAGTATTTACTTTCTTCACTCTTCCAATGGAAAAAACCTGACAGTTTATTAAACTCCTTGGGTAGGAAAAAACCAGTAATTCTGAACAGCCTTGGCAGTGTTTAGCAAGAGGAAGTCTGTGTATCTGCCATTACCGGTTACTACAAAAAGTTTATAAGGGGTCACCGGGCCATCCGAATGACGCTATACATATATGGTAAAAGGAATTTGTAGTGTTGGCAGCAGCCCAGGGGACCTCAAACGCTGGGAAAGTTATTCGCTGCTTTTGCTAGCACCGCTGTAATTCGGAAACAACTTGTTTACTTTATGAATTATTGTCAAAACTCGGTGCCAGAAACATGTACAGCTTCTAAATGGAGTTGGCTGGGTGAGATCTTGAAGTAAACGCACGGATCTGCAGAAGCCAGATTGCAGTAAAGGAGTACGGAGAGCCTGCAGTTCTCTTCTGTAATGCAAATTTTAAGTAGCATTTAAAAAAAAAAAAGAATTAGTGATATGGATGTCACAGTTAGGCATGTTCCAGGTAACCAAATTTAGATCCTCTCTCTCTCCAGTGACTACTGTCAGGAGCAGAAACTTGGTCAGCAAAGGGGTGTTTTGTGGCCTTAGTAGGTTGAAGGAAACAGACTGTACGTGCGCACCAGCGCAGCCCCAGTTTGCTGAATGGCACTCACGCAGGTTTCTCCACAGGGTGTTTTGGGGCTGGGAGCACATGGGAATGTACAGAAGCTGCGTTCTTTGAGAGAAAAGACCATCTCCAACCCCTCATGTTCATGGAGATGCCATCTCTTTCCCCCTTCTCTCCAAACCAGGTGCCGCTACAGCACCGACTCCAATCAACCCCTTCCAGGTGAACCAGCCTCAGCCGCTCACTCTGAACCAGATGAGAGCGAGTCCCGTGATGGGAACCAGCCCTTCTTTCAGCGCCGTGCCGCCGATGAGCATGGAGCCAATACCTCTGTCTTCCATGGCCCCTGTGCCCGTGGGAATGGCGCCAATACCAGCGATGGGCACGCTAACGAGGATGGGCCAGGGGCTGAACGTGAGCATTGCAGGATCAATGACCCAACCTCTCCACAGTACGGGAATCCCACCGTCAGCCTCCCAGGCTACAAATACAACTAACCCTTTTCTCCTATAAAGACCCAATTAAAGGAACTTTTCTTTTCATAGTGTTTCCAGGCTGAAGTCTTTACAGCGCGATGAACGTGGCCTGTGTGGACTGAACGGTGTGTAAGAGACTTGGAAGTAGATTTGCAGTTTACAGTTATGATCTTTGAAGAGTTGTCTCTACTTACCAGTTAATCTAAATCTAGTCTTTGCTACAGATGGTACCTTACTTTGGCTTGTTGAGCATTACGTGAAATGTTCAGACTTTTCACCAAAGTTTAGATTCTGCCCATTTTGTTACTTTGTTAATCATTTCAATACACTTTCTAGGGAGAACCTGCCATTTTAAACTCCAGTTGGCTATTTTGTAGATGTCAGATGATGTGCTGGACCCTGAAATTATTCTATACCTGCATCTGTCACTTCCTATGCCCGTACAATAGACCTGAGATTCAGAGTGCTAGTGAATGTTTTGCACATAACTACACACAGTTCTAGACTGTTGGTTCACCCATAGTCCTTACTCTTAGAAGAGAACGATTCGGAGGGCCCAGGCGGCTGGTTTTTATGCATTAAACATTGCAACGCAAAAATCGCACTGCTTTCCTATCAGAGGTTTGACCGAGAAAGCAAGCTTGTCTCAAAAGGAAAAAAAAAAAAAAAAGAAAAAAAGAAAAAACAAAAAAAAAAGAAAAAACACAGATTTAAAAAAAACCCAAGAACATTCTCAAGTTGTCGAGTATAATGTGTGCTGTTGTATGCGGTGTTGAATTTGTACACTACTCTCTAAGGACTCCCGAGGAACTCTCTGTGAGTGGCATGCTGCACTCGTGCTGAGTGAGTGTCCTGCTCTGTGCTTGTCCAGTACCAGCTTCGTTTGGAAGTTTTCACGTGTATTTTGTTTTTATTTGACTTACAATGTGAGTTGAAAGAGGAGAGAAAAAAAAAAAATACAGCAAGACAACTTTGGATTCAGTTTCAACGGGGCAAGCTTTAAAACTAATTCAGGCTTAACCTTGCTATATGCAGTTATTCTTGTATACTTTTGCACATATTTTGTTTAGTACAGTTTCATATTTGAGTTTGCAGAGTTACCTAATAGTCCTTTTTTTGCTAATTTTTATAATGTGGTTCTTATTTAACTGTCTGGTTTTGATAGATTTATCCAGTCTGGCTGAAAAATTAAGATATTGGCAAATGTCATTTTTATGGTTTTAATGCCCTCTTATTTATGGTTTTAGCTCTTTGTTTCTGTAAAGAGAGTTTAAAAGGGAAGATTAACACTAAAATATTTACTTTTAAATGAAGTATTCATAATGCAAATCAAAACAAATTCTCGTGACTAATTATTTTTAGATGAATTGAATTTGAGCATAACGTGATTTAAGACTACATTAAAAAGAAAAAACACTAAAGTCGCCTTTCCCTTGATTTGTTCCCATTTTCTGACTGCCAAAACGGACAGACCTTCAGCCTTTATGAAGATCACAAGAGAGGCTGTTTTTTCCTTGTAATACTTCTTGAGATGTTAAAAATTCTCATGTACAAACACGACTCATTAATTTTCTTGACTAATTTTTCTTAATGAAAGGTGCGCTCCAGATTATTAACCGGTTCCACTTACAACTATTAATTGTACGCTTGACTTAAGACGGTTTTAACTTGCATGTCTGGACTCATCGGCACTAAACCGCGCTCAGGTTTCGGGCAGCGTTTCTGGGGGGAACTCGGTCTTTTCGGGGACGTCGGAGCAGCGTTGGAGCTCTACCCGCGGAAAGGGACGTCCCAGAGCTCGCTCCTGCCTCGGGAGCATCTCTTCAATGAACTGATGCATCTTGGTGGCCTTTCCCTGATTAGGAGGGGGGGAAGAAAAAAAAAAAAGCTGAAATAAATTGCCAGAGTTGTGTGTTGTGGTGAAATGATGCTGTGTGGGATGGTGCCTGTCGAGAGTTGTGTGCCACAGGAAAAGGGGCTGGTGAAGGTGGAAGGGACCAGGTTCTATCTTCTGGTGGGCAGGGGAGGCTGGAAGACTATCAAATCTAGGGTACAATCACAGGTTTGTAGCTGTGTAGGTCAGTGTAGCTCTGTTAGTACGCGGAATGCTAAACGTGTGGATGTTTCTATGCAGATTGTTCGATCCTCTTGACCGCTGTCGAACTCGCAAGTAGGATTCGGGATATTCATCTGCTCTTGTTTTTATATAGGAGGAAGGAGAATTGCTGTCCACACCCAGTATGTCTTTAAAAACAAAATAAAAAACCATTCATGTTGCCTTTCAGAGTAAGGAAAAATACTTTACTTTTTTTGTTGTTGTTGAAGTTATTGAGAAGCGTAGACCAGGAAGGGTGTGATTCTTGCAGGATGTGGGGGAAAGTGCTTTCCAATTGATCTGTGGCAAGATTTATCCTTCATTATTTTTTCAGTTTAATTTTATCAGCAGTGGAGTTGAAGTCACTTGATGTTTTTCCCTTAGTCTGTCACCTGAATGCGTTTGCAACAGTTAGATGGGGCATTGTCTGTTCAGCCAAAAAATTCTGACCACATCCTCTCGTTAAACACTAGAAAACTGTTTTTGGAGGCAAGATGGGGTTTGTTTAGTAAGTATTTAAAATGATAAAGTCATCTACAGTTCGGAGTCACCATGAATCGATATAAACATGCTGTAGGTCTGGTAGGGAGCCCGAGCTTAATGAAACTGCTGAATGGCAAATTGTTGCTTTTACCGAGCCACTTCTGTAAGAGCTGTATTACTTTGACGTTATAAATATATATATATATGTATATCGCACAATAAGCCATGACAAGGCACTCTGGAGAGCGATCAGCCCAGCCCGTGGCGCTGGGAAGCGTTAGGCTGGGGATTAACCGGGCCGAGATTCCCGGCCTAACCTGGGGTTTGCGGCAGGACCCGAGTATAAGAGGAGAAGCAGATGTTTTGGTAAATCCGCTGGGTTCCTGGGCTGGAGCCGCGGCAGCGACGCTGAGCGGTGGTTTCTGTCCTGGCCAGGAGGAGCTTCAGTTGTACCCAGAGTGGTTCATCTCTTTTTGTGATTATTTACCTGCTCTCCGGAATAATTCTTCCTCCCTCCTCGCCCTCCCGCTTCCTTTTGCGCGGAGGACGCGTGCGGATCCCATTGCGTCTGCTCTGGCGTATTTCTCCAAATGTGTTTCCCCTCTTTCCCCTTCTTTTCTCACTTGCAAATATTCAAAGTGCTTTTGATTTTTAAAAATGTTAGTATCCCGAAATAGCCTTACTGGTCAAATTGACCAAAGATAAAGTGTTAAATATTTTGTAAAAAAAAAAAATTAAAAAAAAAAATTCTTGGCATAATTTTAAACCCAAAATAAGCTCAGTTATTTATTCAGTTTTATACTATATAGAAACTAAACTACATTGAGGGGTCAGGGAAGGAAAACCGTGGTGGGTTGTGGTGTTTACAGTCTTTTTGAAGTCCCGTAGCTAAGACAACTATTGTTATCCATCCTCCCTTTTGCTGTTACAGTTTCTAATGTGTACTGTATGTATTAATATTGCACAAATTGTGGAGAAATCTATGGTTTATTTTTCACAGCAGAATCTCACAAGACTCGCTTCCTTTACAAGTGTTACAATTTAAATATTTACCAAACTGTTTTCATAATACTGGGAGCTGGCTGCTTTTTATGAATTTGTGCTGACTATTGACATTATTTACTGTATAAATAATTTATCATTTGTACTATTGTATCATAATGTCTGTATCTTTGTGTCATTTTTCCCAAGCGATGTCACAAACGTGATATTTAATAACGCCATCAGAACAGTGGAAAGACAAGGGGTTTGTAGGTGACTGGTCAGAATTAAAATTGTATTGCTTATATTCCAGCCGTGTTGCTTTTTCAAGACTCTGTGTAGCGTTTATATCCCACTCAAAAAACTGCCGCGGCCGTGCTTGAGTTAGTTTTCAAGAAAGCTGATGGGTTGATTGCCGTGATTTGAGGTTTGTGCTACGAGTCCGAGGTGCGAGGAGAAATCCGGCCGCTGCCGAGAGTGGTGCTGCTTGTACGTTAGCGATGTGATTTCTTCGCGTTCATCGCTTTCCTGGGGCAGGCCTTGCTCTTGCTGTGAGAAAGGAGAGTTTCTTATAAATCACTTATATCGGAATCCGTTGAGACCTTACTAACTCAATAAAAACGAAGACTTGTTGTGTTGCAGGTGGCTGAATTGCTTCTTTAAACCACATTATCCTTTTAAACGGCGCTTTTGGAGGGATGACGAAGCACCGTCTCAGTGGAGGCTTCCCTGGTTATGTCAAGACAGAAGTCTGGGCAAGGTCTGACTTCCAGAGCCGTCGGTTGTGGAATGAGGGTTGGGGGACTGTGACAAAACTGACTTTTTGAGTCTTCGTTCCCGTTTTTGCAGTAGTTGGGTCTTACCCTTCCCACAACTGTGGCTCTGCCCCATGGACCGAGCGGCTTCGCAGTGAGCCTGGCTCTGGCAGGGAAGCGATTGCAGCTACTAATTCTGGATGGTTTAATTGGAAGGTACTTCATTAGCAGGCTATTTCCAGAGCTACCTCTCCAGAGCCCATCCAGCTTTCCTGCAGTTATTGCTTTTTGCTGCCAATCAGACTCATCACGAATCAAACCCTTAATGCTGAAACTGCAGTGGTGCTCGAGGCCCGACTATCGGAAAGGCGGCCATGGGGAAAAAAAACCCCAAACCATCAGTTTTGGTTTCGGATGGGTGGTACAGAGCTGGCTGGGAGTGTTTGTAAACCCACCATCCTGGTTACACGAGGCCGACTCCACTCAGCTCTTTTGATTTATTTTGCTTCTGTGTTTGAGCTGGTAAGGAAAACAGAAAAACCTCCTTCGCTGTGCTGGTACCTGGTGCTTTTTGTCCCTCTCATTTTTACAGGTGATGCTGTCTGCTCCTGTGCTTTTCTCTGCGTGTTTATTGCTCCTCCGGACGGTCTCTCTTTTTCCGTGTGATCGGTACTTCTTCGCTGTCTCACTCTGGCCTCTTAAAATTGCCCATTATTAAAATAAAGCTGCTCGCTACAGGAAAGACTTAGGAAGGGAAACTTGTGCGATGACTCTGTGATGAAAAGGAGCTTGAACGCTGCAGACTGTTGAAGCCGAGGGGTTGCTGGAGGGAGCCTGAGCTGATAAAGCCTCTCATGAGAGATCTGAGCCTTCCTCTGCCATTGGGCCCGGGTTTCCTCTGGCTGAAGCGAGCTGGGATCTGCTTTTTGCGGAGGAAAGGGCCTGTCTGGATAAAGGGTTATCTAGAGGCTTGCGCTCATCCGCCCCGGTGTTGCCAAAGGATTTTTGCTGAACACGTACGTTGCCGTTGCCTCGTGTTTGCACTGGGCCAAGTGGTGCAATTCTGCTTTTCCGCTCGTTTTCATCGAACTGTGAGAAAATGGTTTGGCTTTGGCAAGACTTCTGCAACTGCCTGCAATCTGCATTTCGGAGAACAGACATGATTTATACAGCCCTTCACATTTAAAACTTCCTTTTTTCTTTTGAAGTTAGCTGGTATCTGCCTTCCACGTAATCTCCTCCCAAACTTGTGAGTTGGGACCCAAGTGAACGTGATTGTTGTAAAGGAAGGAGTTTGGTTGGGAGCTCAGGATTCTAAACAGCGGAGAGCTGGTGTTGTATGCAGCGGCAGCAACCCTGGCTCTTCATGTTTTCCTGGCGATTGATCGTACCCTGTAATTGTGGAGGACTCGAGGTTTCAGTGAGTGGAAGTTCCCTTTGGTGTTTGACATCCTGCCAATTACCCATTAGGGGGGTTCATTAGCAGCAGTCTGGAGATCGATAGGGGATTGGCATCCTACCAGTGCAACGCAACCCAGTGCTCTGCAGAGGCTGAAATAGTAAATTACGGATGGGGGAGCGGGGAGATACCTTTTGGGGAGCCTGGAGTGAGTAGTGAGACCCTCAGATATTTGGTAAATATATTTTTGAGGAGATTAGGGGAAAATCTGTCCTTTCCCCAGTGGGATGGGGCAGGGAAGTGGTGCAAACTGTAGTCCTGAGCAAACCGGTGACCAGCAGAATTGTTAGCTGTGATGTGTATTGAAATGCTGGTAAAAAAACCATTGGAGTGCAAAATATTTGCAAAGCACCTGAACATCTTCCCAACCACCAGAGCCGCTGTGGGTACTTGTAGCACATCCATCCCCAGGCCTGGGTGAAGTGCTGGGGGTGCAGGGAGCAGGTATTAAAAACTCATCTGTGGCTGTTTGGCAAACGCTTCTAAAAGCAGCCTGGACACGTTACCGATCTAATCTCAACACTTGTGCCACTGGTTTAGCAAGTGCGTTCCTGTTCTTGGGTGAAAGAAAATCGATGACATTTCAAATAGCAGGAACGCAGCAGTAGTAAAGGTGGAGTTTGTCTTCTCAGCTGCCTGCCTGCTGCTGCCTGATGTGAAATCTCTCTGGGACACGAGTGCTGCCTGCTTTGCGGTTCCGTTGCTGAAATACGTGCTGGGAGATCCTCACGAGCAGGTACAGCAGTGTAGGCTTAAGCCCTGTTTAAACAGATCAGATCTGAGCTCGATCCAGCCAGGCAGGGGCTAAAGTGGAAAATCACGAGACTCCTTCCTTGTGCATCCCCAGGATGGGAACATGGAACCCATGAAAATCAGGCCATGGGGTTCATGTTCTGTGTGAAGGGCTTTTTTCCTGGGGAATGACATTTTTCTTTTGGTTTAACCAAGCTGAAGGGAACCAGCTCTGCCTCGGTGTAACAGCACATATGGCCTAGGAGACCGTGGGCTGGCTGGGGTTGTGTTGGGTGACGGCGGTGGGTTTTTATTTCTTTTTTTAATGTCTTCAGTAGCAGGTCTGGCACTAAATGTAGTGATATTCTCCAAGGTGAATTTGGGTACTTAAGTATCTTGGCCTGAATAGAGGTATAAAAATAGAAGCCTACAGCAGTTTGATGCTTCTGCTGATCTTCCCTCTGAAGGAGGAGCCGCTGAATCACCCGCGCCCTCTTGGGAAGGGGGGTTGCGTTGCACCCTCGCTTCTCTGCAGCTCCCTCCTGGGGGTCAAGCCTGTATTTGGTGGCCAAAGGGTGATTTCTAAGAGGATTTGTGCCCCAATGATGGGCAGGCACTGGGAAGTTATCTCAAGCCCAGCGCTGGTAATCTGCTGTCCTTGTGTGAAATGGAGAAATAAACTCACAGTATACATTAATTTGGCAGCTTCTCTTCATGTGCTCCACAGCCTGTGTTAATGCTGCAGCGGAGGGTGCCGGCTGCTCTCTGCAGCCCGGCGGGAGCTGCGTGTTTGTGTCGGTTTTCTGTGTGCTGTGCTCCGAACGTGGAGGTTGTTTCTGGGTTTGCAACACCCATGAGTGGTGCAGCTCTGGGGGTTTGAGCTCCTCCGTGTTTGCTTCCCAGGGGACTCCCCAGCTGATGGGAAGAGCCTTGGGGATCCCCTGTGCAGCAAACACCCTGGGGATGAATGTCCCCTGCAGGGACACGGACCAGGCGGCCTTTGCTCAGCTCTTCGCCGTGTTCCTGCTCAGTTGTGTGGCCTGGAAGGCAGTAAGTGGCTGTTGGTGGCTTCTCCAGCCACGCCGCCGGCACAGCCTGGTGTGTCCTGGGCTCCGGGTGTCCAGCCAGGCTGGGTGGTGGCACAGGGCAGGGGTTCGTGGTGCTCTCATGGGGAGCTCAGTTCCAAGAGCATGTTCTAGGGCCACCCCGGAGGTGTCCTGTGTGGGCTCTGCTCGGTGCCATCTGCTGGCCCTGCTGGGCTGGACGGAAAGGACCCAGAGGTGGGTGGTTCTCAGGTGGTTCTTGTGGGTGCTCTGGGTCACTGGTGGTGCCTGGACAGTCGCACACATCGCAGCTGTGGGTACAGGCCTGGGTCTGTCGCTGCTTTTCCTTCTGCGTAGCCCCTACCTCCCACCCCTGCTGTCCTGTCCTACTGTCACCCCACAGACCCCTGGCCAGACCACAGATCCAGCCCTGTGTCCCCAGACAGCAGGTCCTGGCATGATGCTCCGGTGACTTTGGCACAAATGGGTCATCCTGGGGCTGGTTTGCAATGGGCTGAAATGCTGCTGGTGACAAGCCCAAGTAGAACTGGAGCTGAAGCTCCAATTGTCTTCAAATCTGGCTCTTCTGTGGTTTTGTATCTTATTTTGCCCCCCTCTTTTTTTTTTCTCTCTCCTTTGGAGTATTTTGCAGGCGGCTCCTGACCCGACACCGCTGCTGGGAGCAGTTGCTGTCAGCTTTAATCCATCTGCAAGACCTCTCATTTTCAGATGGAGACAAGTTCTGGCTGCTGTACTCCTGCTGTTGTAAAATAGCCTTGCCAGCCTCAGGACAAAGACAGTTTGCCAAGCGCTCGCTCATGCACAGATTCTAGTTTGGTCCCTCTCCCGATGTGGCAGCTCGTGGCCCAGGGAGAAGTTTGCCCCATGGTCTGGGGGCAAGGGGCAGCCATCACCATTGCATTGAGCAATTTTCCATGTAGAAACAGGAAAAACTTGGGTGTTTTTCATGCAGTCTCGTCAGCCAATTGTTGTTAGCAACCTCTAAAGGTTGAAAACTGCCACGAGAGGGCAGGAGCTGATGCTGCCGTTTCTAGTTTTGGCAGAAAGGGCTGCAAATCTCCGTTGCTAAGGGCCATCCAAACGTTTTTTTCTGGTTTGTGGAGGGTTTGATTCCCAAGCTGCTGCTCAGTCCATGTCCTTGTCTGTCTCCCTCCCAGGGTGACAGCAGGAAAACCCCCATGGGTGGGGGGTCCAGAGCTGCTCCCGACCACGTCCTCACAGGCTTCATTCCCCTCCAGCGGGTCTCACTCTGGTTTGGTGGCCTTGAAGCCTCCCCCTGTGTCAGGACACGTGTTGTGAATAAAAAGTTTTTTCCTGCCCGTCTTGAATTAGGAGGTTAATGGCCAATTTCACTGTCTGGGAGAGACTTAAGTGTAACGAAACAGGAGCTGCAGCACCAGCTGACATCCTCGTGCTGCCATCTGTGAGTGCTACACAGGGCTGGGAACTTAGTCCAGTTTTGAATAAAAGGGAGAATGATTAACTAATGAGCAGGGTGGTTCCAGCTGCCTGGAGAGTGGGCGAAGGGAAATTACTTTGAGCCTCGACTAGAGCAAGGCTGGGATTTGGCTGGTCTTAAAGCAAAGGCTCTTCTTAACCTTTAACACTGACTGCAAGGAACACTTACGGGTCATAAATCCCTTCCTTATTAATGTCACCCAGCAGCACAGCGTTGTGTCTGTCTTTAGTCCAGAGATTCTCTCCAGCGTGAAACAGCTGTAGACACTCTGCCGTGCCTGAGCACCAAAGACTTAAACCAGAGAGAGTTTTCCAGAAAATTAGAAAGGTAGCAGCAAAACTGTCTCTGGGAAGAGTGTGTGTTTGTGAGAGATATCAACAGTTCTCTCTTGGAACAAAGGAATGGCATTGAACTGAGGAAACGCTTAAAAACATCCCCGTGTCAGACCAAAAAGCTCCCACAAGCCAAACACAGGGAGGCCTTGAAGAAGGTACGTGAGGGTCTTAAAAACGTACTTGAAACACTGAGGGGGGAAAAAAAATGCCAAAACCCAACCCAGCCCAGAAAGAATAGGCAAAAAGCCCGAACAATGCAGGCAGCAGCATGGGATCTGCTTAGTCATGTATCTTAAAATACTGTTTTATGGAGTTCGGGATTATTTTTTTTCCCTCAAACCTTTGGTTTTCACGGTTTTCTTTCTTCTGAGTGTCCCCGCAGCTCGGCTGTGACTGGTGCCGCTGTGCAAACAGTCACTCTCGGTGCAGTGAACGTCCAACCACTCGTTTGAAACAGGAGCAATTCAGCAGATGGGCCGTAGCACCGCATGGCAAAGCCGCGTGTGAATAAACTCCCTGCGCCCCCACGGGCACAAAGTTTGGGCTTTATCTGGGTTTAACAAGATTCTCGTGACTAGAAACTCTGTTGTGCAGTTTTGCTCTAATTGGGGAGGCAGGTAACTGTGCTCAAGGGAAAAAAAGATATTTAAGCAGTTGTAGGTTTAATGTTTGCCTTTCAGGTATTTCAAACACAGTTATTTATCCTGCTACTGTAGCTGACTGCTTCCCAAATGCTTTTGAAAAGGAAACAAAATTCCTTGCATCTGCTCTGAGCCAACAGGAAATTCTTATTAGTTTGGATTCCAACGTGACTCAGTTCACAGATTACAACAGTTGCCAAAACAACTGGTGGAGGAGCTTACTGGAAGTGTCGAACCAACAAAAACAGGACGGGAAGAAAGTAAAAGACAAAAAAAATCAGCTGTGACCGTGTTTGGAAAAGTATTTGTAAATACTATAAAAGAAGCTAATGCTCACAGAAAAATTACAGTGATCACATTATCCTTTCAGAAATTATATTTATTCAATCACACTGCTCAGCATGAAATAACAACTGTCTCTGACTTTATTTGATACATGTCCTGGAGGCTCCGCAGTTCCTCTCCCTGTGTTATTACTTGTATTTCTACAGTTCCAAGGTCACTTACAGGGTGGTTTCACGCTAAGTCATTCTCACAGTCATCTCTTGGTACTTGCAGTCAAACACAAGAGATTACATGCCCAAATTTAAATATGACAGTGACTAAGCAATTAGTCATTTCATTGTAGCATACGCTGCTTTTGTACCTGTGAGAATTTCAGATCTGGGATGATTTAGGACTTAGAAACGTCTGCTCTGGTGCAAACAAATAAGAACCCAGCAGAACATCACTGTGCTGCTTTTTTACTGCTTTTCTTTTGATAAGAGAACCAGCTCAGGAAAGTCACGGTGCGTTATCTGTTATCTGTGTAATGTGCTGTCTGGACCGACTAAGCTGGGAGAAGCTCCTTTCTGCCCCTCCCTGCTCTCCTGTGCAGCTCAGTCCCTCTCCTACCTGATTTGGGGCTAAATGCTGCCTTACTGAAACTACTTTCTTTGCAGAAACTTTATTTTTAGTCAAGATCTGCAATTAAATGCTATTTGTCCTACCAGAATTTTTTTTTTAGTCTTCCTGAAGCTTGATGCAGAAAACCTGGAATGGAAAAGTCATCATCTTGTTCTAAATGCAAAAGCCCAGGTTGTTTCACTGAAAAAAAACCCCCAACAAACATGGAAAGGTTTGTTTTTACAGTGCCTGAGCTATTTTAATGAGTTGCACAAACTCTAAAGGACTATGTGGGGTTACAAAAACACCGTGCCGTTGCTTTTGCAGAGGCAAGCACATGGCACAGAGAAGTGTGTGTGCATTTCACTAGAATGTTTCCTGTTCCCTTCTTTTTGGAAGGTGTGGTAATTTCAATTTCCTATTTCTAACAAAAAAACAAACAAACAAATAAACAAATAACTTCACTAAAAAGAACTCAGTTTGCAATGGTGTTTTAAGCACAGGAAAACTGCTACAACTACAAACTTTCCTATTCTTTAAGTATATAAGTAGCACACAAAAGGCCGTTATAAAAAATATTTTGTTACAGATCTTATTTTGAGATAGTCTGATATTACTCATAAAAATGCTAAATCTTATCTGATGACATTAATTAACATAATACTTCAACCTGTATGCTTTCTGAAAGCATTATGCTCAGGTAATTATTCCAAAGCCTCACGGGCTTGTGTTTCTTTTGGAATAATGCTCTCAAGTGAAATTTTCTCAGTTTAGTCAACATAGTCATTTCCATTTGCCACAAAAAGCCCCTAAGTGTTTAACTTCTCTGTGAGCCATCGGACATCTCCGTTCCGAGTTCAATACTTGGGGATCCCTTCTGTGGGCACCAGGGAAGGGTTCTGCATGTCACTTGGGCTCATGTCGTAGCCCAACTTCTTCATATCTTTGGTCACCACGTTGAAGGAAATGGTCACAAAGCCTTGAGATCGCACCCTTGTTACTAGAAGAAGATGTAAATAAAGCTGGTTAAAGGAGGTTTTTGAATAGTTGTTGAACTCCTTACGTATCCAAGTAGGACTGTTCTCAACAGGAACAACTGGCCTTTTTTTCAACAGAAGTTAGATGGGCAAGTGCAGGTTCTGGTCAGGAGCTCCCAGGGACTCACCTTCTCTTCCTTCTCCCTGTGCCACCACTCTGGGGTCAGTGAATTCTGGACGTCTCCCTGTGAACCAACTTGGAGAAGAAAACAGAAAATAATTAATTGGATACATCCGCTAGTGTTTAGATTTGATACAGTTCATTATATGCATGTTAAAAAAAAAAAAAAAAACGGGAGGTGGTTAATGAGGCTCCAGCCTTTGTTTGCAGTAGGGTTTTGAAGACTGGTTCACTTTACTGCTGATCTACTTCGACCAAAGATAAGTTTTGTCTAAGGAAAATAAATGAAACCAATTTCATACACGTTATGTTAAATCCAAGAGCAAGAAGGACGTTTTTAAAAAAAAAAGTATTTAATTATTACCTTGTAAACTTCTGCAGCCTAGATGTGGACTCTGGAACAAACATGGCAATGGTTCTTGTGTGCCTAAAACAAACATGAGACACAGAGAACTTAAGAAGTGACCCAAACAGCACTGGCAAGATTTTTATATTTATAAAGGTACCAGAATTTCAGATACATCAGACCACTGAACATCTCAAAGTATAATACTTCACTTTCCACTAAGAAAGGGTTTGTTTGCATAGGAAGAGTGTATCTTCCTGAACTTCCAGTAGTGGGAATGAAAGCTTAGCACGTGCTGAGAGCGATGGGGAAGAGGTAATGTACCGTGCCTCACGTACCTGGGCTTTCTACATGCCCATTTTGACTTTACAGTTATCTACAGGATTACTGAAAATTATTTAATAACCAGGGGCTGCTGCTAAAAAATCTATGTTATTTGTACCAAACAGATAAGACATGATAAGGAGATATGGGAACATTTTTGTTTCTGAAACAACATAGTAACTGCAAAAAAAAAATCTGTTTCAGGCCTGGCCAGGTTGTCACCTCACCTGCCGGGTGTGAAGGGAACGTGAACAGCTCCATAGCCTCTGACCACATCGTTCCCAAAAAAGTCCGGTCCGTAGACGCTCACCACAATCTGTGGCCCTGCAAACAAAGTGGGTGTGAGAGAGGTGCCCGGTCTGCACGCCAGATCCCAGCTCCCAGAGCACTCACAGCCCGAGGGGTTGGTGCTCTTGAAGGTGATGTCGATGGGGAAGTTCCAGACGAGCGTGGTGGGCGAGACGTCGCTCGTGGAGGTGATCTGGGAGATTCCCTCCTCCAGGCCCTGCGGGGAAAGAGGGCACGAGCCAGGGGCTGCGCTGAGCCCGTGCACACACACTGCCAGAGGGTCTGGCTGGTTTCAGGGGCGCACGACAAGGTCTTACCGCTGTGGGGACCCAGTCCTGGCCATAGACGAAGCAGAACTTGCAGTAGAGATCGTCAAATCCGGGGAACTGCGGGAGAGAGTGAAACAGAGAAATAAACTTAACAGCAGAGTCAGTTATACTGTTAAGCAGCATTCTTTATTTCATCAGTGCTGGGGATCATCCTCCATAAGTGCTCCAAAGGCCGGATGCTCTTGCATTGCTTATATTCACATAATTATTATTTATGCATTACAATTTTTGAAAATTTTGACATACATCTATACTAAAAAAAATTTATTAATTTAGTTATAACTGTTTAGTTTCTTACTTACAATACATCTATTAATTACTAGTTAAATATAAACTAAGCACTCTGCTTCTAAACAGTGTATTACTTAATCTTCTGTCTCCCTCTTGTCATGCAGAAGGATCTAAAACTTGAAAAATATCCCCTCATTTTGCAGGTGGTCAGAAAGCATTTATCATGTCAATTGGCTAATGATGGGTATGTCTTTTGTAACTTAATCACAGTATACATTAATTTAGCAGCTTCTCTTCAAGAGGGGATGTGTTGGTGGGAGCTGGGGAAGGGGCTGGAGCACAAGTGTGATGGGAGCGGCTGAGGGACCCGGGGGTTCAGCTGGAGAACAGGAGCTGAGGGGAGACCTTCTGATCTCTGACCTGCCTGAAAGGAGCTTGGAGCCAGGGGGGGTCGGGCTCTGCTCCCCAGGAACAAGCGCCAGGACCAGAGGAAACGGCCTCAAGTTGCGCCAGGGGAGGTTGAGGTTGGATCTGGGGAACAATTTCTTCCCCAAAGGGCTGTGGGGCATTGGAACAGGCTGCCCAGGGCAGTGCTGGAGTCACCATCCCTGGAGGGGTTGGACAGACGGAGATGAGGTTCTCAGGGACATGGGGCAGTGCCAGGGCTGGGGCAGCGGTCAGACTCGATGATCTTCCAACCAAAACGATTCGATGACTCCGGCCGGGACCGGGCTCTCTTAGGGAACCGAGGCCCGGAGCAAGGCCGCGCTACAGGGCCCGCGCCGCTGAGGCCCCGGCCGGGCTGTGTCCCGGGGTACCGGGCTGTGTCCCGGGGTACCGGGGTACCGGGGTACCGGGGTACCGGGCTCCCCGCCCCTCCGGGGGCCCGCCGCCGCCGCCTCCCCGCCCCGCCGCGCTCACCTGCCCGCTCTCGATCTGCCCGTTCACCGCCAGCAGGAAGACGCTGGGGCCGCCGGCGGCCGCCATGGCGGGGCCGCGCCGCTGCGGGGGGCCGCGCTCGGCCGTTGCCATGGATACGGACGGGGCGGCGCCCGGGACACAATTCCTGGGCGGGCGGCGCTTCGCGGAGCGCCCGCTCTAACGGGCTTCCCAAACGCGGGCGAATCGCCCCAAAACGCGGGCGGACACCCCCGGCAGCAGCCGTAACCCCCTCCCCTGCGCCTCTCGAGCCCCTCCATGGCTGCCCCACCAGGCCACCCATGGCCACTCTCCGCGTTTATTCTTCATACTGAGGAGAAGCTGCTAAATTAATGTGTCCTGTGATTAAGTTGCAAAAGACACACCCATCATTAAATAATTGACCTGAGATAAATGCTTTCTGACCACCTGCAAAACGAGGGGATATTTTTCAAGTTTTAGATCCTCCTGCATGACCAGGGGGAGACAGAAGATTAAGTAATACACTGTTTAGAAGCAGAGTGCTTAGTTTATATTTAACTAGTAATTGATAGATGTATTTTAAGTAAGAAACTAAACAGTTATAACTAAAATAATTATTTTTTAGTATAGATGTATGTAAAAATTTTCAAAAATTGTAATGCATAAGTAATAATTATGTGAATATAAGCAACGCAAGAGCATCCGGCCTTTGGAGCACTTATGGAGGGTGATCCCCAGCGCTGATAAAATAAAGAATGCTGCTTAACGGTAGAACTGACTCTGCTGTTAAGTCTATTTCTTCGTTTCATACCACCTCATATTTTAACCTTTCCATATATATATATTTTCTTTTTTAATATTAAGAGCCCAACAAGCTCTTTTTAAAGCGCAGCCAGGGGCTGGGGCCTCCTCCAGGCCTTGGCCACTAGATGTTGCTGCCGGCCGGGCTGAAGCGGCTCCATCATCACCATAGGCTGTTTTCCAGGGAAATAAGGCATTTGGGATCGGGGAAAATGGGGCATTTTGTGCTTTCTGGGGAGTTGCCCTTGTGAGCAGAGGGAGAGGCTGGCGGGGCCCTTAGTGCCCCAGGTGATGGTTCCTCTGGGTGCACATCGTTTCTCGTTAAGTCTGGACGTGGCCACACATATGGTGGGAAGGTAAATGGGATGGTGTTGGCTTAATTAGCCTGCTCTAATTAAAAGGAGGGGGTGAGTTTTGTGAAACGGAGAAATTGCAGCAGAGTCAATTCTACCGTTAAGCAGCATTCTTTATTTTATCAGTGCTGGGGATCATCCTCCATAAGTGCTCCAAAGGCTGGATGCTCTTGTGTTGCTTATATTCACATAATTATTACTTATGCATTACAATTTTTGAAAATTTTTATGTACACCTATACTAAAAAGAAATTTATTAATTTAGTTATAACTGTTTAGTTTCTTACTTAAAATACATCTATTAATTACTAGTTAAATATAAACTAAGCACTCTGCTTCTAAACAGTGTATTACTTAATCTTCCGTCTCCCTCTTGTCATGCAGAAGGACCTAAAACTTGAAAAATATCCCCTCGTTTTGCAGGTGGTCAGAAAGCCTTTATCATGTCAACTGGCTAATGATGGGTATGTCTTTTGTAACCAAATCACAGTATACATTAATTTAGCAGCTTCTCTTCATTTGTGTGTAAAGAAGGCAGACGAACGCGCTGAGGCTCTGCAGAGCTGAAACTGCTGGGTTTTGCCGACCAGGTCTCGCCGTTTCCCCGCAGAGGTTCGATGTGATGGTGCTGGGCCACCAGCTTCATCCCTTCGCCTCCTTTCTGCATCTGAGACGATGCTCCCCTCGTTAGGAGCGACCTGAGGGGTATTTAATTACCCCCAAGATACAGCCTTGTGTGTTGAGAGGGATGTGTGTTTATAGTGGACTGAAGGTAAAGATCCATTACACTTTATGCTGAAAAATACCTCCTGTGTTCCACTAGATGTATTTTCTGGCAATATCTATTTCAACTAGATTTTTCGGGTGGTTTTTTTTGGTTGGTTGGTTGGTTGGTTTTGTTGTGTTTTTTTGTTTGTTTTTGTTTTTTTTATTGTTGTTGTTGGGTTTTTTTGAATGTTCAGCAAACAAATTGGCCAAGAGAAGCATGGGAGAAAATCAGGAGGGATAGGAGGGAATGGCTGAAACTTTATCCTTTCTCCCCCGCCCCTCAGAAATGCTTTGGAAAAAATAATTCGTTTGAACTGAAAATTATCGGGGGGGAAAATAAACCAGTTCTTGACCAGCTGTCCGATGCACCTAGCAAGGCTGTATAACTAACACTTTACTTGGCTACCAGCTACCTAAGAGCCAATTCTAGGGGGTTTTTCTTGCCTGGCAAGTGATATACAGGTGCTGGAGGAGTTGATATCAGCACCAGGAGACCTTGCCCATGACAGGGAGAGGTCAGGGTGGTTATTCGGCAGCAGTGAGTCATCTGTACCTGTCTCCTCCTGGTCATAACGAGACCTTTTTTCTCTCCTCCCTTGCGTGCCAGTCGTGTTCTAATTAGCTGCATTTTTAATCTTTATGAGTAGCATGAAATCCCAAGCAAGGAAGTGTTGGAAAACTTTATTAATGATGCATCAGAGAGTTTGATTTCCAAGCACAATGAAAACTCGCGGATCGCGGTGGCTCCACGGGTGTTATTTAATTATGTTGCTGTTGTTTCTCTTGGCCGTGTGAAATGCTCACCTTTTCTCTGGGACCTGCCCTGAGCCTGTGATATGTGAAGGGACGGAGGGGAATCCTCCCTGGGGTGTTCGGGGCTCTCCTCGTCCTGGGAAAAGCTGTCAGATGGTGACACAGCCGCTGGTGTGTCCCTGGTGCCCATCACCCCGTCTCTGGGCTCCTTTGGTGTAATTGCCATAACTGTAGAGCTCTTGATGCTGCTGTCGGGGACAGAGAGCGCTGGAAATTCCTGTGCTGCAGGGAAATACCAGAACTCAGGTACTTTGTCCCCGTTACGTCTTTAAGAATGATTAAACCAACCTCAGGGCTGATTTACAGTTTCTAACCAGCGCCCGGGGAAGTTGGGCGAGACAGAAGTGACAATGCCGTGGCACAGCGGAAAAGTTCATTTTTGATCCCAAATATTTACGATCAACACCTGCTCGATGGCCGGTGCGATACATTTTATGGTGTCGTTAATCAGCATTAAACCAGTTTTATTTTTGGACTGTTTGCACAGCGCTGCCTGACTCATCCTGGCCCTTGGAACAGCCTCGGCTTCTGTGGCCGGAGCAATTCCCTCCCGCTGCTCAAACCAAATCGGCCTGGAAGGACGATAATTCTCCTGACATCCAACGACACAGCGGCGGAGGATGTTCTTGCTGTAATTCTTGCTGAATATGTTTTCCCAGACACTTATTTTAGTGGGAAGGTAATCGGGCAAAGGCAGGTGGGGTGAATATCTGCATTATGTGTCTGAAGGCTGCGAGGCAGCGGGGAAACGAGGTGCGAGGTGGTGGCTGCACCAGGAGGGTCCCCGTCACCTCTGCCGGGACGGGGGGACACATCGTGCTTTGCAACCCAGGCGTGAACCCCAGGAGCTTCGCTCCGTCCTCAGCCCAAGCGCGTTTTACCAACGTCCCCCGAGAGCAGAAAAGCCGGGCAAAAACCCAAAGCGGACATTTCAATACTCGATATTCTGCTCCCCCCTGTTACGCTGGGTAATTAAGCAGGTTGGGGTCCAGCTCTGATGCCCCCGGCAGAGCCCCGCTGGGTACGGGCGGTGTCGCTGCCAACCTGCTGTGAAATGCCCGCTCTTCTATGAAAAATCAATTTGTATTGGCACTTGTTACCATTTGTGAGATTTTTTTTTTGTTGTTGTTGTTAATGAGGAAAATTAATTAGTGCCTCGGTCTGAGCCAGTCGGAATAAATTAATGTGCTGGCAGGAAGGGGGAGAGGGCGAGGAGGGCTGGGGGAGCTGGTGTCCGGTGGGGTGTGTGGAATAAAGGCAATAATCAGGCTCTGGGGGGGACAGGGGAAGGGAAGCTGCGTTTTTTTGGGGGTGACTGGGGCGGGAGGGCCCCGTTGTGCCCCGGCAGCTGCAGCAAACCCCGGAGCCGTCACCACGGGCCTTCGGCAGCTTGTGCCTCCGAGTGGGGCAAGGCAGGATAAAAAATAAGCTGTTTCAATCAAATATTCAAATAATTAATGTGGTTTCTTTCCTGCGGTGTGACCTGAGGGTCGCTGGCATTTCCTCCTTTATTCCTGGGCAGCAGAGAGACATGTGGAGATGCTTAAAAAAAACCCCAAAAAGACGCAGAGATTTCAGCCCCTCGGTCGGTGCTGCTGGTGTGTGGCTCTGGGAGGCTGCGCTAAAACTGCTAATTAAACCCCCTCGTACGGAAGACGCGATGGCCCCAGCCATTAAAACACAACCACGTATTTAAAGCGTAATAGAGAGGGTTTAATGGATAAAGTCAATTTAATTATTCATCCTAAGAAAGCTTGTACAAATATCGAATGCTTATTAGTATTCATGCGACCTGTATGATCTCGCGGCACTGACAGATTAAAGGTTGTCTCTGATTGCACTGGGATGGAGTCAGATTGGGTTGTGTTTGGGTTTCTTTTCTTTTTTTCTTTTTTTCTCCCCAGCCTGACTAAGAGAATTTCAGATCGATGCCGTCTGAGATTTAACCTTGATCAGAGACCATCTGAAGGCTCTTCAAGTCACTTAGAGCTGGTTTCCTCTGCCCCTTCCTCAATATGATCGTTTTTAATCCTCATTTGATCCCGGCTCCTCAAAAGCTGCTGAACTGGCTCTGGGCAAGCCTGGCCTAACGCTGCGTCCCTGTGGTTTTGCTCTAACTGGGAGCGCTGGGACAGAGTCTGGTGACAAATGGCTGAATTGGCATTAAAAATGCAAAATAGAAATCGATCCAATTAAATAATGACTTGCATTTACCCGCTGCTTTTCACTTTTCACTGATCGTAAGCTACGTAGCCTTTGTATGTAACCCTGGTGGAAATTGCTTAACGTGGCAGAGATTTGATCAGCAGAAAAACGAACCCTGGTGATGTGATGTTCCTCCGTGCGGTTGCTCATGGGCAGGTGTGGGCTGAGGACACGGCACCGGGGTTTTGTGCCCGTACGTCCAGGTGATTGTCCCCGGAAGAGACATCAGGGAGCAATTCACGGTCACTAGCTGGTCTTGGAGAATTCAGGTGGATTCTCCCCACACTTGTCCGTCAGCTGCAGATGGATCGTGGCTGCAGCGCACGCCCCTCGGCCCCCCATGAGTTTGGGGAGATACTTTGGGAAGGTGCTGGGAAAAGGCTCTTTCCTTTTGTCCCCACTCCGGAGCAGGAAGGAGCAAATGTCTTTTAAAGTTATTACTTTTTTTTTTTTTTAAAAAAAGCTTTATAATTGAAGTTACAAATACTTTTTTTTTTTTTCCCAAAGCTTAATAATTGAAATTTAAAAAACCAAGAGACTTGCCCTCCTCTGCTACCCCCGGCAGCAGGACAGCTCCTCAGGAAGAGCTGCCTGATTTTCTTCATAATTATTATAATAAACTCCTTCCCTGGCAGCAGCTTGCTCAAAAAAAAAAAAAACCCATTTTGGTTTCAACAAATTACATCTTTATAAAGGAGATGGTTCATAATATAAAACCCGCTCCTGGCACTCGCTGTGTATTTTGGGTGCTCGCCACAGGTTTTTCGTCCTGCAGGACATGCCCGTCCTGTCCTGTCCCTGCTCCTGGCCGGGTGACAGGCAGAGAGAGCACCTCTTCTTTTCCTCACTTTACATTTCTGCTAGCATGAAATAAAATAATAATAAAAATAAATGGCCCCTTGGCTGCTTTTTACCCAGCTGGAGCCTCATTTAATCCACTGCAAGCTGTGGTTCCTGCTGCAAAATCGAGGCTTTGGCACCTGCATGTTGATGTCCCCGATATTCAGCCAGCTCACACCAATGTGGTGCTGGCCGTGGCTTGGGGCCACAGGAGGGGAAAAAAGGAGAAAAAAAAAAAAAAAAAAAATCTGAATTAATCCTCAACATGCCGCTGTGTCCTCAAACCCTCTGACTGTGCCACAAGCCACCTCTGTCACCACCAGCCCCACCACCCCGCGGCGAGAGGCTTTTCCTCCAGCTCCGGGGCGCCAAGAAGGGGGATTCGGGTGCAGGGGATCGTTCCCAGCAAAACGAAATAATTCCAGCAGTAATTACACCCTGAGCAGCTGCAGGTGCAGCCTCTCCCATCACCCGCGGACACACCGTGACGTCCCGGGCAGGATCCAGCCCACGCCGGGGACTTCACCTCCTTCCTTCCCATCCATCTCCTGCTGAAACCGCAACACAAGGAGCTCATCGTCATCCCCAAAGCGCTATTAATAGTGACTTTTATGGGGCTTTTCTGGAATTCCTTGCTATCCCACCGAGACAGAGTAATTATTTACAATAATCCCAATGACTCTTAATTACAGCGGCGCGGGTGCTCGGCGGCAGCGGCACGAAGCTGCTCGACATCTGGCGGCTCTTGCGGGGAGGGACTCGCCGAGCGGCTCCCAATGCCACGAACGGCACAAAGTCAGGCCAGGCTTCCAGTTTATACAGTTTAATACATGTGAAACAAGATACATTTCCTTTAGAGTAATGGATGCATAAATAACAGAAGATATATGTGAATGCATAAATATGAAGCGGCATGGAACGAGCCAAACAAAAAGACTGTTTTAATTTTTTTTTTTAATATTTTTTTTTTTTCCCGTTTTTGTCTTTTTGCCGCCAGCGCCCAGTGATCCGTCCTCGCGACGGAACCGTTGTTGCTTTTATTTAGCATCAGCTTTCCATGGTGAAGCTGTCCCGTGGTGACAGGGCCTGGATGAGGGGTGGGGAGGGGGCAGGGACCCCAGGCTAAAAAAAAGAAAAATCAATCCCAAAAACTGCAAAAAAAAGACAAGGAAAAAAAAAAAGAAAAGCGGTGTTAACAGGTGACCTGAATTCCTCCAGAGGCTTCTCCGTGGGAGCTGGTGACGTGTCCACGGGGGGTGCGGAGGGGAGGCCGACAGCGAGAGCGCGGGCGGGACGGTGACGGTTTCGGAGGCGTTTCTGCTCTGAGGGGGACAAACCATGAGCTGAAAGGCTCACGGAGGGCATCACCTAAGACAGCTCTTTATACCTTTACATACTGTATCAATAATTTACTTTGAACTGCAGTAAACAAAATACATTTCTTAAATAATTTACTATTTATTTGTTTTTCTTTTTTTTTTCTCTCTGTAAATTTAACTTTTTCCTTTTTTTCATTTTTTTTTTTTCATTGTAACACAAGAAACCGTGTTTGTGCACATTAGTTCAGATTATTGCGACATTTAACCTGAATTTCAGTTAAAAAAGGAAAAAAAAAAAGCAACAGGACAGTTGTACAGACAGGAAGAATGAATAACTTATTATTGCACTGGCTACAATTCAGTAGTGATTTGGTTTTTTTCTGTAGGTAGAACAACCTCTAAAGTACAAAAGAAAAATGAGAGAGACGTCTAAAGCATCAGCTGTGAAAAGAAGCTGGTGGGATGATGGTGGAGGGAAGGAGAGGAAAAAAATGAAAGCAAAGAAAGAAGAGAAACATTTGGAAAACAAATGGCTGGAATAATTAGTTCCACGTAAAACCCAAGAAAACACCACCCAGTTGCGGAGTCACATGTAATGCAAAAACCAGTATCGTTTCTCTATAAAAATATGTGCATTATGAAGAGAGAGTTTTTGTGGGTATATTTTTTTTGTCTTTTTTTTCCTTGTTTTGTATCTCACAAATACATTATTTCTATTTATATAACTGCTGATATACAGACAATATACAGCTCCCATCTCCTGGGCACTCCTGCGGAACGTGACATCTCCAAAAAGGTGCCTTGTTAAAAGTTGAGCATCTTTAATAAAAACCCAAAGCCAACAAAACAACAAAACCCAAAGAGAATCCCCCAAATCCCAACCGCCACCACCTCGAACCCGAATCAATGTGATTGAGGCCACGGAGCGGGGTGGGAGGAACAAAGCGACCCCCCTGAATTGACTCCACCTTCCCTTTAGAAAAAAAACCCCAAACCGCTTTGCAAATCTGCTCCCCCCACCCCAAACCCCATCACTGTTTCATCCACCTGTTTGTTTGGTTTCCTTTAAATTTTTTTTTAACTCCTTTTTTTCTGTGTGTGTGTGGGTGTTTTTTTGTTTGTTTTTTTTTTTTTTTTTGCAAACCTCCACAGCGCTTAAGAACAAGTGACTGCGAGAAAAAAAAAAACAAAACAAACGACCTAAATGAACGAGAGAGCAGCCACCCCCGGACCTGCGGCCACTCAATCCCTTCAGTTCGCAAACCCACGTTGGTGTCAAGCCCTTGAGACCCCCCCGCTCCCCCCTCCCAGTCAGCTATACTGGGTCATCTATGTCTTCTTCTGTTGCGACAGTCACGGGGACCAAGTCCTGCTTGCGGAGGGGGCTCTTTGCGCCGCCCAGGAGCTCTTTGCTTTTCTCGCTGTTGCTCCACTGAGTTTTTAAGTGATCCATTTTTTTCAGTTCGGAGGCGCCGGGGTCCGGCGCGGACTGTCCGCTGTCCAGGAGGAGATCCGAGAGGCTGCTCGAGGAGCTGCCGTCCAACTGCTCGAAGGAGAAGTTGGGGATGGTGAGGTGCTCCCCGCGGCACGGGGGCTGGCCCCGCCGCTCCGTTTTGGAGCCCGGTTCCCCGGGCTGGCTCTCCGCGAGCTCCAGGGACTCTCGGTACGCCGGGAACTCGCAGGACGGGGTCCGTCGCCGCAACATGCTGTTCTCGGAGGGTTTGGTGCGCGAGGCCGCCCCGCCGTCGTCCTCCATAGGAGGATCTATAGAAATGCAGGGCGGGCTCATCTTCTTCTTCCTCCGGGCTCCGTGGATGTACTCGGACTCCGTCTGAATGTGGGCAGGGGAGCGCTGCTTGTCCTCGGCCGCGTCCTCGAAGTCCCTGTCGCCGATGGAGGGGCAGATCTCGATGGAGTGTCGCCTTTGGTCGTCCGCCCAGCTGGGCTTGGTGAGGAAGCCCTTCGGATCGATGCTGTAAAACTTCTTCAAGTCTTTCTCCTTGTTGCTGCCCCCGGAGAGGCTGGTTGTGCTGCAGTTCTTGAGGGGCGCTGGAGATGGGGCTGGGGAGACGAACGGCGAAGTCGAGCGGCTCCCAGCGTTCGAGTGTTCCCCTCCCCAGTCTTTGGCCGAGCTGTTGATGTGCCGAACCTCCTCGTCAGCCAGGTCGGAGGACTCGAAGAGGCCGCCGTCGGGGCCGGGGTGGCTGCTGTCCGGGCTGGGTGGCCGGCTGGGGACGCCGTGCTGGCCGCGGCTGTGCTTCCGCGCCAGGGTGCCGGGGTGGCGGTGCGGGGAGGCCGGGGGGGACAGCGGAGGGGTGCCCGGGAGGGAGGCGGCTGTGGGATGGTGTGGGCTGGGGTTGAAGGTGCTCTGAGGATGCTTTGGGGACGGTAGCGTCTCTCCAGGCTCTGCTTGCAGGCTGTCCTTGCGCTCTGGAGCATGCCCGTCCACGGAGTCCGTTCGAATGGCCTCCTGGAAGGTGAGGCGAGAGAGAGATGGGGAGAGAGCCTGGGGATCTGCTGGGCCAGCGGCACTGCCGGTGATGGAACATGGCATGTGGCAGAAGGGTTGGTGGGTCTAACGCACCCCGCACCACTCCATCATGCCAGCCCCCGTCAGACCCTCCCTCTACAAGACACGGTTTTATCAGCAGACAAACCCACAGCCTAGATATGCAGGTCTTTTATCTGTGGGGCCCTTCTGCGCAGGCTTGGCTTGGTCTAAATTAACACCAAATCATAGAATCGTAGAATAGTTTGGGTTGGAAGGGACCGTCCCAGCCCCCCCAGTGCCCCCCCTGCCATGAGCAGGGACATCTGCACCAGCTCAGGTTGCTCAGAGCCCCGTCCAGCCTGGCCTGGGATGTCTCCAGGGATGGTTCATCCACCACCTCTCTGGCCAACCTGGGCCAGGCTCTCCCCACCCTCAGGGGCAACAATTCCTTCCTCATGTCCAGCCTGAATCTCCCTCCTTTAGTCTAAAACCATCACCCCTTTTCCTGTTGTAACAGGCCCTGCTAAAAAAAAAAAAAAAAAATCTGTCCTCATCCTTCTTACAGGCTCCTTTTAAATACTGAAAAGCTGCAATAATGTCTCCCCAGAACCTTCTCTAAATCCAAATCCTGAGTCAGTGTAACCTGTCCAAGGTGACAGGTTGTAGTGCTGACTGCAGGATTCTCACAGCACTGGTAAAATTGAATTTGGCATCTTCTCTCTATGCTTTAGCGATTCTTTCATAGAGCAGTACCCCCACAAAGATGAAAGTAGGTAAAAAGGGCCTTCCCCTGTGTGCTACTAGCTCAGACTGGAGTGTATTAAAATTTATGTCACCAGAAATGTTTTGTTTTAAAAAGGGGAATTCTACTGTCAGCTCCAAGAAAAGAAACCCAAGAGGGGCCTGAAAAAGAAGGGAAGGACCCAGGTGACTCCGACAGCGTTTACCTCTGCAGGCTCTTGGCCGCTCACCTGTCTGCACAGCAGTTTGTTGAGGGTCGGAGATCGAGGCGCGAGGTGGTGGGGAAGGACCTGCCAGCGGTCACGGCCCTCGTGGTTGGGAGAACGGAGCGGCAGGAGCAGGGACTCCGCTGGGACTCGCAGGGAGGAGCACGTTCCCACGGGCTGGGAGCGGACGGACGTGATGGACCCTAAAAAACAGACACGGAGCAGTCAGTCCCACCGCTGGCGCGGGGCTGCGAAGGTTTGGGGCAGAACTGGTACCCACAGATGCCAGGAGGGGAGCAAACACAGGAGAGGAAAGGAAAAGCCTGTCTGGTCTGGCTGAAATCATGAGCAGTGCCCAGATTAAAAACCAGGGGTTGCTTGGCCTGTCTCCTGCTTTGAACACGGGGCCATCTCTCATCAGGGAGGACACAAGTGAGGTCTCCTTTGCAATTCAGCGGCATCGTACGTGGCTCTGCCTGCTCCACGATACCGCCTGTTACAAACTTTACACTCACAGCCTCTGTTTTCTGTTCCAGGTAACAGGAATCTCCTCTTGCAGTGACACTGGGGGTGGATGGCGGCCACCAGGACCTCGTGGCAGCAAACGAAGGGCAGGAGGGGACAGTTCTCCCAGAGGTGACACCACTGACATGCACAGGGTGGTTTGCCATGAATTACAGCCCCAACGCTACCACTACCATCTGTCCACGAGGAACCTTGGCTGAACATGGTCCCATCAGCAGCACAGAGACCACCCGAAGTGCCCTGCCAGCCCCCGAGCTCACATATCGGGCAGGGATTATTCTCCTCCTGAAGGCTCCCAGTCCCCTGGCTGAGTCTAAAGGCAATCCCTCCTCCCCAGCCCCTTCGTGGTGCTGCTTTCCTGCAGTTCTGCCTTGTTTGAAAGATCTTTTGCTTTTTTAAAAAAATTTTTCTGGCTGCAGGATTTATTGTCCTCATTAGCTTGAAACCCAACGTCTGTTTCTGCCTTGCTGCTCCATGTTAAAAACACAGCTATCCATCACTTCAAGAGATCTCGCCCAGAGGTCAGGGAACTTGAACCTATGACAAAAGCCATCCAGACAGATTGCAGTTGCATTTCGGAAAGAGATTTGTTGTCGGGAAGAAAGAAAAGTTAGTGTTTAATCATTTTTCTTTTGGAGCTTTTCTCCAGAACATCACAGAAAAAGCAGCGAGCTTCCCCCCTAGCTCTTTTTTGGGCTCTCCTACAGCCAGAGTTTCAGACCGAGTCTGTGCCGTCCATGTGCTAATCCAAGCTCTACAAAATATTCTTTATGATGCAGAAAAACTTTGTTGTAAAATCAGTTGCAAACATGGTCATAAAATCAGCCTCCCGTGCTCTCCTCCCTGTCCTTTGTTGGAATTTCCTTCTGTTGGAAACTTTCCATCTAGCTCTCGTATAGGAAACCAAAAACCCCTTGGAATTGCATACTCAGGAACACTGAATATCTCTGGATTTGTAGATTTTTTTCTCTTGTTTTTATAGTAAATCAGGAAACTGCATCTAAGACCAAAATAATACAAGATCTGATCGTCTCACAATATTTTCACTGTGTAGTCACCGAAGTACTGGGAGGAGACCAGACATCCTTAACTGCCATTGGGAGGTCCAGGAAAGCACAAATGTGAGTCTCCACGAGCTCAGTTTTACTTGCACATAACTCATGGGACTGTGACTGAAATCAGAGTTGGGTCAGCTCAGAAGCAGTGCAGCTCTGGGTGATGTTGGTTGGATGCATCTACCAGACCAGGTAAAAATTAAGTTCCATTGCTCAAGTGCTCTTGGACAGAAATTTGGGAAACATGAGAAAATTCTTGTTCAGCCCTTCCCAACCCTGCCAACATCACAGCAGTTTTATACTGGTATAAATCCTGATTTACACCCACTACAGAGATGAAAACCATCCCCAGTAGTCAAGCCATGAAACTCAACCTGTGTTTTCTTTGCTTAGCAAAGAATTTGCAGGTGAAATAATAATAAATACTGAGCAGAGAACATTAACTGGTATCCGGAGAGTTTGAACAAATATAGAGTTACTTCACCCAAGGAAATCAGAGCAGATCTTGCCAGCCCCACCAGGGTTTGCAAACCCACAACTCATCTGTCCAAGGGGTTCTTGCATTTCAAACAACGTCGCATCAAAGGAAACTGGGCTGCTAAGTTCTTGGGAGCCACTCAAGAAGCACACGCGCTTTTATTTAGGGAGGCAGATATTTTCTTTCTTATTGATTTCCCCTTCAAACCAACTTGCACAATAAAAGAGATAGAAAGGCATTTTAGGGGAAATGTGTTTGGTGCAGTTGGGTAAATGCATACTCAAAGGCTCTGCGTAGCTTCTGATTTTCTGACCGCGGGGCCTCTGCACAAGATTCATTATAAGGCCAGGCTGGGGAGGCACCGGAGAGTGGTTTCTAATCTTTATGCTCCCAAAGAAACCCCTGCATCTCTGAAGTCAATACACCGTGCTAAAAAGATACTGCTCTGAGACTGCCTGAAACAATAGCTGTACAGGAGCTCTGGCAGGAGGTAACGCCAACTCCGGCTTTTATTCACGTTGGTTTTATTGATTTGTAGTCATGACGTCAGGGCTGATCACTTCAGGAGAAATGTGCAGCTCCTGTCCTTTCCCTCAGCCAACAGCCCATCCTCGAGACCCCCGACACGGCTCGGGAGCCCCACTTCTGTCCCCCAGAACACCCCAGCCGCCAGCGCTCTCCTGAGAAAACATGGTGATGTGATGAAAACACAACATTGTGCAGCACGTGGGAAACCTCAGTGATGTTGACGGTATCAAATCGAAGCAAACCACGTTCGGCACGCGTTGCTTACCCCCCATGTAACCCCCACGTGTAACCCCCGCCCCATGGTTTTGGGTAGGAGGAGGAAGGGAACACTCCACGAGCGGTACCTCTCTGGGATTTGCAGGGGTACGTCTCCATCTCCACCTCGTGGAGGGGGAAAGGGGCTTTTGCTGGCATCACCGGCCGGAACATGTAGCTGTCGTTGGGCAGCGAATGCATCCGCGAAACGGAGATCTTGCGAACCGTCAGCAGGTTTTGAGCGTCCTGTGGCCTCAGGGAGGCTGCACCGCCCTGCGAAGCAAAGACACGGGGTCAGTCAGCATCTCGGGGGAGAATTTACAGCGATCTCCTTCTCGTCTGCTTTTTGGTTTAAAACCTCGTGCGGACGTTCATCTTGGCATCTTACAGAGAGTCTGCAGCCCTGGTGGGACAGCAAAGCTCTGCCGTGCTGGCTGAGCGAACAGCTCAGGTTGCGGCTGGAGTAAAATGAGCCATCAATGACCCACCGCTAAGGCAATTAATTCTTGGACACCGCAGAGAAAAATTAAGGTCCAGGAAAATGGAGCCCACTCTAAACGCATGAGAAAAATTAGCATGTCTCACACTGTTCTGCTTGGATTTGCCCAGGGATGCTCTCAGCCCGGCCTGGTGGTGATGCCCTTCTCCTCAAAGCTTCTCTGGGCAAAACTGGCCAGTCCTCGGCCACGCTGAGCGAGGGTACCAAGCGTTTCTGGAAATTCACGTATTGTCTCCCCAAAACACACACACAGGCAGACATTTAAACATACACGCTAACACCGCTGCAAACCCTGCAGCCTCCCTCCCACAACACGGAGCTTTTTGGGCACCACTGGCCCCAGAAGAGGAAAACAATATGGCAGGAGGCAGAGGGAAGGAAAAGACACCGCGACAGCACGTGCGTGGGTGTGGAGCCTATTTGGGGGCAGAAAAGGGATTTCTCTGGGTTTGGTCTCGCTGTGAAACGGGTCTGTTTGGAAATGCCTGGACAGAGCAAGTCACAACCTTAAACACGACCCCTCACTGCTTCTCCGAGGCCCTTGCCACTTCAGGCAACTTATAGCGAATTTATCCCAGGGTCTTAGGAAGCATTAGGGACACAAACAACGTCCCTGCGATGCTGATGGAGCAGACGTGAGGCCACGACTTGGCCAAGCCTTGGGGGAGCGGGAGCCCTTGGACCTGCGACCTGGCTCCCAGCCCCGAGGTTTTGGTCCTAGACACACCCCCCTCGCAATTTACCACGTTATCTAAAGTACGACTAATCGCTCTGGTTTTCCTTCAATGTCGGCCTCCCAGTGACTGACTGAAAACATTTTCCCAGCTGCACGTCTCAAATTAAATGTATTTTGCTTTGCTCTGCCAGGCTGTTTTCCCTCCCTGCTCGCAAAACCCGCGCCTGAGATCCCTTCGCTGGGAGGTCAACAAGGATCAGGTTATATCTTTTCTTTTTTTCCATATGTTTCTGGCTTACAAATTTATTTCCTCAGATCTCTAAAGATACACATCCCAAGACAAATTATTATACTCGATGCTTTTACTCTGTTGAGCTTGGGTAGACGGGGGGGGACCAGCAGCGGTTATTTGCAGGCAGTTAGCACCCAGCGCTGACCGCAGCCTTGCCCAGCAGCCCTCCGCGTGCATCCCAGGTCTCTCCTCCGATATATTAATATATCAGGAGTGTGGCCGTGCCAGTTGGCCCCTGGCCATGACGGCTAATAAGCCACCAGCATCGCAAAACCCGAGCTGAACACAGGCGGGTGATTGTTATCACCCCGGTGCCACACAGAGAACAAAAGGTCTCGCTCCACTTTCTCAGTAGTCTAACAGAAAGATCACAGTGTTTTTCTACTAAATCTCAGCTCATCTTTATAAGATCTTGTATTTGTCTTCTCTGGCTGGGACAAATGAACAGAAATCTCCTCTTGACATAAACAACTGCAATTTTTAAGGTTTCAGCTGTTGAGACCCAATTGACTCAGGGATGTGGGCACATTTCAAACGGCTTCAAAGCCGCTGTAATGAGTACCCGAAACAGGAAACATGGACAGGGAGCTTGTGGGCTCACACTTGGTGAGCTGCTCTTGACACCCAGGAAGGTCTGGAGGCACCGCCATGGATGCTGCTGCTCCTCTTTGGTGGGAAACGCCTGACGCGCTCGGGAGCCGGATCCCACGCCCTGGAAATCCACGTGGCTCCTTCAAAACCCACGAAAGCCCAACCCGGACCAGTGCTGCTGAGACTGCGCGTGCTGAGCCCTGCAGGCACCTGGGAGCTCCGGAGGATCCCAGGCACCTGGTAAAGATGTGCAAGGTGGGAACCTGCTCGTCCTGGGAGCCCTTTCGGGCCAAATAAAAAAGCAAAAGATCCATAGAGGGTCTTGGTGATGCAGTTCAGAGGCTCGGTTAAGCATCTTTAATCAGTGAGTGCAACTCTCTCCTCTTCTGTCTGGAATCAACAGCCTGCTGGAGCTCTGATTTTGCTGTGCTGCGGAGGGAGCTTGAGAAGAAATAATCCTGCAAATACCTCTGCAGGACATGGCCCTTCCTGGGTGATTAAACAGCCAGAAGATACTCTGTAAGCAAAGGTGACTGGCAGGATACCCTGGAACAGGGAACACTGGAAATTCGCAGAAGCCTGGAGCCAAGAGCCTGCAAACAAGCCACGGGCAAAATTCCCCAATTCCCAGAGGAAGGGCTCTTCCCCTCCCTCTCCGAAGGTTTGTGTCTGTGCACGGCGAGCGAGCTCAGCCATTTCCACAGCCCCTGGAAGATGCCTTCCCTGTGACTTGCCTTTGAGGCCCTGCAGCTTGCAAGTGGCCAAGATCATGGACACCTTCCAGAGCTATGAAGCGGGACTGCTTGAGGATTATTATAAGTTCATATCACTCATCTTGCTCAGGGAAAACCACTTGGTCATCAAGAGCTTAATGTGAGCCCAGAATCTGCTTGGAGATGCTCCGAGATGCTTGCCACTAGAAGGTGCCTTGATAATCATGCTAGAGGTGTCATAAAGGGCAAAATGGCCCAAGTCTACAGCAGATTAATTTTGGGTGGCCACTGCAAGTTCTCTGATGACAGCAAACGTGCTCCCCACCTTCATTGCTGTGGCTCGCGTGTTCTCGTGCCCAGCAGAGGACAATTTGGAGCTCACTCGCCGCCAGGAGGGCACCGTGCTGCGGCAGGACAAACCGCACCATATGCTGATGGGATGGGGTGAGCAGGACACCAGTTCATGGTGCGACTGGGACGGACCGAGCAGACGTGGCTACGGCCCTTCTGGTCTGCTGGGTGATGTTCCCTGAGCATCTCCTGAATCCACAGCTGTGGTCCTTGCTGAAAGCCTAAAGTGTTGATCTGCTCATGCCTTTGTTTCCTCAATACTGTATCATGAAAAGGTTCTTACAGTAACAGTAAGAAAACCAAACCGGGCTGTGTTTTCTCCACAAAGAAAAGACTCTGCCTGCCTCCAGCTCCTGGTATGTTGTTTGAAGACAGATTGCTCACACATCACATTGCGCATCAAATGCGAGACTTTCTTTTGCCTAAAAAGAGTATTTCGTTTGTGTCCCGCTGGCAGAATCAGCTGGGACACGTCGTTTGCCCAGCTCCTGCACAAGCAATACAAAGGACAGAGGATGGAAATGTCTGTTGTGGCTGTGAAGACACAGGTTTAGGACAATTCAGACACCACCGCTAGCTGCACAGCACCAAAGCACAACGGCACAACGCAGAAGCAACGGCGCAGAGTCATTCACCTCAGCCTGGTGGCCTGGGGTTTTGTGGGAAGGTGTCAGGACATGGTGGGAAACAGAGCAGAAGGACGGGGATTCCATCACGGGAGTCTCTGCCCCCTCCAGCGTGTCTGAGTCTGGGATGGCTAAAGACACATTCTCACAGCTCAGCGTCTCCTTCAAATTTGGGAGATAAAAAACATCAGTAGCAGAGCAAGGCTGGGTCTTAACGCTTGAACACGTTTGCCCCGCAGCATTTGCTAGTTGTCCCATTCATCCAGAGCAGGAAGGAAGAGAAAAGGAAACGTGGACTGCAAAAACTGGCACAAATGTCAGGAAAATACAGAGCATCTTGCCATGCCTTCCAGGGTGCCCCTGCCACCATCAGTGGCACGATCATAGAATCATATTATAGAATCATAGAATAGTTTGGGTTGAAGGGCCCTTCCCAGCTCCCCCAGTGCCCCCCCAGCCACGAGCAGGGACATCTGCACCAGCTCAGGTTGCTCAGAGCCCCGTCCAGCCTGGCCTGGGATGTCTCCAGGGATGGTTCAGCCACCACCTCTCTGGCCAACCTGGGCCAGGCTCTTACCACCCTTTGTGTAAAAAATACAGAGCTCTATGTATTTAACCTCTTCAGGGCAGCTCACAGGGAGGGCGGCACCGACCTGCCAGAACCTGCCTGGCCGGCTGAGATGTGAGCGAGGACGTGGCCACGACCAGCCCCACCGCGGTGCCTCTGACTCGATACCGCACAGCGGTATCACCTCACCTGCACTTGAGCAATCTCATCGGCTGGGGGAATCTGTGGCCAGCTCCTCGCTCGCGCCGGTTTCTAGGGCTACAAGGAGGCTGTGCATGGCTCCTGATCTGATGAGGAGGTGTTGGAAGCTGAGGATGAACTCAGTTTGTATCACAGCCTATGTGAAAAGATGTGTCCTCTCTTCCTCCAGTGAGAAAAGCAACCTGGGTGTTTATGGTGCATTTTCCTGCAGAAATCTCTATTAGGAACTACATCCAAATAGTGAATTCCCCATTGCTGTGTAACTAAATTTCTTTTTACTTGACTTAATAGAGTCTGATGGATTTTACAAAAATCTAATTTAATGTAATTTAATCTCGAATCCCCCATTGATTTTGTAGTAAATTTGTGATCATAGTGACAAAGCAATTTCATATTCACTCTCAATCATCTGCTGCTGACATGGGTCATACGCTCATGCCTCTCCTTCCCCTCCCTGACTTCTGATTGCCCCATTTTTCTAGAGGACCAATAGAAACCAGAAAGTGGGCAGTTATCTGGAAAATCAAGCCAGGAACCTCCAGCTTCTTGCTGAGGGGCTCTGACAATTCTCAGGGTCCAGGTCAGCCATGCCCTAAAGCAGAGCACGAGCCGGTGGGAAGCTGCATCCTACAGCAGCGCCAGGCATGCCCTCCTGAGCTGGGCACTGTGGTTTGCTTGTGTTGTCTGGAAGAACAGGAGAGGGACCTGTGGCTTTATGCTTCCGAACTTAAAATTCGTGACCTTTGAATGAACTGGAAATGGCAAGAGACGGACTTTCAACCCTTCCCCAGAACAACGGTCAGGACAGCGCTAGCCCTGGAGAACGTTTCAAGCAGCCTTCCACCTCAGGAGCCCTCCTGAGATGACTCAAGATGTGGAGCTGGCGGTGACATATCTGCCACAGGGGGACCCAGGAAAGCTGCCTTCCTCCCACGCTGCCTGGTCTCCTGCCTCCTTGGCTCTGTGTCACTCGGGATCTGCCTCCCTGACGAGCAGACAAGCAGCGACCGGTGAGAACTGTCCCCTCCCTACCCTGAGCACAGAAGAGCAGACGCTTTGTGTGAACTATTACCAGGGCTGGGTGCTTCACCTGCACCGCTGAGTCCAACTTCGTGGTCTCTGGACTTCTGTAGGGTGCTCTGCTCTCCGGGGCCACGACACCTCCCCTGCTCCCACAGCTGGCTGGGGTGGTCGCTCCTCTGGACATCTCCAACTCAATCTCAGCATCCATCTCAGCATCCTCCTTGGCCTCCTTGTTGCTCTCCTCCAAGTGCTTCATCAGCACGGCCACCACGACGTTGACGAGGACGAACTGTGCGATGAGGACGAAGGTGACGAAGTAGACGGGAGAGATAACGGGCAGGTAACTGAGGCAGTGCTTGTCTTCCCGAGTGCATTCCCGGAGAGTGTCCTGCAACGGAGAGGTGAGGGATTAATAGGGGCTGGGGGTCTGCTTGGCCTCCAGATACAGAAACATGAAAGATAACCTGCTGAGGACTGAAAAGCACATAATTACATATCCCAGACAAAACAGCTTGTAGGTTCAACAAAATGGATAGAAATAAATAAGGACACCAAGAATTACATCAGTTACAAAGAGGATTGTGTAACATCTCAAAGGCACAGCGCACAGGTTACTTCTCTCAGCCACAAGAATTGTCATAATTTTCCTGAAGTATCTTATATATGTTAAAAAGAATGAAGTTTCAGGTAGGGCGAGACTTTGGACAGATCACCCCCTGAAAACAGACTTGGCTTTTAAATGGCAAAGTTTAATT
This sequence comes from Caloenas nicobarica, assembly GCF_036013445.1. Lineage (NCBI taxonomy): Eukaryota > Metazoa > Chordata > Aves > Columbiformes > Columbidae > Caloenas > Caloenas nicobarica. The sequence goes on along the minus strand of NC_088258.1, from coordinate 2,525,131 downwards.
TTTTGACGTTTTAAAAGGAAACATTTTTTGTTTTCACACAACAGATGCCTAAATTTGTTTGTAATATCTATTTATATATTTATAGTGAGAAGAAAGTACTTAAACAGGGATTGCACATACCTTCATGATCCCATTCCAGTTGTCCCCTGTGGACACTCTGAAGAGGGTGAGAAAGGCCATGCCGAAGTTGGTGAAAGTCGCGTGTCGGCTCAGACCTTCACAAGGGTTTTCTTCACTGCAGTCTGTGGGACGGAGAAGCAGAAGCAGGTCAGTGAAGCCAAATTTGCCAATTCTTCTTCAGAGCAGCCCCCCGAACCTGGCAGTGAGACCCTGAGATACGTCACATTGATACGTGGCGTCAGGGAAGACGCCAAGAGGTGACTTTAGGAGGAAAGGCTGAGAGAGCTGGGTCCGTTCAGCCTGGAGAAGCTGAGAGGGATCTTATTGATGCTGATAAATATCTCCAGGGTGGGTGTCAAGAGGATGCACCAGAGTCTTTTCAGTGGTGCCCAACAACAGAGTGAGGGGCAACAGGCACAGACTGAAACACAGGAGAGTCCACCTGAATACGAGGAGAAACTTCTTTCCTTTGAGGTGCCAGAGCCTGGACCAGGCTGCCCAGAGAGGTTGTGGAGCCTCCTTCTCTGGAGACATTCAAACCCGCCTGGATGCGACCCTGTGCGATCTGCTCTGGTGACCCTGCGTTAGCAGGGGTTGGACTGGATGACCTCCAGAATTCCCTTCAACCCCAACCATCCTGTCATTCTGTGATCTCATGGTGGCCTGCAACGACTGAAGGGCAGCTATCGAGACCATGTTGCCAAAGTCTTCTCAGTGGAGGCTTTAACGGGGCTTAGGAGGTCCATGTTTTCATCTGGAGGGCCCAACAATCCCAGGACAGGTCACCAAGGTGGTTTTTGTTGGAAGTTTTCAAGATTTGGCTGGACAAAGCCACAGCTACTCTGAGCTAGTGATGGGGCTTCAAGTGGGAGGCTGGGTGGGGGTCTCCAGAGGCCTCTTCCATCAACATTTCTGTGATTCTCTTGGCTTTACCCCAACTGGCAGAGCCAACAGAAAGGGATCTAAAAGGAGGTGGAAACAAGTAGTCTTGCTGGGCTGTCTCAAGAAATACTGCTTTACAGTATCCTTTGTTGTCCTCTTGATTACATCCTTGTCTTCATTATTTTTAGAGGGTACATCTACCATGAAGGATATTTCACTGAGATAAAGTGGAGCAATTTGACATTTTTCCCCTGAGAATTAATATACTAATGAATGTAAATTGAACATATGAAATATCCCTCTTTCCATAAAACACAGGCTCATGAAATATTCATTAGGACAGGCAGCAATGTCTCTTGCTAGGGCATTTCGCAATTAGGTATTTTTTTTCAGAGGCAAATAGAAAGAAAACAAACCAAACAAACAAAACCAAAAAAACCCAAACCAAACCACAAATGACCAGTCTTGGGGAGTGAGCACTGATGGCTCTTCTGGCTGACATGGACCAGCTGTGATTGGCAAAAAGAAGCGAAAGTATTTCCCAGTTAAACCAGTATGGGAGGTGGTGTGCTCCAGACAAGATCAGGCTTTCCCAGTCTCGGACCACACACTGTGGTTACCTGGGTCTGGCATCAGCAAGGTGTGTGTGTGTGTGTAAAAACAAAAAGGATTCAGAGCAGCAGAAGGTGCCTCTGTGAATAAGACATTTTTCACCTTTGTGGCTGAAGGAATACACACCTATATATCTAAATACGTAATATATAGCCCACAGTATTTCATTTGGGGTGGATGCAGAACCAGTATTTTTTTCCAGAATTTGTTGAAGACTGAAAAATAATTTGTCTTTGCTTGAAAGAAATATTTTGCTTTCAGGCATTTGTAAGCCGAGCAGAGGGCTGGACTCATAAAGAGGATTAATGACAACTATAAAATCAGTGCGGAGGAAGGGCCCTTCTGATGCTCTTGAAGCCCTAACTGGGACGCAAATATTGAGGAGGCAAACACATCTCCTTCCACCAGCATGGTTAAAGGCAGAGACGGCCTTGGCCTGGCTAAGCTGGGCAAGGTGGGGCTAAAGCATTTTCTTTCTGATTCCACCTCATTTTCTTTTTAGTGGTGGTCATATTAATGACCAGCTCTGCAGTACCTCAGGCTGGAAAACAAATGAAGCTGGACAACGAGGAACCAGTGGCTGCTTCCTGATCTACGTAGAAAGGAGAAGGTGATGCTGAGAAGAACAACGGACAGACCAGACTCGGGCAGCTGGAAGAGCAATGTCAGCCAAGTGCAGAAAACTAACGGAATGCGGCGGGAGCTCTGAGGAGGGACATGTTTACGGTGGCATCTCTCCAGAACGAATCTGACTACCATCCAGCTTTACAGACTCATGTTCTGTCTTAGGTAGCAAACTTCCATCTTTGTGAACGTAGCCACGCCGGACAATTATATTTAAACAGTAAATAGTTCCTCTACAGCCAACAGCGGCATTGGACAAATCTCTAAATGTGTGTGTGTGCGTGTGCACGTTAGACAGGTTCTGTATTACATCCCCACGTGTCACCCGTGACCCTGCGATCAAGAGGAAACTTTAATCTTCAGACCATGAGCTGTGAAGCTAAGGAAGGCCCGAGAATGAGAGAAAGAAGAAAGGAAACAGCTAGATACCAAATAAATATCAACCGGATGAAATAAATCGTGTCAGGCACATTACTCACCTAGCTTGCCAAACAATTCCACTCCCAGGGCAGCATAGATAAAAAACAGGAGCATAAAAAGTAGGCCAAGGTTCCCTACCTACACAAGGAGAAAGCAGAACAAGGGTCAGGCAAGTCGAGGTCACGAATTAAATTGCTCCATCACATTTTAAACACAAGCAAAACAGGGACTGGTGGCCAGAGGCTAATCATCATCTCCCCTGGCTTCCAACACCCCGGTCCCCACTCATGGTTCTGCTTTAACAGACCCAGAGAAGTCTCCCGTGGCGGGGAAGGAGCAGATGTTCCCACATACAAAGCCGTCTCTGTGCCTGGTGCCTCTCCATCACCTTCCACTTACCGGGGATGCAGCCACAACCTGCAATTTGGCCAACTGGTATAATAGCTCAGCGGCACCTCACGCTGCCGTGGTAGTTTAAGTGACCTGGTGCTCTGGTTTGAGTTTTATGGGCTTTTCCCTTCTGTTCACCAGGTTTGAGACTGAGCATGAAGCTTGAGGGTTTCAAGACAGCGACATCAGCAAGAAACATCTCAAGCCACAAGAGGAATTGCCTGGTTTGTGAAGGTTTTACTGGTCAGGACGGCTTTCAGAAAAAGAACATATGATGTAAAGCTCTCCTAGCCTTGCCACTTTATAGATATTTCTCAACAACAACTACCTGAATTTCAGCTTTCAGTGCCTCAAAAGAAAAGTCTTACTCCATAAAGAACACTTCAATGCAGGCACCTTGCAGCTCGAGCACGGCGTGGTGTGCTGCCATCGGGTATTAATGTGCACTGCAAGGAGGCTGAAGGGGATGGTAACAGAAGTGCAGTGATGCTAAACGGAACACAAAGGTTCTTAATAACAATGGCATTACAGTTATCTGCACTGGAGTCAATCACTGCATGGTGTCAAAGCCTTTAAAACATCTCAAAGAGCAGATTTTTTGCGATTCAGGAAAAGAACATGAAGGGCAGAGTAACCTGCCCAGCAAACTACCTGCAACTAACTCTGCTCGCATTTACCTTTCCTGCCACCGTTAAATGCCTTGTGTCTATCACCCTGTAATGCAGATAGAGCAACCGAGTTCTGCAGTTAGACACTGTGTTACACGCATCAATTTATCTCTACATAAAAATGAACTAGGTGGTGGTCCAGGTAGTCAGGCCAAGGGATTTATGATCCCCAAGGTATCTTCTAGTGATTTCTTCAGTTTGAGACCTTTCTTCTCCGAGGCAGCATGACCCCAGTGTTGCTGGGTATTTTGACTATGCTGCTTAATTTCATTAGAAAGGTTATCAGTGTGATACCTGTTATCATAAATTTAACAAAGATATCACTTAAGAAGTTTGTTTTGTTTTGTTTTTGTATTAAAAAAATGGGAATAGTCAAATCACCCAGTAGAGACTGTGCTATAAAGCCTAAACTGGCTACTACTCATAGAGCTTTGCAATTCCACTAACATTATTACCATACTCCAGGGAATAATAGAGATAATACAGTGATGTGGATGGCTGGTCTGGATTATTTCATTTGCCTATACTGTCTTCTGGAATAGTGTTTCCTAACTCACGTCTGCCGGACCACTGATGGTTTGTAAGACATTAGAAAGCAGCCTGCAAAATGACTGCGAATTGGAAACCACAAGAAAACAGACACACACACACTGCTGGGGAGGCAAATGAGCAAATAATTAAAGGGAAAGAAAACTGAAGTGATAAACAAGTTTTCTAGGTTGAGTGTATATTAAAGCCTGATGTTGTAGCACTGCAGAAAAGGGTCTTGGACTTTTTTGTTTCAAAGCAGCCTACAAATTGAATATTTTACTGCTATTTTAATGCCTAATAAATCAGTCTGCAAACTTTTGACATTGATGAAATTCCAAAGAATTTAGACTAACATCAAAGTTAGCACCAGGTCATCAGTCAAAACTATTACCTATCTCTCAACACGCAAAACATGTTATGAGCTGACGTTCGCTCATAAACAATTTGCTTACTCTCTAGTGTGCATTAGTAAAAAATTCTGTATCTCATATAATGACCAATTACATTACTGAGCCAACGTGTCTCATAACAAGTCCTTTGAAGACCAGTTTACCCTCCTGGGTTTGCTGTACAGGCTCCAGGCATCACAGCCACAGACATACTCTAAAAATGGTGAGAGCGCGATGTTTGGTAACGTGGTGGTTGCTCGTGTCTAAGGTTGCACCTGCCCTTGGCTGAGGATCTCTTGGGAAATGACTGAACATCTGACTCTGACTTGCAAACGTGACTCTGTGAAAGAGAGATGTGGGAGAGAGCAGCAAGGGAAAGGTCCTGGGATGGGTGATGGGACCTGCTTCACTATTAAACTCCATCCCACCCTGTATCTAGACATCCAAAGCTGCTCCTTGTGTACAAGAACAACCTGTTGTCCCGACCAGCCCCTGCAGATGCAGATGCAGCATCCACATGGATGAGGTTGGAGAGGGCAGCCCACAAACACCTGATGCTCAAGAGAAACCACCCACCTCTTGCTTTGGCAAAACCGCTTGGACTGTTTGTGTAACTTCTGGCTGCACTGAATCAGCACAAACCAGTGCCATACTTAACATTTTGTCAGTGCTAGCTCATGGCTCTCTGGTATGTGTCCTTCAGGAAAAGAAGGTCCTCTTCAGCCTGTGGACTTCAGCAGGGCCTGAGCACAGAGAAGGACCCAAGGCATGTCCTCAGAGATGGGTCAAGGTGGAGGCAGCGAGGTCAGCCAGCGGCTGCCGAGCAGCAGAGCAGGCAGCCTGGATGTGTCTGTGGCCTTGAGTGAGTCATTCCTCTCCTGTAACCCAGCGTACCCATCTGTAATACCCTTGTGGAGAGGTAATTAATGTCTCTAAAGCACTCTGAGATCTATGGAGCCCAGGCAAGAAAAAGATCGTGCATGAATCATGCTGCTGGGAGGAGCGGGAGGGAGCAGGAGCACATCCAGGCTGGGATGCCTGCGCTGGACTCTCCAACAGGGACAGAGCTCCAGCTCTGCTCAGCAACTTCAGCTTTGGCAGCCGGTCACCCAGGCAAGCTCTGAGAAGTGGTTCTGCTCTAGCAGCACTGAACAGGTCAGCCCATGCTCTGTTAATCCATCAGACTCCCCCTGACTTGGGCTGGTGCCTTTGGCTGGGCAGAGAAAACTACAGATAACCCGTCTCTCTGGCAGCCAGGGACTATTCGTCATTTGTTGTGACTCCAGTGTCGAGGGAGGCTGTGACCTGTAGGGAGTGAAGCACAGATGAAGAACATCTTGGAGATGTTCTTGGTGCCCTAAAGTACCTCAGAGAAGCCACAAGAGAAGATGCTGGTATCTGTGAGTATCTGTATGTCCCACCAGAGTTCAACCTCTGACCTGTGCCACCAAGTAAAAAGCCCGTATCTGCAGGCACTGGGATGCAAAGCAACGATGGCAGGTTTTGCTGGCTCGATATGCAGATGCGTTGCACCGATCTCGTACAACAGGACAGCGGCCACCTGGGCACCACCACTCCTCTGTTGCAGTGTCAGCTGTGCGATCCCACCCAAATCCCTCCAGAACCTGCTGGCTTCTACTCGCCCTTCTCTGGGAGAGGCATTGATGAAATATGTGTCTTGCGCTGCCTCACCCCTGCAATGGCTGCCTGAAGCTCACTGCAGATCCTCTTGTGCCTCTTCTTGCTCTGACGTAAATTATTTCTGCATCACTGGCCCACACCTTGGCATTTCTGCTGTCCATGCAAGCAATGTACGCAGCTCCCTGGGATGCCTGTCAAGAACAATTTCTCACAAAACTAAGCCCCTGCCAATCCTTTCCAAGGACATGAGTCCTCCTCGTCTTTCTTCCAGCACTCTCCAGCCAAAGCAGTAAGTCTGGCAGCAGGAAAACACAGCCTAATTTATACGCCACACCCAAGAGAAAACGGACGTGTTTATCTGCTTGGGAAGGGGAGGTTATCTGTGTGAGCTCCAGGACTAGTGGAAAGGACCAGAGAGACAACCTTGGAGGCTAAAGTCATCTCATCGGTGTGACCACAAGGCCACCAACTGAACTGTATGAGCTCCCTGTTCTGTGTATTCCCCCGGAGACCCGCGCTAACAGCCAGCAGAACGCTGGTTTCTGTACCTAACGGTTTCTGCCTCACTCCTCAAATCGCTCGGGCATCTCTGCACTTCTTCCCAGAGTGCAGCACAGCACACACATCCCCGGCTTCCAGAACCTGTCTCATCTGCAACGCACGCTGGTGAAACATTTCAATTCTTGCTCTCTGAGCTTCACAATCGCTGTGGGTTTTCAGCGTCTGGCAAAAGCAGGCTGTTGTTTATGTCCCACAACTGCTGTCACACAGTGCCAAAAAAAGTCTTCAAGAGCTGAATTTGAGACAAGCACAGGAGTTACAGCACCAAGAAGAGTTAAACTCCTGGACGGGAGCAAACTACAGACTCTGTCCTTCACGGCACTGATAGAACGTGGAGTTCTTCTCTTTTTTTCTTGGCGCAGAGTCCATCTGTGGGGAGTTTCCAGCTTTGAAGACAGAGAAGAGGTATAATGTACAGTTCTGCATTTAATTAATGTGCCGTGCACAGAACAAGTGAGGAAGAAGAAGGAAAAAGAACCCAGACCTTTTGATAGGAAAGTCCCCCATTTCACTGTTGTGGGCACTCCAGAGCCAGGATGGCAATTGGACCGGATTCCACTTTGTTCTCTCCATCGGGAAGAGCTGTGGCAGCTCAGCACTGACTACAGGTTTTCTTCCTGGCCATTGATACCAGGAGTGCGGTGCAGACTGAGCTGGGCTGCTGGGTATGATGATTCACTTTAACCCGGCCAAATGTGAAGTTACAAATCCGAGAGCAAAGTGCGGGCCGTGCTACAGAAAGAGCGATTTGTATGTTGGAAAGCAGAGGACGTGAGAAGGACAAAAAGATTACCATCAAATAGGAGTCTTATAGAACAGATACTGCTTACAAAACCGATGCAGCCAGCAGATGTGTAAGGAGGGGGATATTCAGCTTTAGCATAAGAGTAGTATAATTCATTATATAGCCTTAACGGGGCCGGAGCTCATAAAGAAAAGACTTAAAATCAGTCTTTAAAACCTGCATCATACTGAGCGATTAAAGGGCTTGGATGTTTTTCTGTTTGCCAGACTGCAAGAGATTATTTTACCCAAAAGAGAAAGAAAAAAAGTGTATTGCAATACCTTGGCATGGTAGGCCCATAAATGGACATTCTACATATACCACACAAAGAACTCCCCCCAAAACCCTAATGAATAAACATCAAATTCATTTTTCTTGTCACTTAGCAGACACAGTCAATGAGGATTTTCCAGCTGTGGTTTTAGGCTGCTGAATTAATTGGGGTAGGAACTCTTCCCCTGCCTTTGAAATGAAAGCTGTAGCTGTAGGAAGAGTGACTGCTGTTGGAGAGATCTTCCCAAACTTCCCTTCTCGTTTTCTGAATTTCACCGGAGGACAAAATGGCATTTTTATCTGCGCAAGATCTGCTTGGAAAACCCCTGGGGTTTTCCCTTTATAAGAGACTTTGGTTTGAATGTAAACTGCAAAATCCCCCCAAGGAAACGAAAAGTCTGGCTTGCAGCCGCCCTATTGTTTCGTGGGGAGAGAAAACAAGGAGAGAGAGAAAATATGCTCTGTAATCACAGCGCTTTCGAAAGAAAAAAAAAATAGACACAAATCAAATGCTTTCTTGAAATGCCAAAACAGGGGTCAGATTGGTAAATTCCATGCTTTCCTCACAGCCAAAATCTTTCACTGCAAAGGAAATCTAAATACCAAAGGGCAAATGTCTCAGATTAGAAACATCTTTATGGCAGTGATGAAAAGTAAACGGGTCTTTCCAAAAAAATAAATTCCCCTTGTTTTCCAGTGCATTTTGAATAGATCATGGACTTCTTCGCACTTAGTAACTAACTCACAGGAGCAAATGGATCCATAAAATGCGGCCACAGGAACTGCATACTTGAAAGATTTTATCAAATATCATTAAGATTGGCAGCACCATTGTTCCTCTTGCAACTCATGAGAATACGGTGATTTCAGTCTCCACTTCAAGTTTTTAACACTCAGAAAACATCTCCCCTACTTGGCTTTTAAAGTCTGCAGCTCCTCTGTCAATAGATGTCACTGAAGACGGTTACTCCTGCCTCACAGAGAAAACTGCTGAGCTGGAACCTGCCTATTTCTAGTGCTTTCACCAACAGCTTTCTCTGTCTATCCCTCCGTTTCTTGAACTTGCCAGTGAAATCTGTGTTTCAGAAGAGTTCTGCCTACAGCAATCGGCTCTCTGTTAACTCTTTTTCCGTCATCCTCCTTTCTCCCATCTAACACACGCTATGTGAGTAGGATGTGCCATGACAAACTCTGCTACCGAGGCACTGGTGGCAGCAGAGAAAGCTGATAACCTCCCCAGGTGGCTTCTCGTGCCAACCAAACCTGGTAGCACAGAGCTGTCCCCAGGCCTGAAAGGCACAGTCCACCAAAGGGAACAAACTGGGCATGGATGAAATCTGGGGGCTTACCTGGGGAAGCGCTTGCACCACTGTGTCCAGGAGAGCTCGCATCCCGGTGGCCATTTTAAGCAGTTTCAGCACTACAATGAAGAATCAAATCCTGGTCAGCAGGGCTGGGAAATAATTCAAGCAAAATGCATAAAGGAAATCTAGCTTCTGGTCTTGTAGGGAGAGTTTAAATCTCTCTATGCATCTACTCATACAGATGGCAAGCTCACTGCGTCCTGGCAGGGCCCTCAGAACTTCTGAACGTCCTGACTACTTCCCACACAAATTAATGTTAAGGACAGCAGTAAAACAGACTGAAAGCCAGAAGAACTCCAGTATGCCCTAGCAGGAAAATGGGAGAGTGATGGGGAGACACTTCATCAGTGAAGAGCATCATCTCAAGCTATGATCCTCCCTTCTCCGCTGCTTCCCGCTCTTGTTTGGTATCAGTATAAAAGGTCTGCGATCCCAGGTTTGAATCAGAGACCAATCTAAGATGCCACTGGAAACACCAACAAAGCCCCTCCTAGCTTGTCTCTGAATCGACATTTTGCAGCCTAACTGTTCTCAAGCTGAACTGAAACAGCAGGACTAGAAGAACAAATGGCCAAACCGTTTCCTGATGTGTCTGGATGGACGGTTGGAGACCTGGGGAACAGGCCGTACCTCTCGCTATTCTCAGCACCCGCATGATGCGTATTATTGTGGGATTGATGGGTAGTGCAGCATTCATCTCAATTTCCTCCAGTGTGATTCCCACAATTGATAAGAGAACTATGGCCAAATCCAGCTGATTCCACCTAACAGACAAAGAGAGGAAGGACAATTAAAAAAGTCATACATGTAGAAAATTACTGGTTAAGAACAATCACAAGCAAACCCCAAATGCCGCTCCTCTCTCGTATCTGGGCCCATGATATGTCACGTGTCTTAAATTACTCCAGTTGAGTATCTTCATTGATTTATAGCCTAACACTTGTAGAGGACCAATAAGATGTGAAGAAACTGAGTGACTTTCCTACACAATTTCCCTCACAAGTAATAGTGCTCATAGCAGCTTCCAATCACTCCGTCAAGAGAAATGAAGTGAACAAGCTGATTTTGTGGAAAAGTGTCCAATCTCACCCCGCTCCCCAGCAAGCTGTCAGACCACAACGTGCTCTCACACGTGTTTGCTTCTGGCTAAATGTGAGGCAGAACGGGATCCGTAGGTCTCTGCAGCTGGGACTGAACACAACCACTGCTGCCTTTGCCAAAGGCTTTACGAAGCCAGCAGTCTACCAAAGGACTGGTTTGGACTGCAAAGGAGACTTGTTCTGAGGAACTCTGTGACCTTAGGCTGCCAAAACTACTCTTTTGAGGACTGTATTGATGTCAACAGGTTGTTTCTAACCTCTAAGCTGAGCTGGTCAGACGCAGGGGAGAGGGAGATACGGGGAGAAAGAATGTATCTAGAATTCTGTAAGATTTCCTGAATTACCTCTGCAAAGCAGCACCAGCAGTTCTTCAAATTTTTAGTTCCTACATTATAAAGTTTGCACCAATGGAGAAACAGCCCTTTGCTCTCCCTGGCACACAGTGTGTAGTGCAATCATAGTAACGCTACATTTACCCAGCATCTGGCTTTGAAACTGGGTCAACCCAGCTCTATCCCAAATGCACAGCAGTTGAAAATACTCTCACCTGTCCTTAAAGAACCTTCGGAAACCAAACGCCACCAACTTCAGAACTGCCTCGAACACAAAAACAATGGTGAACACATAGTTGCAGTACTTCAGGGCTTCATCCAGGGACTGAAAAGAGAGACACCAGTTAGACCAGCCCAAGTTATCCTTTCCTAGAGCCCCTGCGGAGGGACGGGCAGGCACAAGGCTGGCATGGGCACGGAGATATAACAAGTCTAATATAATAGCTTGCAGAGCTCAGTCACAAAACTGCAGTAAATCACACAGCAAAACTCCAAGGATTGGACACTGATGCAAACAAAAGCCTCATATGCACTAACACTAGTTGTGCTAAAAATGTCAAGAGAGATTAATCCTCCAACTTCAGGGCACAAATTGTTCAGTCTGGGTCAGAGAAAATTTTACCCCTTCCCCATCTAATAAAGTTTACTTCTTCTGAACTGCACAGACTTGGGCAGAATAAAAGACTTGAAGGATCATTTTTGATACCAGCATGGCAATCCTTAGGACAATTGCTTCGCTTGAAAGACTCAGAAAAATAAATAATCTTGGAGATGGATTAAATCTTGCCTTCTTGAAAAATGTTACATCTCTAGAGCTGGGCAAAATATGTCCATATTTGGTGCAATGTTCACGCTCTCTATAGAGCTGCTCTCGGAAGTCAGGAATCCGCAGTGTTTATACTTTAAGATGATGAGTGTTTATAATGGATTTCATTGGAGCTGTAGGCCAACAATAGCAAAAGAATCTCGCTAGGACTTTAAAATAGATAGTTGCAGAGTCAAACAGTTCTTTGGTTGGGTAGGGATTTGGGGAGAGAGGGCAGGGAGGGGGAAGTCAGCTAAATGTAGTATATGTCTCTTACAATAAGAAAATGACAGCAATGAACGTCAAACCAGATACAATTGGAAATAAAATGCAATAGAGGAGTCTGCAAAGTAATGCCTGCTTTGTTGTCAGAGGAAGCCTCGGGCCACAGGAGAGCTCTCCTTGTCACATGTGTGTGATGATTGTGCTTTGGTGACCCCAGATCTGTGGGATGACCATGCACGGTTTTTTTGGGAATAAGAGCAAAAAGTTTTTCAGATGTAGGCGTTCCTCAATAAACCACTATCCCTATTTTTGTTCCAGTGCCTAAAATAAAATGGCAACTTAAAAGCGGGACAATTTACTATTTCATCTGAAGCACGCTGCCTGAGCCTGAATTGTCCTACCATTTCTGATGCTTTGCTTTCAGGTTTACACTGCTGTGTTTTACATGAACATAAACCAAGTTTAAACAAGACCTAATCTGGATAAACAACATTTACATGCAAAACAAAGGCTATTATGCAAAGGAATTATGGGGGCTGAACAGCACATGGTCAGCTGGTGTAAAACACACATGCGTTACCCTGTGGCTTGGTGCCCCTCTGGCTTAGCTTCCAGGAGGCACTTGCAGGTTACCTGGCAGACCATGCGATACTAGAAAAGTAAATTCTGGGCCTAGAGCTCCATGAATGATAAAGCGATGGAAGATAAATATATGCTGCAAGTATACAGGCTGTAGGATTTATGCCAAAGGTTTTCTTGGGAAAGAAGGATTTTATGATACATACGGGAGGGTTGTACTTAAGAGATGGTTTATTCTAAATGCACTGAGGAAAAGAAATGTTGCTGTTGCATACGTTAACTTCTGTTTATATCTGTTAATGGAATATTCTAAAACTCTGGACTGTTTTACAGTCTGACAGTCAGTCACGGCTGGGATCAGGAGATGAAATATTTGGACTGGTCTTTTCATATTAAAAGTTTAGCTCACTCTCCGTTAGCCGTATTCTGCTTTTTTTATGCAAGAGCAGGGAAATCAAGCTTTTGGCTGGGGCAAGTGACTCCCAGATGGTAGAGCTGGCCTAGAGTTAGACAGAGCTGGCCTAGAGTTAGATAGAGCTGGCCTAGAGTTAGACAGAGCTGGCCTAGAGTTAGACAGAGCTGGCCTAGAGTTAAACAGACTGCAATGCTGAGCCTGGAGCCTGCTGAGGCTTTCAGACACCAGGGAATGGACCTCACCAGTCAACGGCAGCCCGAGGGAACGGTGTCCTCAGGTCCTCTGCTACCCCACCCTGCTGTGTTTCCCAGCCAACACACCCATGGACAGCTCTTACCTTTGGCTGGTTGTAGTGCTCCATGGACATCGTGATGACATTGACCCCAATGATGAAGGTGATGAAGAGGTCAAGGTAGTGGCTGGTGCAGAGGGTGTGAATGTACTTCCGCGCGGGGGAATAGTCGGCGTAGTAAGGCCTGCGCTGGGCTTCTGCGGAAAAGGAGAAAGAAAGGCAACGCAGTGAACGCAGGCCCTGCTGCATGGTGGGCAGCCGTCTCAACACGGCCTGAGGGTCATGTCTGGTACAAGCCCAGATTCAGCACGTGGGAGAACTGATTCAAGCAAGCCACAGGAAATGGCCAAACGCTTCTACCTAGAACCTTCGAGAACCAGAGTGGGGTTATCAGGCTGAGCCAAACCTCTTGTACCTGCAGGAGGGACCTCCACAGCTTTGACAACCAGGTCCATCTTAACCCCAAGTGCTCTCTGTCCTTACTGCTCTCTCTCAGGCTAGAGGACAACCTTTTCACTTAATGGGACCCTTGTCGCAAACCAGGAAGGGTGAGAAGCAGGATGGAAATGAGACCCAAAGCCATGAAAAAAGCTTCAAACCCAGCAAAGATTCAACTCTAGTTCCAAACGGCTGAGGGCAGGTCTCATCGGTCTGGACTCTGATGTGCATCTCTCCTAACCCTGCTGATGTCAGGCATGCTCCTCATAAGTTAGAGGTGAACATAACCTGAGCTCGGAGGCTTTTGGTGTATTCCAAAGGTCTAAAGAAAACGTAGCGATGCCCGTGGCAAAGAAGGACACATGCGTGAGGGTGAGCAGCACACAGGAGAGCATCAGCAGCAATGGAGCGGGGTGCTCAGCACTCGTCTCGACAAAGACTGTCAGCACAAGCTCCTCTGGAAATATAAGGACAAGGCTGCATCTCTAAAACCATTCAGGCTACGACCACGTGAATTTTATATCTCTGCCTCTGGTCATGACTCTTCCCTTCTCCTCTTTGAAATGGGGAAATTTCTGCACACGACCGAGTTCCTAGGGCTGTTCCAAGGAGAGTGTTTGGACACTGCCCCGAGACTGAGCTGTATTTACTGTGTGTGTCTCTCTTAAATTAGACTGTGACCACAAGATGGTTGTGGGCACTCAGAGGGAGTCGAATTATTTTCAAGCTTAAGAACTGTAAATATTCAAAGAGTGTACTTAAGGTCAAAGTCAGCATTACTGTAGATTTTGCAAATGGAAGAGACACGTTAGGTCATTCTAAGTCAGAGCAGGGTTCTTCTTAATAGAGAGGGATTTTTTTCAAATGTTTCAGCAAATTCAGCTCTAATTGCACGAGGAGCTGGAAAAAAGAAGGTACTTCACCTTAAAAATAAGGAGGAAAATAGGTTCGAAAGTACTCAGTGACCCTCTGAAATACATTTTCCGCTCCTCTCATCTTGCTAATATCTTTCAGATAAAGGGACTCTTGAATTTTTTTTTTTTGTAGTGCAACTGATGCCAGATTAGAGTCCAAAACCCTAAAATAAATCGGATGAAGGGAAACTGAATCTCCAGCTCTCTTTTAATTACTATTTTTTCTGGTAGTTAAAAGTGAAGTGAAGGCATTTGAAAAACATTTCCTCCTGACTGGGGTCATCTAGACTTTTTTTGTGCTAATGGGTGTGGAAAAACAAGATGAAAGCAAACACGATTGTTTTTAAATACATTTTTCTGTTGCTTTCATGTGTCTTAGTCCTACCAGTGATCTTGGACTGGTAGGGTTGTCTTTGCTACTGAGCTCAACTAATCTTCCGGTATGTCTAAAGAATAATAAAAACATTGCAGTATAATATTTATTTAAGTCTGCACAATGTGCTTTCATGTGTATTCAGGATTATGATATACTTTAAATTTTTTAAATGGAAATGTCTTCTTGGGAATGCAAAACCTCGGCTTGTTGGGAGGTCTGAGCATACCCCAAATAGTCAAACTTTATATTAAGGGACTATTTACTAATGACTAATGGTTGATTAATGGATCTCAGAAGAACATTAGCAGTGATGGGCAGTGTGTGGATACACTGGCAGCAGCACATAAGAAAAACAGGCTGTAGGTGACTGCAACTAGTGTTTGACCTGCCCAAATGCAGCCATTGATTTTTGTGTTTTATAAACTACCTATATAATTCTAAAGCATAATCACAAAAAGACATTTTCCACTGTAAAGCTGCTGAACAAAAAACCTCCCAGGCTGCCTGTCAGCAACAAAGCTCTCTCTTTCCATGGGCTGGATATACGAAGAGCAAGGAGGAACCACCTTTACTGTTAAAGTTGGGTCTGCTTTACTGTGTAAAAGTGTCTCGGAGCTCTGTGGCTGTACACTCTGTGTCCGTACACCCTGACAGTGCTCAGTGTTGGCTATGCCTGATCAGCTCGTTGCTCAGAAAACTTAGGATAGGTTTATCTTGACCCGGGATGCTCTCGGAAATGCCTTATTCATTTCAGATGCACTACATCCCTGAAGCCAGGTTAACAGATGAAAAAGAAACTTCTCCTGGGGGGAACACATACAAGGACAGTCTGGGATAAAGTCGACAGTGCTTCGAAACACATGCAACAACACGGTCATGCTCGGTGCAGTAACCCATGCAATGTCCATTAGAGGAGATACCGCTCATGCGAGGCTCGGGGCAGTGAGCAGGGGTGTGTGGAAGGACAGGCCAGCGGCTGCTCTCGGCGATGCCGGTGTTAGGCTGGGGTGACCTGTGAAGGCAGAGGGTTTGCAGCAGGGTGACAGCGACGAGACATCAGCCACACGGCTCCTCTGAGCCCCTCAAGCAGCAGGGGGGGCTGCGTTTCAGAGCCCCAAGGCTCCCAGCTCTGCTGGGTCACCATTCATTCCTGGTCCCTTTACAAACAGTTTTACTTCAGTCAACAGCACAGCAAGCGGCTCTGGCCTCCTTCCAGTTCACACACACATTTTTACACCTCTTAGTGAGAATATACGATGTTATTCTCCCCAGTTTGGGGCTAAGTGTTCACTGCACACACCTATTTCTACAGCTTGCTCAACCAGAGCCATGGAGTGTGAGAACAATGGACCATGGGGATGTGGGCACAGCAAACAGAGGAGATCTAGTGCATCGTTAATTACAGTAGGCAAAATGTAACCTGTGCCTGATTTCTCCAGGGAAATGGTTTCTGGGATGAGACTCTGATCAGCCAACTGGCAGAATGATATCAAACACAGCCAAGTATCCCTTCGGCTGCAGCTGACAGTTTGAATTGGTGGAAATGCAAGAGGGAAAGGAGAAACCATCAAACATGTGCAAAAGGAAAAACCACAGTCCTTTCTCGCCCTCACTTCTAGACGTTGGCTAATGCTTGAATGTCGCCTCTCTGAAGAGTATTTAAACTTCTTTGCTATGATTCTGCTGACATGAAAATTAATGAAGCACTGTCTCCCAGCTTAAAAGCATTTAGGTTGGCATTACAATCACTAGCTACAGCTTCTCCATTATTCTCCTCTGCACGAAACATTAGAAAGCCCTAATGGGTTTATATGCATGCTTGGCACAGAGTAGCTTGATACCTGCAGCTGCCTGGAAAAATAAGCAAGATGGTTTGATAATTCCCTAGTTGGAAATACTAAACACTCAGATATGCAGCGCCTAAAATTTTAGTTACAGCTCAAATGTTTCTGCTGGATACAGAGATGGTTGTGGCATTGAGAAGATGGACTCATTTAAATACCACTGAGTGCTGCCCATGATTGCTCACCCCTAGGGAGAAAGGCAGCTCCGCTGGGTCTTACAACAAAATTCCTTCTGCAATGTCCAGACGCTCAGCTCTGTACTGGGAAATGCCTCAGAGCAATGCAGCCATGGCCACACTGTCATCCAGAGCAGAAATCAGGAGAAAGAATTTGCATTTCCTCAGCTTTTGGGGTCTTCCCAGGGACCAGTGACTCGGTGACGCTATCAAAAGGCACTTTGTGCTCCCCAGCTCGGGCCTCCCTGGGGCTGTGTCAGGCATTTCCAGCTTTTGGCACAGGGTCACCCAGACCCCGCTCGCAGCCTTTGAAGCCCAGGGTACCGCCTGCGTTTGACCCGACACCGCGCTCTGCTCGGCGGGCCAGCGGCTGCTGGAGTCACAGCACATACGGGCGGGTTGGATTCGGCCCCGTATCCTGAGTGCAGAGGAGATCAAACTGATCCGTGTGGTTTTAATCAAAAACTTTAATCTGGGGAGGCTGGTTTCAGTCTGTGTCTTCTGAGAACCTCATTAAAAGGTTAGGAGCTGCAGGATTATTAAATTACGCTACACTTATTTACATAGTAGATATAGCGGATGGAGGTAGTGACCGTGTCAGAGATGTGGGCTGAAGGGGACCTTCCTGCCAGGCTCCTGAAAGGCCAGAAAAGTACCCCGAAAACAAACACGTGATGATTCCCCATCCCACCTGCACAGGGCCCGATGAAGGAGCTGTGTCCTGCTGCAGGGCTGTCCCCTCCGCGGAGCAAACCCTCTGCCAGGCTCATAGCTTTGCACACAGGGTCCAAATCCCGGACCCAGCCTGCAGAGCCTGGGATTCGTCCCAGGGCCAGCACAGTGGGACCGTCCAGGCACAGATAAGCTGAGGCTTAACCTAGTTCCAGGCCTGAGCCCAAACCTACGATGGCTCAATGGTGCATTTCTGTGTGTGCAGGTACCTACAGGTGCCCAAAAACCTCAATACACAGAAACACGGGGTTGCTACACACAGAGGACATTACAGACAGGAGACAGGACACAAAGACAAGGTGCCAGGCAGACAGGGCGAGTCCAGATGGACAGGTGTTGCTCAGATAGTACACCTGTTAGCTACGCTGGATTTTACTCTTGTTAACAGCCCTAATTCTTCCTCCCCATCACTGTGCAGCATCCTGTGCCTGCATGTGCACAGAGACACTCCCCCCTGGAGACTCTGCCACGCACGGCACCAACCACATCTCATATCTTTCTGAGTCTGCCACGTTTTTTCACCAAATACATCATCTTCTAAATTACCCAGGAGATGAAAACTCCTCCCACTTAAATTAAAAATATCCGTTAAAATGTAAATAGTAATCTTCCAAAATTTGTATCAGATATTCAATTTTACCTTGTTAACAACTCAGATTTGGATGCCAAGCTGTCCATGCTCAACAAAGGCAGGTAGGAGACCTCAGAGCAGACGATCTGGGGTAACCTCCTCAAGCTCAGCACACGGCCAAATGTTTAGCCTCTGCGTTGCTATATTGGACTTGATCGGCTTCCAGCAAGCTGTCCTCCTCCCTGCGCGCTCTCGGTGAAATGTTACAACCCACACCTGTGCAACGCTTGAGTCTGCGGTCTGAAATATCTCCTTGACTCTATCCTTCCAGATAGCTGGATAAAGAGGGGTGATGTAACTTCGACAAGGACTGGCTCTTTTTGGTGTCTAAGCAGCAAGCCACGGACAGGCTTGTAATAAGACTTACTTACTAATCAGGAACATCAGCTGGCTGTGGCTAAGTTATCCCTCCTTACCTGTGCCCCAGTCTATTTTGTCTAAGGATGCTTAATGTTCTTTGTAAATAAGCTTTTTTTTTTTTTTTTTTTGCTTATGAACTTTGAGTTTATCTGAATGTCTACTTGGATCAGCACATTGGGGTAGAAATACTGCGCAAGCAGGAGGACTCTTGAGAGCCCAACACTGGTTTTTCTCTTATTGTGCTGGAAATGCTGCCTTCAGGATTTCTACTTCTAATCCTAGCTGGAGCCTCAAACTCAAAAACCACGATGGGAAAAGGGAAATGCACTTGAACTCTTCTAAATCTCTGAAGAGATTCAACATCTGTTTGCAGCTGACTAGTTTGATCTTGACTTCATTTTAACCCCGCTACTAAACTCAGAACTAGCTAAAGTGAAATGGGCTTGGCCTTCGCTGTAGTGTCATGTCAGTCTGTCATTAAGACCCTGTGGAGACCATGGTGCAGATATTTAGTGCTGAGGTCTCCCACAGCTTTAATAAAGACCACAAGAGCAGGACAGGAGCTGTGAGGGACGCAGCTGCCTGCCTTCTGACTCAAGCGTGGATGGATGGAGGAAATCAGTTGGGGTTTCTACTAGCAAAGCCTTCGACTGCTGTGTCCTTAGAGCCAGGGAAAAGACTACGCAATCTAACTGCAGTTTTCCCAGCTGAAAATGGATACCTATGGCTTGATGTCTGGGAGACAGCTAGCCATTTGTCACAATGAGATATTAGGTCCTTGCAGGAGATTACAGAGGGCGGCACAGCGCAAGGCAAAGAGCCGCAGGGCTGCAAGCAGGGCCAGAAGCACTGAAGCCTTATGCCTGACTAAGCTCATCCTTGCTCACAGTGGCCAAGCCATGTTCCCTCACTTGCTTCTCAAAATGCTTAGCACCATCTAATGCAGGCCATCCCTGTTCACTCAAACCGGCTGGGAGGTTGGGGTGGCCGTTTTCCTGGCAGTTTCCCTGGGAATACCCACCAGATGCTACGGGCAGCTTGTCCCTGCCAAGGAGCTGGGGAGGTGAGAATTAATACATGAGATCCCCTGGGAAGTTTTGGGTCAGGAAAGGAGCACGAGCTCAGGTGTTTCTCTGGGCTGGTTGATAGTCCCTACTAAATCCAACTAAGAAGCAGATTTCTGCTGAAGGCGTTCTTTTGCACCCTAGTGGCCCTGCATCTGGCCAGTATTTCCATGTAGACCGTTTGCAAGGACAAACTGAGTCCCAGCACATTGCTCAGCACCGAAGGGCTCCCCCGGCCTGATGGGGCCAGCATCTCTTGTAATGGACATCTCCCAGAGAAGAACTGCTCTGGACAGCCCCATTTTGGGGCTCCCTTCCTCTCCCCAGGGCCTTCAGTTTGTTCATGCCCTTCATGCAGCATGTCTGTGGCATGCGGGGCCATGCGCTAGGACTCTAAAAAGCATCGCAACTATTTTGCCTACGAAAAGAATTAATAAATCAAACCACCACCGTCATCAGATGCAAGCAGCACATTAAGCCACAGGGCTACCCTGGGGACTGGCCTTCACGCACCCGGTAACCAGTGCAGCTGTTTACTCACTGCATCCCTCGGTCACACCGCAAGCTCCTGCTCGGTGCTTGGGACACGTTTGCTTTGCAGAGCACGATAGAGGCCTCTGCTCGGAGGAGGATCTTCTCCCCAGCCAAGTAAACAGGTAATGCTTTACACCAGGCTTGTAGAGGACAATTCCAGGGTGTTGGCAACCCAAGACTTAAGGTACCGCCAAAGAGGTAACGAAGCAAAACAACCTCTTGAATCCCATGGAAACAAAACCGAAGGAAAAAACGAAAGTCTTGCTTTGGGAGCAGGCAGGGCTCAGAAAGATTTTGGTTTGTAACGCAGTCTACCGACCAGACAGGTATATCTCCTTACTCCTGCGCTTTTTCTCCAAGCGTCTCAGGCGCTTCTCCTCCCGACGCCGGGCCTCCTCTGCCTCCTGGTGCTGCCGGCACTTGTGGAAGTTCTCCACCACCACCCCGACAAACATGTTGAGCACGAAGAAGCTGACGATGAGCAGGAAGGAGATGAAGTAGAGAAGCATCCACGGGTTATGGTTCTGGATGGGCTGGTGGGGTGGAGAATTAAAAAAACAAGAGAGTAGAGAAGCGGCACAGACAAAATGTGTGTAAGTCAGGATATTGGGCTCTCTGTAGCAACAGGACAGCACAGTACACTTTTGTGGGGAGGATGAGAGGGCTGTGATGAGTTAGGAGTTTTTTCCCAAAACAGTTTCCTCTCATTCACTTTCTCACCAACTAGAATTTTACTTTTGTTGTAAACCCCATCCTAGCCTCTGTAAATTGGTTTAGAGGATTTAATTATTTTGGCATTTATTTCATACAGCTTGAGATAAATCTCAGTGGATGCGCATCATCCCACCTGCGAGATCATTTTAGTTAAAGATAGGCTCCAGATTATTAAGTTTTTTGAGATGTGGGCTCATGCTTAATGTTTCTCGGTTGTTATGAGATCTCTAGAAGCAGAGGAAAATTAAGCACAAAGTGTTACTGTAGCTACGATGGGGCACTACTCATCTAAGACTCTTGACTTTCCTTTGCAAATGTCACATAACATGCAAACTTAACAATGTCTCTTTTGCAACATTCCTGGTTGTTTCCCATCTCACGTGAGTTTGCTCTTGTCATGCTTTCCATGAAGCCGCAGTGCAATGGCACGTGTGGCCCTCCTCAGGTACCATCACTCTAATTGAAAAGTCCATCATCAGTGCCTGTTTGCGTACTACATGGGGTGCAGCCACTGTAAAAGCTACTCACTGGAGCACGGAAAACCCTGGCAGCCCAATGGGTAGTCAGGACCTCGAGAAGGTCCTATAGCTCTGCTCCTTCCTGGACTTTAAAAACATCTGAGTCACCCAGGCGTGAGGCTTCTGAGAGCAACACATCTGGACTCTGCAGCACATTTACCTGTTGGTCAATGCCCACGGCATCCAAACCATCGTACATGATGTTCACCCAGCCATCTTTGGAGGAGAGGACGAACAAGGACATGAGGGCCTATGAGAAAACAAACAAACAAATAATCAGAAAAGACCGATCTTGCATTTTAGTCTCCAGAAAAGAAACTAACAACAGACAATGCTCAGCAAAACCAGCCTACAGCTGATAACACATCATCTGGCCTAGAGCTGGTGGAGAAATGCAACATATTGTGGCTTGTTTTTACCTATTTCCGTATCTGGCTTGAAAGTGAGCAAACTACGGTTGTTAATGGTCCTTTTCCTTCAAATATAGGCTGACTTTTGCTCAGACACATCAGTCTTTCTGGTCTCCAAAGCACGATTAAAACTCAATATGCCAGGCTGGCCCAATGTCCTGGGGTTTTAAAAAGCAATAATATATCCCAGCTCCTACTATGGGCTGTCCTGCTTTCCAGCCAGTATAAAGCACCTTATTTTTTTTCATTTGCAAACATAACAGCTACAAGTCAAGACACTAAAAGTGACAGTTGAGGTCTATACATGAGGGACTGCAAGCAAAGCCAGTGGCTTTAAGACAACACTCTCCTACAAAGAAGGAATTCTGTAACCTTAGGAAGTCTGGCTGCAAGATATCAAGAGATGACCTGAGCCATTTTGACCTACTTCTGATAGAAGGATGCCTACATTGTTTTTGGAAACTTCCTATGATGGAGGTTCTGCACCCTCCTCAAGGAATACATTTGAAGTGCTCATCCACTAGAAACCGGTACAGAAAATCCCTGTGATGAGGACTTTACCTGTCCCAAATTGTCAAAATTGTACTTCCGCCGAACCCATCTGTAGCGTGCGTTAGTGCAGTCAGTCTTGGTAGTGATGTTTTTTACATCGGGACCATCACAGTAGTAGAACTTGCCTTTAAAAAGCTGTATTTGAAAAGCAACAAAAAAAAGAAACAGAAAAGGAAGCAGCTTTGAAAAGTCTGGCCCCTGATTAATCTTTCTTTCCCCTTGTAGAGTTGTTTGCCAAGTTCAAATTCCTTTCTCTCCAGCTCAGATACTTGTCTTAACACACGTGGCATGAAACTTTAGGCCCTGAGACATCGTTGTGTATCCCCCCAGCCACAGAAGCAAGGTGATCCTGCAGGCCTGCCCGGTCTTGTTGGGAAGATGACAACCTCTCCTCTGAGGAAGAGATATTCTATACATCCCAGCACACAAAGCTGGGAGGGATCTAGGGAATTAGTCTTTTCCTTCCCCATCCCTCGGGCAGGCTTGGCTGGTGCTGAGTTGTTTGTCACCCCGGCTCTTCTTTCCCAACACCTAACTGAATTCTTCCTTTGGAGAGATTTCAGCTCATTACTTCCAACTTAGCCCCAGGTGGTGAGAAAAGACAACTTCTGTTTTGCAGCAGTGACTTACAGGTGGCCGTGGTAAGGGAAATACTCTACCTGGACCCCTAAAATCCCAAATATAATGAAGAAAGCACAGCAGATGAGAACAATATTCCCAATAGGCCTCAAGGAGGAGATCAAGGTTTCTACCACCAGCTTCAGTCCTGGAGCTCTGCTGATGACTCTGGAAAAAATGGCAAAACAACAAAACTTTTAATTTTTATGCATGTCCTGTTATCACAGTTGCTTTTCCTCGTCTGCTTGGGCCGCAGCAAAGCTAACACAACCCTCCCCTACGTGCGGGCAGAGTTCAGAAACCATTAGTGACTTAGGTGGAAAACCAGAACATTCACAGTCCCATTAGATGGAACTGAAGAGTGTGAGACGCCCTGTCAGCAGAGTGTTGGGCAATTGCTTACCTGTAACAGCAAAGAGGGAATAGTCTCTATGGGCGGAATATCACAGAGGTTCCCACAACAGGGTTATTAACAAACTCAGATCCCCTCTGCGGTCTCTCTGACCCAAGCGGAGGGGCACACACCAGGCAGGAGCCTCTTTCCTACACATCCCGTGTAAAAGCTGCACAGTGGTACTAGAGAGTGCATCATCCTCCTCCTCCAGCCATAACCGCTCACCTGCCCCACTGGCCTGAGCCCTGTGCCAACTTTTCAAACCAAGTAATTTCAATTTCTTTCCTAATTAGTTCCCGCACTGACTCTTAGCTAACAGGAACTTGTGATCAACAGCTCCACAGCCAAAGGGTCACCCCACTAAAGAGCAGCTCGCTGGCTGGGAGAGGCCAGGCATGCTCTGAGCACGGCCTGAAGCAGCTCCTGGGTACTGCAGAGAACAAGTATTTTCCTTTCCTGTACGAGTGCCCGGAGAACGGTTCTCCCATGTGCGTATGCAAAATGTCTTTGCACACCTAAGTGTAACTAGCCCAAGCAAGCTTTTCTGGGAATGTGGGTGTTTTGACTGAAGAACATCAAAGCTTTTTTTAGGAGTGGTCTGTAGACGGGAGAAGGTACGAGTCCTTGTAGGCAGCTTGAGCTTGCACGGCTAACGATGCTTTCATGGCTGCCAAACACAGAGAAAGAGGAGATTTGTATGCTGCAGGGACAAAGAATTTCAACAAGGTCTTGTTTGGCAGCAAATAACGCGGAAGGCTGAACCGCACCTATCAAGTGTTAGGAACAGTCCCTGGAGTAACCCTAGAAGAAGCTGTGATAAATGAAGCTGTCGTGAGAGGTGATGAATTCCTCTCTATTAATAGGATCTGGCCTAGTTATTCTCCAAGACCAATTCTCTTTCTTCCCCTTACATTTACTTATGAATCGCCTATGCCCCGATTTCAGTTCCTAGACAGGTGTGTTAGGTTCCCCAAGGTGCCACCAGGCCAAGGCTTGTCCAGAGTGACCCCGAGTGGCTCCTGGTGACCCAGCACTGCAAGAGGACCCTGATGCCACCAGGAGAACAGAGCACGGGAGCACGAGAGGAGACAGAAACACTGACACAGTTACGTGTCGCTAAGGAAATACAGAGCAGCAGACAAATAGCTGTTGTTCTTGTCGTCATAAGCCCAAACAAGATTGCCTTTTCCTATTATTCTCACAAGCAAGCAGCTTTTCATCAGAAAGCCTACAGGTCTCAGAAGGCGCCGATCTTATTTCCCCTGAAATTTCATGAAAAAAGGCTTGTACTTCTTGCCAAGCAGGATGGAAATAGGAGCCATGAGCTGATAAAAATCCCCCAAGCATTAGCACTCTTTATTATAGCATAATCGTAAACAAAAACACAAGTTCTCTTCATTCCTTTTCTCAAATACGTAAAGTGTCTCCCCTTCCTCTTCCCAGCTGAGAGCTAAATTGTTTTGCAGTAATATTAGATATGCGGGCACGGGAGAGCAGGTATAGATGCTGCAGCTTATCAAATTATTGTCAGCACCTGTTCAGTTGCAAATTTTCTCCCAGCCAACGCGACCTCTTGGGTTGGGAATTACTGGGGGGTTGTGCAGTTTAACAAGGAGCCAGACAGATTTGTAAAACGGTGATAAAAATGCAGCGTGGAGGAGGCATTCACTGCACTAACTGCCTGAGAACGGTAACACCTCTCACTCCAAACTCCATCTGCTCTTTTCCATGCTGGAGAAGATGAATTATATAATAACTAATTTAACTGTTTTCAAACAGTTTCACTAGATAAGAGCTCCCCAAAGATGATTCCACCCATACTGTTTTTCAGCTCTTTGTGTTATTGAGCAAGACCTTGATGGATCATGGGCATTTTTTCAAACTTTCTGATCTATCAACACAAAGAAAACTCAGCCACCCTCTTGGTGATCGTACCGGAGAGGTCTCAAGGTCCGCAGAAGTCTCAAAACGCGAAGGACACCCAGGATCTTAGCTCCGCCTGCCGATGCCATGGAGACAATAATGTCAATGATAGATACAAAGACCAGGACTCCATCCAGGACATTCCAGCTGCTCTGCAGGTAGGTGTTCTCCCCAGAGAAAAAGCCAAGAGCTACCACCTACAGCCAGGAGAAGAGAGACATTTAATCTTCACCTGGATCACAACTATGTCATGTTCTGGTCTTTGCCAGGACTCACTAAGGGCCATGGGATGAAGATGTAATTACCTTAACCATCATTTCAGCCACAAAGATTGCAGTGAAGATGTAATTAGAAACACTTAGGAATATCCTTTCCTGTAAAACACAGAACAACAAAAAGAGGCAAGTTATTTAAAGACATTAGAAAACAAACATGTTTCATCTTGCAGGGTCTCGCCCTGACAAGACTAAGAGCTGGATGCTGGATCAAGGAAGAAAATGACTCAGGTACTCACCGTGCTGTGTGGGTCTATGTCTGGTCGCTCCAGTGCTATAGTGATGCAGTTGAGAAATATGAAGACCAGCACCACGTGATCAAACATTTTGTGAGCAATGACCTTCTGGCACGTCACTCGGAACCTGAAGAAATGGCGGGGAGAAGAATATCCTTCAGATACTTGGGTCAGCAAGAGACTCCCACCCGAATGGCAGGTCCTAGAAAACCTTCAGCAGCATCATCCCAGGTGATGAGCGAGTCTCTCCACAAGCTTCAGCCGTTAAAATCAATGCAGTACACAAGTTCTAATAACAGCTATTATTAATGCTGGTTAAACCACACTTGTTGGACAGGCATGGAGCGAACCATGCAACATTTCTGCCCACATGCAACACAAAAAGTCACCTAAAAATCAGGGATTTCTAGAACGGTGCTTCTGCATCAGAGAGGGATGTTTCTCGAGGGAAGGCTAGCTAGAAATGTAGGATTCCATTACCACAAAAATCTGGTGGGCTGGCATTTCACCGGGATTTCTTACCGATTCTGCGGGGAAAACAAGTAGAGGGACCAGTCTTCATGAGTCTTGCACCACTGTGGTTTGTAGGGCTCCAGGACTTTACGAATCCGGTAGCAGTAACTCTAGACAGAAAAGAAAAAACACCTTTTCTTCCTCTTTTATTTTCCTGCCTCTTCAACTTTCACAGTCCTTTTGTGAAAGGGGGCAGTACCTGGCATTTCATAGTGCCTGTAGGCGGTCGTGGCTTTTGGGACAGAGCTGTGGCAGGAACTGTCACACCGTCCAACAAAACGGGGAGGAAAGGGGTGCAAGAACAGGGCTGTTGTACAGTGAGATAGGGACGTAACAAAGCAAGACTTCTAGGCTGGCACCATTTTGAGATCCAAAGTTGTGTCAAAAACTCAAGCAACCAAAAAGTTAAGTAGAAAACACTCTTTCTAGGCTTTCAAGCCTAGATGCCAAACAGCTCTTGTTGAGCAAAGACACCAGCTAGCTGTTGTGCCCACAGCTCATTTCTGGAGGCATCCTGGGCCAGTGGGACAACCTCTACCAGTCCAAAAATTAGGCAAACGCATGTACAACCCCTTGCAGTTTGAACTTGTAAGAAACCACCGCAATGTAAGAGCCCAACTCATTAGCTGAAAAAAACCAACCTTCTTAGGAAGTGGAGGCCCTTTCCTTGGATCAGGATTCATGTTGTTTACACCAGCCATTCGGCAGTAACACATTATTTCCAAGCTGCATTTTTAATCAGCCTCCTTGGAGTGGTAAAGCCACTTAACGCGCGACCACCCAATTTCCCCCTCAACTCACATCCTCCATGTCATCCTCGTAGTCCACGGCATCCTCTTTGTGGCCATCGACACGCAGGAAGAACTCGCTGGGGACGTGAACCATCTTGCCGTTGCAGTCCTGGTACTCGGCGGGCAGAACGGCCACGGGGCTGATGCTGAGCGAGTGGTGCATGGTGGGCAACTGGAGCAGCTCGGGCAAGTCCAGGCTGCTGCGGTAGTCCAGGGACTCTGCCCGGCGGTGCAGCGAGGGCCTACTGACTGTGCTAGACTTGGCATCATCCGAGTCATCGTCTGTGCTGCCTTTCCCCTCCCCAGAGAGCAAGGACTCTCGTTCTCCCGACTGGTTCTTCTTCTTGAGGCTCGGGGCTCTGCCCAGGCTATTCCAGCTCGAGCGTCGGCTTCCCCAGTTGCTGCTGGTGCCCCAGTTGGCGCAAGGGGAACTGCGGAGGCTGGACTGAGAGAGAAGAACGACATTTGAGGGTTTGTTTGCAGGAGGAAGCCAAAGGATATGGCATTTTGCCCAGATTAGAAGAGCCTTCTCGTTGCAAGTCACGTCTTCCCCTTCCGGCTTTCCTCACTGCTCTGATTTCATCCCACCAGTGCCTTGAGCTGGGAGCCAAGCACCCAGCTGAACCCACACTGAAGGAACTCCTTGAGCTACACCTGTGCATCAACTACCAATCCTCTGTCCTGCACGACTTCCTACTGTCCTAAAACATGAATTGCGCATAAAAACTGAACCCAAGGACACTACTGCCAAAGTGGCATTTACTTTCCTCACGTTGAAGTGGTTTGAGCCCACAACCTCCCTGGCTTCCAAAGCGGGTCTGGCATCCGCGTCACCCGAGTGTCTGCTGGAAGTTGTGCCCCCGTTTGCATGACGTTCTCTTCAATTCGCTGCATAAGCAAATGGAATGAATGTTTCTCTTACAGTAAATTTCTGGCACTGAGCAGTGTGTCAGTGCACTTTGGCTGGCAGGTAGTTGCCAGGAAGGCAATTAAGGTCAGAGCAGAAAAGCTAGAAGAACTCCTTTTCCCTCCGTGGCTTCCTCCCAGCACAAAATGGGGCAAACCGCTTTCCTCCTCCTTCTCAGTGTTGGCCAGCTCTGCTCTGACTGCTTCATCTTCCTTTGGCTGGTGGCACTAATGTGCTCTCAGACAAAGGATTCAAACCATGAACAACCCTCTCCAGCAACTCACAATCCCATGAAACCCCAAGGCAAACAACAGTCATGTCTATTTTCTTTTCAAAAGCATTACCTTGACTAAGCAGCTTACCAAAGGGGATAGTGGCTCTGTCTCTGTGTGAAGTGCCTTCACGGTCCGCTGCCTTGATTTGAACATGATATTGCAGCTACAGAGCCGAAGAATGGGACAGATAGGCAGCAGCAGAAATCCACTTTGTCTATTAACTCTGCTGCCTCTGTTTTCACAGAGCTGCCCTCCTGCTTTCCCGTCGCAGGCAAAATGCAATCAGCTGCCACATCTCTGCTCCAGGAGCTGTGCCTGGC
Source organism: Caloenas nicobarica (assembly GCF_036013445.1). NCBI lineage: Eukaryota > Metazoa > Chordata > Aves > Columbiformes > Columbidae > Caloenas > Caloenas nicobarica. Next base: position 2,496,609 of record NC_088258.1, on the reverse strand, counting down.
GGCAATGGGTCAGCTCATACCTCCTCCCTTCCTCTGCTTCCCTTCCAATGGGGCTGCTGGACTGGAGCTGCAGCTCAGCTGCTGTGTTGGTGAGGACAAATGCTTCATTTCCCTTGACACAAAGTGGATTCAAGATGCAACCCTAAAACGCCGCAGGGGGAAACAGGCCTCATGCTCACAGGAACACTTTAGAGCTTCTCCAAGGCACCACAAAATGGCCAGTGTGGTTTGCAAAAGATGCCTCCTCCTCCTTAGAGGTTTGCTGGAATTGCTGCATGAACTTACAGCTTGCCTCAGGTTGCATCTCTCTGGTGAGGTGGCTTGGCATAGAATTCCAATCAGATACTAGGCAGGAAAACACTGAATGCCAGTACATCCCTGTCTCCCCTCTTCATATACTCACTGTCCTTGACTGTTACCTTGTCACTGTCCTGCCCCAGCATTGCGCACTCATTCATTTCTCCCTCCTGACTCTGTTCTCCTCCTGCCTTTCCACATACTTCTCACATCTATTGCCCTCCTTTTCCTTTTCCGCACACACACATCTCTCATCTGTGCCGCTTGCAAGCACTTGAGAGTTTTTAGCAACAGGAACCTACCAAGGACTTCTGATCGCAGCTCAAGGGGTCTAGCGAAGCGTTACTCCCTCTCCTCGAGTCCACAAAAGTGTGCACTGAATCCATGTGCGGGGAACACTTTGGCGTGGGCATTGGCGTGGCGGCGGTGCGCATGATGATGGGCGGTGGCATGCTGCCCCTGCCCTCCAGGTGTCCGTTTGGGGTGACCGTGAGCGAGTACATCTTCATCTCTGCAGAGAAGGGGAGAGAGAACACGAGGTGAACGCTCAGCTACACAAATCACCCTTCAAAACGGACATTGCTCCTTGGGCCTTCTAGGAACTCCGCCAAACGGAGACGAAACGTTGTGGGCAATAAGATCATCCCCACCACATTGAAAGGTGTAAGGCAAATGTCACAACATTTTAAGAGGCCTTCAGCCCTGCATGGACTTGGAACCCATTGCCCTCCAAAAGGAGCTTCTTTTGCTCACTGTTTCTTGGGATTTAGAGTGGAGTTACAGTTTTGCGGGGCTGGGAGAGAGTTTCCAGGGAAAGGACATTGTGGACTGTCTAAAGTCACCCTGGGAAATTAACCTCTTCTCCTTGTCATACAGTCTTGCACAGAGATTTTTATGCAGTTCTGATGTGCTCCAGGTTCCTACAGGGGGAAGGCACTAAGCAAACATCAATTTTTGTCTTCAGTCATCTGTTCAGGGGACAGGAAATGGAAGCTGCTTTTACACATCCACCCATCTAGAAGAATAAACCTCCTGTAACAGGAAATCTAATGGCACATTGCTGTGGTAATTGCAGAAAGCATCTATTTTAGCTGGATGGCAAGTTCGGACCGCAAAAACCATATTCACACTGAAGACAAACCAGACATAACACTACCAGCCCTATGAAGTGCTGTAATACTCAAAACCAAAAGCCTAATTTCAAACACAAAACTAAAGCTGAACTAGCTCCTGTCTTATCTGGCTCAGTCAGTTTTAGTTTAATAACTGCAGAACCAGTCTTAAGGAGGGGGAAGGATGGGAGCATCTGCGAGCAGCAGCAAACAAGTACAAGTCTGCAGTGAGAAATCCAAGCGAGTGCATTACCCCTCCTATTTTTCTTCCCCTGGCTGCTTTTGTAATGCAGTGTGCTTTCACTGTATCATCTGTTTAGTTGCTGGCTTGGGCACAAATACCTGATGTGCACCACAGAAGTCCACAGGAACACTGCCATTCACTTTGAGAGGTGGAAGATCCAGCTCAAAATTTGCTAATCTGCAATACACGTTCCTCTTGCCAGTGTATCTGTTTACAGACCAGCGGCATTATAACAGAATCGTTAACGTCCTTAAGCTGTTTAGTCACCGCTTGGCACCTATGAGGCTTATGGAGACACACAATTACTCACGGACTTTGACTGATGGCAATTTCAGCCCTGTTTTCTATTCCTGTATTACATAAGAAGAGGTGACAACATTTCTTTCACCTAGAACTCTCTTCTCCTTTGAAGTGGCTTGGCAAATAGTTGGTGCAAAGCTGGTGCACAGTTGATGCTGTGGGTTCCTTGCCAACTATTTGCAACGGGCATTCATTTAATCACTTGGCGTTTGAAATTTGTTGCTTTATCCACAGACTAAGCAGCTCCATCACCTTGCTGTGATCCAGCTCTGTCTCAGCTTCCCCAACAAATCCCTTCTGCCGCTTCCTTAGCTGAATTCCATCTGCTCACCACAATCAATATCATTTCCTTAGCTGAAATGAATCCTGGTTTAGAAGCATGTAAACTAATCCTAACAAGAGCGCAAGCTGAAAATCAAAGTATAGAGGAACTCAACTGGCTCCTGTTTACCATTGGTTACTCACTCCATTAAAATATATGATCCCTCCCTGTCCCCTATCCGGCTGCAAACTCTACAGAGTGAAGACTGTCACCTATTATTCCATGTTTCTAGTACACTACTACAATGTGGCCTTACCTCAAATCAATTGCCAGGCCCTCCTGTAACACAAATGAACACCAACATTTCCATCAATCAAACCTCACCTAAATGCATTTGTGTGAGAAACCAAAAAGAACAGATGAGCGCATGATTGATTCGAAAAGCTGCCGAGAAGTAGCGTGAGAATATTGCTGTCAGCAAACCATTCTGTGGTAATCATACAGAAGAAATGATGAGAAGTATCTAAATATTCTACTGCAGTTTAAATTAGAAAAGCATCTGTTTAAAGGAAATATCAACGCTCGTTTAGCTTTCCCAACATTTTTTGCATAGCTGCTCTGTTAACATAGCTATCGGGTTAACTGCCAAGTAAAATGGATTCTTCCCCCATAAGTTTATATGAAAAGATGACTGTGGAAGTAGAGCTGTAGCTCTCAGATTCCCAGGAAAATCTAGAGATAAAACCCTACCTGTTGCTTGGAGGTCTTTTAGCTTCTCAAAATCATCATCGAAGTTGGCAGATGTCTTGTCCTCATCTGTGTCTGACCTATTGGCATCACCCTGCAGAGAGGAGAAGGATAATTAGCAGACCAGATTCATTTAAACTTTAGCACAAAGGCCATTTGGATTACTTAGCGGCTCAGAGATACCTCAGCTCCCCATGGTTAGTTTGAGTGTGGCCCCAAGAACGAGGAGGGCAGGATGGCCAGCTCCCTCTGACACTGCCCTGGGTAGGTCCATCTTCCTTGTTTCGATTCATTTTCATACTTGGACAGAAAGGATGATCTTGTAATGTCATTGTGTTTCCTACACTGCACCCAGCCTCCCCAAACAGGGTATTCCAGGGGAGAGCACAAAAGTGCCGCTGTAATCGGAGGAGTGACTAAGACAAATCGGCACCGTGGGGTTCCATATTTGCACTCTCCATGATCCCAGCTGAAAACACTCAGGTTTTAATGTCAAAGGATGTCAAAGGGTTTTTTCTTTATTTGGCAGCACTGTAAATTTGACTTAGATCTGAAAACCCAGCCCTGATTTGCTTTCTTCATGCTGGCTGGTAATCGAGATTGTGTTGGGAAATCTCTTGGCAGCATCGAAGCTGAGGCAGAAGAAACGAGGCCAGTTTGCCTGGCAGCAAAGCATCATCTCAGGACAGAGAACAGCCAACCGCCCTCAGACTGGCTTTCCTCCTGGAAGTCCAGTTATTTTTTTTTTTTGCCTTTCATACATATCTGCCTCTGCTACCAAAAATGAGCAGCCTAAATAATGCACAAGCCTGGGAGAGAAGAGCTTTTGTCAGGTTCTCCTCTGCTGGGGGAGGTCGACACAGAGGAGATGCCAGCAGGCTGTCGGCATGACACTGGCTTGATCCATCAGGACTGCAGAAAAGCTGTGCAAATTGATAGCAAATGGTTGGATTAAAGCAGCTGATCCCAAAAAATCAGGAGCGCAGTTCCTTAACCGATGTCTGAACGAATCGCCGTGGTTTCTAGAGACATGGTGCTGAAGTGGCACTGAGCTTAATTTGCTCTGTGATGTATTGCAGCCAAACAGACAGGATGACTGAGAGCCTTAAGCTCCCTTATTCATCTTCTCTACTTTTGGAGCAGAAGCACTAATGCAGAGTAGATGAAAGATTTGCATAATTTTGGAAGGTTTTCCAGAACAGCTCTGGGGTAGATTGCAAAATGACATGGGACCAATGTAAGCACAAATATGCAATTATGACCCTGTTCGAAGCCTGGCTGCTTGTTGTCCTATGCACAAATATACTAAAAATGGTTTCGGGGCCACTTAAGCCTCTTGTCTTCTAGGGATACTCCTGCCAAACTTGCTCCACAGGCAGATCAGAAACTGAGATCAAGCTGAGACTATGTACTGTGATTCACAGCACAATTTTTAGTGTTTTTGCTGAAACACTGCTGATGGTTTGGAGCTTAGAGCAGCTCTAACGTGCACCCTCTTAGCTGCACAAGTCTCCCAGGAGTCTCTCTCCATCAAAGTAAAAGAAATAACTGTGGAGAGGGAGGAGAAGTGGACCTCAGTGTCTTCCACAACTGCTAAGAGCATCCCCCTGTAAGAGAGCAAATTCCAAGAGGTCAAAACAAGAATTTCTGCCATATTCCCAACGTACCAACAGAGCCAGGGATGCAAAGGAAAACCCAGCTCCACTGATACTTCTTCCTGGGAGTTGTCCAAGGAGACTGTAAACATCTTTGGTTTACAAACACAGCTAAGTTATGCATTTATAAGAGCAAGACTTGAATCGAGCCCTGGTAGCTGAAATACAGCCTTGAGAAGGGTTTTCTGCAACACAGCTAACACCTCACTGTGAGACAACTGACAAGCCCATAGGCTTAATGTCAGCATTAGTAATAAATGGAAGTGGAGAGCAAAAAGTGCCCTGCAAATGTCACACCCGTGGCTGTCGGCCTTTTCTGAGGCAGCGCTGGCTGAATAATACAAGCTTTGAAAACTACTCCTTACACACATGTAAATCGAGGAGCCATTAAACCTGAGCAAGAAAACAAGAGCCGTTTGGCCAGGTCTGTCATCAGAGTATTGCATGAGGCTGCGCATTTCTGGCTTTACATTAACAGGTGATTCAACATCCAAAAGGGCAGGTAAGGAACAGGATCTGTACTGTACAAAGATACCTGCAAGCTGCCAGGTTGCAGAGTGGAGAAAACTTTCTTCTGCCTTAAAGCAATGAGGAACAAAGGATGCAAACTGTTGTACGAGGGCCCTTTGTGCCTGAATGCAGGATTGCTTGAGCAGGAGCAGCTTCCAGTTAGTTGAGTCACACATGCTGGTTATCGTCCGTTTGGATTTCCCTGGCATTGTGTCCTCTTTTTCCACCCAGATTTGCTGGTTGGTGGAATCTGAGGATATCTGACACATCTGGCCACTGAATAACTTGGGGCTGCCGTATGGCCAACTGAACTGGTTGCTTCTGCATTAGTTCAGGAAAATCTACAACTTTAGCACAGACTTTAGTCTGCTAAAGCCTGTGTCATTTTCTAGCAGAATTGGGTTCCAGCACAGACACTCTGAATACGGCTAAAGCTCTCCTAGAAGAAAACCCCTCTGGGCTGGAAGATAGAGGCTACTGCAAGCCTGTAGAAATACCGGCAAACCCTTTGCTTTGGTCTTATTAGGTTAGTGGCTAAAATGTCCAAATCCATCTGTGACAGCTTGCACTAGAACAGGAGTATGGCAAAGGCGCTACAGTATCCAGAGCAAAGCCAGGAGATGCTGAGATCAGTAACACTGAGAAAAAGACAGGAATTCGGCAACAAACAGTGTCAGCATGAGCTCCGGTCACTGACACATGGAATGTAGGCTCGTTCTTGGAAAAAGACCTTCTTGCGCTTCTTGGTCAGCTGTGCAGGATCTTCAGGGCCTGGACCACATTGTACAAGGCACCAAGATGCCCATTAAAGCAGTGCGGAGCTGTGAGGTTGGGAAGCCACGAGCTGGACAACTTGTCTTCTCTGCGGGTGCAGGTGACACTCACCACCCTCAGTATCCATGAAAGAGCCTTGAGTGACGTAGATCACGATTGTCTTTTTCCAAACTGGGGCTTGCATCCTGTTGTTTCAATTAATTTTCCTCTGCTAGTGCTGCGATGAAGCTAGGAGGGATGTTTTAATAATGAATCTATGCAGACATCCTTGAAAGACATAAATGTGGCTGTGCTGGCTTGAGAGAAGGGAATTTTTAGTCCATAAATATTTCAGTTATATTCCATGGTCAGTGAAGGTTCATCTAAGTGTGATCTGAACATGGCAAAGGAGAGCACGATAACCATTTCTGGGGAAAAAAATGAAAAGCGGAAAAAAAAGCCCTATAAAAAGAATTCCTTTCTCCTCTTTCCCTTGGGAGTTAAGGTAATGAAAACTGAAGCCATTATCTCATTTTCCTTCTGGGTCTGTGCATCTCTGAGTCAATCCAGCACTAAGCAAACCTTCCCTTCTTGATGGTTGCAGAAATAAAAAAGTAATAATTAAAAAATCCCAAAGCATGATGCTAGCCCTTTCGATACCACTATTCTTAGCTTTAACTGGGACTGGATGATTTTTGGTAACTCTCAAAAATTATACCCATTTGCACCAGGACTTTGAAAAAAATCTTTTTAGTTTTTATATGTCCTACATATCTCAAAATTTAACATTTGTAACCTTGCAAGACAGCTTTTGAACAGCTGTGCTAGTACTCTCAAATAACTCACAAGAGACTGAATCACAAAGAAAGGCCGGGACTGAGAGCCAGCTCACATCTGACCTGGTCCCCGCGACCAGAACTGGCTGGATGCGTTGAAGACCTGAGGTCCACCACAAAGAAACACAAAACGCAGGACATATGGGAGATTTGGTGAGTTAAATTAATCCTCAATTATTTCTTCCAGGTCACACAACAGACCCTGCAGAAGATCAATCCAAGTGCTGGTCTCCCAAGCCCCATGCCAAGTCCAGGGGGCCTTATTTGCAAAGGTAGATTTTCAAGAGCTTCACATGCCCAAGCCAGCTCGTCTACACCCCTGAACTTTAAATTCAGGGCTGCTCGCATGGCTCGATGTTTGCACTGACACGGATTCAACCCTGCACGTGCTTCTCAGCCCTCCCTCTGCTCAGCTCTCTTACCTCTGCCTGGAAGCCTTCGACCAGAATGGCAACAAGAAGATTGAAGAGCACGTAATTGCCGAAGGTCATCAGGGCCACAAAGTAGAGTGCTGCCCATGAGGACGTAGATGCCATCCCGTTGTACAGGACCACGTTCCAGTCCTCTTGAGTGAGGATCTGCAGAGACGTGAAAGGGAAAACTCTCTAATTATTCCACTCCTCTCACGCACAGTAGCCGCAAATACGGGCTTATCCATTTCTTCCTCTCTTTTTGACCTTTTCTGAGCACAGTCATTAGCAGGTCTCATGAGAAGAGACCACAAAACATTCCTTTATTTAGATGTCTGCATGCGAGAGCTCTCTCCTGGCCAAACCTCCCGCTCTCAAGGCAGATCTGGCACAACGGTGCCCACAGAGATGACCAGTTCAGATCCTAGATATGGTAACACGAAAGATGCACTGATACGAGTCCCGTTATTTGGTGGCGGAATTGCCTCCTTTGATAACCATCAGAAGATAACAGACCTGAGGCCAGAGCTGTTCTCTCCTTTCGGGCTGCTCTTTATAATGCATCTGGAGCTGAAGGAAAGGGTAGGGGACGTGATATTTGATGACATAAATGACATTGGGTGGCTCAGGAAACTCAGGGAAGCAAAGTGGTTTCCGTTAGGTAAAAGCACTGACAAGCTGGGCTAAAAAAAATGCATCTTTGCAAAGTTTTCCTGCAAGGATCCTTCCTCAGGGATTCCCACTCTTCTGGGTTTCCTGGAGTTCAAAAAGCCTGGGGCCTAAGAGAAATGGATGACAGATTCGTGCTCCACATTAGTTCACACTTAAAATGAAAATGGCCTCTAACCCTCCTAAAAAAAAAGGTAGCTTTGGGGATAGGAATGCAGTCAGCTGCACTGAGTCACACCACTCACACAGAGATGGTTTTTAGTGGATTGCTTCTCTGTTAGGGCTTATAGAGACCAGCTAACTCAGGAACATGATCATTTTGCCCTAATAACTCTACAGTGCCATTTCAGTCCAAATTTGACACTTACTGAAAGAAGGGTGGGGTTTTTTGTTTCGTTTTTTGTTGTTGTTGTTGTTGGTGGTTTTTTTTAGCTGAAATAACTTGTCTAGGTGGTCTACATTAAAAGCTCTCAGAGGATCCAAAGCTTACCTGAAATACGGTCACAATGGCCCAAAGTAAAGAATCAAAATTCTTTCGGTCTGGAACTGTGTCTCCCGTATCAGTTTTCAGGCTGAACTTGCATCCAAAAAGATGCATGCCGAGAATGCTGGAGTGGGAAAAAGGGAGTTGGAAGAAATACATTATTGTGTGAAATATGGTTGCAGGGAGGACCGCAGTGATTTTTGGGACGCTTCCCCCCTTCCAGTGTTTGGTGTGCCAGTGGTGTGTCCCAGGAAGAGGGGCTCTGCTCCACCACTGACATGATCACTGAGCAAACTGCCATTTGGTTCTCCTGTGTCACATTTCATTACAGTTGTCTACACTACGTCAAATCAGGGACCTCCTCTGTCTAGAAAATGACAAACCGTGCTGCCAAAACAGGCAGAAGTCTTAGAGTCTCTACAACCTCCACCTCAAACATAACCCTGGTAGAGTCAGTTACTGACAGGTTCCTGAGACACGGCTAAACGAGCCTCCCAGGAACTCCAGAGCAATCGTTGCCTGTTTGTGTACTTCATTAATCTACGGAATTACAGTAGTTCATGAAAAATAGAGATCAAAAAGAGGTAAATAGCCTGTTGAGTGTCTGCTTGCCAGTCTATTGTGAGCACTTCTATCATGTAGGTAGCCTAGCAAATGCAGCGTATCGTTATTCTAATCTACATATTACTTAAGCAAGCTGGACAATTAATCAAAGAAGAGCTGCAGCCTCTGGTACCTGAAGATAAAGATGAAGAGCATGAGCAACATGCAGAAGGTGGCTACGTTGTCCATTGTCTTCATCAGGACCACCAGCTGGCGACGGAGGGCCGGCATGAAACGCACCAGTTTCAGCACCCGGAGCAGCCGAAAAGTTCGTAGGACAGAGAGGCCTCCGTCCGACTGGCCGATGATCTCCCAGACACTGCGGGAACAGCAGAACGGCTACAAACAACAGCCCTGAGCAGGCCGGTTTCTTACAGGATATCACACCATTGAAGCCCTAAAGGGGTCGTTTATTCGTTGCTACCTCCTTGCTTCTGAAAAACACCTTCGCTTCCCAGTTGTGCAGACGCACATGCTCGTGCACAACCTATATCCTTCATAGCTGGTTTCTTGATTCTTTAATTCCCTCGCTTTCTGTGGCTCTTCACACCACAGCCTGTCTCCTGCTAGTCTGCATCACTACGATCGGCCACAAGGCTTGCCACAAAATGTGGATCGTAATTTTGCTAATATCCAGTGGGATTTACATTTGTTAGGGTAGGCCGGTGTGATCAGGCCACAGACTGGCCTTTGTTCTGGGTCTCTGTTGCTCCTCACTTCTCTGAATCAAAGTGATGGGCCAACTGAAGTCAAGAGCACTCTCCTGGTTTACACCTTCTGTGCCTCCCTGAACTTCTCTGCCCCAAACTACTGATCGAGGGGTGACCAGCACTGCTGGAAAGAATCCCAGCACAGGGGCGTGCTGCACGAGCTTCTCATCCACAGGCCGTGACATCCCCAGTTTAGGCTGGGACAGTGATCCCCTGGGAGAGGACAGCAGAACTGTGCCCTCTTCTGCTTGCCCTACCCTGGCCTGAGTTACGTGTTAATTTGGGAGAGGGAGGACACGCTGCTGGGACACGGACACCCCCAGCACTCCTTTCCCAGGACCAGCCACTCCGCGCTTCAGTGGAAAACTGGCTGCAGTGCCAGCTGTGTGGCGTAAATAGACTTTGTTCTCCATCTGCCAGGTCCATTTGCTTTGGACAGCCCTTCTAACGACAGGAATCTAAAAGGCCAGCATAATTATAGCACATCATAGCCAGAGATCCCTGGATTAACACGTCATTCCTATACCCCATCCCGCTCCCCAGCTGGTCTGAGCCCTCGGCAGAAAAGCCACAGTAGAGAAAGAACTGGCAGTGACCTGATGACAACTATGATCCCATCAAAGATGTTGTACGGGTTCTTGATGTAGCCAAAGAGGCCAAAGGCAAGGAGTTTCAGGAGCATCTCCAGGGCAAACATGCTTGTGAAGACGATGTTACTGATCTCCAAGGCGTTGGTCAGCTCGTCCGGCTACGGGGCAAAAAAGCAACATGGTCAAACAGAGGGAATGGCTAAAATGCAGATACGTTCCTGCCGCTCTGGGATTTGTGCTAATGATGCACAGGTGCTACATCTTCCTGTGTTCCTTCCGGAGAGCCATGGAGGCAGGTAAGTGTCTGAGGGGAACAGCAGACAAGCCTCATGGACACTCCCCGTGAGTCCTACTGGAAACACAGAATCCCAGCCCATTTCTGGAGCGGTCGCAGAACAACTGTGCCGAATACATGGGCCCAAAAAACTAAAGCTATGCAAAGGAGAGGGCTTGTTCACTGGTGGCCAGGTGAGTGGCTATTATGGTTTGTAAGGCTTCTATTTGGACTGGCATTGGTCAGGCTGTTTTTATCACACCAACCCCAGCAGAGCTTTACGGATACTGTTATATCCATAGCAGGATCCCTGTCAATACGGCACAGCTCTATTCATATATAAACAAAGCACTTTTCTTGCAGGCATCTCTTAAGAGAATTAGGAAAACAAATACCCATAAATGTCAGTAGGATCAATAGTTTTATTTACCTTGAGATCTCCATTTGGAAACTGTCCCCAAAAATCCCCAGGATCATTTTTCCTTCTGAAGTCCTAGTTAATAATATACAGCAGATTTTGTTAAAATGACAGGATGGCCCTGAGTGTCAGGATTCCCTCCAGGATCAGCATGGGCTTCTCTGAGTGTGCAAGACTTCATGCAGCTTAAATCCAAGAACCGGTTTTTCCATTCCCCTCCTTTATCACCAGCACCAAATCACCCTGGGCTACAACCCTGCTTTTCAGACAGAGCCTCAGATGTTCCTTTCCTGGGAAGCGCAGCAACGTCTGCCCGGTGCCCACGCTCCAAACCGTGGCACAGCAGGGACAGATGCAAAAGGTGCGATGCGGTTTGCTCACTTATTACTACTCCTTCAAACAGCACCAGGCTCCGCAATGTGCATTTCTAATGCTCAATGCCTGCTCCTTTGCAAAAGAAAATGAGTCTTTTTCATTTCCTCACTGTAACAATATTGTCTAGAAAAAGGTGTTATTTTCATATCTGACTCATCTCCTGACTGATAATAGCTTCCTTTATTCCCCATCCGTCATTGGACACCATGTTAAAAGTTGGCAGTTTCTTGGGGATGTTGTTGCATTATTTGAGGATCCGAAGGGAGAAGATCATTGTAATGCTGTGGCACAGCCACATTGAACTCCACACTCTGCAAACCGAATCCTTGGCAATTGAAGGTGAAAGAGTTAACCTGAATGCATGAAGGGCCCACACATCCCCTACGACAGGCAGTGACAGTCTGTGGGCTGCTAATGAACCATCACTCATAAGCTAAATTACTTTATGCCATAGACTGGCTTTGGCTCAAGCAGGAGAAAGAGCACTAAGAGCCTCAGTCCTCATGATTATAATCCATATACGCTCATTACTCAGGGACACCAGGGGAAGGACTGTGCAATTTTCGGTTCTTTAGTCTCTAGCAAGGGGTGGCCCAGATGGCTGCGCGGTGCATTGAACAGCCCGGTCACCGGGTTGTCCTCCTCACACCGTCCCTGCCGCAGGGATGGCAATTCCCTCCCTAACCTCGATCACCGCTCGCCATGCTATTCCCTTCCAACGCCAAGCCAACCTGGGCCTTCCTTTTGCAATGAAAAACCCAGCTGAAGAAAAGGGCTGCTCTAAATGGCATCTAACCAGCCCCCCACAGAGACTGAGCCTGAAATAGTCCCACTGGAAGCCACAGCGGTGACAGGACACGATGCTCACAGTGTCCTGGAGCTGTTTGTCAGGAGCAGCATGTGGCTGACGTGCTGGTCTCCCCTTGGCTGGGGTTATACAAGAGCGTTCTTGACAAGGAGCGAAATAACTTGCTAGATTCTTGCATCCCTCCAGGCAGCAGACTGAGGGCTCCTTGGGACAGGGTGCTCGGGGCAGGCTGAGGATGGCTCGTTAGCGTGTTGATGCTGGGAAATTAATGACACAGTCATCAGCAGGGAAGCTTTAGCTTGGGCAGATTTGAAAGGACAGGGTTGTTCTGTAGCACTTTCTGCAGGGAAACAGAGAGAACCTGGCCAGTGTGACCTGCAGTACCAGCAGCAGACTCATCTGCTGAAGTCCAACTTAATTCAGAGTTCTCCAAATTAGCCTTGTTGCTGCCAGATGTGCTGCCAAGAGTCACAATTTTACCGTGAAAATTGGGATAGCTGGTGATCATTTCAAAATCCCTAATCCTGGAGTTATGTCAGTATGACAAGACAATCTCAGGAGTCATGACCAAAAAAGCCAGCGTCCAGCCTGAAAAGCCTTAGCTGAACAAACTTAAAAACACCCTCAGGCAAGCAGAAGGAATTTGTAAGTTGTTATTCTCTAAAATACCATGTTTTCTAAGCCAACCTCAAGATTTTTCTGTGGCCTGTTGAAGTCATGACAGTGCAACCAGTTAATCTGCCGATATAATTGCTTATAATTCCTTATTGCTCACTCTCCAGCGCTGTAACTTTCGTTTCATATAAGAGTTTAGAAGAAAAGACGCAGCCCCCTCTCGAGGGCATGAGGAGGAGGGGAGGACAAGGAGGTGGCCCAGATGAGATCACCGATATCTCCGATGAGGAGCTGACCCAGCAGATCAAGACGCCGGGGGGACGCCTGGGCAGGGTTGAAGGACAGCAGATCTTCATTACCATTCAGTGGTCATATTTGGTGAGGGGCAGAACTAATTCGATGACAAGGGCTGCTGTGACGTGAGAGGTTTGGAGCGCGAGTGACACGGAGACAAGAGCCATCGGGCACAGACGAGGACGGATGGCCCTGCATGCTGGCCGAGCTGCCGATGGGAGCTTTTGTGTGATTAGAGTGGAAGCTGAACAGCAGATGAGGCAAGCATCCAGCGCTACAGCCTTCCAATGTAATCACCGTCTTTCAACACCAACCGGAGCCTAGAAAACAGCCTGCCATAGATATTTTGATGGCTTATGAAACGGTTTGTTGCTTAGAGCACAATTAATTTCCCAGTTCTCTCACTCCCCGATGAGCAAAGATCTCGGAGGAGGGTCAAGGAAGAGGCGTTTGAAAGCCGAGATGGATTTGGCCATTCCCCTGGAGTCAACCACTAGGAGACACTGTTGTTTTGTTCAAATTTAAGCCAACCTCAGAGCAGGAATTTTTCCAGGAGCCTTTTTATCTGGGAAAAACAAAACGCTGATTTGCTGAAAACAAAACTTTTCACGGCGAGGATTATTTTTGTTCAACTGCCTGGCTGGAGGAAAATGAAGTTGCAACAAAGCTTTAAAATTGCTGCAATGCCTTGTTTTGACCTTCACAACATGCAACTTCCTTTCTAGCAAGGAATGGTTAACAAACAAAAATTGACATCAAAACGTTGTACTTCCAACAGGGTAGTTCTAAAGTGGTATTTTTTGCTTTTTGCCAAATACATCGTAAACCTTAACAACTCTGACAGAACGAAACTACTTCCCCACCACAAGGCTCCAAACTATACCAGTGAAAATGATTCAACTGAATCTTCATACTTTGGGCTGCAGGAGTAAGTTTCCCTCCATTCAAGAGAAGGACAGAAACTGTGTGGGATCCATTTCTAAGATTTCAGCATCCTTGGATATGAGTTTAAAGCAACAGCCTTGACTCCAGGCAAAACATGTCCCAGGAAAGCACAACCACCTCTACTCACGTTGAAGGCTGTCTTTATGCTGTGGAATATTTCAGCGATTCAAACCCATGTTTTCATTAGGGACAAACCTCAAACGTTTCAGCAGTTCATTCCAAGTTCAGATAAACAGACCAAAAAATCCTTTTCTAAATAGTTTGGGTCTGAAAACCAAGGAAGAGTAGTCTCTTTCTGAGAATCTGATAGTTCTGGTTTTAGCAAGATGCAGCACAACCCCACAGTCTTCCCGGAATCAGGAGAGATTCAGTAAAAGAGAAACCCATAATGGTCAAATTATTGATGGCTCCTACAAGCAGAGGATGAAGAACAAGAGTGGGACTTTGCAGCCTCAGATTCTCTTTGTGCAACTGAATTACCACAGTTCTTCAAGCAAGACACTGTCTCTTTGTGCCTCTCTTTCTCCTCTCACTTGTCTTCTACCTTGTCTCTTTTGATTGCTGCATTCACAACCGTGTATTTTACATAGCTTGGGTTGAATCACCAGCAGAATAGCACCCAGCCTTGGCTGGGGCACCTTTTTGTTCTGATATCGAGGAGACATAATCATGCCTGCATCAGACTGGAGAAAAGGGCTGCTAGACACCTGGTCCCTCCTGCTGAACGACCAGGGAAGGAAGTTTTCAGCATAAAAGATGTGCTTTGCTTCAGAAATCCCTCACCAAGCCCAAAGCAGCCGTTCGACTCCTCCTGAACAGGGAGAGCTGAGGCGGCAGAGACGCAGAGGAGTGGTAAACAAATCCAGAACATTTAGTCTCATAAACATCCTTTGCACTTGTGTTGTTTTTTTCTCTAGTCCTGGGCCTAAAGCTGTCAATGGGATTTTGAGCACTTGTTTACACTGGCTTTTCTGCTTTATATTTTTAAGTTGGGTCTGCAGAGACTCTGACCGGGAAGAGGAGAGATAACGAACTGTCAGTTTGCGCTTTGCTTCCGGACACTCTGTATTTTCTCTCTTCAGCCCGGTTTTGAGGGGCTGTCATTTTCCAATTTCTAGCTATCCCATCGCAACAGATTCCACCTGTCTGCAGCCTCTGGCATCATCCCCATTTCACAGAATTAACAACCAAAGGGAACGCATGAGAGAGGGAGGGAGCGCGGAGAAGGCGTTCAGGCTAATTACAATGAGGTGGAAGAGGGAGGGAAAATCTGACACATGCAACTTTTTCGATTAATAAACCCAAACCACAGCAATTAGTGCAATACTGGATAACCCACCCAGCACTAAGCAACTTTATTTTTTAGTATGCTCATAGGTCGCGAAGCCATTTGTGACCTGTGCCCAAGGACTAAAGGCAGGACAGGCTCCCGATACTTCCTAGCAAAGATCCACAAACAGCGATGCACGGAACAACACCTGGAAGGAACAGGTCTAACTCCAAGGACTTCTCTTCCCTCTGGCCCTTGTGCACAGCCTGCACCTCCTTCCAAATACTAACACGAGCTCCTGCCTTGCAGGAGCCAGGCAATGCTGTCAGCTGTGGCTGAACAGGGTGAGAACACTCTGCTCCCCCCTATTGAAAGGAGACCTAATTATGGGGATTTTAAGATACAAGCAGGGTCAAGAACTCAAGAATTTCTGCTTTTCCAAGCGGCATCTACCTGCTGCACAGACACACGGGGTACCAGGACACTTGCAGCCTCGGTCGCGATGTCACCAGCTGCAAAAAGGGCGACGGCCTCAAAAAAACCATGTGAAGTGATACCGACCGCAGCGCAACTCCCCTCCTCTCCCAGCGGAGTGGGGAGACGGTGCCTTTGGCAGCTCAGCCTCACGCTTCACCTTTTCATCGCACGACTGACATCTGCGCTTGCTCGTCCGAGAGGAGAACCAAGACACCGCAAGCAGCCGCCCTCGGGGTCCCATCCCCGCCACGGGGTCCGCAAGGCAGGGAAACCCTCCGCATCTCCAGCGCACACCCATGGCAGAGCACAGAGCTGTGCTCCAGCCAGCTTTTCCTCTATGGAGGGAGAGTAAAGCCTGCTTTGCTCTACTCAGAGCCATACAGCCGTCTACATAACTAATCTGTTTAACCGATGGATTACTGGGCTCCCTACTACATTTGTAGGGTTTATGTGCCACTGTGAAAGCAATCGTGAGATGAAAGTCAGTTTTCTGGGACAGATTAAAGCGATGGTTTGGGAGGGATTAGACTTTTTTAATAAGAAGGATTGTTCAAAAATTGCGGAAAATAGCTTAAATGAGTTTGAAGCACTCACACCACAGGAGGGGAGCAAATCAATGAAATTGCTAAAGAGAGCCTAAAATTACGAAGTATTCCTCTAACTTTTCCTAAAAAGCTAGAACACGTACAGAATGCATGTATAATACTAATGTTATAATATAATGTTTGCATAATACTGATATTACAGGCAGACTCCCACTGCACTTGGCGGTGAGCATCAGTCTGCAACCCTGGACCTGTGTGCCTTCTGAACATAGGATGAAAGTTTGGATAAAACATTGCATGGGACTGTTGGAGGCTGGGTTTAACCCACGGAGAAAGCGCGGGGATCTCTGACCCACAGCCTGTCTCCATCTCTTCCTCTCCTTGGGGGTGGCTGGTTTATCCCAGTCCTCACAGCACCCACGGCTCCCCCTCCCCACAGCTCACCCGCATCCAGAGCGATCCCCAAATCCTTGCACTCTTAACAAGCTCGAGCTTTGTATTTGAAACCCTCAGCTGTTTTTCCTGCACGCTCACACCTCCGGAAACTTAAATCAAACTCCAATTTCCTGCCCGTATCCTTTTCCTACGGCAAATTCAACTGAAGAGGAGCCTTAGCCTTCTCAGGTAGACTCTGCTTATAGATGAGGAGCTATAATTAACAGTCACATCACAGGCGTTTTGCTACGGAGCAAATTTTGGACACAAAGACATTGACCGTACTCCTGGGCACAAGCTCAGGCCCCTCCGAAGTCAGCCAAGCAACCGGACACGGCACGGGACCGGCCCAAGCTGAAGTTTCTAAATGCTTAATGGAGTGTACAGGAGAATCTGTCACCTCGAGCATCCCTGTGGCTATTAATTATTTATCCTGTCCAGAACAATGTAATCAGCCATTCGGCAGGAGAGCGGATGCTCTACGTGCAACTGGGGGCTGGTCTCTTCCCTCGGTCGCAGCGGGGATTTACCGCCCAGGCACAGGAATTCTGTCCTGCCTCCCCCAAACACCCCCGGCGCTGCACACCGGGACAAGAACAGCCCAAAGAGCACCACAGATTTACACCGGGATGCAGAAACGATGCAGTTTGAGAGGCCCACGTGTCATCCACAAGCTTTCGCCCAGCCTGTGCGGGGGCTGAGCGCTGGTGATCGCGCAACTGAAAACACCGGTAACTGAAAATACTGGTATGAGCCCGAAACCCCAGAAATGAGCAGCTCGAGGCAGACAGCGAATTTCACACCTGAATAAGAGCCCCATGTGCTCCGGGAGCATCTGCAGGCTCTGTCAAAACCAGCTCTGGCTGGGCTGGGATGTGGAACACGTTCCACACACCGGTAATGAAATGTAAGTGCATAACGTGGTGAAACTGTAATAATAAACTTGAACACCCTCCGGCCCAGAAGCAGGTGGAGGAGCGAAGCTGCGACATCTCGCAAGCAGGGGCTCAACACCGTGGCATTTACATGCAGAAGGGACAAGGTTGCCCTGAAATCTGCAGGATGCATGCTTGGTTTTTTTACACCTATTTCATTCTGATGTCTCTGAAGCACATCGCGAAAAGGTCCTCTTGGAGGGAATTGAAAGAGGCAGAAGCTTGCAGCCGAAGCAGAGACCCATCAGGGAATGTGACACCTCTGACGACTGCAAGCAAATGTGAAGGCTACATTTTGACCTTTGTTTTCCTCCCCTCCCTTTTTTTTTTTGCATGTCAAAGACCCAAGAGAATAATTTTGATATTTCTAATGTAAGTAAACAAACAACCAAACCAACCAACCAAATGAACCCCAAGCAATTTACGACTTGGCTTCTCTCCTCCTCCGCATTCCCTGCTCTTTTAAAAAATATGAAGAATAATGCAAGTGTGCCCTTCAATTTCTGTATTTTGAAAACATTTCCTTTGTAAACGTTTCGATGTAGTTTATTTACTACAACATAGGACTCTTACTGTCCTAAAATCAACTTCAAGCCAGTTTAGTCAATCTAGACTATGGCTCCAGCCACGGAAACTGCCTTGCATTCATACGAGATAACTTCTCTTACTAGAAGAAAATGCTTTGGATGGCACTTTCCCATACACACGAGCACAGCCGAAAGTTATTTATGCTCTCCGGCCTTGGAAAGGGACCAGGGACTTGAACCAGGATGCCCCAGCTCCTAGAAAACCGCCCTGGACACCAAGATATTTGCTATTCCGAGGTGCCTTCTGCCCTGCGTTTCACGGCCAGACACCACAAGCTCTCAGAACCAAAGGCCCTTCTCAGGAAGGGTTTAGACGTCATTAGTGTCTCCACTAAAAGCTGTGACTTTGATGAGTTTGTGCTTTCTGATGAAAAAAAACGTATTGCTGCAAGATTTCCAAATGAGCCCTACTTAAAAGCGGGCTGGAAACAGGAGAGGGAGATCTCCTCCTCATATCTACTGATGAATGTTCACTCTCTGGCTTTCGAATTAAAAATGGAGAACTTATTCTCTCAGTCACCTCTACTCTCAGGTTTTATGCCTTCCTCTAAATGAGATCCTTCATGTGGAGCGAAAACAGTTTAATTGAAGATAGCCGATGGTAATTTTTCCTCCTTTCAATTGACCTACTTGATCTCCTAATGCTCTTATGGAATTGCTTTTACCTCTCTGCTCTGTGGCATGAAAGTCACTGCCAATAATGGCTTATCCAACTCCGTATGGCCAGAGAAATGCAAAACACGCTGCTCCTTTCTGGAGCTGCAAATGGGGCACCAGTGGAGGAATGGAGCAAGCTGCATACAAGCATGGTATATTCCAGCATTAAAAAAAAAAAAAAAAGCCATTAGAATTAATATTATCCGGCAATGCCAAAGTCATATACTCTCTGGAATTTTTGCGTGAATCCTTCAAGTTCACTTGGTGTTGACTCCTGGCTGGGGGTTTTTCCTCCAGAAGAAATCTTGGCTGCCACATCTCCATCTCCTGCAACAAGAGCTACAGATCCGAGCGTTTGTTCTCTGGGATAATCAACTCTGCTGGAGCTTCCTCAGGAAGCTTCCCAGGCAGAAGGTCCCACATGGCACAACAGATTTGCAGTATTACTTTCCCGTTCCTCAGTTTCATTCAGCAAAACGCAATTTCATTTCAAGTGGCATAAACACCAAGCTGGATTAGATCAATTGCCGTCTTCTCCACCCTCCGGAGGAAAGGACCTGGGCAATCTGAAATGCTATCAGCGCACAGCACACAAAACTAAAGCTACTATTCTTGAAAAGTAGGCCAATCAGCTGGATTATGTCTTGACGGAGGATCGCTTGGTCTGACAGATGGCTGCAAAAATAAGCCTTAAAAAAAAAAAAAAAAAAAAAAAAAAAATCAAACCCTATAAAATAACCCCGTCCCCAACAAGGCCAGAAGTGCTCAGGTTTAGTTATTAAACATGAATTCACAGGGGGAAGGAGCCGACTCCCCAGATACCAACCGAGGCCGGACGCCTCCAGCAACACCAGAGCGCCGGGCAGCTCACCTGGGGACACTGGGGACTGCTCACCCCTGTCAGCGCCAACACAACGCGTACTTTCATTGAAAAACAAGAAAAACAGAAATATGCCTGAACTGTGGACATCTGGAGACGCATCTGGCAACTTCCCGGTGTCTCAGAAATGGACCCGTTACTTGTGCCCCTTCCCTCTTCTCTTAAGCAGCTGCTAAATGTGAGCAGGGTTCTCTCTGCCATCCCACCCCACGCCGGCTCGGATCTTTAAAGAGCCTCTGGCGAAAGTCCAAGGAAATTATACGGACTGAATCATTCCCAGCCACATGCTGGTGGAGTCCTTCAAAGAACCGGCAGATCTGCGAGGCATGACATCTCTTAGCAAGGCCTGTGTTGACTGTCATCCAATATATTTGGCTTATCCCTGGCTTTAAAAAAAAAATTTACACTCACACAAGGAATTATATTCACACGATTCTCGCCCGCTGCAAACCCTTTTTTTCGTTGACCACTATCTGTGCTGAAATCAGTAACAAATGGTCAAAAATCATCAGCCTAATGCCTGAAATCAGCTTTGCTGGCTAATCACAAAGCAAGCATTAGAAAAAAATAATGCATCATTCATACGGATCTATCTTATTTTTGTTTGTTCGGTTTTGGTTTTGTTTTGGTTTTTTTTATATATATATATATTTAAGCTGCAAATATCTTGTAATCCATACCATTAACTAGAAAGAAGAGCAAGGCTCTACCTTTTCCTTTAAGATGTAAACTGAATCACAATATTTCAGGAGCTGGCGAATTTAAGAAAAAGCATACAATCTCGTGAGACATGCTACAAAAGGATAGACACGAAGAACATGGAAATGTGCTGCAGCCCTTTCAGACAAAAACGAACACAGGGGCCCTGCCTCAAGGAGTCTGCAAAAGAAATCGAGGTTCACTGTTGATTTTCTTCGCTAAAATCTTGCAGCCAAGCTACAAGCGCGTGTTTCTGACCGTGCACAGAGGTTCCGCGATGCCCATCAGCGGCGGCTCCGACAACGGCCATTAAAGGTGGCAGGAGGGTGACCATCGAGAGAATAAAGATCCGCTTTCAACCTCTCTGTTCATACTGCGAGAGGCACCTTTAGCGATGATTACATGATCTTTATCCACATCCAAGCGAGAGGTTTGCTCTCTGATAACACAGAGATCAAAGGCCTTCGGGTTGCCATTAGCAGGCAAACTCAATAGAAGCTGTTTACTTCACCCAAGCTAATGGCACTGGAAATATTTAATCAAAAAATGGACACACTCTCCCTATTACTGCCAAGATGATTCAGAAGGGGCCACTTAAATCTATTTTGTCAAACCATTACTCATCCCTTGCTAATAGACCTTTATGGAGAGTCCCTTTGAAAAATGCGCATTCGTGACTTGCGGGTTGTGTACTGGTATTAAGAGATGAGGCGCATCGAGAAAACACGACAGAGGATTGCTGGGAAGAACGGGATGGGGAATCTGTTTAGTCTATATCTGACAAGGACCTTGACTTAGTCATCTTTTAAGCCCAAGGACAGGAAGCTGAAGTGGCCTGAGGGGGAAATAAGTTCAAGGAGAGGATAATTCTTGAGAAAAATTGGAGCAATCTGCTGTAACTGACCTCTGAGTGCTAAGCGGAAGGCGGAAAGATGGAAGAAGATCAGGAGACCTTTTCTGAGGTTCAAGGACCTTGGGGTAGAAGAAAGAAAATACGTTGGGCGGACATCAGGAGAAGGTTTGGTGGTGTGTCTTACAGAACAGCGGGGTGTTGCCTGCCTGAGCCTTCATTCTGGGGTCACCAAGGGCAGGTTCAGTGTCCACAATGACACGTCAGATGTCAGGACCCCCAAACTCTTTTCTAAACTTCTAGACTAATGCCTCGTCTCTCCTGCGGTCCTAAACATGTATCAGACACTTGGGCACAGGCGGATGTTTATGGGCTTCCCTTTGGGATGTGTGGAGACTTTCATTAACCAAGAACGTTCACTCTGAGGTAGCCTTAAAAGATATGAAACCACTTAGGACCCTCATATAGGAAGAGTTGATCCTCCCTTTGAGCAAGAGGATGGATTAGGTGAGTTGAGCTCTATCTGCTGTGATTTTTGTGACACTGGACCAGAAAGATCCCTCGGGTTCTTAGGATCCAAGCCACTGCTAGGATGGGTAGCTACTTCTTATAACTTCTTTTCATAAGCTGATGAAGATCTGTCCTCAGGGACATCCTGTGAGGAACCTCCAGCCCTTTTTTCCTCCAAGACAGGACTGCACTTGGTACAGACTCTGTTTTGAGATGGTTTCTCTGCAGCTTCCAGAAACAGTCATGAAGAACTTAAAAGCTTCATCAGCATGGAGACGATTATCTGCAAATCCACATCTGTAATAGAGGCAGCAACTCCTCTCTGCTCCACATCAAAGGTGGGCTAGGAGCCAAGAGAACAAATTCAGAGAAAATCCACCTTTCCTCGCCTCTAGCAAACCTGAAGCAACCCAAGCAATTGTTACAAGCTTATTTTTGTCCCTGAGAACACAATGCAGCGAAGAGCCCAGGGTGCTCTACCCTGCAGCCCAAGCAGGCAGATGGGAACTTCAGAGCTGCCACGCTGTTCTTGCAAGTGAATTATTGATACATCCTTCTGAGCCGTGAGCATCAGACTAAAGTGGCAATTAAAACCATCCACAATGATCAAAAAGGAAAGGCAAAGACAAGAAGATACAAACCCAGAGTCCGTATATGCCAGCAGCCTGCAGTATGTGCTATTATGACCGGCAACGAAGGCTTTTAGGTCCTGATTTTTCAGCTGGGTCTTCAACAGGGGTTTGTATCAGAGCAGGTGGACAGTGGTGAGCAACACACCGTCACCATTTCTGCTGGAGACAAGGGAATGAGCTGCTCCTGGGACCTCACTGCCCCATTTTAGCTTTTGCATGTGCGCACGACAGACATTCCAACTCGGAAGTATAAAAATAGCAACTACAGGCACCGTCATCCCTCTTGCTCCCCGAGACAACGGCGCTTTATTTCGCTACGGCAAGAAAGGACAAGAGAGGTCGGGAAGGAACCACAAGGCAGAGCTGCCCTTTGGCTCCACGGCATCACTTGGACCTTGCAGGGAACGAAACGCTGGAATGACTGGATGTGAGCACAAGCCAGCGGGAGAGCTCGGCAACTCCTGTTCCTCCTCACATGGGCTGTTTGTACCTTACAGACAGCTACAGGATTCTCACCTGGCAGAATTCCTTCATTTCAGTGGAACCGCCACTGAGTTTGGCCCAGTGCTTCCACACTTTCACCTTCTTGACAAAAACAAAACAAAAAAACCCCAAAAGAAACCCAAAAAAAGCCCAATTAAATGAAATTATCTTAAACCACCACCAATATAACAACCAAGGAATAAAATTAACAGAAAATAACTGTGCTGGCTTTGCAATGTGTTTCTCTTGTGTAATATTTATTTCTAATACTGGGAGAAGAACACAAAAATCTGGAAGGCAGGACCTAAAAACGAGGAGCCGACTTGCCATTGCTTTTTTCTCATTCCTTTTGCATGAAATACGCCTCACCCCCAAGCACGCCCTGGATCTGCAGTACGTCTCTATTGTTATGGGAACAAAATTATTCAGAAAAAAAAAAGTGTAGCCGTTCTGATTATATATAACGAAATAAAATCACTGCTAAAATAATGAAATTCAATTATATTAGCCCTAATAACAGTAGTACTAATTACAATTATTGTAATTCACTAGTACTACAAGGCTGCATAAGATGCAGAATTGTTGAACACTCAAGAGTCGAGACTCTCTCTCCAAGCTGGTGCAGTGGATATATTTGGTTTTGGAGGTTGTTAGATCAGCCTTGGTGTGTTGGGTAAAGGGGACTGTTATTCTAACACTAATTACACTGCTAATGGCAACAATAATAACACCTCTCGAATCATCAGCACCGGTGCCGTGAATGCCAAAGCCATGCAATTATGCGCTGCTGTCATTTCAAGCGGAGCCGCGAGGCAGAGAAAAGCAAAGGTAGAAGAGGGAGCACACGGTCACGTTTTCCTCCCGGCAGCTTTTCACATCGCTGCTGTGGCCCTGACGAGCAGGAGCGAAGCTTCTCTGGCAGCAAGAGCTGCCATACTGATCCATACCCTTCCAAACAGCTGCGCCGGTTCTCAGGCGGAACAGGCAACGCAAGGTTTTATTTGTAGAGAGAGTGCCCGAAAGAGAATTCAGATGCAATCTCCAGCGTAGTGGCTTTAATGAACTAGTAAAGGCAAAACACATGCAAACGGCGAGTCCTTGAGAAAGCAACTGAGCTCGCAAATGTTTCTGCCCCGATGGAAACTCTCCTCATGGGTTCCCAAAACGGAGAGATCACGGTGAAAGCTGTCAAATTATTTTATTTCTTAGTCCCCAGGTGTCTCAATGGGTGGGATACACAGTGGATTTCAGGACTTGCTCAAATGCTCTTGCTTGAGAAGGTGGCGAATGTTTCCATGGCAATGAGCTATTGCCTTGGTGACCGTGGACCTGGACCGGTGCTGCTAAACCACTGGGACCTTTGGACATCTGAGCACAGCAAGGACTTTCCTCCTTTGCTGTCTAATGATTTTTTTATTATTATTATTATTTCTGAGTTCATACACATCTAGAAATTGCCTTAGGTGGTTGTGCTAGAGACAGAAAAGCATGAATTACTACAGAGAAGCATCCTCTGTTCACACCTGCCCCTCTGCAACCCAACCCAGAATTAACTTTTCTGTCAGCCAAACCAACCCCAGGTCCAGTCCTCGCTACTCCTGAGCAGTGCTGAGCTTCTATCTATAAACTAGAAAATTAACCAGAGGAGGCAGAGGACTTAATCAGCCCAGACATCAAAAGTACATTAATCTATATGCATTCAAACCTTTTAAGAGAGCTCAAACTGAGAGGCCGCTGTGTTAAAGAGGTGAAGAAGTGAGCTTGCACATAAAAAAGCAGCTTTGTACATAAACAGGTATCCTCCTAGGCAAGAAATGTACCTAGATCTCTGCGGAAGAGTAAAAAATGTGTCTGTCTCCCTCCAAACAATCTTCAGATAAACTTTGTGCTATCATAAAAGCTTTAGCCTGGGCTCATGCAGCAGAAAATTGTTGCATCTCTGCCTTTGAGAACTTGCGCTGCTTTTCTTCCCAACTTTATCATAGGAACACACGCCCCTTCCGAGTGACCGGCAGTATGAACCAGATCAAACGGAAACATTACATGAGTTTCTTTTTAAATTTGCACAAACTCTGCACACTCTGCCACTCCAAAGTGGTTTCTATGGAGCTGCTAAAAAAATGGAACGGCACCCTCTGGGTGCCAAATTCCGCACGGAAAAACTTGGGTGAGCTGCAAACACTGGCCGAGAGGAGTGAATTAGAGACCCAGAATACGACTGCTTACTCGGAGCCACAGATAATGGGGGTAAAATTACCGCTTTGGCTGACAGGCATTAACCAAACTGACACGCTGCATCGAATATCATGCAGAGTTTAATTAACCGCAGGCAATGGGGCATTAATACAGGAGAGGACAGCCTGCCCGATTTCCTTACGGTCTGCATGTGATAGGGAGGGACGCGGGCATTTGCAGGGCAGAAGTGATGCTCATGCGTTAAGAGGTTTCTCCGGAGCTGGAGCCACACTTGGTCGCCTCTCAGAGCTGCTCTGGCTCCTTCATCTGCAAAACTGGGCAGAGGAGCCCAAATCTTGCAACTTCCTACACAGTCTATATTCGAGTCTTAGGAATAAAAGCAACAAACAACAGGAAGGATGAGATTACTAGAAATAAGTCTGAACTCTCCCACACTCCACCCCATCAATCTTGACGGCTTCACCATTTGTATCATTAAGACGGAGCCGTCCCATCCCATCCCATCCCATCCGTACGGTCCTGCTGATCTGAGCTCTGCTGCCCAACCAGCTCCCTCAGCACCAACGGGAGGTCCCAGTTTGGCTCCGCTCTGCTTTTCCCAGACACCAAAAAGCCTGTAGGCAGGGCTGAAATGTCACATCTTGTGTTGACACAACTACCTTGAGCCCAAACCTGAGCACAGTGACCCTGGAGAGACACAGTCACGAGCCCTAAGGCTCTAACCAGACCTTCTATGCCAAGTACACTATTCCCAAGTATATTCAATACTTTTCAGACCAAAGTTCTCTTTAAAACAAAGCTATTCTGTCTTATTTAAGCAAATCTCCATTAAAATCAACCAGCCAGGGCTTAAAACCTCAGATCGTGCACACACAGGAGGGAAGAATCACACAGAACCAGTGCAAATGTGGTGGGGGGGACGGGACAGCCCGGCGTGTCCTCGCTCGCTGGCAGAGAGGCAGAGCATCCCTTCAGCCATGGTAATCGGGAAATCTATATTTAAGTGAACACAAGAAATGGTACAGAGCATTGTCTGCCTCCTGGTGAGCGGTCACCCCTGCGATTTGAACATATGGCAGCGTCAAGTCTGGCTAGTGCCAGCCTGATTCTTAAACTATTAAACCATCCCTGCAGGCTCTGCTTCCTGTTCTTTCTGTGTATATTGTACAAGGGAAAAGAATTTGATTTGGGGTTTCGAGAATTTCAAACAAGGATATACAATTAGAAAAGTATTTGCTTCAGATGATGATAAATAACCCTGGACTGGAGAACCTCAGAAAATACCTGTTTTTCACTCCAGTGTGATGACACTAAGTCTTCTGCAGTGCCGTTTTACATGCTTTCCCGAGAGCCCAAGCTTGTTAACCTTCATTTCACTGCATGTTTTCAGAGGAGTGACAGCTTCAGCCATAAATACAGCATCCAGATTTCATGCTATAGTTAAAAAATCAAATATGTATGAAACCCTCTGCTATTACACACTGACTAGCGAGGGGGGGAAAAACAAGTGGGAGGAAACCCATAGCATTAAATCACGTCTGAAATACTAAAGGACTTCTGCAAGCTCAGGTGTGAAACATCCGCTCCACTGTTTGCTGCAGGGTCAGGATGTATCTGTTGGTCTCAGCCTGTCTGTCCGTCACTCACGGGTTAAACTTAGTCTCAGGACCAGGGAGAATCTGCGCATGAGAAAGGCAGGAGCAGAGGCACATCCTCAGCTATCAGACTGCCCAGACTACAGCACGGGAGCGATTCCTGCTGCTCTGGGCCAGTATCTGTATCCGCTGGTACTCCAGCAGCAGGAAGGAAGGGATGTAAATAACAGAATTCCAGCCTGAACCTTGAGATCCCAGTGGCACCCTAAAGAGGGGACACGGCTTGGGAGAGAAGAGCGGGGAGCAAGAAGAGGAACGGGAACGCACGCTTGGTTACCTTTGAAAAGCGTTCTGGTGGGTCATGTTGTCCTCCGAGGAAGCGGGGAGCAGTCCCCCCCTCACCTCGAGCTCCAGGGGCTTTCAGAGGCATTTGCAGCTCCTAATAGTCCTCAGCATAAACTGGGATTTCTGGCATTTAATCCCCCTGCACTTCCACGCTCTGCAGTTCAGTCCCTTGTACTTTGGCACACACACCAGCTAATACCTGCCAGCGCTCCGATGTACCACATTAGTAGATGCTGATCTCTTATCTTGGCCGCTTCAAGAGACCTCAGCACAAGCGAAAGATCTTCTGCAACATGGCCCCCATAGCACAGGCCATTTGCAAGGAGACAACTGCCAGGCAACCCACGCTGCTTTCAGACTCTCTGGCTGAAACTAATTTAGGCGAATGACTTTAAACCATTTGCAGTCCCAGGCAGCAGTGACCTGGGACGAACAATGCTGACAGGGTGGATATTTTGTCACTGAACCCTTCATGCACGAAAGGAAAACTCTGATTCTCTCCCATACTGACCAGTGCCCTGCGGTTTGATTTATTTACACTTATTGATGAAATCTGGGGCAGGTTGGAGCTGTAAAGTTTCTGCCTAGACACTGGAAAGCAAGAAGCACCCAGGGAACACAGAGCCAGGGCTTCGTTGCCCTGGTCCCATCACCAAGCTCCAGGTAGAGCTGGCTTCATAAACCACCTGAATCCAAGCTAAGTTTAAAGCATAGACAAGTCCTTGTATAGTCATGCTGAGAGCCAGAGAACTACAGGATCCGTCTGTCTGCAGCAAAATCAATTCCCTTTGGAGCACATAAAATAAATAAACCACTTCTCTTTCAGCTGCTTTCTCCAGGGACACTATAGTAAAAACTTTTGGATTTGTGCATGGGACAAAGACAGGACAGGAAGAGAGGAGGTATTATTCATTTGTACAAGCATCACGCAGGAGAGAAAATTCCTGGGAAATTTCTTTGTTAGGGGAAAGAAGCCAAGAGGTGTTCCTGCCCCATCCTCGGTGGCAGACTCCTGCTCTAACAAGCTTTACCACTGATGCTACCAGGCCTGTGCACAGTGTTTTTCCCAAATTGGGAGTCAGGCTGTCTTTAAGGCTGTAAACCAGACAGACCAAACAAAAATAGAGCTTTAAAAGAATGCATGCAGGCATGCCAAATCTCCCTCGGTTTCGAGTAAGAGTCTCTCTCCCTTCAGATGCAGCTTTCTCCCCTCACCTCTCAAAATCATTTGTCAAACAGCATCCTGATCTTGTAACAAAAGATCCAGAAGGAGGTTTCAAGGAGACATTTAAAGCTTCATTCATAATTCTGGAAAATCTCACTGTCCCAGCTGGAGAACCCTGGTTAAAACCTGAGGAAAATTCATGACCTGCTCTTTTTCCTTGTGGTGGTGGTTCTCCTGTGCTGTACGGAGCTGGATTGCTACCCGAGCATCTTTAATCCTCTGCTCTGCCCCTCAGCTCCGCGGTACCCAGAGAAGGGTGGTACCCAGGACACCTCAGCAATACCACTACATCTCCACACAGAGCTTTCAGACTAAGTTCCCATCATTTCGTATGTACTGTCAAATACCAACCCCACTTTGCCCTCGAGTGTGGCATGACTGTCTTTTCCAAACCTTCCTAACATTTTCTCTGTTAAATCTATTTTTTAAGCCTTTCTGTGTTTTCCATGTCTACAGAGAAAGCAATTACCCACAGGGAGTGGCTGGAAACGCACAAAAGTATTACATTAAACATGATTTTGCCTCCTAACAGTTGGGAACCACCAATGTATAGGAACCGTCAGCCCCTGGCACAGCGCCATCATGTACTGCCCTCCCCATCCTCTTATCTGCACATCCCCTCGTGTTACATTCCTGTTGCATTTGGTTTGAATTTGGGCTGTAAACTCAGTTTCACAGAGTCTACCTGCAACTTCCAGGCATTAAACTGGTGTCGGGAGAGGTGCAGTGCTCTGTTCCCATTCCCACTGGTATTATTTCTAATAACATCTACCGGGAGCCCTGCATGGCGGGGTGATGTACACAGAACAAAATGCAACCCTTGTCTTGAGAAATAAATTCCAAGAAGACAAAAGATGGATGCAGACAAACCAGGGGAGTGTAAGGAAAGAAGGAGACAGCTTCTGCTAATGTGGGAGGCGGTGTTCCTGTATCCTCCCCAGAGCTCCTGAGACAATCCAATTAATTCCTTGCTTCCCACCACTCCATGGCACATCCCTCTCCAAGCCTGGCCAACGATGCCTAAGCACGTTTTCCTGCCGCCATCAGTCGGTTTGGCTCTCGTTTTTTTGCATTTCCTCCTCTGCTGTTCTGTGCTAACCCTGCTCGTGTCCCTGTGGCCCAGCGGAAGGATGGCAAGATGCTGCCGTGCACGGTACCAAAGCGACGCGGGCTGCTGGGAGGGACCTGACTGGGGTTCCGCGTGTCGCCTGCAGGCACCGCCACGTCTCTGGAGCCGCCGATCACAGCTGCCATGAACCAGACACTCCAGCTCGTCCTCGAACTGCAATCTTGTCATCGCTCAGCACTACCAGGTACGCCGGCGTTGGAGCACAGAGCGCGTTCACCCCGAGGCTGGCTTGCCCGACCAAAGCCAAGCTCCCAGATGAAAAGCATTCTGCTGACAGCCAGCAGGAAGGCACAGGCTCAACGCAACACCAAGCTCTTTGCTTGTGAAAGCCGCCTTCTCCATCACAGGCCCTCTCTCCTTGCGGTTTCCCCTCGTGGAAAGCAAACACCCCACTGTCCAGCTGTGTCAGGCTTCCCTGCCTTGGAGCACATTAGAGCCATTGTCAGTATAACATCTGAAGCTGGCCGCCCGTGGCTGCGATTTACGCACATCTTTGTGATGAAATGCAGCTGGCAAGTGCACTCTGCTTTCATTCTTGGGGCTATATTACACTTGGTTTATTTTACCTGCCAGTTGAAATGCAAACAATCTGTCTACATTCTATATATAACCGCCCGTTGCCATCATGTGTGTTTATGAAGCATGGGGGTTTCATGGATTCGGTCTCGGAAGCCCTGGAGGGCACCGCGACTGTCTTGGCCGACTCGCTACATGATCCAGATGGAAGAAACGCAGCTGGTGGGTCCTGTACACTGTGCTACACGGCGTGGGGCTGTTCCTGGCACCGTGCACATCTCCAGTCTCCATGCGACAGCTTGTGCCGAGAAGCACGTTACCATCACCTGCTTAAGGAGTCTGTCATCGTGGCAGAGAGCAGATGTGATTTATACAGCCAATCCCTCACTACAGAGAACAACTAATGGTGTAAGCGCAGGGAAGGAACTGAATCATCGGTGGTGGTAAAACGTGCCTACAGTTCCACGGGGAATATCTTGATATTATTCCCTAGACTAATGAGCACATCTATAGGAACCAGATCAGACTGCAGCCCCCCCGGCCATGACTAGCTCTGTTGTTCCCCTGATTCTGCCCTGACTGCTCAGTATGTCAGCACTCGAGTGAGTTATTACCCTCAGTTTCTGCACTGGAGAGGTGCTGTTCCTGTCTGGTAGGAGGCAGAGGAATGGAAGGATCTCTAGTATGCTTTCCCTTATATAGTAAAAAAAAATATACCAAGAACATACAATCCAGCAGAAGGAAAACAGAGGAGTGGAGGAGTCAGTGAAATTGCAGAAGAGAGTGAGTGAGAGAGAAGGCTCTATGAACACCGCTCACAGGAGCCTCCCCACGGAAAATGTGATTTACACCCTTTGCCATAAAAGTTGCTGAGGTCCAGCAAACAGTGATCCAGCCCTGAGCCAGGACACCTGGTTTTTGACTGCAAACATTTGCCATCGGTTCATGCTATCTTGCCTCTGATCCTTGATTCCCTCTGACACGGGAATGACACCTTGCCAGGTGTAAATGCTCCATGTAAGAGCTGCTGCTGGCTCTGATCAGAAGCCTTGCAGCCTGACCTGTGCAGAGGGGATCTCCAAACTGTTTCCAGGTTTGTTGAGGTCCTGACAGAGTGGCTGTTTGCAGAAAAGGGAGCCTGGATAAAGATGGTCTGGAGAGCACGAAAAAGGTGGCGTGATCTTGGGGCACAAAAGATGGGAAACAGCTCTCTTCCCCAAGGCCCCCAGACAAAGCCCTTCTCTTCCCTCCCAAGAGGCGGGGACAGAATTCAGATTAGCACAAGGTGTTTGTTGAATGAGCCAAATTTCTGTCACCCTACTCAGAAGACCCACCACACGTTCTCAACCGACACTGCTTCCCTACCAAAGCAACGCTTGGGGAAAGCCAACCACCCCATTCTTCCTGCTGGGACCTCGGAGGGGGAGCAGGGAGGGACAGCTTGGTACGCAGCTGACAAAGCCCCAGCACATAAAAGAAAGGACAGCTAAGGGCAGAACGAGTCTCAGGCCATTTATGCAATAAGCGTAACACAGTGGGCTGAATTTTCACGTCCTGGTCTAGGGGTATCTGCTTCAAGTCCAGCCCAGTGTGTGAGTTCTCAAAATTGGATCATGCAGAAAGTCTGAAGAGTCCCCAAGTTTCGCTAGCTGCAAGTGAGAATCTCAGATCAGGATAATGTTTTATTGACTCACAACTCAAGAGGAATTTAAGCAATTTGCTTTAAACTGCTGAAAGATTCTCCTCTGCTTTCTGAGTAAGTGCTGAGCTTTCCAGGCCAAACCAATTTTTCAAGCCAAAATTGACAAATGCTAAAATGGAACGTCACTAGAGAAGCTAGTTGCTACCTTAAATCACACAGAATTGCTTTAACTCTAGAATAATAAAACGTGCTACTCAAAACCAACACTTTTTTTGCACTGATAAGGAACGGACCACTGTGTACCCCCAAGGTCAGCTCCAATCTACCCCAAAGACAGCTGCTCTGGATGAAACGCCATGGATGAGGGATCGGAAAAGCAATTAAAAGCTCTTTGAACAGCAATAGCTTGGAACAAATACTAATTTGTACTTCTCGTCTGAGAAGTGAATATAAAATAGCATTTCTGGTGCCATTTGATGTAAATTGAGCCTTTTATGTGGAATCATTACAAGTATCAACAGCTACTTCTGCAAATTCCTCTGGGAAGCCAAGTGTGGGTCTCTCCTTGCAAGTTAAAGCAGAGGTCCTAGAGATGAATTCAGAGCTCACCCTTCAGCAGAGATAACACCAGCATCTCTCCTGGACAAAAGAACAGGACTCTGTCCTTCTCCTGGACAACTGGGGAGCTGGGAATTGAGGCAGACCGAAGAAGTACAGATGAGGTTCTTAGGGTTTAGTGCCAGAGTCAGGTTAATGGCTGGACTCGATCTTGAGCGTCTCTTCCAACTAAAATGATTCTATGATTCTAAGTAGCAATTATTTCTTCAGACCAGTCAGTGAAGCACACACAGGAGCTGACTCTGGGACAAAAAGTTACTGGCTTTCAGTGGCAGGGAAGCACTTGGAAACAGCTCCTGGAACGAGACCTGCCCGTGCTGGGCATCGATCCCGCTGCCCCAAGGCACGGCAGAGGTGGCGCTTTCGGGGCGCGCTGCTCCTGCTCGGTTGCTGCAGTGCCACGGCATGTTCTCGGATACTCCGGAGAACTGTCAGCTGCAATGAACGCATAACAAAATCATCCGACGTATTGAAATTGCCTGGAAGATTAATGCAAGGATTGCCTTCTTTGTACTCGGCTTGCCTCATCTGTGGGAGTGCCTATTCGTGCTGGAGATAGACAAATAAATAAATAAAGCACAAAAGGAGGGGGGAAAAAAAAACCAAACCAACAAACCAGGGACTTCGAACCAGCCAATTAACCTTTGAAATACAAGTTGTGCTGCTGCTAACTAGCAGCATCCTGTAACCTCCTAATTACCAGCCATGTACAGGGTGGCAGTTGGAGACAGAGCCGGCTGTTAACCCCGCGATGCGCTGTGCGGGAGGATCCGATTGCTGCTAATGACCCGAGTCCCAAAGAAACTCACTTCCCACCATCAGCTGCCTCTCGTTACCCGGATCTCCTGCTGCAAACCGGCTGTGCTGCCACGGAACCTTCAATCTGCCTCTGAGAAGAGCAGGACTGCTAAAAGGCAGCTCTGTGCAAAGCAGTTCTAGCATCTCCTCATCGTTCCTGGGAGTCAGGTAGCTGCTACGAGGGCCATGGCTTTAGCCATAGGACGGGATCCTTTTTTAAAAGGGTGTTATGTGGGCTACATGCATTAAATGGGGTGGTGCCAGTTTTGTTAGCCCAGAGCAACCGTGTGAGCAGACGGCTGTGAGCTTCAAATTCCCGTAAAAACACATATCGAAGCCTTGAGGGCATTTGGATGCGGACAGGTCTCTCATCTACCTAGAGGTAGCATGTGGGACTGCGGCAGCGCACAATCACCTCCCTGCCTTGTCAGAGGGGGCTACCAAAGCGCTGCTGCGGCACTCCTGTCCCCTTGCCCCGTGGCTACGATAAGGGCCGGCAGAAAAGCCCAAAGCCCGCTGGGTTTTACCTCCAGCCCGGCACCTCGCAGTCTCAATTTCCTCACCCAGAAGACATGGACAATAATGCTCGCTTGCCTCAAGAGGGCTCCGTGAGACTTGTCTGCAGAGCGCTGCCACGTCCCGGGATGAAAGGCGAGATAACGCACCAAGGACCTGTACTGCTCTATCTTCCACGCCATATGTTGTTCATACCCTCCAGCCCTCCCACACACACAGAGGGATTGATGCCTTGGCTTTGAACAGCACTCTGAAATAAAAATGAATATGGTGTGCCCATCTAATTGTGAAGCCACTGACGACTATGAAGCCTGAGAAGCTTGAGAAGAAAAGCGAGCAGCCATTAATAATTTTTTATAAAAGGGATTGGGCATTTCCTTACAGACAGTGAGGTTTGGGGAGGGCTTCCCTGAGGCTGCTGCACCGATTGCAGCCCAGTTCAATAAAACCAGCCAACGGCTGAAAACAAGCAGCACAAGTTGAGACCAAGGAACCTGCTTAAGCTGTTCGACCAAGAGCAAATGTCTCCGTCGTAGGTGATGTTCTGAAGGCTTCAGGGCGCAGGAGTCCCCTGCCCACGCTGCTGTCAGCAGGCACAGAGCACCGGTGGCCTCAACAGAAGCCCCTGAACCCAGCTCTCTGGGTAACACTGAACAGCGCGGTGGGAGCGAGGAAAGCAGAGACACAGGGTAGCTACCCTTGTAGGCAGCTCCTAAATCCTTATGACTTGCGGAATGGCCTCCAGGTTTGCCCTTGGGAGGCTGGAGAAGGAGACAACGGCAACACCCAGGCCTGGTTAACAGCCTGGAGAAGGCTCACGCCTTGTAATACCTGCCCTGAGCGGAGGTGCAGAGTGACCTGGGCAGCATCCATCGCTTAGTAACCAGAAAGCTTTGATTAAACCGCTTTTCCTGACAAGGATCGTGGCATGCCCAAAATAAGCCATTCTCGTCTCCCCTCCATCCCAACATCATGCTGTGGGTTTGTGTCGGCTTTGCTCGGGGATCTCCTCCTTATCTCCACACAAAGCCCGTCCCACACCACGAGTCTTGCAGCCAATTCTCACACCAGGAGGGCGGCGGGTTCTGAAATCACCCCGCTTTGCTCACAGAAGCCCCAGACTTTCACGCCAAACAGTCTGGGAGTCTAGAGCCATTTTCTATGGCTTTCAGACAGTGTTTCAGGCTCAGGTGATGCCCCAGAGGTCACTCGGTTGATAGCAGAGTGCTTGGGTGAGCTGTTTCCAAGCTGGGCTCTGACAGCTCCATGGCTTGTTATCCCCGCCGCATACCAGAGCCACTTCGCAGTCAGGCGCGTGGAGGAACTTTTACAGGTTTCACTTCAAAATTCCTCCCTTTTTATTGGGCCCACGTTGGGCAGGGCCTGCAAGCAAAGCTGGCGGGAGCCTGATGCTCCGTAGCCAAAAGCTTCAGAATCTTTATTGCCATTGGCTTTGAGACGGTTTAAAGCAAATCTTTTACAAGGTAAAATCAAATATAAACCTGCTGGCTACAGTTTTCCTTCGTTAGCAGCAAGGATGCAATTATCACAATTTACCTTTATACGAGTGACTGTGGACAGACTCCATATGATCCCTGAGCGTTCTCAGTGCAGCCTGCCTAAGGTTTTCCCCCAGCACCCGTCACGCAATATCCAAGGACTGACAAAGCTGTATCCGCCTGACAAAAGACTATCCATGCAGAAACGCAGCCGCCACGAGGAATGAATGGTCTATTCAATGACTACTGACAAGGTGTATTTCCTAATTTTAAAACTTGCTGTGGAACAACTAACCAGACAGAAAGCTGACAGCGACAGCTATTTCTTTGTTGGCTTTGAACGCTCTCTCCTGTAAGTGTGAACTAATTTATTGTTGCACAGCTGAGGTTCGTGTGTTTTAGCTGAGTAGTTGCTTTTCTGAAAGAAAAAAGTCTCAGCATAGAATATAGGGGTTTAAAGCACATGAGCAGAGAGAAAATAAAGTAGCAGCACTCTGGAGGATTGTTTGCAATGGTCTTGAGCAGGACCTAACCCTGGGAAACGATGGAGAAGAAAATGCAGAGCCTCCTATCGTAGAATCATTTCGGTTGGAAGAGACTCTCAGGATCATCGAGTCCAACCATAACCCAACTCTAGCACTAACCCATGTCCCTAAGGACCTCATCTCAACGCCTTTTAAAGCCCTCCAGGGATGGTGACTCCAGCACTGCCCTGGGCAGCCTGTTCCAATGCCCCACAGCCCTTTGATGTACCATGCGACTCTGCCTGCCTTTCCTCCTCACTCCTGAGCAAACAGACCAAGGCAGAGAGGAGGAATAGCTGTAGAAATAACCTTGACCCGGTCCTGATCCTGCAGTGGAGCTTTTGGGGAACGTTGGATGAACCTTTGACTATCTACCTCACAGATGATCAGTATGAGGATCTCCTGGTCTCACTAGGATGCATTTTCTGCACCTGATACAGAGGCGACACGAGAAATTCCAGAGCACGTCTTGAGAAAACTGTTGAAAGTAACAGCTCTTCTGAGAAAGCAAAGCCCAGAAAAGCGTAGCTTTCCCTAGAGTGACCAACTGGAGATGCTGAGATGACTCACCTCCCTCTCCCGCTGCACAGCCCCTCAAGCTTCCATCAGCTAACAAGGACAAGCTGTCCTCCGCCGCCAGCGCCGCCTTCTGCCATCACCATGTTCAGACTAATACTGGGAACAGCATGATTTCTCTTTCCTCCCTCCAAACACTTAACAGAAAGACCTACTTGCACCTTATGAGATAAAATGAAGGGTTTTGGAGCCTTCAGGGAGAAACTAATTTTTTTTTTTTTTCTTTGTTGCTTTTAGCATTGCCTGACAGTTCAAGTCTTTAGTTAAAGGTCCAAGATTAAAAGATCAAAGAAGAAACTCCTGCGTGGGTTTCATTGCACTACAAGGTCCCCTGTGCACCACCACCATCAGAGCAAAGGGGCATTTCCACCAGAACAATTCACACTTATATGAACAATTCACACTTATGTGAATAATTCGCAACAAACAACCCAAGCAATCGGGCTCTGAGCCGCGTTGCGACGAGTCTCCACACCTCAGCAGTGCTGCCAGCCGCCTTCTGTGGCTTTTTGCACACAGAAGGATGCTCCTGCTCATCACACGTCTGCAGAACCAGGCCCTCGGCCCCATTTGGTGCTTCCAACTTGCATGAAAACCACTTGTTTCTCCTCTGGCATGGTTTCAGCGTCCCCGCAAGCCACCACGCCGTGAGCACATGAAACCACGGACCCCCAGGGCTCTTCGCGCCCGTCCCACACTCACCTGCTCGTGGTACTCGATGCCCATGCTCAGCGTGTTGATGAGGATGGCTATCATAATCCCCCGGTTGAAATATTTGCTCTCCACAATCCTCTTCAGCTTGCTGCCAAAAGCCTTCCACAGGCGGGTCACCTTGTTCCTCTCCTTGGGTTTTTTCTTCTTCCTCTTCCTCCTGCCCGGCTGCTGCTGGAGCTGGTCTCTGCGGTCGCCGTGCCGCAGGTCCTGGGTGAACTCGTAGACGCCGTTGCTGTCGGAGTCGCCGCTGTCGGACTCGCTGAAGGCGAACTCGGGGTCTTCCAGGAGGCTGGCGCAGAAGGGGCAGTCTTGCAGCTCGCAGGTCAGCGTGCCGCCCGGCGGGCCGGGCAGCGGGCAGGCCACGCTCAGCCCCGACAGCCGGCTGGGCGTCCGCCGCAGACCTGCAAGGGGAGACGCGCCGTGAGCCACCTCGCACCCCCGACACGGCGGGCAGCAACGCAGACCTGCAAGGGGAGACGCGCCGTGAGCCACCTCGCACCCCCGACACGGCGGGCGGCAACGTGTCCCCGCCCGGGCGGCGCTGGGCCTGCCTGAAACGGAGAAATAAACTTAACCGCAGAGTCAATTATACTGTTAAGCGGCATTTTTCATTTTATCGGTGCTAGGGAACACTGGGGATCACCCTCCATAAGTGCTCCACAGACTGGATGCTCTTGCGTTGCTTATATTCACATGATTATTACGATTTTTGAAAATTTTGACATACATCTATACCAAGAAATAATTGATGATTTTAATTATAATTGATTAGTTTCTTACTTACAATACATTAATTACTAGTTAAATATAAACTAAGCACTCTGCTTCTAAACAACATATCACTTAATCTTCCGTCTCCCTCTTGTCATGCAGAAGGATGAAAACATGAGAAGGATGAAACATGAAGGATGAAAACTTGAAAAACATCCCCTCGTTTTGCAGGTGGTCAGAAAGCATTTATCATGTCAACTGGTTAACGATGGCTACGTCTTTTATAACTTAATCACAGTACACATTAATTTAGCAGCCTCTCCTCAGGGCGACTTCTGCTGCATCCTCAAATCAATGTAACACCCTCATACAGCCTTCAGGCCCCCCACGGTACCAAGTGGCTCTTGCTTTGTGTCACTTTCCCCCCTCCCCGAGGCTCGAGGCCCACCCTCGAGCCCCTCCATGGACGCGGGGCCAAGGGGCCTCTCTCCACAGAACGCAGCAGATATTTTGTGTTC
Organism: Caloenas nicobarica; assembly: GCF_036013445.1. Taxonomy (NCBI): domain Eukaryota; kingdom Metazoa; phylum Chordata; class Aves; order Columbiformes; family Columbidae; genus Caloenas; species Caloenas nicobarica. The sequence continues at coordinate 2,458,616 of NC_088258.1, read as the reverse complement.
TTCTGCTGGGTGAAGACTGACTGGCACACCCCTCACTTCCAATTATTTTTGATTATATCTGGCCAGGCTAACATCATTAGCGGTGATCTGAGCGCTATCAAGCTGCTATACTCAATTTAGATAGCGCTTCCATTTAGCTAATAATGAGGAGGGAGATTGAGAAATGGACCGAAGGTGGCTACAGACCACGGATCACAGCTCGGAGAGTCACGTAGTCCCTTCGGTCTCCTTCAGACTTTAATAAAGCTCAGGTGAATTCTTTGCTTGAGGCACAGGACTGAGTGTTCAGGGTGTTTTAAAATCAAACACGTTGCCACATGTTTAGTGGTGTGAGGAGAAATGCTGACTGCCCTCACAGAGCCAGGGTACGGACACGATACGGGCAAGTGTAATAACAAGGATGATGTGGGTGCAACGGCAACGAGATTTTATTTCCTCATATTTAGGAACCAAATTCCGGGTTTCCTCATATTTAGGAACCAAATTCCAGGTTTCCTCATATTTAGGAACCAGATATCAATGGCAGAAATAAAAACCAACATGAATGCAATACTGTGAGCATGGGATCCATCCTACAAAATACCCATTGAAATGTCAGTGAAAGCTTTCCTTGAGAGTCAGGGAAATAAGGTGAGGGGACAGTTTTCCCACACAACATGCCCGTGTCTGGAGGTTGGATGGGAACCCTTGGAACGATGTTGGGGACAGCAAGCAAAAGGCAGTGGATGCTCCCGGCTCCGGATCCAGGAGCCTGGAACTCACCCAGCAGTAATGCTGCTGATTTTGGTCACTCCTGCCTGATACTTGAGGACATCTTTAAAGAGAAGGCAGCACCGAACAAAATAAAAGCACCACATTAACTCGAAAACTGGGTTGTGACAAGAGTCAAAATGTATTTTACTTGCCTGAATGTCACTCAGATATCGCTGGCCTTCCAAACAGCCTCGCAGGAGAGGACTGTCCTCCTCCTGGTCATTACATCAAAGATACCAGGAGGATCAGAAATATTTGCCCCCTCACTCAACCTGCAAGCAGCACCGGTGCAGCACTACACGTTAGCACGGCGTTTCTGATCAGGACCCATCTGACGAGGAAAGGCTGCAGCACAGCCACGGCAGCACGGAGAGCAGAGGTAGTGGGCTTGCAAGACATCTTTTAATGCTACCAAAGTGTTAAAAATTATATGAAAAACACTGGCGCCGCAGACGTCTTCAAAATACCAGAGTCTCCTTGGCTGCCTGCTAAAATAACCTCCCAGCATTGCAGGGCACAAGAACACGGAGGAACAGGCTGTACTTTATGCTGTTCAATTCCACAACAAAAGAAGGGAAGAGAATACTCTCTCCCACAATTGCATCTTTCCCAGCAGACACCAACCTTGTTTCCAGCTGGGGCTCTGAGTGCCCTGGCTGCTAATGCCTCCTTAATGCTCTCAATTATCACTTGTGTGCTCTCCTTGCACAAGTCTTGCAGTGAACAGACTCTGCTTGTTGACTTGTAAGAGCTGAGGGAGAATCAAGCGAAATAGCTCTTTGTTTGCCCAAAGAGGCTGAGGCCGGGAGGGTCAGGCGAGCTTGTGAGCCCACCTCACCTTCCCCACCTAGCACAGGGTAGGCATTTAACACGGCTCCTTTGCTATGTTTAGGCTAGGATGGAGAATTGTGAGTTGGGAGCTGCGCCTGGCAGAGCTACACCCTCAGGAGCTGGCTTATGTGGCACTTCAAGAGCCTCCTGAAGCCTGCAAGACACATCCTTCATCCCAGCTGTATGAAGATGCTTGCGGTGCAGAAGTGAATCCGACTCAGCCCTGTTGGTGTGGCAGGAGTGGGAAGGAGGGTCTGGAAAGCGCCAGAGCCACGGAGGGAAGAGCCGAGCACCGGCACGTTGTGTGACAGGGTCTCCAGATGGACCCGGCTGACTCTGCTTCCCTTGCCAGTCCCTGTGCTCCCCAGGGTGCCAGAGAAGCTGCCGCTCAGCGGCCAGGAGCTGCAGCGCCCACCCCTTCCCCTAGATACAACACTTCTGACAGAGACAAAACAATCTCAGGAGATCTGTTTCAAGCATTTTGGCGTCCTCTGGGCTGAAATGCCTCTGTAAAAAAAAGGATAGTATAATTGCATAATGAACAGCAGCTCCATCTAACCTCCAGCTTTCAAAGAAAAACCACGGGTTAAGTGAAAATCTCTAAAGTCATTGAAGTGGCCCTGGGATGTCACACCTGGGACTGAGATCTGCGGCTTCCTTCTGAAGAGGACCCAGCAGCAGATCCCCCCGCAAGCACAAAGAACCAAACCTCTGACTTGAGCACTGCCTTCCAAACAACAGCTCTTCTGCTCATCCTTGCTTTCCCGGTTCCAGACTTCTGCAGAGCCTGGGCTTTTATATCAAGGTAAACACACATTCTCATAAAAACCTGCATTAACTTGCAGAGTTAAAGATGAACCAGTGATTCGTATAAAGCCCTTGCTTAACGACAGAAGAACGTTGCAACTAACCTTGCCCCTTTCTGCCCCCCTGCTAAGCTCCCAAGCGTACAGAAATGTCCGCTGAAGGCAATTTCTATAAACAATCCACTTTACCATTTTGTATGGTCACTTAAAAAAAAATACATTAACAAAGACAAGGCACCCAACCTATCTGGCAAGCAACCTTTACTGTGACCTCCCCCTGTGCCCCAAGCTAGGCTTGGTATTTTTTCAGCACATACATCACTAGGATAAATATTTGTGTCCATGCACACGCAGATAAACAGTTTTGGAAAACACAGGCATTGAAAAAAACAGATGATGAGTTTGGCTTAAAGAGATTAAAAAATAGAAGCTAGATCTTTTTGACTTTTTACTGTTTGAGGGCTTAAGACTCTATTTTCAGCCTTTAGCTCCAGTCATGAGGACTGGAAACATTTTGCAAAATAGAAACCTAAGTGTTGCATGTGATCACCGCTCCAGCAGTGGGGGATTTATACATGAATGGAGATAAAACTACACTAACTAGCAGTGCTGGTGTGGCTGCAGTATGTACAGACAGGGACCGGACAGAGGTACAAAATAGTCCCCAGGATGTTCCTCGTTCATTCAGACTGAATGGAGCTCCAAATCTGCAGTAACGCTCAGTCCAACACTTCTTCTGCACATGGGGAAAGATGAGAGGGAAAGCCTGAGATCTGCAGCTCTCCTACACACCTCCCCTCGCATGTGTCCTCTGGGGACCAGCACGGAGCAAAACCCTTCAGCGGCCACGGACCGTCCTCCAAAGCTCCTGCTCCTTCTTGCCAGAAAGAAATCCAGAGTCCCAGAGGCCTGTCAGAGTAGAACTAGGGGTTTCTAGAAGTGTCTGGTTTGAATTCTTTCAGTGCCTCCCTGTCTTAAACTTCTTATGTTTCCTATACCTTATGCTTCTCCAGCAGCTTCCACCTGCTCTTCCCTCTCAAGGTACCATCTCCCAACAGCTGGGGCTTCTCTGCTGCAGGGCTGCGGCCGACAGGTCCGTCATTCACCAGAGATGTAATTCCAGGGGCTGCACAGATCTGTTCTTGAGTGGGAACAGAGGGAGAACCTCCAGGATATCACTAAGCACATGAGAGGAGCTCAGAAACACACGCTTTGTAACCGCGGGAAAGAGGCCACCCCAGTGGCCTGAACTCGCTGGCCGGACCAACCTGTATCTTGCTTTACCAAAAGACTGCAAATACCAGAGTAGAAGGAAAAGAGCACACGGTCCCTCAACCTGTCCTACTTGAGCGCTCAAACAGCATTCACAAACAGCCTCTGTCTTCAGCACCATCCATGGCTATCATTAACACCTTAACTCTTGAGCAATTTGCCCTTTGCCCAGCTTTCCTAAGCAAAAAAAAACCCCGTTTGTTTGTCCTTACCATGTTCTCCCACAAGTTGCTGCAGCTTCCCGTAAGAATCCGTGCCCAAATTCACAGGGCTATTAACCACGGCCACAGGTGAACTGCCATTCTTCTTTCCTTTGGGAACCGCGACAGAACTGGCTTTGCTAGTCGGAGAAGGCAGGATGGTAGGATAGTTCATGTTGCCATGGTTGGAGAGTCCGGCAGTCAGTTTAATGCTTGCAGGGGCATTGGAAGACTTACAGTTCACTTGTGGTCCTTCGACATGACAGTCTGCATGGTAAATGCTGTGCACAGACTCCGAATCTGGAGGAGGAGCAGGGCTCTGCAAGTTGGGTGATGGAGAAGGAAGCATCAATTGGCCTCCAGGTTTCATGACCTTGAGTTCCAGGTCGCAGATCTCAGGGTTGGAACACGGTCCCCGAGGGCTCCCGTTGCTGATGTGATAGTGGTGGTGGTGGTGGTGATGGTGGTGGTGGATGAGGTGGTGTATGGAGGTGATGCGCTTTTTGCCTCGGTGGCTTTGCCCATTTGTGGTGCTGTTGGGGTTCACTTTTTTCCGGCGCTTACTCTGCCAGTTATTGTACAGGCGTATTGTCCGCCGTTTCATCTTCCTGAAGATGTGGCAGATGTACTTGAGCAGCTCCTCGTAGCAGCTACCTGGCTCCGAGAAGCTGGCAATTGTGCTGTCGTTGGAGAGATAACGGGCCCGCTGCTCCTGCATCAGCTGGTTCTCCCGCTGCTTTGTTTCAGAAAACTGTGTTGCTATCACAACCAGGCACAAGTTAATCATGAAGAAGGAACCAACCTGGAGAAAACACAGGGAAAGGAATTAGCAGGGACTTGACAAAGGAAGACACGCTCTTCACCACCACATGCTGACTGGACTTGAAGTGTGGTTCCTAGAAATCCTGAGACTTCCAAACATGCCAAATCTCAGTGTCTGCTCACCAAATGTTATGTCAACATGTGCCTGAGCTGCTAAATTTGCTCCTAAGCCGTGTTAAATTATCCTGGCAATGGCGAAGCAAGCTGCTAACAACAGCCTTCACCGCTTTCCTCCCCTCAACAGTGACGACATTTGCTACTAACACAAGGTGAATGAAACACAACGCAATCAGTTACCACCACAAACCACATCAGTAGGAAACACCTGGCCAACCTGCAAGGAAAGATAGTCTGAAGTCAAATTTGTGCTGTACTGAAACTGTCTCTTCTTCTATCACTGCACACCCTGGCACAGTGCGTCCTCATTTTGAGGAGGACAATCAGGGTCCATGCATTTATGACCTTGTACTCTTGTGTCTCTCTGACACAGAGAAATGCATCTCCAGGAGACTCAGTGCTCCTAGAAAAGCCTGATTTATCGTCTGGTTGAACTGATGTGTTCTTGGGTGATACCAGGTTCTCAAAATGAAGTCCCAAGGACAAGAATGCGAAGTGACCTGAGGCTACCTCCTTCCCTCAGCTGTTGAGTCCACAAACTGGATTTTTGACACTTGGCTTCATAAATCAGCTGAAGGAAAATGTCAAATATTCCCATCAGAGAATCAGGGCCTGTAGGCGTGGAAGGGACTGACGTCAAGAAGGCACCACTGTCTACATGGCCAAACCTCTGCGCTAAGCTCAGTAGAAAACGTATGGATTTAATCTAGGCCATTGTCTGGTGAATCCTCAGGGGAAGCCATCGGGAGATGGTTTGCAGTGCTGTTCTGCAGTTCATAATATCAGCCTGGATACTCTTTGAAAAGCAGCAAGGGTGCCGTTCCCAGCTGCAAGTGACTTGGAAATTAGTCACCTTCTGGCTTTTCTGCAAGGATCCGTATGTAGGGAAGGGTTCAAAAGAGTGGAGCATAAATCTCTACTACACGTGGCCCATTTCTAAAGGCTCAAAAATCACTGGCTTCAGCACACCATCCATCACTGGGAAACTCTCACGCTGCTCTGATCCGCGCCTTTCCCACTGCGGGTGGGAGCTGTGGTGGTTTGACTTCCCAAGGCCTTCAAAACCAGAGAGACGAGGATGGAGTTATATGTAAAGAATATCCAGCCACAACAGCACTTCAAAGTGCCTCTGTCCCCTGTCCTACCTGATACCTACACGGTACTTTTCCCTCTGCTCTTCTCCAGACTAAAACGCTTAACTTTTCCACAGATGTAGACCTCTGGAGAAGGCTTTGCCCATCGTAAAAAAAAACCTTTCTAACATGGGATGGCAGCTTCTGAAGGCAACCTCCAGCATCTCCAGTGAGTAACATCTCGTCTTTAGGAACAATAACACTGTGAGACCGTGAAAAGGTGCATTACTGTCATTTAAAGGGCTTTGGAGAAGTTCGATAGTTTGAAATGAGGTGTCCCCTGGCACATTTAGGATGCTAAAGGAAGGAAAGCTACAGCCTCTCCGCTTGCTGTTCTCATTAGCGGTTGCATGGCCAAGGCACAGTATTTAGGACGTATCAAGGTGACAAGACCAAGACTGGGAGAGTAAGAGGGAGGGAAGACCATATGGCTTGACAAGCTGTGACTATGCATCACATGTGACACTAAAAGGGACTGTTGTAGCCAATAATCTGTCCGCACAGCACTAATCACAACCTGCATGATTATGCTTTATGGCTGGAGGAGGGTCTCCCACCCCAAATCCCAGCTGGCTTTCCTCTGTGAAAAGCCCAGGGAACAACTTTACCCCACAAGGACAAGCAATGGGAGCATCTCACAGTTCATACTTACTATTATAAGCAATATAAAATATATAAAATTGTAAAAAGAATGTGCATCCATCACATAATACATGATGTCAACCCATCCTTCCAGGGTTATAACCTACAGGAAGACAGAGAAAGAAAGTGTAAGAATAAAAGTGAACCAAAGAGTTAGTAAACATCAATATTCTGATAGTGCCTGGTACTCATCACTCGACAGCATCTCTCAGGATCCTGCTGCACTTCTTTTCCCACTTGGCTTAGGAGAGCAGCAATGTGTGACCAAAGGACTGGCCTGAGGTTTCTACAGGAATTAAAATGGTTAAAATGATAAAACATTTCAATAAAACATCTGGAACACTGGTTCTGAGCCAGTGCAAAGAAATTCCAAGGAAGGATTATGAAGGGAGCAAAAGCCTCTCTGTGCAGAGACCTGGGCTTTTACCTTAAGTTCCTGGTTTGTTACTCCCAAAATTCCCAAGTTTTTAAAGCCCATTTTGTTTTTGTAAACCCAATTTCTTTGTGATTCCTACTGGCTCATCATTACGACCGCACCACCAATATCATAGTGGGAAAGCATCTGAATGGAAGAGAGTTACTTTAATTAAATGTAGAATTGATTTCATACTCGTTTTCTCAGTCTTCCTTCCACTAAAAAAGAAGCTGAGGATTTAATTAACACCACACAGGCTGTGTGCAGAGCACAGCGAATTCTGCCATGTAATTTACACTTTTTATTTAGATAAAACATATCAAACTTCTGGTGCTATCTTGCTACTAGTCCTAGAGCTGAAATTCTAGCACAATTTCCAAGAAAATCAAAGCTCCTGTCTGAATTTACTTACACCGACGTACCTTATTTGCTATGCCTGATGTGTCGGTGGTTCTAGCATAAACCCAGAATTGCTGCCTGCCTCCCATTTTGGTGGCATCACTCTTGATTTAAACCATGTTTGCAGTGAAGGAACTGTGAATTATCTTGCTGTGAACAAGAAAACGATCAAGATTCATTGGTGTAGAAGACTTTCTGCATGGCATGTGCAGAAAAGCTGATCCATAAAGCCCTTGCTGTTGAGGCAGTGAATAAAACAACGTTCTTGTCACACCTGGAGCATCAGGGCAAAACACTGGCAGGGAAATCAGACATGAATCTTTGCCGTTTTCCTTCTTTTCTTTTACTCAAGCGACTGTCAGAGCCTCTCGCATCAGCTCATGGGTGCTGGAACAGAAACACCCCCGACTCCGGATTCCTCACACCCTAAAGTGCAATGTGGTGGTTTCTTACCTGCAAGTTTTCAAACCCACTTCCCACGTTGAAGCACACACAACTTACCACCCACCGTGCCGCCGGGGGAGAAGCGAATGCAGCTCCACGCTAAAACCAATAAACATGATCTGCCAAAGAGCAGGTAAAAATTGTCTCTGCAGCTGTTTTATTCTGTCGGTGTTGCTAAAGGCTTGGAGCAATCAGGTCTGATGAGATGCTGGCTGCATTTACACAAACTGCCCCCACCTCTCCTGTTCCTCATTACACACATTAGATGTTGTTTCGTATCACATCCTCGCTGCTGGTTAGTGAAGCACGGATATCAGACAGCAACGCTATGCTGCCAGTGGCATGGGTTTAACAAAACCAAAAAGAATGCTTTTGGTCAGCAGGAACACCAGAGATCAATCTGCGGTACAAAGTTTTCAGCAGCAGAAGCATTTTTTTGTGTAGATGCAAGTGCTGTTATTCACCGTGGAGTCTCGGGAAGGGGTTAAGCTGTCTGAGCAGACACAGGCAGTAACCAGTCTGTTCAGTGGCGTGAGACGGACAAGTAATCAAACTCAAACTGCCCTTTCCTGCCTTCCCTTTAACACGGTTGAAACATTTATAGCGAGCAAAGTTCTTTTCGGCTGCATTCCTCACCTGCCTGGGCTGCGCAGCGCAGCCGATCGACTCCTGCACTCGATCCCTGTGCAGGTTCACGGGGAAACTGGAGGGATCGAGTTGGAAGGTGACACAAGGCTAAACCAAATCGGCTACCTAAGAAACAGTCTCCTTCGTGCTGTTGGGAGCCCTCTCTCCCTTCCTTGCCCTCTGTTTGATGGGCATTTCCGAGTCAGGCTGCCACAGCTGGCACAGCAGATGCTCCAGCCGTTTACACTTGGGGATGACAAATGAGCCCAGGGACTCTAAACATATTGGATCCACCTCTTCACCAAATTTGCATTTGGCTTGCAATCCTCAAATTGAATGTATTAAAACGATTAAACACGGAGCCCTCTCTACAAAAGCAGTTACCTGAGGGCTGCTGCAGGCGCTGCCGGCTCCCCACCTGGGAAACAGCTGCTGGGATAACAGTCAGGGCCAACCAACACTTAGAGAGGGATTTTTCTTGCGTGCTAGACAGCATTTTCAGCAAGAATCAATCAACGCACCACACTTCTGCTCTGGAGGGCTGAGCTCATCCGGCTCTCAGATTATTTAAGGTGTAATTAGAATTTGCATTATTTACTACTCACTTGTAAACCAAAGGGATACAGGAGGGATAAGCAGACTGCTGGGCTTTTGTTCTCCTGTTTGACATCTTTGTGGATTCATTCTTGGGCTCACCACCCAGTATAAATGCAGCAGTACCTAGGAGAAGGATTCCTGAGCTGCCGAGGATTAGCGAGCACTAGCAACCCTGTAAGACAGTGTGCTCACAGACATCTGCCTTCTTTTTTTAATCAAATAGCTCTGGAGAAATGCAGGACGACACACATGCACAGCCACCTGTCTGGAGCGAAACAGTGCCTATGATTTTTACAGCCCAATTCTTGCCATGCTGTGGTCTTTCATGCTGTCTTTTGAAGTGTTTTGAATGACTTTACGAGTACATTTTTACCTCCCCCGAGATTTCACTGCATATCCCCAGCAAGGCCTTGGTGTAAATGGGAACCGGAGTATTCGAATTTGCCAACAGCTGGTTTACGTGACATGAACTAAACTCTTTATTTTTGGAACCAAGACAAAGGCACCTGCACTGGTGCAAGGTTCAGTGCTGCAGTGCACAGTTTGATCCTACACATTTATTCTCAGACCAGATGAACTCAGAGGGAAAGCCAGCAACTCTCGCTATTCTCCCAAGAACACGGATATATTTTTTCAGTGCTGCTTTGCCTCATGTGCCTCCCTTGGGGCAGCCTGAATGCAATATCACCTACTTCACTGAGCAGAAATGACTTCTTCCTCTCTTCAGTTTCCAATCTGATTAATCCAGTTGACTGCAGCTCCAGCATTTGGCCCTCCAAGCCTTTTATAGATGTCTTCCAAGGACCTGGAGCACCTTTCTTGTGCTTTCCAATCTCAGAAATCCATTCTCAGTAATTAAATTCTGTTCAAGCCATGGCTGTTCACAGACAGACATATTAAACAGCGTCTCCAAATGTACCAGTTCAAAGCTTCCAATAAATGCAACATACAATTATTTATCAACAGAGATAAGATGGCAAGAAACACGTCTCCTAATTGTGTTCTGATGAAAAAGATGTGCAGGATACGTGGCACGCTAAAATTGGCAGCTGCAGAGAAATAGCTGAAAGATTCAATTAAGATGATTGGCAAGGTTGCCCCGGAGGCTGCTGCCAACTGGAATCACACGCTCGCAGACCCGCTGGGAAAGGAGATGCTGCCCCCTCAGTGTGGGGAAATGATTTTTGCCTTTGACGGACAGAGCTGTCCCCTAAGCCATGGGAGACCCAGCGTGATGCTCAGTCTGGTCCTTCCTGCCTGCTCATTCAGTCCCTCACCTCATACACAGCGTGGGCAGGGATGGGATAAATCATTTGTCTCCCATTAATACCTATGAGGCTGAGTGCTAAAGCCCCGAGCCTTGCGTCTGATCCTCCCATCACTGCAAGGATTCAACAGAAAACTCACTGGGGTGAACGTAAAGACAAATTTTTGACTTCATTGATCGTTGGCTTGGACACCACCCATGCAGTCCCCAGCCAGGCACTCCCTGATCACCACACTAACGTGAGCAGGACGAGAACGGACAATCAGACATTTGGGTTTTTTATGTCTTCTATTCTGTGATTCTGATCCTCTCGGTTTGCTCACGCCACAATAATTTTATCAGTTGTAACAGAGATGCTCATCTGATTTATGGTAGCATAATAGGGGACAGAATCAGGTCTCCTAGTCAAGCTAATCAGAATCAATCTAAAACTCCAGAGTGAAAATCACAAGGGAGATGTAGATTAAAGATGCTGGCAATTAACTCAGACCTCCTCATTGTTCCCAGGGAGACAGGAGGTTTACATTGTTTTTTCTGGGGTCACTTCAAAGGTCTCTGCAGAACAATTTCTTTTATTATGTCAAGAAAATTTCATCATAAAAATCCTTGTCTTTGAGCTCTGCCAAAATTTGTGCAAGTTCTTGGCTATAATCCATTAATTCAAGAGCAGGTTCTTTTTTGCTCTAGTGTCAGTTAAGAAAAAAAAGAATCATCCGGGGGGAAGAAACAACACCCAAACTCCAACTCAAACTGCTTCAATTACTGAAGTCAAACACAGGATTGCTTTCTGTGTATTAGAAAGCACTAATGGCTAGTGCCAGATGGACCGCCGCAGACAGAGATCAACCTTGAGGTGCCACTAATCAATGGGAAATGAGGAAAGTTTGGAAAATTACTGTGTGAAGCGAAGCTGAAAAGATTCAAAGACCTGAACGCGCAGCACAGAAACCCCCAGCCTGGCTCTGGTCCTTCTCAAGGCAGATTGTGCTGCTGTGATTACCTGAACAAACTGCATTTGTAGAGACGGCCTCCCTGAGCCTGGCGACCAAAATCAGCATCTCACGCTTTGATCAAAACCCCTAAAACGCAGAGCTCTGGCGAACAGAAATCTCCTTGGTGGCTGATTTCAGGATTGCAGGTGCTTGTGCAACTCAGCGCCTGGCCCGAGCAGGATACAGAGCAAGATATAGAGAAACCCAAGCGTTTCCAGACCATTTGGAGTGTTCATCTTAATTGACACCTATAATTTGCAGGCAGACTATTTCCTTAGCCTAAATTGAGTCCTTTGGGGACAAGATGGGCATTATCTGCATCAAAATCAATTATCCTGAACCGAACAGCAATTTTGAGGACTGCCATGATTATTTGGTTTTCTTTACTTTTTATCTCATCATTTCCCTGGCCCTGCTACAAGGTTTTCGTTTTGGTTTGGTTTTTTATTACTTATTTTTATAAAGCTCATCAAGACAAGATCCAATGATAGCATAAATTGCAAGAGCTATTAATTACTATGATGGTCTCGGTAAGTTTTATCAGGCCTTTAGTATTCATTTCTGAAAGGCTCTTATCTCTGTATTGTGCCCTCTTGGGCATATTGAATTGGCCAGCAAGCCCTGGTCAGTGAATAATGGAGTATTGCCCTTCCGTATGCCGAGTGCTTGGCAGCTGATCAAATGACTATTTTTGAAGTCAGCTTCACAATTTTAATTATTTCCTCGTGACACATGTTGTTAAGTAACCTCTGTGGTCAGAAAAACAGGTTTTATTATATTCTCAGCGATGTCCTTTGAACAGATTCTCTTCCTTTCACTTTGAGGACCTGTTTACTTTCCAAAGCGACTTCAGCCATTTCTTTATAAATTGAGCGTCTTGCAAAGCATGCATCTGCTCCGAAAAGTGCAAAACGGAAAAGAAAAGGCAACTGTGCAACCTTGCACTTGTCTTTGATTCGTGACGTTTCAAATTTGTTCCACATAAATGTGATCTCTGGTCAGCACTATCAGTCCACAGTGAATCTCGAAAACCAGAGTGCAGCCAGCGTGCAATGAAGTTGGACGCTTCACTGATGCTGTCGTTGGCGGCCCAGAACCTCACAAAAGTGAATCTATAAGCTTAAAAACAGCATAAAACCTCCACAACTTTTGCTACAAAAGGGAGGTTAGTTGCCGTCTCCATTTCACACTAAATAATGCAAGATCCCCATCTGATAGCAAAACCATCACTGATTTCAGATGACTGCTGCTTATAACAGATCACATCTCAGTCCATATTCATGAGGTTTGATTTACTGCGATAATTATCCTGTCTTCATTGTTTGTGTAAAGTATCTCATGCACAGGGAATGTATTTAACTGTTTAGCTTCAGCAATAATGAGTCCATTATCATAGAGGGAGCCATAAATCAGAGTTTCATAGCAGAGCAAAGCTGCAAGATGAAGAGTCTGCAATGAAGAGAAGGGAACCGAAGCCAGACTGAGATCTTGCTTACAGATGAAGGCACCGTATAGCAATTCTGTGAATGACAGCGCTACTCCAGACACCACTGTCTGGAACGCAGCAGCAGCTTGGGGTACCGACCCAATGCAAAAAAGCAAGGATTTTTGTTACTTGCATTGTTACACCTTGTTTCAAATTATATTAGAGACTATTGACAAAGGGTGCAGAGCTCCAAGCACAGCCAGCCCTCCGTGCAGGACTGTGACACACGACACATTGCGGGTGACCAAGTGTCTACGCTTTGGGGGGTGTTTTGTTCTCCTGGATGGATCTGCCAACTCCACACAGTCTGTAGACGGTTGTGTGGGGACGTCGGGGTGACGGAGCTGAACCTTTGGCTTGGCATGGGCTATGTAAAGCTCCTGCTGCAAGGTGCAACAGCAACAACTGATCACGGAGCAGGTTTGGGGCAACCCACTCAAATAAAGATTTCCCTATAAGAATTGTTGACGTACCTCAAGACCAGTAGCTTTTTCATCACCTAACTGGACTCCAGATCAGGCCATGGCTTGCTGCAGACACCCCTTTTGACTCTGAATACAAGAATCTATGATTGAGGAAGGATTAAACCCTTCCAAAACTAGAGTTTGCAGTAGGTTTCTGTGCCACGCTGGGTCCCTCCAATACCTCCCATAGGTTAGCAGGTCCAGACCTGGAATCAGGATTGGTGTCTCTGACTTGTGCTAGATTGGACTATTTCTTCTAGTCTTCAAAATGAAGGAGATTTTTTGAAAAGCAACTAATCCGCTTGGAAGCACACTCTGAGATGCTTTAAAGGGGATGGATATTTTTAGATTGGGTATTCAGCATGAAAGCTCTTCAAATGCAGAAAATGATGTTTATTTGGCTGACCAAATTAAAAAAAGCAGCAGCAACAAAACTCAAACCCCATCATTCAGAGTGAAATATTTTTTGGTGATCCAAAACAAATTCAAGTCTAGTGACAAAGCATCATCTTGAAGCGATGGAAATTAAAAGCATAGAATTCTTCTCCCTTTTTTTCTCCCCAGCCAAAACTTCTTGCCAAATTCAGCACAGATAAGCATTGTTGACACATATCCTCAGTTTAAAGAATGAACCATTTGACAAAAAAGTCCTTTTGGCCAAAAAATTATCTACTCAATGAACTCTGAAAACATGGGCACCCAGTGTGACAGCTGCTTCTGAAAAACAGGGCCCACAAAACTAAACGTTGCACGCATAAATGCAACTGCAGTCAGAAGCCTCAGGCTCTTTTCCTCCCTTCCTTCTACCTCAGTGGGCCTTTGGCTGTTCCCCAAAATATTTAAAACTACTGCAAGTGGAAGAACAGAGGTTGCAGCAGACAGGCAAGCAAACGTATTAGTAGCATCTTGGGTACAATGTCCATGTGAGTGACAGCCGCGAACCGAGAGAAACAACCCTGCGGATTCTGTCCTGCCAGCAGGTTCCAGGGCGGAGGTTTTGCTCATATTAAGGGAAAGCAATGGTAGAGCTTCAGGTCTTGCTTCTTTGAACGAGATCTTTTCTTGAGCGAGTGACAGTATAGATGAGGAGGGGCTTCAAGTTCATTCTTGTGTTTGGTCATAGCAGAAATGCATTCAAGTGCATGTCATTTTTCCTTTGATTTGAACAGAGGATATGGTTCGCATTACGGATTTAGTGGAAAGATTTCCAGGCAAGGAGAAATCCTCAGAGAAGGATTTCCACCATGATGAACAGAGGCAGAAACTGTGGGAAGTGGGCAACAGCCGTGGAACAGAACAAGGTACCAAACCACGGGGAAATGAGACAAATGAACCTTCCTCTTTCCAAACCTGAGATCTCGCCCTCAAGCTCTGCACCTCCCAGCTGGTCCATCTCCGGGGCTGCAGATCCGGCCAGAAGCAGAGTCAGCAACACGGAGACAAAACAAGCTCCTCATCAGCACGCAGCACAGGGGCAAAACGAATAAACCCTCGATTGGATGGAGATAGCTTACGCCAGCTTGCAGGGGCTTCGTTTTTGACAAGCTCAAGCACAGAAGAGGTAACTGCACGTCAAAACAAAAGGGCTGCTTCTGCAGCTGTCCTGCCTGCTCCGGCAGCCTGCCATCGCCTCGGGAGGAAAGTACCCGCAGAAGGACAAACGCAGGAAGAAGTGGGTGGCACCAATTCCCCCACTTTCCCACCCAAACCTGTTCTCCCTCCTGAGCTGGTCACCCACACCTTCGTGGCTGTGACACACTCCTAGTTTTGGCGAGACCAAGTGCAAAGAGAAGTTCTCCATCTAAGCACAGCGTGGAGACAACACCTTCAACTCTTGCTGAGCAGACAGTTCCTTTAATGCTGCTCTATTTCCAGACATCTTTCTTCAGAAGGTGATTCAGCTTTTCCTTTGTTGGGCATTCTTATCATGTCGTGTGCCTGCTGGGCTTGTCTTCAGCTCTTATGAACGCAACCGGGCTTTCTTTTCTTTTCTTTTCTTCTTCTTTTCCTCCTGACAGCAGCAAGGGGGCTGCTGAATGCAAAGCATTCTCCTCTGAGAATTCCCTCGCTAGGGCCTTCTGATGATGGGCTAGAGATGTGATACTTGTATGACTTGATTAACTTGTTAACTGAGATGTCTTCTTAAGCAGAACCTCGTAGAGGCAATAGGCACCCAGAACAACTTAAGCCAGAAACGGAATCATTAATCTGAGAACTGCATTCAAGGACTAATTTCAAGAGGGTCTTTCATTAAGGAAGGCCCTTAGAAAATGCAGCTACTTCTGAAACCCATGTGAAGAGGCCACAGAAAAGGTAAGGTAGCCATCACCAGAAATGCCAGAGCCCCTCCGAATTGTCAGATAAACCTTCTCTCTTATACTAGATGGACAATTCCCGAAATGTCCATGTAATTTTTTCCTGTTCGTTTGCTCTCCAAGTTCAGTCCTTCCAGCTACATCCTGGAAGGAGGCACAGAAGAACAGCTTGTTCCCTTGAACTTGCCTTGGTTCTGCCCCAGCTGATGGTTATCGCTCCCCCAACTCTGCCTCACCAGTTTTGCCAAAAGCATTGCTTCCTGATGTCAAGTGCTATTAAAGGTTTTAGTTTTCTGCAAGTCAGACATGAAGTCATCCAAGCGATTATTCTGTGGTTTGCAAAGTAGCTTAAATCATCTCTTCTTCCCAAACTGAGTTTCTTACCAGCCACCCAACCCCCTTTTATTTTATCGGGGTTTCTGCATTCAGGTCTGGCCACACCGAGACTGATGGTTAAGAAGGTGGCAGCGTTTTGGTTGCTCCACTGAGAATGTCAGTAATTCAAATTAAATTGGACTTTGGTTAGGTGGGTAATTCATCATTTGCAGTGTGACAACAATACCTGTAATTACTGCTCTTATTGTTGCGGCTGAAATTCATGTGCAATAAAGGGACCTTAATATCATGCCAAACTTCACAGTTAATTTAGGTTCCATCTCCTTTCATTTATTCTGTAATAAGCTAATTAGTTCACATAATTTGCCAATGAACGTGCCTTTGTAACAAATATATACATGAATTAGCCTATTACACAACAAATGAGGGGAGTCAAAACATGAATCATTTGCAGGATTACATAACGAATTATTATCCTTTCAAACACCTATGGATGCAGCCATCGTCTTTATTACTTTAAGATTTTATTATCTGTACTAAGTTGGTTCTCCTGTCTGATGCCTCTGACTTACTCTTGTGTCTGGAAGGTGAACAGGACAATGCCTTTGAGTGTTGTGGACACCCCGCTGCCACATGCCGGCCTACTTGCAAATTCAAGATCACTACCATGAAGTTAAAAAACGTCTTTCAGCTCAGCTGCTTAAATCCAAATCCTGGCAGCTGACAGGGCTTGGCCGTGCTGCCAGCCTCCTGCCTCGGCACACCCTTCGCAAGGACGTTTTGGAGCAGAGATCTTCAGATCTCCCTGTCAAACTCTGCTTTTGATTTTGTTTGTTCACAGTCTGCGCAGTGTCAGACTGTGCCCTTGGAAATGCATGCGGACAACTCGCAGCCACTGCACTTCAAAGCTTCCTTTGGAATCACCTGTGGGGCTCGGTTCACCAGCCTCCCTCCTGACAGCTCTGACGCCACGCTGGGTTCCCAACTCATCTCGGATAAATCGCGAGGGATGCTCCATCCAGCTGAGTTCTGAGATTGCCATTATGCAAACTGGAGGCTTACCAGACCTCCAGGTCCAGTCCATTATAACGCTTGCAAAGAACCACAAATTCATTATTCCGCAGAAGGGACCAGGACAACTGGACCCGTCTCATCCAGAACACAGCACAGGACTTTCTGCCCACTAATTCAATATCAATTCACAGGGAAGCTCCTGAGGTGCAAAACCCATCAGCTCTACTTTGAGGCCTCATCTAACTGCTGACCTGGTGCTCCCCAGCCTCAGCTGGTACTTGTAATGAGAGCACAACTCAGTAGCTTTATTTGTTAAATGTTCTTTGCTTACAACCATTGTTTTGATTTAGCATCCAACCTCTTTCCATATCAAAGTCAAGCAAGCACCTCACTACCAACAGCTACTTCTTTACCTGGACTCATATTGCTTTCAGATTCTAAAAGTGAGACCTTACTTCTGAAAGGAATAAAGATGTAAGAAGAGTTTTTGGCTGGAAATATTCTTCAGCATTTGGATGGCCTAAGTTGCACTAAACCTCTTGGCAGCTGCCAAAATGATCTACAGATACAATATCCAACTTTGTCAGACACTCTGCTCTGCCCAAAGGAATCAGTTGAAACCTCTGCTGTGGCTTCTGTGCTCTTCCTGGCTTAAAATTGTACATTTTCAGGCTGAAGAAATGAAATACCAACATGAAATGGAAACTTGCAGCCTGCGAAAAGGCTCAGGGAACGAAAAGGAAGCAGGAGCCCTCGAGATGCACCTGTTCATTGCCGATGCGCTCGCACGGGCGCTCTGCAGCCCATCGCCCTCTGCCCTGTCCTGGCAAGAACATTGCCGGGAGCCGAACAGGACCTCCTGGGCACGTCCATCCAGCTCTGCCAAAGAGCTATGCAAGAGCAGAAAAAAGAGAATACAAGTGCAGCCCGAGACCTACCTACTATTCTCGCTTCAATTTCCCCTCTTTCCTTTAAGCGACACCCCTCACCAGTCAGGAATATTCAAAATCACTACGGCAGCTCCTCTCTTGACACACTAATTCCAGGAAAGAACCAAAGCGTTTTTAAAAACATCGCCTAGTAGACACTTGGGATCTGTCTGGACCCTTCTGGATTTGGTTTCGAGACCCTGACACCAGCAGCACTGTGATTCAAGGTGTGCTACTGTGACAGCAGGAGAGCAAACAAGACGCTCAGAGCAGGCAATTGTCCCTTTACAACTCCCAGGTGAAAACTGAAAGTTATTAAGTTCATATTATAATATGAAACTGGAAGGAAATCCTTAAATGAAACTGAGAGCTCTGAATGAGTAATTATTCATCATTAACAAAACTAAAAGGAGAACTTTTTCTCTTTTAGGAATAGATGTCACCTACACTTCAGGAAAACTAAATAAAACAGGGCATCTAGCCAAAAGCATGAAGAAATTTGTATTAAAAACAGAAAGTGCAAATTAAAAATGGAAAATAGCATATTTACATCATAGATCATTTAAACTAGGCCAGCCCTAAGAGACCACAGCCTCTGGACTGTGTAGACTAGTTAGCCAATGTTCCAGAGCTACAAACGCTTTGGAAATGCTTCAGGTGCTGGTGTTTCTGTCACCTGTAAAGGCTCCTCCAGTCTGAGCCACAAGCACTTTTGTCCCTGGTGAAGAGCTGTACAGCTGTGGATCGAGAGACTCCAATTCCACATGAGTAGTATCTCTTCACAGGTATTCCACCCAGAATAGACCATGAGGATTCTCTCTTCCTCCATCCAGCACACCATGTTAACCAGTATAACCCTGCAATTCTAGAATCGAGGCCAAACCACACCATCCAGCTAGTTCCTACGTTTTAGAATTATATGAAGCCTTGCTTAAGGACTTGGACGACACTCTCAGTTTCCTAATACTACAGCAATAAAGACCCTAACTCAAAAATCCCTGGGATTTATCCAGGTCTGATTTGTAGTGCTAGAACTTGCCATACTTTTGTCAGCTCAAGAAGTGTTTTCCACTTCTTCTAAAATGCACTGAAACAACAACTGTTTTCTTCAAATGCTCTCTTGCAACATTTGTGCAGGTTATTGTCTGATTCATTTACTCGATGCGTCTTTATTTGCAGTTTCACACAGGTGCAAGAATGTTCCTTTCTCCTCTGACGCATCTGTCAAAATCTTCCCAAGCAAAAGATGAAAAAACAAAACCAAACCCACCAAACAAAAAGAAACAGAACAATCTTTAGGAGAATCCTACCTGAAAAATAGCTATCCAGGCGTATCCAATATTATCAAAATTGATAGCTCCGTTGTGTGGGTTTACGTCCCCTGCCATGCATACGTTGTAATACTGGTTCCAGTTTATGCAGGCGTTCCTGCTGCTGAAGTCAGGGTTGTACAAACTGGGGGTGTAGGAGTCCATGCTCAAGGTGCACTCCACCTTGTACTCCTTCCTGGTTGGGATGTTGGAGCATTTCTGCATGCCGTTCTCACGATGCGATGAGCAGATGAACGGGTTCTCCTCTGCTTCGTCTGTCCGGTAGTACGGATGCAGGAAGGTCAGGTTGTATGTCCTGGAGGAGGGAAAAATGAGAAGGATGAGAACAAACGATGCCCGCCTTGTTTCAGCAGCAGCAAAAGGTGCTGGTTCCTGCTCCTGGTTTGGGTGTGTAATTTCTCCTTTGCCCTTCAGAGAAGGGAATGGAGCTGGGGAAGGGGCTGGAGCACAAGGGTGATGGGAGCAGCTGGGGGGTTCAGCTGGAGAACAGGAGCTGAGGGGAGACCTTCTGATCTCTGACCTGCCTGAAAGGAGCTTGGAGCCAGGGGGGGTCGGGCTCTGCTCCCCAGGAACAAGCGCCAGGACCAGAGGAAACGGCCTCAAGTTGCGCCAGGGGAGGTTGAGGTTGGATCTGGGGAACAATTTCTTCCCCAAAGGGCTGTGGGGCATTGGAACAGGCTGCCCAGGGCAGTGCTGGAGTCACCATCCCTGGAGGGGTTGGACAGACGGAGATGAGGTTCTCAGGGACACGGGGCAGTGCCAGGGGTGGGTTAACAGCTGGACTCAATGGTCTTGAGGGTCTTTTCCAACCAAAACGATTCACGATTCAGCCCCATCAGACTGGGGACAGTAAGTCACAGTTGAGATCAGCCCCTATGTCTGTGTCTACAAAGCTTTTTTGCATCCTGTAAGGCATGAGTTATCTTTCATTTAAAAGATCAGCCTGAGTTTTCCCAAGCCAACGGGGCAGCTGAAAATCGAAACAAGAGGGTATAGAAAGAAAAATCCCAGGAGGCCAGGTGCTTCCCAAAAATCTAGGGAACTTTTTGTTTCTATCTAAGGATTGTTAAAATAGCTCTTCTGATGCTCAGAACATGCTTCAGAAAAGCTGATGGCAAAGCAGCTTTCCAATAATTTGCCCCTCAGCACCTCTCCAGGATGAGCGAGCTGAACGTTAACGAGGAGGGACCCAGGCACAGGCCATCTCAAATTCCGTCGGTACTTACATAAGAAAAGAGCGAGCCCATGCTAATAGGAACTGTATGCTCACTGCATATCTGATTTAATTGGCCTGGATAAAGTTTATGGCTCTGTTACAGCTCAGATAAGCAAGTGCTCTAATTGCAGCGTGGCAGGGATGTGCCTTTTCCCAAGCCTGGGGCAGACCAGGGAGCAAGCAGAGCCCAGGACTTTCCATGCTGTTTGATTAACATCGGTGAGACCCACCAGCACTCGCACTGCTCGAAATGTGAAGGTGCAAAGTCCTAGAACCGACTTTATCTGCTGCGTTCAGAGCTGCAGGGATCTCAGATGCTATACAATCAGTCAGGAGATAAGGGAAAAGGCAACACACAAATTACACAACCAGGCAAGACGCGGGGAGAAGATAAGCAAGTCATTCTTCAAGATAGGACAGCTGTATTTTTATCTGCTTCTCAATGTACCTAACTATTGAATAAATCTGGCTCTAATGAGTGCCAAACTAGTGTTATTCCATACAATTGCTTGAAATTGCTCCCCAAAATCCTTGAGTCAAGTAGGAGTCACTCAGCAACTGCACTTTAAGGCGAGAGCAATTGCTGCAGAGCAGAGCTGAG
Source organism: Caloenas nicobarica (assembly GCF_036013445.1). NCBI lineage: Eukaryota > Metazoa > Chordata > Aves > Columbiformes > Columbidae > Caloenas > Caloenas nicobarica. Next base: position 2,437,607 of record NC_088258.1, on the reverse strand, counting down.
GGGAAATTAACCCTGAACAACTTTCCTGGAGAATTTGGTTCTCCTCCATCAGGGAATTACTTGAGATGGGTGTTGAGGGTTCATCCAGCTTCAGGGAAAGGCACAAGTGGCACATCACAGGAACTGGGCGTTGTTTGCTGGTGATTAAACGTATTCGCCAATTATTCCCCTCCCATTGCAGAGTGATCCCACACCTCTAGATGAGACTGTAACATCTTCCTCCCAGTTTCTATGCCTTAGATTCAAGAGACAAGAAAAACTTGAAAAATGTTTTTCCTCCAAGACTGCCTGAAAGCCCTTTGCTCCCCCTCCCACAGATTGGTTTCACTCGGAAGAAACTTCCATATAAAACAAGCTGAAGAAAAGGCTGAGTGCTACACTAGCATCGTGCTTGCTAGAAGCTCAGATATTACAACCAGCAGAGTTTGTTAAACAGAGCGGGGTATTGCAGAGGATTAAAATGCACCAAGGAGCAGGGATGTGTCTGGGAGCACTACAGATTTGGGCAAAGGCAGCTGGGGAGCTTGTGAGCAGCAGCAGAGGGAGGAGGAGAAGAGACTTTTCGTAACTCCCAAGTGACAGGCAGAGCCTCGTCAGCTCCGTTTTGGCCTTAGCAGGTACGTGGAGAGGGCTCTGTTCAGATGCGAAGGGCTCCTGCACCCTCCTCCCAAGAAACTCAGTACCAGGTGCTCAGTAGCACCGAAGTCTTTCAGATGGGACATTGGGATCATGGTTTTCCACAGCCTGTGGTAGTGACAGCGGTCTAAGAGCCCCAGAATCCAGCTCGAGCCTGGGCTACACTGTGCACTGCCTGATGGAGCAAAGTCGCATGGCCACAGGACTCTGGATACAACCAGCTTCCCCAGGGCTGACTTCGCCACCCCTGAAACCAGGACTCTGCGGGTGACAGGCAAAGAGCTACTCCTTGAGTCCCTAAGGGGATGGCAGGAGAGGTCTCATTTGGTACCTCCTCATCAAAGCACCTGGACCTCCAGCTCAGGCTCAGCAGATCTCCGCAGTGCTCAAATCCCCGATGTGACAAATCATGCAAACTCGAAACTTTGCCTGCTTGAGCAGAGCCAGCCACAGAGGTGAACCTCAGACAGTAACCTGCACCCCTGACACCGCACGTTGAACACCCAGCCCTGTAACAACCCTGTGCGATCTTGGGAACATCCCTTGATCTTTCTCATTTCCCTTAAAACAACACTGACCAAGGCTCTTTGATCTGGATGCGACACCCCAGCGACACCCTGCTCCAAACTACAACTGATCTTCCAGGAAAACCTGCTCCAGAGCCAGGTGGAGCTGTGAAACCAGGCAAAAACTTGTTTTCTTCACCAGCCTGGAAGCAACGTCCCACCACAACACCAGCAGCAGGAATTTCCTGATCACAAGCACCTTTTGGCAGCGTGGGAAGGCTCAGCACACCACAGCTCATGGGCCAGTGTAATTAGGATTCTACCCAGAGCAAAGCTGGACTTGCAGAGGGAGATGGACCATCTGGAGGGATGATTGTGTAATTAGCAGCTATGGCTGCACAAGCTCCTTTCCTGGGAGCAGCTCTGTGTTTCGATGCAGGCACACACATGCCCGTGCCAAGAACACTGACCGTGGAAGAAAAGCTCAGATAGAATGGCTGAGGCACCAGCACGATGCCCCACTCCAACCTCCCACGAGCCGCCCCTCCCACCACGGCACAACGCACACAACATCCAGCGCCGCGCGCGACCCCGCCGCCCTCTGCCCTCCCAGCTGCAGGACTCCGATCCGTGTTCATTGTCCCAGATTAATCGGCTTTGTTTCAGCCCCCCAGAGCTGATCGCTGATCTCCTGACGTGCCCACCCCAGCTGGGCAGACTGGACGGGGACACAATTCTGCCAGAGCCCACGCACCCAGTTTTGTTGGAGGGAAGGGATGCTACCAGGCTGGGGACCGACGGGACCAACTCCCCTCCTGTGCAACGCTTCTCCGTTCACTGCACATTGCAACGGGAAAGGCCCTTGATGAGCCACATACACAGATTTCAGAGGCTGCTTGTTTCCCATGAGTCACAGATTCAGAAGCCTTGGGCTGAAGGAGAAATACCGCCTGCAGACATAGCGCTCTGGGCTGTGATCTAATAAGCTGCGTAGAGAAGATCTGGGCACAAACCCTCCGGAGAACCAAAAGAACGACACACTTTGGTGGCCGTGGGAGGAAAATAAAACCAGGAAAACAAAGCACAGCTTGACTGCAAAGGGTGGATGAAGCTTCATTTGTTTCTGCTGCTGCTGCTGCCTGATTTTATCCTCCCTTTTCTCTGCCTTGCTCCTTTTTGCAATTACCTCAAAATCATTTACAAACTAAAAGTCCTCCCTATGAGAGGCCAAAATCAGTTGCACGGGGGCCACTTTCTGCCCAGACCTTTTCCAGCCCGTCCCTCTTCCATGTCTGCCCTGGGCACAGAGGCACCACGAGCATCCGTCCCGCTGGGGGGACCCGCACCTGCGTGATGCTGTCACCACCGAGGTCAGACGGGACGGGACACGCCAACTGGCAGCAGCACTGCAAATTTAAGACCTTTTCTTTATTCCTCTACTTGAAGACTTTTCTGGCAAAACCAAAAAGGGGGAAGAAGGAAGGAGAGCAAGAATGAGAAACGAAAGCATTGCAGGATGAGGGAATCCCCAATATTCACAAAATAAATGAAGTAGTTCTGCCAAGACCATCTACCTCCACACGCAGGAAAGGTCAATCTGACTTCCCTCTCACTCGCCAACGGGTATAGCCCAAATAACTTATTAATGGTAATGAATCCACTAATCACAAGACCCTTGTGCTCTGGGGAAAACACATGAGAACCTAAGCCCCAGAATGGATCTTGTTATCACATTAGAAAGGATTAACACCCCTTTCTCGGCCAGCTGCCCAGTGCACATCTTTCTCCAGGCTTGCAGCAGCTCTGCAGTGTGTTTTCCTTTCTCTGTCCCTGGACGTGTTCATGTGCAGGAGGGACAACAGGGGGGTAGGAAGGTCCATTCCCTCCCATGCCAAAGGTAGCTGAACGATTATTCTCTGCTCCATCCTGCCTCCAGCTGAGTCCTCCCAGCCCAACCATCACCCACGACCGCTGGCGTACGGTGTGTGCGCTGAGCACAATCCTACTGCAGCTTTCCGAGGAGCGGAGGGAAATGTGGAGGAAGCTCAGCACCAGGCGGGATCCGTTCCCTGCAAGCGGAGGCTGCTCTCTGGAGGAAATCCTGCTGACAACCCGACGCCGCGGCACAGAGCGATGCCGGGAGGAGCAATTAAGCAGAACTCAGAAGTACCTTTCAGACCAACTCCGAGCTGTCTGCCTTGGCCATGTGTGTGTGCCTTCTTGCAGCCCTACAAAAGCCAAAGAGCCAAAGGCGGTACAACGCCAAGCAGGTACGGAGTTAATTAAGACTGAAGCGTTCACATTATAAATGTCCTGCAGCATTAGAAAAAAACAAAGCACTTCACAGCTCTCTCTCCTCTCTCCTGCTTCCAGCCCACTGAGTTCCTTGAAAGGTTCCACGAGCAGCAAAACACTCTCCTGCATAACAACACACAGGCAATGAGCAGCCCCACAACCCAGACAAGCTGGGGGTGGCCCGATTATTTTATTTACAATGATAGCAGCTCATGATGGCAGCAGGGAGCCAGAGGGTTCGCGTGGGGGAGACGCACATCCTGGAGATCTTACAGATAAATGGCTGGCTTGGCTTGCCCTTCCCACGCACGCAAACCGAGCCTTCCTCCCTCAGCCCACACCCACCAAAAAGCCCCCGTGAAACTCCCCCTCCAGCTCCCACTGCCACTCATGCGGGGGTGACGGTCCTGGCACCGCTGTTCCCTGCCAGGGGACGCTCCCCGGGGCTCCGAGAGGTGTCTGAGCCACCCGAGCCCCCCGAAGCACCGCTCTGGTCTCCAGAGCTGGCCAGGGAGCGACAGCTTCTCACACGTCCCAAACAGCAGCAACCCACCCCAGCTCATCGCTTGCCAACCCGCTACTGCAACAGGCCAGTAACTGCCTGCCATTCCTTCAAAGTCACTACTGAGCATCCTTCATAAAACAATCTCTTCCAGCGCAATATCGCATTGCCACAGCGCAATTTTCTAAGAGAGAGAGAAAGCAGATATTTCCGGTGCACCTCAAAGAAGTCCCCAAATTTCCGTCAGAATGCACTACATTTAAAAGTAGTTTCTTTTCTTGAAACAGCCACCTTTCGAGGCAGATTTAAGAGAAAAGTTTTCCACAGGAAGAAGAATGATGGCAAAAATCAAAGTTGCTTCTTCCATCTGATGCCTGCTGTAAAGCTGAATGGCCCAGAAAGCCGCTGGCAGCGAGTGTGCAGAGCAGCCTGCAGCAGGTAAGGAATTAGATTAGAAGCACCAGTCTCTGCTCGCTTACACTTGCTTTACTCCAGAAAAGCTCTGGGGCTATGACCCTTCCCTGCCTGGCACCCTGGATCGTGTTCAGATGCTCACCCTCACTTTAAAGCAGTTTTGCTTTCATCTGGGAGAGTTTGACCCCGTCACCAAGGTGAGCACCAACAGTAACTCGGGTCTCTCCCTTTATGGGGCTGTAAGGAAAATCGGAGCCAGGAGCATCATCTGCTCAGCCCCAACCTGGGTGCACAGCGTGCCTGTCCTTCCTCTGGCCCCTCACAGCCTGCTGAAGGGCTGGTAAACTTTATTTTAAGCTGAGGACAACACCACTGGGATTTAGTGGGATTGGCAGACAAAACTAAACGACCAGAATCTCATTCCCCCTTTCCCGCAGAGCTCTGTTCTGTTTACTTCTGACCAAAACCAGAGCTTAACTTTAATCCTGCAATCCTGAAGGTTTTATTGTTGTTTTTGTTCTCTTTGGCAGCTCTCCCTGGAAGGGGATGGACCGTCAGGGCTCTCCAGCACCGATGCCAAGCACAGCAGCTCGGCACAGGGATGGAGGATGAGGACACAGCAATGGACCCGCTCTAATCCAGCTCTAGGCTTGACTTTGCCTCTCTCTCCACCCTGTCTTGCAGGCAGATGGCATCCTGCTGCTGGCCAACAGGACCTACTACTTTGGGCCTAATGCTGAATATTTTGGTCCACTTGTACAACAGCTGGAAGATGTAACCCCAAAGTGCTTTCCCTAGTACTGCCACTCCATGGCTTTTTACCCCTGTACAACTTGTTGTATGGGTGTTAAAGGCCACTGCAGAGGTGAACCATATCCTGATACCTGGAACTGTGGATTCAGGAGAATGAATCAGGAATGACAGAGAAGATGGGAATGGTTCCATCTGTGTTCCCCAAAACTTCCACACCAAGCTCCAGTCAACCTGGGATAGTTTCTAGCTGGAAATAGAGGGACTGGTTCAATGCAGTTGGGTTTCACAGGTCTAAAACTAACCCAGCAAAACACAGACCAAGACAGTAGCTCCAGTCTGGGTGATGATACCAGAACAACTCACATTTGTTACACTGATACCGACACACGGACATGCCAGAAGCCTCATTTCTTCACATTTCTCTGAACGCTGTAACTTTGTTCACAGAGTCCCAGAGCACATGGCAACAACCAACAGGCAATGGATAACCCAGAGCCACCCAAATTCACCAGTACCTGCTGCTGGAGGAGATCCAGAAACCAATGCAGAGCTGTGGTGACGCGGGAAGGAGAAGACCTCTTACAAATGATTCTATCAGGCTAGACATGAGGAAGGAATTTTTGACACTGAGGGTGGTGAGACCCTGTCCCAGGTTCCCAGAGAGGTGGTGGCTGAACCATCCCTGGAGACATCCCAGGCCAGGCTGGACGGGGCTCTGAGCAACCTGAGCTGGTGCAGATGTCCCTGCTCGTGGCAGGGGGGGCACTGGGGGAGCTGGGAAGGTCCCTTCAACCCAAACTATTTTGTGATTCTATGATAAATCTCCTGCCTCTTCAAACACAGGCCCTGAGGATTAGCCCAGGGAACCCAACTCTGCCTTCAGTGACCGGGACCAAGACCTTGATAAGAAAATCCTGCGATGCCTTTGATGCTGCTAATGGCCATTACATAACAGCCTGCTTAATATCTCTACTTAGCAAATGTTTCCCCCTGCGGTTAATTTTAAAAGCTCCACTTCACGGGAAATCACAGAGCATTTTAGAAACCTGGCCAAAGAGATGAGAGGGACTCGCTGAAGCTAATTACAGTTCTGCGCTCCTTGTGCTCAAAGCACTGCCCGCACACGGTGTCTGCTCCCTGCGACGGGGCCACCCGAGCAGAGCTTTAACACCGCTCTTCGGGCTTTGAAATGGCAGCTCAGGGGTTACTCTGAGCAACCGAGGGTCTTGGTGACCAGCAAACACCTGCCATGGGTGCAGGAGAGAGCTTGCAAGGTTGGAGCATCAAGATGCAGGAGCAGAAGCAGACACACATGGCAGACTCATCGATTTTCTGCCTTTCAGCAGCTCTGCTGGGATGAGTCAGTGCCATCAGAGATGTTCTGCAGTACAGAGAGAGGCTCAGATTGCTGAAAGCCACCGGGCTCATCAGGGAGAGGCAGGAACAGGACCTGGGGCAGAGCTGAGGGATAATCTCTGCGTGTCTTCCAGAACAATACAAGTTGTAGACAGCGGATGATTACAGACAGATATAATTACAGGCTCTATCTTCTCTTACAAGGCCAGAGTTGCCCTGATTAGCTGGCCTCGGGCATTTCCTCACCTCTGAGCCACTGACATCTCCAGCAGCTGCTGACAGGAGCCCTTTGGAAGGGTTTTCCCAGGCAGATCTCTCTTTCCCACAGAAGCTTCGCTCGCTGTCGATCTTTTTGTTTTGCTGATGGGTTTGAAGGTGTGCCCTTACATCGCACCTCTGAAGGGGCAAGTGCAGAACAGCCCGAGCTCAGTATCAGGCTGAGGGATTGTTGGGGAGCAGCAAGAGCAGGACTGGCCCATGGCAGGGGATGAACCGGGAGCCAAGAGTCATCCCAGTGCCAGCAGCATCCACACAGAGCTGGTAGGCAGCAGGGGCCATTCAAAGCCCCAGACATGGCAAGTGATCAATCAGATCCAGGACTCATCCAGGGAACTCAGGCAGCAGCCAAAGAAACCAGGAAGGAAACCAGAGCTGGAGACCGGCACACCAACATCACAGCTCAAACCAGGACTAAAACCCACAGGCTGAGCTTAAATAGAGCCCCTGGGCCATGGACAGGGTGTGGGTGGGGGTCCCAGGTGAGGCTTATCAGGGCAATTAAGACCTATTAGCACCCTCAGCATCTGTCAGGGATGCTGGTCCATGCAACTGCCTATCTGGGAAGAAGCAAACCTAAAGTTTGCATCAAAAAGAGTAGGTGATCAAATGTGCTGCTCATCCCTGATGCCTGTGCCAGACTGAGAGCCGTGCACAAATGTCTTTAACGCCTCTCACATCAAGCTTCTTATCCTAATACACCTACAAGGATTTGTGTTTCAGCAGCATCTCCATGGTGCTGCCTGTACCAGCATGCAGAGGACCTCATCAACCCCCTGCCAGGCGCTGAGGTGTGCTAGGTGACCTCCCAGACCCGGACAGTTTTGGGAACTGGCAATTTTAGGAGAGCTGTGATGCTTTTGTTTGTTCTAAATCCTTAAATTCCCAGAGTCAGGGATCTCAGCTTCCTCAGACAGAGATAATCCAAACCACTAACATCCTTGTCCTTCAGGTGCAGAAGAAAAACATGAAAAAGCCACTCCAAACCCTCAGTAACGTGCTGACAAGCGGCTTTTTTCGTACAAAAAGCACATAGCCAGCCTCAGAGTCCTGCGCATCAAGATGACAGCCCAGTTAGGAGCTGCCGTTGTAGCTTTGCACCACGGCCACGTCGTGCTCTCAGGCGCGACGCTGCTGGGTCTGCCCTGGCTGATGTAACTCTGCTGGGGTTTCTCTGGCAGGGGAGAAGGAGAAAGGAAGAAAAAATGGGGATTTTTTTTTTTTTTTATTGTACTTACATTGCAAAATTCCTGTCTAGGAAACACCTGTTTCTCAGCAGCCCTGCCCAGAGCTGCACACCGACAATCCCAAAGATGAAGAAGACAAAGAAGCACAAGAGGAGGACGTTGCCTAACATAGGCAGAGTATCTAACAGCAGGGTGACGAGTATTCGCATACCTGTGGGGAGAAGGAGAAAACAGGTTAGAGGAGCCCTTTGATGGAAAAAGAGTGAATGCCACATTGATCCCAGCTTGGTTGTGCAGCCAGCGCACCCTGGGCAGAGAAACTGGGATGTTTATATCTTCCCCTAAACTTTAAGGCTTAAAAGGAAGGTAAGGAGGGCAAAAGGCTTAGCAGCAAATGGGAACAAACAGCGCATCTGCAAAGGGTGGACTCAAAGGTGGGATTTTCAGATGTTTTCAGTAACAGAGCACTCAACAACACACAAACACGGGCAAAGCTGCAAGACAGCCTTTCCTGGAGAAACGCCTCCGCAAACCATCAGCCTCCCGAGAAACTGTCAAAATATATATTTGTAAACATATTGAACATCTCTCACGAATCACACAAATTGTTCCCCTAAAGAATATAGAGCCTGTGTAGGACGATGGCTGCGCTCCGGACAACTCCTCTTCCATGGGGGATTCCTCTCCTTGCTGGCCACAGAACTGCCAAGCAGGGGAAGCAGGTGAAATTTTGACTTTTTTGAGGGGGGGAAAGCAGGATGGAAATGTTTCTTCCCCTAAGCAAAGCTCTCAGCTCTGCTCCCTTCCCCTCGTGCTGCACAGGCTGCCGGGAGCCCTTCCCAGCCGGTCCCGCACGGCTCTGCAAGGCTCCCCATGAACGGGGGTGCAGAGCAAGGGCTCCCCCGGCACCTTTGCTGCCAGGGAAATGTTGATTCCTGTGCCAGATCTTCCACCTTAAATTAGAAGACTGAGGAATGAGTCAACTTTGCAGAGCCTCAGCTAACCCTCGCGTATCCGTCCAGTATGCTCCCAGTATCACTGCCCAGGAGAGACTGGGCAAGGAGGCAGGGACTGGGCTGGCACCTGGGGTCTGTCCTGTGCCACACATCAGGGCACCTTCAAACTCAAGGATAAAACAGGAATAAAAAGGGAATAACAACTTGCAGCTCAGCACTTCGGCAGAGGTTAAAGGAACCGCTGAGACACCAACCAGCCATCATTTCAACAACTGAGAATTGATGAGAGACGAACTAATGAGAAGAGAAAGAGACAAAGGCAAATTTAAAATTATAGAAAATAATAAAACCAGAAACTGAGCCTCAAGAGCCCGGTGCTTGGCAGAGAGCAGGGCTGAAGTTTGTGACGTGGTGGAACTCAATGCGGCTGCTGGGTACGGTGACACTGCTGCCTTTGGAGGTGGTGTATCCCGCTAAAACGCTGCCCTGTGAACACCTTTTCCCACCTGTGTGGAGCTTTTTCTCCCTCCATTTCCCCTTGCAGGATGCTGCTCTGCATTAGTCATCTCGTTTGAGCACAGAGCGGCGTTTACACTGACGCCGTCTCTCTTCCCAAGTCGTGCCTGATGCCTCTCCTGCGAATCCAAAGACGACGCTGGGCTGCAGCCCGGCATCCCTAGACCCCGGGGATGGGTGCTGGGAGGAGCAGTCTCCAAAAAAGCAGCGTCTGTCCAACCCAGCACCTCCCAGACCATGGCAGGCGGCGTTAGCAGGAGCCGGAGCCCCATCGTGCCGCTTTACCCGCCTCCTCATCTCGCTCTGCCAGCGGAAATCCAGCCCAGCCAAGCGAGGATGGAGCCGAATTTACCTCGTCAGCACAGCACGAGTGGATAAACCTCCCCGGCCAAGAAGCCCGTGCTAATAAATAATGAGGTGTGAGTAATAACCTCTGCATCCCAGGGCAAGAGCCTTTCACGGTCTCCATGCCCAGCTGTGCTTGGCTCCGGCGCGGCTCCCCGCTGCTGGCGCCGGGAGCGGATGCTTCTCCGGAGGAGCCGTGATCCTGGCGCGCAGCCCCGTGCCGGCCGCCCACCAAACCCTGTCCCCGTGCCACCCCGGTGCCAACGGCGCCCCGCAGGGAAGGGACAGGGCACCGGCAGCCAGGCTGCGTGGGCGAGTGCCACGGGATGCCAGCAGCATCCTTGCCACCCCCTGTAACCACGGTGACAGCCATGGGGACACCTGGGGACAGGGGGAAACCCAGAGCTGGAGGCAAATGGGGGTTTGATTTGGTAACGCGTGTTCCCAACACGTGCTGTCATCGCGAGCCCCTCAGGAGCACATCCCACAGTGCTGCCCTTCAGATCATCCTTGCAAATCTATCTTTGGAAAAGCAGAAAAGCCTCGCTTAATTCCCACTGGGAAGCCGATGCTGGGCCTTTCTTCTTCCCCCCTCCTCCACTCTCATTAATATCCTCCTTCTTATTTTTCCAAAAATGGTTAAAATGTATCTCCCCGTGCCAGACAACTTTTTTCTGCTCAGCTACTTTTGGTATTTTGGGTTGTTTAGTGGCACCGTTCTGGAGATTGAATCCATCTGTTCGCTATCCGCTCAGGGTGCTCCGGGCTCCCAGCAGAATGTCAAGTGTGCCATGGGAAAAGAGCGTGAGCATTAGGCTGAAATGAGGATCAGGATTTCTTTTCATTCCCATTCCATGTGATGCCCGGTTTAAACCACACAGTAGAAAAAAATAAAAATACAGCAGGGAAATGGATCTGAAAAAACAGCGACCACTACTAAAAAAAACCACCCTAACTACAGCCCTTGCCAAACATATAAATCTCAGGGATTGTATTTTTCCAGTCATTTTCAAGGAATAATTTCTAATAGAGATGATGTTTTTATTGGCCAGGGTTCTCCTTTATTTTCTTAACAAATAAAATAGAAATTAAATTATATTGCGGGTGAACTTATTGTGCCTGGAAGCGAAGAGCTAATGGCAGTGGCTGGAACCCAGGAAAGTGCCCGGGCATCCCAGGGAGAGATCACCAGGCGGTTTCTCATGGGTCCTGCTTCCCTGGGCCGTGACCGAACACCAGGCTCGTCTCTTCTGACCCAGCCCTAAGTCTTACCTGCTCGACGTCCTTTTGCCATACTAGAAATGTAACTGTTATTGCTGGAAACCGCAAAAATACAACAGAATGGAGGGTTGTTGCTCTCCGTTCTCCGCAGACCGTGGATAATTCCAGTGTGAAACAGTAAAAGGACGAAAGTTAAAAGTGGATGGAGTTAGTGGCTCATAAGTCAAGTCTGTGATTATCTGCCCTCCAGGAACTGGGATATTTCTGAGAACACTAATCCTGCGCTGGCACTTGGTCAGGACACTGGTAGGGTTGTAAGACCGGCCGAGCTGCTCGTCAAGATGGACAACTCAACACCAAACATGGACTGAGCATTTCGGATTTAGTCTCACACCCTATTAACAAAAAAATTGAATATTTTCTACCGCCTGACCTCTGAAAAAAATAAAGAAAATCAAAGTGGCAAGTGTAGCAGGAGACAGCCTAAAAGGCTTACTTCGAAGGTTCAGTATCGGGCTCCTAAGGAATTAAAACACAAGCTGGATTTGGATCAAAATTTCACCTGGACTTGGAGGAATTTGGACCCTTGGGCCTCACTTTAATAGGCACATAAATCCTCAAATTCCCCCAGCTTCTGCTCTCAGCCCAGCTGAATCCCAGCTTGAGACTCCCACTATTTCGAGGGAGAGCTACGAAGGGTTTTGTGGATTGAAATAACCTCAGAGCGAGCCTGACCCTGGCCCCAGCCTGACCCCTCGGCCGTGTCCCCCGCTCCCCCCCGGACCCGTGAGGCCACGGAGCCGCCGCGCTCACCGTCCCGGAGGAAAACTCCGTGTTGTGCCTTCGGGCTGCTCCGAAACCCTGGTAACAAAACCTCCTTCGAAAAAACAAAGCTCTGGGGGGGTTTTGCGGTCCCTTTCAGCCTCTCATTTCTTTTTGTCTTGCTCTTAACTTCTAATGATGTCGCTGACAAATTCGCATTTTTATATTTTTTTTTTTTTTTAAAAGAAAAATCCTGAAGAATTTGAGCTCAGAGAGAATCTTCAAAGACTCCTGTGCGTAAACATCCATCTGTTTCCTTGCATGTTCATCTGAGGTGCTGGAGCCGAAACCCTTCTGGGGGAGTTTGTTTTGCTCTCCCTAGATGTGCCGACACCATGGGCAATTAATCCAGGCAGGATGTTCGGCGAGGAAGAGCGGAGCTGTGTCATTCAAACGTGCGTTTAAAAAGAACAGGAAATGTACTTTTCTGGCAAGGAACCTCTATGATTTCCATACAATGCCGTTGCATTTTGAATTGAGTGGATTTTGGTTAAAAAAAAAAGAGATGAAAGCGCTATGAAATTAGTACCTTGCAAAGGATTGCTCAGCAGACGGCTGATTCTGGCAGGAAATTATTTCAACTTGTTGGTTTGTCTTTCAAATTGGATTTAGAAGACAAGCAGCTGAAGCCACTTGAAAATGGATTTAGGGACCACTTGAACTTTCTGTCACGGATGAACCCAATTTTGTTCTACATGACAGCGAACCCTCTCTGGTATTTTACCAGCAAGTGAGGCTGCTGCGCTTCTAATCCTGAACACAAAGAGATGGAAAGCCCTGAAATAGCTGAGAGAGGAAAACGAACCCACCCAGGGCAAGAAGATCCTTCTTAGAACTGACCTTTCCCCTTTCTTTACAGAAACTTTGTTATTTACTTCGCACCAGGAGCGGAGTTACTTTCCTCAGAGAGTTCACAAAAACGTTGGAAAACAGCCATGAAAATTTGGCCTCCCAGGTACAAAATCTATTCCTTTGCCATTTACTAACATTGATAATCATAATAAATGATCGCTAACTTGCCGTTAAAAATTAAAATAAATGAATTTGCTCTGAGCAGCAGGATTGCAGACTACTACAGCCAGGGTTAGCAGCCCAGTGCGTGGCTGCGGTGAGCAAAAATGTGTTTTACTTACTTGGGACCCTGTTAATGGCTCGTAGCGGCCGAAGTACCCGGACGGTGCGGATTGCAGACAAGCTCACGTTGTGTCCGTCCAGAGAATACTCCATCATGCTGCGGGGGAAAGAGAAAAAGGCGTCAGGCCGTGGGATGCTCGGCTTGGGGGGTGAGGGTGCTGGGGCTGCCTGTGTGCTCTGGGAGCCACAGCCCAGGCTTGCAAATCCACCCACTCCGTGGTTGCAGCTCACGATGTGCACCATGCTGTCGGTGTGGGTTATACGGGATATTTCAGCCTCTAACAGACCGAAAATACCCACGGGGATGGTGCTCCTGGGCGGCGGGTGCAGGTAACGCGTGGGAAAGCAGGACTTGGCACGACGAGGAGCTGCAAAGCGGGGGCCACAGCGATCGGGGCAGAAGGGGAGCCCCCGATTATCTGCTCAGCTCCCCCAGCCGTGCTGCTCTCCCTTTCCATTAGTTTAATCGTGCTCGGGCCAGCGGCGCATCCGCGGGGAGATCGCCGCACAGCTCCGCATCAATAGGACGTTTCTGACATTATACCCCCTACTAGCACCCCAGAGTATTTCCACGCCAGCTTCTCTCTCCCTCTATGACAAAAATGTGAATAACCAAGCTGACAAACGATGTTAAAGTAGTTTGGCTTCCATTTTATTATTAAGAACAGGGAACATTTTCTTTTTCATGCTCCGTCTCCATTTCACATAAACATTTCTCTCCCGGGCTGGGAAGGACGTTAAGTCAGTTTTCTTGCTCTTTTATAGCAATGAGCGGCAAATGTGCGTAGTGTTGTTTTTTTAATGGGGTTATGGCTAGTTAGCATGGCTGTAATTACAATTTATGAGTTTAACTACAGGGAAGCACTTGTAAATATGTCACAAATCTCTCACCACGCCTGTTCAAATAACATAACGGCATCAAAAGCAACCCTGTGAGTAAGCTGCTGGATCCTGTGGAAAAAGAGCTTTTTCTTTTTTTTCTTTTTCTTTTTTTTAAATAAACAAACAGATATGGAAGGAGGGAGGCAAATACCAGCTGAACTGCCGCAACCAGGCGCTTCAGTGGAAAGAGAGATTTTTATTTGAAGCACCCTGCAGCCAGGATGGACCAAAATCGCTACGTGCCATCAAGAAGCAACAGCCGAATGGACTGAAACAACAGCTGAATGGATTTCAGGTGACGGCAGAGGGAGGTTTGGTTTCGGGCCGGCCTTGCTCAGGCACATCCTTGTCCATGCTCCGCTCTGCCGGAGCCTTGCACTTTGTATTTGATGCCTTGCTCCTCTCTACAAACTTTAATTGGGAATATCCAGCTGTTCTGATGTTTGCTTCTCTTTTGGCTTTGTCCTGAAGCTGTTTGCTGTAACCCTGTGATATCACTGGCATCGCACTGAGGTGACTTTGGCCCGTTAACCTTAATTTGCCATGCAGAGACCCTGGTGATTTTGAGCTGGTTTTAGCGATAACCTTCCAGAGATTTTTTTTTTTTTTTTCCTGAAGTAGTTAGTGAGTCTTTATAAATCAAAACCACCTTAAAGCTGGTACGCAGGAACTAAGCCGAACACGATGAATATCTTTAAAACTCAGCAAGGCACAAAACCAGGTTTTAAATCGAACGTTGTGTTCATTAAGCAGCCGGAGCTGCGCGAAGGACCACACAGCAGGAAAACCAGGGGAAATGCCCGTTCCCACCTGCGCCGAGGGGCCTGGAGCCAGGACCAGGTGCCTGCTCTAAACAGACCTTGCAGGAATAGCCAAAGCATTGTTTAAAGTCCCCGAAGCGAACAGCGCCGAAGCCCGAATCTGTTCGCTGGCGTGGTCCCAATACGGCGCGCTCACAATTTATCGGGTGGCTGAGTAAGTGGATTTTAGTGTAACCGATCCAGTTTTTGAACTACTAATAGCATGGAAAAGGAGTATGAAATGCTCCGGTGGGAGCTGGTTTTGTACTCCAGAGATCGTGTGCAACTATTAGCGTGTTAAAGGGCCAATTGACTCCTGGGGCCTCACTTTTACTTGGCCCTTGGAGTTTCAATGGGGCTGATAGAAGTTGAATAATCCAGGATTCGGCCAAGGAAACAGACTTTCTGACCCCGATACTTTTGACTTCTGTGATACTCCAATTAGGATTTGAAGGTAAGTCCCAGGGGGATCTACCTTGCCCACTGAAGCCAACCTGAAACACACAATGAATTCCAGACTGGACCTTCTACAAGTGGTGAAAACATTTGAAACCTTCATAAAAAAGTCAAAGGTTTCTTTGTCAAGGCCAAGCTTGGGTCCTGTTCTCATATCACACCTGTAAACTGAGAATACCCTGGAAATGCCCGACAGAAACCTGCTGGAGCTGGAAATGTGGGGTATGCAGGGACTGGAGGTCTGGGTGGACTGGCACTTGGTAGGTGATTCCTACAGCCTTTGGGTATTGAAAACAAAGGAGCCAAAAGCCTTCGTGATGTCTTCTCCCACCAACAGTTTCCAGTCCTTCTGCTGTCAAGTTAAAGATGTCCAAAGCACATCGCATGAGCCTGCAACATCTCCGGGGACTGAATGCACAAGAAACCTCTCTGGACAACATTTTGGATGCTCGGGAAATTCTTTCAACTTGGCTGCTAGGCAGACTGCAAGGTTGTAAGCTCTGTTCCATCTGAAATTTTCCAGGGTACATTTCTGAGACGAGCAAAACATGAAAGGGCTTTCAGTGCTGGAACAAACTTCAGACACAATCTGTTGCTAGAGGCAGAAGATATGTTTATTTTGTAGTTTCCCTGCTTATCCTCCGCTCTCTTTGGTGTATTTGCTAGTAAGTGGAATCAGCTTATTTGAGGAGACTGAATTGGACAAACAAAGCAGGCAGCACTGCCCATCGTTTGTTTCCCTTCTTATCAGAAAAAGCCTCCTAATAACTTCATCGCATCCATCTGCTTGCTGGGAAAAGCAACTCCTGTTACTCCAGCAGCGTGCTCCCTGCTAAAACCAGCTCCAGTTTTAGGAGCAGATGTTGGATCGAAGGCGGTGGTGGGAGAGGTGAAGAACCCCAGCACATCACACAGCTTCTCCTTGGCCTCCACCAGCGTTACCGGTCAGCCCAGCTCCCAGCCCAGCCTCTCTTCTGAGAGACGGGAAATAATGTCCCAGGTATGGCTCAAATACACCAAAACCATTTGCGGATGGCCCAGGATCAGACAGAAAAGGGCTGTTCCTTCAGCCTGAGTAAGGCCAGACTGGCAGCAGAGCTTCCCATGGGGGTCTCCTGGTGCTTCGGCCGTTTTCATCGTTCTCAAACATCTGCCAAGCACAGAGGGTGGGAAAATTCCCTGGAAAACCACCCAACTGACCCACCAGCTGCCTTGCTCCTTGTCCCAGGTGAACGAAGATCCTGGCGCCAAACCTGACTCTGGGGTATGAGCAGAGGACTCAGCCTTTCTGCCTGCATGTGCTATTTCATTCTCCTGCTTCGCTGGGATGATCTGCTTGATGACGTGGGGAACCTCCACATCAGGAGAGTTCATCCTGCAGGTCCAGCGTGGGCAAGCGCTGTCGGCACGTTGGTGATGGATGGCAGGTTTCGGATCCCCAGCTCCCCCTGCAACCACAGCCTTGCTCTTCCCCTGCTACTTCTGGCTTAAACTCTCCAGCAGCTTTGGAAAGAAAAAATAATTAACCGCTTCTTCTGTTGTCCCTGCTGTTCTTTCCTGGGCTGTAACCGCACACGGGTTCACAGGAAGATCCGCTCAGGAGAGCTCATGTTTTATTCAAACCAGTAAGGCCATTCCTAATTGTATTCCAGACAAATAATGTGGAGCAAAACAAAACTCCATTAGTGCAGTGAAGATCGTACATCACTAATGTAAGAGTGAAAATGCCCCAACATATTACAGGAATGTTCTAATTAACCCCAGGCTGGTCATTACAAACCCAAGAATTCAGAAATAAGGCAGAGCTCTGTAATTAAAGCAGTCTATCCCTTTCTAGGGTATACTAAGCAGGTAGGAGAGCCTGAGGTTTCTAAAATCGATTTATTTACAGAAAAAAGTTTTAGACTCGCCAGGCTTTTAGTCCACACAGTTTTTCCCTACGGGTATGAGGAAACTGGTGTCAGACGCACCCACATCTTCCTCATATCTGTTTATTAACACATCCTGCACAAATAAGCAGCTGTGGGAGGTGGTATTAAAATATAAACCCTGAGGAGTTTACAGGAGGCATTTGCATGTACTCGTAATTTGGATCACCTTCTGGCCAGCTTCTACCACTGGGATTTCAACCTTCTGAACCAGATTTTTTTGGGCTAGATTCTCCTTGTTTGGCCAATTTCTGCCTCTCTCTAATGGTGTCACATAAAAGGAGCGGGCTGAGCTGCTGTGTGCTTTTTTCCACCCGTTCTGGAGACAGCAGTCTTAACCACGAGCACTGGGACATACTGGCCACCGTGAGGACTAGATCAGGTGCGCTTGATTTGACACAGGTGACACTGGTGAAAGGATGGCTACTGAAAACCCCATGGTTTTTGTCCTGACATTCATACCCCACCCCATAATCTGGCGTTGATGCCAGAGGTGAAACCAAATGAGACTTGTGGGACTTTGCCTTGGCTTGAGCCTGGCGGCTTTCACAAGACATTATGAAAACCAGCCAAGCCAACCTACAGATTTGGCTCTCTGGGGTTTTCTTGCTTTCACCGCAACGAACAAATTTATGAGGTTTTGTTACTGACCCCGCCATCACGATGAAGAAGTCCAGGCGATTCCACGTATCTCCAAGGTAACACTTCTGCCCGAAGATCCCCAGAGCCACCATCTTGATGACCATCTCCACCGCAAAGAAAGCGAAAATGAAGTCGTCAAATGCCTGGAGACCAGTAAAAGATTATTACAGTCAGTTCTGCTGTGCTCTCTTACCAAGGAAAGGGAAAGCAGAGCCACGAGCACTCCCATGGCAGAGGCTCCGTGTACCCTAGCAGATGCTGCCTGGCAAAGCACCGGCACCAAAAAAAGCACCTACCAAACTCAGAAATAAAACCTGCAACACTTGATGGGTGATGGCAACCCCTGAGTGCAGCTCCTGCCTGGGAAACATTAGCATCTTCTATTAATCTACTGACGAATACACAAGGACATCACTGCTCTACAGGCTGGATATTTTTCTTAGTTTTTCAAGCCTATGGATTCAACAGCAACTTGTGGTTGGGTCTGTGAGGTCTCAGCAACTTGCGGTAGAAGCTGTGCTTCCAGATGGGGCAGCTCATACCTCCTAGAAGGAATTTTTCCCATCTAACACAGGGTGATGTGCGTCACCTCTGATGCCTTCACGGACTCCTGAAGGGACCAGGTTCCTGCCCCCAGACCCAGACCCAGCTGGGAGTGAAGCAGAGGCCGGAGCGGTGACTCCAAGGGCAGTTCTGCACGTGAGGAACAACAGGAGCGGTTCCTCATGGTGCAGAAATCCCGGGCATCCCGCTGGCCAAGCACAGGAGCCTCTTGATGAAGGTCAAAATTTGGGGTTTTAGATTACTGTGAAACAAGGAGAGAAAATAAAGGTGCGCCAATTAACCCAGTGCTGCCCTATAGAACCTGCCTCAGCCTTTACTTAAATAATGACTTCTGTAGGGTAGTGGGGACGTGGCCAGCTGTGATTTATTTCTCCAGCCTTCCTGGAGACAATATGTACATGCATGAAATGTGGATGTGCTTGAAGACACCGTGAAATGGACTCTATTGTAAGTACTCTTCTACATGTTCTCTGCAAAACTGAACATCAGGAGATACAGATTGCTTTTATATCACATGCAGAGGCTTTGTTGTTCTGAATAACAGACTTGATAAAGCACAGGAACTTCTCAGTCTACAGACATGCTGTCCAAACCACTCTCTTAATGCCCATACTGTTTGGTATTGTGTCTCTGGCACTTTCAGTTTGAGACCTGAGTGGATTAATGGTAAAATTAACAGAACATTCACATGGCTGCCACGTTCCCACTGCGCATCCATGTACCTCTGCGGGTGAGCACCATCTTCTCAGGCTGTTGGCTTGATCAACCAACCTTTCCCTTGATAAACTACACTGAAGTTTTGCTCCATTATTTCAGTTCATTTAATAACTGCCGCCCAAATGCCTCCCTAAAGGAGTTGAGGCTTTCCTACCTCATGTTCTGGCTTCCATCCCCACCTGCAAGCTGTGGCAGGTGAGGGATAACAATGGCTTCACTTGCAGCCCTTTTCTGCCTGCAGACCCTTCCGGGTAACGCTTTGGGTTCTGCAAATGTACGCTGTCATCATTAAGCTGATATTAGAAACCAAATTCAGTGCCTGGACTCCTTGCAGTGTCTATTCTGCTGCCTACAGTGTGACATTTTCTGGTGCTCCCTCTGGATGCCGCTTCACACCGAACCTGAGCCTGACCCTCTGAGACGTCCCCATGCTGGGTGCCCTGGTGGCAACGGTTTCTCCAAAATTGATCTCATTCCATAACAAATCTCTAGAGGCTTCTTGATTAATCTGGTTTACTTGGCTCTGCATTTAATGGATCCTCTTTTAAGGTTGAAAGAGGGTTTGATGATAAACTCTAGTCCAGAACTGCCTGCAAATACCAGGAATAGCAATCTTTGAAAGAGGCAGGAGAGGCTGGTTGGAAGGATCCCGTATGGCTGAACCGCTCAAAGGGAAGTCAAGCAGCAGATCAAGCCCGTCACACCACCACATGTCGGCAGTCCCTGCCTAGGTTGACGTCATCCATTAGAAACAAGGAAAGTTGGTTCCGAGCCGGAGAACCGAGTTGCTGCGGGAAGCCCCGTGCCAAGGTGCAGCCCACACACCAGATGCTGCCGGGACGCGCTTCCAAACTGAATCCTGCGGGCATATGGCAGCGAGGGGACTGCCAGGACGCGGCGAGGGATGAAGGCACAAGCGTGATGCCCCACTAAGCTTGGGATGGCCAACAAGGGTCTGTGAGCTTTGCGCGGGAATGCATTGCCCAAAGGTCAGTTATCCTGGCATGGGCCCGTCCTCTGCTTCTTGGTCCAAGGAGAAGGGAATGAAATGGCAAAGTCACCGGTGCTGTATTGCACAGACCAGACTGCAGCAATTGAGAGGAGATGGCCTCAAGCTGTGCTAGGGAAGGTTCAGATTGGATAGCAGGAAAAATTCCTTCACGGAAACGGTTGTAAAGCACTGGAAGTGGTGGAGTCACCATCCCTGGAGGGGTTTGAAAGACACGGAGATGAGGCTCTTAGGGTTGTGGTTTAGTGCTAGATTTAGGTTATGGTTGGACTCGATGACCTCAAGGGTCTCTTCCAACCAAAATGATTCAACGATTCTATGATTCTAATCCAAGAGATGCCAGCAGTGACCTGGCTGAGGTGGGACCGCCTGACTGCGAGCAAGAGGTTCCTTGTAGCATTGGCCACCCTGTAATTAAAAAGTGCTCAACACCTCCAGTGGGAGCTGGATGCCCAGTTTGGAGCCGTCCTACCCTTACTGGTTGTGTGGACAAAGGATCTTGCTGGGCTAAGTCCAAATTAGCCTTCAGGTCTCACCTAGGGCCGTGGCAGCAGGTCTCCTCGGAGGACAGACTTTGCACGCCGCAATGTGGCTCTCTAGAAAAACCATCCCTACGGGAAGGCTGGATGGATCCTGGGGAAAAGGGACAAGACGGGGGGCCCAGCTCCCGGGATGGCCACCCCCCTGCACCCCGCAGGTCCCGGGCACGCGGGGCAGCATGGGCTCCTTACCTCCAGGATGGTGCACCGCTCCGACTGGCACTCCACGTCCTCGCAGGGCTGGAACATGCCCAGGGTGACGCAGTTCAGGAGGATGACCAGCATGCTGACGTGCTCGAACCAGGTGAAAGGAGGGCGTTAAGGAGAGCACACGCTTCAGCGGCCATCAGGAGGGGGGAAGCTGAAGCATCACACTAGTTACACGTCAGAAAAACCCTCACTCCTCCCACAAGCACAAAAGAAAACACTGCCAAACATCCCAGACTTGCTAAGGTTTGAAGTTTCTGGCCACTGAGGAAAAGGTGCTCCTGTTGAGATGAAGGCACAAAGGATGCTTTTTATTTCCAACACAGCAGCAAAGCCAGGGAAGTGCAGGGAGGTGCCCGGCTACGCATTCCATCTCCAGTCCCCCATGCTCCATCTTCTGTTGTTCTTGCACACCCAGCGCATAGCACCTCTGTCCTCCTCCCACAACAACCTTCATCTCCAGATCTCAAAGGCTTCACCAGTCAACCAGCCCAGCATTAACTCTTTCATTACCACGCCAAAGAAAGCTAGGCAAACACTAATTAATTCAGGCACCACCACCACCAGAAGCCCAGCTTGTGCCTGGTTCCTTGCTCCAACCAGTGAGGTTGTTCTCCTTGGTTCCATCCGGAGACATGGGAACAGGTGTCAAACACACATTATCTCCTTCCTACCTGGCTTCTAAGCCTCAAGGAGCTCTAGGGTCCGTTTTAAACTCTACATCATGACTGAGGATGAAGGCAAAACAAGGCCAAGGCAGCAGCACGAACTGGTAGGGCCAAGGATGGCGGCACGTGGGATACGGGATGTCAAGCAGGACCCACGCGCACAGCACAGGCTGCGAAACGGAAGGAAAAGGCTCACGGCTGGATGTCACCAGTCACCAAAAAAAAGACCATATTCTCTTACAGGACCCACCAGTGCTCAACTGCACTAACATTAATAGTTTCCAGTAGTTAAGTGGCGATTTGCATCAGTGCAAAATAGGCCCAGAGCTTAAAAATAATTAAAACAATGTTTGGGAGAACTAAACAGGAGTTTCACAAATTAAGCACGAATGAGGGAAGTGTTCTTAGGAAAATAATTGGAAACATCTGTGTATGAATAAACCTTTACACTTTCAAACACACAGGCGTATGTGAACAAGGGATCACAGAGGAAACAGCACACAGACACTGTTTCATTTCTGGTAACAACAATTCTCCTGCTTTGGAAACCTCAACAACAACAACAACAAAACCGATTGTATTTATCCCTGCCGCTTGTAGAAGTATTTTATCTAGCATTGTAGCAGTTCAGCATAAGATTTATCACAGCATAAGATTTGGCAAGTGCAGGGCTGAAGTCTCAAACTACTTTTGCACACATGCTCTCATTTATCCAGGTTAAAAGAGAGAAATGAACGGGCCAGGTCCTGCAGCTTCCCTAAAACCTGAGCCCAACCCACTTCTTGTTTGAGAAAGGGCTTTAATTTGTAAATTCAGAGCTAGGAACACCTCGGAGCCGGTGCTGGAGACCAAACACGTCAGACTTGGAAATGCACTTGTCTAAAATGGAAATGCATGAAATCAAATAAACAAATGAAATAAAAATCCAGGTCATCCCGTCAGCAACGCAGAAGGAGCTGGAGCAGGCGAAGCTCCTGGCCACAGCCCCAGAGGGCTCGCGCATCGCTGAAATACCAACGGCGGTTTAATTTCTCCCTCCCTTCACTGACTTCTTTCTGATTTTGGCACCTTTAGGGGCTATTTGGATCCCTTTTGCCTAATTAGAAGCAGAGTGGTAATCCTGCTCCATAGAGAAAACAGCCCACATCAGACCCAACCAAAGCCCAACCCATGGCTGCATCCTACTTACAATATTTGCATTTCTCGATGGGATTCATGTGGAACTCCCTGTAAACAGGGCTCCTGCGCTATTCCCAGGGCACCCGCAGTTGCATTCATTTCACTTATTATACTTGCGGATTTTCTTTTTCCCTTTAAAGTAATAAAAAATGAAAGCATGTGAACTCTGAACTGTTAAAAAAAGACATAATGATGCTGATGAATTAGGCCTCTTGCACCTCGTGGCTCCAGCCTTGCACCTTCACCCTGCCCTGGCTCCGTCCTCTGCTGATCCAGCGATGGGAAAGTCAATAATCTCGCTTTTCCCTGCCACACGAGTGATACGGCTTTTGAATCCACCACCCACCAAGGGGTGCTGGTTGCGTTACTGTTCTCCATCCCGCTCGCCACTGCCTGAGCCCTTGTTTCTAGCAGAACCCATCAAGAATTAGACTTTGTTTTCCATTAGAAAACACTGATTTGTCAAAATAGAATCATCGGCGTGGACTGGTTCGGGATACCCCTGGTTCTCCGGCAGCAGAGGTGGCTGCGACCTGCTAAAACCGTGACCGTGCAAAAACAGGTACTTCTGAGTTACCATGGCAACCGCTGCTCTCCAGGCCACGGAAGCACCACCCGGTTTAAAAGCAGCCGACTTCGCAACCAGGAGACTTGAAAAGGAAAAGACGCAAAGGGGAGATCTGGACTAACTGCCGGAGAAAGAGATAATTGCAAAAGATTTGCTTAATATTTCTTCCTCTGCTGCAAATTCCTGGGTAATGACATCTCCAGCATATCTGGGCTAAGCTCAAATCCCCTGGACACCCTTCGGGCAGGAGCTGGGGAGCAGCAGAGCCCTGTCTGCCCCGGGGGGCTGCTCCGGCCCCACAGCACCGACCTGTGGGATCAGCACAGTCCCCGACACTAAAATCCAGCTCCGAGTTCAGAAGCGGCAAGACAGAAACAAGGCTCTGCCCCAAAATGTTGTCGGCCCCACCTGCTCTTAGTGCAACGGCTGATGCTCTCCTGATGCTGATGCTCTCCTGATGCTGATGCTCTCCTGATGCTGATGCTCTCTGGCAGCTTTTCACATGGTTTTACTGAAATTGCCCCCAGGGAAAGACCAGTGGCTTGAGGATGAAGAGCTCTGGTTGCCAGAAGATGCCTCAGCGTGGACAAGAACCTCTTGCCCCGCGGATCTCTGCTGTGCCAGTTTAGCTGGTAAGGCCTTGACTTGATTTAAAAAGAGAGGTGGGAATTCAAGGGTGTGTCGAAGCTGTTGCTCAAGAAAAGCTCGAGCGTTTCCAGCAGTGAAACCAAAGGGCAGGAGCCCAAAGCAGAGAGCTGGGGTTGGGTGGCCACTTGTCGGCTCCACATCACCTGACACTGGTATCAGTCCCAGCTCACGGATGATTTTTCTCAGTGCAACAGGGGTTTCCTGGAGGCCACTTTGCATCTGGCCTCTGATTTGACATGTTCTTTTCCTCCCTCCCTTTTTAAAGCAGTGCACTTGTGACTTTTTGCGTTGTTGACCTCAGGTCCCAAACCGAGGAGCAGAGGAACGAGACAGACCCCGGTGTCACCACCACACAGACCTGCCCACGGGTCACAAGGATGAACCCCGAGGGAGAACTTTCCACCCTGACCTCCGGACCCTCACATTTAAACTTTAAAAGACACTTAATTCTGTTAAGTTGATGGCAATAGAACAAACTTAAGCAAAAGCAGAAATAAGCTGTGTTCTGGCTGAGCTCACAGCGCTCAGGCTGTGCTTCGCGCTTCTTTAGTGCAGCTGCTTTAGGCCCAGATCTAATTAAACTGGCAGACCAGCTCCGGCCAGGCCTGATGGCTCCATCTCCTGAGATGGTTCGTACACCGTGACACGGATGGGTGCAGGCAGAAGAAAAGAATGACTCTGCTGAGCTGAAAACCACCAAACCCAACATCCCCCAGCTCCTTCCCACCATAAACCTCCGATTCTTGGCCCAGAGAAAAAAGTAAAATGAACTGCAATGATGCACCTTGGATCTCAGTTTCATGCATTTTAGCCAGCAAAACAATGTGGACAGTTCCTCTTTCCAGAAGACTTTCAGGTCCTTACATATCTGTGCAACGCTACAAGGGGATTTCTTGGCCTGCAGGTCAAAGTATAATATTTTATTTAAAAATCTGAAGGCTCTCTTAGAGAGAAAAAGGAAAGAAAAAGAAACTGCTTGTCTTCTTAGAAAGCTCGGGTTTTGATATCGCTTTTAAAATTGCATAGGTGCAGAACCGGCTGCCGTGCCCGCAGCCCTGGTTTGTGTCTCGTTCGCTTTGCACCCGTCGTTTCCCCACTCCAAATAACAAGCCCAGAAACCTCAGGCTCGGACGTACCACAACACAACCGGTCCCCTTCCCTAGGCAGCTCAGCCAGGCTGCACCTCCCCGTTTTCAGGGAGATAATCTCTACCATCCGTCACTTTAATTTTAAAAATATTTCTGCAATAAACACAGTAAAAAATGCCAGGACTTTAGTAGCACTGTTTTGCAAACTCCCTTGCTTTCATCCCCTGCCTTGTGATGCAGGACATGCTGCTTCAAATTCCAAGGTTCTCCAGCTTGATCGGTCTCAGCTCCATTTAAAAGTTCCCCTCCCCAACCCTCATTTCTAAATGCTCATGTTGGAGAGAGGCAGGAGCCGAAAGCCTAAAACACCCAGCAACTCAAAAGCAGCAAGACGAGATCATGGAGCTTACTATTTTCACATAATCTTATTATTTTTAAGCTAGTCAGGGGATTTTGGAGACTTAACCCATTATTTTAAATGCTCGGATTTGGTAGTATTGTGATTATTACTGTTATCGTATCTGTACGTACTGCACACGATGCTGAGGAATAACGCAAAGCAAAAAAAAAGCCAAGTTATAGTTACAAGGAGAACATATGTTTACAGGGGAAGCAGCCAACTGAAGTTTCAGTTTTTATAGTCTAAGCTGTGACTAATGCACTAAATATACACACACACACATACATATATATATACACACACACATATCTGAGAGACTGGGATTTTCAGAGTTCTCTTGGTGAGCTGGGCAGGCACTTCTCATCGGAGAGCAGCAGGACTCGGGTGTGTAATTCCACCTTTGCAAAATCATGGCCTTATTTACCTTTAGAAATAAGGCTGGCTGGAAATCTGAGCACCTGCTTGTAAACCATACAATCCAGCATCTTTTCCCCAGCAACCGGCTGCAGGAGGAGAGTTTGGGGAGGCAGGAGTGGGGTTCAATCCTCCACCCAAGTGCTCCAGCAGACCCAAGGATGTCTACGTGTTTGGTCAGACCACAAAACAGCCACTGCAGCTCCAGTGTAGAAATATTGATTTTAAAGTACCTAGTGCATGTTTTACCAACGTTTAGGGGTGCTGCCCAAATACTGGCAAATTACGGCAAAAATGCTTCCCATCCCCTCATGCCACCAGTGACAAAAATACCTTTAAAAGTCTGCAATATCCACCTCGTCCTGTACGCTAAGTAACAGAAAACAGTCCAAACTCAATGATATTGGGTAAATAGAAACAGGGAAAAAATAAAAATAAAGGAAAAGAACAGAACTAGAAGAAAAATGAGTCAGAATAAAATTCCCAAGAGGCAGCGCTGGCTGGTGCTGGCATAATTTTGAGGAACATTCTTATTTTTAAAAAGTTGATTGATTAAAGCTATTTTTAGTGCCCATATTGCACTGGATCATTCGGGTTCGTTTGCCTACGAATTGTAAAACAAAATGAAGCAGCTGCACTTCAGAAATACATATCTCCCCAACAGCACCACAAACATGCAGACCAGAAGCAATATTTCAGCCCGAAAGACTCCAAGTTGGCACATGTCTTTGGAGATGAGGCTGATTGCAGAGAATTCTTGTTTAAGAAAGGATTAGCCCGAGTTACTGGAATAATTGCATCCCACCAGTTTGCTATAAAATAACCATAATGGGACTCCAACCCGGTACCAGCCCCATATGGACCTTGAGCTGTTCCGCTGGGCTACCGCGGGATGTTCTTTTCTCCCCCAAAATGTGAGTAATTCCCTTTGCCAAAGACCGAGGAGCTAATTTTGGGGCAGAGCTCCTGGATCCGGCTGATTTTTGGCTGAAGCATGGCAGGTTGCAGCCCTGGGCCTCCCAGATGTGCCACATGTGCTACGAGCACGGCATCCCAAACCTGGAAGACTCTTCTGTCGTGATGTTCATCATCGCGCGACATGGAAACCTTAGTGCGGCTCCAGAGACACTTTGCACAAGCCCAAATCTCTGCAAACCAGAGACCTGCTGCACAAGTGCCCTTTGAACGCATTCTCTTTGGTTCTGGCACTCTGGGCAGCACCAAAGGTATTTATCTGCTCTGAAAGCACCAAGAAGTTGGCATTTGCCCTGCTGGGAAAAAGTCACCAGTGTGCAACCAAGTAAATGACCAGTGGTCCTCAAATAACCCCCCCCACTGACAAATCTCGGTAAGGACTGTAAAGCAGAGATCAAAGCTTGTTCACAGATCACTCCCTGGCAGTAAAAGGAGGCTAAATCCGTCTCATTATGCACCTTAAATCATTCACCTTGCTCAAGCCAATCTTTCGGAGCCATAAAGAATTTAAAAGCGGTTAACTCCGAGTCCTTGTCATGCATCGTTTGTCAGACAGCTTCATTTTCCCTGCCTGTTGTCACGGCTTTGTAAGGCAGTTACGAGACAGGCGATGCAGCAAGTTGCAGCTACCAGGGATTAAACTTCAAACTAAAAGGATGATACAGGCATAAAAGCACCTCGAGGGGTGCACGTGCCTCCCGAGGCGGCTCAGTCGATGAAACACTAATCCCCCCTGTTCTTGGGGCTTTCCGAGCATAAAACCAGGATCCGTAAAACCCGATCGCTCATCCCTGCCACGTGCCTCCCCAGCACGAACGCGTCCCGGCGGATCTCGTACCTCCCAAACCAGCTCAGCAGGGAAATCAAAGCGACACAAACCATTGCTATGCCCGAATCCACAGGAAAACCTCCCCACGTCAGCCCGCCAGCGTGCATCACCCTGGAAACATCCCCTGCCCGTGTTAAAATAGTGTCTGTTAATGCCCCGAGTGATGATGGCAAATGGATTTACCGTGTTGTGAAGGCATCCTTAACTTCTCCAAGATGCCCCGAGAGGAAACAAGGTTGTACCGATTAAAGTGACATAAATGAACGTCGGCACAGCCGCTCTGTGCCGGGCCGGCTCACGAGCTGCCCTCTGAATTTTCATTTTTAGCATATGATGGAAAACACCATTTAATGTGGTTTAAGCTCCGCAGCTGGAACGCCACAGCTGGGCTGTGCCAGAGGAGTTGGGGTCAGTGTGATTTTCCCTCCTATGCCAACTGCTCTGAAGCCCCTGAGTGCCGGGTTCAGACCATTCAGGAAAGCCCCTGTTCCTGCCGTTCCCACATAGCATGGTAAAAACCCTCCGCAACTCAAAGCCTCGGTGATCAGTAATTCAAAGGTGCTATTCCTGACTGACAGTGAGATGCCAGGGCCAGAGATCAAGTCTCTACTGCTTCACCCAGAATAAACCCAAATGATCTCTAAACACATTACAAGCCGTTCAGCCACCGAATCCACTAAATCCACCCCAATGAGAGCATTTCACGCTCACTAAATTCCCAGCCATCATTTACCCAGCAAGGAGACAAGGACAGAAACAGTGTTTTGCCTGGCCCCCTCCGCCTGCGTGACTCACTTGATTAAAATACATATAAGCACCTACCTAAGCAGTGACATGCGAGGGCGAGCAATCAGAGCAGGTAATTGCTTGAGAGAGACGGGTGCGTGGGCGAGACGCCAAATACTCGGGGAAATGGGTCACGGAGGGCAGAGAGCTGCAGCCGCATCCCCGGGGGGCGGCTCAGTGCCGTGAAAATTCAGGGTGCAGCTCAGCTTCCCGAAATGATGGTGCTGGGGCTGAACCCCGGGCAGGAGGTTGAATCCTAAATAGCTCCCGTGCCAGGTTTGCTCGGTGGCGGGTGATGCGGGAGGGGGATGCGGGGAGAGGATGGGGAAGACGTGGTCCTGCCTTTGCTGAGTTGGGCTCGCGCATCGTATGAAGCGACGCGGCAGCACTTCTGGGGTTTATTTTGCCCCCTTTTTAAAATTCTTTTTTTACTTTCTGTCTGTGGGTAAATGCAAATCTGCTTCTCCTTCAGGGAGACACGCAGGTGGGGTCAGAGCAAACGCTGGCAGCTTTGGACCAAGCACGGCTTCTCCCATTTACAGCAGAATCCCGATGAATTTGATGGGCTGAGGAAGGGAAAGCAGCCTTCCCTCATTGCCCTTTTTTTTTTCTAAAAAACCCCTGACCTGCTGCATTTTGGTGACATCTCTCCATAAACCAGGTCCAGCCCTTGCTGGTTTTGCCATCGGGGTCCCCGCTGAGATGAGGTGACACCCAGCGAAGGGGTGATCCCCCATGCCGGCAGCCAGGGTCCATCTTGTCACAGCATCAGAGTAGCCTGCGGTGTTTTTAAAAGTCTTAAAATATTTCGGTTACTATCAGCGTTGATTTCTGTTCTAATGAGCCAAACTGCACCCAGAGAGAGGGATGTTTCCATCCACCTGATCTGGCTTTTTCTTTTTTTTAACAGTATCAGCATCAACAACAGAAGCTGCCCTTCTTGTCTCACATTGTTAATGCTGTGCCATAAACTTGGCTGCCATTATTGATATCAATATGACGTCGGTGTCCATGTAAATGTCACTTGGAAGCAATAATGTCAACGCCACGGTCCCCAGGGTCAACAAACAGCAAGACCAAATGTCATCCAGCCGGAAAGCACTGAGCAATTGGGAAATGCTAATACAAAGGTGAAAACTCAGGGATGCACAGAGGGCATGAAGTTTGTTTAGAGGAAGAAACTCATTTCACTGTAGTTCTGGATTAGGTGCTGCTGCGGCTCTGGCTCTTTGCTGCTGCCGTGGGCAGGGGCTGCCCGTGATTTTAAAATGGCAAAATGTTTGACTTACTGTCTGTAACATCTGCTGCTGCATGTGCTGTGCTGGAGAAGACGAATAGGTCCAAGAAGCGTGGCTGATCCGTGCAAGAAATGCCCTTTTAACCTAACTGATGATGTTCAGATGTTTTCACTGGAACTCTCAGCTCACGCTCGATCTCAGGGCGCAGAGTTATCTCCTCCGCCTGGTCTCTGCGCAGGCTCTGCACAGCTGTGACCGCCTCGGGAAGGCTTTCAGCCTCTGCCAAACGCCTCAATGCATCCAAAATGAAAGAGGTTCAGTCCAATTTTGAGTAAAAGAGCAGAGCTGGGTGTTTGCAGAAGTACTGGCTTTACCTGGCTCTTCTCTGCCTCTGGGATGTGAACAGCAGCCGAGCCCTTGGGGCTCGCTGAGCTCCTGGGCTGTGCACAGAGCTAACCGAGGCAAAAATAAAGGACAGTAAGAATTGCAAGCATTATCAGTTGATGTTGGTACCTTCCATGACTTGCTATTCACTGCCTGCTCATCCTTGGTACCCAAGCACCATAGCTGCTGCAACACTGAGTTCTAGGAATGATCTTGCCAACACTTCCAGCACTGCAAGTCCCCAAAGTCTGTCCCCAAACAACCTCTACCCTCACTCTTCTCAGTCAGGATAGCTGCATATTTTAATTCAGCTGCAGGAAAGTAAAGTCCGAATCCCAAAGAGCCAAGAACTATTGCAGGCAGAGTCTCGTGGTGGATTTGCATAAGCAGCAACATCCATCACGGACAGATAAAACTCAGCTATCTCAGCACTGCAATTTGATGGATTGACTCGCTCTGTTAAAGGACAGTATCACTGGGAGAGCAAAGAGTTTGGGTTTTGTTTGTTTGTTTGTTCTTTCCTGACCACAATATTGAAAAAAAAAAGGGAGGGGAGAATAAAATCCCCAGTCGAACACTTCATGTTATACTTGGATCCATGGCACATTCTTCTGATGAATAGAGGAAATTATTTTTCAGAATAATTTAAGCAGCTTTGATTCAAGGGGCAGTTTAGACTGACATCTAAATGAGCTCAAATTTAAACCGAGCTGTATTATCAGCTGGTGATTTTCTACTTACTGCTTTAAATAACTCCTTGTCCTACGTGTACAATGTAATAACTCCTCAAATTACAATAATCTCAGAAGACAAAGGACCTTAACGACGGAGTGACCTGCCTTGTCACAGGAGGTGCCCTGGGCTTGGGTCAGGCTCAAGCTTAATAAAAGCGAAGCAGCATCTAAACCCACCTTTGCCAGGGAACAAGACCAGGCACTGCCCCAGCATCCTGGGGAAAGCAAGACTTAGTGCCTGACAACTGGACTGTGCTAAAAAAACCACTGAAAATGGTAATTGCGCTCAAGTGCAAAGGCCAACAAGCCAAATTCCAGGAGCCTCAACCAACCCCCCCGTGCACGGTCCTCCAGAAATCGCACAGCGGGGACCGCAGGGCCATGGGGAGGGGATGCCCAGTGGCTCTGGGATGAGGATGCTGCAATGGCAAGAGGCAAAGGTCCCTGGAAGTGATTTTTGCAGCCGTCTGCAACCAGCTATGACCCTCACAGCTGGCCACATCAGTACGGCCAGGCTCTTGCAAGCCAGAAAAGAACCCCTAACAGCCTTAATTTTTTTCCTCTGATCGTCTCTACTATCTCTTGCTTCTGACTCCAACTGGAATATGATCAAAATAAATAAACACTGGATCTCAAGATGCAGCTGACAGCAAAAAAGAATGAGTGCTGGCCATCCTTTTCAGTCTGATGGAAGAGGAGCCAATTTTCGGCAGATTTTCAGGCCACACAAGGTTCAGACACACAGTCTCTAACCCAGACCTCCACCACCCGGTTGCCTGTCTGAGCTTTGATGGAGAGCTAGATTTTTCTGCAGCCTCAATTTATTATCAGTTGGGGTTTTTTTTAATAATTTATTTCTTTATTTCTTTTTTAAATTTTGGTGTAAAATAGCTTCAGTTTTGCGGATTTGTCTTTTCGAGGTTGCTCCGCTCCGCCTCCTTGGACAGCGACCCATCGGGGAACAGCCCCAACCACCTCCTGCTCATGGCTGACAAGTGAAATTACTTCATATCCTCCCCAAAATGCATGGAATGAAACCAAGATCTATTTTAACACATATTCAAAGGGACACTGTCAAGTACTTTAGCTCCAAAATGAGAGATCTTGCAAACAAACCAACCAAACAAAAGACTTACAAAGCTTGATATTAATAGAAAAGTTATTGGGCTGTTCTTTTCTTTTTATTCACACAGTAATAAAAAAAAGCTTTTTGAAAACTCCTCCTGCAGTGTTTGCAGCCCAAACAAACCAGCGTTATTCTGACACACGAGAAACGAGCCTGACAAGGAGCAAGAGTGGGAGCTGCAGATGAGGAACGCGGAGGGCAACGCCAGGAGAGGTGATGAAAAGCTTTAGTCCCCTTCTTCCCCCACCTTTTCACCTTCGTCCCCCAGCTCTCCTACCTCGGCTGGGCAGACCCAAGTGCCCTCACAGCCTGGAGACCCCCAGCATCAGCGGGGCTCCCTGGGAAGATGCTCCTGTTCGGTGCAGAGACCTCCCATCCCGTGCAGGGGTCCTGGCGCGGGAGCAGCAGAGCCCAGAGCAGGGATGAGCAAAGAAACTTGGGGTTGTAACCACGAGAAACATCAACGTAGCTTCTCCCTCTCCCTCCTGAGCAGGCCAGGTTGGAGAGCAGCCACCTGTCTCAGGCTTCGTTAAGCCCCTGCTCATTAGCGGTGGGTACCAGTAACTGCAGCTGGCAGAGAGGACCTGCCCCATGGTGGTGTCACCATCACCACAGCCACATTTCTAAGCCCTCCTTGCAATCCTCAGCCCACAGAATCACTTTGTGGAGGTGCGAGAACCCAAAATTCCTCCCAAAACAGGGAAGCTTCGCTCCCTCCCTTTCACCTGCTGGCACCTCCAGCTCTCTGGTGTTGGACACGCACGGGAGATGCTCGGAGAAGCCACAAGCAAAGCTTTGCATAGCCGGGTCCCACGCTGGAAAATGAAAAAGGAGTTGCAATTTATACTTTGAACGAGTTAATGTTCACAGAGTGCTCTTGTATTGGTGCAGGCAGTTGTCAGAGCCAACGCAACAAAATGCTAATTCAGCTCTGCAATCAATGGTGCCTTTCTTAGAAGTGGATAGATAATTATGCCTAAACAGAAACGAGTGTTTTCTAAAGAGGTAAACAGCTGAAATTCATGACCTTCCTCTCTGGTTATCTGGAGTAAATTGGTGACATTGGCAAATGCAGGAGGTTTCTGGGGGCTGCCCATGGGCGAGTTCGGGCACTGCTGGTAGCCACGATGCAACAGGGAAGGGCGCGATGCTGCTCTCCATGCTGGATTTCACCGGCATGAAGACGACTTAGAGGACCGGAGGATGCAATTATAACCAAGGGTTCGTCAGACGTAGTTCTGACCCGAGTTGGGCAGCGGTCGTGTCCCCAGCCCTGACCCACGCAAGTCCCCACAGAGGGATGTGGAGTTTGGGCCAAGGGAGACCGAGATTCAGCCCACCAGCTTATCTCCTGATGCATCAGGTCCCCAAAAGGATATTTATTTAGCAATGTCTTGCTAACAGAAGAAAAAAGATCAGTTAAAGGTGTTTGGAAAGACTGCAGCAAACTATGGTTTTGCCTTGAGAGATAATTACTCATCTGGTTTCCACATCTAATAAACACAGTTCGGTGTTAATGAGGACCCTCCTCAACACCACTTACAGCTTTCAAAGGAGCGTCTTGGAGAATCACCAGGAAAAACTATCGCAGCCCTGGGATGTGCACGGACATTAGCAAAGCTTTGTGAAAAAATGCATAAAATTCAACCTCTCAATTATTTTTCAGTGTGCACAGAGGCAAATAAGACCCACAACGCCCACGGAGGGCAGACGGGCACTGGGCTGGGCTCAGCATCGGGGATGCACCAACCTACTGCATCCCCACCACATAGGAAATCCAGATTTTGGGAGCGCACATGCCTGACCCAGGCTCTCGGCAAGTGCTATTGCCAGTGGAACAGAAGAGCCGATTGGAAAAGCAGGACTGGGAGAAGAAATCAGACATCGGACTCGTGTTCGAAGCAGAGGGTATGTGCGAAGCACCATGGGGGTGTCGGGGTCCCCCCCGGGGAATTGGGCATCTGACCCCAACCCGCTGCTGCCTGCAGACTCCTCCTGATCCGAGCAGGATTGCAGTGAGCCAAAGGAGAACAAATACTGACCTGCATGCTGAATGGAGCTTGCAGAGGGGTTTTTTTGCTGCTAGCTGCTTTTTGCTCAGGCTAAATGGTTATAAAATTCAGCGGATGTTTGCAATGGAGAGCGACAGCTGCCAGCCAGAGCGAGGTGAAGGCCGGGGAGAATCTCTGCGAACCGGGCTTTAAATTTTGATAGAAATCGTCTGGCTTGGAACCGGCTCCTTTTTGTGTTCGCCTCCTGAGGGTGTTGCAGGGAAAAGGCTTTTTGCTCAGAGCGCTGACGGACATTTTAACATTAAGCCGCAACAGTGATCGATGGCGTTGAGGGTTTAGTACTTGGTCAGGCACGTCTGTAAACTCAACCAGCTCTGGCCCCAATCCAGCAAAGCACTTAGAAGTGCCTTCTCCTGCGGATTTCGCCCAGGTTTAAAGAGCGAGCAGGGCGGTAAATGGAGGGTGAGCCCGAAGCATGGGAGGGAAGGACGCGATGCTGCCCGGTGGGGCAGGGGGACGATGGGGCCAGCAGCGAGCGACGGGGTGCGAGGGGAGTTCCCAGGACATCACCAGTGGTCTTATTTACACCTATTTCACAGGCAAGTCGGGACCAAAGGAGCATATAGTGACGATAATTAGCAGCACGAAGATGATTAACCCTAATTTCTCAAGTTCTGCCAACGCAGTTTTCTTCATCGCAATTTTCTTCTTCTAAAAAGCACTACCTTAGGTTTATTTTCCATCAGCGAACGAACCCAGGGCTTTCAGCTTTAATTGGGCAACTCTGTGGCACTGCAGCTCGGCATCTTAACCAGGTGGGGTGCGTGCTGATGTCTGGAGCTTCCAGAAAAATCCCCAGAGGAGGAGACACAAAAGGAGAAGCTCGGAAGAGCCTGAAGCACCCGTGTCTGCACAACGGACTCGCCGTAGCCCTTGGTCCTCACCGTGATCTGATATTTCCCAACTGATGGACGTGACCCCTCTCCCCGGGGCAGGATGGCCATATTCGAATACAAAGCCTCTTGCTGTCAACAGCTGTGACCACTCTAGAATGAACCAGTTCATCACATGCCGAAGCAACGTTGTCGGTCAAGAAACCAGTTTCTGGCATCGCGCTATTTCCAGTCACTTTTGCTTTCTCTGAGAGACTGCAAATAATAAGATGTAGACACGAACACCTCGTGAATACATTTAACTTTCCATTTAGCTATAGCTTTACGCAGCATGACTGTAGATAAGGGTAGCAGCAAACAATCACTGAAGCTTAAAGAACATTTTTAAAATAAGTACCAAGGCCTCATATCTTTTCTGAAACTGTTTGTTTTATTTTCAGGGAATACTGTTTAATTTAATTGTCTTGATTTTGGTTCGGTGCTGAGAGCTGTAATTTTTAGTGTTGTTCCTCTCCTGTGTTGGATAATCGGGACTTTGCCGTGGCCGTCGTGGGGCTGCGGCGACGGTGAAATTCGCTCGGCCGTGCTGAACAGCCAAACAACTTTTCCAGAAAGAAAAATATTTTGCCGTCTCCAGATTCTGCATTGAGTAAAAATAACCCTCAATTCCCCTCTCAATTAGTCAAATGCGGTGAAGGGCTGAAATGTGCATCTAATTGTGTCTTTCTTGCCTCAAATTATCTCTGAGAAAGCAGCTCCGTCCCTGCCAGTCCCCCGGTACCGCAGGGCACCAGGCGGGAGGGTGGCCAGGACGGGGACAACGTCCAGTGGGGCCTGCAGGGAGACAGGAAAAAGGCTTTTTGGGGAAAAAAAAGGGAAAAAAAGAGCTTGCAAAGGCAGATGAAGGGAAGGCTCTGAGCCACGGGGTGGGTGGTGGGGACCGGAGCAGAAGTGGGGTGCAGAGCTGTCAATTCAAGGCTGAAAGTTCGGAAGATGCTCTAGCTCTAAAGCAAATGGAAAAATATATTTAACTAAAAAAAAAAAAAAAAAATCAAGAGAAAAAAAAAAAGCAAGCATTTGCTTGCGGACTATAATTCATTAATTGCGACGGACATAAATTTGGGAATTGTGCTCCATTGCCCAATAAACTGTAGGAAAATATTTAAGCGAAGAATTGACAGGGGAAGCCCCTGACGCCCACTGTGGCAAGACACAGCGACACCGCACACGGCCGCTCCCCAGTGCCGTGTCCCCAACGGCGGCACCGAGCCATGCGCAGGAGGTGACACTGTCCCCCCCGGCGGCACCGAGCCACGCGCAGGAGGTGACACTGTCCTCCCCGGCGGCACCGAGCCACACGCAGGAGGTGACACCCACATCCAGCACCACTTGCTCTTATTCTCTCTGGCTGTCGTCTCTTTTTTTTTTTCCCCCTCCTTTCTCTCTCTAGGCAATGAATAATGAGAATAAAAACGAGAAAGAAAGCAGTATGACGGCCAATTACTGCCTTTGTGATTAACCACCCAAGAGCAGCCCCTGCTCAAAACACCACTTGATGCTCCTTTTAAGCAAAACCACTCCGCTGGATCCCACGATGGACATTTGAACAGGAAGACAAAGTATCTGCTGATTTATTTTCTTGTTTTCTTATATAATCGCAGCTTCCTAAATGTTAATGACTCCACGCTACACAACTGCCAGCAGCATTTGCATACAAGCCTCGCTCTCCTGTGCGTGAACGCGCGTCGCTCTCGCTCGCGGAGGTGTCGGTGTGTTGGGGGAAAGAACAAATTGCTGCACTTGGAGCTCCCGGCTCCAGGAAAGGAGATGGCAGCTCTTTGCAGATAAAGGCAAGAAACTCAGCTGCTCGGCCCTTGAGGGTTTCAGAGCAAGGTGACAAAACCGGGACAAAATGCAGCCTCCCAGGATGCAGGTGTGAGCCGGCAGCAGGAGCCGGGGGCTGCGGGGGGATGCTGAGCCTGGACCGCAACACCCAAATTGACCAAAATCCACCCTTTCCCTGCAAATGAACACCAGCAAAAAGGAAAAAAACCCTCTCCACGGAGGGAGGGAAGAGCTCCAAGGACAAATCTTTCCCCAGCATCCAATTAAAGGTTTCGTTATTCCTTATTAGCACATCAGGAAGAGCAGGAGACCTAAAGCAAAGGAAGCCTCCTGCATCCGGAGCCTGGCGCTGGCTGCACACGTTCAGATCGCACGCTGAAGTTACACAAAGCTCACGAAACCACCTGCCCAGCACACACTTATCAAACACCCCGACACAGCACCGAGCCCAGATGCAAAGAAGAAAACACGGGACCTCCATTCGAGGCGAGCGAAGTATTGGACTCCGGTTATTTCACTGCGAATTTCTCCTTCTCTTTACATTCATTTCACAAAGAAACCTCATTTCTATGAACTTGTTTTTTACCAAACCAGTTGCCTGCCCATGTACCTCCACCCGGAGTGCATTCCCCTCCACCCCGCGCTGCTGATTTTCTCTGTACAGAGAAGTAGAGCTGACGGGCTCAGGACCAGCCCAGGACGCAGAAGACAGGGCTCTGCTTTACAGTGATGTTTGGGAAAAACACTTTGCCATTTCGTGCCTCAGTTTCCCCATCTCTACAACCAGGAGGAAGCAAACAACCTCTTTCTTCAAAGTGCTTTGAGATCAATTGATAAGAAAAAGTAACTAAAGCCTAGATATCATTGCTTAAACTTCAGTAGTTCACCCCCAAAAGTTCTGACCTTCCCCCTTCTCCCCACCTAAATTTACCATTCTGGGACCATACCAAAGTCATGTAGCCCAGCTCTTCTCCCTGGATTTGTCCAAGTACACGATAAAATCACATTACGAAGAACCGGGACCACCACCAGGACCAAGTGCCGCTACGAGAACCCTCGTTTTGGGGCTACAACAGAGTTTCAAATGAAGTGTGATCCCCTCTCCCAACATTCGGGTAACAAGGCAACCTCTCTGTATTACAGTGGCTTTCCCCAAGGTTTCTCCTTTATGAAGTCTCGAGGATTCTCTCTGTAATTAGAGATTCGGTTTTCAGACAGATAAATGTTTGTGCCATACTGGGCGATCCTATTGCCATCACTAACACTTGCACACTCGACAAAGAAAACACTTTAACAAACAAACCAAACCCAAGTTATTTTAGCTCTGCCTGAAGTTATTTTAACACTTTGGGGAATCCAACCAACGTTGTTTTCCCTCCCCACAAACCAGCTGCCCCAGGTTTCAATGCAAAGCATTGGCTGAAGCTCCCTGACCGCTGCAACACTTAAACACAGCTTTTTCTCTTAATTTTTTTTTTTTTTTTCCCCTGGAGAACTGCACCTCTGAAGAAGTTAAAGGTTACCTGAAGATTCACAGCACTGCACCGTGAGATGAACAAAAAATTATTTCTCTTTATCAGACCCTGTGTTGGTCTCGCGCAGCTCAGGAGACTCCAGCCCGCGTGTCGCTTCCAATAAAATATTGGGAATGAAGGTACCATTTAGAAATGCTTTATGAATATGTATTAAATGATTATTAGAAGCAATGACTGTGCATTCTTTAAGAGCTCATTGTAAATCATCATGCAATAAACCACATCAAAAATAAACTCTCAACCACTGATGCTTTAATAAGCTGCAATAAAAACACATATCAGAGCTTGTAATGCTAATAACTACATGCAGCTTTAAGGAACTAATTTAAGTCTGTTTGATACCTTCAGCCTGCAAAGCATTGGCTGCACAAGAAACCTGTTTCCAGGCAGGTTTTTATCAGAGGAAACTCCAAAGCTTTTGGGTTTGGAGTTTTTGAGCCTGGCACATCCGAGCCCTGCAGCTCGGATGGCAGGTGATGACAGTCACATTTTGGGCAAAGGGACAGAGCTGGGGACCATCCCCGCATCCCGAGGGACCTGCAGCCCTCCCGGGGCGGGGGCTGAGCCTCCTGGAGGGAGCAGGGGGAGAACAGGCTCCCACATCCCCCTAAAACCGAAACACGAGCAGACAAAGGTGCTTCCCAGCGCACGTGCTGCCCGCAGACAGCCCTGCTCTTTCCAAGCATTTTGCTCCCACGAACGCCCCTGGCCCGTAAACAAATCCTGCACGAGCAACAGGCTTTGCCTCCATCCCAAATGCAAATTTGGGATGTGCCCGAAAACATCGGGGCGCAAAGAGGGGCTCTGCTCACCCCTGTGCAAAGTCCCCCCGAGCCAAGCTCCCCACAGCCACCGTACACTTCTCCTGCCTCCATCCCCTCCTTGCTTCACTGATGACAATAAATCACTCTATTTACTATTTGTAGCAAGCCTGAGGAAAGGAACCGCTTCATTTCACTTAGAAGATCTGCTGTGCCGATCCCTCAGGGACACCCGACACGCCGCTGCTGCATCGCATCTCGGCTGAGCCACGGCTGACCGCGCGTGCTGAACGTGGTCCTACCTCCAGATTTTTACCTCCTTCTGGGAAATCATAATTGGGTTTGAATTCTTGAAATTAATGGCTGGTGTGTCCCTCGGTCCCACTTTGCCGAGAGCGATCGGCAAATGCAGCGAGAATGAGCAGCAGAGTCCACTGACATTTCCCTGCTTGAACTTTTCTCTTTTTCCTGGTTTCTTAGCTGGCAAATTAAGTTTCTACAGATGACAGTTGTTTCGATAACAATATAAAAATCTGAGTTGCAAACAAAGAAAGATGAAATTCAAAAGATTTTCATCAATCGGTGACTGAGACTCGTGGGATGGTTTGGTGGGAATTTTCCTTCAAATCCAAACCACTTCATCCTGGGTTTCATTCTGCTGATTAGTGGCTCTTTTTCCCTCTCTGGAAAATTCATCTACAAAGTCCACTTGTACAGAAGGGACAAACCCCGTGGTCACCAACACCCCGTGCTGGGCTGGTTTCTGTTTATCCCAACCACTGCTCGGGAACAAACTTTTGACTTTTTAAATTGCAGAGAACAGCGAGATTCTACCAATACCGAACAAAACCTCCTGGCGTTTGTCTCCAAGGACCCTCCAATTTCCAGGCTGCCTCTGCAAATGTTTGCTGGGTGTTTCAAGAGGACAACATCAATTTTTTAAGCTCCGAGGAGGAGATGGGGCCGGAGCGAAGGGAGAGTGAGGCAGAGCCTGTCACCCAGGAAAGCCCCAGCACTCGGGTCATTTTCAATTAAATTATCTGTAGAACTGCAGCATCTTCCTTTGGCAGGAGTGAGAGAGGAGCACGCCAAATTTCTAGCTACTCTGTAACCCTAGTTTTTACGAGTCTTTATTGCAAGCTCCTCTGAAAACAAACAAATAATTTGTAAGAGCAGAGGAGCTGGCTGAGATGCTGACGGCTGCCCTGGATGTGAAATAGAAATGAGAAATACCTGCGGACTGTAGTAATTGACTCCAAGTAATTTTCGCTGAGAGACAGAGGGTTCAGCAAAGCAAAGGGAAACTCAGGGCAGGTGGCTCATCAGAGCCGCTTTCATGTTGCAAAACTACTTTGCCTCCGTCGTTTCTCTGAAGAGGGAATTTTGCCTCGCAGGGAGGAGGAGACCGCGTCTGAACCTGGATGCCAAATTGCATTTTGATGATAGCTTTCGTTCTCCAAAGGAAAAAGACCGAAGTAGCACCTGTAATCTGGCCCTGATGGCTGAGCCCACCTGCCGGAGAACGCAGCCCCATCGCTTCTGGTGAGCCCAAACCACTTCTGTTGCCGTTTGTGCAGGAAGGGTTTCTACACCAGGAAATCAATCCAGAGGAGGAAAAGGCATTAAAATTAGGCAAACAGCTTCCATGGCTGAGAAGGGCAGCTCTTGATCTCTGCTGTCATTTGCTGTTTATAAATAAGCCAGTTCTCTACATGCATGGAGACACCAGCGAGAACCTGCCCAGCGCGGCCGACCGGGACTTACACACAAGGAAGGGTCATACAAAAGCCAGATGTTAATGGCAAAAATCATTAACCAGCAATCGGTCACAGCCCAGCACAGGACCTGCACGGCACCGAAGCATCATGTTGGTCCCTCTGGGACTTAAAAAATGCTCTATCATGCATTACAGCACTAAAAGTCAAGGAGTTATTCCCTCAGAAATAGGTCTCCCTGAGCCTCCTGTTCCAGCAAACAATGTGGCAGCAAAGAGCGCGTCTGAGCCAGGGATTTAGTGGCGCGCGCTGGGGTGGCGCTGGTCTGTGCGGGAGGCGGTGCTGGTAATGCCCAGCACCAGGGAGCTTTTAGAGTCGGCAGCGGCGCCGCCTCCACCAATTAGCACTCTGGTAATTGGGTAGGCAAGTATGGAGCACCAGCAGGCTGATCTGACGCTTGTACGGCCCGAAATTGGAGGATGGGATGCAGCGAACAAAATTTCCTGGCAGAGCTTTTCCACGGGGCAGCTCTGCAGTCAGGAGTTGTGCTAAATTCAAGTGGGAGCCTCCTGACTTCCAGCACATCCTGGAAATGTCCCCACGTTTCTTGCCTGGGTGACCAGGTGGGTTGCGATGGACGGTCCTGATTTACTGGACAAAAGCTGCGGCTTTTGCACATTATGTCCAATTTGCACCACAGGCACTTCGCTAGGACGTGGGCTGAAGGCTGAGGGCTGGGGATACCTGAAGGCATCCAACACCCTGATATTAAAACCAAACAAAAATGTAGACCCAGAAAACCTACGTGCGCTTAATTTTCCATATTTATATAATCTGACTGAGGTCAAATCATGAACCAAGTGCAGAGCAAAGGCTTGTACAGTAGGACCTCCCGGCCCCCGTGCTTCCAGCCCAGTTTTGTGGACTCACGGACAGACGGCTTTGATGAGCATTCACATTTGGGGGCTTCCATCCGAGCACACAACCTGACCCCGCTCAAGCACAGACCGAGAGCCCCCGTGCGACGCCAGCCCGTTGGCGGGAGCCTGAATCAGACTTCCCGGCTTTCTGAAACGCAAGCCAGCGGGAGGCTGGAGCGCGATGCCCGGGGAAGGCTGGCGGAGACACAGCCGTTTCACCTCCGTTCACGGCAAACCCATCAATCCCGCGGAGCAGCAAACGCACAACTGCCTCCAAATCTATATTAACCCACGCTAACGCGGCAGCCCTGGACGGCACCGGCGTACAGCTCCATCAAAGTGTCAGAATATGAATGAAATTAGGACTTGATGAAATTGCATTTGCGGCGTGGCAGTGACAGCAAGGGCATGTGCATTATGTATCCTTTTCTCATCTCCCATGCCTCGGAGATAAATTTACCGAAGGCTCCAGGAGCTGAGCAGGAACAATACATCTCGCTTTTCCATCTTTTGTAAGGACACAGTGATGGCTCATTCATGGGAGCTTAGGAGATACCCATTGTTAATTACCCCTAAATATCTGCCAAAGCTTCTTGAAATCCCGGAGGCTGTAAAGAGAAGAGGACAGAAGGAGGACAAACTGCTCAAATCCTGGATCTCACAAGAGAATCTGGCCTCGAAGGTCACGTTGCCCAGTTATCCTCACCAGGACGGTGCTGGTTTCCATCAGCAAAGTCATCAACCCAAAACACCCTGCCGAGAGGCTGCTAAGAAGACGTGGTTGCACCACGGAAGATAATTTTTGGTGTGGGAGCTTTTGCCCAGGGATCCATCGCCCTGCGTACACGTCTGACACCTCAATGACCAGCTCGAGATCTCCATCGCTCTCATTAAAAGCCTCAAGTTCAATTTGCCAGCGTGCATTTAGCATGAGACTAAATGCAGAGCCGTGCCAAGCAAAACCTGAGCTTTTCGCCCTGCGATTGGCAGGCACGAAGCAGAAAACGCTGCTGAGATAAACATGTGGCACAGAGCCCTCCACAGCCACCATAAATTCTTTTGAAATATTAATATTAATAATTAACTATGTTCCACTGCATTATCTCTTCTCATCCCCTTCAATGCAACTTCCTTGTCTCGTGGATTTGAAAGTGAATGTGAGTGGCATAAAATGTTAATACTTGGGGACAACATCTAAGTAAACAGATAAAAGCATCCCACCCCTTCCTTTATCCATCTCATGATTTATTCTGTTTTCACATTCTCCATACAGTTGTTTTGCAATGACAAAGTTGCATCTTTCACAGAACACAGAAACACAAGTCGAATCGTGACTAAACAGCCCCTTGAAGGATTAAAAATAAGAGGGAAAATCTGAGGTTTTTTTCCCCACCGACCGAATCCAGTGTATTAAATTTGAGACGAAGGCCATGGTGGAGAAGAACATTTTGAAGCCGCAGAAAGTACGTGCCAAAGGAGATGTGGTTGTTTTGAGGCAAGCGGGTGGCCAGGGAAGAATGGCTTTTTTGTTGTTTTCCTCTGATTTGAAGAAATAGCTTGAAACTGTAAGAACAGACTCAGACTGAATCACCGCGAGACACTCGGTGTGGATCAGGCATCTGCTGTTCCTGAGTTAGATCAGCAATTTGAAGCCCATCTCCCTCTTTCCGGGCTCCAGAAAACAGGGGCTACACGGTCAGACCTCCTGAAGCACCGCATTGCTATGTCAAAAAACCAGTATATGCCGTTCATTTAAAAACCAGTCAGCAAGATAATCCTCCCTGCACAAAAGACAGCGGGTTTGGCTGAATCACAGCAAAAATCAGCATCACACGCGGTGGCTCCAGCTCGCTGAAGCTGATCCCACCGAGTCCTCACGTTGTCCTACTTCAGATGGTTTATCAGCATCGTCATCAGGAGGGAACGACTTTGGTCTCTC
Source organism: Caloenas nicobarica (assembly GCF_036013445.1). Taxonomy (NCBI): domain Eukaryota; kingdom Metazoa; phylum Chordata; class Aves; order Columbiformes; family Columbidae; genus Caloenas; species Caloenas nicobarica. The sequence continues at coordinate 2,394,287 of NC_088258.1, read as the reverse complement.
CCTCTCGGCAGCTCTTATCTGCCCTTCGCGTTGCTGAAATCTGGTTTGCTTGTTTGTTTGCTCCGTCTCTCCAGCTGGAGACAGAGGTTGAACTGAAAAATATTTGCATTCCAGCGCAGAGTCATCACAAAAGCCTCTAGCCCTGAGACACGGAAAATCTTTACGTTTCAGATCTGAGCGGTTGCAGAAAACCCAAAGAAACCCTTCAGAGCCACTTGTCTACGGTGCCTCGCGAATGGAGCACAAAGCAAAACACACGTGAACCCTGCAAGCCCACGGGCCTGGGTGAAGCAATCCCGTCTGCTGCTTTCTGCGCGTTTCCACCCTAATTGTTTCTCTAATTAAAGTGGGATTGCGCCATTGCGGCCAGAGGGAAGCAAGAGCCTGGTACCCTTTCAAGGAATTCCAAGAATATTTGCAAGGGAGCTCTGTTTTTCTTTGGTTTGCAAGAAGCTCGTGCCTACTGAGCAATTTTACTAAAAATACTGGGAGTGTTTTGACATTGAATGGTGCCAGAAATACACCCCGTCCGTGGCGCGGCGAGGGAAGCATATGCTCAGCTCCATTTCAAGGTCTTCTCCAAAAGCTGGGCTGGGAGGTTGGGGGTGGGAGAACACGCTTTAAAATAGCATTTTGCAAACTTCTGGGGAGGTTATTGGCAATAGAACATGTAATTCTGGAAACGTCTCAGCAATTAAAAGTGACTAACGGCAAGAGGGGGGTTTCCCCCGTTACCTCATCTGGTTTTATCGACGTGGCGCCTTCCCCTGCTTGCACCGTCCCCACGTCCCCGTGTGCTGGCACCGCCAATCTTCTGCTTAATTGCTTCTGACAGTCTAGCCATCACTGCCTAATCACTTGTCATCTTCAAGTGACAATTTTTTTCCTCTTTTTTTTTTTTTCCTTCCCCTTTCCATAGTGCATCACCAGCTCAATTAAGGCTCAGCTGTTTGTCTGTAAAAATTAACACCCACATAGATAGAGACGGATCCAGCAAAGGGGCTTTGCTCCCCGATCTGCAGAACAGGACTTTGGTGGAGACCCAAGGAGAGATCCTGTCTTCTCGCTATTCCCTTTATGTCACTAAAAGCAGCCGATTTTCACGCAGATGGAAAGTGCTTCCACTGAGAAACCCCATCAAACATGGTTTGTAGCTTTGCACCCAGTTTAGCACCTCTCCTGCAGCATCCCCCGATCCAGTTACGAACTACAAGGGCACAACAAGCTTTTGCAAATGGTTTTGCAAACAAGTTTACAAAAAGACGACCTGAAGCAAGGGGGAGCTGAAGCCCCGCGGGCAGGAGAGGATGCGCCGCACCCCGACCCTGCAGAAGGCACCTCGGCTCTGAATTCGCAAAGATTATTACTGCCTGGCACTAATTATTTTTTTATTTCTTTGTAATTGTGGGACAAGAGTCTCAACGCAACTCACCAGAGGGGAAATAGCAACGCTGCAGCCTCCCTGGTCTCCTCGGCCCTAAGATTTGGGAAAGAGAAAAGGGCAGGAACAGCCGGGCTCGCGTTAGAGAACCGCGCGGGGAGGAGGAGACACGGAGAAGGGGACTTTGATTTCTCCGGCCTTTTATCTAAATCGAAGGTCACTGGCTGATAGCTCCAAATGAGGAATTGCCAAACGTTGGTCTCCTCGTCGTCAGAGCCTAAGAAAGCGTGACAGAAGTGGTGGGTGTGAATTTTAATATTTTATTTTGCCTGATCTTAGGAAAGCTTCCCCCATTTGCATTTGAAGTTCCTCAGTAAATCATTCTGACTTAACCTTTTTCTCCCTGCAAAGAGCAACATCTGGAGTGTTACAACCATCACTTTAATTTTTAGGTGACTCTGAAGGATGGGAATGGGTAACAAAGAGCCTCAAGACAGACCTAAGGAGCAAAAACCATCCTTGTGTCCTGAAATCTGCTATCCGCAGCCTTGTGAAGCACAGTTCAAATACCATTTATAGGCGTTTTGGGTTTCGGTAGGATGTCAGCTCAAAATGCTCTAGAAAAAACCCTGCGACAGCACTGTGCCTGGTCCGCTCCCGACGTTTAATTACACATAGACATTTTCTGTGCCAGGTTCCTCAAACTGCAGGGCTTCAAAATTCATTAACATCTTCAAGCAGTTCCAGTAAAATCGGAGCAAACATGCATGTCAGGCTCGCAGGAGGGTCAGAGCATCCGCAGCACGTCCCGCATCCCAACCCACGGAAAGGCTGCGGCCACACAGGGACCTTCGCCCCGTGTGTTGCCCTGTTGGGTGCAACTTGCTTCAAAAAACCGTAAAGAAACAAGGTCGTAATGGAAAAAAACAGAGAAAAGCTATCTTCATCAAGATAAAACTGAAGTTATAACAGCTACGCCCCGGCTCAGCACATTCCTCCCATGGCAGAGCCCGCGACCAGCCGGCTGCATCATAGGGACAACAGCAATGACCATTCTTAAAATCTGCTCCAGCCCTGACCTTTTGCCATTTTAACTCAGCCCAATGGATGTGTTAAATGCATCCCTTGTGATCAGTCCACTTTTGGATGGAGCAAGCAGCACCGATTGCTCCGTCATGGCACCGTGACTATTTTCTCCCTGTAATGCCCTTATCTTTTCCATAGTATTTCCTTTTTCTGGCTTAAGAGTCAATGCTACCGAACAAAAAATAGCAGCAGCCAGGTCTAATTTATTGAACCAACTCATTTCCACGGCTCTTACTGTGCACTCTACTTCAGATGAACAATGAATAAGCTTAAAGAACAATACTCACTCTTAATTAAATGGCGCTGCAAAAAAATATGCATTGGTGTTGGCCCACGGCCATGCTGCCTAAGATTTATTAAATTTGACAGTTTAATATGCTCTGAATATCCGTGCTCCTTCATAAGTAGTGCTCAGAAAACAGTTTAAATATGCTTTCAATTTAATTATACTTCGTGCCTACTTCCCTCGCTGTCAGCAGAGCGGCGTGCCATGAGCCGGCCTCGCTGGCAGAGCCGCGGGGCACGCGGAGGTTGGTGGCCGTGGTGGCCACCTCCATGGAGCCTCGGCCAAGGCTGCCCAGGCTGCCCCGATGGCAGGGTCCTGGCCGCCCATCGGCCCGTTTTCACAGAATCCCAGAGTGTCAGGGGTTGGAAGGGACCTCGGAAGCTCATCCAGCCCAATCCCCCCGCCGGAGCAGGAACACCCAGATGAGGTTCCACAGAAGGTGTCCAGGCGGGTTGGAATGTCTGCAGAGAAGGAGACTCCACAACCTCCCTGGGCAGCCTGGGCCAGGCTCTGGCACCCTCACCATGAAGAAGTTTCTTCTCAAATTTAAGTGGAACCTCTTGTGTTCCAGCTTGAACTCATTACCCCTTGTCTTACTGTTGGTTGTCACCCAGAAGAGCCTGGCTCCATCCTCCTGACACTCCCCCTTTCCATATTGATCCCCATGAATGAGGTCACCCCTCAGTCTCCTCTTCTCCAGCTCCAGAGCCCCAGCTCCTCAGCCTTTCCTCACACGGGAGATGCTCCACTCCCTTCAGCATCTTCGTGGCTGCGCTGGACTCTCTCCAGCAGTTCCCTGTCCTTCTGGAACTGAGAGGCCCAGAACTGGACACAATATTCCAGATGCGGTCTCACCAGGGCAGAACAGAGGGGCAGGAGAACCTCTCTGACCTACTGACCACCCCCCTTCTAATCCCCCCCAGGTCCCATTGCCCTTCCTGGCCACAAGGGCCCAGTGCTGGCTCATGGTCACTCTGCTGTCCCCAGGACCCCCAGGTCCCTTTCCCCTACACTGCTCTCTAATAGGTCATTCCCCAACTTATACTGGAACCCGGGGTTGTTCCTGCCCAGATGTAAGACTCTGCACTTTCCCTTGTTATATTTCACTAAACTGATGTCAGGAGCAGCTTCTGCAGCCACGCTGGTGACGAAGCTCTGAAACGAGCTGCTGGACCAGGACCAGCATCTTCCCACCGCTGGCAGCCGCTGGTGCTTCCCGACTCAGAAACGCCGGGAGATGAACATCGACAAAGACACATCCTGCACTTTGCTCAACAGGAGGATTCGCTTGTCACGCTTCCCTCCAGCACCTCTATTTCAGCTAAAAAAGGGAATCTAGTGGCCAGACCTATCGACCACGAGATGTGGTCTTGGTTCAACAAAACACAAGACATACGCCTCGCTTCAGCGTTAAACGTGCCGTCCGCCTCACCGCACGCTAAGTCAAGGCTTCAGAAATCAAACATTTTCAAAGAGAAGATGCCCCAAGGAGTCGTCTCAGGATTCATACAAATAAGGACTTGAAAACAATCTCTCCCTTCCCCAGCCACTTGGAGATGTCTTTGAGAGCTGACAGCAAAGCGACAAAGTTGCCAGCACTCAGGTCACCGATAGATTAATTATTCCTACTTCTGGAAGAGGGATATCTAATTTAATCAAACACACTTCAGAAAGCACTAATTGCTGTGGAAGTGACTATCATCTACCTAAAGGGCAACTACACTCAGAGAAGCAGAAGAAGTGGCTTTGCTTTCATCCCACCACCATCACCTTCCATTATCTCTGACAGCTCCTAATGACACCGCGGACACGGAGAATCTGCGCCATCACTACCAACCATTTTCCAGGGAGCCGGGAAGATAGGACGCTGAAGACATGCCACAATATTTCCCTTTGGTTTTTTGAGTTGGTGGCAGACGTGGCAATGAGACACAGTTTGACGGGAGTCGTGTCTGCCTTTCCAAACTGACCGTGAGCTTTGGGGACACGGGTTGAGAGTCCTGGTCCCAAGCCTGGAAGACACACAAACCCTCGCCCGATCCCTCGCAGCTGAAGATAAGCCTCATCTTTCCTAGGGACTGGCAGGACTGGGGAAAAAAAAAAGACCTGAAAAATTGCACATTTTTACAGATACATGAGGAATTTGGATTGGAAGAGCTTTAAGATATCAGGAGAGACGTGTGGGTTTATGCCAAGCAGACACAATAAGCCACGTCCCTGGATTACTTTCCACCAGTGGAGGATTTTGGCAACTTACAGTGCTCTGCTATTACGAGGTGTGGCAATAATGATAAGTAGGCGCTTCATTTTTCCCAGTAACTTCTTTTCTCTGCTGTATTTACGTGTTTCCGCCGTGCTCGGTGGGCTCAGCGCCCATCGACGCCGTGGGCTCAGGCACATCCCTGCAGCACAGCACCTTCAAGATGCCAACAGGTTGATCCTATAGCACCTCACCAAAAGCCAGAGATTATCCGCTGATTAAGCACAAAGAAAGCGGGACATAACGAGGCTGAGGGACTGGCAGGAGATCACACAGGGAACTAATCGCTCGTGGGTGCTTCAGCATCTCCCTTCCAGAGCGGAGCAGGTGTGGGAGGTGATGGAGGGAAGACGGGAGGTGCGATGTGTGATCCCAAGAGCTTTGCAGAGAAGTTACTCAATGATGGACAAGCCCACGGCCATGGCAATGCAGAAGTCACCCCACTCCTCCTCCCATCACAACGAGCTTTTAAGCAAGGAAACCCTGTGGCTTTTAGAGGTCCTGCATCGCGGGCGGGGAGCGCGGCGCAGCTTAGTGTAATAGATCCCGAGATGGGGCTAAAACCGATTGAAAAAGGCTCTTCTTTTCCACCCTTTAATTATGGAGCACTTGTACGACAGCGACCTTCAGGGAGAACACGGGGGTTGAACTCAGGCCTGCCCGAACCAGCCCACCAAAATTCTTCCTTTTATGGCCCAGCAGCCTCGCTCGGTGCTAAATCCAATATACTTTGGGAAACCGAATTGCTCAGTGTCGTCACAGGCTGTCCTTATTTAATCACGTTAAAAGCCATGGAGATAGTATTATTCTGGATTAGAGATGAATAAGGCTTTTAAAAACAACTCAAACCAAACCAATCTGCTTACAAAAAAAGCATTACAATAAGTAAAAGTCAAATTGTTGCTATCAAACGCACTCTAAACCAATAAAACTTGCAAATGCAGGACTGTCAGGCCATGGGAAGGCTCGTGGAAGAGACGATCTTTCCCCAAGCCGCAGCGTTCCTAATCGCTTATAGGACAGATAGCAGGTAATTTGGGTCAATGCTTAAGACATTAAACCATTGCTACAAACCTTTGGATTTAACAAGCTTTGGGACTTAGCGGACAAGGGATAAAGCAGCAGAAGTTTATAGACTTTCAGGGACATTTGTTCTCCATACAATGCTACACCCTGGAAAGTCCCGTAATACGGCACCCTCTGAAAGGTTTTGGAGCAACGCCTCATCTTTGTGCAATAATAAAATTCTGTGCTCTGCCACTTCTGACACGCTACGAAACAGCACGAAGAAACACGTGGGGAAAAAACCTCCGAGGAAAATTCCCAACAAAAAGCTTCTAGGTCTTAAAGGAAAGCTCCGAAACACCCAACAAAATCAAACTCAGAAAAGAAAAGGTGTTTATTTCATGAATCCCCTTCAGGATTTTTCTAATTGACACGTTTTGGAAAAGCATATATATTAATTTAGAGAAAACAAACCAATTTTACTCAAAAGAGGTGGACTGAAAAACTCTTTCCGGCCCTGCAGTCCCCAAAATTGCCTTTTACTTCAAAATCTTGGCTCAGCCTGAGCCTGCAATACCGCAGAATGGCAGCGGTCTGATTTTACAACCAACACTTGTTCTGATGCTCAGATCATCAATTTAAAAGCACTTTAACGCTGCCAGATGATCTACATCAATATTATATATTACTCTTATCGGCAACGGGCGTAACAAGGCTGAAAACCCTATGGCGACGCACACGAGGCATCACAAGATGCCTTCTGCAGGGAGGCTGGAGAGAAGTTAGTGGTGTCCTTGGCCATAGGGCTGGGATAGAAGCCTAAAGCTTGGAGAAAGCCCAACTTCGTTGCAATTTAATCCAGCTCTCTGGGTCCCCTCTTAATCACATGCTGGGTAGGAGCAAACCGCTCCAGCCCTCGCAATGGGATAGAGGCATCAGGCACTTCCCCGCAGGCTCATCCCACTGACCGCAGCATCGCAGCGGGATGCTGAAGGTAAGACCTGCTCCTCTGGATGCCGCTAAATGATGGGAACCCACAGAGAGGGGATTTTTTTTAATTATTCAGTGTAAAAAGAGAAGGTATTAAGTTCCTTTTTGTCAAACATAGAATCACAGAACATCTCATGTTGGAAGGAACCCAGAAGGATCACAGAATAGTTTGGGTTGGAAGGGACCTTCAAAGCTCATCTAGTCCAACCTTTGCCATGAGCAGGGACATCTGCACCAGCTCAGGTTGCTCAGAGCCCCGTCCGGCCTGGCCTGGGATGTCTCCAGGGATGGTTCAGCCACCACCTCTCTGGCCAACCTGGGCCAGGCTCTCACCACCCTCAGCACAAAAAAATTCCTTCCTTATACCTAATCTGCATCACTCCTCCCCTTTAGTTTAAAACCATCACCCCTCGTCCTATCAAGGAGTCCAGTTCTAATGCTTTGGGTCTAATGCTTTATCTGCCCACCCCTTGCATGGCCGCTATGGTAGAAGTGCTGGGTGGTTCTGATTTCATCCTCCTTGCCCATAGGGAGATAGGCACATAGGGTGCAAATCCCAAAACCTACAGCTCGCTCCTTATTAAAGCTCTCCAGCGTTTGCTGTTCAGAGCTCCCAGTCACCCCTCTGCTTGCGAGGAGTCCCCCCGGGTTTCAAAAGCTGGTTTCACACCAAAGAAACGAGAAACCCAGCAAAGAGCCAAGAGCTCTGGCCGGCAGATGTGTGCGTGCCTGCGGCCGCCGAGCTGAGCATCACGGCCACCGCCGAGCTCCGGGGCTGCGTGTTTCAACAGGAATTCACAGGGGAGTCCCACAGCCTCCATCTCTGCTGCTTCTGCTGCCTGATGGAGCTTGGACAACCACCAAACCCCTCTGCAGCCTTTCCCAGGGACGCCCAACCACACATCGGCACAGGCTCAGCCATTCAAAATGACATTTACTCCCACCGATATCCAGCAACAGCGAGGATTTAGAGATCAGCTGGGTGTCTGTGATGGTTTCGACCTAAAATGTTTTGGCGCTTACACACTCCCATGGGTTCCCAAGCACTTATGCACGTGCACAACACTAAGCATTTTAGGCTAAAATCTGTTAGGCTGGGCACATGATAAGCTAAATGCTTTCTGAAACCATAATCCTGCCGTACTATAGCAACAGAGACACAGAGAAGCTTTTCACTAAAGTAAATAACTGTGGTGCCCATCTACCTCATCTCTGCTCCATCAATACACGATGCAGATGGAGCTGGAAAGATGGGAAATTGCTTTTGCACGCCATAAAGTTCATCATTGCCGGGAAGCGGCAGAATGCAGGCAGCTGAGGGTGCACATCTCACCCCACTGTCAGTGCCCCAACATCTGCCGCTGCCTGATGCTTGTCTTTCGGGGAGGCGGCCGGCAAAAGGGGGACCCACCAGGGGATCTTTGGCTCTGACTCAGTCAGCAGCAGCGCCGGGTGTTGGAGCAAAGCTCTCTGTTGTGTGACGCACCATCTCGCCCACTGCGCCAGATTTGGGGTGGCGGGGAGGACACCCCAGCACCCTGGTGATGCGTGCAGCCCTGCACCAGCTGGGCTTTACTGCGCTCCCTTTGGGGATTTTGCAGGGGTCTCCAACGGCACAGGAGGACTTGCCCAGCCAAGTGGCAGCACCAGGATGGTGTCCGTGCGTCCGGCAGTAGCGCAACCTCCATGTTTGACCCACCCCAGGTCCCTCCTGCCTCAACATCCCACACCGACCGCCAATCCCCCCGGTATTCCTGGGGACTTTGACCCTGAGAGCCCCCAGCACCGTGCACCCACGCAGTACAAAATTCAAACATTCACGAGACAGCAATGGGGGAGACAGAGCAGCAGCAGATGAACGCTGGAAATACTGCTGAGAAAAACGCTCTGTGTCCATCCTCAAGCCCAAAACTTTGCTTCAAAGCACCAGGGAGCAGCAGAGGGACAGGTACATGTACAGAGAACACAAACAGAGTTTGGGCTTTCCCCTCACTCCCAGCCTCCCAGCGCCTGAGCTGATATTGGTCTCCATTTTTGTCTGCTAATAATGGATTTCCACGCTGGTACTGAGTTGCGGGGCAGCTCTCAGCACTCTGCCTGCACCCTGGTGCTGGGGTGCCCTCTGCACCCTGGGCTGACCTGCATCGCTGCCGAGCTGCTGTGCTCATGCAAAGAGCGGCACCATTCCATCCCTCTGCATGCCATCCCTGTGCATCCCATCCCCATCCCCATCCTCCTTCCCCAAACCCGCTTCTCCCCTCGGGGGAGGCAGCAGCAGCCCCAGGCAACGCGCTCTGAACAAACGGGTTGGCTGTGCTCACACAAGTCCACTTGTGTTGCTGTGGCTGCTGCTCACCAGCCCCTTTGGAAAACCAGGGAAACAAAACAACATAGAAACCAGACAACAGTGACAACAATTGCCTCCATTAATGGTCAGGGACCTCCCTACAATGGCGCAGATGAGGTTTGGCTTCCAAGTTGCAGAAAACATTTCTGGCTGTCAGGCGGTTCCCAGTCCCCAGGAGACGGAGGTGCTGGTGATGTCCCATGTCCCCTGTGCTCCAGCGGATGCTGGGGGACAAACCATGCAAGCTCTCCGTGGTGGACACGGGGACGGGCTGCTCTCAGCCACCTGCGCCCAATATTTCCTCCTATATTATAAAACACACTCTGCGGCATCATAACCAATATCAAAGCTGACTTTAAACATATATTTACTGTGCTGAACAAATACCAAGCAACCCACGGGTGGACTAGCAATAACACTGCCACCTTGTGAGACCTTGCAGGGATAACAGACAGGCTGGGGGAAGGTGGAAAAATCCACATTACGGGTTTAAAGAAGGTTCAGATAGAAAAGGGTGAACTAATGTCGGAGAGGGCACGGAGCGACACACAGAGCACAGGGGATCCGTGTCTCTCCATCCTGTGGGAAACAATAAACGGGCACCCCACACCAGGCATCCTGTGAGAGAAGGGAACCGTGAAGGTTTGGGCTAATGACACCACTAAAATGAACCATAAGAGGCTGCAAGCGCCGGATTCAGAGCCTGCAGGGAACGAGTTTCCACCACAGCACCAAGCTCTGGGTTTGTAGGCAGCAAAATCCAATGGAAACCCTCTGGGGGTAAAAAGCCAAGTCAGAGTGGCCATCGGCTGGGATATTTGGGGCAAAACCCCCCCACAGTCTGGCCTTCAGCTTACTGATGTGTTTATTCCAAGGCCAGGGATGCTGTTGGGGCAGTGACGGGCACAGGAGAAGGGTGGATGCAGCTTGGAGAAAGGGACGCGGCAGCATTTGCCAACAGCCTCCCCACGATGCTCGACGTGCAGAAAAGATTTCCAGCAAAATATCAACTATCAGGGTGGGCTGCTCGGCTCACAGGGCGCAACCCCTGCCAGCACATCGTCTTTGCAAAGCCCAGGGATAAGCAGCCTTCCTACAGCGCCTGCCCTGGTCCCTCTGCAAACGCCTTTCAACTGCAGCAAATGGGAGTAAAAAAGGACAAAACCCCACGGATAAAGCTATTTTATGCCCAACTTGCTGCTGAAGAACTATTATCAGCATCCTCTGCTCTCACCTCCCCTCTGCGCCTGCTTGTTCCAGGTGACTGAATAAAATAAAATCAAAACAAACTCAAAAGAATGAGACCAAGAAAGAAATGCCCACTTTCACATAAGCCCAGCTTGATGGTTTCAAGACCCAGATCGAGCCACAATGGAATGGCCTAGATTTCCCAGCTGATTTTTTTTCCTCCAGTTTCCCAGACTGAAAAAAGAGAAGAGAAAACCCCTCGTACCACCGCACTCACTTCAAAGCAGATGGACAAATTAATACAATGAGCGGCTGGTAGAAGGAGACCAGAGCTGGCAGGGAGGTATAATGAACCCAGTTTGCCACGGATTGAACAAAGTTCATTTTTTGCCCCCCCCATTTGCTTTAAAACCTTCAGCATAAGTAATTTTGCACAGTGTCGGTCATTCCTGGGGATGGGGAATTCTGCATGGAGCAGGGCGAGAGGAGCCTTGTTGCACCCATGGCCACCTGCTGGAGGTGGCACCAAGTTCCCAGCAAGTGATGCTGGGTTGGACCCCCCCAAACACCGGGCAGAGCCACCGCAGATTCTGGGACCAGTCCAGCCCAACATCCGAGCAAACCCAAACCCACCGGGAACGCAGCGGCAGCCGGTCGGGACAGAGGGAAACCCAGCCTCACCCTTGGCAGCCGGGGCTGCTCTTAACTTACACGGTAAATCCCAAGGGTTCCCCCATGTGAATTCCCCGGCACTGCATCGAGAGCACCCGATCCTGCCGGTCACTTGATACTTGCGACGTGTCAGAGCTAAAAATAACATCTGCATTTGAGAAACAGGGATGGCCGCGCATTTAACGTGCTAATGGGACGGTGCTCCCCGTGTAATTAAGTGGGCTGGATGCAGAGTTCGATATTTCTCCTACACACATTGCGATCTGCATCTTAAAGTGTGAACAAAGGAACACGGCTGAAGCATTTTTAAAAGTACCTGGCAGCTGCCAAAATGGAAAGGGCAACCTGCGTCTGTGGGCGAGACGAGGCGGCTGCTGCTGTCACGGGTCCCCCGAAGGTGTGGGGACGAGAGGCACCACTTGCACCTGAGCATCCCTCAGGTGAGCCCTGCACAAGTCTTATCGGGCGGCTCTTTGCACCATGAAATAGCCCCACGAACTGCTGCAGGAGGTGGCGGGCAGCCCTGGATTCTCCCTCTCGGCTTCTCTTTTCTGGTTGCTGAACTAAACACACGCTGCCTTCCTCCACCTTCGCGTGGTGAAGAACGACTCCAAAGCACCAAGAACAAGCCCAGATAATCAGGGATCATTTTTCTTCCGCTCACAGGCAGCCCCTTGTTTTATTTCTTAAACATCGGCCCAATTCACCCGCTATCTCCCGGCCCCCAGATTCTGTTCTCCTCCACCGGGCCCTATTGGCGAGTCCATCCAAAAGCAGCAGACGCACACACCTATCCCCAAATAATTCAGCTCAAGTCTCCTGCTCAATTCTATCCACTGAGAAAAATGGAAGCAACGACCCTTACTTCCTTCATGAAGCACTGGGAGATGCAAAGCTGAAAGGGCTGCAGAAAACCTGCGACTGCTGTTCAAGGCTCCCGCTCGCCACCCGAGCTCACCGTGCGACACGAAATGGCTCCATCGTGTCCCCTCCTTGCACGGCTTTCTCCTCAGAATAATTTTGCAATCTGCCAGCCCGGCTTCATTATTAAAACAGAGCTGGCAGCACTTCCAAGGCTGGCAACCACACGGAACATGGACTTGAAATGCTCTTATTAATTCAGGAACGTCACCGCCATCGATGGCGCTGGAAGTCAGCGGAGCTCAGCCTTGCCTGGCAGCAGGGAGGTTTCTCTCCAAGAGGCATTTTAGCGATAGCAGATGTTGAGTTGCTGGTCTCGGTAAGGGCAGAGAGAGGCATCCAATGCCGTCGTATCTCAGCTGACCACGCAGGTGTGGGAAGCGGAGTCCAGCACCTCTAGCGTGACCGGTCTTCTGGCTTCTCCCATCTGCTGTAAGGAAACCAAGGAGCCCCACGGACGTGTGCGGTGGGTGGTCTGCAGGTCCTGGACGGCGGCCTCCAGCTCACAACGCATCGACGGGTGGCTGGTGAAAGCTGGATGTTCCCAGCGACAACGAGCTCGCGCGAGCGAACCCAACAGCGCGGAGCTCTTCGCGCCCCTCCGCCGACAGCCCTTTGGGTACCCTGCTCTTCCAGGCGCACTGGGATGAAGAATTCCAAATTTCCACTTTGCCAGTCACGCCGGAGGGCTCCGCAGCTTCCCCCAAAAGGCGGCCAGCAGCGGGGCCGATGGCAGCGAGATGTGCCGGGGCGCGAGCAGGAGCGCGGGGCAGCGCGGTGCCACCGCAGCCGAGCACGAGCCAGATGCCTCTTCCCGACGAGCAGCTGCAGAGGCTGCAGCCCTCATTTCTCTCCATCATCACATTTCTGGGATAACAGAGCTGCAAGGCAAGTCTATCACTCTGGATGACATGTTTTATAGCAGCCTGCACTCTTCATAATAAGCTGCTCTTTAGGACTTGGCCACACAACTCTTATTAATGTTAAAGTGACTAATGGACAGAAACCTCCCTGGGCATAAAGATAGGAATTATCTCCTCCTGTAAGTATCTCTTTCCATCCTGGGCTGTCAGGCGTTGTCTTTTCTCATTGCTTTACCTTTCCCTCTCACTGTCACATTCTTATTGTATTATCTTCCTCTCCCCAGCAGAGTTTCCAAAAGGGGATCCGGTATCTGCACGGATAAAAGCAGATCCCGCCGGGCCCGGGGCATTCTTTCCACCCACTGGAATGGCAGCGGGACACGGCAGGTGGAAAACCGCAGGAGCTGGCACTTCACCACCCTCTGCCCAAGCACTGGGCTTTACGCTGAACACCACGGGCAGCAGCCCCGGCGGGGCGATTCCTGCCATGCACAGGGGTCCCGGTGCCGGAGACGTGCGGATGGGGTCCCACCAGCTTCTGCAAACCAGCCGCTCTTCTGGGTCTTTCTGTTCTTGACGGCGTTGTCTCACTCCAGGAAAAAGTGATGGGCTTTGATTTGTGTCTTTAGGCAGGCACACTCCTAACTTCTATTGAGCAGGGAAGAAAAAAGCCTGATATTATACCCTTATCTCAGCAACAAGGGTCAGCAATTCTTTCTACTTGACTAGTGACGTAACTTTTCCTTAAAGGCTGAACTAGATACCATTTCATTTTGCTAAACAAGCCCAGAACAGCTTTTCAGTTATTTCTGTGACACTGGGAATGTGAATGTGCTTGGTGGCAGAAAAGTAGCAGCAGTGACGGAGAAATTACTTCAGCATCCTTCCCCCTTTGAAATGTCAGCCCAGGAGAACCTGGCACAGGGGCAGGGCAGGGACTCTTCTGCATTTTGGTTACAGTCGCTCCTGTGAGCCATAAACCTCAATTATATATATAGCTCACGTGTGTAGCTCAGTCTTCAGGATGGACTTCTTCTGGCTGCCCAAAATTTATGAAATAACGGACGTATTTCGTTGCTTGCCTCCTCATTTCACCTTTTTGCCTATTATGAGGAGTTTGTCCTTCAGTAGCTCATCTCCCACCATGGCAAAGGTCAGAAATTTTCTGAGGGAGCTTTTATCCAAACAAGGGAAAAGTGGGCTTGTGAATGAAACAAAAACACCCCCGAAGAGTTCTCTCTCCAGAAAGGAAACCCATTTCCCACTTAAAAAGGTGAAGCCATTCTCCGTAGGTTTTGTGTGATGTTTGGAGGCTCAGGTTTCTTATAGTCAACCTTTTTTTTCCCGAAAACATGGAATATTGACTCCATTGACCCCTTCCCTTTGAGCTGCAAATTTCTGCAAGAAGAAAACCACCGTGACCAACTGTCCTTTCTGGGGCACCTGCAGCAAAAGGGACCAAGAATTCTCTGGGGTGCAGGGTGACTCAAGGAGCCAACACTTTTTTAGGCAAATACAGAAAAAAAACTAGGCTGAAGCAGCTTGGAAAAACTGAACATCACATAAAAACGTAGTGCGTGGGAAAAGCCCCGAGCAAGCACAACTCTGGCAGCAGCCGTGGATGTGGCAGAGAAGCTGGAGTTCAGGGCACAGTGTGGATTACACGGGTTGTGCAGCCACCCGGCCCCAGGGGCAGGTGTCACTTCGCCATCGCCCTGGGGGGGTTTGGATGCTCCAGCTCTCCCCCACCACCTTGGCTGGAGCACAGTGGGGCTGACAGCACAAGGAGGGACCTCTTGGGTCACGAAGACGCCCCATCAAAGGCAAACACATCCCGTAAACCCTGGGGAAACCCTGACGTGTGTGCCCCAAGAACAAAAGCACATCTCTTGCCCCAAGCCATGCAGAGAGGAGACGGCGGCGACCGCGGTGACACGGTGCGTGAGCAGCTCCCTCCACGTTCTCAGCTCCGCCGCTGCCAAGGGTGGGAGCGTTACACGGTGCCGCACAGCGTACGCTCCGTTTACTCTCCAAACTCGACACGTAACGGCGAGATAACAACTCGCTCCTGCGATAATCAACAGACAGTTGCATCTGTGAAAAGCAACCGGCACTTCGGAGGCATTAGGTTGGGTTCGCCTCCTTACACACACACAGTTTTGTTTCCCACGAACGCGCAGAGAAGTCTCAGCCAAGTCGAGTGGTTCCCTCTGCGCGGCTCAGGTTTGGAAACACGCACAAATACAACGCGCCTTCCCCAAATCCATTTGTTATTTTGAAATTCGGAATTTTTTCAGGACCCCCCCAGCATCACTTCTTCCTCAAGAGGAACTTAACGAGCGCATTGGGAAACAATTCGGTGCTGAAACGTCTCCCACCGCACCTGGGAGAAGCGCGGGCTGTGGCGGAGAGCTGTGACCAGCCATGCCGCACGATGAATGAATGAGCATAACTCTGAGGTCAGGAGAAACACTGAAAAGGATCCAGCAAGATTAGAAAATGGCAGGAAATGATTAACACATTACTTCCCAGTTGTTGCCTGAGGTTGCACAGCTGTTTAAGGTATTAGAGGACTATGGATACATTGGTTGGGCTCAGATTTTGGGTCTTAATCCCCCATCCCTTGCCTTGATCTGGACAAGAAGGCACAGAGGAGCAGGGTCCTGCTCCTGAGGGTTCACATCTCAACGGTAATTCAGAGGAGGGGACACGAAAGGACCAAGGGAGCGGTTTGTGCCTTGAAGATGTGAGGACCTCCTTTCCCAAAAGGCACTGGAGCAGAAAGAACAACCTTAAAACATGAAGAGATGGACAAAGACCCAGGGTCAACCGTGGCCAGCAGCTCCTCCGTGCTGCCAGGTCTCCTTGCAGCCCATCGCCACCACCCTGCCCATCACCGGGCAGAGCTCCCGGGCAGGCACCCGTGACACGATGTGCAAAGCCGCAGGGCAAGAGAAGCCAAGGGCTTTGCACCAGGATACTGCGTTTGGAAGATGCAAAGGGGACAGAGAAGCTTTTGCCTTTGCTTGAATCTTGCCCAAGCTCTAGAAACACAGGAGAGCTCCTTCAGTGCCTGTAAGGACTGATGGACCGATGTACCGACAGCCGCCTCCGAAGACAAATGAACTAACACGAAAAGCCGGGGGAGCACAGGTGGGACCGACCTGATCAGGGTTTCCCTCCCAACAGCACGTGAAAGCCACTCAGCAGCGTGAAAGGTGCCGGGTTTATAAAAGCAACTAATAGGAACAACGACAGCTATTTAATTAAAACCTCTCACACAGCCAGATGACAATGATTATTGCTGCCGCTTTTCTTTCTCTAGTTAAATAAGCTTTTACTGCCTCAAAATCGAACTGAGACCAACCTGCAAGGCACGCGCTTCAGAAATGTGCCCAAATGACACCATCTCCTTCCCAAGGCAGAGCCCAGCAGAGCATCCCTCTTGTGCCACGGCTTTATTCCCGTTCCCCCTTGCAGAGGATAAATAAGCAAGCTGCAGGTTTTGGAAAACTTTCTGGTCAACATAAAGAATCCTCTCGGAGAAACTCAGGTTTTTGACTCCATCAGGAAAAGAAAAGCATCGACTCGCGGAGCCGCAGGGGCACGGCCTGATAAGCAGCAATAACAACAGGCTGTTAGCACGTGTGGCTGAGAGCGGGATGCCTTCGGATACGGAAAAGAGGAAAAAAAAAAAGCAGGTTAAAACCAAATCTAACAGTAACTGCACACGGGCTTCCCAGTAGATTAGAGAGGCGAGGAAGGGAAGCAGGTCCTCATTCATCAGCCTCGCGTTGAACACAGCGTGAAAAGCAGCAACCGCTCCGGGAGCACCAGGATTTGTTAGGAATCGAGCCTAAGGGGATCAGTTTCATTTTACTGGTCCTTCCCTAATTAGGCACCTCCGAAGAGCCACGTTTTGTGAAGTGAACGTGAGCCGTGCCAGGCTCGCAAAACATAAATAACCACCCCGAGCCATTCGATTCACCGCTCCCTTGGAACCCAGGCACTTGGCTGTCCCTGACGCGCAGCTGTTCCAGCAGCTCGGGGGCAGCTTATCCCAGCCATAAAAAAAAAAAAAAAAAAAAAAAAAGGAAAAAAAATTGAAGCAATACCTCTGCCCATGGAGCAGCAGTACTGCCTTCTCATCCCTGACAGCAACACGCTACAAGAACAGCTGAGAAACGGCTGAGTAATTGGCTGGAGAAGGGACGGAGCAGGGGAGCCGCAGCGGGGGAAAGCCCTGGAAGATAATACAGGAGCGGGAGTCTGGTGCACGGGATGGGAGCTATCCTGCAGGAGAGCACATTGCTGTTATATCACCCCAAATTATAAGCTTGCAGAACCTAATTCACAAATGTCGATGGCCTGACTCGCACTGAGTAGCGTGTGATTATTCTCTAATAACAAGTTGCTCCGAAAGTGGCCACAGTGAAATGAAGTGCTGCAAAGCCACCAGCGAGCAAACCAGAACCAGCCTGCTCTTAGGATGGTGGGCTTCTCTTTACGCAAACCAAATTTTTTTCTTCTGTGCTAAATAGAGACATAGATTTTAAAGAAGTGTCTCCCTCAGCATCCCGCAGAACAGACCTACCGCAAGGCTACAAACCCAGCCAGAGCTGCCCATCCAGCTGGGTGCTTGACTTCAGGTGATGAAGAATCCAACGCGGATTTGTTTGGTGGCGGGGGAAGCAAAATTTAAGCCTTTTCGCTAACTAAGCCGTCCCTAAATTCTTCAGATAATCCCAACAGAAAGCATAATCATTGGAAAAACAAACCTGTAAATGCACAAAAAGACCTGAAAATGGTGGTAGTTTGGACCGTGTCCAACCCCACCTTTTAGACAAGGTTATTATTTTATCTGATAGTCACGCACCATCCCACTGCACCTTCAGTTCATCCAGTTAAGCTCATCCTTGTGATCCACACACACGACCCTCCTCTCTACCAGCAGTATTAATGTTTTTCCAACATGTCTACACCTTCTGCACATTCCCTGCCGCCACTTTGTGAAGCTCTCATAACCGAACCCTCCTGAACCTTCCCCTCTGCTTAATCTTAACAAGATCTCACAAATTTTCTCCCTTTCGTCAACACCCGTTGGCCACAGCAAGCCCTGGGGTGGATGCAGCAGCTCCCAAAGGAAGGTCCATGAGCAGCACTGGTTTTCTGCTCCCAACCTCTGCTATTTAACGTGTTGGGTTAACGGTTGGACTTAATGATCTTGACAGCCTCTCCCAACCAAAATGACTCTATGATTCTATTTCTCTGGGCTGCTCCTGTGCTCTGTGACAACATATTTTGTGTATAGCCTCCGGCAACCGTGTTCTGCGGTAATTACAACTCTTCAGCAAGGCAGCTCCAGTGATGTTTAATGCCAATTACTTCATAAGCGCTCTTTAATTAATGTTCCTTCCATGCTGCTCCTGCCACTCACCCTCCATAGAGCTGCGAGGACTGTTGCCTTCGACAGGCTCACGGTGGGTGCTGCTCCATGGAATAATTTTGGTTGAAAGCCTTTGGAACTAATCTCAAGCCTGCACACCTGAAGGCAATATCAGGGTCCTAATATTTTTTTTCAGGTGCTTTCTTGGGGCTTGTACATAAGAATAAAACCACTACTTTCCTGCATTCTCAATTAAAAGCTCTGTTTTCTCTTCCAGGTACCGTAAGCATCATCTATCTTCATTAGAGGACCTCATAAATAAGTTCCCAACTGAAGACCATGCTCCCACTGAGCCAAATGAGGTTTCTCATCAGTTGATCAATTGTCTAACAGCTTCTGAGAAAAAAACCAAATGTGAGCATATTCGCTGTTTTTCTGTTCAATCAAGGGATGATTAAACATCATTTCCTGAGCACAGCATCTGCATGGGAACGAAAAGCCCTTCAGGAGAAACACAAATAGATTAAAAGTGGGGGTTTTCAATTTGCAGCTCATCTCTGCTCGTCCTTAAAGGGCGAGTGTGGGCGGGTGGGAAATGACACCTGAGAACCGGGAGCACTTGGAGGGATCCTGGCTGGTGGGAATAGTGGAAAATGCACTGGACAGAGACCCAGTCAACACAGAAAGCAAGGTATGGTGGGAACAGCAGGGAAAATACAGGGGCTATACAAATAAAAGGAAGATTATAGGATAAGGAAGAGCAAAAAAAGCCTCACGCTGGTCTGACGGCACATAGGAGACACGAGCGGCAGCAGCTCCTGCCGGCGTCTGCAGTGGGTTGGGGAGAAACCCCACGGCCAGAGGGGCTGGAGCTCCGCAGTTCGTTAGTGGGTGGCTGCCCTGACCTTCAGCGTCCCCACAATTCAGAACAGGGATGGCAAGGCTTGCTGAGGAATACAGCCAAATTCTTTGTGGGAAGGAAGTGGATCCGCAGCCATATGCACCAGAGAAGAATTTGGCCCTTCACGTGTTATTCTGTTGTTTAAACTCAATTTGACATTTACTCTCTCTAATGTCAGATCTTTAAATCTAAACACTTCAACAAGGTTATTTCTCAGCCTTTCATTTGCCTGCCTTGATTAAGGTTAACGGGTCCCCCTGGTCTGGGTGAAACAAACACACGTGAGTGGTGTCAAACGATGGAGAAATTCAAAGGGACGAAGAGCTCCTGGTACATCAGCCAGCGACAGAGAGAGCACACAAATAGCTGGAAAAAGCACACTGGAAAAAGAGGTTTGAAAATGGGTACGACAGCCGGCGGGGCCTGGGCCGGAGACCCCGGGAAGGCTGGATGGAGGAAGGGACACGTGGAGAGAAGTTGCACTTCCACCCTTCCGACACCGCAAGGGGAACAGATGGCCTTTCCACTGGTCATGTTTTATCATCCTGGTTATTTAAAGAAACTGCCCGAACGCATTTGCCGAGACTTTAAAACCCATGTTTCACAAGAATACAAATGTATAAAAGATAAAGAGGTTTAACCTTATGCCAGCCGCTACCAAGGAGATCACATCACCTGAGGCAGTTTTGCTCATAGATACCACATTAACAGCACTTCCATAAACATGACTATGTAACTGTAACATGATGGAGAGAGACTTTTTACCAGGGCCTGTAGTGATACGACACGGGGTAGTGGTTTTAAACTAAAAAAGGGTAGATTTAGATTAGATGTAAGAAAGAAATTATTTACAATGAGTGTGGTTAGACGCTGGACTAGGCTCCACAGAGAAGCTGTGGATGCCCCATCGCTGGAAGGGTTCAAGGTCAGGCTGGTCAGGGCTTTGAGCAACCCGATCTAACGGAAAATGTCCCTGCCCGTGGTGGGGCTTTGGATTAGATGATCTCTAAAGGTCCCTTCTGACCCAAACCATTCTACGACTCTAATTCTATAACAGCCCACAATTCAGAGTACCCCCAAATCATACACAACTTTGTGAAAGCGCCCCAAGAGAAAAGGCACAAACTAGCAAGAGACTCACCTCAGCCTGTTCCAGGGCACAGGAGCATGCACATTTTGGGAGCAAGGCTGAGGGAAGACCACGAACCGCTACGAGGGAAGCCGCAGCCTGATTTAGAGCAAGACAAAATCTCGACAACCTCAGTGAGGTTTCACACGAGCATCACCCAGCCGTACAGAAACCAAAGCCCCCCAGCCACCTCGCCTGAGAGCTGCAGGGCAATGCAGCGGGACCAGCAATGGGGTCGAGAAGGGTTCCCATCCATCCATCCATCCATCCCTCCCTCCCTCCCTCCCCATCAGAGATGAGGATTTCCCCGTCTTCAGGAAAAACCAAAGAGGAGATGCCAGCTGAGTTTGCTTCTGGGGAACAGCACAGGAACAAAACTTGCCAATGTCAATTTTTTACATACGCAGCTTTGGGAACTGGCTGTGATTTTACCAGCTGGTTCTACCAAACAAGAACAAACTGACTCCAGCCCAACCCGAACACGGAGCCTTCCCATGGCTGACAATGGAGCTTGAATGAGGAACCGCATCCCAGGGCCATTAACGTGATTTAAGAATGTGCTTTCAATTTGGGGCCCCAATCCTGTCTGCTTCTAGCAAGTGAGAAGTCTGGTTCTCGGCATTTCTTATTTAGTCTCCTGGTAGAAACAGAGCAGGAATCACATTCATCCAAGATTCTTTATTACTCGGCTTGCTAAGGCTCCTTGCAGTTGTATACTCTTGTCAGTTCAAATTTCTCCCCCAAAATAATTAAACTGAGTAAAAAACCCAGTTTGTGCACTGCAAAAGGAAAACAAAACAAAACACCACGTGTTTATTTTAAGGGTTCACAAACTCGCTTTGTCCGCCAGTCCTGCGGGCCGTATCCTGCATTCCTTCTGTCCCAGCACACAGACTAAGTAAGGAGCGATGTTTGCTGGCTGGATTCGCCCCTCTGCTCCCAGCACCAGCTCCCGGCCTGGCCGTGCGCATCCCCACCGGCTCTGCCCGGCGTTTGTCCGCCTGTCAGCCTTGGGAAACTCAAGCCCTGCTAAAAGTGGGCTTTTACAAATTCAAAGGGAGCTTTAAGATGACAGTAATTGTTTACACATGCCACGGGGATGGGAAGCAGAGGGATTGAATGTGATTCCTGTTTCAACCCTGGAGTCACAGGGTGAAGCTTGAAAAACATCCCCAGAGCATCCCGGAGCTGCGGCCACAGGGACGGCACCTCCGAAATGACCCTCACCCTCCCCGACATGCTTACCGCGAGTATTTGCAACGTACTTTGCAAACACGCCAAGGAAATGCAATGTATAAAGGGCAGATGCAGCTTCCCAGCTGCTTCGCAACATGAAAGTCCCTGCAAAAAGCCTTGGGGTCAAGTCCGGCATTCTGCTCCTTGCACAGGTGGAGCTTGGCAAAACACTGTGTTTAAATTGCTTTTGGGATGACTATCTATTTCCCTAAGTTTAAAACAACAACAACTCAACAAACAACTTGTATTGCATTTTCCTGCTCTGCCCTGTGACTTTCCAAGTATGCAAAACATCGCAATCTAAATGACAGGCTCAATTTTGTTAAAAATGGGGGGAAAACAAGAAAGCAAGAGTTGAAATAATAAATATAGTGATCCCAAATGACTTGCCGGGGGGGAAAAACCACCCTGCAGTCTAGCTCAATCTTGCTCTTCAGCAGTTTTTCTATTTGGTGGGGGAAAGAAGTAGAATATATGTTAGGTACTTGTCTGATGTATTGATTTAATCAACTTTCTGTTTCATCTTTGTGTTGTTACCATAGTTGCAAGCTGCTGACAAGGTGTAAAAGCTAAAAAAAAAAAAAAAAGTCATATATGCATAATAATCTACGAAGTTCCCATTTTATTGTTCAGAGCCCAATTAAATACGTTCCCAGAAGGTTTCTAGGGAAGCTGGTTTCTAATCGCACTGGAAGGGAGGTACAAACCCGCTCTCAACCTGGCAGCACGGGCAGGTGAAATACAATCGCTGGAGCATCGGAAAAATTAAATTAAGAGCCAAAACGCCACCTCTGCTACCTCTCGATTGCCCTGAAACTGCCGCATCCCTGTGTTGAAGCCTGCTCCATGGCAATGATCTACAAGCAACGTTCAAAAACAAAGTCCCAGGCCTGGCTTTGCTTTTCTTATTATTTGTGGCTCCCTGCCTAAAACACCCTGCTGGCTCCGACAGGAATGCCACATCCACTGGGAAAACAGGCACGGCGTTTGGAACTCGGGGACAATACAGTTCTGACCTACCTCAGGTCATCATGTGCATATAGGCACATACGTATATCTGCGTGTGTATTCACCTCCAAATCTACATATATAGACTATATTCTTTAAATAATGAGGGAGTGGAAAAGTGGGAGAAAAGATCTAAAAATGAAACATCGGTGCATTTTAATTTTTTTCGTTACAACACCACCATCCCCTTCACTACAAATATGGAAATCGAGGCAAGGAAATCAAGGCTCGTCGAAATCAGAGAGTGTTTCGGACGATTTACGAGTCGTATGTTGGTGCCCTGGTTTGCTGTCATTGCAAAGCCACAGCTGATCCTTCAGAGCCCCCTTCCATCCTTCACCAGCACATACGTTTGGTCCCTATGAATTCAGCAGGACTATTTATGGGCGTAAATGCAAACATGAATTAATCTTAACAGGATGGGGAGTGCTAGCACTGCCTCAGATTAAAGCAAATTAATTGCGATTGTCTTTGTTTGTGCCACTACGATTCCCACTGCCAGATGCATTTTTTTAATCATTATTTTTTCAGTTCAAATCTGGCTGTGGGCAGAGGAAGGTGATTGCCCTTTCGGTGGAGGCGAGGACGGGGCGCTCGGGGCTCCCAGGGCTCCCTCCTCCCTCCCGATGCCTCGGGAGACACGAATTCTTGTCTCCCTTCCAGCCCCGGATCCGACCAGCAGACAACTGCCTGGCTGAAACCAGCCCCGAGAAATTAAGAAAGGAACTAAAGCAACGAACGCCCTCCCAGTGTGTCAGTTTTTGACAGAGGAGGTATCCTTAAAATAACCGCATGGAGCCCGACGAGCAATTAGGGAACGCGCGGGGATGGGGTGACAGCCAGAAATCAACCCCCCAAATCTGAGACAAACCCAACGACAGGCAGCAGCTACAAGCCTGATATTTTAGCACTGAGCCTGCCTATTTTTTGGCTGTCGGTGGCCACGTACGGCTCTGTGCCAGCACCGTGCAAGCCCTTCTGCACCAGCCCAGCACATCTCCGCAGCCCGAAAATCCCGGGGAAACAAATGCACACGTGGAAAATCCCCTCCCGAGCCAGCGGCACCTTCGGCAGCCACAGTTTTGGCAGCAACTCGAACGAAGCATCATCCACCCCCACACCCACCGGCCCGGCCGCTTGCACCATCACCGAATGAAGAATTCATCACGATCCCCCCCGGATTCCTGCAAAATCTTCGCGCTGTGCAGGAGCGTGTTTGAACCCCGCGAGCCCATCACATTAATGATGATGAACCCCTTTCAGCCCCAACTTCGGGACCGTTCCCAAATTCTCCATGCAGTTCTCAGCCACGTTCTCTTATTCAATGTTTCGAAAGTCTCACACGAAGGTTTTTTTCCCCACCCCCAGAGATAAATTTAACCTCACGAGTCTAAATGCACATCTGAATTTTGATAAAAGGACTTGTGCTATTGTGCATCCGAAATGGAGGCAGTCTCTCACACTTCTTGCAAAGCTATTTATTTTACATCTATCTCTGCAATTGCCTATACTTGAAGCTACAATTTTCCAGGCAGCGTTCGAGTTCTCCACCTGGAGAGCTCAGTGTTACCACTGAGCAGAGAATTGCCAAGAAACAGGAAGGATGAATGCAAAACTATTTCATTTAAAGGCCTTTGCCCAAATGTTTTTAAGTAGAGTGTTCAGACATACATACAAATACACATTTAACTTCAACCCCTCTCTAGTAAATTGATAGATTTTAACTTCAATTTAGGCGAAAACGCTGAATTTTAATTTAAAGGATTTATGAGGCCATCAAAGAGAAAAAGGTGCCAGCTGGAACCTCTGGATATTGTATTTTGCGAAATAAATTAAGAAATATAAGCTATGTTAAAGGCAGCACAGTCTTTCTTTCTTTTTATGCTTTTTTCTCCTTACTAAGTATTTTCCAGTGAAGTATTAAAGCCACTCTCTGGGCCAGCGCTCTCAACATGCACATGTGTATTTGTGCAAAACACTCCGAAAGAAAAGCAGGAGACATTTGATTTTCTAACCACCCTCCCGGCGGGGACCAACGCAGGGCACATCATCGGGGGATCAATGGGAAAAGGCCAAACGAGCTGGAAAACTAACTGCAGCCAAGGGCAGGTTATGATTATGAATCATTAGGGCTGGCTCACGCTGTGCAAACCCTAAAAAGGAGCTTTTCGAGCTTGAAATTGTCAGTTTTCTAATGAAACATTCTTAGAGGATGAACCGGGGATGGAGACAGGGGAGAGGAGGGAAGTGATTTAACTCAGAGAAAATTGACTGTGCACTGCACACAGAAGAGATTGAAGCTCTTATTCTGGGCCTGGGGGGAATTTTTAGTGGCTTTTATCAAAAAGTAACCAGGTTTTGGGAAGTCTCCCCGCCACCTGCGTTTTGCTGGGACAGGTTTAATCCAGAGTGCTGCTGTCAGGCTTAACTAAACCAACAGCACTCCCCTGGAAATGCTCCCTCTGGCCCTAAACGTCGGATTTTTCTAACGCTTAACACGTGAGTAACTTAATTAAGAAGTCCACTGTCAAAGAAAACACGCCTTCATCACTGGTGGGTCCTCATACTCTCACTTCTCCCTTTTTTGCAGAAACAAATAAGGCAATTTGGGATGTATTTGGCTGATTCAGTCCCCTTCGATACACCCGAGTCCATAGATTTGCATCTATGGATCGCCAAAGAGCGAGCTTTTTGCTGGCTGTAAATTGGAAATACACCAACATAAGCCTAACTAATTGTGGCACCGCTGTAATTATAGTTATCCCTCATCAAAGTGCAATTTTGCAGAGCATTAATTAAAGAGCCTGGGTGACCAGCAGAATGGCCTCCACTAATTTTTTTTGCTCATCTACCTCCCAAACCCACTGCCCAGGAGGATTAAAGCCATAAATTGAACATTTAGATTTAAATCCACTACACAGAGGAGAGAGGGGGGAATAAATACATCCCAGTCGTGCCTTGGGCCACGTTTAATGACCTTCCGGGGGAAAGATGTCCCTTGCTTGGGATCACCCGGCATCACCATCGGCATATCCATCCCGGGGCATCGCTGCTGCTGCTTGTGCAGGAGCTCAAACGGCACAGCAAAAAAATCAGAAAATATGGGGAAAAAGGGCAAAAAAATGGGGGAAACCCATCGTGTGGTCAAAGGCATGCTAGTGGCTTGCCTTTTGCTGTATCTAAAACCTGAGTGCAGACCCTCCAGATCCCCAAAGGCAGCTCAGCCTGGTATTTCTGTTGTTAGGGAAGAGATTATGATGAGTCACCCTTTAGCAAAAGTTCACGCAGAGAGGATGGAGGGAGGGGGGAGCACCAGGGAGATTTCCAAACATGGCAATGTTTATTGGAAATTCAGGCTGAAGTAGATATTCTGAAAGATCTATAGAAAATATTTTCTTGTGATTAAGCTTGCTGGCTACTGAATGTCACCAGCGGCCCAAGGAAGCAGAACCGAGTGTGCTGCGAAGCGCAGCGCACACAGGCGCAAAAATAACCCCAGCGACATTTTTGCTTTCCATAAGGAGCATTTTCCCAACAGAAGCAGGTATTTCACAGGTTGGCCAATTACGACATGATTATTTGCTTTGTTTAACCAGGCCAGATGTTGTCCATCACCGAAACAGCTGGCTCCTGAGCTGCGGCCACTGCTTTTCCGCTCCAGGACTCATGACCTGAGCTCCCGTCGTTCCAATCCCACCAACACGAGGCTCCCAGCGAGCCCAGCTCAGCAGCAAACTTTTGGCTCCAAGTCACAGAAAACCCCGGATAATTATGGCAGGTACCAAATCGCAACTACAGACTCAGCATCATTTCTGATGGGACAGGGCGAGAAGATGGAGCGACACGCAGCGAAGTATTAATTCATCAAAGGAATTAGGACTGCAATTTTCTTCTCTGCTGGGGGAAACCCCTCAGTCCTAAAATGCTCCTCCAGCGCATCACAAAATGTGCACAAATACAATGCAAGCATTTTGCAGCATGCAAACATCAAGGAGATATTTTGGGCTGAGGTTAAAGCAACGACTGTGCCGTTCCTGCGTGGATTCGCTGCTGTTTCACGGGTGGGCAGAGGTGGAGATGCCCGTGGGGATGAGGAAGGAGCCGTGAGCCTCCCCCATCCCAGCCAGTCCCCGGGCATTCGAACCAGACCCGGGTCTGAAAAGAGGCAGAAGATACAGGAGGAAGCTTTTGGAAAAAGTCTGTAATTCCATCATCAAGACGAATCACTGCGCTGCTCCCCGACCCCAGAACAGCAGCCGAACCACTCAGCTTCCCAGTGCAAGAGGTGAAGCAAAATGCGAGCTCCTCGACCCCGGCGTGTGTGTACACGCGGCAGAGCTGCTTCACGGGATCCAGCAATTAGTCATCCTGCAAACAGCAGTCACCTTGCAATTACGCTGTGATACCTATAATTACTCCTAATTCATTTAACCAGGAAGTTCACTACCTGATGGAGAATAATTACGCGGCAGCGCAGCGTGGTTAACATACCTGGACGATACGTGCGACCGCGGGGCGATGCGAAATGAGCTGCTTGCGGGAGGAACTGCTATTCCAACTGCTGGTAAATGCATAAAGAAAAGCTAAAGTTTAGGGTGAGTGTTACCGCAATTCATAACAGCCCCGAGGAACAGAGCAGAGGCCCCGAGGTGCTGCCCTTACAAAGGACATGGGATTTTGGGGGGTGCCGTACCCAGGATCAGCACTGCCCACCCAAGCTGCCCCCACCTCAGCGACAAACACAAGCCCTGCATCCTACACCCTCTTCTCACGTCCCCGCTGCGCTGCAGCTGATTCATTCCCTTGCAAGCCCGGTGACAAAAGTTTGCTAAACAGAATCTCCTCTAGTTTAATATCAATAGATTTCCCACGCACCGGGCACACATGCTCTCCGCTGCTTTCCTAAAGCCTATTAAGTTACAAATATATCCGGCTCGTTTGCTGAGCAGAAACGCCGGCTGCTGCTGTGCTAAGGAGGGGACGAGCACGGGAGCAGCACCGGGGTGACACGGAGCCGAATGTCCCACGTCCCCGTGTCCAGGCACGCCTGGATGGGACCAGACCATGCTTGCACCAGGTTTTGCAGCAGCAAAACAGCAGCGGATGTTACTGGTTTGCTCAGGAAAGGAGATGATTTCATGCATTCAATCCACCATGTAATAATGCAAAAAAAAAAAAAAAAAAGCCAAAGGCCAAAACTCCCGCAGCTCCTCCTTCCTGACCACAGACCAAGAGTAAAAATACCACCTTGTGTAAAACCTCCACTTTGAGCCTCAGACAAAAAGTGTCAGCACAGGCAGCACATCCGAAGAGGCAGCCACGGTGGCTTTCATGGTGATGGAGGGGGCTGCGGCGTCTCCTAAGTGACACCCCACACCAGGGGCTTAAGGAAATTCCAGAGGGGTTTGGCAGGACCTCAGTGACGCCAACTCCACCTCCGCACGCTGCCGACATCGAACCCCCTTTGCTGCAGGGCTCATCCTGCTGCAGTTGCTCCTTCCCGTGCAGGACTTTCTACGCGAGCAGCGTTTTGGGATCTCGCCCCACGCACGGCGACGGGGGGCTGCGTGTTGCTGCTGCCGGACCCACCTGCCCCCAGCTCCCACGCTCGGGGTGTGGGTGACGGGGATCCCGCTGGGGTGGGAGCAGGAAGGGCAGCCCCCCCGGCATTCCGAGGAGGAGGGGGAGGACACATTCCTCCTGTCGGGACTGCCAGCGACGTGCCAAACCTCCCATGGCGCAGCTGTCCCTGCACGGGATACCTTCCCCCTTGCAAAGCCACAGCTCGAAGCACGCACGCAGCGACGGACAGGGTGGCTTTGAACGCTCCTTAGGAGAACAAGGCTCTGCCGACGCAACGCAGCCCTTCGGGGCCGAGCGTCTGCGCCTGGCAAGGGCTACGCAGACACTTTGGGATTGCTCCGTTGTCTCTGAACGTGATGGGATGCAGCTGGAGACTCCGGCACGCAGGAGTCCGCCGTGCTCCAGCTTCTGCAAGAGTTTCTTGGCCATGCAAAGGGGGAGGCGGGTGCCCCGACGCTGCTGCATCCCCCACGTGCCGTTGGGGACCACTGCGGGGAGCAGCGATGCCTGGCTGGGGGGATGGAGGAGAGGAGGCTTCACGCCGTCCGACCATCACACGTGCCATGGGGACAGAAACGTCAGCTGAGCCCCACCAGCTGGAGAGGAGCCCTGCTGACATATCTATCTCATATAAAAGGAAAGGTTAGAGGAGTGTGGGGGGAAAAATAAAACCTTCATGACAGTGCACATTTGACCTTGATATTTTCACTGTCGCGGCCAGGGATTAAACCGTGCTATCGAGTTCCTCCGCCTGGGCGAGCTCCAGCGTCTTGAGCTGCACGAAGGTGTAGGATGTCTGCGCAGATGTCGGCAGCGATGAGGAGAAAAGCCTCTCCAGAGCAGGATCCCGGCAAAACTGGGAATTATATCCAAGAAACTCCCTCCCGCGCAGGCTTTTTTGCTGGCGGACTCCTCGCTGCCTCCTGCCGTGGCCCTGCGGCTGCTGAGGTTGGACCCGCAGCTGATGTGCTGTGGCCGTTGCAAAAGGAGCAGACCCGGGCTGCTCCGACTGCAAAGGCGGCTCAGGCTCAGCTTCTGTGGAGCTTTGGCATTGGGGGTGACGGTGTCATCTCCCGCAGTTTCACAGTGAGCCAAAAACGTGCTGGACGTGCAGCTTTCCCGTCCCATAACGCTCCCGTTCCTGCACCTTCCTCCAGCCTCCCCTTCGCGTCCCCCCACAGTAGGAGAGCTGCGGCAAAGCCCCCCTGCACCGGACCTTCTGTGCCCCGCAAGAGTGATTCCAGAAGTTGAAACAACAACAACAACAAAATACGTTTTACATATTTTGAAATTCTGAGATCCAAGCCTGCTTTCCCCTCCACAGGCCTTCTTTTGGGAAAACAAGTAAGACCCAAATGATGTACTGTAAATCACAGAGTTATTTTGGTAGAAGAGACCCTCAAGATCACCAAGTCGAACTAATAACCTAATGCTGGCACTAAACCATGTCCTTAAAAAAAAAAAAAAAAAAAATCGTTATCAGCTGGTTCTCTGATCTTTAGTTGCAAGGGGCCAGCAGGTGGGATGATGCAGAAACGGTCCCCGCGCTTCCTACCCAGCCGAGACCTGCTGCTTCGCTGGGCTGGGCCTGGAAGATTTGGGGATGCTTCAAATCAAACCCAAATCAAGGTGAGGAAAGGGTCGTTCCAGCCTGGCCACCTCGGAGAGCCTGGCCCCAGTCCCCGACCCATCTGCGTGCAGAGCTTCTGCTGCTGATTGCTCATTAATGACAGTTAATTACGATTTCTGCAGGTTGGAGCCATACCTGTACTTAGGCATACGCTGACGTTTCTCCTCACACACCCGGTGCAGTACAACTAACACAAACTCATCAATAAAACACACAACGAACCCCTGAGATCGTCACGGACGAACTCGCAGACGCCGAGGCACGAGCCTTCTGCTCCTCCCTTCCCGCCAAAAGCCCCTTTTGAAGCCAAATTTGACATTTACAACTGGAAGCAACCGCTAAGAGCCGGGGCAAAGCCGGCGGCTGCGGCGGGAGCAGGCGCTGCTAAGGCCCGGGTTGTCAGAGGCTTATCCGAGGCTCAGCGCCCACCCCGCACAATCGCCCTCCGTGTCATTCCTCGTTTCACGCCTGTCGCTTCCTTCCCAACCCCTTATTTTACTGCGAGAGATGGGAAATGAAAGAAAACCAGCGGCTTTCCATAACGAGCTGCTGGGCTGCTAAAGCGAGGATGCTCCATTTAAAACCATTGCGCTCAGAATACTTTCCTTTTTGCTCCGTTTCATAAAATGGAAGTTTTCTCCTCTTGTAAATTCATTTAAAAATAGACCCACTACCCATTAATGCAACAAGGCTCAAAATGAGATTCTTTTACGTGTTGCCTTATAAGTCCGTATTTTCAAGAAGTTTCTAGCTCAGCAGTGAACACACATACTCTTGACTGGATTTTTCTGCCTTTCCCCCAACTGTTCCATTAACCACTTTTCAGCTGTATAGGAACCAAAAATAAGGTCCTGCTGCTTCCTCCAGCTCCCAGGGCTCCCCACCATGCCCTGGTGCACCCCAGTAACCACCGTCCTTTTCAACACTCGTTTCAGCATCCACATCCACATCAACACAGAGGGACCCCTGCACTACTGACTGACACGGTAAATAATACGTAAAAGCACCAAAGGAGACATTCCTGCCTGCTGAGTACCTGATTTCTTTGAAAAAGCAAAAATATGTACAATAAACACAGCTATCGAGCGATGTCTCCGATCTGGCTGAGGAGAGGCTGTGCTGGCTTTGGCTTCGCGTCTAACACAAAGTGACATTGTAAATGTATTTTTCAACATCGAATATGTTCCATGTCTTCTAATGGGGACAGAGTGGGTCGGTCTGGCCTCGTTTCAGTCCTATTCAAACTTGACTGCGACTAGGTTTGAACTCGGAGGGTTTGGGAAAAGTGGAGCAGGGTGAAAGACAAGGGAGAGGATGAAAGAATAAGAGGAGGAAAGGAAAAACTGTGCGAAAGCACCGTGGTTGTTCAATGAAAAGAGTTTGCCTGGGGCCTGATAGACACCGATTAGGAAAAGCACCACGGAAAAGCAAAGAGAGCTCGCACCTACCCAGAGCCCCTGGGCTCATCTCCAGGGGTAAATATCATGTTTCTAGGAGGTATCACCCACATCTCAATGGCCAAAGTCCGTTCACTGCCCTCTACCAACTTCCCCCTTTTATTTTGGCTTCCCAAGAGCGAGTTACCCCCGACAGAAACCGCGATCAGTGGGAAGCTCCAAAACCAAAGCCACAAACAGCACCGCGCGTTCCGGCGTGCGGACACCTGTCCCATCATAACCAAAATACCCCGTAAATCATCAGCACCGGTGACGCAACCCCAGCGCACGTATCCCACGAGGGATGGGACCCACCATGGCACGAACTGGCTCCTGGCCCCGAACCCAAGGGTTCCCTCCCGCCAGCACAACCCTCCCACCTTCCACAAAGTCAAGACTTTTGTGGGACACGCACGAGATGATGAGTCGATAGAATTTGATTATAAGATTAACATTGAAGAATGTGCTCGTTAACCCTGCCGCTCACAATGACGGGATGTGTTGCCAACTTTCTGACAAAGCCACGCAAGAATTAATTTAGTGACTAACTACATGGAGAATTGCATTACTCCGGGATGCTCCCTGTATCCCAATGTGTAAACACCCCTAAGAGCACAAGAATTTTCCTTCTGAAAAAAAGGGGTATAAGCTGGGCCACGGTTGTGCTACTTGCTTATGAAGATGTTTTCTTGTTGCTGCTTTTCCTTTTCAAAACCAGTCATTAGACAACTCCTGAGACCTGGGGCTTAGCTAGAACTTAACTTGGGGTTAAATTCCAGGATGGTTTTAAGAAAATACTTATTTTCAGTGCCTGCTCCTGGCTGAACGTTATATCGTGTATCTGGGTATTACGAAGCAGCCAACGCGCTCCATCCTGGAGTCGGCTGCACTTCAGCCACAAGCACCTCTGAAGGTTTTGGGAAGGGATTTGGGGTTTCTGGAGGACAGGACTGCTACATGTGGAACCAAGGGACCCAGCTGGGGCTTCTCCCGTGCTGCAGATCACACTAGATGCAAAGTCCACACCGGTGATGGATATAAGCCCGACTTAAAGCAGGCGGCTTTGTTTTGCTGCCACAGGAAACAGTAAAGATCAGAATAGATTGCTCACGTCAGAGTCACCTTTTAAGATGCCAATTTGCTTTTTCTTGTCTGTATTTTTAATTCTCGGGTACTGCAGCAAGTCAATAGTTCAAGGCTGCAAAGTAAGTTGCTTCAAGTCAAATATTCAATTGTTATTAGACAACTTTGCCTCTGTTCGGCTGCTGTGTGTAGGTGGGTTGCCAGGTTATGCACTGCACATAATGCCTGAAATTACATTTCACAAGGCGGAGAAAAATCCACCGTAGATAGCCAGGAACCGGATTAATGGGTTTGGGTAGGATATTACCAACCTATGAGGACAGAATGAGGAAAAGCACTTGTTTTGACATTCTCTTCCAGCTTTTCATCTTCTTAGGACATGAGCAGCTATAAGGACATAAGAGCTATAAACACCATCCCACCCAATATCGTATCCTGTTCTAGTTGTCATAAATCTGTCTGGTACCAGCCCATCACACGGGCCCTCACATAACCCAGGAGATAATCTCATTTGCATTGGGAAGCTTCACATGGTCCCATCGATCTCCACTAATTAACGCTGTAGCTCACACTGGCCACCCTCCCGGCCTCTCCCTCGCGCTCAAACTGCAACGATTTAAGGAGTTTCTGCTCATTTCCTCTAGAAACAGAGAGTTTTGAACAGAACGCCTTTTAGATGCAAGATTTAAACACACTCTGAGAGCTGTGAAACGTGATGTGGATGGAGCAACTTGGGGATTTTGCCTCCACCCATAGAAAGACATGGCAGATGCCACCAGATTTGGGCACCTCCGCTGGGTTTTTTTGGTCAACTGCTCTTATCCGGCTGAAGATAAGAAGTCTTGACCATGCGAAGGATGGTCCTGAACAAGGACACACTAATGTTCATGCCACAAAACTAGTCTTGCTTTTGCCATCTGCCCCTTGGTCCTTGGTGACGATGTTCTTAGTAAGGCAAGACGGTCTAAAATATCTGCACCAAAATGGGGGGCTTGCATGTGTTGAGGTTATTCACTGTAGCACATTTTAATAAAATCAGCAAAACGGAAATTACTGTTGCTGATAGTGCCTTGGCACTGAAGAGGGTGAAGAGGAAATAAGAATCAGTTCAGGAGCCTGTCCTAGGAAATTATAACATACAAAATTGCTGGCGGTAAGCAAAATCCAGGCAGAAATTCATCGTCAGGTGAAACTGGAGCAATCTGTAAAACCAAAACAGCCACAGGCTTCCCCAAACCCAAACAAAAAATTCCTGAATATAGGCACGGTATAATTTCCATTAATTCAACTGACTACGGGACAGCCACTGTCCAACCAGCTTTGCTATCCGGTCCACAGGCAACGAAAACAAGGAAGCTAAAAATTCTGTGACCAGGATGGATACTGGAGAGGAACGAACCTCCAGAGACCTCCATCCTCCCTGCACAGCAACACCAATAACATATAATGATTATTTAATCTGCCTTCACAGCCCCTGGCCCTGCTCACCCTCAGCACCACCCCAGAAGCACCGGGCTCTGCAAACACGTGGCAGGATTGAGCTGTTGAGTTTCAAGAGCCTTAAAGGTCATTTAAAATTGCTCCAAGTTAAAAAGCATCGTCTAAAAGCGGCAGGCGCTGGAGCTCCTGGCAACAAAGGGGCTGCTGCTGGGTCCTCCCCAGCTCTCCCCTAAATCCGCAAGAAGGGACACAACTTCCCAACGCAGCGGAGGAAAACGGGGAGACAAATGGGGGTGTTCCCAGCCGGATGCAAAGCGACGTGTGAGCCGGGGCACTTTGCCAGCATCTCTGCTCTTTTTATGAAGAGTTTTTATGGTACTGCAAGTGTCCAACTCACCCTTTGCTCCCAGGAGTGTGATTTCTTTGAAACAGGAGAGAATCCGAATCTTATGCAAGTCAGCCTGTGTCTTGCTGCCGGCTGCAGTCCCTCCTGAGCTGCGCCCAGAAGATGCTTTTCATTGCCCAGTTCCTAACTGGTGTTAACGACGTATCTCCTGTTGAAGCTCAAGACAAGAGCAGCATCTTGCCAGGTGGGTGAGCACTTTCCCTCATGCTCAAGTCATGTTTCACCCCACTTTACTGCACTTATTTAGGCATTTATTTTTTCTAACGCACGCTACGCTTTACATTTTACAGCGCCAGATATTGTAAAAATAGTTTACTTCAGTTGAAAACACAGTCCGACTAAAATAAACAGACAAAAGGAATATCTCATTATTTACTGGTAGCTAGAGAAGGTCCATTCACTTTGCGAAGCAGCTGGCTGAAGGAAAGTACTTATTAAAAAAAAAAAAAAAATCACCATTTATCCAATCTTTGCAGCTATCATTTTTTTTCCCAGCCACACAAGTCTGATTTATTTTTTTTTTTCATTTCTTTACAGTACGTCCCCCCATCCCACGTCCTCCTAAATTGCTTGGTGACTACGCACAGAAAGAGAGAAGGGAGGAGAAAAAAAAAAAAAAATAGGAACAGCTGCTCTCCAGAGAAATCCTGACACAGTTCACATAAAGAATTTCATTTTTGTCAGGCAACCCAGCTCAATAAACAACAAATTCATCTGGCTCGCCTCTGCTGCCTGGCAATATTTGCACTAAGTCGCTGCATTTTCCCCTCCTCCTTACTCCTGCAAGTCATAAAGGTGGCAGCTCTTAGCTCCACTCACAGGGAGAGCTGCCAACTAAATAAAATACTGCCATTAAAATTGTATATATATATATATATTTGGCCCAAGGATCCTTGTTTTCCTACGTGCCACTGGTTAAAGGTTCCTCCACCCAAAGCCCATGTCCAGGCATCAGCGTCCAACCTGCTCGAATCAACGGACCTGCTCAGTGGATTTTCATTTTCCACAGTAACCCACCTCTTTCTCTATGCGCTCTTAGTGCATAGTCACTCAATGGGTAAACCCAAAGCCTCATGAAAAAAACAACCAAAAAAATTCCATTAACTCCTACGGTTTGACATCAGACTGTACTTTTTCAAGAGAGCCTGATCTTATAACAATGATATAACAGGAGAATAAATGAGCTGCTCTGGACCACAGAGACCCAGAGGTGAAGATGTTGTACTGGAGCTTGGGAGCTCCCAGTCCCATCCCCGAATCCCAGGGAGCTGGGAACCCGTAGCATCAGGTGTTTTAATATATTCTCTGCTCACATGTCGAGTGGACTGTGGCAAAAGCAGTTTGGGTTTAACATTTATTAAGGCAGAGAAGAAAAACAAAAACCTTAAAGAAATATTTTTAAAAATCCGTTATGAATGGGAAATTTCAAAGCGGGCTGGCTGCAAGAAAAGCCAAAATCAAGAGATGGGATTTTTTTTTCCACTAGCCCTTATTAGGTAAAAGGGCTATTTATAACTATTTCCAAGTGCCTCCCTGCTCCTCCCCATCCAAACCCAAAGCCTCTGGTGTGACACTCTCTGCTGTCAGGACGTGAACTCAGATGTCACAAATGCAAGATTATGGCATCACCGGCTAAGTTCAAGTCTAAGAAAAAGCCTGTCTCCACAATTCTGGGCCAGTCTTATCTATTACATTAATTAACACCCAACAGCAAGAAGACAAGGGAACAGAACCAATGTTATTGGATTCTTTTCCTCATTTTTTGTGCATTGTGGGCTGAAGAACCCCAGCTACTGCACATGAGGAAAAAAAACCAGCGCTG
The DNA here is from genome assembly GCF_036013445.1 of Caloenas nicobarica. NCBI lineage: Eukaryota > Metazoa > Chordata > Aves > Columbiformes > Columbidae > Caloenas > Caloenas nicobarica. The sequence goes on along the minus strand of NC_088258.1, from coordinate 2,358,228 downwards.
TCGTTAGCCCCGACAAGCTCCACAATTCACATAGAGGGGACCTACTTTTTGGTTTGTTTTCCCTCTTTCTGTGCTGACAAACCTGAAATACCCACAGCCTCATCCCCCTGCAAACCACCAAGGAGAAAAACCAGCAGCATTGAATATTACATATCAACAGCATCACCCCAGCTTTATTTATCCAAAGATGCTGCAGGTGGGACCCATGAGAGCGGATGGGAGAAGAGAGGGTCCCCCAGCCCCGGGAGGTGACGTTCAGGCATTTTCCAGCCTCATAATTCACACGCACACAAACCAATATATACCTGGACATATCCCCCCATCACACCCCCAAAAATCAGCGTGGGATTATTTGGGAAAAACAAAAGTGTGTGGTGGTAATGTGGATGCACGCACGACTGGAAAAACTTTGCCCTGCCCTGTGCGGTTAGTTCGGCATGAATTCTGGCAATAAGGACCTTACCCAAGCCCTTCCAAGTGCTTTAACATGAAATACACTGTCCCCAAGGACACCCCTGCTCCACAAACAACAGACACCAGCAATTCCAACCCCTTTCTTCTCTGTAAGCTTTAAAGTTTTTGTCCCAGTGCCCTGCAAGGCTCGTGCCAGTTAGAGCCACGTTGGCAGCTACGGAGCCAATTTAGTTGCTGCCATCGACTGGTTCCCAGACAAATGAATTCATTCATGATACACATATGCTGTGAACATATAAAATACCCCAGAGTTCTCACAGCGATGCACAAAACCATCAGTGGCTCCAGAGCAGGGCGGAGGTTGCTGCTCTTTTCCAAATGAGAAATTTTTAGGGCTCATCACAGATTTCCCATGGAGTATTTGGATGGTGGGGGTTGCTACATGAAAACGTTCACACGAAGGGCCTGCTTCTCTCCACAGCTCCACCCTCAAAGCACAACCCCCCAAAACGAAATAAAAGGATAAAAAACAGTTTTGATGAAGTCAGGAGATTTTGCAGTAATTAAAAAAAAAAAAATCGGTTTCTACACTTCCTTCGATGGAAGCAAAACCGCCATCCATCTCCAAATACAGTTTCATTGCCTATTTGCATTACGGAACCGTCGGTCCACGGTGAAGCTCTCCGCTGCCTCTCCTTCCAGCAGCTGCACATCTGCTAAATGCGATCCCCAGGCTACCTGAGTCTCAGCAGGAAAATATTTGCATCCACGCTACGCCAACAGAAATGTGATTTTCAGAAACTTTTTTCAGCGATGTCATCACAGAGAGTTCGCACGGATGCAGCCTTCCCTGTTGGACCCCGGTGCACAAGCAGCGGGTACAGGGGATATTCCTCTTTTTCCCCTCCCTGTGTTTCCTTTGCGGTCCCAACCACAGAAATTCAGCGAATTTGGGATGCAGCATGGTCCCGTTGTGAATATAACAGCATGAATGCTAAAATGTAATCTCTGCAGAGGCAGGATGTGGGCTGCATCATATAAAACTAGATACGGATAGTTAGCTTCATTTACGGGAGGTGGGAGCAGAGCTTTGTAAAGCAAAGAAAAAAAAAAAAGAGAAAACCCTTAAAAATAAACACATAATATTTTAGCTCAAATCCCACCAGCTCCTGCATTTCAAATAGACAGAGGTTTCTTCCTTTCAGATTTCTAATAACGTCACAGCTGCTTAAAAGCCAACTTCCAGGCGGGGTTTTTATACGAAACAAGTACTGCTCACTATTCCTAATAATCCCTTAATTTTAGTTTGAGCCTGTTCCCTGCTGCTGCGAGCAGGAGGTTGGAGCTGCACGTTTATGCAGAAGTGCTGGGATGCTGCCACTGTTTAGATTAGAGCCCTACCGGGAGGTTTCTCCTGGAAACACCCCATATATGGATTTCACAAGGAGAACAAAAAGCAAGAAGGGAGCGGGATTTTGGACTCGGCAGCCACGAGCATCCCTGTCATCGCTGCCGGGGTTTGCATTTGATTACCTAACAGTTCAGTACATTAAAATATGCAGAGGTCGTGCCACAAGTTGGATGACATTACCTAAATCTCCTTCTCTTGCCACTTTTACTCTGCCTGATGCAAGGAAATACTGTTCCTTCTGATAAAAACCTGTCGCCCGATTCCCAAACACTGAGTTTGGTCTTAAAAGTCAAGCCTTGGGATGTGCAGTTCCCTGGAATATAAAGTGGTTGGTCACTCTCCTGTTCTCCTGCATTGCTCCGGGTCAGATCTTTGAAAGGAGAACTCAATATTTGCCACTCTGGTTTTTAAAGCAACACTTCCACGTACAAAAAGAAACTGCCCTTTGTAATGTGTCATCCATTTGAAAGGAGCACGAACCAGAGCAGATAAACTCTCCTATTCGCATGGTCTGTGAGTTCGGCCAGCCCAGGGCCAAATCCTGCACCGCAAACCCACAGCAATCTCCACCCCTACGCACTTTGCGAAGCCTCCAGATCGTCGGCTCAACCAGACAACATCTCCCTTACGCCCGACGGTATTTGCTTTGGCAGAACATCATTTAATATCTCTTACCCAACTTGCCCTAAGACCGAGGCCGTTTCACATTCCTGCCAAAAACACACTCAACATTGACTTGACTGATTAGGTCAAACGCTTTCGAGTACTTGGGCTCACGGTGCTTCCTCAGCCTGTAGGAGAGAAGCAAGAAAAGCCCAAACGACGCCAGGCAAGGCCCGTTCTGAGCAGAAATGCAGTGATTTCTCCGAAATAAGACCTCTGTAATCACCGTTCTGAGGCAGCAGAGTAGGAGAAACAAGGATGCATCTGCTCATCCTAAATTACATCAGGGTCAAGCCACCAAAACCCACCCCAGAGCTCCCCTGTCCTTGAACGCAGCCAAATGGTGGCGGGTCCGTGGGCAGCTCTTGCATGGGCAGCTCCTGCTGATGCCTCCTTTGGGTTCCTTGGTTCCTCGGAAAATGAACCAGAGGAGCAGTCCGGAGCCTGCGCAAAGTACGGGGCTTTAAAACACATCACCTCCCTCCGGAGAAGTCACATCACGGTCTGCGTCACTATTAATGGCTTCTGCCTCGGTACAAATAGCATTCTGATAACGAGCTGCTGAAATACCAAAGTTTTCTAAATCTTCCCTTTATCCCTCCTCTCTGCTTTAACTATAAATAGCCCTGGCATTTATAATGGTACAGGCTGTCTTGCTGAAATTTGATTTAAAAGTAAAATTGGCCGGACTCCTTGTTAAATTATCATTGTTATTCATCTTTACAGATGTCCTCCCCTCTAAACACTGTCTAAACTTGAAACTAAGAGCAGAGACGCGGAGTGAAGTCATTAGAAAAGATTTCCTGACAAACCTCAGGCACACGGAAGGGGCTGGAGCATTATTCACCTTCCGAAGGAGAAAGCCCGGACATCTCCACGCTCAGACAGCTTTAAGCAGAGGTATTTGGCATCTAAGAGAAGCTTACCCAGTGCAGAGCTCACTATTAAACTCTTTTTTGGTCTCTACAAGCCATTAATGCCACCTCTTTACTCCCATCATTCCCCACACTTGCAGCTGGGCAGTGCTGCGAATCCACGAAATTACAATTTCCTTGCCAAGTTATTTAACAGTTGCACCAAGCAGCAAAGCCTGGCTGGGTCCGTAGGTGACGCGACTCGATTCTGCAGCAGCTTTTGGGGTCTCCAGCACCCACGGCCGGGTGGGCACCGTACCAGCTGCCAGCGGGACCCCGGGTTGCTCGCAAGAATGTCTACAGAACCTGTTTCAATAATTTTTTTTTATGATGAGGGTGGTGAGAGCCTGGCCCAGGTTCCCAGAGAGGTGGTGGATGCCCCATCCCTGGAGACATCCCAGGCCAGGCTGGACGGGGCTCTGAGCAACCTGAGCTGGTGCAGATGTCCCTGCTCGTGGCAGGGGGGGCACTGGGGGAGCTGGGGAGGGCCCTTCAACCCAAACTATTCCGTGATTCTAAACCCCATCTTCCCCAAACACACAGCCACAAACAAGAGTGCTCATTCATGCATCTTTCTCAGCAAAGAAAAAAAAAAAAATAATAAAAAAAATCCCCCGGATTTCTGGCAGGGTTTATTAGCAGCGGAGTTTATTATTGCTCCTGCTGCTGTGACACCTTGAAGCTCTCCAGACTCCATCCGCGGGCTGGGTAACCTTCACTTCCAGAGGGAAAACCACGGGCTGGTGATGAATGCCAGCGGTGGGGACTGCAGAGCGCGGCTCCGCTCCCTGCGCCGCTGCGTTCGACCTCAGATAAATTACCAACTCCCTCCAGCCTCCCACCTGCCAAGAAAGGACAGCAGGACCCCCCCTCCCCAGGGTGCTGTGAAGATAAATACATTAAAAATTGTCAGATACGGTGTCAGTGGGGATTTATATAAATAGCTCTCGGGCTCTTTTCTGCTCCAAACTTGACCTTAGACGCAGAATAACTGTAGTCGGCGCGTGTTGTTACTGACACAGCGGGAGCCGAATGCATTTATTTTAAAGGACTTTCCGGGCTTTAAATTGCAGCCTCTGTTCCTCACATACATCAAAGGCACCTCTCTTGGTTGGAGGGGGTAAGTGGCACCACTGAAAGTACAAATATGCCCTTTCTTTTTCTATACGTCAGCATTTGCTGTACCTTTCTCTACACATGAACATAAGCACAGGTACGAATCTGCATTCAGACATCCCAACATCCATGCCTCATCTTATATCTGATCAGTAAGAAAAGACTACAGACACCAATTGCCTTGTGCTAACAGTCTCCGCAATTAAAAGGCAGAAATCTCACACCTGTAACCCAGGCTGCAATTATTTTTTTAATACCAATGCGCAAACTTACCCAATTAATTTAAAAGATTAGCTCAAAGAGAGTATCTGCATATTATATACATTTAAATAATTAATGCACACACAGAACACATGTACAAAATGTATGTATATACTTTTTAATATATTAAAATCTCTACCCAGTGAGATGTTTTATTATTTTTAGATATTTTTATAAAAATCTCTGCCGAGACACCTGGCACGTTTCTGTGCATGTTCAAAGGTTCGGGGGGACCGAGCCGCAGCACCAGTTCGGGCGCTTGCAGATATTATCTGGAGCAGCAATCAAAACCAGACGCGGCCCTGAACGACAGCCTTGTGCCCGGCCCATTATCTTCTCAGCACTGAATACTTGTCTGCCACCACATAGCAGAAGACAATAGAAGGAAAGGATCAGATAAAAAGCGGTTTAATTTTATAAGGCACTCGACCAGCCAATTCACGTTTCGGATCAGGTGTTAATTGCTGCTCTAAGTGTCCGGCACGTTGGGTGCCAGCGCAAGCGTTGCAAATGTCACATTATTTTTGTTTAGCGGGTGAAACATGCTCCAGTCCTGTTGGACGAACCCAGTAGAGCTATTCTGTCACCAGACTTGCCCAGAGTGGGGGGAAAAAAAAAATAAATCTGTCTTGAGAAACCATCAAGTGCAAGGGACTAAAATGACACAAAAGACTCCAAGGCAAGATGTTCATAGAGAAATGCACAAAGCTCAGCCCCGCTTCCAAATCAAAAGCAAGCGGGTTTAAATGCCTCCCGTTCCTATTCCTGAGCCTATTTGCCTCCTTCCCACTGTTTATTTTGGGCACGGCACAGCAAGGCTGGTCAGAGCTTCAGCAACAGGCACGGACCACTGAAAGATGTGCTGGAGAAACCTCTTGGACACCATCCAGCCCAATGCACACAGCAGTTGGCCAACCCCAAATGCAAACCGTGAACAAGGATTCAGCTAGTTCTGTATCACAGGGATGGAACAGAGAAAGAACAAAGTCCTGGTTTTTTTGATCTTTCACATCAAATAAATACCTTGTTCTCCAGATACTTCATACAATCTAAGCCCCGTCCCACCAGAAATAGCGTGGTGACCCGGTTCCTCCCAGAGCTCGCGGATATAAATCAGGTTACATCATTCCACGGGGGTTTTAGAGGAGAAAGGAGGACCCCATAAAAAGCTTCTCAGAGCAAAGATCTGGGTTGAAGAGAAGGTAACTTAGGTCACACAGATCAGTTAAATCACCCACGTCGAATCTTGGCAGCAAGGAGAGAACCAACCCCAACCCCGGCTGCAGGAGGGAGCGAGGGCGAACAAAGGAATTGCACCACCAAACCTCCGGAGCATTCAAAGATTTGTCTCCAGCCGAGTGGAAACACTCAGGAACTGGCCTAGATAGACCCATCTATGGTCACTGCAACATGTAGAAGTTGTTTTGGGTCCCTTTGCCTGGCACACGACCCGTTCTGGAGGAGGAAGGACATCCCGAGCATCCCCATCCCTTAAACCACAGCGGCTCATGCTTTTAGGTCTGAAATATGTACGAGCAGCCCCCAGGTATCAGCCAAAATAGCCTCCATAGCCATGATACAGAAGAAAACACAATTTCTATGTCAATTATGCAACTTTTGGTCCAGAAGTATGGACAGAAAACAGAATTTTTAGACCTACAGAGCAGGTGATCCCAAGACCTGCAGCAGGTGCCCAATACCATCTTGCAAGAAGAAAGCAGGAGATAAATACTCTGACCTCCTCCACTTGGACCATTCCTTGTTCTTCACTATTCTTAGGCAAAAATCCTCAAATGCATACGAAAGCAGAGAATATGGAATTTTATGCTCAATTCCTAAATTATTACTAAAAAAAAAAAAAAAAAAGGAACTCTCCCAGCCTAAAACTGCTGTCAGAAGAGCACTCCTAGCCAGCGCAGCAACAAAGCAATATTAAAAACCAAATTACTGCTCTGTTTTGCTGCGGAGGGGTTTTCCCACGTCTCAGAAAAGCCGGGTGGATTTTCAGAGGCGACGCTTCGTCAGCCGGGAGGGACCGCGGGGATCGCTCTGCTCACCGCTGCACGGAGCCGCACAGCTCACCGCATTACTTTTAATTAAAAAAGGGAAACTGGGATTTACCCGCCTACTGTACCACCGGATCAAATCAGGATTTTGAGCTAAAGAAGGTTAAAAAAAAAAAAAAAAAAAAAAATCATTTCAGCCAGACACAGTCTGTTACAGCATTTGGCAGAATAAGAAAAATCAGAGAAGAAAGCAGCATTTGAGGTTTTCTTGCTTATCCAAGGTCACCACAAACCCATTCTCTGCTGAGTATTTCTTACCCATCAGAAACACACAATTGGATGCAATCGGGTTGGTGCGTTTGGCAAAGCCATCATCCCCCCGATCCCACCTTGTCTCACGACCTGTCTATAACTCAAACTGGTTCAAAATGTTTCTAGAAATCAGCTTTTCCCTCATCTCTTTGCTGGACTATGGGACGCTCATGCTGCGTTCCTCTCAATATCTCCTCTGAGCAGTTTCTCCTCCACTAATCTCATTTACATCCTCCGTTGTCACTGTATTTTCTCTTAAAAGTTCAGCGCCGATTCCCTCATGACACTGTGCCTCAATCTCAGTCGCTCACTGAGGCTCCCTAGATGAGTTTCAATTTTTCCATTAAAAGCTGTGTTTTCATGAGCGCAAAATTCAATTAATTAATAAGAAAAAGGAGATCAGGGAACACACTGGATCTGCTCCTGATCACCAGCATCAGCTGGGCAGAAAGGAGAAGGGTGACCCAGCGCAACCGAGACAGAATTTCGTCTGTTGTTTCTCTCACGCCCACGCAGCTACTTTTAATTATCTCCACAAAGCTTTAAAATAAGTCATTTGTGCGGCCACCGCATACAGGCCAAGCTGATCCGTTTATTCCAACATAAATCTTTCATGCTGGCTACACAGGAGAGCGTATCTTGCAATAATAAAAATTCATGAACCAAAAAAAAAAAAAAAACCAACCCAAAAAAACAACACACCACCCTAAACCAAACCAAAACACTACACCACACAGATCTGTCAATTAAATCAATGCAGTGAATAAAAAACAAAAGCCTTCTGAGACTCAAAATGAACAGCTATGGAGGGCTGGAGGCTACCCAGGGCATTTTGAGCTGGTACCTACGTGTAGGTGCGGAGCAGAACAGCATCAAGTGATATTAACCGCTGTTAATTTATTGATGGGAATCAATGATGTGGCACCAGATGATACATCACTGTCTGGCTCACACGCCACCGCCGCACCGCAAATGGAGAGAGGCACCCGCCGACCATCGGGGCACGCTGGAAATATTGTGCCTGCTAATGGCAGCAGCTGCATTCCTCCCTTTTGTTTTTTCTTCTTTTTTTTTTTCTTTTTTGCCTCCATTCAGGAGGTAAAAGCAGCCTTTTCCATGACGCAGCATGTCCCGTGCGAGCCTGGCCAGTTCACTTGCTCCCAAATTAGCAGGAGAAGGAAATCTGAATCCTTTGCAGCCCAATAAGTTTATGGAAGAGTTGATACAGGACGGGAGGGAACTGTGGTGGGTGCTGAGCCAGGAAGCTACAGCGAAGCCTCTGGGTTTTTTAAAGGATTTGTAATTTTTGATCCTTGGTAAGGAAGCTGGGAGAAGGATGGGGGGTAGGCGGGGGGGGGGCGGCTTCCAGATTTTTAATAAATAAATAAATAAATAAAGTCATGGGGAAAGGACAAATCTAATAAAACTATTCAGCATATGTTCATTTTGTATTTACAGATTGCTTTTTGAGCCACTCTTATTTTTAATTCAGAATCAGGCAACTCTGGGAAAAAAGCTTTTAAAAAAAAAAAAAAACCCCACCATACTGAATGCAATCACCCTGAGGAAAAAAGAAAAGGGATTAGAGCCTAGAAGCACATGGATATGGATTATTTCAGACTTTTGCAAATGGAAAATAAATCATCCTATTACCTTAGAGCAAGATTAATGCAACGAGGCTCCCAAATGCCCAGCAGGTCCAACCAGGGAGAGGAGGAGGGTGCAGGTACCTGGGGCCATGGTCCCTACGTGGATCCCTCCTGCAAACCCAGGAGCATCCTTGGGATAGGATGGATCAAGTCTCAAAACACCCCAGGCAAAGCCAAGCCCACGGAATAGCGCAATATGCCATTGAGAAAGTTTTAATATAACTTTTTTTTATACATTAAAAAAAAAAAATCTGTTTATTTTCCTAATTAAATGCAAAAATCGAACAATGAGTAATTAGCATGTGGAACAGCAAAGCTGCAATTTAGGTGTCTCAAAGGGGAGAGCGTAACAAGTGGCAGTTCCACCCCAGCACCGTGTGTCTCAGCATACATTTCTTTTCCCTTTTGCTTTGATCTCGCTCCTTGGGAGAATATAATCTACAAAACTGGAACAACTGACAGCAGCAAAAAGAAACGAAGCGGAGATCAGCTGCTCTGTTTAACATCTCCCCCTCCCAGCCTCCCCTCGAACCCCCTTCCCTGCCCCCCGAGACCGAGTTAAACAGACAAAACCCAAACTGGGGATCAAAAGGTCTGTTTGTTTCTGGCAGCCGACGCTGCCCCAACTGCAGCGAGATGTTTTACAAAGTAGATGTTGAGCGATAAATAATGAATCAGAGACGGGGCTGGAGTAAATAGATTTATACCCTCAGCACCAACAAGCTCTGCAAGACACAGCATTGGAGAAGGCTGGAGCACTCGATAATTAGCATTTACAGCGCAAACATGGCAGGAAACCCCAAACTGGTTAATCCTTTCATAATCCACCTTAATCAAGTGGGAACCTTTGCCTCTTTCTACTGGCTGGGCCATACGAGACGTTCCTGACCGCTCCATGCTAGGAAACCTCATTTCTTAATTGCAGCAAAGTCTTAAACCCGGGGGTGTCCCCCAACATCCCGAGAGGAGGGTTATTTCACCCCAATTTCACTGCAGAGATGGCTGAAAACAGCAAAGATGGGGCTCAAAACAGCAAAGATGGGGCTCAAAACAGCAAAGATGGGGCTCAAAACAGCAAAGATGGGGCTCAAAACAGCAAAGATGGGGCTCAAAACAGCAAAGATGGGGCTCAAAACAGCAAAGATGGGGCTGAAAGCCCCCAAACTGGCATGATGGGCAAGGGAAGCATCAGCTCTTTGCCTAAACTCAATGTTAAGACACCAAGTAAGGCGGTGCCAGGAGGGGACGCAAACTGAACTATCTCACACAGCGAAGAGCTGTCGATGACCCTCCTGGAGAGCACCTCACCACCAAACCACCACGGAGCTCGGGGCTTCTTCACCCTCGAGCATCTCCATCGTCATCGTCCCCTTTGCTCACTGGGGTCCACGGTGAACCCCCAAGGTGCCAGGGTGGGGTCACGAAGCCCAAGAGGGTTTGGTGACAGCAGACACAGGCGTCCTCCTCCATCACCTCCAAGCACAGGCTGCTGGCTTTCCTCGAGCAGGGCTTCCCTGTCCCCCTGCACACGCCAAACAGAACAGGCCCTTCGCCTCCATCACAGCCTTTCTGGCCAAAAATAAAGCTCCCAAGCACCGCACGTGCCATTACGGACCAATCGATGCCATTGATTAAGTTATGAGGGAAGCCAGCAGGACAAAGAGGCAGCAGGAACTGCTAATCTCATTTTGAGGGCAGCTATAAAACATTACGGCCTTGTTTTCATTGCTTCTGAGCATGCCGATGGCTTCCTCTCCCTTCTGTTAGCCAACCCTGTGCAATCAAATTCACTAATGGCTTGCCGTCAAAAATTAGAGGGGAGATTTTTCTCCCGTGGCTCTGGGAGATGTCCCTTAAGGACACGGAGGCCAGGGAAAAAAGCAACCGGTGAACTGGGAAAACCGCCATGAGTCAGGACAACCCGTGCTTAGAGACTTCGAAGGTCAACAGTTGGCTTCAGGGTGAAAGACCCTGGTAGGTCAAGAGCGTATAAAGGAGTTAAGTGGAAGAGTTAAGCCAAAAAAATAATGATTTAAAAAAAAAAAAGCTGGTGTCACAAGCAGGTTCCTGCTTTCACGTTGTTCTTCCAGAGTTGGAATTGTCACCCCATTCGACATCGAGCCTGTGACTGGGGTGGCGGAAGCTCCTGCCTTAGTTATTTGGCTTATTGATCTGCTGTCCCTGGAAGGCAGAGGACGGGGAAGCCGCCATCCTTCCGAAACCCCTGCGACAATTCGGGAGGGCAGAGCCGCCTCCAGCCGCACCCGCACGGGACCTGCAGGGACGTCAAAAGATCCCAGCCAATTAGCATAATTTTCTTGGAATAACCTTTTTTGAGACTTTTTCAGCGTAGCTTCTAAAGCCAGGTGTCTGTCTAGAAATCGGCTTGCTTTCCTTTTTCCAAAGCCTCCAGGCCACACAGTCCTATTCACCCACAAGTGCCCGCAGGCCAGGCTGAGCCAGAAAGCTAAAGATGAAAGGGAACATTTTAACAACTTACACATCTCGAGGCTGGGAGGTTTTTGTGGGGTTACCTTGCGGGGAATGCAAGAGGTTGAGTTTTTTAGGTTACCACTTTAAAGCCGGTTTCACAATTTTGGTCCCGAAAGAAATACATGAAACATTTACGAGGCTCTCAAAATGGGAAAGTTTTAAAATTCGGCGTAATACTTAGCAATTTTACATCTTCTTTTTCTACTGATTGTAATAAAAGCAGATGGCTCGACCAGCCTTGGTCCCCACCACGGTCAGTGGCTGGTCCCTGGGCCTGGGCCTCCTGCTCCAACATCTGGGTTGCCCCCAAAAGCCAAACAAACGGCCACACTCATTAGTTTAGCTGAGGTGAAGGTCTGCGTGAAATTAATAGCTCATGAAAATATTTCTATTAACATTTGGTTTTACGGTTTCTCTCATTCAACAACAAATGCTGGGTCTGTAACACACGAGGATGCGCGGCTAATTCAAACGGCGGTCGCGCAGAAATTTGTTAAAGGATTTCCTCGTTGGTTTTGTTTGATTAGGGAAAGTACAACACAAAAATCAATTTATGAAGTCCATTAACAGGCTTGCCCCCATCGAGGAACAAAAAACTCCACATCCTTCATCTCACCCGTTCAGCACTATTAAATTTGAAATGAAAGACTGAAACACCCTCAGAATTTAAATGTTCTCTGAAATACATGCAAAGTCTCTTTTTAATTATATTTTCTGCATTTTGGAGACAGGCTTTGCGTTCCAGCTCATTCATATGTTTTGACAGAAGCTGAAGTGAAAAACTTGTAAAATCTGGATCACGCCAATCAAACTCATCCCTAGTAACGCCATCGACCCACAAACTGAATTGGGCTTGTCTGTAGGACGTTCTCTCTTCCAGGATAAGAAACTGAAAATCCCCATTGATTAGGGACCAAATCTCCACGTGGGAGCTCCAAGTTCCTTTAGACTCTTACGGAGAGTCCAAAATCCAGTAGGTGATTTCACCAAGATCATGTGGCAAATCTGGGCAAAGGCAGGATTCAAAATTCAAGTCTTTTGACACACACTGGTCCATTATTACCAGCACTGAGCCCTGGGAGATTTTTTGTAATCCATCTCCTTTTATCCTCCACCAGTTTTTGCAGGTCAGAGTAAATTGTTATCAGCTCAGGGCTCCATTTCAAATTTGATTAAAAAAAAAAAAGACAAAAAGCTCTACTGCAAAACAAGGTTGAAAGAAATTTTAAAACCTAAAGTAGGCGCAAAAAAAGAAGAAACCATACGGCTCCATTCTGAGATGTCTGAATTGAAAATCTGATTATCTTCTGCTTTCCCTCATGCAAACAACTCGAAAACACCAAGCCCAACTCAGCCTCCTCCAGCACTGCCCATCCTGCACCTTTGTTTTAAACATTTCTACCCATTTCACCCTCACAGCTCCACCAGCAATAAAAGCAAATATGAATTTCAGTTGAATTTTGAGTCAATGGTGGTTGCTTAAATACAATCATATTGCATCATTATTAAAGACGACGCGATGATCATAATTACTTCAAATTAGGAAAGAAAGGAGTGAAAAGTCCACCAGTTCCATCGAGTGTTTCTCCATGGCCTGATGCAAAGCAGTATAATCCAGGCAGAGGGGCAATACATCATCTGGTAGGAGAGCATTTGGGCTTCCCAAATACCTCACAAAAAAAGGAAATGGGATCACAACCCATTCTCGATTCCCAATCTCATGTAAAAGCAATAAAAATCAAACATCTGGGCTGGTTGCGCGCTGGGATTTGTGTGACATTGTGTAACATGGGAACAGCACCAAAACTAATCAACAAAATTATCTCCCTGTAAATCACCGCAGTCCAGCTACAATTCTTTGATGTATTCTGTAGCTTTTTTCCATTTTCCCCTGTTGTCTCTGTTGAATAAAAAAAAAAAAAATCTTCATAATCCAAAGCCGCAGTTACACCAGCAGGGACAGAAAACCTCCATGTTGAGAGAGACCTACCTGCACCTCCCTGCACCACACTGTTGCATTTTTATATGTAAATAACACACTTGGAACATTTCCTTCCAAAATTGCATGTGCATGCAATTCACGTAAAAAAAAAAAAAAAAATAGCATTGACATCGCACCCCATGAATAGTAATGGACCATCTCCCAACATCTGCAGCAAGGAAGGGATTTTTCTGGCACGGCTCCTTTTGCTCGGCAGGGAAGGGGTGACAGCCCGGGGAGAGCTGGGACTTGACCTTGAGTGGGGTTAAATCACAGTTAATGCTTGAGGGGTTGCAGTCTGCCATCCCAAAGTCAAGAGGAATTCGGGAGGTACAAAAGCCCTGGCATTGCGCTAGACACTAGGACACTTCATCTCCTCATGAGTGCAAAGTGAAATCTCCATAACTGTGGATTAAATATGGGGGTTTTTTTCATTATAAAGGTGTTTTCCCCATGCACGTTGCCTGAATCCCTGCAGAACTCACCCTGGCAGCCCCTGAACCTGTGGCCCAGCGCCATCATTCTTCCTCTGCTGCCTTAAATCAACCCGTCAACCTGTCACCTGCAAAACACTCGGAGCTCCACCGGCTGCATCCCACGAGCGGAGTGATGGATAAGACTCTGCCGCAAAACACTGAGCAAACCTGCGGCGCTCACCCAAGGGTTGCCATAGACAGGACCGAATGAGTCTTTTCAGGATTTCACCCGGTTTAGGATGGCTGCACTGAAGACTTCAGATTTTTTTTTAATATTTTGCCAAGACTCCTTTCCCAGCCCCAGCAACCGACCTGCTCCCACAGCACGTGGGTGGACACAAATAATTCTTCCAGGGAGCTCGAGCGAGAGCTGCGGGTGGGATCCGGCTGCTGCAAGATGATTAGTTTGGCTTAATCAGCCTTGGTCAGGAAAGTAGAGCTTTGCGTGCATGACTTCTTTTGGGTTTATTTGCTTCTTAAGTAATTAAAAATAAATCCCAACCTGAAATTCAGAGTATTACAGTGGGGAGGGAAGGACGGGAGAGAGAAAATAGGTTTTTTAGGAAACCAGCCTGAATCAGACAGACTTTCCGAGCCACCCTTGTGTTGCCGCGTGTGCTCACGGATCTCATGCCGTGTCCCACCTCACAAAACGAACTCGGGCAGACAGCTCAAGGACTTGCCCACCTGAGATCTGCAGGAGAGAGGAGGCACTTGGGGGACGAGGGGAGATGTCAGTTCTTTGCTTCTGCTCCCATTTCGCAGCCCCTCTTGTTCCCGCGGCGCTGCTCGTCTCGCCGTGACTTTCTGTAGAGGACGGGCACAAATGCAAAGGGACTCCGCAAGAAGAGCTCAAAAACTACATTAACTTTTTTTTTTTTTTTTAAAAAAAAAAAAAAAAAAACCACCAAACAAAACCACAACAACCCGCCTTTCAATCAAACTAGCCTGAATACCTAAATAATAAAATCTCCTTTCAAGATGATGTGATCAAAAGTGACATAAGAGAAATAAAGCAAGGAGGAAAAATAAAGATTTAAGAAAAAAAAAAAAAGAGAGATATGAGTTGTCCTGGCAACTGTCATACCTTTCCAGCACTCCAAGATTATTGGACGAAATAAATGTTTTCTAATTAAATTCATAAAAGGTGGCATTTATCAGAGGGTGACCACTTAATGTTTTGTTGTAGAAATACTTATTTTCTTGCAACTGAAGGGTATAATAATGGTCTGGCTTTGATGTAAATGCAAAACTTACATTGTCTTTTAATTGAACAGAGGGCTTATTTTTTTTAAACTTTGAACAATAATAGTAGACATTGTGAATAAAGCCCAAATCAGTCTCTCAGATTAAGAAGCAGCGGCTGTGAACAGCCTCTCAAATGCAATGATATAATTCCACTGTAATTACCCCGGATTTATAACACTCCGAGTGAGATGGAATCACACCCACTAAACTGAAATCTGAACCTTCCTGAGAACATCAGCATTTCCACCGGGCTTGACAGGCTGAGGACTCGACGCCAATGAGCCAACTGGCAACGCGCGGTCCTACCCATCAGCTTCTCATCCAAGGTCAAGGATGGCAGGACGGGAATGACAGCCCCGGAGAAAGGCTGCCAGATTTAATAAATCTCCCTCAAAGCCAACCTTTCTTCTCCAGGCACCGCTTGGAAGCCAACAATGGACCAGTAGGAGCTGCGGACACAAGGGGAATGGCAATGGCGTGTCGGCTGGCGTGGTTTTCCATGCAAACTTTGGAGTCCCAGAAAAAAGGGAAGAGCAAAAAGGACAGGTCAGGCTGGGTTATCAAAATATTAAGAAGTCCTGCTGCAGATGGGTCTCGCCAAGATGGGTCAGCGAGGATGGGTGCTAGGAAAAGGCAGCTGCTTGGGAGAGGAGGATGGCTTCAGTGCATCTCTTAGTCTTTGAACTCCAGGACCTCTTGAGATAAACAGTCTAAATTAAGCAGCAAAACATTCCAGGCTCCCTAGCAAAGCCATTCATTTCAGAGAAACCCTTGGAAAGAAAGGCATCTACCGGAGACAGCTACAGGACATCAAAACATTTTGCAGCGATTCCAAGTGGCCTTCCACAGATTTGAACACGAAATGACCGGTTTACTCCAAAACTCAACTTTCTTCGGAAAAGCAGACGGCTGTTTGGAGTGCTTCTCGTCTGAATAAATCTATTTACATCACCACACATAGAGCACAGGCTAGAAGGCAGGCATTTGATGAAATATTTATCATTCAAAACCAACGAGAAGAAGGGAAGTGTATTTTTTTAAAAGGCTTCTTTGCAGCGTGCAGTTCTGAGGAAGGAGGAGTTGATGGGGAGGCAGACGGAGACCTCGCCAGCAGGGACTGTCCCCTTCTCATTACGACGATACTGCTGCCATCATCTCCGGCCATGCATGGACGGATGGGCAGCAAGTCCCAGAAGCGGTGGGGACGACATCACCGCGTGGTCCTCACCACAGCCTGAGATCCCGTGGAGGGCGTGGGGAGACCATCTCTTTTCCACCTGTGGTGTTCGGTAGGAATATCAGAGCAGATGAGAGGACTCCAGCGCTAGCCCAACAGCTGCCTAATTATGAGATTTTTTTTTTTTAATACTGGAGGAAGTCTGTGGGGAGCAGTAGCTGCCAGAAAGCAAGGAACAGTCCCCAGGAGAAACGAAAGGGAAGCAGTTTTGCCAATGGATCCTCCTCGGAGGTGCAAACCACCTTTTTCAGACCACAAACCAAAGCACTCAAGAGATATAATCACGTCTGGTAGCAATGGTGTGCTGCTAAACTCAGCCAGGCTGACCAGCTGTGGTCACGTGGAACATGGGAAGAGCACGTAGTGATGGTCAGACTGGCCGTGAAGCCCTCCTCCCAGCTCCATAAACCCCTGCCCTCCCAGAGCTCTCACAGCTGATGCTCTTCTGAAACAGCTGGTGGAGAAAGAGGCTTTTTGTGGTGTATCAAAGATGACTACGGGCTTTCCACTGCGGCCTTTTTCTCCTCCACCCTAAAACTGGTGACTTGGAGAGATTTCAGTTCCTAGGGACATCAGCAGGACACCGACCTCCTTCCACATCTTCCCCTCTCAGAGGCAGATTTTCCGATGCTCTGAGCATCACTGGGGGCATGGGACAAGGGTGACGGCCACCCAGCACCCCGGCACAGACGCGGCCCATGCGAGGTGCTGTGTGTACTACGACACCAGGAAAATAAACGAGCACTGCTTGCAATGTGTTAGATTTGCGCCACCCACCTACCGAGCTGAAATAAGACAATCAACAGCGCTGAGATTGAGCACGGCTTTCCCAGGAGGTATTTTTGTCCCTGTGTCTGTCCATCCTCTAATCAGACGGCATGGCACACAACTGTGGTACGACAACTCTTATCTCGCTGTTGGGAATCTCGACCAACACGGAGACGGACTCGCTCTCTCCAACGCCACCCCACCTGCCAATCACTCCACGGGTTGCATTTACTTAATTTTCCATTCCCTGCACCACAGTAATTTCAGGCTGCCAAGAGCCTACCTTCTCTTTCAGATAAACAATATCAACAGCAACATCCTGTATTACAACACATGCAATTTATTTATGATCTCTTGAAGACTCAATTAGCTTCAGTTTACTCATCTGTGAGATGGGTACAGGATCTCGAAATCTACTTCAGAGCTAACATCAATCACTAGATAAATTATTCATCGTTTTACAAGGTATCATTAGCCATGCTCTTTCATATCTGGGAATACACATACGGAAAGCTTCAGATGATCGCCCTTAACGCTCGATAGCTTTCCTCTCAGCGACAGCGATCCTGGGAGAAATGCCCTCTGCTACCCTGATTTTATTAAGGAGCCAAAGTCTGATCATGGAATAAGGATTTGGGATTTCTCAGCACTACTAGTCTTGTTCTTGCTCTCTCGTAGTACTCTAGCCCTCTTGTGCTTCAGTTCTTCCACCTCAATTCCTGAGGTTTGATTTATTCACGCTTACAAAATGCTACCAAAAAAAAAAACCAAACCCCACCAAAAAATTCTTGTATGAAAGGTGCTATGAGAGGGAAAAATATCATCATGCCCAAAGCCCATGATGAGAGGTGACTTGGCTCTAACAGATTAGTCAATATTGCCTGGTGAAAAATAGACCTTCTGATGGATTTCGGTGTCTGCTCTGCCTTGAATAGCAAAAGCACTTAAGTGCTTACGCAAACGGCTGCTCCCTTCAGTGACAATTTACAGCCAGGGCTGGTGGCTGAAGATAGCTGGCATGAGCAGATAAACTGCCAGGCCCCCAAGATACTAATCATCTATTATCCTCTTTTCCATTGCTTGCCAATGAGACAGGGCTGATCCAGAGGAGATTTTTGTCCTGTTGCATTCATCCCATCAATTAAAGAAAAAAAAAAACCAAAACCCACACAACACTTTTTTTTGTTTGTTTTTGTTACTGTACATAACTGGATCTTCTCAATTGCTTCATTTTTGCTTAAACACCCAATTTTCCTGCTGAAAACCAGCTTTTAGATGGCTGGAAAACTGTTAACCAGACTTAGCGCTCTGAGCAATGCCATGTATGTGACTCGCAGGCAAACCTGTGCCCAGCCCGGGATTGCCAGTAGAGCCGATGAATCTCCTAATGAATCTGACGATAACGAGCCGATGGCGCCAGGCTTTGCTGGCCGCTCCGGACGACAGCAGCTACCAGGCAATTACACAGAGGCACATTCTCCGTTAATGAAATGCACCTCGTTTACCCCTGGTACCAGAAAACTGGGATTAAACAGGAATGCAAATGTGGGGGTTTTTTTTTCTTGCCTGTAACTGCCTTTCTCCCATATGCAGTTTATATGAGGATGGTGTTGCCCAAACAACAGTCCTAGCGTAGATAATTATTCTTGCTACCGTAAACCAAAGACATAGTTTTTTTGCAGAGAATCACCACCAAGTAGACAGACACACAAACTCGGTGTCGGTCCAGCACACCGACCACCCAGCGTGATCCGCTGTGTCCCTTGGGCACCCTCATTTGTCCCTGCCCCGAGAAGGCAGATCCTTGCACCAGCGCTTCCCACCACCACAACCAGCCCACCAGCTAAACCAGCAGCACCGGGTCCTGCTCATTTCTAGAGATGAAAATCCCCTTTAGGAGCTTAGAAGAGCTTTAGGGGTGCCCAGCATCCTGGATACACAGGGGACTCAAAAATCCCTCTGCAAGGAATGCCAGGAAAATCCTGGGAACCAGAATCCTGAACTCTTCCATAAATCTCTCCATGAAGAGGTTCAAGCTTTTGGCTGCGCTCAGAGATGTTGTCCATCTCGAAACCACCAGCGCTCTCGGATGCCAGCAGAGCAGGGAGGAGGATCCTTTGGTCCCCGATTTATAGAGTCATAGAATCATTTTGGTTGGAAGAGACCCTCAAGATCATCAAATCCAACCATAACCTAACTCCGGCACTAAACCGTGTCCCTAAGAACCTCGTCTATACGCCTTTTAAACACGTCCTTTGCTTTCAGCTGTCTAAAGCAAGGATGGAGAGAGGATTCTCCTGGCTCTGGCAGCATCAGTATCTGCTTGTGGGAGCCAGGCAGCGAGGACTGAAATGCTTCAAAACTGAGCCTCAAAAAAATAAAGAAACGCAATGTCAGACCTCACTGGCTTGGGCACGGCTGCCTAGGGCATGCAAATAAGGACTGTCCCCATCCCATCTCACAGGGAACAGCCGGGATCAAGGCTCCTGAATCAATCCACTTGATACCAGCAAAGAATTGAGGATCTGAAGCCGAGCAACTTTTGTAGGGCAGGTGATGGGGGACAGAGTGTGGCCCTCGCTGCCTTGAAACCCTCCTGGTTCCCGTCAGAGATTTCAGCTCAGGCATTGCATGGTTTGGGGTGGCATTAAGGGGGAAAAAGAAATAAAACAAAACCAAACCACCAAAAAAACCCCAAACAACCAACCAACACGCACCAACAAAACCACACACACACAAACAACAAACCCAACCAACTAAAAAACCAAACCCCACAACACCCAAACCCACAAGCAAAACGAACAAACACACACAAAAAAAATCCACCTATCACTAAAAACTTGCTTTAGGGGAAAAAACTTCGACAACAGGTAATTCCCCAGTGCAGCTCTTGCCGTCTCTCATCATCCCTGTGCCAGGTGCTGATCCTGTCCTGGCAGCTCCCACCCCATTGGCAAGGGCTGGAGACGGGCAAATCATATTTTAATTTTCACTCTCCATCAGCTACACGTGTGAAAGAGCCCAAGCCACCCAGCTAAGCACATAGCCAGCTCACAGGGCCCACATCACCCTTTGAAAAAAAACGCAGGGCTGTGAACTAATCACTTTGTGGCTAATTATCCCCCACACTGTGACTGAGCCCACCACAAAGAGCTGGGGAGAAATTCCCACATTTCCCAGGCTTTCCTCCCAAAACATTCAGCATCGGCTCGCCCCAGCGCAGGGCCAGAAAGTGAGTCAGTGCAGGGGGGACGGCGAGGAAGAGGAGGCGGCCAGGAGATAGCAAACACCAGCGTGGGTGGCAGAGGTTGCGGCAAAGCCGGGCTTTAGGTGAAAAAACTAGTAGAGAGAAAGGCGTCAGGTTCGGAATTTGGGTAAAATGTTAAAATTATTTTTGGGGGAGAAAAAAAAAAAAAGTCTCCAAACTTGCAGGAGGTATAGGAGAAGGGAGTGCAGGTTTCACAGCCTACTTACATGAAATAAATCCCCCTGGCTGACATAATAAGGAGCTTTATCTGCCCATCCAAGGCAGTGGCCCAGGAGGCAGCCAGGGCATCAGTGACATTCGTTGCCATGGGAACGCTATTACCAGGAAACGTGGCTCAAGGTGGAGAGGAAACCCCAGAGATTCATTAGCAACAGGTTCCCATGGCAACAGCTCCAAACTCATTAATAATTCTCCCTTCCCTTCCGCCTCCCCCCAGAAACAAAAAAAAAAAAAAACAAAAAACCACCCAAAACTTCTTTCTGAGCGTGGGTGTGAAAATCCTGCGGGAAGGCTGATCAAAGGGAGAAGAAGATGCAGATGCACACGAGGAGCAGCACAGAGCTGTCCCCACACCTCCCCATCACCCACCTCCAGAACTTGCCTTTTTCACCCGTAATATTAAATAAAAGCCAAAGGCTAGGGTGGACGCACCCCATTTGCAGGGCAGCATCATGCTGAGGGGTGCGCTGTGGCCTCAGAGCCGCTGCAAAGGGTAGAAATAAGAAGATTTCTCAGTTAAAACTGAGAAAGAGCAAAAAAGCAGGTGCGATGCGGCTCTGGTCTGGCCACTTTCTGGCTCCTGCCCACGCCAGCGGGTGCTGCCACGTCCCCCGTGTCCCCTCCGTTCATCTCCTGCCACCAAGACCCGCTTTCTGCTTGCTAAATTAGTTCGTCCCGGATTCGAGGCCGCAATTCTCTTCTTGTCCTAAAAACGCAGCTGGGCTGCAAAAGGTGTTACTACGTGTGTGAGAGGAGCAGGAGGTGGAAAATGCGGGCAAAGTCAGAGCGGAGGGAGGGAGACCCAAATTCCAGCGCTGCTCCCTCCCTCCCGGCTTTCCCAGGGAACAAGATGTGAAGAAAGCACCTGTCTGGGCAGGGAATGCCTCAGCTTTAAGTTTTTATGGCACTTCCAGGAAATCTCGCTGTGATACACACATCCCAGTTCAGGTGTCGGTGAGACGAGTCAGCGTGAGACTTGGGAGAGGATGGGGAGGGAGATACAAACGCTAAGAGGGCTCAGATAAAAATGTAGAAAACCTCTATGTTCTCCGCTGTGACAGCAAATTCACTGTGAAGGAGGAAACACCTGTAGTGTAATGTTGCTGGGAGCTGCAAAAGGGAAATGGGAAATTATCTGGAGCAGAAAGAGCATCCCCTACGAGCACCTGCAGAACACGCACTGTGGGGTCGGGCAGCAGAGAAGAACCCCTGTTCCTTTCAATAAACATTCCCTTTTTTCCAGCTGAGTTGAGGTTTCCTTCATTTACATCTATTCTCTTTTGTGGAGCAAGCAAGGCTTGATCCCTAAATTATAAATATTCCTGGGAGAAGATGTCCCCGTTTATGCCTCGGTGCCTCTTTTGGTCCCCAAAGCCCCAGGCAGACTTGAACACACAGAGCTTGTGCCGAAATCACAACCCAGCTGGAAAAGGGGGTGGAAAAGCATTCGCCTCTCTTGGGTTTGCTATATTCTGCGTGTCTTTTCTTAAAATGAGAGCTCCAGCATTTCAAAAACTATCCCAGATCCATAGTTCAAACCAGAGCTAATATCAAACCTGTTCCTATGATTTTTCCTATGGATTTCAACGAGACTGCCCACAGGACAATTAGGGAGGGTTTGGTGCATTGAGTGCTCTGGAGCACTTCTATAACAATAGCTATTCCTCTCAAAGCCAAATAACACCGAATTAACTGTAATAATAGTATAATAACTGAACAAGCCTGGGGGGAGAATGTATGGCTTCTATTTTTTCATGTTTGCTTGCTTTACATAAATGAGATATAATCTCTTATGATAAACTAATACGAATATCAAACAAATCAAACCATCTCCATGGTTTTTATCCTCTGCAGTTACAATAAAAAGTCTCAGGCAATATTAAAGCAAATACATTTCACATGCAAATACTAGATCCCAGCCTACAGCTGTCAAACTTCTAGGAAAGGGTTTGTTTCCTATACCTCCAGCCTAATGCCAAATAGTAAAACTGACATTTTGGCTGAAAGAGCCTCCCACATCAGAGAAACTGTCAGATAGAGCAGATTAGCACATTTGGGAGATATATATATAAATTATATGTGTATATATATATACATACACACACACACATATATGAGGTTTTTTGTTTACATAAATAGCAAAATGTGTTCACCATGCAGGACTGCTGATATAAGACAGAAATTTGATAAAATAAATAAATATTCGGGTCTACGGCTGTTTCTCTCTCCTTGTTGTCAGGGCAATTCTTCCTCTGGACAAGGAGACCCTTTTTGGGACTCTCTGTGCTTCACCAGTAGATGTACACCTAACACAGATCTGTTATGAGGTTCCTAAGTTACAAATAAAATCCTCTAGCATTTTAAAATTCTCCAAATAGCACCCACCGTCAACAAATGAACTGAACAATTATTTATTCATAATGCAGAAGTCCCCCCCAAGCCCAGGACAGAAGGGGATCCCATCACACAAGGTGTTGCACACACAGACTAGAAAGACAGCCCTTCCTCCAAAGAGCTGCCAAACTAAAATTGTTATTTCAATTTGAATAAATCTAGCCCCAGATACCATAAAACGTGGCATCATAGCTGTTTCTCCTTGTAGCAATTAAATGACAAAGGCAAGAAGCTACTTCAGAGCCTCTCTTTATTGCAGCTGCTTGGGATGCTGCTAAAGTTGATCACAACAGAGGGGCTAAAAACAGAGGGACAGCAGTCAGCAAATTACCAACCTGCCAACAGGAAAGCCTTCATCGCCATAGGTTCTTAAATCTGGCTTTTTTTTAATTCCATCTGAACAGGACGAAGCCTTTTTCCCATCATGTGATGGGTCAAAAATACCATATACTTGTCAGAACGCAATTTGGACAGAAGGAGCAAAGGTCAGGGAATATGCTTTCATTATTCACCATAATAAGACTGTGGGACTTGTAGAAGAAGGATATTAATAGTACTCAAGAGGGAGTTGCTTGGCTCGCTGCTGCGGGCAGCCCAGATGTGCTGCAGGAAGGCAGGACGGGGACAAGAGGCACGGGCTGTGGGTACCCAGGGCCACCCAACATCGTGAGGGATGCTCGGTGCCACGAGGGATGCTCGGTGCCACGAGGGATGCTCGGTGCCACGAGGGACGCTCTGCAGAGCAAGAAGCTCCTGGTACCCGGTTCCCTTGCTAGGAAGCCCCGATCCTTTGCAGGGAAACCATGCAAACGTGAAACACCACACTGCTCTGAGTCCTGCAGACAAGGGAGATGAAGTGTCCCTCTCTCTGCTGTCACACATCCAGTGACAGGCAGCAACGACCCCTCAGGCCTCAGGGACACAGAGTTTGCACTTTAGAAGAAGGCAGAGGAAGGTGAAATACTCCCGTCAATCAAGTCTCCGCACCTCTCTCAACTCCCACGTGCACGAGCTGTTGAGGTACACAATAAATAACACCTCTGAGAACACGGCCTTCGGGAGAAACTGTAGAGTTGCAAGATGGTTTTAGAAACATCTATAGCTTTAACCTAAAGTATTACTCTAATAGTGCTGTTTAACTGGCATAACAAGTGGAATTAAAAACAATTTACCCTGGATAGGATTAGCCTAAGGATTTTATGTGCTCCTTGTTACGTCGTATTAAATACTGCTGTTGGGTTAATGTAGGTCTTCAGAAATTGTGGTGGTGTAACGCTACCATGGCCTTGAAGAGCTAAGCTTTCCAGGATACCCACGCTGCAATTATCTCTCCTTGCACAGACTTCAAGCCACGGAGGACCTGCCTTCTTCAAATGTTCTCCCGAGGGTAGAATCTGAGACACTTTGGCAAACCGATAAGACACCTTGCACCATTTCTGCCCAAGCTGTGCTTTTTCCTTTAAGATAAAGGCTTCCATTTCAAGGCCATCATCCCGGTACCCATCGCCACAGCCAAAATCCACCTGAAATAAGTAGGCTTCTGAGTAAAGAGAAATCAAGGTATTTTAAGTCTTTGTATAAAAGAGTAATTCCTTTCCTCAAGGTCGGTATTTTATCTGCTGTATAATGAGATGAAGAAATCCCATCAGACTAAAGCAAGAGTTAAAAGCGCTGCAAAAACTGCTCCAGGTTCCCAAAAATCGCTCTGAATCTCTACAGTGTGACTTCAGGAGACGGTTTCATCCTTCAGCATATAAAAGCCCTGCAGGCATCTTTCAGTATATAAATGGCCTAAAAACATAGGGAAAGGCACATCCCTCCTGAGCTCTCGCATATCCCACTTCATTAATGATCTATATAAGGAAGATTTTCCAGAACTCCAAAACTAAGGGAAATAAGGCGATTCCTTCTCTGTGTGCAGAGGAAAGGCTGCTCCAGGGCAGGATGGTTCACCAAACTGTATTATTACCTTTAAAATTGCTTCAAATGTAAAAAAGTCCAAGTATTCCCGCTTCTCTTTAACTTTAAGCAAAGCCATGAATGTTTGCCATGGCCTCAGTTCAGCATCTGGCTGGCACAAGGACACAAACCCAACCTGGAGACCACTCAGGAGCAGGTTATGGATCTCTTAAAACAATCCTTCTACAAGAACAGCAATAATGACGTTATGAGCCCCAAACTCTCCGGTCAAAGACCCCCCAGGTCTCTGAAAAAGCGAAAAGCTAACTCTAAGCTCAAGACTCTCTATACCCAATTTTCAGCAGTCCTGAACTTCTGTAAGCCAACAACTTCTGCAGACATCAAGGTGCTCAATGGCCCACGATTAAAACAGAGGCCAGCGAGCCCTGGCTGGCTGAAACGGGCACTTAAAAAATCATTCACTCCCATTAAAACTTCTGGCTTTAACATTCATCATTCACTTATAGCACTGAAAAGCCTTATGTCTGCAAAACTGGCACAAGCCCAACCTTCTGCAAGGTCACCACTCGTCCTCCCTGCAGCACCATGTCACATCTCATCCTGAGCCACGCATAAACCCCACAATAAAACCTGCTTCTTCCTGCCTGAAAAATACTGTTTCTTCCTCAGGCTACTGCTTTAATACCAATAACGGAGTTACCGGAGTCACCAGAGACTGTTAGCAGCCAAGTTTGGTCTGGTGGAGGGAACAGTCACGCAGGAGCTTCCTTCTGTTGCAACCCCTGCCGCAATTCGGGTGCGGAACTGTTCTTCTTGGGGTCTGCCTGGGGAATTCGCATGCACGAACATTAACATCTCCTCCCAAAAAATCCTCAGCTCTCCTGTCAGGAGTTGCACATTTTGCTCAAGACGTGACTCTGTACCCAAAAGCTGGATGTGGTTTTTTTTTTCTCCATTGATATATCACCTGGCCTGAAGAATGAGAGTGTATCTCCCAGCTTTGCTTCTATCCTTGGACCACGACACCTGCATCCACACTCCCATTCAATAAAATACCTTGGCTTTCTCAGGACAAAGAACCACTCAGATCAATGTGCTAAAAAAAAAAAAAAAAAAAAAAAAACAAACTGAGAGATTGTACATGCAACAGCAACTTTTTAAAAAAAATAATAAATAAGCAGAACTGCATAGCTCCCAACAGGCTTGCAGATTTAGTGAAGGTCCTTTGGGTTGGCCAACAGCCACTTCTGAAACGGTGTCACTCCAAGGAAAATGAATGGTGCATTGTGCTGCTCTTGCAAACACATCAACCAAAGAGGCTCCTGATGGACTCCAGGTGCGGGGGCTCCCCCCAGCCATGGGGGCGGCTTTGGCGAGAGCGATGGGGAGGAAGGAGCCCATCATCACGAGAGCATCGTGAAGGTGATGGGATCTGTGACAGCTCTTCTGCCCACCACACAAGGTTCCTCTGAGCTCTGGTGCTCGCCCCTGGTTCAGAAACTTTTTTTTTCCTTCCCCAATTTTACCTCTTTCTCCTTGTGATGCTAAGACAGCCTGGCCCAAATCCGAACTCCGCTCTAGTAAGGCAAGGCACAGACCCCCTTAAAGCTCAAACTATAATTGATCACAATGCGTCCAAGATCAGGCCCAGTAGACCAGCCAATATTTTGCAAACTTTTTTCCACACACTCTTCAAGTTTCGCTGGAGCATTACGTGAAAACCTGAGGATTTATCAGCAGCCCTGTCTCCAAGGTTGGAGAATAAGGAGAAAAGGGTCAATGGTCCCTGCCTCTCCTGCCCACGGCACTGCAGCACGCTGCAGCCCGGCCGTATTCACACCCTGCATCCCCACGGTACTGCCCAGCGTTAAATTCAGCTACAAAGTTAGCATTAAAAATAATAGCACAGAGAAGTAGAGGAAGAGCTATAGGGAAGGAGAAAAAGTTGTGTTTTCAGCTGAGATTTAAAGCGAGCTGCTGAGTCAATGAGGCAGAGAGGGAGCGGAAGAGAGAGCCATAGCGCAATAGCTACTCTGTCTTCAGCCATGAAAGGGAAAGATGAACAAATTGGCTCAAAATCGCCCCCCTTAATTTTATAGCCTGCTGCACATACCTCATCCATCTCGTGGCTCAGCTCGCTCAGCCCGCGCTGCGTTCCTGGGTCCCTCCATCCTCCCTGCCCCGCGCAGATGGACACGTCCCCTCCTTAACACCCGCAGAGACCAAACCACAGAGGGGCAAACGCACCCCGAGAGCTGAGGATCGACCCGAGACACACATGGTGCCCGCGCAAGCAACCTCGGCTCTTCCCAGCCTCGATTTTCCCTGCTTTGCAGCAGCGTACTTCCTTTTCTATTAATTTGCTCTCCCGGTGTGCTTGTTATTTAAGCTCTGCGTTATTTAACTCTCCAACATGTTTTGAGACACAATTTGCAGAAAAGGCACTATGCAAAATAAAACTGTATCTTCTGTTCTAATTTGTTTCAGGGGCTAATTACCAGTTTTATTGGGTTTCTGTGCACGAACGTGTGCCGCATATTATGTATGGCACAGCTGCATACCAGAAAGTGATCCTTTGAGCATTAGAAGTTTCATACTTTGTTTTTAAAACAGTACGGGAAAGGGAAATAATAAATGGTCATTAGGCATTGAATAGTTTCCATTTTTCAACCTTTTTTTGTTTGTTTTTCGTGTCCATGTGTGGGTATTCACTCTCCATAGTTGCTACCGAACCTGGTAAGGTCCTTCAGCACAGCAAAGCTCCACCAGACCCATATGAGCAGATGACCGCTCCAGAGCGCATCACACCAAAATGTTAACCTTCAGGAGAGATGAGGATAAACAAGTTTAAGCAGCTTTTTCTTAAAAAGAGGCCTCAGCTTGTTGCAGCCTCCCAGCGGGGTAAAACCAACACCAGCAGAACCAGCTGCTGCGGGAACCAGCCTCTGGGAAGAGCTTGTTGCCACAAGTACATCAAAATGAGCTAAGCTTAAAGAGGGTATAATTGGGATTATAACACTTTTTGTCGATCATCTTAAACCAATACGGAATAATCCCTCCGTGATGGGTCGCTAAGGATGAATGTGAAGAGCTCTGAGTCCATGGGACAGCCACATCCCACGTCTCGCTGCCCCAATGCCAGCAGGAGCCAAACCCGCGCAGGGAAACATGCTCCTAAACCTGGAAGTGGTTTCAGCACAGCTCTAAGCATTCAAAGTTGTAAAAAGGACAAAGATACAGAGTTGTGCCTTGTTCCTTGGCAAAAGTAAGGGGGAGAAGAGTTCTAAACTTCTCTTGGGCTGAAAAATAAAGAAGAAATGCACCAAGAGATGTCCGTGAAAAGATTAATTTGCAGCACAAGGGAAGAAAAAAGCCTTTTCTGCATCCAGAAGCAGTAATTAATAGTTCCCCTTAGTGAAAAGAACAGCGATGGGGGTGTGTGAGGAGGGCAGGGTGAGGCTGTGCACCCAGGGGTGCTCCTTGCATATGGGCGCTGCCAGGACCCCCCTGCACCAAGCAAACACCTCCCTCCTTGTAAAGCCACTTGTTCCCGGGTGGCTGCGTGTCATTAACTTCCACCGGGCTGGAGATGACAAAACTCTGTCCGGAGAGAGAGTGCAGCCGCAGGAAAGCCTTCCCAGAGCCGGGCTGATGGCATCTTGGCAAGCGGAGCCCCTGGGAAGAAGCGCATCCCACTGGCAGCCCGCCACCCCAGCCCTCCCTCCTAGTAACACATCGGCCCTTTGCTATTCAGAAAGCAAAAGGCCAGAGATTTATTTTTACAACGCTGCGTTAGCTTTTCACGGAGGAATCAAACAAAGAAGTATCAGCGAAACAACCTACGCGTGTAAAAATCACAATTTATATCCCCCCGAGCAAAGTGGTGCCAGGGAGCAGGTACTCTGCAAAAGACTGAAATGCACGCGGGACCTTGGAGCATCATCCTCAGTGAGGGACACTCCCAAGCTGGGGAACGGGGCTGATAAAGTGATGGAAGAAGTCCCAGCCGAGGTGCGATGGCAGCACCAAGCCCCCGCTCCTCCTGCTTTCCGTGCCCCCCGGCTGCAGGTGCCCCAGCGCGTCCCCCGGGATGCCCAAAGCGGAGCCGCAGCCGGGGCTTTGGGGGACGGTGCCTCCTCCCCACGCAGCTCCTGCTCCGCGGCCAGGCTGTCCTGCATCTCATCACCCCCTCCGAGGGGCCCGTCCCCATGACAGCTCACCCAGTGAAGCCCAGACAAACACCATATTCCCAGGAGGATTTATTGCCGACCCCACAAGGCTCGGCTCTGCTGTTAATTCCGGTTTAATTCCCGTGATGGACGAAGCGCGAGCTCCCAGCCCGCAGCCTCCCTGGCTCTTGCCAACCCAAGCGCTGCCGAGGAATGGGGATGGAGAACGAATTTGGGATCTGGGGAAGCGCGGCCAAGCCTGCTGCAGTGGGAAAAGGGACACGTGCCTCCAGCCCCCCCTCAATCACCCCCACTTGTCTACCACTGTGATCTTTCAGATCGTTTACCCTTTCATACACCCCTCACATCTCACCCTGCTTGTGTGCCCAGCAACAAAAGCATCAGCACTGTGGATATTCAGCTCGTCACCATCACAGGGACACCCAGAAAAAACCCTGTGAAAACGCCATGACAGCCAAAGCGCCTCAGAAGGGCAGAGCCTGAGGCCCACGGAGGCACAAGCCGTCCCTGGCAGTGAGGAAAGGCGTTTCATCCAACCCCGAGCAAACTGGTTTAATCCATATCACTACGCTTTATCTTTGGTTCACACTGCAGAACGCTTTGGGGGAAGAGAGGGGATGAACGAAAACGGAACTTCTGCAAAACCAGGAGGCTGTGATCATAAAAATCTTATCAGGTCCTTGAATTATCACAAGCCAGCCCAGGGGAGCGCTCAAAACCACCCACCTTAAGCAAGTCCTGCATCGATGTGCAGAAGCGGGGGCTCAGTTAGGATTGCTGTCGCAGCCATGGGGAATGTGGAAATCGTGCTTCGGGATGAGGGTGCATCTCCGTCTCCTCCATATAACCCACAGCACCATAAGCGGGGGGGTTACGGCCTTCATCAGCATAAGCCTTGTCCACCCTGGGACCCCAACGTGCAGCCTCAGTCCACAGGGACACTCATTCTTATCTGCTTTGCTGTTCCCAGGTCCTTGCAGACAGGAGCCACAAGGTGTAAGGACCATTCCTGAGCAAACCGGCGCCGTCTGCCTCCTGTAACTCAGAGCACCGCGCTGCAATTACATGGTGTTTAACAACAAGCATTTCCTTCCCTTGTGGAGCTCCTAAAATTACCAATTTCATGGTTGATTTTTTCTCCCTGCTCGTTTCTGCCTGGAACTCTCAGGGCCACCCCGCTCGCCGGTGAGAGGGTGCGTTGCTGCAGGGACGTTCGGGGCTTCCAAGAGCTGCCTGGAGCCTCGTGATGGGACACGTGTCGCCGGTTGTGCGCATCCCAGCGCAGGAGTAATTTCCTTCCAAGCGTAGCAGAGACATTCCAGCGCCACGTGCGCACGGGGCCGGCGTCTGCAGAGCCAGCGTGGGATCCCCGTCGACACGTGAGAGCAGTAAAACCGCAGGCACCGGGGTCTGAAGGCGCCCGATGCTGCACTTGATGACCTGCTGTTCACCGCACCGTGTCCTGGGAACGCAGCCAGCCCAACACCAAAGCCCAGCCACTTCTAAAATGCTCTTCGTGGTTCTTAACGGCCAATATATTCCTCCAAGTCACGGCTCTTATGGAAAACTGCTTTCCACGGAGGATGCATTTTAGCTCAAGGGAAAAGGATGAGTCCTGTAGGAAGCTCCTAATCTGCCATGCAGTTATTGGGTTAAGGTTTTCCTCTCTCCGCCTGATCCCCAAGGGCCTGAGAGGTATTCTACACCCCTTCAGCAACAGATTGATGATTTTCCATGGCTATCTTTCCACTGATATTAAAGTCCTCCCATTCTGGTGCCCATATATAAAAGGCTGTGGTGCACATCAGTGATGCTCTGCCCATCCAGACCCCTCACCAGAACCGCAAGGTTTCCCCCTACCACTGCACTTTTGTTTTTCTTGCTCACCACTTTGCACTGACTTCAAATACCAGACAAAACCAGCAACAAGCACAGAGCCTGCTGCTCTACCAGGACCCCAGGATGCCAAACCCACGTGTTCCACCTTTCGTAGCCTGCCTGCTCTTTGAATCAGATCTGAAAAACTAGAGTCATGTTAATCTCAACATCAGATATTCATTTTTTGGCCAACGAGCATCTATCTGGCCAGTGGGGAACAGGCCTGATCAATCCCATGCTGATTTCTCATGTCAGGTTAGCTTTTATTTAACGGCGTGGCTCTCTGAAGTCATGTATTTCTGGCAGCCTCAGCTTAAGGAAGCGAAGCCTGATGTTTATAGTAACAAATTTAATAATCAAATACAGTCTGGTAAATGACAAACTGTTTCTTTTCCCTCACATGAGGAATTCTTATGAAACTGCCGAAACATTCCATTTAAAAGTCATTTACATGGCGATGTGCTGGGTATTGTCATAAATCAGGGAAAGCAGCCTCATGAATAATTTCAGAGACTAAAAATAATCCGAAATAGGAATCTTCACTTCACACTTGAACTAAGGAACATACAAGTATATACATATATATATATTTTTTTTTTTCTTAATTAAGACAAAAGGAGATGCCAATCGATGGGAATTTTGAGACACAAGTTGAGCAGCACATGCCAAGGGCTGGCTGGATGAATTCAGCTCCCCAGGCTGGTGGACTTTGGACTAATTCCGATTTCCTTCCTTTGGGGCATCCAAGCCCAGCCAAGCCTTTAGGGGACAGACACTCACAGGGGAACAGACATAACACCCCAAACTATGTCCATAACTTCATGATTGGTTCCACTAAGGGAACGCAACTGGGTCGGCCCAAAGGTTTAACCACCTCCTGTCCTTGGCAATGCAAATACACAGAGAAAAAGAACATAAAACCAAGGGAAAGTAAAGCGATAACGTTCCTCATATTCAGCAACTGGCGGGAACTCTGGATTCAAAGGTCAACAAAATAAAACAGAATGAAACTTCCTGACTTGACAAAAGAAATACCAGATTCCTGCTATAAGTTGTCAAATATCGTTTTACCAAGTGAAGGCACCAGAGACATCCAATCTGTATGAGAACAGAGGTCCTGACCATACTCCAACCCCAACCATGTCCAACGATATCTCAAGGGGGAGATTCTGCTCCAAATTATGCTCAGGACGACCAGTAACCGGTCATCATTCATGCTAAAGCAGGTGCTTCCCATAAAAACTGGTGTAAAAGCAAGATCAGGAGATCAAAATTGGGTCCCTATAAGTTTACTTCTAGATCTGGAGGTGCCTTTGGCAGCATGTCTGAAGCCTTCAAATGGAGAGCAACCAAACCCTTGAAACATTTCACTTGAAATAATTCGTACACTTCAATACGCCCCTTTTGCAGCCGAGGTTTGACATGTAGTGGACAGACGGCTCTCGAGAAGCTGTCACTGCACAGCCAGGGGACACCGGTGCAAAGCCACCCTTCCAGCAGAAGACCCAAGGAGCAGGGGCTCACCAGACACCCATGGAAAAACAAAAAAAAACCCCAAGAACCGGGGTGCTTCTCCAGCCCAATGAGGCCAAGCAGCACCAGAACTAGAAAGATCAGGCTGGTGGGAGATGTTATCCAGGCTCAGTGCTGGCAGGAGACACAAGATCATGGTGGGTGATGCTCAGACACCAAACAAAAGAGCTGTAGGTCTCTATTTTTGAAGTGCTGTAAAAGCAAGCTACTGTCTCTCTGATGCCCAAAAAGCATTGCCAGGAAACCGGGACACCCAAGGGGCTGCATTGCCCCACCAGACACAAGAGATTTGGGTCCGAGAGTGGCAGTTGAGGAGAGTCACCCATTACCAGCCCTTCCAAAGGCTGGTAGGAGCTGCTGGGGAGCTGCAGCACGACCTGGGCCACCAGCTTGTGAACTTGGACAAGCCAAAGCACTTACACCCACCATAACGGCAAACAAAACCCTGCCTGAGGCCAGACGACTTTAATTAGTTAATTTAGGCAATGATGCTCAGACACAGCATTATCCTCTCAAATTCACCATAGTCCTCTGCAAACAACATCTTGAAATAAACGGATCATACTTTTCTCAAATATGCACAGGATATAAACCCAAGCATTAAGGGCCATCCCAGACACCCAGATAAACGAGGAGTTTTCTCCAGGCCTGAATAAGTGTGATTCATTTCAGAAGAGGCTGAGATCTGCAGAGCTGCCTAGAGATTCAGCGTGCCCAATTCCCATTAAAATTTATGGGCTGGAGAGGACAAGAACTTCCATGGGAAGGCCAATTTTTGCTCAAACTTTCTTTTGAACTTACAGACTAAAGCAGCCTGGGAGGGAAGCTCAGACGGGCTCTGAATGAGAAATTGAAGCTTTTGGAAGGTTCTCAGCTCTTCGGCCCTCCAGAAAGGGCAGCACGACACATCGTACGAGAGAAAGCGACACCACGGGATGCAGCAGAAGCGCAGAGCCCGATAGATCTTGCTCTTCTTGGCAGCCCTATTAAACACAACAGGCCTGTGTGCCTTTTTAGGGATGCTGGTCCGGGCATTGTAAGGCAGAGAGCATCCAGGGGACATCTGGTCCCCTCGCTATGGCAGGCAAAGCGACGGTTGTTTGGTAATGGATTGAACCAAGAGCCATTTGAAGTTGCAGAAAGCCTGGACAGCATCCAGCGTGAGGCTGGATCAGGACATGCTGCCAGGGCCAAACACGTTCCTTGAGGCACTAACATATTTTGGGGGAGGACGCATCCTCCTGTTCCACGGTCTGATGATGGGACGCACAGCCCGACCGCAGCCTCTGGCCAGGGCACATCACACAACGAGGAGCAATCGCTCCGAAATGAGACCTCCACGAGATCTGCAGCAGGGAGAAATTCCAGCCTCGCTTCTCAGGACTTGTTCACCGCCGCCTGCTCCCAAACATACCGCTCTGCCAGCCCCTCGCTCCGTTTTGCTGATTCCTTATCCTGCTTTGCACGATGTGCTCTTCTGCACGGTGACATTGCCTTGCCTGCCAAGGACACGCACGGGCGAAGGGAGGACTCGGCGATAAGGGATTTTCAAAGGGCTCTTGGAAGGAGCTTGTGCCGCAGGGCAGACAGGGAGGACGCACGACTGTGTGTGCAGGACAACAGACTCGGTTAAGTCCACAGACATCATAAGACAATCTAACGTGGAACTGTATTGTCTGGGGAATGCTTCAGAGGAACCCCAGCATCCAACCGTAGAGTCCCATATGTTTTGATAAGAGACTGTTAAAGGCACACTTCTATAAACACAAGTCACATATTGTATAGATACGGGCTGTAAATGTTACGTTAAAATGCCTCAATTGCCTTGAAGCCGATTCATGCTCTGCAACTGCCAAGGAAAAAAAAAAAAAAAGCAAGCCCGGGATATTTCAGCTTGCTATCTGAAGTTATTTATAATAAACTCTGACTGAACTGAACACAACGGGCCAAAAGAGCAGAGGAAGCAGTGATGAAGGGTGGTAAAGCTCCCACTGCGATTCATCACCCCGGCCGCAAAGCCGGTGTTCAAACAAGGCAACGGGTCTGGTTTCCATCAGGCAGAGCCAGGAAGCGCAGGGTTAAAGCCGGCTTGAACTTGGTCCTTACGTGACCCCTGACATGACTCCTGAGGGACCCAGCATCACCAGTGCCTGGAGGGGACGGTGACTTGGGTTTGTCCTTGGTCCTTCCCGCACAGAGGCTGCAGAAGGACTCGGGGATGCCCTTCACGGCCCCCCCTTTTCCTCACACTGATGGACACACCTGGCTGGCGAGCAGACATCTCCATCCCACCCAACCGCATCTCCACCTCCAGCTCCTCGCTGCTACAACCCGGTATTAGGGCTGACATTAAACTGCAGGGCTGACTCAGAGGTAGCAGAGGATATTTTATCCTACCAAATTTCTCTCCAACCTGTGAAACATCAGAGGCTGCCAAGAAATGATGCCTCAGATGTAGCTCCCCTTTCTTGTGATGAGCTGGTGGCTTAAATCCATCCCTCAGCTAACACCGCTGCTGACATTGACCCATCCTGGAGAGCGGGGATGTGCTTTCAAACACGGCATTTAGAGCTAAACCGACAGCTTATCAGGACAAAGCGATACGGAGCAGGCAGGGGATTGATTTTGCCTAACTGATCCCTCCTGTCTCACTTAAGGGCAAACTCCACAGCCCTTCCCGAAATGAACAGTCCCGCTGGGTCGCGACAGGACCACGGGAACACACAAGCGCAAGAGGAAACCACCACCTTTCCGTGGTGAAAGCTCCGTGCCCATGGAACACATGTGCAAAACCTGCTTTCAGATAAAAACACCAGACAAACTCACAGCAAGATGGAACTGCTGACCTTCACGTAGCATCAAAAGCTTTACGCCATTTAACTGAAGTTATTCCCTTCCCCTCATCCGTAAGTTCTCCCTGTCCCTCCTCAAGCAGAGGTTCTGGAGCATCTGGCAAGCACCAGACACACGCAGTACATGGTTTCATAAATGAGTCCTAATCTCTGGTACCCGTTTCTTAGACGAAGCTCTGCTCTGCTCACATGGATACGAGACATTTCGAAGGTGCTGCACAGGAGGAATCGCAGGTGCCCAAGTCGCAGCCTTTGCCCTTGCGAGTCACCTCGCTGCTCCTCGGTGCGGTCCCCTTCTCGCCTTCTGCAAGAAGTCAACTCTTTGAAGCAATACAAGCCACGGATTGCTTCTTTCTTTGAGCTGTGCAGCCCTCGCAGCAGCTCTGGGCTCAGCCTAAGTGCAAACGGGCTCCATAATGGATGGGCCATGCCCAGGAGGAGCAGCTCTGTGAGCCCCATCCCTCGACAAACATACACGGGAAAGCCTGGTAGGTACCTGTCAAAAACTCAGCGCTACAAAGAAACCAGCCGTGACTCAGCAGCGCCTGGGAAATTTCAATGAGAGACATGTTTAAAAAAAAAAAAAATTAAGAAAAGTGAAAATACGGCCTAAAGAAGACCCTCCATTTTGCTACAGCTGAGCATTGATTTTTTCCAGATGTGGCACACCCTGCTCTAGCAATGGGGTAAGATTTCAGTTCATTGTAACGGGGGCACCAAGCTGCAAGCTGGAGATGAAGCCGTTGGAGCAGGACTCACGTGCAACAAACACTGAGACGGGAGCAGAAAAACGAGGTTAGTCTGTGACGTGGAAGAAACGTATCTGGCCAAGACCCCACCTGTGAAATCCCTCTTTATCCCTCACCCTGGCCCCAACAACAGAGTCACCCCCAACTTTAGCAGGTCCAGAGCTCCCCTTTCAAATAGCAAATTATCAATTCAAGAATGGGCTCATACTTAACAGTAAAAACGATAAAATCTCTTCAAAGCCCATAGGAAATGCAGCATTTGTTCTGTTCAGAGCAGGCAAGTTCCAGATCACACCGACACTAAAAACAGGCGCTCTCACATGTGAACATTTTACCGATCCTCACCAGAAAAGCAAAGGACAACGTGGAAAAACTAAACCAACTTTTGCCCGGCAGAGCCGTGCCCTCAAAATGATGTGCGAGAACTTAGCAAGGCACAAAGCGAGTGCAGGGTAAGAGATTTAAGAGACTGTGGTGGCCAAACAAGTCCTCCAAGAGTCTCTCTCCATGTAAAAGACCCATGATTCACGTCAAGTGAATTTTTACTGTTGCCTTATAAACCCCTGCGAGGTCGAGGTTTGCACCAGAGCAGCCAGGAGACCCGCGCCAGCGGTTGTGCCTGTAATAAAAGTGTTTACGGCGCTGGCGCACGCTTGAAATTGCAGAAACAATATTCAGGATCGCCAATAAAGGGAAAACGCCACAATTACGGCTGAAACAAAATGTCCTTTTGATTTCTGCTCTTCCATTACCAGTGTTGATAGAGATGAAATTAAGATCTTCGGCGGGAAGCGAGGTGAAGGAAACTCCAGCATATTTACAGACGTGATTTACCAGTGCCCTTGGGAACGGATCCAAATCTTTTGCCTTGGGAGCCCGTTTAATAGGATGTCTCCTTCCCAGGGTTTGCTTCCCATCACTGGTGTCCCTCCCACCCCTCTGCCCATGCCCAGAAGCTCAAGTCTGTTAAATATCAGCCCAGGAGGAAAAAAAAAAAAAAAAAGAAAAAAAAAAGTCAGGAGAAATAGGTGACATTTTATTTTTTTCCTTCCTCGAGAGTTGCTGTGTACGGTTCAATCCTCTAGGCTATGAAATTCAATAAGCCATAATGCTCCAATCGCTACAAGCCGCCTAGTCCCCACCATGCCAAAGCAGCTCAGATTTAACAACAAAATTACAGTGTACATTATACCATTACAGACTCCGCACAAACACACTCACAAAAGGGCCTGGCGATAAGAGGCTGAGGATAGGCAGTGTGTTTAGGGCTAAATCCTGCTCCTGGACACATCGGCTTTGCTGGCATTGAAGTTACCTGACCCGGAACATGTGGCTGAAGAACAGGGCCCTGGTTTCTTTTCCAAACCTAAAGTGACGCATCCTCGCCCTCCTCCACAGGTGGAAACCCAAAGGCGATGACAAAGACCTCGTGGATTCATTATTTCATCCCAAGACTTCAATCAGCACCTCCAAGTCTGACAGAATCCTTATGGACAAACCCAACCAAGGAATAAACTCACTATCAACCTCCACAAGAAAGGTTTTCATTCCTTCGCAAACACCGTGAAGTCCATTCTGCTAGAAACAACAGCGCGGGCACACACAGATATATATAAAAACATACATACATCAAGCATGTACACACAAATATCGTGGTTCTGTGCTCCTCTGCTTTGCCATCAGCTGTGCCCCACACCTAAGCCCAAAGAAATTCTATTTGCGGTATCAAAAAATGCAGTTTGCTTTGTGTCCCGGTGAGCTCTTCATCCCGTCCTCTGTCATTCCCGATGAAGAAGGTGTCAGTTGGCGCTTTCTCTCCTTCACCACGTCAAGCAGCAGCCTGGGCTGCAGCTCCTCTGGGACGGCAACGCATCTCTGCGCAAATACCCGTGTACCCATCACAAATCTCAGAGGGTTTAATCGAACAACAGGAAAAAAGTCAAAACAAACACGCGGGCAGAGCGCAATGGGGACCAGAGAGTCTGGGTACGCCAAGCTTTGCAAGCACCCCAGGGGATGCTCCCCCTAAACATCCCTGTTTGTAACGCTCATCCAACATCCCAGCAAATCTCTCCAGCCTTCTGGAACATGACAGATGTCCCAAACACCCCGTTCCAGAACTTGCGGTTCACTTTCTATGTCAAAATCTACCAGAATATTAAATATTCGGGCAAATCCTCTTCCTACTTCGCACCAGGAGGGTGGAGGGAAGGGGCCAGGAGCAGCCGCACAGCTCAAATTCGCCCTCGGAAGGAAGGAACCGCGATCATAAATAGATGTACACACATACAAAGTCATCTTATTTCTCCGGATGGCTTTCGGAGGCGCTGCTGCTTCTGAGCAAAATTGCAAGATACTAGTAGCATTGTGAAAGCGCACAATTTCCATCTGTCAATTGAAACGGGCAAAATTAGATCTCGGAGCTGCGCATTTAATCCTTTGCCAAACTAGTCTGCCTGGTACAGCGCTCAGAAGAGATTTTTTTATTAAGGGAAAGAAAGAGGAAAATTGTCTTTTCCAGCTGCATCTCGTCAAAGCTCCCGTGGGCAGCTCCGCGGTGACCGCTCTGACCCGGCCCTGGGAACAGCCCCGCACAGAGCTCAGCAGCCTCCAATTCACTCCCAGTTTCTCTCTATGCAGGCTGATGACTCCTAATTGCTGGCTTAGAAATACAGTGCATACCCTGACAATTTTCAGTTGGTCCAAGTTATCTTAGAACTAACTATTAAGGGAGGTAATGCGAGAACTTTCCTCCTGTCCCAGGCAGCTAAATATTCACTTAAAAGTGTATCTGACTTGAAATCACAAGGCTGCGTCGGCAGCTGGATTAACGGATTGGACGCAAACGCCAGATGCTACCTTAAGAATTAAGGGCAAAATCTGAGCTCAAATTCTTCTAAAAACAGGCACGTAAGTTGAGGTAACATATTTCTTGCATGAGTTCTAGTGCTGGTGGCGAAGTTTGCTGGTGCACTGGTCGGATGCCCAACCAGGTTGAATTCACAGTGTGACGTGCGATACAAGTAAAACACGCCTGTGTGTCTCTGGGTGCGCGGTCCAGGGAGCCCCAGCCAGACCTTCGGGAATAAGGGAATAAGGAAATAAGGAAAGGACAGACCACAAGCTACGTGCGTAATCCAGCAGAAAACTAATCGGAGCTCTGTAAATCGGCAGCTCAAGGCTTCTTGTCTGCAGAAGCAATTTAAACAACGAACAAACAAACAAGCAAGCAGCAATAACACACAAGCACACAGAGAAAAACATGATTCGGGGTTCATTCACTGTAAACTAATGCGCTCCCGGCTGCTCTAATGGAGTTATTCCAAACAAGTCATTTAGCCAGAGCACAGCAGATAAAGCTGAGGTTTTGCTTCCAAGAGAACCCGGGTGGATGGTGCCGACCGGCCCCAAAACACCGAGTCACAAAAGCCAAGGAAAAGGTGAGCTTAAACTCCATTAGAATAGATCTAAAACTACCTTTGTATTTTAAAAAAAAAAAAAAAAAAAGAAAATTACTAAAATACAGTAAAGCATCTTGGAGACAGCTGTATGATAATTCAGAAAATAGCTATATCCAACTTGGGGTTACACTGCATAAAATTAATCTGTAACGTATAGAGGAGGAGACTGGCTGTAGACTGATCTGCTCCCATTAACTATTGCAGTTCAACTCGTGTGATACGTCATTCTAAGTTTCTAAGGGATTTGCCATCTAGGCATGCTGGAAAAAAAAAATACACATGGACTCAATACATAAATCAAACTTGTAAACAAACTGCAAAGTGAAACTGCATTTATTGGTTCCCACCAGATTTGAGAGGTGAGAAATCTGAAGGCAACTGGAAAAACTTTACAAAGTAGAATCTGGGATGCATCTGCTAAATGCCTTGAAAAGCAGCAAGATAATTGCTCTGAAGGGTTATAAATTACAGTCTGAAAACAACGAGTAAATCGTAGGTATTTCACAGATTATGAGTAATCTTTAGTAAAATCTGATGCAACAAGGTGGCATCTCTCAGTTTCTCACTGGAGGGGAATATCAAGTACAGAACACTTAAATAAAAAAAAGTAAAAAAGGAAAAGCACACACTGAGACACCCTAAAATAATTTTAATTACTGTCTTCAGTGAAACTATACAAGTAGTAAATTTGGATATGAGAGAATTAACTTTTGAATCCATTGGCTTTTGTAGCAATAAAAGCACTAAGTAGGTTAAGGGGTGAGGGAGGAATAGGTAGGTAAAATTTTTCCAAGTGCATTTGCAAATTAAACCTGCTCAGAGATACCTGTTGTGATCCTGACTCGGGACGATATGGAGATAAAGCCACAAAACTGATGAGCTGAACACTCAGCCTGGAATTCGGACACAAATGCAGCAGGACCAGAGACGGACGGGGTGTTGGGGGCTCCAAAGGCTGAGCAGGGGTTAAATATGATTCTATATACTGAATATTCTATTGCATTAAAGTCAAAGATCTAATTCTATCTTCATTATTTATACTTCTGATTTACTTTGTACACTTTGCTCAGATGGACTTTTTAATTTTTTTTTTTGTTATGAGTCAACTTCATTTCATCAGACAATTTCGCATTTTCATTCTCGAGCACCAGCATCGCGGGTTTTTTTTATGGTTTCCCTACATTCACATTCACACACATCCAGGTATCACCATGCACCGCCAGTCCTTGCTGCAAAGAGCTACAGCAAAACCTCATCTGCTTTGAAAGTATTTTTGTAATTAACTTTCTAACTGGGTTTTTTTTGTGTGCGTTGTTGTTGCAAAAGTCATTTTGCAAACAGGAGCCAAGCACCAGCTAATGCCTGCTGGAGTTTGCAGAGATTAACACCTCGCTCTGAGCAACCAGCCCCTCCTGCCCACGCTGCCACGTACGCTGACATTTTTCCTAAATATCATCGATTCCGGCAGCTTTGCCACAGGACAGGGATTTCCAACACCGAGCCGCACTCCCTAGTTTGGCTGGAAGATGGGAAAAAAAGGCATTTCTCGGGAGGTACAACCTACAAGCGGTGCTTGAGGAATTCAGGGTGCAGATGATGCTTTTTGGTGGCGCCGGGGATGCCGGGACCACGACAAGCCAACTAAAACAGACTAACGACAAAACTCGGGACTAAACCGTTGATTAAATGTATTGAGCCAACACAGAACGCTGGAATGAAAGGAGCTAACACACACGTGGGCAACATATTTTCAGACGAGCTGCAATTCACGAGACTTTTCCTCCTTGCGTTTCCTAATTGTTCGTGGCGCAGCGGGAGATGCCGCGGGGTGCGCGGCACCTGCGCCTCGCACCACATCCCGTGGGCGTCCTGGATGCTCAGCAGCTCCCAGGATGAGGCCAGAAATAACATTTCTTTGCTAACGGTTTTTTTTCCGCAGCACGCTAAATGTTTTAACTGCAATATTTATATTCGGAGACGGCAAGTTGCGATTGGGTCAAACCCTCCCGTCGCACTTGTCGGGATACGGGCTGAATGAGAAGGGATTAGAGGGAAAAGCTTTCTGATAAAGCTCCTCAAATCTGATAGATGCTTATTATAGAGCAATCAAAGTTCGTTAAACTGATGGGAGCCCAGACCCGGCCACTTGTCCCCACACCTCCGCCTGCTTCAGTATAACCCCCCAACCCCAAATGGCAACACTCCCACAGGCACGGGAGCCAGAACATCAATGGTGCAATAAGGAATGAAGAGAACTGCAAGCCTGGTGTCAGAGAACAATTTATAACACGGCCGAGCAAACAGCTTAGCCCGGTACGGAGAACATGGAGACAAACAGAAGGCTCGAGCGTTAGAGCAGATACACCATTTTGCACAAAATGCATTTTTCCACCATCCAGGTGCACTTATAGACACCTATACCGAGCAACATTTGGAAACACGTGGGACGTTATTGTAGACGTGAGGTCTGTCCCGAAGCGCTTGTGAGGGCAACCAGCAAGTGCTGCGAGGAGAAACACCTCAGAAAAAGAAAAATTAAAAAATAAACCCCAGATCTGACGCAAGCAGAGACTCTACCCAAACATAACAGAGCCAAGACCCACAGAACTCAGCTGGCACCAACAAGCTCTGTAGCCACTTGAGAAAACAAATCAGCGGAGGGTTTTTTTTCTGACTAAGGCACATAGAATTCAACCTATAA
This sequence comes from Caloenas nicobarica, assembly GCF_036013445.1. Lineage (NCBI taxonomy): Eukaryota > Metazoa > Chordata > Aves > Columbiformes > Columbidae > Caloenas > Caloenas nicobarica. The sequence continues at coordinate 2,316,114 of NC_088258.1, read as the reverse complement.
TGAATCATTGAATTTTTTTTTTTTTTTATGAATCACTAAATAACCAGCAAAGTTGCGCGAGCCTTATCAATCCGTGCTGCAAAGCTGCCACTCGGCGCCGTGATGGAAAGCAGGTTGAACCGATGCCGCGTGTTACATCCCGGGTTCCAGCCCGTTTCTTCAGCCAGTCAAATGGTAAAACCCCTCACAGCAACACAACGTATAAGGAAAGTCAGAATTCCTCCCAGCTGCTCCACCTCGGGCATGTGGATGGGGCCGGCTGCCCAGTACCATCCCAGTCCATCACTGGATTACACGTGTATTAACCAACAAGGACCAGGAGCTGCGTTCAAATCCCCACCAAGGTGCGGGGACATCTAGGGATTGACAAAAAGTGACTCAAAAAATTAATGTATTAAGAAAACATCCATCTGGATACAGCCATGGCTCGGTGTTTCTGTAGAGCCGTCAGTTAATGTGCTTGGGAAGAGCCAGGAAAGGACCTCGTGGGATCACAAAAACCCAAATCCTGCTCTATACCAACCAACGTGCACACTGAGTACACAAATCCCACCCACAGACCTCTAAAAATAAACCCACGTAGGAGATCCAGGACTGAAGAAATAAGTAAGTTTGCTTCCAATTATATATCTTTTTTTTTTTTTTTTTTTTTAAAAAGGCAAATTAAAAGTACATCAGTAATAACAGAAGAAAAATACAATACGACTTCACAGAATCACAGAATGTTAGGGATTGGAAGGCATCTCGGAAGATCATCTAGTCCCAATCCTCCCGCCAGAGCAGGAACACCCAGATGATGTTACACAGGAGACTTGACAGTGAAAATTCAATTTCAGCCATTGCCCATATCATAAGAACTATATTCAGGCTGTTTATTTGCTCTAAGCTGTCACGTACAAGTGACTTTCTGGTTGAAGTTGGGTTTGGAGGTGCCCACAGAGCTCAGGAGACTCCTGTGCTGGAGCCGTCACTCCTGAAAGCTGAAGAACGACACTACGCAGCAAGAACAGCCCGACAAAAGTCAACTGTGAAAATCAGACCCAGGGCCAGCCCAAACATTTTCTGCTCCTTTGATTCAACTTTAATGGACGCGACTCTTGGATTATTGCTCCCACACCTGAAAAAAAAAATCAGTCCCTCGCAGATCTTTTACTTTCTGTCGTTCGAGAATTCTCAAGTTTTCTTGCTTTTAAAAATACAAACCCATGCAAACGGAGGGGTGGGGCGGGATTTTTTCCAGGTTGCTCTTAACATTCCCAAACGCAGCATAGCTATTAAAAAACACAAACGCGCATCTCCTACATCTGCCCGCTGCCCCGTTTCTCCGGCGATGCGCAGCCCTCGGGGCGCCGCGTGCCTGCGGCCGGCCCAGCCCCCGGCCCCGTAAGCTGATCCCCACCCCACCTGTCCCCCCGAGAACCAGGCAACAGCTTTTTTTAGCTATTTCTAAGCCTGGCAGTAACCCCCTCTGCTCAAACCGCAGAGGCAAACCACACTTTTGGCCCAGCCGGGGAGGATTTCCACCTGCTCCAGGCCACAGGTCTGGGCTATCTCTACTGCTGACAAATATTCAGAGCGGGCGGTTCAAGTGATCTGGATTGATGGGGGGGTTTGCCATGAGCCCCACGCGAGATGCACTTGACGGCACCCCCCAAAACGCGACGGCGTTTGGCTTTTTGGGTGCTGATGTGCCCAGGTCTGCAGCGCGAACCCTGCGGCGTGGAGGGATGCAGCTCCCCACCTGTGCCAGGAGCATCCCTCGGGACCACCCCCAAGAGCCACCAGGGACCAGCTGAGAACCAGCCCCCGAATGTGGACACCCTTGCTGTTCAAGGCAGGCGGGACAGACGGACAACTCTGTTTGCAAGCCAGGGATGCAGAGGCGAAGTCTTTCTGCTTGGCGGGCAGGGGGAAGCGCGCACAAGTTTCGGATCTGAAACGCCACAGAGGAGATGCGGGGAGACGCATTCCCACACCAGGAACCCCTCGGGAAAGGAGGGACACAGGCATCGGGGGGCATGGAGTGAGACCTTCTCCTCCTCCCCCCGCCAAATAAACCCCAAAGAGAACAACGGGCAACTTGCCCAGCAAGAAAAAGCAGCACTGAGGGAGAGAAGCTGCTTTTCAGAAGGCTCTAGTGCTTCCCAGGTGAGCGAGCACCTCGGTGAAGCTCTTCAGACGCAGATTTTAGGAGACCTCACAGTCACATCCCTTCCTTCTGTAACAGAGGGCGATTTTTAAGCAGATGTAAAGCTCATTAACATGGTTTATGGATCTGTGCTTCTGGGTGGGCAGAAGAGTCACCAAAACTGCCCAACTGGCCAGAAACCACCTTTGCTTTCAAGTTACTCTTCCCCTGGGACAGGCGCTTGGGGAATCTCAGCCCTCATGGCCCCCATCGCCTGCGCTCCTCCTCGAGCGGCCTCCCCGTCCAGCTGCCGCCCAAGTGTCCCAAGCGCGGTGGCACTTGTCCCCAAGCTGCCCGACCTCCGATGTGCGCCCAGCGCTGCCCGGGCACAGCACCAGCTCCCCAGCGAGACGCACGTCTCCTCGCTTCGAGGCTGCTCAGCACAGCTTCGGAAATCACAACCAACAGCCACGCGAGCGCTCTCGCCAAGAAACTTAAGAGTCGACGCCAAAGGATGATTCTCGCTGCGATGCACGGGACTGTCGGCGACCGGGAGAAAGGGAAAAAATCCCAGCAAGGAGCTCGTCCCTGTTGCTGCGAGACGTTGGGAGCTTTGTTCTGCTCCAACCACAACATACCGGCTCTGACAGCGGTAACACTACAACACAGGGCTTATGGAGTTTTATTAAATTCCTGCTTCACTATTAACCAACCGTCACAATTTCCATCTAATGTTACGTCGGACGGATAAGTTTTGTAAAGATACTTCCTCTCCTATGAATTCTCAGGAGAGATGCTGAAAGGCAAAATAAAAGCCCAGTCTCACCCTACGGCAGCACGAGCACACCTGAACCCAGTTCTACACAACCCCGCCTTGCTCGGTGCCGACGCTGCTTTGTTTTCCTCCCTCTGCACGTTAATTTGTCCAGGGTAGAAGCTTTGGGGACGCTGAACCCAGAGCGAGACCCACCAAAGCTGAAGGAGAAGTTTTGAAACACGATAAACGGCTTTAAGGGAAGATCTGCCTTGACTCGCTCTCAGCTGTAACAGGGATGCAGTGCCCTCCCCCAGCCCCTCCAGGACCAGGTATTTCACTTGTTTTGTCATGAAACCATCATTTACATTTAATATTTATACAGCTAAAGCATCACGGTAGAGATCAACTACTTGTTTACTCCCCTCTTCCATCTGCACGCACATAGGAGCCTGGTTCCCTCCTCCCAACAGTGTAAAACAGAAATATCTCTGCAAAAGTCAATAGTTCACGTAAACCTAGTTTAAACAAGAGGAGACTCCAGGCCATAAAAAATGTGGGTTTTCCCTCCAAGTATTTCTCCCAATAACACACCAAGGCAGCGTGCTGGGGAGGATTGTGCAATTGCTCCTAACGACAACACCTGACATGGTGTTGCTGAGGAAAACAGTGATCTCAGACACGCACAGGTTTCTTTGGTTAACTGAAGCGAGATCAATAATAACCATATTAATAAATAATGCTTTTAATAGCAGCGGCAGGATATAGGCAGCAAACGGCAAGCAGGTATCAGAAGTAGGTAAAAGCATTAATTAGCCGAAAAATGTCAATGCTTCTGAGCTGACACGCAAAGCTAAAAGCTCACTTTCTGAAGATTATCAAGACAGACTGACAACCCTCTGCGTGCACACAAGCATTTCGGGTAAAATTCAATTTTCTGGATGTCACAACTGAGAGGAACACACCGCTCTTTTTCGTTTAACATTAATAAACTGGGTAAAGGGCACGGGGTGTGTGGGGGAGGAAGATTTAGAGACTCGGCTGTCCTCTTCCTTCCCTGCCTGCAAGTTGCAAAAGAACAAAAGCAAATGGGAGTTTTCGGACCCGAGGCGAGCGAAGGCATGTGCCTTCCCCAAACCAACTCCAACTCGCTCCATTTTTCTGCGACAAGAAAGCGCACATGCACTCCGAGCTCTCTTATATAAACAGCAAGAGGGTCAGCGCCTGGCTGAAATTCCCCACCGGGTCTAAAATAAATACGAGGTTGTCTTTATACTTCGCCCCTTCCTGCTCTGCCGAGAGAGAAGCGGAGTTGAGGGGTTTGTCCCCTCCGCGGGTGCTGGGGGCTGCGGCTCAGCACCCTCCACCACCCCGCGATGCTCAGGCCGGGCACCCTGTCCTCCCTCTCGCTCCCACACCAGACGCTCGGACGATGCTGATGGAGCCGACGGGACCTCGGCATGTGCGTCCCCTCGGCTGAGGCCGCTGGGACAAGCGTGGGGAGATGCGCTCCCTGCCTGTCCCACTCCCGCGAAGCCCCACATCCCCCTCCGCGAGGTTGGGGATCGGGACAGCACAGATGGGGGACTCTGGAGGGGCTTTGTGGCATGTCCGTGCGCAGGAGGGAGCCGTGAGCCCCCGGGGCGCAGAGCCCCGCCGGGGTGCTCCGGGCACTGCGGGGGTCCCGTGCGGGGGGCGTCTCAGTGGGCCGGGGGGTGCGGTGTCCCTCGGGGAAAGGATATGGGTTACAGACCAGCCTGAGGCACCAGCTGCGCGGGCGGGTGGTTTGCTTGAGGCAGAAGAAGGCGGTGGGTGCCAGCGCCGGGTAAGGCACCTGCTCCTCCTCCTCGGAGGCCAGGTCGGGCGGCGGGTCGCGGCCGGGGGAGCCGCCGGTACCGGAGCCGGCATCCTCGGGCGGGGGCTCGGCGGGGCGGCGCGGCGGGGCGGCGATGGGCACCCGCACCTCCCCGCCGGCCGGGCGCGGCAGCGGCTCTCGGCTCTCGCCATCAGTCATGGTAGCGGCCAGGACCTGCGGGGCAAGGGCAGGGGGTCAGGGCCGGCGGACCCCCCCCCGGCGGCGGGGCGCACCCCGCCGCGGCGCCCACCTGGCCCCGGCGCTCCGGCTACAACAAAGACGGGCGATAGGGGTCGAGCCGCCTCCCGGGCGCGGCCGCTCCCGCCCCCCGGGGAAGCTGGGTCTCCCCTCATTCCCTCCCCGCTGCGGGTGCCCCCACCCACTGGCTTTTTCCTTTTCATTTTCAGGGATGGAAAATTAAATTGGGGGGCGGGGGGCCCTACCTTAGTTTGGCGGAGCGCGGTGTCCCCAGGAGCATAGCCGTGCCTTCCAGTTCACATGGGACCAGGCAGCAATCGGGGCGCCGGGAGGCGGCGGATCAACCCCCCCATACACACACACACCCCCCGCCCCGTAAATCCGAGGGGGGGCTGGGGCTCGGCGTGCGGCGATGGAGGATGGAGGAGGGTTGGAGAGGTAGCGGCGGGGGCGGGGGCCCTTCCCGAGCCCAGCGGAGCCGAGCGGAGCCTCTCCCGACGGTAAATCCCAAAGAGCGAGTCGGCAGCTCCGCGGCCGCTTTGCAAAACCTTCCCCCGTGCTTAACAGGAAACTTCGGATTTACCGGGGGAGGAGGGAGAGGAGAGGGGAGGAGAGAAGCGGAGGGGGCTGGGAAGCCGGCGGGGGCGGGCAGCCGGGCGGGGCCGGGGCAGCCCGGGGGGTCGGGGCCGGGGGGGTCCGCCCGCATCGCCCCCCGCCCCGGCCACGCTGCCTTCCCCCCGCCTTTGTTCAGGTTCTGGGCGGTGCGTGGCGCAGGGCAGCTCACCGGGGCTCTCCCGAGGAGTCGCCCTCACGAGTGGAAGGCGCCGGGGTGGGGGGGGGGGCGGAATTTAGGTGCCCACCCCCCTGCCCCTAGAGCAGGCGCAAAGGGCTTTGTGAAGGAGGGAGCGGGTTTGTCCCCTGGCCGCGGCTCCGGGCGGCTGTGCACCCCCAAAAGGGGAGATGTCGCCCCCCTCCCCGCCCCAGGGCTCCGAGCGGGGGCTGAGGGGGCGGGAGGACCCGGTCCCGCCCCCCGGCGCCGCTCCCCGGGGGCTGCGGGGCTGCCACAGCCCCCCGGAAACCCCGCTTGTCCCCCGGGCATGAATTCATTAGTTTTAATAAATAAATGTATAAGCCCGAGTTAGAGGTCGGAGCATTTTAATAAATAAAGATCGGCTCTTAAACTGCAGTGATTTTTAGCTGAGTAGCTAATCTTCTCAAGGGCTTAGCTGGGAGGGATCAGAATAAACAGATAATAGAAAGTCGTTACAGGCACCGTCCCCTTAAACCCCACTTAGGAAGTTTTATTCTTTTGAGTTATTTCAAATTCTGTGAATTATATTTGAATGTAGTGCAGGTTGGCAGGGGGGTACGGGGGGGGAGATTTAAAAATGTTATCTTGGATACATTCCCCTCAACTGGAATGTTTTAAAGACCGAGTTCATTATATACCACCACATTCAATTTGCAAATGCAGTTCTCAATGCTATTCTTCATGGTTAATAACTGGGAATTGATTGAAAAGGGAGGTCATGCAGCTTTCAAAGCAGAAAGAGCAGAGCCTAATGGGGCTAGTGAAGAGATGGTTTTACATACACACTTCCAATGGTTGTTTTATTAGATGTTTGCAGGTTGTGATTAACAGTATGTGGCAATTTTATTATTGAACAAACAATGCCTCTGACAAGCAGGACACAGCCTGCAAAGTGAACGCGAACTGTGCAAAGAAGAGACTGCACTTGGAGTTTCCACGTGTTAATACAAGCTAATTAGGGCAAAATCATAAATTACTGCGGGAAGGGAAGGTTTGTATGTGAGTTGGTAGAGCTCTCCTTGAGCAAATTGCCTTCCACCCGTAAATTATATTGCTCAAGAAAATGACCTTTACAGGAAGAAATGGAGGTTTACTAAAATGGGAATCGGGAGGCGAGGCCAGCGATGCCTCTGGACCCTCTCCCAACGGCAGGAGCTGTCCGGGCAATAACCTTTCCCCCGTGCCTGCCACCCGGCCCCGTGTCGGGAGGACGGGATGCTGCTCCATGACTAACAAATCCATCTTCAAAGCTCTGCAGGCAGCAGCTGTCCCCGAGCCCCAGCTCCGAGCTGTCACGGGCAGCAGACGTCCCTTGCACGGCCAGACAGAGCCTGACATTTTCGAGGTCTTAACCTGTTGCCTGACACGAAGCATTTAAAGCCAAGAGCCTTATTAATAAACTCTGTGCAACAATGGTGGCTGAGAAGGACTTTTATTGCAAAATGAAGGGGTTTGAAGAAGCCTGGCGGAGAACAGTCCCACTCCTAACCCCAGTGGGGATTTTTGGCTCAGTCTGCAAAGGATTCATTCCAAAGGTGGTCATTATTGAAAAGAGACAACGTTTTTGTTGGCAGAAATGTTCTTCCTGCCATATTTCCTGCTTAACCCACACAAAGTGGTCGGAGGGAGTAGGCCAGATTCTGCTCCGTTTACTCCAGATTTGCTTCCAGCACTGACACTTCTTCAGGTTTACACAAGTCCAAAGAATCCGGCCACCGCATTTCTGTCATTAATAAACCACTAGAATTTTTAAGATCAATACCAATCTGAAGACACACGGTATACCCTGAACAGGCACTTGGCTTGCAAAAATCACAGCTGACATAATGGGATGTGTAATGCTCTTAGCTGGCCCTAATAAATCATCCCCCGCTGGCACGCACCCCGGAGTATTCTAGTCCACATGCAGGGTGGAAAGGCTGGAGATGTGCACATCTGCCCCCAAAATCACACAGCCTGAAGAAGAAAGCTGGGGGTCCCTGTCCCAGGCTCACGGGTGAGGTACGTGAGCACTGGGGAGGTGCTGGCTGCTGGCTCCCATCACAGAGACGTCACCCGTCCCAAGTGCTGGGGTGGGAGCTCGGCAGGGCAAAATCACCGGGCTCCTGAACTTACTGGAGCCATAATGGTCTCAACAGACGAGAAACCAGATCCGATGCCACTGCGACAGCCAGCACGTGGGCTCAAGACACCCAACCTCACCTTGCGCCCGATCTCCCCCAGTTGATGTTATGGAGCTGTTCGCTATCACAGAGAGACGAGATAGGACTTTACAAGAACATCCCTGGTTCTCTCAGGTATTTTTCATAAAGCAGCCAATTCTATTTAATATTCCTCCTCCAAACTTGCCGACAACATCTCAAAGGCTGTGAACCTCCCAGCGGCCCCGCTGAAGGAAGGAGCAGCATCTCCAGCCCGCCCGGCTCCGGGGAGGACAGCGGGATGCTCCTGGAGTCAGGAGCAACCCGGAGGAGACCCACGGCAAGGTGACACCCCACCACCATTGAAAAAACAGTTCCTCAAGGTCACGGGCATGGTGAGAATGGGATGAGGCATCCCTGCCCTGCTCGCTGGCAGGGGAGCCGCTGCCAACATCTCTGAAATGTGCCGGGTGTGCCGGCAGATGAAACCCAGGCAGTAAATCAAGCGGCGCAGCACAGCTCAGCGCCAGCTCTGCCATCGTACGTGATGCGCGGGCTCTTCCCGTGGACTTGCAAGGATCAGCTGGGGAAAAAAAAATAAATTAAAAAAAAAAAAAAAAATCCAATTCGACTTTCGGGGTTTGATGCTACAGCATTTCCCAGGCTGAGATCAGTAGGTCAGCCCCATAGTTTAAAGCTTGTGTTTTTATGCCTATTAAGCTGACCTCGTATATGAAATCTGATAGAGGCACTGAATACTTTATGTAATTTTTTTTTTTTTTTTTTTTACTGGATCTAATTCTAGCTGACTCAAATCTGGGGTTTTCTGATTGCAGAAAAACCTTCAAACAAGGAACAATCTAGCTAATAGTGCTTGCATAAATCATCCTCAAAATAATGAGTATCTGTGGAGTGAATTCATTTAGCTAAATAGATGGAGGACCACTTTAAAGTTATTTAGAAAGATTAACAAAAGAGAAGGGAAATGAAAAACAGATAATAAATTGACGAGAGAAGAGAAAAATTGTATTAGAAACAATGAATTTATAATAAATTCAAAATGTTAAGGCGAAATTTCCAAAAAAGGAGACTGGCACCATGGCAGTTTGGCTGTGCTGGTGCTTAAATGTATTTTTAATTAAAATATATGGATGTTAAAATACGTTTTAAAATAAATAGATAAACAGCCAAAACTATTTTTTTTTTACTTTTATGACTTTCAAAATTCAATAATAATTTGTCATTTCCTCAGTACAAGAAAACACTTATTTACTCCAGGACTAGTTGCTCCCTTGCACTCAACGCACCTTCATCAACACCGCACTACAGAACGTCAAGCTGCACAGACCCCGCCATGGGCGTTTTCTGACAGCAAAAGAAGAAAAAAAGAAAAAAAAACCCAGTATTTTCCTCCTGCATTCTTTCTTCTTCTCTCACTTTTCCTCCCTCCCGTCTCAGCCCTTTCCCTTCCTTCTCCACCGACTTAGCCACGTGCGGGTCCCCACCCTGTTCCTTGGTCTGATATATTTGGGGGTGACTTGGCAGGTACCTGCTGCCCCAGTACCAGCCCCTGCCAACACACTGGGTTGTCCCGATGTGGTTTTGGGATCTCAAAGCCCCTCCAACAGCTCCCAATCTCCATTCCTGTGGCAGCAATTTAGTGAGTATTTCTTCCCTTTAAAGACTCCTCCTGGGTTTTAATGCCATTGTGGAGCAACGTTTAGGTCACCAAGCCTGGGGAAATCCACCAAGAGGTCCACGCAAGGAGTGCAAAGGCTTTAAGTCCCACCTAAATCCTGAGCAAAACCTCAACCAATATAATGCTTTTGAGATCAAGTCACGTTTTGTCCTCCAGAAAACCACCATTTTTCAGGAGAAAGTGTCCCCTACCAACTTTTGGCATTGTGTTGAAGCCCAAAACCATCTATCTTCAAACCCCTTCGCCCACTTGCACCGTGGTTCCATTCTCAAGGCTGAACGTGCAGCGTTTCCAAACCCCCACATTTCAAACCCCCACATTTTGGACAGGCTCAAAAACTGCGTCGTGGCTTCTCTCTTTCTTCCGTTGTGTTTACCGCTTTGATTTCTTTACTTCTCATATCATGTTTAGGCTTGCTAAATATAAAAACTGTTCAAAAATAACTATGCAAAATATTCTCCAAGTCCTTGAGGAAAACAAAAAAATACATTGCTCAGATTTGCCTTCTCGTGTTTTATGGGTTTAGGACATGTTGTAAATAGAATATTTCCATAATAAGTCTTTGATAAAAATAATTTCCATGTGAATTTAGTTCTAAGCCAGCAGCCCCAGAAAGGCAGAAGAGGAGCTACCAGGTTGGCAGCGACGTTTGGTGCGTTCCTGAAAAAGTTCCCCAAACTTACTGGAAGAGACCACCTTGAGTGGAGAAAACAAGTTTGGTCTCCGCATTCCCCCTTGGCCTTTCCTCCTCCCCATCTCCTCGATCCGGACACCTGCTCAGCGAGAAGAACCAACCTCGAGGAGTCCAAGAGCTGCAGATGCATTTGCTGACAATCAATGTCACGTCAGCTTTGTGGCTTGAGATTTAATTTCCCAGCGTTCGCGCTCGAGCCTTCACAAAACTGGAATTTCATGTCCTTTAATTTCATTGATTGCTCTGTAGTCTTAGTGAGAATGAGAGGAGTTTCATTTTTACAGGTGCCTGGTACGTTCCCGCTTGTTTATTAGATGGGCAAGACAAGACAAAAATAATGAATTTTCAGTTTGTTGCCAGAATCAAAAATGCTTTTGGTGGAGATCTAAAACCGCAAAAGCTGCACAGATCTGATTTCTTGCTGAAAATTTATGCCTCTCTTACTGAGAAGACAACAGAAAATTAAAGACAAATAAAATACAATTTAACCAAAGAGGCACCAGAGCAGTTTCAAAATGAATGTAAATGAATTTGTTCATTTAAAGGACTTCACTGTAGGTCAGGCCCCTTCAGAAGTAGAATTATTCTAATTGATTATATTGTTGGTAAATGCATTTATGGTGTGACAGAGCATTTGAAGTCACTGAGGCAGACTGCTGATGGTGCAGATTAGCTAATTTACTGGACAAAATGACCTTTGTTGCACTAAGAGCCAAATCTTATGGGACAGAAGTCTTTTAAATAGCTGCTAATAGTTTAAATGAATTACCCAAGGAAATGAAGTTGAAGAGCTGAATGTATTAGAGGCTTAACATAGTAGGGGATAGACACAGAATATGTATGGGCTGAATATATTAGAAGATGCTTTGCATGAGAAATAATTTAATTTGGGACCCCCAGGCTTCTGCTGTTACGTATCCACAGAGGGGAAGCAACCAGATAATTCTTCTACACCCTAAATTGTTTGACATTCCTCTTCCAGTCCTCAAAGACAACTGTTGTACAGCAAATGCAAGGTGAGGGAGCGTATCCAAAAGGGCAAAATATTGCTGTATATTGCAGTGCTGTAGGGTTTAGCTATCGAGCAGGAAACTGTTCAGCTGGGACACACGGAGGGACCCTGAGGGATGCAGAGACGTGGGGCGGCTGCGCTTCACCGGCCACCCGTCCCTGCTCCGGGCTCGGGGCCGCGACAGGCGAAAACTCACCCTAAACGCGAGAGGAAACAAAACCCAAGCAGTGCCACATCCTTCTCCAGCCGTAATCTCCTCGTGCTATGAAAGTCATATAATGTTCTTTACACAATTTATTGTAAATCACTCATGGCTTGTTTAACACTCCGCTGATTTTTATCTTGATTTATCGCATTGCCACCCTGCACGGCAAGGCAACAGCCGGGGCTTTATGGTCTTTAATCAAAGCCCAAACACCTGGAGTTTGCAGCCCGTGGTTGAGGGGTCCCGGACCCAAAGTCCCTGCGTGATGTTCAGCGTCCTGTGAGCCCACAGCCACAGTTTTTCTGGGGCCGGGGGGACAGTGAACCCACTCGCTCCTCTGCCCGCTCCCGTTGTCCTTTACCTTATTGTTCGGCGGTGGCTCCTACAGATCTTGGGTGGGATCACGGTCCCACAGTTGTCCATACAGCCCCTGGCACAGAGTCCATATTCTGCAAAAAGCTGACAGCCTGGGGAGGCAGAGAGCAGGAGAACAAAAGCATCAGCACCCTCAGAGGCACAACAACTTTTCACTCCCCAAAATATTTCCCTGGGGGTCACACAGGAAGGCTGTGGCAGAGCCAAGAGCAGAGCCACACTCCCCCAGGACTTAATTACAAAAATCAGCTTCTCCCTTCTTGGACGTTAGGGCACATTGCGAGACGACAGTTGATGCTGGTGACATCTGAGTGATCTCCAGGTCTGAGGAGCTGAGCAAAACAAGGCATCGGACTCCTGCAAACCCAGGGAGCGCATCTGGCAGTCAGGAGAGCATCTTTTCGTCCCTTTCTGTGGGGCAGCCGACAATACAAGATGTAAGGAACAGCTGCCCGAAAGAGTCCTTTCATCACTTCAGACAGCTAACGCAGCCAAAAATAAACATTTTGTCTCAGGCAGTATTTAAAAAGGTTTTATTGCTGTAAGGCTAAAATTTCAGTCTATCAAAATCTCTTTACACAAATTGAGTTAAATGGTTTAGAAAGATTCAGACCAAATGCACAGCAAAAGTATAAACCATTCTCAAGAAACTCTGTTAACTCTGCCCCCCCCAAAAAAAAAAAAAAAAAAAAAAAATATATATATATATAAAATGACACGGACTGTGCCACTGGGCTCTGTGGGTGCCTGACCAGCTGCTTGTCCCACCGAGCACGTCTGGATGAAAGAGCCACCGTGGTGCCCTTGGCCAGCGCTTGTCCCAGGGCGTTGCTGGGGGGGTTCACACGGCGGACGGCAGCGCGGTGGGACACGAGGAGCATGTTGGCTATTTTAATCCCTGGCGGTAGATGCTGAACAGCTGCACGTGCCGGGGCCAGGCCAGGCGCAGTCACGTCTCCGTTCGCAAACCTCGCCTAAAACACCTGGCCTTCTCCTGCCCTGCCACCGCGCTGGGAGGGATGGACAACGCCAGCACTGCCCTGGTGAAGGGCACCCGCTCTGCATCACCTTCTGCGAAATTTGCTAGTCCCAGAAGATCTGAGCGACAGCTGTGGGGGACAAACATGCAAGACAGAGTCCTTCTGCTCCTGAACCCCAGGGTTTCCCAGGCAGATCATAGAACAGATGCTGCTACCAAGTTTAGTCTTTGTTAATCATAGAATCGTTTTGGTGGGAAAAGACCCTCAAGATCATTGACTCCAACCATAACCCAGCCCTGGCACTGCCCCGTGTCCCTGAGAACCTCATCTCCGTCTGTCCAACCCCTCCAGGGATGGTGACTCCAGCACTGCCCTGGGCAGCCTGTTCCAATGCCCCACAGCCCTTTGGGGAAGAAAATAAGATGCAGATGACCATGGGTGCAAGGCTGGACGGGAATCTTAGACGGCCTTGACACGCTGTTGCCACGAGCTCCAGAGCTGAATTACACCCATGCAATAGGCAAGGATGAAAGTCCTGCTGGAGACACAGCTCCAAACCTCAGAGCTTTAAAATTACACCCAGACAAAGCTCCTGAGAAAATCCAGATTTGCTGTAGCCTTAGGGACGACACACTTTTGCCATAAAGAAACCTACGGATGACAAAACTGTCTCTGAAAGATCTCCCCATGTCTGCTGTCAACCAGCGTTCCCATCAGCGTCACAAGCTGTTCGCAGCGACAAGCTTTAGATAAGCAGGAACGCGGATCCACCCACACAGCCAGGCAAAGGTGCGCGTGTTTGAACAGCCGCGCTGCTGCCGGGGACCCGCGCTGCCCGCGGCGAAGAGCTGCTGGAAAAGGCATCGGCCGGTTTTGGTAACCAGAGAGCGAATCCTCCGTGTGCCCGAGGAGGTAGGAGTCGCCTGCTGCAATCTGTGCAACTGTCTCTTTGCTTTGCTATGCTTGATGCCTAAGAAAATCGGAATTATTGAGGGTGATCCTAATAGGGACGGAGGATGTAAAAATCCTCTCACCGGGTAATTTAGAAGGGGATAGGGGAAAATGCTCCAGGGTCTCGCTTATATGGCAACCCTGTCATAGCCCTGTACAGACTAGAGTTTTCCATCACCCACTTTCTGTGTGTCGCAGGGCTCCAAGTGATGGGGGGGACAGACACAGAAGGGGATATGAAGCTTAAAAGGACAGAGTATGTTTTTAGAAGCAAGGCTCTGGCTAGCTCAAATGGGAGCCACGCAGCTCAATCTGTATCAGAAATTTAGCAGGAGCACAAGTCTTCTGCAAACCAGAGACAAATGAATGCTAAAAGTCCAAACTCCAGCTCACCTTTGCCCTTTCATTAGCTCTGGATGTGAAAATGTTCTTATTTATAGGCCTATGGAGACAGGCAAGCAAATAAAGGTGTGAACAAGCGAGAAGCAATAGGTTAAACATATCTGCAGGACAAAGAACAGCTCAGTGGGGGCAGCTAAACAGGCATCAGGATGCACAGGAAAAAACGTATTTCTGAGTGATACAGCCCGAATGCACAACAGCACTGAGAGGAAGAGGGCGATTCGTGTGTTTAAACACAGAGGTGCCATTTTAGCAGATACATCCCAACCTGTGAGTGCCCGAGAAGCGTTTGCTGCAGGTGGGTCCCGCTGGGCAGCTCTGCCCCGGGTGCAACCAGGGTCTCCTGGCCCCATGGTCACCATTCAGGCCATCTCACCGGTGCTGGCACCTGAAACTGCTTCGGCCTTCGTAGGATGAGGCAGGGAAAGAGAAACGGCTGTAACAAAAGCAGATATTTTTACCAACAAAGTCTCTCCTGTGAAAGGAAATCCAGCTTGACGAAAAACTGAAAATTGAAAAGATTCGATTTATAGGACAAGAGGTAAAACGTATATTTTGTGAGTGGGGAAAAAAGGTCATTTGCAAAGCAGCTGAAATGTCTAAAGATTTGCTTTCACATTCGCTGCCATCTCGGTCATTCACAGGAATAAAGCCACCTCTTATCCTACATTAATCGATAACTTCTTTCTCGTTCCCATCATACAAATTAGAACAGCTTATTCTCCCCCAGCCTGTGTCTGCATGGGGAGAAAACTGGGTACGTCCTGGCTCCATCCAGGCTTAAACTGGGCCGCTAACATGAGTTCAAACCCAACCTACCTCGTCCTCACCGCTAATTCAAGCAGAACCAGATCACTTGGTAACCAGCCACCAAAAGCCCTGAAGATCTGCAGACAGAGACATTTCTATTACTTAAGGCTTCCTCGCCGGTCTGCAAGTCAGGATTTCACATCCGCCGGGGTTCCACGGGAAACGTCGGACCTCTGCTCTTCCAGCCTCCCCCATTGCAATGGGATCCACCAGTGACCCAACACCACTAACTGCTCCCTTGGAGTGGAGAACACTTATTGTTTTAAATAACTCCAAAGGATACATTTCAATCAGCTACTGTTCATTAGGATTTATTAGGCTGGGCCCAAGGGCAGGCATGGAAGCTAATTAGAATTATTATTTTCAGGTGACAAGTATAAGGACCTCCCAGGGACATTTTCAACTCTTCATTTTAAGGCTGAGGTACAATTTTCAGGGTTATTTTCTGAAATTATTTAATAGGATGGTTCTTTGTAATAACGCAGAGGACCTGGGAGGGGGGTTGTAGTCGGAGGAGAAGGAAAACCAGACCCCGCTGAGAAATTCTAGATGGGTAAATAAATGAAAGGACATTAATAACAAGGCTTGATTATTGCACTGAAATCTGCCACACAGGCAATTTCTGACCCAGCGCGGTCACTTCCCTGCACACAATTTCCCATATTGACCACGGACGGGGAGAACAGGACTCGGAGCCCATCACAGCTTCACTCGTGGTAGCTTTGAGGCTAGACCTGCAAGAATCATTATTCCCTCCATCTCCTCTCACTGCTATTTTGGCATATCCAGCCCTGGATAACAGTACAAGACTTTCTGGGGTCACTACCAGGTCCCCCCACTTGCTGCTCCCTCGCCAGAAACTGCAAAAGAACCAGCACCATTTCCACGTGCTCAGAGCCGGCACCTTCTCCATCACGGAGCCGCTGAGGCTCATGGCACGGAGAGAAACCCAGAAGCAAATTATTTACGCAGGAATGACCTACTCAGCAGTTGTTAGCCCAGCTCCAAAGAGCTCAACCGCTCCTAATGATGTCTCCAGAGCTTTGCTGGGAGGGAATATTAAAGAGAAGAGCAAGAAAACAAGCTGGTTATCTTTGGTGACTGACTGATGCCAACGGACTGGAACTTGCTAAGCATTTTCAAATAGCATTTGCAGTTGACAATTTGACATTTGGAAACCCTGAGGACCTGGAAGGAGATGGGGGAAATTTCCATTCGCGGAGGTTGAACTGCACTAAACTGCTTTTGATCGGAGCTGTGTGGCAAGGAGGTGAGAGCTGACAAACACACGTGGTTCAGGGCCGCCTTCGTCTCTAAGGGCAGAAAGCAATTCCACGCGTGTGCTAACAAAGGACATGAAGACATCCAAGTTGCAGGAGGGTTAAGCATCCGTATGGTCACACTGCAAGGGAGCGCCTGGCCAAGGAGCCCCGATCCTGGCAGAGGATGGTGAAGGTCAGCACATCCTCCTGTTTGACCCTCCACATTCGTGTCCCCCGCGGCAGGGATCAAACCGGGAGGAGGAAGGTGCAGCAAGGTCACCTCTGCCTCCAGCTCTCTGCCCCGACAGATCTGGGACAATGAGCGGAGCAGCCAAAAAGAAAAAGGAAAAAACAAAAAAAATACTGGCCACTGAAAATTTAGACTCTAAAAGCCTCCACCCCTTCAGTCGGGCAAAAGGAGAAACACAAAAAGGCAGCTCCAAATACCAACAATAGAGTCGGAGGGGAGGAAATGAAAGCAAATCGAAGCCTGCTTGTGGCAAGTAAGTAGATATCTCAGTTTTGCCATGAATTCTTTTCCTGATGCTCTCCGACCCCGGGCAATTCTCTTCTCTCCGTGCCTCAGTTTCTCCTTTCAGAAAAAGAGCTCTGGATGTGCTGGCAAGCGTTAGGAGGCAGTTACTATCAGGACCTACAGAGGATCTACATATTTATATGTTGTGTGCCCTCTGCTGGCAGCCGCATTTTCCAGGAGCACGGGAAAATCCCGCAGAGAAGGGCAGGTGGGACTTGGGGTCTTTCCTTCAGATGTAGGAAAACAATTAGACACAATATGAGCCATCAAAAGCTACAGCAGTAGATACAGAAAAGGGCGTTTCCTTCTGCACGTTGCACGGTAGCAGGTGATGAGATTGTGCATTTTCTGATGCTCTTTGGACCCGGCTGGCTCCTGCGGGAGCCCCTGCATCCCCGCAGCAATGTGGCAGACTTTGCTTCCAAGGAGAACTCTTCTAATATAACCACATCCCTGAAATAAATGAGGGCAAAGGGGACATTTAAGTGATTTATGCCGTCACCTATCAGGTGATGCCCAAGTCACAGCAAGTACCCCAGATTTGTTGATGCAAAGCATGGATCAGATGGAAATACCGGTGGCTGTGTACGGATGGAGCACACGTCACCTGCACACAGCAGCTCTGGTCTTCGCCAAGGTCATTTCAGCCAAATTCACAGCCTGAGCTTCACTCTACGAATATTTGGGTGCCTAGATTTTATTTGCTTGAAAACCTGTGCAATTCCAGCAAGTTTTGCTTTGCTTGATCCCGCTGATCCTCCCTCGGCATCCCTTCGGGCTCTGACATCGCTCTAGCGGTACCCGAGGGATGGAGGAACCTCCTGGGGCACCCAGCCCAACGCCACCGCTCCAGCCCTCACTGTCACCCCGCAAACCCATCACCAACAGGGGCTTCAGCCTCAGCAAAAGCCTCTCTTCTGACTACTAAAAACCAGTTTTCCAGGCTATTTTTTTAAATCACCTATTAATACTTACTTCTTCAGGCACCAGCATTGTCTTTTAGCACAGATGATTCATTTCTCTTCATCCATTGAAATATCCCTGAAATATCACTTAACCAAAAAGCCAGCTGAAGAAGAAATGCATTTTTCTTTTGTGGAGGAAACCTGTTCCCCTACCAACAAAAAAAATATCAAGACAAGCAGGTTCAATGTGCCTTTGTAAGTCTGGACTGGACTCGGTCCTATTTTCATTCTATTATTCTTTCCTTCACGATTTGTCTAAAGCTTCGCAGATTATGAAAGGCCGGTTGCTGCCGGGATTGCTTTTCCTCCTCCTTTCATACAGAGTACTCTGTTTGCCATTCTTCAGTTGTATGAACCACTCCTGAATGACACATCTGTGAAAATACTTTGCCAACAGACTCTTCTTTTACTCTTTTTTTTTTTTTTTTTTTCCTTTTCCCAACTCCAGCCCCTTCAGGATCCCCCTGCAGAGCTTCCCCCATTTCCTGGCCTGCAATACACCAAGGTCTGCTTCTAACTGGAATTATTTTCATACAGTTGGATCCCCTGTGTTTCCTGCCCCTTGTAACACCGATTGCTATTGAAAACAAGACGAGTTTGTGCGAACTCTGAACGTTTTTGGTTGTCCGAGCTCACGTGAGCACCACGAGGGGCTCTGCCACGTCGCTTCTCTTCATGAAGCTTTTGGGATTTCTGACTCTGAGAAACACGGTCCAAAAATGACGAGGAGCATCCTTGCCCCAACCACATCACCTTCTGTTCCTTATGGATCTGGGGTTTCATTTCCGTTTTCCTCAAAGATCCCGTTTCCCAGCAGCTGCACAGCAGAGCTTTGTGCTGGGATTCCCACCCAGCCCGTTTCCATTCAAGGTGGAGATTTTAACAACTTTAGTACTGAATAAGGAAAAAGAAACAACAACAAAAAAAGAGAGAGCAATGAACATGGGAGAAAGCACTATAAAAAGGCCCACAAAGAGACTAATGACACTGTTTAAACAAAGTTGTCTCCTGCAATAGTGCTAAATCCTTTTTATGACCTTTCAGCCTTTAAAAACCGTTTATAAGACAATTTTCTGTTTGCTAGGCTCACTGACAAACAGACAGTAACTGCTTACGGTGGTACCAGGAGTCCCATTACAGAACAAATAAGGCCCATGTCACCATTTTTCCCTCCCTCTTATAAAAAATCTTAACTATTTCCCTCCCCACCTGGTCCGGTGGAGCAGCGCACAACCAGAGCCAGAGTGGTCCAAATTAGTATTGAAAAAGAAATATCCTCCAAGAGCAGCATCACAGGAGGAGGCAATAGTTGCTGGGGGAGATAAAGCACATTCTGCATGAGATTACTGCATGAATGGTGCTTTGATCACAAAAGCAAAGAGCAAGAAGACAGTTTTAATGGTCTGAAAACACATGAAAAGCTAATGTAGAAAGCAGCTTTGATACACAAGGCAGTGGCACGGTATTTGTTTTGCGACCTTTAACAAGTATGGGCAGCGCAACGACAAGATAATTCGATGCAAAAAAAAAAAATCAAAAGGAGACAGAAAAATTAACCCGAGAGCTTCGTGGCAGAGGGAGGAGAGGAGCAGCTGGGGCTTCTGTGTTGAACTTTGAATATTAGAGAAGAAAGAAGACCAGGACACTATGGAAATAACTACAAGTTTCCTTTTTGCACGTGCAAAAGGGCGATGTGGCAGAGGCCCCCAAAGCACAGCCAAGGTCCTGCACAGAGGCACATGCACTGACCTCTCCCCAGGAGCACTCCCTGGCCATTTCCTACCCACAGCCACTTGTATGGCTGGTTTTTTTTCTCATAAGCACAAGACAAGACATTCTTTGGTCCACAACAGCCATTTTGCTTGACACGTGCAAGAGCAGCACTTGCTATTTGCTGTTATCCAGCCGAGAGCACAAGTCACCCTCCGTGGGAGAGAAAACAACCCGAGCAGCCCACCAAGGCAAACCCCTACCTGAAATAAATGGTGTGAGAAAATTGCTGGAAACTGCCATCAAATTCGGCTGGAATTTCGAAGCAGTGAGTGTCCCACCTGAAAAAAAAAAAATTAAAAAATTCTCCATGATGAACAGTCTCAAAAAGACAGTGCCCATCAGCTAATTTATGCGCTATGAATAATTCAGCCACGTCTATTCAAAAACCTCAACGGAATGAAAACCACATTGAAGAGATCATCTGGAGGTAAGGAGGAGAGCCGACCACCCCAGGGCTCTCCCCCTCCTCCCTCACCAGCCATCTGAGCTGCACCAGCTGAACCCGGAGGTTTAAAACCCCAGGAGAGGTCCGAGCTCATGCTGCAGCCCCTCTCCACGACAGGGATGCTCCAAACCACGTTGTTTGGGCAGCAGAGACCTGGCCAGGCGGGGTTGTCCCCCATGCTCTGAGCCTCAAGCACGGTTTAACTCCTCGTGCTCTCCCTTCAAGTTCTTCTTGCACCACGGAGGGAGGAAGGATTCATTTCAAAAGCAAACCTATTTTCCAACATTTTCCACCCCCCTGTTTCTTTTACAATCATAAAAGAGTGTGTTGGTCTCTTCTTGGAGGGTGTTGGTCTCTTCTCCCAAGTAGCAAGTGATAGGACAAGAGGAAATGGCCTCAAGTTGTGCCAGGGGAGGTTTAGATTGGATATTAGGAAAAAAATCTTCCCAGAAAGGGCTGTCGGGCATTGGAACAGGCTGCCCAGGGCAGTGCTGGAGTCACCATCCCCGGAGGGGTTTAAAAAGCATTTAGACGAGGTTCTTAGGGACATGGTTTAGTGCTAGAGTTAGGTTAGGTTATGGTTGGACTCGATGATCCTGAGGGTCTCTTCCAACTGAAATGACTTTATGATTCTATAAAAAAAACTAAAGGGGACCCTTGGACTAAATGGGATTTGTCCCTCCAGCTCCCCACAGTCATCTGAGGGTGTTTGGGTGACTTCCCAAGGGATAATGTAGCAGGACCCAGAGACAGTAAAGACCTGGTACTGCTGGAATAAAGAAATACTGCGTCAACATCTGCCACCAAAGTGTTTTTGCAAGCAGGAAAAAGCCAGAGCACGTTTGAGTTCCCAGGACCGCTGGAAACTCATCACAGCAATGAAAAGTAAGATATTTCCCTCTCCCTTGCAGTATAGCTGCGATGTGGAGCAGAGATGGAGACAGTTCCTTCACTCATCCCAACTTTGCATTTATGTAACCTTAGAGAAAGCTCCGTGCCTCCATCTCCCTAAGCAGAGCTCCACTTCAGGCCACTATAAGCAAGCTTGTTATTTTTCCAGAAAGCTCAGCATTTCCAAAACTAGGGTTTTCAGCCTGAAATGGGGTCACAAAACCTTTTTAGCTGGCTTACCAGCCCTGGGCAACTTTGCGTTTATTCCAGATAATCTGCAAGGCTGAGTTCAGGGAGGAATACTTGTTGTTGTGGCAGGATAGCCAGTCAAGCATAATTTAATTTGAATTTATCTTTGTTAGCCAGCAAAATCATCTGCCTCCTCTACCGGCCTGCATTATGATTTCTTCAGGGCTACTAGGAAATATCTACAAAGCATTATGCTGGCAATAAGAAAAAAAAAAAATCTATTCCACAGATAAGTGTGGCGAAGTGCCTATCTGGCAAGAGTGGGTCGAATGGGATAAAATTGGTTTGTGACCCTAAGAAATGGGGTGAGAGACCTGCAAAACTGTCCCCTCTTCTCCTACACACTATGTGGTGCGTGCACGTGGAAGGGCTCTGGTTCCCAGCCAAAGCATCCTTTTGCTTCAGGTAACAACGGCACAAAAAAAGAGAAAACGCAGCATCAGACCCACCTGCAGCAAGACAAGGCATCGCCCTGGACCAGGTGGAAATCCCGATGGCGCTGGCCATGGGTTTGGGGTGTGCTGGGCTGCTCCCCATCCCTCCTTCTGCCATTGCAACAGCCAGAGAAGCCTCCCACCCAGGTGACATTGCCAGCGACGCATTTCACTCTGGTTTAAGGTTCATTTCTATCGCCACTGTGGTCTCAAGGAGCGTTAGCGACAGAAGCCTCATACATATTAAATATATTGAGGGTGAAATGCTTAATAAACCATCACATTCGGAGCCGCCTTTGTCTCTCCACAGTCGTGTCTGTCTTGACTTATTCCTGCTCTACAGAGGAAGTGGCAGGATTTAATAGCCTTTTATTAATATGTCAGCTTTTAAAATGGTCAAAGCGTTATTCATAGGATTGGTTAAAAAAAGGAAGTGCAGAACTTTTAGGAAAAATACTTGTTGTTCGAGCCAATGAAAAGGGTTAAGTGCAGCGGTGTGTGCCTGGCCCCTTTCTGTCCCATCTGGAGAGGAGCCGTCACACTTTCCCTCCCAAGCCAGCCTCATTTTTACTTCATTTCCATGCTCCGTGCCCCTGCCACTCCGCGAAGCGGTTTGCTCGGGGAGTTTTGGGATTTCATCACCCTGAGCAGCAGAAGGGGCACCAGGGGCAGCAGCCTTGAGACAGCAGCAGGGTTGCGCCCATGCAAACTGAAAGCCTCACACATTTCTGGTAAATGAAGGTCTGCTCCATCTTTAGCCCTTTCCCTCCCCATTTCTTTCTTTTAACTGTGCCTAAAAAGTGTTTTGTTAGTTTTTTGTTGTGTTTTTTTTTCTTTCAAGTCACCAAACCCCTTGTTTCCTCTGTTCTTTTGCCACCTGACACTGTGCCCAGACCTGAAAATCTGGCTTTCAGGCACAGGAGGGTATTTTTCCCCACCAAAATGCAGCTTCATGGCTTTATATTAATATGAAAGAACAGGCACCAAATCCTCCCAAAGCTTTCTTACCCTACAAGTCACGTTTCAAAAACCCTCCTGGACCTGAGAGTTCTTTTGCTCACTACTCTGGAGCAGGTTTTCTTGTCCCATTGCCACAGGACCAGAGATGTACAGGGATATTCAAGTCCTCTGCCCGACAGAGAATGAACCTGGTGTCCTGGTTCCCATGTCCGTGCTCAAAAGGGCCAACTAGTTTTTGAAACAAACCCTCACAGCAAAAGCCTGAAATGAAATCATTTGCCCCCACACATCTTCTAGAAAAGGTATATTTGTATTATATAAAGATAAATGTCTGCTTCTTCTCATGCTTGCTCAGAAGGATGAGAGAAATTCATTCTTGCTTCTCCCTGTGTTTAATTTTCTGATCAATCTCACCTTTTCTCCTCCATTCACGGTTTGGGGTTCTGCCTTCAGCTGGAAAAGCTGAAAGGGAGGATCTGCTCCCGGGATTTTTCTGGCTCCGATAGGAAAACCCAGAATAAAACCTGTTCCCACTGCAGTCCCAGCCTGTTCACAAGGTGTTCCAACACACGCCCAAGTTTCGAGGGGCTCATTAAAAACAGACCTTCTGAAACCTGGAGGCTCACCCTTCTTACTGACCACACTCTCCTGGAAGCCGGTCCCAATGAATTGGCACAGAGTTGCGTTGGAAACGTGGAGCAGCTCCATTCTCACCCATGCAAGAACTGCCTCTAGGTTTCGATGGACGCAGGTTTTCAACCCAGAGCCTCCTAGAAGCAAATTGTATTCAGGTCAGCAGTGACATTTTCCTTTCCGAAATAGTAGGCCAAATGCCAACAGAATTGGAGCACGTTAGTTGGAGCAGTCAAGGGATTTACTTTACAATACTATATATTACACCCATGTGAACAGTGAAAAAAAATGTGACCCGCTGTGCTGAACTTCCAGCAACTTATTCATCAATGCTGGTTGAACATCAGAGTTTCCACTCTGGAGGAAACCCAGGTTACTGTTAAAAGAAAACCCCTTTAGCCCTATTTGGAACAAAGCCCCACACTAAGGTTTCCCATCGAAAGTCTCAATGCAGTAACAGACATTGTAGCTCTTAGAGCTATTGGAATGTGTACGAGAAGACCTTATGAAGTCCAAACGGAGAGCTCGGCTGTTAAAAAAATTTGCGTACCAGTATAAAACAAGATATTTTCGTGATGCATTTTGATGCAAACAAAAGCAGCAGCTGGGATGGGGAATAGCCCTGCCCCGTCAAGAGTTCCAGCAGTCAGCACACACTGCAGCCCTCTAGGAGAGGAGGGTGATGGCTCTCTAAAGCTGTAAAAACAAAACAACCCCCAAGAATCTCCCCCAAAACCAAGTGAGGTTCCAGGAGACTCAATGACTTGCTCAACAAGAAAAGCTAGATGAGTGACAGAGCAGACAATAGGACCTTTTTGCCCCAAAAGTGAGAGAAATCCTGCATCCCGCAAGCTTGTTTGATGGGAATTAGAGCATCCTCTGTCCACAGGACTGGTTATTATTAATCCAAGAGGGTCTCAGCCCGGCCCAGGGCCTGCACACTCGAACGGCTTTGTTCCTGTCCCCCAGCCCCAAGGGGTTATGTGCAGGTAGATTTAGGACCTGCAGTTGTCCAAGCAGATCCACCTGGAGACAGTGGGAGGACTGGAATTGTAAGTGACAAATGATCGTATGATGTTGGATTCATGCTGGGATCCCAATATTTTAGCAACCACTTGTACATACACACACCCCCCCCTTGACAGACACGGTTGTGATTCCCGATATCCACGCACAACTCCAGGGCCGATGAACAGGTAACAACCCCGCTGTGTCTCCTAAGGAAACGCTCCAAAACCAAGTTGATGTGAAGAATAGAAAACATCGAGCTCCTGCCTAAACCAAAACTACTGACAGCAATTGATCAGTCCACGTAGCTTTATTAGCATAGCCTGACGGCAGGTTCCTTCCCAACAGCAACAGCATCTCGAATCAATAGCTTAATTGTCTTCCTGGCTTGTTTTGCTTCTGGTTAAATTCACTGATTAATCCTTCAGGCTAACAGAGGTCGCTCAGCTGAATGAGTTAAACCTTCACGGCCTGATGAGGAGGTCTCCCTGGATTTCCACATCCAGGCTTGGCAGGAAAACAGGCGGCACGGCCAGATGTGCCATGGGAACACCCGGCCCCGCGGTGCCCTGGGAATCGGCACCGCGGCTTCGTTTTCTGGGCGAGGAGGGATGCCGAGGCAGGTTTGCACGTACGCGTGCCCGAAGACACGCTGGCAGGCAGCACGTCCTCTGATGTACAAGTTCCCCACGCCGTTTTATCGCCGCTTTTTCGCTGTCTTTTCTTCCCTACTCGGTTCTTGCTCCTGGAAACAGCCTGGCACCATCTGACCTACACTTGTTCTCAATGATCTTTAAATATTGATCACCATCACCAATAGGTCAAACACGGGAAACAAGCTAGCTAAAGCAAATGTTGCCTGTAACTCAACCATGACAGAACGGAGGGGGCTTTTTAAGCCACACACCAGATCTGCTGTTCAGACAGCTCTTCCCTCATAAGACAACTTGCTTCAGATGTGTCATTAATCCTATGAATAAAATGTCCCCATTAGACAACTTCTGTCATGTCTTTGTAATCTGCTAGAAGGTGGCAACGCTTTTGTGCGTCTCTCCTAAGTATTAATCTCCCAGAGAGACTAGAAGAGCGATTTTTTAAAATGTGACCTGCAAAGTAAAGACAGTCTTTGAGTCTTTTTGTTGCTTAGATCCAGAGAGCAGGTAAGGAACTGGATTGTTTGCTCTTCCCACTTGGAGCTAATGGAGGTATATACAGATTTATGGCACCTGGGGGTGTAGCTTTTGATTCCTGGAAAGGACAAGAGATGGTAGATTTATGATTTCCAGTTACCAAGGAACTGTAATAGCAGTCAGTCATATAAAGTTAAACGGCAAAGGAGATTTTGGCTGACTTGGAGAACATTTGTACAAGGTTAGGGTAGCGATACGTGTGGGAACGGACTCACCAGGTTGGATGTGATCAAGCTTAACATCTCTAAAATTTAAAGTGAAAAACAAGGCAGAGAAAAGAGGTGACAATCCAAAGCAATAGCTCACAAATCAGCCATTTCTTAAGTGGCTCAGCAGGGGCTGGGATGAGGGGGTTGACAGGCAGGGCCACTTTTCATTGATTACACTTTGCAACAGCTCCTAATGGCAGCGTGATCTCATCGCTCCCAGCAAAGCCCCGTGGCACTGCGGACCGGGCTCCCAAACTGTGACCCGGGCGTCCTGAACAGTCCAGCAGCCCCTTCCAAGGGTCACCCAGCCCAGCGTGAGCCAGCACCGCTGATGTTAACAGACCTGCATCCCCGCAGAGGGGCAGAAAGGGCTTTATCCCTGTGGTTAATCCGCCGCAACCACAGGGAAACTTCTTGCGTTTACGGCAGCCCCCACGCTCTGAGCAGCTGACTCGGGGCAGGATGAAGCCAGTAGAACCAGGTGTCTGCTCTGGACATCAAGGATAACCGAGAAAGGACCACAAAGTTGCCTTTTTTTTTTTTCCTTTTTTTGAGGGTCATCAGAGAAATTTCTAGCCACGACATTTGCAGGTGAAGGAAGGATTTTGATCACGAAATGAGCTTAGTTACCCATCTGAGGTGAAGTTTTTCCCAGACAGGAGACATGTACTTGTCTGCACATAATCTAACTTGTATTTAAAGCCTGTTCTGAGGGTATTTTATTTCAAGAGGGTTTAAACTCACTCGCTGCACCGGAGAGTATTTCATCCTTGAAATACTCTTCTAGACAGGAAAGTTTTCCTACCAAAGGTTACAAGAAACCAGCTTCTGACATTTAATCATGATGATTTGCTTCAGCAGTCTGGTATAAAGTACCACTCAGCATAAATAAAGACATCAATCTGGATGAAGTTTCCCCAACTACTCCTGTTTCACAGGGCTAACGATGAGTAATGCTCCGATCTTCACTCTGGCTGAAGCACCTCACGGACAAGACGGTCCTTATGGTGAATTCGGGGCTTTCTGTGCAGGCAGCAAGAGAAGCATCCAATTCCTCCTAAAAGCAGCAAGGGGCAAGACTTTCCTTCTGCATCAGGACAGTCACAGCCCCATGAACCCAGTGCCAAGTCACATCTGTCTGCACATCACCACTGCCATTCTCTGCGTGTACCTGAGCTCCTCCAGCACAAAGTGCAGTTACCAGACTGGTTCCTGTGCTCAATACCCACAGGCCACGATGCAATATTAACGCACGGGCTCCAGGCAGGGCTTAGTGAGCGTCTAAGCTACAGCTTTGCCAAGAAAAGGAGGCAACAGCAAGGAGCCACTCAAAGACTCCCTGCTCTCATTGGCTCTTAACAACAAAAAAAATCAGTTTGACTGAACAAAATGGAGAGAACGAGGGGAAAAGTGACTTTTCTGCTGTTCTTTTCAAAATAACACCACCTTCGCGAGCTCATAGTAAACAGCACCTCATTGTAAGATAAAATAGAAGCACCACCTTCTCTACCCCATTTCCATGATTTTTCTCCCCAAGAGATGTGCTGGAACCCATGAGCTGGCTGACTCAGCCAATGACTATCTCAGTAGAAGCTGAACACCATTATTGAACATAAGGTTGAGGTATCTCACGGGTCAGCTTTAGTAGGAGAACAAAGCACAGAGAGAAACATGGAGGACCCATGGAGCCCGGATTATATTCCCTGAAAGATCACCCAGAGGACAGGTGGGTTTTTCCCTACCTGAGAAGAGCCCCTTGTGTTGCCATTTCAAAGTTGGAAGAAAAGTCATGACCAGGTGGGTTGAACTCCCAGAGAAGCACTATTTAAAACATATTAGAGTCCCCTAAGAAGCAGCCAACAATCTGGAGGTTACAGTGCGTGATAGAAGAAGACTTCTCATTGACCAGAGAGGAAACACCTGCTGCACCGAGTCCAAAGTGGACGTGTCTAACGAGGCAGGTTGGACTCCTGCATTAGGATGGCTGCTGCACTTGCTCCTCTTGATCAGAGGCACAGGACTGCTCTTAAACAAGCTCTTCCACAGTGAGAGAGGCGTTAGAGCCACCACTTGCTCGGCATAGGAGGGAGAGCAGGAAAACATAAATAAAGGATGTCCCAGGAGAGATCACGGCGGCTTCGCAGGCAGCAGCACAGCTCCCCACACGGCTCCTCGGCTTCCCCGTCTAGGAGGAGACAAAAGGTTGCATTGCCCACTCAGCCCCGGAGCAAGAGATAATTAGTAGCTTATTGTTTTAAATCCTAATGAGTGTTCCCCAAACTGACTAGCCATGTTGGACATAATGGAAACGACTCTGAAGAAAACACGATTTGTGGAGTAGTCTAATTAGGTGGCCATGAGAGCCAGGAGCCTGGGCAGCACTCGCTGCCGAGGGAGACCTCATTGCACAAACCCCGGAAGATCCTCACGCAATAGCAAGAGCCAATTTCTTTATTTCCAAAATATCCACCAGTGAGCAGCTTTCAGATTTCATTTCACCATTTGTGAACCCCAGAGTTAGCTACCTAGGAGGTTTATTCCCTTCCCTTTGAATGAACCAGGGGAGAACAGTCATTTTGGAGTTTACCAAGACACAACTGCTGCCCAGATAGCTCCACCAAACCCCTTGGTTGGTTCCGCAGAGGGTGTAGCACAAAGCGGAGCTTTGCGATGTTTTTTTTCAGGGCCAACACACTGAGGACCAGAGCAGTTTCACAGAAACAGCCAGGGCCCCTTCTCTCTGGGGATGGGCTGTTGGAGCTCCCACCCAAACCCCTGCGTCTAGCAGGACTCCTGGGTTCTCCAGGAGAGGACAAGAGTTGTGTTTTGGTATAAATGCGGGTCTGGAAGTGCTGCCTGCTTTGGCAGATGGCTTTTGCCTGATGCAATAGCTTCTTTCAGGGCTTATCTGGAAGTTTGTGATCCCTTATGTGGGTTTAGCTCACTGCTGAGGAGTTCGGGTTGGACACCTTGCCCTCTTCTGTCCCAAAAGTACAGGAGGCTGGAGGGACTCTGTTTTCCTCAGGCAATAACTCTTTAAACAAAGAGTTCAAACCTATGTTCTGTAGAGCTGCAACAAGCAATTACAGCCTGATTGAAGGTTATTGGTACCCATGGTCTTGGTACAGCTTGTTTTCCAAGACACCAATGGATAGAAAATAAGTATTTTGTCACAAATCAGGACTGTCCTAGAAAAGCCGAAGGATGGTCTTGCAGCATCCACAGCGACACTTGGATTAATAGCCGCAAAAGTCTCAGGAGCAGCATAGGACAGAGATGAGATACATTCCCTCCCCATCTCCAGCATCCCCCAGATGTGAAGTTGAGTAACCTCAGGCCAGATCTCAAGCTGAGCCCTGACAAGATCAGGCAGACACTGATGTCAGCTTAGGGACACCCGAATTTCTGCTCAAAGCTCTGCTCTCAACAGGCTTTCAACACTACAGCACTCAGGCTGTTGTCTTTGGAGGTAGGGCTGCAATTGCTCCACCACCTCTCAGAGGCTTAATCGAACCATGGATTATTGTTGGGGGAAATCCCACTGCGCCCCTAGTTCAATCAGTTCACCTCTGCACAAAGCCCTTGAGTATTGACTCCACCACAACAAAGCAATTGCAATGCGGGCACTTCTCTGCTGGGCCACAGTGGAAGGACCCCAAAAGCAAGAGGTATCAGGTAGGGAACACACAGCAGCATTTCTCGGCTCCCTGCTCCGGTGGGAGCGCAGCCAGGACAAAAGGAAAAGCATCGTGGAAGGTGACCGAGCAGCAGGACATAGTTGACCGGATTTCAACTGCTGCAGTTTTCTTGCCCTCACCTACAAGAGGGAAATCAGCTGAGTGCTGTAAGCCCATATGGCAGCTAGCCGTGGTTGCTCAGGATGCCATGAAACCAAGCGGGCATGGCGAGAGCGGGCAGGGGGATTTCTCGAGCACGGGCAGCGTTCTTGCTTGGCCAGCCAAGCCAGACACCAGCTCTCGAGAAGCTGCAGACTGACAGTGCTGCAAAGTCAGGGAACTCCCTTAGCAATCATGTCTCTGAAACAGGGGGGTCCAGTCCATGCAGGAACAAAGTCGTGGCTGATCATAAATTCAGACCTCACAGAAGAAAAAGAATATTTTGCTACAGCAATGCTGAATAACCTGCATTTTTCAGTCCAGCGCCAGTTTTCCCCAGGAAGACTCTGACCTTGTGTGCAGGACACTACTGAGCTGAGGTCTTGAGAGCATCCAAGTGACTTTGCAGCACGAAGCCAGCTGAAAGTAAACGGGGCTTATGGAAACACTAGGCACTTCTGAGTGTATATCCATCCCTGCAACTGTAAGGTACATGGTGTGTGTGCTCACTTCTGCCTAAAATATTTATGTGCTGATAAAGGTGGAGCCAGAGGAGCCTTTGAGGTCACTTTGAGAGGTAAACTCCTCACTGCAACCGAAATAGCTGAGACAGCAAGTAAGCCAGAAACGACCAAGAGCAATTATAATATGCATGTACTACATCACGTTTACTCGTTATGCTGAAAGAGTCCAAAATGCAAAACAAAGGGATTTTGCTAATTCTTTCCTCCTCCATTACCATTGCAACCAGGAAAGCACATTAAACACTTCTGCTTCGCTCACTGCTTCCTGTGTGTTCAGTTCAGCTCCCCTTTGTCTCAATACCTTAAAAGCCCGTTTTTTCCCTTTAAAAGCCAACTTGCCTGCCTGGTAGCTTCTTTTAATCTCTCGGTCTTGGCTAGAAGCCTCTCTAGGCTGCTGAAAGAGATAGCTACTTACCCTTTGTTCTTGCAACAAGAAAAGCCTCAGCTATCAAATCATTGCAGATTCCTTTGTAGCCTGAGAGACTCTAAAATGGGAAGAATAAAAAACCCATGTATCAGTCTAACAGATTAATAGCTACTAATGTTAGTGGTTAGACCAGCTTGTAACCATGCCACACCTCGCTACAAAGCAAGCCTTCTCCAGACCAAACAGCTAAAACCTGGTAACGGAGTCATTGACCTTGGACCGCAATCCTTGTGTCCTTCCTCATACCAAGATGGGCAGGAGAAGCACGTCCATACTGGTCCATATTTGTCCAGGGCTGTCATTTGCTCTCTCAAGGTTCCCTGCGCACTGCAGTTACACACAGCTCGGCGGTTAAAAAGATGCACGTGGCTCCTATGAAGCCAACACTCATTCCTAGAAGATGAGAACTGTTCCCAAAAGTTGCAAGCAAAAATAACACCTAGGCTACCAGTTACTTCAGTGCAAACAAATATTTTTGTGATGCAACTTATGCGGAATTGCTTCAAATAGCCTCTTTCAATGTCATTTGTAGAGAGCATTCGCCACGCTGAGTGTGAAGAAGCATGGCTCCCCTCCACACATCTCCACAATGCTGATTTCTGCCCTGGAAAGCAACCCACCATCTAGCTGCTTACACACCAGAAAGATCTTGGCCCTCCCGGCGCAGACCTCTGCATGTCTCTTGTGCATGAAAACCCTCTCACACATCTTGGCAGCAGGAGTCAGAGACAGTCCCCAAAGAGAAGCAGCCACAGCAGCTGCAGAGAGCTTTTCACAGCTCTGTTACAGATGTTCTGGATCTTCGTTCCTTGAGTAGGGCTGCAAACCACGTACGTCTCCGACTGCTGCCACTTGTCAGAAAAAGCCTTCCCAAGAACAATTCTTCAGGTTCAACCTCAGTTCAGCGTGCATAGATTTCTGAAACCATCATTTGCTTTTCTCCCTCATCGTTACACATCCTCAGGGTCTCCGTCACCTGTCTCCCCAGAGCTGCTCCTTCCCAAGTCGCAGGGACACATGGCTCATCTACCTGCGCCCTGGGAAGCAGCTTGTTCTTCTCCAGCATCCCGAGTGTGCTGTCTGTCCCCATCTGTTACTGCTCCTTCCACAGCTGCAAAACAGTCCTCCAGGTTTCTGCATCAGAATAGCTTTAGAGAGAGAGTTTAGCAGAGTTTAATGAAGTTGAGGAGCAAGCCTGCTCCTGGGGTAAACAGCATAGTGTCCTCATTTCACGTAAAGAGACAAATACAACAGGCAAGAGGCTGCTGCAACCATGAGAGATGCAGCAGAATATTTCACGAAGGCACCAAAAAGTTTTCAGGCGTGATCTCAGCCTTAGGCGATCCATCACGCTGGTTCGGTCAGAGCCATCTCAGTGGTTACATGCCGCTCACTCCAGTGAGCTGAAACGACAGGTAGAAGCTGGTGTCCCCGTACACTGTAGCGAGCTACACTGGGCATCTTTCTTCTCCAAGATTATACCACTGATTTCTCCTGGGTTTACAACCTCTTTGCACTATGCATCAGGATCAATGGCTAGCGAGGCTCAAGCAGGCAGCATCCATGCAGGTTCAGGCTCTGGAGCAGTGGGTTAAGTTTAAGTGTCATGGTATACCCCACTTCACAGTTAATCTCTTCTCATGTTCAGTTGATATTAGAAGCCTTTGAAGTGTATATGTGCTTATGGTCCAGGAGAAAGTCTCCAGGGAAGCAATTTACTACAAATACTCAGCTACTTAAAAATATTTATATATGCTAGGAAAGGATTAGACTTCATTTAGCATTTTTCTCTACCTTCAAACCTCATTTAATGCAGCATTAAGCGCCAGCTGTAGAAAATTGGTTCTGAAGTTGTAAAGGAGAAAGACTCTTGAAATGGCAAGATCATTCAGTAAGGAGAGATGACTGATTGCTCATGGGTTTCTAGACTGTGTTTTAGTAATGGAAAACTAAAGGATATTTGAGAATCTCAGCTCAAAAACCTTTAGTTACAGGATGCTGGTCCCAAACTAGGGAGCGTCACAAAGATGCAGGCATCTAGAACAGCTTTAGAGTACAATCTGGAGCTGTGCCCCGGCTCTGGTACCCACCGGGCAGACAGTGCCAGGTCCTCTGTGGATGGGTGTCTGCAGGAGAGGGTGCTGGAGCCAGCAAAACAAAATCCTGGCGTGCAGGCAACTGGAGCTGTCCTTGGCATCTGAAACAGAAGATTCCTAGCTATCACCAGGTAGCTCAAATCTCTGGAGACTCTTATTTTCCTACTTCTGCCATCAACCTTTTCAACCATCACCAAAATACATCACCAGTAGGCAGTTCATATATTAATAATTTGCACACTTCTAATAAAATTTCTTTTCGCAACTAAAACTCAGCATGTGTTTTTGCAGCACTAGCCACCATCAAATATTTACTCTGTTCAAAGAGCCATCAGTGACCTGAACAAAACCATTTTTCAAATAGTGAACGGGAAAACACACTCCAATCTCTGAGCTCAGTTACATCTGGCTCCAAGTTAGCTGGCAGATGGGAAGAAAACTGGTTGCAAATGCTTAAAAATTTAAGCTTCTTGTATTTGTGAAGCCTGTAAGTCAGGAAAACACACTCCGAGTGAGGTAAGCAGGGTCTGGTGGTAAAGACACTCAGTTTTCAAAGGCACTGACGTGGAAACGTGCCCTGGAGAAACATATAACGTGTTTACACACTGCAAGCAAGATGAGCTCCTGCTATTCCTTGCTTGGCCACCTTCCTCTCAGCCACAACCTACAGCTTCCCTGGGCCCACCCCAGCTCGGAATGGTTACAAGAAATATTTGTTTTTATGGTAATGTGGGAAAAAACCAGAGGCAAACATGAAACCAGGAGTGTTTTATGAAGAACACTAGCCCCCAGATTGATGCTATATGCACAGCAGCGTTTGGGCACAGCTGCCTGACATGCGGGATTTCCCTGGGTTTGTGGAAACCCCGAGCTTCTCAGACTTGCTGCGACACCAGAGCTGAAGGCTGAACCACATGTGGGTCATCGAACCTCCAACAACCACAACCACGGGTGTCCCCAGTGCCCGCTCCAGCGGGAAGCACCAGAGGCAGGTCTAGGAATGGCCAAACTCTGCCCTCCCTCAAGATTCTCATATTGGAATAATTTGGATGGGGATAAATAAGGGATTTGCAGTGACCCATTCTGCATGGGAAGCCTATTGCCACAAAACCACCCAAATTCCCTTACCAGTGGGCAACATCTGGAGCACCCCAGACACAGAGTACTTCTCAGATTTCTTGGCATATGTTTGGGGACCCTCGGTAAGCAGAAAACCATCACCCCCAAGCTTGTGCACACACCATTAATATCCCTGGCTTGTGACTTCGCCCTCCCAGCTCCTCATCTAACCTTTCCTAGTTGCTGAAGGAGGGAAGCAGCCTCACCCACCCCAGATCCCAGACACCTGGGGCTGTAATTCCCTTCCTCCCCACACCTGGGGATGCTGCAGAGCCAGACCTCCCATCCACGGGCAGTTTTTCCAAGCATCTCTTCACCACCCCCTGTTGCACCCTCCCCTGCGACCACAGGGGTACCACACCAACCTCAGTTTCCCCTCTCATCGTCTTTGGGCTCTCCTCCCAGTTTTAAGAGGCAAAGCAATGTTTCTTCCCATTAACACGAAGACACCAGACGAGAACAGGCATCGCTTCTCCAAGGCCAGCAGCGTGAAATCCTTCAGCTCCATGCAACAAGCCAGCCATAACCAGCCACCTCAGAGACAACACGCCACCCGCAAACCTCCTCCTGCCCCCCACTCAGCCCCTTATGTACCCACCCACCCCTCCCAGCAGCCAACGCGTCCCTGCTCCTGGGAAACTCCAGTTCCCCCAGTACCTGACCGGTAAGGTTTGCAGCCCTGATGCCTGGACTCAAAGGGAAAGGGCTCAACGCAGGGCTGAGACCAGGGCTTGGGGACCAGGTCCGACTAGCCAAGCACCCCTTTCCAGGCAGATACGTGATTGTTTTGCAGAGATCCTCTATTCCTACCTTCCATATTCCTACATCTTCATTGAGGGGTCTTTAACACGTAAAATGCACCAAGGAGCTTCCTGAAGATCTCAATCACAAAATGGAAAATCAGGGCTCCACCAGCTGGAGGGAGGAGTTTGCAGACCGTGGAAATAGGTTTAGCATATAAGAATTGTTGTTTATGAGCCCTAGGGTGTCAAGTGTGTGCCTCATTGTGGAAAACTGTTTCTACCATTCACTCGATTCCAGGAAGAAAATTTCTGTGCTTCAGGAGAAACTAACTGTGGCAAATCCCTAATGTAAGGAAAGCCAGAAAGCTTTTTCTAGCCCTAATTATGCCGTGTTTCTAAACTTTCCCCCATGGCACGCAATATTAGAGTTCTTTTAGCAGCTTTTCCCTAAGAAAACGCTAACAAAGGAGGCATTGTTATAACATCGATGAGTGCTGAAATCAGAGTCACTACCCTGGCTCTGAGCCCACCAGCTCCAGCAGATGGGACGGCTCCTTCCCGCAGGACACACAGGGCCTGGGCGGAGAAAACGGGCAGATTTAGAAGAGTTAAATTGGGAACACTGATGGGAGGACCTGCCGATGGACAGTAAACGCTTCATGTCCCACAGCAGGCCAGAAATGTTGTACCAGCAACCTTCGCACTCACCTCTCCTGCTTGACCTAAATGAATGAGTTCACCCTGAGACCGACAACGGAGGTGAAATCTCACCAAAAAAAGGCAAAGATTCTACTTGAACAAGAATATACCTGGATGTTCTGTGACAAACTCCCCCCCAAGAACTCCTCCTCTGTCCTCAAGTGTTAACACTGGTTCCACATCCATCCCTACATGCGTGCAATGTCTTCTTGTGTCAGAGCATTCGGCCATCCATGGGATGGAGTCACTCCTGTATTGATGACTTTATTGATAGCGTGCAGCCCCTCCAGGCGTTTCTCTCTTGTCGTAAGCAGAATGGCTCTGTTACGTCGGTGGCCTGCTCATCTCCAAAGAGAAAAATTGCTTCCGTGTGGAAAATAAAATATTGCCCGTGGGAGACATGCTCAAGAGGTTGGAACAGATTCATTCATGCACCACCAGATCCCTGCAAAATGCCCTGATTTTATTCTGTGTTGATGAGCGGAGGAACCAAGCGTTCCCTCTGTACCACTAATCTGTCACACAGAGCAAAATAATGTCACCAGTGTAGCTTGGAAAATGTTATTAAAAGCAGCCAGTTATTCT
The DNA here is from genome assembly GCF_036013445.1 of Caloenas nicobarica. Classification (NCBI taxonomy): domain Eukaryota; kingdom Metazoa; phylum Chordata; class Aves; order Columbiformes; family Columbidae; genus Caloenas; species Caloenas nicobarica. Next base: position 2,280,516 of record NC_088258.1, on the reverse strand, counting down.
GTAGATTACATTTTCTGGATCATGCACAAATAATAATGTTAATGCACAAAAGCATCTGAAGTGTAGTCGGAGAGAAAGGGAGCGTTTCCTATTGTACGAGGGATGACAGGAGATGTGTGCACAGCCCAGCCAGCTGTTCTCCCTCCAGGGCATCAAGATGCTCTTTGCAGTTTTGCTCACTGAGTTCCCAACAACTTATTTCCCTAGGAAACGTGAGGAAACTGGAGGAATGGAGAAGCGGGTTTGCTGAACGAGCTGGCTGTGCAGAGCCCCGGCCAGTGGTGTGGGGTCTCCAGACCTTGGTTCATCCTGCCGCCTGGCTAAACTCAGCAATCCCAGGGATGTCCAAGGACACCTGGGCCCTTCCCGAACGCTAGCCAGCCTCCTGCTCCATGGCGTGGCACAAACCTGCTTCAAGGAGACCTTTCTTACTAAAAGGGCACAGAGCAGGCTTTTCAAAAGAGGGCACAAAGTCCTGGGCCCAGTTCAGTGAGAGCTTGGGATGCCAACTCCTCCATTTGGAGCTGTTGCAAGTCAGCTCACCCCGAGCAGCCGTCTGCAGCAGAAGAGGCAGATGGAGAGGGCTGGCAGCAGGAACAGTCCCTAGAGATTCGTTCTGGAGCCCCTGCTCAGGCCGGAGCTGGTTTGGCCTTTACCAGAGCAGAGCATCGTGCCATGGGGAGTTTGTGGGTTAGAAGGGCTATGAAGCTGGGGAAGGGGCTGGAGCACAAGTGTGATGGGAGCGGCTGAGGGAGCTGGGGGTTCAGCTGGAGAACAGGAGCTGAGGGGAGACCTTCTGATCTCTGACCTGCCTGAAAGGAGCTTGGAGCCAGGGGGGGTCGGGCTCTGCTCCCCAGGAACAAGCGCCAGGACCAGAGGAAACGGCCTCAAGTTGCACCAGGAGAGGTTGAGGTTGGATCTGGGGAACAATTTCTTCCCCAAAGGGCTGTGGGGCATTGGAACAGGCTGCCCAGGGCAGTGCTGGAGTCACCATCCCTGGAGGGGTTGGACAGACGGAGATGAGGTTCTCAGGGACATGGGGCAGTGCCAGGGCTGGGTTATGGTTGGACTCAATGATCTTGAGGGTCTTTTCCAACCAAAATGATTCTATGACTCTATGAAGGACCATAGACCTGATCTGAGCAAAAGAGGCATTTGCTTTCCATGGCTTTGGGTGGCCACCTTGCATGGTGAGCACCTGAGTACCTACATGTGCAGCTGGAGCCTGGGGCAGAGGTTAGAGCCAAGCTTTCCACCATAAATCCACACTTAAAGTACTTTAATGTCAAACAGCGTGATTCAGATCTCAGGCACTTCTAGGGTTCAAGCAGCACTTAGGTAGGATAGAGACAAGAAATGAAAGTCCATCCCTCCTTTATCTGATCTAGCCCTAAGTCTTAAAAGCTTCAAAGCAGAAATCACTTTTCCACTCTTTCTCCCTCCTTTGATTCAAATCTTTGTTAATATCAGCATGGAAAAGAAATCTGGATTTTTTTTCTGAGAGTTTTATACCCTTTTCAGGCTCATTAGAGTGGGTGAAAAAGCCATTATTGCACATACGTCTCGGGACTGTTCAAATGCATTTATTTTTTGGCAGGAGATGGGTTTGGAAATTTGTATTTAAATGATGATTTGAATGGAGTCTGGGCTGAGGAATTCACTGTTTATGAGCAATTTCATTTTAGTGTTTGCTTATATCAGTGTTGCTATTGCTTTTGTTGGAGTTTGGAGAAGGCACAACTCTTTTTAACAGCTGTGGTGGGTTAAGGCTGGGTGGTGGTGGAGATCTGCTTAACATGAATTCTTCAGGCTTGAGCATCTGCTTTGAGACACTTGGAAGTGGCTTGGTGTTTGTGGAAACTTCAGAATACTAAAAAATAGGAGCCTTTTATAGCACTTCAGAACAAACATTTCAAATTAACAATCAAGCTGTGTGAAAAAAAAAATCCCCGACCGTGCTGGCCGATCTGATCCTACCAGCCCCACTGAAACCTCCACTGGGAAACGGCAAGAAAATAAAACGCGAAAACAAATTTCAGGTCAGCCCCAGGCGTTTCGTTTTAATTGAAAATATTGGAACAAGATGTTTCAGCCTTGTTCATCACTCATTTTTATATGTACTTGTAGCTTCATTCTCAGCTGAGATGAATGACAACGGTTGAAAGAGCAGAAATCCCTCCTGGAAGGTGCTTCTTCCATCAGCTCCCAACACCCAGACAGTGCCGACAATTCGGGCCTTGGCAGCTCCTTAAAAATGTTCACGGGGGTGAAAGTCCCTTCCCAGTGGTTAAAATGTACCTGGTTTATGCCGTGTTTGCAGCAGACACTAAGCACACACAGCACTTGCTTCCATAGGATGGGAAGACGCATGAACCCGCCTGCTTATGATGTGGTGTAGATTTGTTAAATTTCCTAAAACAAAACTGCTTACATTAAATAATGACCTTGCCCCCAAATGAACACACTTTCTTTGTTCATCTCTTAAATAAATAAACTGGAACAAGCGACAAGGTTTAACAGGATCACACTGAACGTGCATCTTAAAATGAATCCTTGCAAATCTGAGTGGGGACAAGCAGCTTTTCTTGTCCCCATGAAACTCCATCATTTTACAAGGCTGGAGCTCAGTGCCCGGGTTTGAGCTGCTGCTCTCGGGGGGGATGAAATGGTCCCTGGTTGGAGCTGCGAAAGGGACATCAGTCCATCAGGTACCTACACAGCTCCACATGAGCAATTGGAATTCCTCCATTGTGCATAATTCACTTTAAATTATTTGTAGAAGGGAGGAGGGAGTTGGAAATGTCATTACCCTGCTTAATGACTCACCCACGGAGTCCTCCTGGGCATTTCTCTTTCTTTCTCTACATTTTTTTTTTTCTTTAATAAACAAAAATGTGCTTGATTGTGAAATTTAAATGTTTAACAACATTTACTTGCAGAGCATTTAGCAGCTGACTTTTCAACCTCCCTCTCTATTTCCATTTTAATTTTGTTTGCTGTTTCAGGGGAGCACTAATCGTCCCTTAATGTCCCCTCTCGGCTTCTCCTCCCCATCTCCCTTCCCTCTTCACATTGTTTGGAGGGTGCGGGAATGGCACACACATGTCTCTGTGTTTTCTTCCAAACTCACTTGCTTCTATAAGGTTCTTCCCTATAATGAAAGGATTTCCAGGCACATCAGTCAGTTAAAATAACAACAGGCTGCTACTGTCCAAGAAGAGAAAAACAATTAATGAACTGCTGTGTTGCTCTTAGCCCAGAGACAATAAACATCTGGATTTCAGACTTTCCCAAAGTCCGTATATGTTGACTGATGCCGCAAACCCATCAAATGGCAGCATTTGGATGGGGTGTGTGGGAGGAAAAAGAGGGATGATGCACCCGAGCCCCTGGTGCCATATGGTAGCCGAGGCAGCAAACCTGCGCGATGGTCAGCAATAAATGCCGCGGCTCTGGGAAACCTCACTGCCCGCAGAAAACTTCCCCTCGATTTTCTGGAGAGTAACCGAGAGAACATCTGCTGCCTGTCCGAACGATTTAGTCGTAAGACGGTCCGGGCAGGGGTTGTGTTTGCGAAGCACTTGACTCTGCAGACCCTCAGTCATGCCCGAGGTGCGGTAGGTACTGTGCTGTACTACTCTGGGCTGGATTTCAGGTGCTACTGTAATAAATCAAAGTAAATATAGTAATGCAGTATTTCCTTACAACCATTTTACCCTAAAAAAAAAAAAAGGGAGAAAAAGAAGACATTGGGTTTCTCTGACTTCTGAGACTTTGCATTTGTCTAGAAGACCTGAAAGGATCATCTGCCTGGGCTAATTTGCTCGTGGGACTTGAGAACTGAAATATGGACCAGATCTAGATCAGAAACCTGCAGCTGGTGTTTGGTTCTCTGAACAGTTTCTCAAGCATGAGTGTTTTCAGCAAATCTCCAGTAGCCTCCACAACGGAGCCTCTCCCCGTGGAGCAGGACCTGTGGGAGACACATCTCGTTTGGTCCATCCCTGCACCACCGGGCAACCATGGGAGCAGGAATTCAGCCCTTGGAACCTGCCGGCAGGATCAGCCCCTCAACTGGCAGCCTCGGGTCTCATTGAGAGGCAGATCCAGCTGGGAAAGGTGCTGGAGAAAGGCTGAGAAGGTGGTGGTGTGTGTGAAGGGGTGAGAGAAATGTCCTTCCTCCTCGGCATGGCAATTTGTCTCTCCTCGGATCATTTTTGACCTCTAAAAGGGATGTTTTGTGCTGTACGGTTCTGCTCTCGCCATGGCCAGGTTTATACGTGCTGTCTCAGAAGAAAATGAATGTCTGTTCAGTTTGCTGATCTCGACTGAGTTTTATAGGGTGAGCATTTGAAATTCAGCCACAGGGACGTGAATGCAAAGTGTGTTAAAAAAGATAACAGAAAGGGAAGCAGCTGAGGATTTATTTAATGAATACATTAACGTTTACTCTTAATATTATTTTTATTAAAAAAGTAGCAGTACAATTCATCCAAAGTCCTTGCCTCTTGTTAGCAGATGGAGGAGGATGTGTAATAATGCTAGAGGACCTTGGAGGTAAATCATTTTTGTATTCAGACAAAATGAAGAAAGAAGCAAATGAATTTTTGTGCATTGTGTTCTTTTCTAATCTCTCCAGTTAATTACTTTTGTGGCCAGAGCGGCTTTCACAGAATGGGTTTCACTATCATTTTCAAAACCACTGGAGGTGCTCAGCAGTTGTGTTCAGGAAAGGTTTATTTGGTATAAAAATAAGCCACAAAACGTCACTTCTTAAAAACGCAACCCTCTTCTTTCCCCTTGGGAAAGGAAACAAGAAAAGGGATTTTACTATGAGTAATGGGATGGAATTGGGGAAGGAAAGAAATCATACTGAATATCAAGAATCGCTTTTTAACAATGAGATGTATCAGGCTGAGGAACAACTTCCTGGGGGAATAATAAATAATCCATTGTCATCATAAGTGCACTTAAGCAACGCTTTCCTACTGCCTGTCTCTGAGGGCTCCGGAGAGGACGGAAGCTCCATTTCTGTTTTATTGGTGGGGAAACTGAGGAACGGAGGGCTGCCCAAGGTCAGAGCGGGCAACGAACCCGGAATCCTGATAACCTGGAGCCTTGAGATCAAAGTGGTTGTTGGAAGCAAAGAAAGGGCCATGCATAGAGACCGGCTCAGGCAGAGGGACAGTCATTATTCTCCTCAGGCTGCTAAAATACTGTTATATTCTTGCATTAAGATTGGTCTCGAGCTGAGAACCCACAAGCAGCAAAGGCTCTGAACACTAAAGGGCCAGTTTGGCATCACCAAGTGCCTCTTGTCAGTATTAAAGTCAAGTGAAGCGGCTGCAAACCCATCCCTCCTATCAGTGTTTTACCTCCCCTGCGTTCTCTTGCTCTGTGTAGGTGTAAATGGCTGTAGAAGTCATCAGGTTACAAAAAGAGGCTCTGGAAAATCTGCCTCTAAAGGATTATTTATTAATTTTAAATGGAGTCCTCCCACATCACAACAGAGGTACAGTGTTGTCCTCCTGACCGCGGCAGGTTTCTGCAAAAATCTCTCTGGACTAAAGAGCTGGGGGTGAATGAAAGGTGCCAACAGTGCCAACAGTGCAAACTCACGGGAGTCACAGGATTCGTTAGACTGGCATTTTTATAGTTATTATTATAAGAGAAAATGAGCTTTTTCTTCCCTGAGTCTTAGTTTAGGCCAAATGCCCTCAGCCGAGGTGAATCGGCTGTGCCACGAGCTGCCTACGCCCGGATCTCGCTGCCTGGGGCTTTGCACGTGGTGACCTCCCAGCATCATCTTCTGATGGGAATGCGGCTGAACATTGGCTCCTCTTCTTCGTTTCCTTTCTGCAGCTATTGGACCATGTCACTCTTCACATTTAAGAGAGGTCTAAAAGTATCCGTGAAGGTGCATTTATGTCATGAATGCATTTCAATCAGAGCTGTCCTTCTGCAGAATCTTCCCGAGCGGGATGTAAACACCAGGATATTCCAGTTCAAATGAAGACCTCATGTTCAAAGGCTCCACACCAGCACAGAACCACGGGGGATGTAGTGGAAGGCAGTGCTGGACGTATCACAAGGTTACCTGGGCCTCTTCTTAATGGAAAAAATGCATGGGAAGGATTGGGAAGGAAAGCAATGCTTGCAAGGACTTTATGGCCACCTGTCAGAAAAACTCAGTTTGGCAATCTGATAAAAATCTGCAAAACAGAATTGAGATGTCCAGATTCTACAAGGATGGGAGAAGATGTCTGCTTTGGACACCTTGCAAAGACTCTTTTAAATTTTCACCATGTTTTCATTTGCAGGCTCAGGTTTGGGCTGGGATGTTTCTTTTTCCTCTGTGCAGTCTGACACTTGCATTGTTGTTATATTGTGAGAAACTTTATCTCATCAGCACAAGCAGGCCCTTGGGAATGGCTCCTTTGGTTGTATTTTCACTCGTTCCTGGCCCTTGTGCTTCCTCTTCAGCCAACACTCTGTTCTTTTCCATTTTCTTGCAGCCCCGTTGGAGAGGGAGACACTGAGCCCCACAGTATGGGAGGGATCTCAGGGCTCTGAAGAAAGTGATTAAACACACACGGTAAAACAAAATAAATGCTGAATCTATCTGAGCCCTCTTCCCCCGATGGTCTCTGTCTCCAACCTCTGTAAGGTCCAGCTGGCCCACAATGGTGGTGCAGCTTCTTCATCCTCTTCTGGTTGCTTCCTTGGGTTCCTCATTGCTATTCCATTAATGGCCGAATGGGCACTGTCAGCCCTGTGGCAGCTCCGTAGTTGGGTTTCACGCGTTCCCCTTCTCCTCTGGCTGGGGCTGCTCAAGATTTGATCCCTACGGTTGTTGGTGGCACGTGGGTTCCTTCTGCAGCTGGGGCTGCATCTTTGCAGGGAGCTGGCAAAGGTTGTGTCCACAGTGAGAAATGCCGACAGAAACCTCTTTACCCATAAAACTCTATTGTTTAGGCACACTGGATGTCCCAAAAGCTTCCTTGGGACTAAAAGACATTTGAAAGCATCTTAGCAACTGTGCCACTCAACATGTAGTTTCTAGTCCTCTGGGCACAAAGATGAAAGGTTCAGATTTAGTGACCTTTTCTTTCTCATGGTAGATGTTTTAATCTGGTATTAGGACACTAGCAACTGAAATGCTAGTTTAAATCAGAAACTGCTTTAAAGGTCAAACATTCATGACTCAAGGCTCAACGCCGACCCGAGATTTTTGTGAAATTGGGAGCAGAAGCCCCAAATGTCCAAAGTCCTACAAGCACCCGCAAGGTCATGCGGTTCGCTGTGGAAAGGCTGCCAGATTTTCCGGCAAGCTGTGTCATGAGAGGCGAGATCAGAAAAGACGATAACGATGGGTGTTCATCCAGAGGTTCGAATGATGAGTGTGTGCATTTCAAAACTGCAGAGCAATTATAGTGATAAACAAACCAGCGGAACATTAAGCATTTGCAGTGGTATCAGACATTAAAAAAGAGACATGTTCAGATGCAGCAAAGGCAGGGAGATGATTGTTCACTATGAATACATCGGAGAGGTAAACATCAGAGAGAGCAGTGCTATTTGAGCTAATGGACAATTTTGGCATGAGAACAAAGAAGTATATACTATCTAGAGGCTAAAAGGATGTTTTCATTCTCCACAGAAGGGAATTTCTTGACCAGCCATTCAGTGGTGGGGACAGGGAAAAACAAACGAACCAGACTGATAATGGGGTTAATTTGGGATGTGAGGGGGACCGTTGGACACAGCAACGGGGAGCCGCCTTCCAGGGCCCAGGAGGCTCTTTCCACTCCCATTCCCATACGACAAGGGCACTTAGTGATTCTTTTATCTGCTTTATAGCTCCTTCTCTTCCCCTTCTTCAGCCCAGCATCCATCCCACACTCTTTCAGCAGAAAATTAGCTCTGCTGGAGGCAGCTCCGTGCTCCTGGGAACAGCATTTTCGGGGACGGGGTGTGCACAGCCCCTGCTTTGCTCAGCAGTGGTGACAATTTTGTGTGCCAGGACCTGCTCTTCTCGGCAGCGCGGCCGGTGGGTTGTTTGTGGGCTCAAGGTTGCCTTGCGGACAAGTCGAAAAGTCTGTTTAATTCTAGCAGTTTTTTAGAGGGAGAGTTGGAGTAGGTTCCCTTTGCTTTATAGTCAATTCCCAAGGTTTCAAGCTGTGCATAATGTTAACTCCAGTTTTATTAGGCCTTTAAAGTGAATTTTTATAACATTTTGGCTCAAGCAAATTTACCAATAGTATCACGAAGTAGATAAGGAATAATAAAGTCCCAATTCATATGCAGTTTAAAAATTTGTTCTGTTTTATGGCTAAATCGATGGACAGCTTTTCGAAAAACAATGTTTCCTCTGGGTAGAGATGATCTCCGCTTTGTACCGTTCCTCACTGACGCTGGTGTCATGAACATGGAGGTCAGATCCTCGGCTGATGCGAACTGGCACAGTCTGATTGATTTAAATGAAGATTCACCACCTGATAAGAAGCTTTTATGGTTTTCTCTAGCTGATAAGCTCTTTGCAACCAAACGACCTACTCAAGTTCCCTTTGTAATTAGGGGGTGAATTGCTGTGTCTTCAGCAGAAGCTGGCTCAGATGTTAGGTGGAAGCCAGCAGTGCATTTTCCATCTTAGTGCTATGGGGACCAAGCTACTTGGGGACGAGCTTCGGACCTGGGATGGTTTCCTTAAATCCAGATGCTGTTCTGTGTAAATGGCTGGAGCAGGACGGGTGGGCACTGGCTGCCAACAGGGATGAAGAACAAGGACAAGATGTCCCAGCTGGGCACTGAGAGAAGCACATCAGGCACTTCTGAAGGTGATGTCAACCCTTGGCTTCTCAAGTCGGGACTTTTCTTAAGACAAATATCACGCAGTATTAAACCCTGCTGCCTCTGAGCGCGCTTGCGGGGTGCTCCGCTTCACCAGCCTGTGGTTGGCCTGTGCTGGGAGTGGTGACGGGGTCTCCGCAAGACACAGGAGCGCTAACGTTTCATTTTAGTTTTCATCCAAGAGGGTCCTCTCTGCATCTGGGGCAGTGCATCAACATTGGGGTATCCATGATTTACGTGCAAAGCCTCTCGAGGAGTAATTTTCCCCCCCAACCATCCATTAGCGAGGCTGCAGCGGCATGGAAAGCTTTGCTGCGCGCCCGGCCGCCCCCGCGCCCGCCCGGGGTGGGATTCCCGGGTCACCGCGAACTCGTCAGTCTCCATTTCATTGCAGCTATTTGCATACATTGCCCATCTGTTCCTATTCAGCATCGCTCTCTGGCCACATGCACTAGTATAAAATTGCAATATCTCAGCTGCAAGACAGGCAGGAAAACATTTGCTTAGGAAAAAAAAACCCCACACTTTATATTTTTTTTCTATTGTGCTTACATTTTTATGGAAAATTTTATTTTTTCTGAAGTTCTGTAAGAGCTTGTTCTACAAGAACCTAACCGTGGCTAAATTTGCCCTGCTTGCATTCCTGGAGCGTGGGGGAACCTGCCAACCTTGGCTCCGTGTCTGCAGCCCATGTATGTTATTAAATGACGAGCTGCTAACAGCTTCCTGCCATACAGATGGCAGCTCAACCTCCTTATTTTGATAGCGGCGTCACTCCCGAGACAGGCAGGCTGAGAGGAACCTGCAAGTAATGGAGCCACTGGCAAAAATCCCAAGCGATGGGGAGGAAGAGCGTGTGCACGGCACAGTTAGTGAAAATGCCGCTAAGTAAAATTAATTAAAATCATTAAAAGAAATGATGGTTATTCATTACCTAATGATATCTGCAACTTTTAGACAATCTGGAGTTGTTTTCCATCTATTAACCTAACCCTACAAGTGCATTAGAAAAACCAAAGAAATACTTAATGCATGTGAAAACTGCGGGAAGAAGAGCGTTACCTGCTTGGGCTCAGGACAGGACCTTGCACAACAGGCTGCAATATGAATAATAATGGATTCTAATCTTTATAAGAATAATACTTGTAGTAACTAACTGGGGTGTTAAATGGCCCGATTTGGGGAAACATGAATTTTAATAACACCTAAGCTCATTTTGCAAGCTGAGCACAGCCCAGGCGCTGTGTCTGGCTGGATGGACACCAGCATGTTCCTTCACACTTCCCCAACCACGATTATTTGCAGGGAAAAGAAGCAGCGCAGGGGCCTTTCCCTCTTGCCCATGGGCAGTCTGGGCAGAGCAGTCCCACTCGTGGGATATGGGTGACTTTGCTGGGGGAACACCAAGCCAGCAAACCATCCTCGGCCATCGGAGCAGCCACGGGTCTGCAGTCCCAGTGCTGCCGCCTGCGACAAGTTCATATTCTCAGCTGAGTTTGTCATTCAGCATGTTTTCCTGAGAAAACAGCTTGATCGAAGTCACTCCTGAAAGGTTCTATCTTCCGCTGGCCGTACGCAGGCGAGCACAAACAAATTCTCGCTTCCCGCTTTTCACCTTCGCTCCTTTTTTTCCCTTTTTTTTTGCAGGGCTGTTTTCTTGGAAGCGACGCGGCGAAGATCACAGCGTGCTGTACACACTCGCCGCCAAGCAGTCGCCACGACGAGGCTGTGATCAGGCGTGCAAATCGCTCTGTTTTGAAATCGCCAAGTTAAAAGCGTACTCCCTCCCTTGTCTCTCCCACTTGCCTTGCACCCGCAGGGCTGGTGTGACGAGGGGGTGCAAATTGCGTTTGCGAGGCGCTGCTGGGTGGTGGGATGTGCGACCTGTCCTGCACGTCGCCCTCAGCTCCCTCCGAGCTCCTCCAGCTGTTGTCTGCTTTGCAGAGTTGCTGCTTTGGGGAAAAAAAAGAAAGGCAAAAGGTTTAAGGCAAAGCAGGGTGGCAGTGCTGAGCAGGGTGCTCCAGCCACACGGAAAGGAAAGATATAAGAGCCCTTCGTTCATCTCAGCCTAATTGGCCTTGAGTCCTGCTAATTAGCCAGCAAGCTTTCCAAAGAAATTCAGATATATCTGATGTTTCTACAACAGTGTTTTCCTCTTCTAACATTCGCGTAGTCAGATGGAAAGTAATAAAGGCACCTGGACCCTACAGCTTCCAATTGTGGGTGCTTGAAGGTTGCTTGTCCGCCCGGAGATGTCTGACCTGGAGCTGTAGAGGAGGGAAAAGTCGCTTCTTTGCTTGAAAACAACGGGACCTGCACACCTCCAGCACTTCAAAAGCCTTTGGAGATGACTGCGGTGGAACAGAGGCTCTTCAAAACAAAGAGCCCCTTTGGAAACACATCCGACAGCTGAAGGCGTGGGAAGATCGTCCTGAGCTTCTGTAACTCTGCTCTCTTTAGCACTAGAAGCATTACATGGTAACACAAATACTTGGAGTTTTTTTGCTCATGGCTATAATTTTTACCAAAAAATTACCCCAAACTTAAGCAAGCAAACTCTGTTGGAACGGTGTGAAGTTCCTATGAGCAGCAAACAGCTGAAATACGGTGCAGGGATTTTGCAAAACCAAACACGTCTCCAAGAAACGGAGCGGTGAGTATAACAGAGAACCCCTCCTTCAACACCGAGGTGCGAAAACGCAGCTTTTCAAGCACCCCAGAAAGCCTCCCTGGTGCCCTGCAGCGTGCAAGAGAGGTTATAAATGTCTTTTCAATCCAAACCGAGTCTACCACACTGTTATGCACTAATTATACCAGGCTGGTGCTCGCCGACAGGTGCGTGTGGGTGTCCACACTGATTTCTGCTCATGGTGGGGCTGTTTGTGCTATTTCCATGAACCTTTACGGTGCTTTCCCCATCAGAGGGATATTCTTCTTTCGCCGCTTGAAGCCCTGTTCACCGTGATGGGAGTGAAGTATCTTATTCCCTTCTCAGCAGGACCAAGTCCTTGGAGGGGAGGATGCAATTAAGATCACTAAATTGTAGGATTTTTACCTCATCTTGGTGAACACGGAGGGATTTTTGTTGTTGTTGTTTCCCATTTGTAGGAGGAAGGAAACCCAGGGCCCGGTGGGGAAGTTGCTTAGCAACTGAGCCGGACCCGCACGCCAAATGCAAAAAGATAAAATGCAAAAAGAATCTCATTTAAAACAACCCTACAGGTTTTACCTGACAAAGATGGAGCTGCTCTGCCAGGGTGCATCTGCAGCCTTAGCAGCGAGTGGATGCCTCGCACACGGCCGTGTTTCGCAAGCAGGGCATTACCCTCATTACAGCATTTTATGCTTTGTTAACTGCTTGGCTGCCAAATAAAGTGCATTAAAAAAAAAAAAAATGAATGCTTCTTGCTGCCTTATTTCTCACTTAGACCCAAATAGGGGTCAAGCAATAAGAGCTTGATGTGCTTTGGATGGACCGTGAACTTCCAGCATCACTGGTAACAAATTCTTTTTCCACTGAGAAAAGTGCATATACCCCAAAGCCAGTTTTGACGGCAAATGCTCAGCCAGGCACAGATTTTTGCTGAAAGACAGCTCCTTCAAAAATACAGTCCCCAAATATTCCCTCTTCTCCTGCAAAACCCCACGTCCCCACGTCCAGCAGGACCTCTGCTTCCCCAAGGGGTTCAAGGAGTTGATCCCGTGCGGAGGTTTCTGGCTTCCCAAACGCCGCAGGCGCGGGTGGGACACGGGAGATGCTGTGCCAGCTGACAGTCCCCACGCTCGGGACAGCACTGAAGAAGCGGTGGGAGTTTTGCTGGTTGTACATCTCAAACCAGATGAACGACAATCATTCATGATCCGCATCTGGCGAGAGAGGCTGGATGTCTTAACAGGCCTTTTCTATCTCTGATTTCCAGGAAGCTTTAAAAAACGGTGACAATTATAAAAATAACAATAAAGAGAATGTGGAGCAGCAAGGCATCCAACGAATCTCAATTGATTTCTTCGGTTCAAATGATGTGACCTCTAATCCCGCTCTCCAGATAGATCATTGCTGATGGCTCCGTGTTGGCATTTTGAAAATGCATCTCTCCGCAAGAAGATGCACTCAGAGGATTATAAAATAACAATAAGGATAATCCCGGACAAATAAAAGAGGCAGTCAAGCCCCTGGCTTTTGGTGTATTGCTTCAAGTGGGCTGTTGTATTTTCTGCTCTTTTCTGCTAATTGTGACGGTGAATAAACAATCCTGAATGGGGAAACTGTGACCTTTTCAGTGATTCCAGAGGACGCAATTTGTATCTCTGTCTCCTTCAGAGCTGGGCAAGTCCTGAGGGATTGGGGAGGAATAATGGAGCTGGAGACGCTGCAGATGTTTCCTATTCATAAGCGAGCAACAAGACCTTATTTTAAGCTTGGCCTCTGACTTGCCTCCTTCAATGAACATGAAGTTACTCTCCAGGTGTCAGTTTTTCCTCATTTTTAAAAGTTCAGTCCATTTGGGTTGAGTAGACCCAAATGCAAAGTGGAGCACATCTGCTGTACAAAAAGAATCACTGTTGTCTTCGTGCCTTCTAGCAAGGCCTAGGAGAGATTATTTTGATGCCGAGAAGCCCCAGTGAGGGATGTTAAGCCGTACTTATAAGGGAAGGCGGTAAAATTTGGGTGGAGAAGAGTTGCAGAATGATAAGGTGTCATTTGCTTTGAAAACAGCCCGTGGAGGAGCCTCGTACAGCCTGAGCACTTAAACTCCCATTTCATGGAGTGGGACACACCTTTACTCAAATGAGAATTGAGGGAACAATATTTCAAAGCCATAAACATTTTTATTCAATTAAAACACTTTAAATACAAAGTTAATTTATTTGGGACATTTAAGTTTAATTTCTGTCTAATTGGAATGTTATGGTATTTTAAATGGCAATTGATTATTAAAAATATATCTGCTCTTTTGGGCTCTAACAAGCTGGAACGGACGAATATTTTACTGCGGAGATGCTAAAGCCTCAGTAGATGTTGTTAATAATCTCAATTGGTGTTTAACATAGAGAAATGAGCTGTCATTTTAAATCTAAGGAGACACATCTATTTGCAAATAATAGTGGTGCTTACTGCACAATACTGAAACGCCAGCTGATTTTTTTCCAGGTTTGCTCTCAACTATACCCTGAATAATTAATTAGCATTAAACCAGCATAAGGAACACACCTTATGAATCCCTATTAAATCTTAATTTCCAAAGTGGCGAGGGCTAAGTGTGCAAAGCATCAGTGCCAGAGGCGGGACGAGAAAAGGGAGCATCTCTATAGGGAATATGCTGGTAGGTGGGGTTGCTGTCATCTAGAGGGCAACACACATCGCTGCTTCCCGGAAAAGCCGCTTAACAAAACCCTTATTATTAATAACAGCGGAGCTGCTGCTCGGCTGAGCATCCTCCGGTTTCAGTAGCCGGCGGGGAGGTGGCCAAGCTGGAGTCTTGCTCCATCGCCGTATCGATTGTTTGTGCCACCATCGTGGTATCAATTGTTTGTGCCACCCTGCTCTCCTCTCTCCTCGCTGTACCTCCGTGCAGCTCAAGGCAGCATCTGCCTTTTTCAGTTATGAATGTTTTCCCAGCTGCCCCACACAGGAAGGATTTTCTCTGATTTTTTTTTTTTTTTTGGTAGGAAGTCCTAATTTGAGGATTGCACTGGATATATTTTATTTTTCCCATTTTGTGTGATTGCTCCCCACTAGGAAACACTGTGTTATCACTGAATTTTCTGTGCAGATTCATAACTGCATTTATATACCTAGTCAGCTTTTCAGGGTTCTGTCTCTCTCTTTTTTTCTTTTTTTTTTTTTTTGTGAAGGCATCACATATCACCTTGCAGTGGATATTGCTCTGAGCTTCTTTGTCTGCTCCCCCTGTGTAGGTGTGCACACGTATCAGTGGCGGATAACATCAGGCGATTTAAAAGTTAATGACATCTTTTCAAAGAAAACCTCCATCTGGGTAACAGAGCACATTGTTTTCCTAAAAAAACTGAAACCTGAAACTTTAAATGGTGAGTTCATCTCTAAACGCTGCTGAATCCGGTGTCTGGCCGACTGCATTTTAAAGCCCGTTTCTGGAAGCTTTCCACACAATCTGTCATTCAGTCAGCTTCCTTGTTATGCTTGGATTTGACGTCAGGTTTGTGTCTATAACATGGCTCCCATTTGACAAGGATGTTATTTTATGTTATATATGTATGTTCTCTATATAATATATGACTCTGAATTCATATTCATATATAAGAGGATTTCAAGCCCTTTTCTCTTTCTAGGAGAGTTTTCTTCATTGTTAAACAATACTGTATATTCTACAAAAATGAAGCATCAGAATGATGTCAACACAGATTTCTGAGTCTCGACGTGTGTTGTACAAGGAACGCACCAGGACTCTGCTCCGGCATAAATGATCCCCAGGGAAAGCCCCGGACTCCGTTCCCCAGTCCCGCACAGGACATTTGGCACCGACTCCGTGCCCAGCTCCAAATTCCTGTGATTATCCAAAACACTGGAGCACTGCACAGCAATGTCAGGAATCTTGTCTGGCAGGATTTCCTCCCGGCTTCCTCCCTCTAAAAAGGATTTCTGGTTCTGCCATCATCCCGCAGAGCTGAGACTTGCTGCTCGGAGCTTTCTTTAAAATATTGAGCGGTCCAGGACAGATTCTCAGCTGCTACGACATGCTTTGGGTAGAATAAAGGTGACTTTGTTTGTGACTTCTCACTCAACAACTTCACCCAACCTGACCCTTTCTGGAAAGTCCATGTTGCTCGGTTTTGACTTAGGGGCAACCACCTTTCTCTCCAATTTCCCCCATTTTTCATTTCTTTTCCAGCTGCTGGGTGGAACAGGGATGTGATCACTTTGTGAGAAATCTCCAGTGACTCTGGGCTGACTGGGGAGACCAGACCCACCAGGGGAAACCGTTCTCGGGAGATTTCTGCAAGGACAGTCACTGTCAGCGCGATGTCTCCAGCTCTGTGTCAGCATCTCTGCAACTGAACAGACCCACCAAGTGCAATCAGCCCTTGCAAGAGCCACGTTTACTGGTTGGCAGATATCCTGGAAAAAGATTTGGGGTTTTTCTCAGCCCCAGACCTCCATGCCTGGCATGAGGCACATCCTCCTGCCAGCCCAACATGTATTCTGTGCTGCCACCCAGGGAGGCAGAAGGAAATGGGTCAATGGGTTTGCCAATTAAAATTTCAGGAAACTTCATCCTCCCCGATGCCGGCTGATAAGGCGCAATTAAAAATTAAAGGTAGCGATGCTTTCACATTCCCATGGTTGAACCCCGCCTGGCTTCCCTGAGCATCCCATTATTGTGTTATTCCGTGCACCGAGGTGGAAAAGAAACAGCCCTGGGTGGCCGGGTTGGTGTTCCCAGCTGCGAGGTGGCCCCAGAGAAACGCAGGAAACTTTGCAGAGCGTGATCGACTCTAAACCTCCACAGCGTGCTCAATGAGTAAGGCAACTCCCCCGATAAGCAGATACACCGGCTGAGCAAGCAAATGGGGCTGTTAATCATAATTGCGTTCTGAAGCGCTTAAAAACAAACGCTTGAGCAGTCCAAGATGCACGGAGGAAAAGATAAAGCAGCCATGGAAGGAGACACGGCTCGTGCAGGGAGCTGCCACGGCCGGACGCCCACTCCCCGTCCCACCGCTGGTCGCAGATGGAGGCACTGCCAGCCTCGCCGTCCTCCCAGAGATAACGCCGTTCGATTTAATTTCACGTTACAGACATCACAGCATCAATCAGGCGGTTGTAAATCGGTAGAGCTGCTATTCATTTTGTCTGTAAATCAGGAGTGTGTGGCAAGGATGAAGTTATGCTTTTCATGTACGCATAAAATTCAATTCAAACCCATTGGCAGCATCATTAATATGCTGCGTTAAAGACAGATGTCTGGGTTGACTAAACTCCGAAAATAAATGAATAAACATTGTAATAAGGTTTTGGCTCCGACAGTCCACTGAAGCCAACGCAGGTACAATAATTTCCACCAGTTACAGCTTTTTTCAAGAGCTGAGGAACACACTGACTGCACTGCCAAGTGTCAGCTGTTCAGTTGCCGGTCTGCCCAAGAGACCCCCCCCAAAACGACCTTCTTCTCCTCATTACTGTGGCAGCTGACAACAGGGTCTGATCGTGTTGGGATTGTCTAGGTACGGATGACACGTGGACCTCAACAGATGAAGTGTTCTCTGTTCGGCTCTGGAAAGGCAGTTACAATGGAATACAGAGCCAGGTAGACACCGGTCTCCAGCTGAAGACCTGACTCACGTGCCTGGGGCTGCGGAGGCTGAGCTGGAGGTGGCACAAGCAGAAGAGCCAAAGCGACAGCTTTCCAGCAGGGTTGGAGCAACGGGGCTGTAAGCACATTATTCTTGTTTGTTTACGATGCCTCTGGCTGTTCTTGTTTATGGAAAGGGCTGACCTGTCTCCACCATTCCTGAGCAATCAATTAGAGGGAACCCATCAAGCTCCGAGTGATCTGCACGGCACATTTGCATCCTGAAATAAATGGTGATTGTAACAGAGTGAGGAGAGCGATCAGGACTGATACAGATGAGTCCGGTTTGATCGGTCAGGCACAGCACCAGAAGCGTGGCCAGGATTGGTGTCAGGAAGCGAATGGAGTCTGCAAGGGAGCTGAGGAGCAGCTGTCTGCATCCTGAGCCCCGTTGGCAGGGGAAGATGTTGGACTGGCTGGAAGAAAACTGCTGACCAAGGAACGAGCCTTTCACCAGCTTGGTGGTGGCCAGGCTTGGCCAGAATAAATGTTATCCCTCCACATGTGCATGCATGTGGCTGCAGAAGGTTATTCAATGGTCCCCCTGCTTCCCTGCTACTCCAGCCAACAGCACTTGGGAGAGTGGTACAGACCATAAATCCTCTGGGTGTTGCTACCCACTATCTGCAAGCCCAAGCACTGCCTGAACCTGGGAGAGACTTTGGTGTGCTGCTGAAGAAAGTCTGGAGAAGCACCACTGAGCCATGGTACCCTCGCTGGAGGGTCTCACTGTCCATGAGGCTGGTGGAGGTACCCAGCTGATAGGAGACGCCAGGGTCCTTCATCGAACCTGCAAGCTTTCTCGGTAGTAAAGCTGCTCCTTCCTGGCAAGCTTCTGAAAAGCCTTCCCTGGGCCAGCCCACATGAAAAATAAGAAATAGAGAGGTAGGATGGCAAATGCATCCTTAGACGTCCACAGCATCTACATCTGAGCTCATCCTTGAAACTCCCTTGCTAGTCTGTAGGAGAAAAAGGCATTTTTAGAGCATGATTCATTGACCTATTTTAGACAGCTCCATAAGGACAAGATGAATCACCCTCCTGGGTGCCTACTTCTCTCCATTCATGGGGAATTTGGATGACTAGTGCAGACAAAGGCATTTACACCATAAACCACAAAAGGGAGGTGTGATGAGTGTTGTGCATGGCATCCCTCGGTGTCCCCAGGGCAGGTTGGAGCAGCCCTAAATTCTGCTGCAGCCCCATGTCATCTGCAAAACGGGGTCAATATGGTCCTCTCTGCTGGATGTCTACCCCTCTTCCCAGTCCAGGTGTGAACTGGGATCCCCTGGTCTGCCCTGCTGCCAGCACAGGGACCTGCTGTGTGTTCTGGTCTCCGAGTTCTCTTACAACACATCAGACATTTCGGGCTGTCCCCTCTCTCTCTTGCTGAGAGTTGAACACCTAAAGCTGCTGGGCTGCTCTTTGAACGGTGGTTCTGCCACGTGAATTTGCAAAACTGGGCTGAAAATGGAATGCGAACAGCTTTTCTGGTGAGTTCCTTCTGCTTGGTACATCTGGCCAGGTTAGAGAGGTCATAAAAACAACTTTTCTTTGGGCATTTTGGCACTTCTAGCCCCCACCAGTGAACAAAATAAAAACAGAAGAGGTATTTATAGGTAGAGCTGTGTGAGAGCTTGTATTAAGCTCCAGTTTGCCAAACTCCCTCCTCCAAGGTTGGGTTCAAATCTTGTCTGAATGTTCATATTAATCCAACACTACTTGCACACATAACACCTACCACCTTCCACAAGAGAAACATGAATTCATTAGCAGGAAATGTTAACAACTGAGGGAGTATTGTTTTCTGCTTTGAGCAGCGACCAAACCAGAAAATAACAGAGATGTTATAATTTAGCCCTGGCACAGGAATTTCAGCTTCGGCCCTCCTCATGCCCAAAAAGCCCTTTCTGCACAACTCCGTCATCCAGCCTTTTGCCCAGCAGGGTTCCTTTTCCTTTTCAATAATAACCTTTACAATATCTCCCCAATCTGGCAGGTCAAGAAAGGTTTGTTACGACAGCTTTCTTACTGCAACAGCCTCAGCACAAGGAAAAGCCAGGAAACTGGTTTTAGAGGCTGGTTTTGATGGACAACACGTCCTGGACATGGATTTGTTTATGCAGTCGGTTGCTGGAGCCGAGCCGGGCTTCTGTCACTGCTGTTTTGTGCCACAGTGTGTCAATCAGAGGAAGTAAAAGCACGTGCATTTTTTCTTCATTAGACAAACGTATAGACCTCAGAACCTGCCTGCAGTACCCAGCACACACAGCTCAGCGTGGGGACCAGTGCCTGCCCACAAACCGGGAGGGGAAGGGTTTGCTTGGCGCCACAAGCTGGGACATGTCACAGCAGGAGGGAACGTTCCCTTTGCTCCGGCACATGATGCCATCGACACGCGTGATGAGCTGCGCATCCTGGGACACCCTCGCCGAGCCTACACCCTGGGATGTCCCCTTGGGTCTCAGATGGACAACACCAAGGGCTTGCGAGCTGCTCTGCCTCTAACCAGACTGACCACCGCCCCTGGAGAAGCGCTGGGATGACACAGACCCACTTGCAATGAAGTTACGGGTTTTTTCCAGCAATGCAACAGGTTTCACTCTAAGTGGCAAAGCTGTGAAGAAGGCAGAAGATCAAGAAACCACCATGCAAGGCCAACTCAGTCCCAGTTGAATGCTTCCAACCCTTGCAGAGGGTGAATTTGGCTCCAGAGCCACATGTTGAGGACCAGCCTGTGCCCAGGCTCTTTGCCAGCAACAGCAGAGGGGAAAGCATTCCCCAGGCTTTAATTAAGGCAATTTTTTTCCAAAGCTGGGCTCATTGCAGATACATAGCTGGCTTGTCTAAGCCGGTTCTACCTCTCCCTCTCCTGTGATGAGGTGGGCAGGGAGCTTCGCACAAGAAAAAAATATATATGTCATGATGTCATGTTTGCAGCAGCCACTAAAGTGCTGACGGAGTCAGTGCCATATGTGTGAGCAGGGGAATTGCTGCGCCACCCCTTGGCACTCGCTCTTCCGCCACGTCCTAAAGCTGGTGGAAACCCTGGGTAACCAGCCCCAGAATTAAACAGAATAAAGTAAAAATTGCCTCCCTTATTTGATGTGATTATAAAACAAATATTGCACCCGTGAAGGAAATGGAAGTGACAAGTCCCTTTGCTGCACGATTTGAAGAAGTAACACTTAATCCAGCGCTGCCAGCCAACGCATTGCGTGAGGCTGCTCGCAGGCGTTAAGTCGGGAAATTGGTGGCAGAACGCATTAGCTCAGTCATATTTCATTACGTGGATTTTACCAGGATGGGGTTTTTCTCTCGGTCTTTCATTAGCAGGTCCCTGGGAAATGTGGCGGCAGATGATTAAGACGAGCTCTGCGCAGCCGAGCAGGACGGGTCCACCCTGGGAGCACATGCCCAGGGATGCCCTCCCAAAGCAGCAAAAATAAGGGAAAATTGGGCATTTCTGGGTGCTGCCTGTGATGCAGGGAACATGTGAACTCACTACCCTTCTAGTTTTTTCCTAGCAACATTTTTCCTGAGAACAGCAAAAACTGGAAAGTTGCATGTTATCCCCTTGCATCATTTTGAAAATGTTTTCCTTTCTCAAACCTATTTGCTTTGGCTGGTCACCCAGTCCTCTCCTCTCATCCTCTCCATAAAATCAGCTGGCAATATTAATTCCTCATTCTTCAGAGGTTTTTTTATGGTGCAGAGTTGGGAAAAAAATAGGAAAAAGAAAGAGCCAGATTCTTCCACCCTGCCTGCTATTCCCTTCACAGTGCCTCCGTTTGCAGATATTCTCACGAAATCCCATGTGCGTGAGTTTGGTATTTTTCACTCATTCCAGTAAAACTCTCTGCCCAAATATACTTGACTGTTTGTTCTGATTTTTTAAAAAATATATAGTTGTTCTGAACAAGTAGTGAAGCTACAGTCTGTTCGGATGATTGTTGGGTGAGTTCAGCATCTCTCAAAAGCTACTGATGCTGAAACCCCCAGTATGGGCAAGGGTGTAAGCAACCATCAGGGGTATTTTTCTAGCAGAAAGCTCAAGAAGCTTGTAAAGACAAGATTTTAAACAGCTTTTGAGTAAATCAGTTTTCATTCTTTTTCAGCTTCCCTGACTTAAGTAAAATTAAACTTAGTTTAGGCCACATCACACAGAGCTGCCCTCTCCACCTCTTTGGAAATCTTCTAATTAAAGCTAAGGGCAGCTAATAATAAGCTGATTTAGCAATCAGCATAACATGAATAAGAGGAATGTGGGTGTCCTTATTCCAGAATTATCCCAGGCAAGGGGAAAAAAAAAAACCCCAGTTTTACTTCCAGTAAGATTAATTTTACATTTTAATTAGAAAGATGGAGGAAAAATCTGGAGCAAATATGGGTTTTGCTAGTAGCTTATAAAACCTTTTAAAAATGTGGCTTATAATGAATTTTGTCCTTTTCAGCAGCAGCTATAGGGGTGCGTTCAAAAGGGAAGTGTTCAATATCTTCTCAAGAGACACACACGAGTGCTGTGCTTCCAGCTGCATTTTGAAAAATAAAAAATTGACCCTAGCAGAGATTGATTCCAGCTGCCTCGCAGCAAGTCCAGGCAGGTGGTTTGTCCTGCTCCCCTGAGGTGCATAAAGCCAATTTTGCAAACCGACGGGAAAGGAAACCCCTGGAGATCATGCAAGTTTATCTTCCACAGCAAATTTTTTTTGGGGGGGAAGAGCAAAGTTTTTGGTTGATGGTTTCATCCAGGACTCAAGTGCTGGGTGGCAGAAAGCAATAATCCTCGGGCAGTGCGCACTTCGCCACCGCCCTGAATTCACTATCGACCACTGGCCAAAAAATAACCAAACTGCAATTTCTTGGCCACCTGCAGAGTTCCAACAAGGCTCGTTGCACAGATAATCTTCAGGGGTTTCTCTGCAATGTTCCAGTGAGTCTTTACCAAGTGTGTGGAAATGGCAATTTTTCTGAAATGATAACTCGGTAAAATGCGAGATGATTTTCCCAGGGATAGCACAAAGCATGGCCATGACATAAATCTCATCCTGTGCCAGACTCCAATAAAGAGAATGGAGTTCGCTTTATAGATTTGACAGAATTTGGTTAACTTTCAAGGATAGACTCAAGTGGAAGAACTTATCAATTTCTAAAATATAATTTAATTTTTCTAAAGCAAGAGATTTATTTGGAGGGATGAGAACCTGACCAAGACTACCTGTTAGAAAGTACTGTTCATAATTCTTCCTGGAACTTGTCACAAGTAACATAGATTAGAAGATTATTATTTGAGTTTTCAAGTATCAATTATGTCTCTATTGGAATACATTTGTTCAATTACTATTTCTACTCATTCCACTGCATTCTAGAAAAGCAATTATTGTTCTTTTCACACAATTAAAGTCCTTTATGATTTGCAATAGCTATAACTTGTGATTTTTTTTCCCCACTGCCATTTTAAGGCGAAGTTCAGGTTGGTTCCTTCAATTTAACTGCTGTTGCCTTCTTGTCAATGTGGTTAGTTAATGGGTAGGGAATCCCTGATCCACTCAGGCAGTCCTGCAATTAATGTTGCCATGTCGAAAGGAGGTTGCCTATAGCAACCTTTTCATTTGCTTGAGTGCTTTTATGTGGGTTAATGACGAAGTCTTGTCAAGGTGTATGTAGGATGCAAAAGCATTGTGTGTTACAATGCAGCATAATTAAGTAATTTCTTCTTTCAAAAATGGCTACTAATATTGCATCTGAAGAAGAAAATAATGATGAGGCTGCTTGGTGACTCCTGACCTCCAGGCTCCTCTTCTTTTTTCTTTATTTATGTAGATGCCTTACAAAGGGCTCCTCAGTATCAGGGGACGTACCACTGATTAGTCTGAAGAAGTAGTGATTTCAAAGCCCTCTTGAACAGAAACCCTAGAAAATAACCTGCAGAGCATTATAACTATGATCAGCTCCCTGGAAATGTGCTCCACTTCTAAATATTTATGTTGATTGACCTACCCCATCAGCTTGAAGGAAGAACAAAGGTCAAAAGCTCTTGCTTGCATGGAGCCAAGAAGGTGCCCAGGCTTTTTTGGGCAGCTGTGCCATGTCCCAGTGAGGGGCTGGGCAGGAGCCAGCCACGGGATGGGGACCAGAGGCTCCGCTGGTTTTCTGGGCACAATCTGGCTTGCTAAGGCACCTCTTCATGCTGGAGCATTTGGTTTGCACAGCAGGAACCGTGTGTGGGGGATGCTCTTCTGGCCCACCATGCACCTTAGAATCACGGAATCATTTTGGTTGGACCCTCAAAGTCATCGAGTCCAACCGTTAACCCAACACTGGCACTAACCCATCACCCTGAGAACCTCATCTATGTGCCTTTTAACCTTGCAATGATGCAGGCGAAGGAAGGTCTGAGACACTTGGGCTCTTTTCCACTATGGGTGATGCTCAAATCACTGCCGAGCCCCCAGGGAAGGGAAGGGGCCTTGGGCAAAACCCTGCACGGCAGCTTTGGGGGAGCTGTGACACTGGACGTGGTGTCAGTTGAGATTTCAGACAGTGGAAGGTGTTTCCAATACACAGAGCGCTCCTTCAGATCACAAGTGAAACCAGAGCACTGAAGAGTGAATGTGGAAAACACACTCCACTATTAGCAGAAAAACTCCACAGTGTTCAGATGCTGTGAAATCCACACAAATGGAGCATCCACGGATGAAGCCCACCCGTGACCGTTCCCCCGCCTGCAGGGAACACAAGGGGAGCTTTTCCTTTAATTAAAATACACCTGCTTGGAAAAACTAATCTTTTAATAAGCAAAACTCACAGTGTCCTCTCCAGCGACGTTTGCACGTAGCATTAATTAAACATGGCATCCTTTGACAATGCATCAAGCTGGCAGCAGGAGGCAAAATGTGCCTTGACGACACCTGAAAAGGCGAATTGCGAACCCACATTCCCAGTTGCCACAACTTCTTGCATCTTTTACCTCTTTTTTTTTCTTTCCCTTTTTAAAGTTATGCTGCGATGTCATTTACAAAACAAATGCGAAGAAAAAAAAAGCAACCCACAACACATAAAAACCTAGAAAACACACAATCTGTGGCTGCTACTTAATTTTCTAGTGGCATGAACAAGACATCGGTGACTGATTAGCCCTTGTTTCATCTATCGGGGGTTCAGCGGGTTTGAGTAGCAGCATGGCCATGAGCTGACAACACACAAGAGCATTAATTCACTTTTGCAGGATTCTCCCCTGCAGCACCACTCACGATATTCCCTAAAGGTTGTTTTCCATGAGCAAACCCATGCCCAGCCCTTCCCAGCAGACCCGCATGGCTGGCTCTGCAGCCCAGCATCGCTCCGCTGTTGCTTTCCACTGAGAAAATGCCAGTTGTCCCTCTGGCTTTCCAGGGAAAAATGAAATTATTCCTTCTCCCCATCTCTCCTGGGCAGGTCACTCATCTCCCATTTCAGAGAGGGCATCCCCCAAAGCCCCACTTGCATAAAAACCCCATGGATTTATTGGCTCTCTAAATGCTAAAACAAATGGAAAACTCCCTCAATGCTGAAAACCAGAACTCAAAACAGGAGGCTGAATAAACAAAGATTGACTGATGTCCAGCCCTCTCATAATATCTTCAGACACTGAAGGGAAACTGTGAATACCCTTCAGCAAACGCATGCAATGTGAGGGACAAACTTCAGAAATTAATATCAATCACATATTCATTCCGTTAATAGGCATATGTTGCTAGCCACAGCGTTGGAATTTAATAATATAATGCAACGTATTGAAACCGAACGGCTGCCAAGTCCCGTAACACGTCTGAGCATCGTGCCCACAGCACCGCACACGCCGGGAACGCCAGAGGCGTCCAGAGGACATTTGGGAAAATGCTATGTTGTCACACAGAATTTTGGTACCTTTTGATTAGGAATTTGTAATTCCATATGTTGTGCAGTGGTATTTTCACTCTAGTAAAAAATCCATGCTGTGAAATCTCAGCCCCTCCTAAAGCCTGCCTGGGTTTGTGTTTAATGGCTAATTCTGGTTTTATGCCTAATTCTGGTTTTATGCCGAGACGGCCGCTCGGTAAACGGGGCTTGCGCCTCCATCAAGGCTTCCATTGACTGAAGCGATGCAATGGTGGGTGATGTAAAACGCACCTGGAAAGTAACAAAAACGCCGGGTCCTCTTTGTTGACAGCCCTAAATATTTTCTTCCCCCACAGCAGTAATAATAATAATATAAAAATCCTAAAATCCCAGCTTTAGGAAAACCAAAATTAAATTGTTTTCATAATCATCATAAACGTCAGCTACACGCATAGATGAAAAAGGACCCGTCGAAGCTAGAGGTTGTCAGATAAATACAGCAAACCTTTTAAAGTACAGAGGCTCTTTGAGTCAGCAAACCTTTAAACACCGGTTGCCACGCAACACCAGTAACATTAGATGATGAACAGCTCAGCAAGCGCACTCAATGTGGTAAATACAGGGTTTCAGTATCTATGTATCACTATTTATTAAGGCATTTCTTTATGCTGTTGACAGTCCCTGATAAAACAAGGACAGGGATGCTATTAAAAATCAGGTCCGTTCCTGCAAGGAAAGATTGATTTGGGGCTGCGCAGACATAGCATAAGCTACACGGTACGACATACGGCCCCTATAGGTCTCGAGGTTGCCAGAAAATGAGAAATTGTCCCCGCCAGCAGCCATCTGCCTGGAGTGAAATGTGTTTTCACAGGGTAAATAATTAAGCTGAGATACATCTTTCATATCACAAAAATACAGAGGGCAGATCTGCATAATTTTGCATAAAGATGAGGAAAATCCCTGGCTGGAGCAGGAGAGAAAACACCAGGTTTCTTATCAGCAGGCAGGTAAATGGATTTGGGGTGGGTGGTACTTGTTTCGCTTCAAACTTGCAACACTTCTCCAGCAGTGAGCTTTTCTGGTTTTATTTACCTGGAGGGAGAAATAGGGCCCTTTTCATCTTTTAAAGGCATCCCTGAAGACAGAAGTTGCAGAAATGATTATTAGAGCACAACAAGGTAACGTTTTTTCCTGCCAAACTTACTTTCCCCTCTAGTCCCTGTTTCGGAAACTGTAGTTTTCAGAAACTCAGCTTTTCAGGTGAAGAAAAAGGCATCATTAGACTTTGCAAATTAGTAGGAGGTTATATGAGATGGCGATGGTTCTGGGGAGTTCCAGCCCTCCTAAACCGAGGAAACAGTGCCCCCAAACCGCAGGGCTTTTGGGTGCATCGCCTGGGATTTTGTGTACTGGTGAAAAAAAACCAACCACCCTTATTATGTGAGAAGGAAAACGAAAACAAGCTCGTAAAGACTTTGCTTTGATTATGAAGGAAATAATGGAAGGGACTGAAAGAGTTCTCATATGGAGCGACTATATCTGCATTTGGAGAAAATCTGCACATACAGAGATAACAGCACAGTTTTACATTTGAGAGGCGACAGCATTCTATAAATATTGAAATACGATGATGTTGAGCAACTTGTGCCTGGCACGTCCTGGTTTCTTCTCCCATTCGGCTCGTGCGAGATCCAGCCTGGGGATGCATTTTGGTCCCAGTCTGGGAACCTCTGGCACTGGGAGCTCTGGGGCTCTCTGGCTCCTAATCCACAAGCATCTCTGGTGCATCCCTTCCAAGTCAAAAGGGATTTGGTAGAAGACACGTTTGGTTTCATAAATTAGATGGCAGTTGCTTAAAGGGGGAAGAAAACATATTGTGTTTAAATAATCTGCAAGACTCAATGCTGAGGGACCAATATATTAAAAAGGCGATAAAATGTGCACCAGTCTGGGCAGAGAGGAATGGGAGGATGTTATCACTTGTTTGTCCTTTGTGAAAAAGGAAAAAGCTCCGGGAAGCTGCAGAAGGACAACGCACCGGTGAATCAGTTTGCCCGCATGGCTGTAGGCAAGCAGGTCCTTGGAGCCAGGGCTCTGACTGAAAACTGCCTTAAATCACACCCAGATTTGGGTGGGAGACTCTGTTGTGGGGATGGGAGTAGGTCCAGGTTAAAACCCAGATAAGAATTGAAGTTTGTTCCACAAAGCCACGACCTTACAAACCACAGCTTTGGGTTTGAGGCAGGAGTTCCCCCAGCTCTCAGACTCGCAATCCAGCTGCCAGGACTCAGCAGATGATGTTATTTGCTTTGTCTGAGATGATGGAGGGTGCAGGGGCATCGAGACGGGTGTTAAGAGCCTGCATAACCACAGTAATTCAGCTGGCGAGCAATTTCCAGCCACCCAGGGATTTTTGCGAAAGCAAAAATGCTGGCTGGCATGATGCAATCTAATGGGCTATTTACACAAACAGAAGTTTGTTTGGTTGGTTTTTTGTTGTTTTTGTTTCTTTGGGGGTTTTTTTTGCTTTGCTATCGACCATATTCTGCTTGTTAGTGTTCTGCACGGCATCCCAGCAGATCTGAAATGCAAGAGAAAACTGGCACTAGGCTGGCATATTTTGATATGGCAGAGTTAGTGGAATATGGGCAAAATGTATTTGGCTGTTTCTGCCTATTAGTGCTCACGGCTGGCCCGTGGCACACTGATGAGAGCCCTTCCAAGAGCTCTGCTGTGCGCAGATGTGATAAGATGCTAATTTTTTAGCATTTCCACAGCTGGGTTTGCTGCACAGGGGAACAAAAAGGAACCCAAATGTCTTTTTGAAAAGACTTTCAAGAGACACAGGTCAGGTCGAGCGCTGCAGCGGGTTGGGCTCAGATGCTCGGTGGGTGATGTGCCCCCAACAAAACCCCTTTGCAAGGGTGATTCAGGGACCCCGACGTTGCTCTTCCACAGGTCACAGTGGCTCTCGGCTCCAAGTCCACCATCAGAAGTTGCAGGGCAGCCAGAAGCCAAGATAAGGAAGATAACTCTGCATTTCTCTTCCTTGATAAAAGGACTCCTGTGTAGAAAGCCTTTTATTTATGGCTTAGTTATTATGAACTCGGCTGTTCTGTGTTTAAAGGCTCTGGTTTCCACAGGGGTGCACAGCACGTGTTCCTCCCTGTGCAAGCCGGGAGCGAGTTTCACGTTATTGCACTGGGCACAAGCGAACCCCTGCCAGAGCAGGGAACGACACGGCAGCCTTAAATCATAGCTGTGGAAATAGCTTTATGTCAAATTCAGCACTTGATTATTAAGAGCTGTTTCCCCAATTTGTTTACTTTTCATGTCACGGCTGAGGTATTTAAAGTCTACAGTTCCAACCCTATTTCTCTCCTTTCTTGTGAGGCCAACTCTTTTTTAATGCCCTCTTAAATCTTCTTTCAGGTTGTTCGAAACACCGCTGCTGTTCACAGTCGAGATGATTCCCCAAAACATGTTCTGCCAATAGATTGCTTACTTATTCATTTACCCCATGGGGTGAAGTCATCTCCCTGTTAAGTTTCCTTTCACTTCTTGCATTTAATTTTTCTCCTCTGTCCATATACCTAGGCTACTCATACATTATTTTTCTATTTTCACTGTGCTGTTCTCTCACACCATTAATAACTCTCACCACAATTAAGACAACTAAGTCTAGTATACCAACCAATCCATATTAACTGTCCTTTCTAGCTGGTTTCATCATACAAAGTGCTCCTTATCCTGGAAGGTCATTTGAATTTCTCAGAGCAATTACTCAGCTGAATATTGATCTCGGCATCATTCTGCGTTTGTGTACCTGTCCAACGCTTTCTGCCAGGTTTGTGTCAGTACATAGCATTGAAAAGCAACCACCAGCTTTCAGAACTGTTGCTTTAAATAGAATAAGAAAACTGGGAAAGGTGCTAATTCTTCAAATGTTTCTGCAGTGCAATTCTTTTATTCAGGTGTTTATATTCTCCCTTTGCCCTACTGTTAAATCCCTTTTCATCCATTCTCCTAACCTCTAAGAGTAGATAGATGCACCAAGAGATGGTTGCTCAGTAGTTAAAGTGAATTCTCATGCTTCTCTTACTGGGATCAACCCTCAGAAAGGCTGGTGGACAGACAGACAGACACAGGCGGGAGAACGCTCTGTCCTCCTACACCAAGCAGCAGCTCTACCCTCACGGGGTCTCCTTCAGAATCTTGCCTCTAATCACCCACCTGCAGCGAGGATCCAGATCTGTCTTAGACTAACAGCTCAGGATAACACTGCTTGAATCGGGCAGCTCCAGACACACATAAGAGCTTTATTCACCCTTGCACCAGGCATGAAGGGGAAAAAAAAAAAACCCCAAACAAGAAAAAACACAAGCCAAACAACTGCAAAAACTGAAAGCTCACTTGACAAATATTAACCTAAATCTGGGCACCTCAATAGAGAAACACAAGCTAAGCCAAGCTCTTTAGCTTTCTTACCTTTCTCCTGGGATGTTGCATCCTCACTGCCCATCCTCTCCAACACGCCCTCCCTGCTGCAGCCGGGGTGCTCATGGCTCCATCAAGCACAGGCCAGGCTGGAAGTGAAAAAGGTGCTAATTAGTCCTCTTGCAGGTTAAAGGTGGAGTAATTAAGCCTCTCCTTTTATAGGAGAGGGGGTGTGGAGACACTTAGAACTCCTGCCCATGGGCACCTGGTGAAGGCAGAAGCAGGAGTCTCCTGGCTCTGGGTACACCTGGGTGGGTTGAAGGGAATTTGGGAGAGTCAGGGCTTGGTCAGTTGGGAAAATGAGTTCAAGAATGTGACTTAACGGCTCATCAGATGCTCGAAGATGACCCTGGAAATAGGACTGAGACAGCCTTCACCTGCAAATGGATGTTCTGGAGAAACATCCCACATTGCATTGAGGAAAAAAACCCAGACAGGCCCCCAAAACTGGCCAAGCGCTCAGGGTAAAGTGACAATAATCCCGTCCATCAGCTTAAAAGGAGGATGCTGCCCTTTACTTTGCCCTCTGCAATAATCTTTGGGAAAATAATGGTCTAAAAGATGCAGATGAAAGTTATGAAGAGGGGAAAGACCATGACAACGAGTGACACCTGCCCTGGAAAGCACTGGCCCTTTGTGCCAAGGACAAACGGGAGCAGCACGTGTCCCAGCTGCCCTAAGGCTGATGGGCTTGCCTCCTTCCAGCTAAAATATCCAAAGCTTGTGTCCCTGCACCCCTGAGGACATGCTGCAGAGGTGCTGGATGAGTCACCTGCTCCATGTCCTGCTTCAGCTTTGAGCCTCGTTTCTAATGAGAGATGGGAAGGAGGAAAGAGTTTGCTGTGCACCAAGGCTGGAAGGACCAGGTCTTTTGCTCATCGGAGCAAAAACATTAGCAAAAGCAGGGAATCAGCGTGCTGTACCAAAGCAACACGGGGGAAAACAAGTAAGAACGGCGCCTGGAGAAGTGCGGGTGCTGCGATGGCAGCTGTTGGCTCGGGGGGGCTGTTGCCGCCCTCCCCGATCCATGTGCAGAACCACAGCAGGAACAGGCGTGTGATGATTTATGCAGATGCTTCCTGCCAATTAAGAGGCAGCGTGACTGCAAAATGTGCAGATTTTACACTTGGAAGTCAAATGTAGTCAAGAGGATACTCCTTTTATTGGGCATATAATGCACATGCATGAATGCTCTAGTGGAATATTTAAAAGGTAACCCTTCCCGGATTATTTTAAGTGAGCAGTGTTCCTTCAGCATCAAGTAAATAGCAAATAACTGTTAAAAGAAGAAAGGAAACAGAAATCATCCCTGCCACAGCAATGCTGGGTTTATGCAAACATTAGCCTTATATGGTCTTATATGGCCCCTTTGTGTTGGGAACCCTTTTCTGTTCTCAGACAGTTGGGGTGATGGGGGGAGGTGGGATTACGGGTGAGCAGGGACAGGGGAGGTGGGATCCGGTGACGTGTGACAGAGATAACAGTGTGACCAGAGAGTGGGAGAGATGCCACCGAGAGAGACTCTGATGAGGTCAGCCTGGGAATCCTCACGCTGTAACAAACAGCCGGCTGGTTTCTATAGAAACACCGAGCCAGGATATAACACATTAAATGGACAAGTTTGAATGTCAGTGTTTCGTAATAAAAAGATAGAAATACAGGGAGGGAATCCTTATCATATGTACACCCCACGGTTTCCCTCCAGTGTGTCAGCAGTCTGCTATAGTGCACAAGAAAATAAAAAATCATAGAAAATAATTTTTTAACTCTTCAGACATGACTCAAAACAGTGCCTGTGGTTTCGCTCGTTCTGTAGTGTATGTATTCTTAAGAATTCAGCACGCTTTTTTTTTTTCCCCTGTATAATTTCATCACAGGATTCTTTTTCAGGCTGCTATGAAAACTATCTGTGGCTTCTGTATTCGCGCTTTGAGCAAGATAAGTATGAAACAGCTTTTGAGCTGCTGACCTCTGAGCAGCTGGGCCAACCCCAGCCTGGCCATGGGGACCAGGTTGCCCCCTCAGTTAGGGAGGGACGGTCAGGAAAAAATAAAAAGTCCTTTGATCTGCTGGCTCCTACCCAGGACAAGCTGGAACTTTGGGGTACCAGGTAGGACCTAAACACTCCCCTACCTGAGGGCATATACCACAACAGCAGGAGCCCCCAAATTTGCCCCTCAGCGGCTTATAACATCCCCATTTCTGACGACACAGATGTTGAGCCTCCCAAGAGGCCAACCAGGCACTTTGCAAGCCCTAAAAATTACTTTAAAAAAATAACACAGAGAGGTTTGTTTTGTTTTCCTTTAAACCCTGGTGAGACAGCAGCTGCTCTGATGTAACTTGTCCTGTCACCTTCCCCAAAGAAGCGCAAATTAGAGCTGGGAAGGTATGAAATGCAATCGTCTTGCCTTAGCAATAGGAGGCTGCTCCAGCAAAAGGAGAACAGCTGCCCACTTTAATAAAACGTGTCAGCAAAGTGAGCGCTGCCAAGCCCCGGAGCAGCAGGAAGGCTGAGCACAGCTCCCAGGGATGGGCGCTGGGCAAGGGGCACCCACCAGCCCCCCCGGCCCCTTGGGGTCCCTGGTGGGAGCTGGGTGGCTCCACATGGCACTAAGTGCCACCCACCTGTCCCTTTTCTCCCCATCAGTTCTGGGCCAGCATGGAAAAGTTGCAGCCCCAAATTGTTGCTCACTGGACAGGGAGAGGAGATGGGACCAGCCAGACTGGTCATCATCATCATCCCCAGCACGTTCCCATCCAGGGCTTGTTCATGTGTCTGCCCTGATCCACCTTGGTGTGGAATCACCTTGGCATAGGCCACATCAGCGGTGTTTGCTGAATTTTGAATTGCTCCTGGACTGTGTTTGATTTTGGGTAATCCTCACAAACCCACACCATTGTACCCCGAATCCTCCCGGAGAGCTGGAGGAAGGAACCTCTCCCTCTGGCAACCACAGGTAAAACAAACACCTCGAAGTCACTCTGGGCATTGCTGTTTTCTTCCCTTCCCATGCCCCGGTGCAGCTCCCACAAGCGGCATCAGCAAACAGGACCGTCTTGCTCCAGCTGCTCCCCAGTCGGTGTCACAGCCTTGGTGTGGCACCAACGTCCCCTCCCTGGGCACAGCGCAGGGGCTGGCAAGGGCTGTCTAGTCTGAATTGAAAATTAAATCTGCTTTCCAGCCACGGGCATGGCCCCTCGGAGGGAATAAACACAAGGCTAAATGGCTCTTTTAAAAGAATCATTTGCTAAATTACAGTATCTCTAGGATTCTCTAGGAAACAATCAAATTGTGTAATGAACTGTCGCCAGACAGCAAATCCCATTCACCAGGGAGTTCGCTGAATGTTACAACAGTCAACCCTGAATGAACAGCTTTCTTAGAAGCCTCGTCTTTGCAATGGAGGGGACCGGCCCCTTTGTCCCCCCAGCGCAGCCCGGTCCCATGGGGTGCACGGGACTCGGGCTCAGCCCCTGGGCACACCAGGCTCAGGTTTGGCCACGAGCGTGTCAGGCTCTGCGCTGCCTCCCTCGGGGGATGCAAAACACTTGCAGAGTCAATCACATAAGCAAGATTTTTTAGCAGTGGTAAGAAAAACAAAACAAAGGTGGGGAGGGAAAAAAAAAAATCCCTGAGAATCCTCTATGCAGCAGAAACCCCCAAATACAGGACGGCAGGTAAAATGGGAGTGTGAAAGCTTTACAAAGGAGGCATTCTTTTACAGTAGAGATGATCATAAGAGCAAAATAAATCATCTTTCTTTCACCATAAAAATGTTTTACACCATTCAATAAAGCCTCTGAGATAAAATAATTTCTCCTGGGTGTTTTCCTTTGCTCTTCTCTTTCTGTCGGAAGTCATTTCAATATTTTACTATCTTAGTAATAAAAAATACATAATGGCTTGCCAGGCAATATTATTTCAGCAGCTTGCTCACTATATGAAGAAATTCAGAACAGCCTTTTGCTTCCCTTTACCCTGGAGAGAAAAACACATGCCAAGCACCAAGGGGCTGTGATAAGAGTGGGTCACTTGCTTGGGGTTGCCACGAAGGCTCCGGGTGACCAGGGAGACCCAAACCAGACGTCTGACCCCAAAGGCTGTGGGCATCGCACAGCCACACTGCCACTTCTTCCCCAGAGTACAGATAAGAAAAAGAGAAAGGGAGGCGCACCAACACTTCTCTAAATATTAATAGACCTGTGCTGCCCAATTGTATCCTTTAGAACACTATATGCTTAAGAGGTCCCACGTGGAATGGTGTTTTGTTCCCCTAGTGTTAAGAAAAGCAATAAATCTACAATTACTTTATTACTCAGGCCTACTAAAAAATGCATTCAGCCCTTCTAGCAAATTCCAGTTTTATAAAACAATTACTGGATTCCAACATTAGAAAGAGTTGAAGTCAAATAAGATGTCTGTGGATCCTTTTTCAGACCCCACACGTTTCATTTTGAAACCGATCCTCCATCATTGAGCTATGGTGTCACTAGAAAGGAATTCCTTACGTTAAAAAGAATAAGGTACATCTAGAGTAAATATCAGGAAAAGGACTTACAAGGAAATGTAGGTTGACACAAGAAATACTAGCTTGTGTTTCAGGAATGTGTGCGTGAGTACATATATATATATATATATATGTATGTGTGCATATAAAAGCTTTAAACAGAACTCCCTTCTGCTAGATGTAATGGTATTTTCCCTTGTTGTGCAAGAACAAAGGGATAAAAAGCCCCTTAGGAAAGAAACATCTCCTTATGTCATGCAAAGGCCCCATTAATAAAGGATGAGCGAGGGCAGGAGACGCAGGAAGCAGAAGCGAAGCTCTGAGCCTAATTAGACCGTTCTCCAAAATTTCTCAGGAGGCACTTGCTGAGGTTGAGGAGGTAAATATTTTATAAAGGGAACTCCCTTTCTCTTCACGCTTCTCCTTGTGCCCTCTCCTGAACTAATTACTTGCTTTGCAGAGGGAAACGCTGCTAATTTTAGCCTTATAAGCCCCTGTGTGGAAAGCAAGGGATGTTCCCTGGATGGCTGGGAAAAGGATTTGGGCTCCCACCCGATCGCAGGGCTGGCTGTCGCTGGAAAAGGGGTCTGTGGGGTGGCCCCACACCAGGCAACCAGGACCAGGGCTGGGGACATGGCAGGAGCCACCCCCATCAGGTGGGGACAACCGTGTCCTCCAGCTCCCCCTGCTCATCCACAGGGTCCCCCCGTCTCTCCCGTGCACATAAATCACTCTTGTACCATCGCACCCCAGGACCCAAGGTGGGCAAAGAAGAGAGAGAAGCAGCAGCTACTGAGGAATTAAAATTGCTTAGATGGCAGACAAAGAAATAAAGAATGAGAAGGAAAGAAGAGAAGGAAGAGCAAATACTCCAGCCTCCCACGTTAAAGTTGCTTAGAAATCCTCCTGCTCTTTTCCCCAAAGCAAGGTTAAAAAGAACGCAGAAGGTATTTGCAGCTCTAATAGAAAAGAGCTGGAGCCACCCAGGTTTCAAGGGCAGGGCCTGCACAGGGGAACACGAGGTGCTGAGCGTGGCTGGAGGGGCAAGAGCACCGAGGAGCTCGGCAGCTCTTCCCTGACCTGCCCGCTGCTCATGAAAGAAATAGAAGGGGCTCATAAGCATCCAGCACAAAAACTGGCTATAAATTGGTATCCTGGCATGTTCTGTGATGCCTCCGCATTCAGCAGCAGCTTCAAGGCCAGGCTGGAGGAGAACGTGTGGGCTCCTGCACGTGGCTGGAAAAAGCCTCTTCTCCGTAAGCAGCTGCCGAGAGGCTGTGGGGAGGGGAGCGGAGCCGGGGTCCCCCCCAGCCCCGGCTGCAGCCGAACCACGAGGCGGGGGGAGACTCTGCAGATCTCACTTTCCCCACTGGAAGCTCAAACAAGCTTCTCCATCTTCCCAGAGGATGCAAAGAGTCAAATCAAGAGTCTGGTGGAACCTGCCCAGCAGTGGGAGTCTGGGGAAAAGTGCAAACCCTCAGCGGTGGGTCCCTGGTCCGTAATCCAGCAGCTCGTACTGTGCACCTTGGGACCTCCTGTTCCCCCTCCCTGCTGTTCCCCACTCCTCTGAGGGCACAGCTGGAATAAGCCTCTGCGCTGGCACAGCCCTGCTGCCTCTTGTGCTCTCCCCGATAGCAGACAGGGGAAAATCTCTGGATTACCACCCCCCCCTCTCCTGTCCTGCCTGGCTTTTCCCCAGGCCGACACCTGCAGACCAACATCGACCATTCTGGGCAGGATCCTGCCTACATTTTGTTCTGTATCCCAAGGGAAGGAGGATGCTACACACCAAAGAACTGCCTGGAGCAGTGGGGTGAGACATTCACCCCGCACGGGGCTGCACACCGCTTGGTAGGAAAACCTGCTTCATCCCCGCCTGCGCGGCCCAGAGCGTATTTCAGTTCAACAGACTGGA
Organism: Caloenas nicobarica; assembly: GCF_036013445.1. Lineage (NCBI taxonomy): Eukaryota > Metazoa > Chordata > Aves > Columbiformes > Columbidae > Caloenas > Caloenas nicobarica. The sequence continues at coordinate 2,244,547 of NC_088258.1, read as the reverse complement.
GTTCACCTTCTCACTGTCTGCCCTGCCTAATCCATCACCTATTTTAGGCTTCTCAGATGTTCCAGCTTCATTCGTTATCTCTCATATTGCAGCACATGAAATCCCAGCCCTGGGCATCCCACTGAGTTGGCAGCGATCCTGTCACACCTGATTCTTGTCCCTTTGCCAGGGCAGGTGCTTCTCCCCTTAGCAACACGGCACCAACGAAACAAACAACATAAAATCCATAAAATCAGCATTGGCAAGAAGAATACAACATTGTCAGAAGGATTTTTTTTTTTTTCTTTGAAAAGTACTAAGAAGGAACTGGGCCAAGGAATTGATCAGTGTGTGGTCCCCCTGCCTTCCGTTCAGGAATTTTTGCAGCAGTCCCATCCTCCTGAAGCCCAGATGATGCAAGGGACTCTCTGACTGAGATGTAACATTTCCCTTGACTCAGAAAATCCGCACTGATCTTTTAACAGGATTTCCCATGGGTTGGCTATAATGTGGATTAAATGAAATTTAAAAAAAACCCCAGCTTTTCCTTTTCAGCTGTGGGCACTTGCTCAGTACGGTGCGCTTTTATGCTAGGAAGGAGATCTGGAAGCTGTGAGATTGCAAAGCAGAGAAATGGTTTGATCTGCAGACGCACACTGAATCCCTTTAAACTCCTGTAAGTTTACAGCACAGCATTCTGGGCGAGACAGGAGAGCTGCCGGTGGAGGAGAAGGCGTCACACCTGACTGCCAAACACTTTCCACTGATATACATATGCAGAGATTATGAAGATATGACATCTTAGCAAGTCTCTTCAGGCTCGTAGCATCTCCTCTTTACTGATTATGAATAATGAATAATTTATGAATAATACAGTACTAGTGAATTTTTCCCTCCGTCCTCATCCCCAGCGGGTCTCCCTAGGGTTTCACCTCCTGTTGGATGAACTCCCCTTCTGCTGCCCCGTAACATCACACAGACAGACTTACACCTTCCAGACCCTTCAGCAATGTGGCCTCATCACTCAGCCCAGGGCCAACACGATGGGTCAGAACTGTGTGGCAGGGTTGGATTTTGGGGTGGGAGCAGCCACAATGCCCTGGCTGAAGCCAGCCCTGCAGGACCCTTGGAGCCTGCGCAGTAGAGAAAGGCACAGAAATGCACCAAAGGACTGTCCTGGTGCCTTATGGTCCCTGGGGACACCCTGTTTGCATCCAGTCCCTGCTGTGACAAGAGGCACAGCCAGGGCAGGGAGAAAGGCAGCGCGGCCGGGAGCCCCAGCACCCCCAGACTCGCGGGGTGCAGCCGTGTGCTGATGCAGAGCTGGTCCCACCAAAAGCGTCAGAGACAGCGCAATGCCAGGATCAAAGGCAGCACCAGCAAGCCAGACCCCTGGGATGTTCCAAATCCTCCTGCTCTTGCCCCAAACCCCCTCCAGACACCTTCACTTTGCCGTCTTCCCCCCAAAGCACAGCACAACCAACTTTTGCCTTCCTCCCCTGTGCATCAACAGCTAAAAAACACCCGACAGCAACAGCCAAACAATTCCCCAGAGCACTAATCCTGGCGTTACAATTGTGCTTCAGGCCAGATGAAAAATTTATCACTATAGCACAGCCACGCTCATTAATCCGCCCAAAAATCTTTTCTTGTGTCTGCGCCCTCTCTCTCCTCTCTCTGCAGGGGGGTGCAGGAGAGACAGAAAGGAGAGCCAGGGCTTTTCCAGGCAGGTTCGGCTCCTTCTCCGTTCGAGACAACTAATGAGAAGTGCGTGGGCGAGTGTCTCCTGCACCGTGTCAGACCTACCCGCACATGGACGGACGCAGGTGACGGGAGCACCCCGGGGTGCGTGTCTGCGTGTGCTGGACACGCTCACACCGACCCGGGGGCTGCACACACACAGCAGCTGATGCGCAGCCGTGCTCTCCTCCCTTTAAGGTTAAATCAACCCATTATCCTCTTTATTAGGCTTTTGCATGCTGGAAGAGCTGTGCAGAAGGGGAGGGGGGTGTCTCTTCCCCTTTCTTGAGCTGTCGGATGAATGAGCTTGAGAGAATTCAAGTTTTAACCCTCATCTCCCTCTCTCAGATCTCTACCAACATGCTGCCAGTCCTCTATCCTCCCCTTCCCCAAAAGCACCCGAAAAGGGGCAGCAGTGAAAAGCTTTTTGAATAGTCAAGCACTGAAATATGTGGTGAGCAAGTTACAGACTCACAGAAGTCTGCATCCAACGCTGATGTAAACTACGTGCTGGTTTTGGCTGCTTTGTTCCCCCGTAAGCATTTTTTCCTCAGTGCTAATCTGCTGTCCTTCCCATGGACAGGCTGGAGGGATGAGCTCTGCACCACGTGAAATGAGCCGGGCAGGTCTCAGACCTTCCCATCAGAGGCACACAGCGGGAATGAGCACCCACCGAGGACGTGCCGGCACTCTAGGAATGCTGAATTTATCATATCAGGGACAGGAGAAGACAAACAGCTTTAACCCACTGAAAAAAATGGATACCTGGTCCAACAGAATAGAAACAAAGGCTGAACCTGTTCATTTCTTCGCATACTTAAATCAATCACGGGCCCAGGTTTCCAGAGACAAGGAGACAGTTGCTTAGGGCTGATTGGTGTTTCTCTGTCATTATGATTTTATTTTGATTTTCAAGCTGGAAATTCAGCCTCTGCAGAACACAATATTTCCATAAGGATATTTAGACTTTGCCACTAGTTTTTCAAGGTCCCATCAGAAAAATCAAAATAGGACAATTTCCACAGGGCCAAGTTAAAAGTGACTCAAAACCAATGTTTTTCTCTTTAGTCCAACACTCACTTGCTGCTTGGAAACCTCATGGATGTCTTAATTTGCCAGTCTCCAGAACTGCCAGTTCATGCACCCCTCCCAGCCTCAGGTATTTACCCAAGTATGAACTATTCTGCATCCACTCAGTAACTATTTCCTCAGACTAGGCCCTATTTTAAGAGCAAGAGACAGTTTTGTACTCCATTACCTAAGAAACAGGATACCTAGCAGAAATCCATTTACACAAACCTCCAATGAAAGCTTTGCCTAAAAATAAGCTAATTTCCTGCAGTTAAACCTCATACCTGCTGCCGGAAACCTGAATCATACTGCCAGCGAGATATCAATCACAAAACACAAACAGCACCTTCAGCTTTTGAAAACTCATTGGGAATCAGCGGGTGGATCCTAACAGATTATATAGACTATCCTGGAAGGGCTACCAATGAAAACCTAAGTGGCAAAATCAGTGCAAGTCAGGACCAGCTGGATTATCCACCTGGGGTAAATCAGCAGGAATCCATGGAGCCTGTTGATTTGTAGCACCTGACCTTCATTTTCCCTTAAGAAACCTTTAGTTTCAGTCAGTGTGATAATAGCTGGCAGGTTTTAGCTCCAACATGTGGTGTCTCGATCTTCCCATGGTTAGAAACATTCATTTAATGTCCAACCTAAATTACAAGACCAGCTTTTCCCACATCATTGCTCTTGACAAAGATGTTCTCCCTTTTTGGCACTTACTTCTCAGTGTCTTCTGTTATGAGCAATCATAGATCCTCAGCGCTTGTTTTGGTAGGAAACGTGTCCGTTTATCAGCTCCTGGCAGTCGGGCAGGTCTGGCCCTGGTTGAACTTCTGGGTGCTGCTTCAGCCTGAAATTCCCCTTGAGAGCCTGATCCCAGGACTGGCCACCATCTCCAGTGAAGGTTCTCCCACTGCCTCCTGCAACGAAGCAACATCATGGATGAAACATTTAAGGAACACTTTTTTTTTTTAATCTCAGCTTGTCCTTTGCTTTGATCTTGGACAGTGATTTTTATCGTCCCTTTCTGCGGGAGATGCAGGGTGCGTTTAAACAGGATGTGGTTTGTGTGTGCCCGTAGCACTGAGATAGCCACAGAAATAATGAAAGGAAAATAAAAGAGGCCAGAGCACGGTGTTTGAAGGATTCCCTTTGAGGCAGCTGCACCTCACCACTTGGCAGGCAGCTAGTCATTTTATTTTTTTTCTCAGTGGGATTAATTACATGGTGGGCAGAATTCAAGGAGTGCGATGTCAAAAATTTTAGCTTTAGCATGACTTGTCCAGGTTAACACAACCCAGCTGAAAACCAGCATGTGTTCTACAGCGTGTTCAGTGCCTTGCAGCAAGAGCAACGTGACAGTAATGGGCACGTTCCCCCCGAGGAGTCTCACATCTTGGAGCCTCCCTGGGAGCATCACTCGCTGCTGCATCCCAGCAGAGATACCTGGCCCAGCGCTCACTGTCGCATTCGGTTTATCCAGACAACACGAGTAGGGAGCTGGAGTGGAGTTGCAGATGGTGCTTTTCTCCTCTTTCTGTGTCACAGGGATGAAAAAATTGCAGGAGGGCGGATAGACTGGCCCTGCCAATCCTCCAGTCTTTTTCCAGGGCTGTTTTCCCAGTGGTCCAAATGCACTGGGACATATTTACCCTGGGGTGTCCTATGGGAATTTCCCAGGTGCCGTGTATGCGGGACGTGGGGCAGTGACACAAACACGGGAGCTCACACGGTTCATCTGCTCGCGCAGTTTCTCAGCCCCGCGCTAAGGAGGGCACTCGCTGTTCCCCACCGTTGAACTTATAACTGGCTGCTTGTGAACCTCTCTTTGCTGTGGCAGGCTCTGATTTATACTGCTACATGAAGCGTTAATTAACAGCAATTTTGCCTTCATTTGAGCTCAAAGAGAGCAGCTAGAGAAGTGTTCACACATTCAGATGCTGCTTTTGCAGCCTGGGGAAGGTGCTTCCCTGCTCCCTTTCCCAGCTCAGGGGACGTCGCTGGTGGCTTTTCTCACATTCTCCCCAACTGCAAAGGGCTGTTGGGCTGTTTTCACATCTTACAGCATGTTTCTGTGCTCGTGCTACTTTTTTTTCAGTTGGTTTCCCAAGGAAATAAGGCTTACGTGATCATCCTGTGTTTGTACGTGAGAGAGAAAGAGACTTAGACTCCTTTTAATAACTTTTAAACCTGTTGGGCAGTTGCACCCAAATTAGGCAGCGAGGTTACAGATAGCATCTTCTATAGATATTATTTTCATGCAAACAGGCTGTGCTGAGAGCAAAACCACGGTAGTTTGTCCCTGCTGAGAAAGAGCCTGAACAACTGACAATTTAACCCCACTGCACACATCAGACAACACACAAAAATGACCCGACTGCACAAGGGAGGCCAGTTGTCCTGTTAACATTGTGTAAAAGTAAGAGTGTGAAGTGTTTATACAGGGACCACATGCATAAAACACACATTGGAGGGACAGAGACAGTGGGAGATCCACGCTGGGTGTCATGCAATCCCAGGGGGATTGGTGCAGTGCACCAGCCAGGGCTGCCTCTCAGAACATCGACTGGAAACCCAGGTTCTCAATCCCTAATTCCACTGGAACTCTGAGTCCTTTCACAAATAGCAACATTTTCTTAGGCTCCTACAGTTTGAAAATTAAAGCCTTCCCGAATAATTCTTTGTTGCCCTCCTGACTCTGCCTCAGTGGCTCTAGGAAGCATCTGCAGACAGAGATCACACGGCTGCAATTAATTCTTATAACCAGCTTTTGAAAAATCTTTCAATCAAGGGATCTTCCTGGTCAACCGCACGTTCCCTTTGGCGTGGGCCCCAGCTTTGATGTGTCTGGGGAAGGCTGCCGGGACGTGAGGGCAGCAGACAGCGCAGTTCAGTCCTGCGTGTACAAGGAAACGAAGAAATAGATCCAAAGTGAGAGACGAAAAGGGGTTTTCCAGCTCCTAAATGGGAAGTTTCAGCGGACAGCACACAGCACAAGGAGATTTCTTGCCTTGCCGATTTATTCTTGGGCTTTCAGGCTGTTTTATTTAGGTTATATTCCAATACTCACTGAGCTTGGATTAGAAATGATTTTCTTCCCCTCTTTTTAGGCGACGGCAAAGGACCAGGGCGCTGCTGGCCGGTGCAGCGAGCAGCAGCTCTGCCGAGCAGTTTGCACACCCGGCACCTCCCATTGAGCCCAACAAACTCTCTCTAAGGCTGTGCTAATGCTTTCTGTCGAAGAGAGGATCAGGATTGTCTGTCTCAAACTTCACAGCCCCCCTCCTGCCCTGCCCTCTCCTTCCTGGGCCGTGGCCTTTGCAATAAGGAATAAATCACTGTAAGGTTCATCCCTGCTGCGTGTTCTTTTGCAGTAGCCGTGGCTTCTGCTGTTTTGCCGTTACGACCTAAAAGTTTATTTCCAACTATGTTCCCGGAGCTCTGGAGCAAACCCAGCCCTTGTGTTTGCTGTGGCTTGACACAAGCTCACCGAGTGTCAGCTTCTAAATATCTGAAGCTCTGAACGGCCCCATTTTTTGGCTGTGGATGCTCGGTGGGCTGGTGCAGGCTGAGTTCAGGCTCTCGGATCTCAGTCCCGTCTGCCTGGCTCTCTGCCACCGATGTTCCCCCTCTCTCCCCCCTGTTCCATGTTCCCACTTGGTAAAACAGGGATTCTGCTTGCAAAGTTTAACTTTTTTATGGTGTGAGGCAGGAACATTAATTCCAAGTCGGTGCCTGTTTGTTTTTGCAGCTCATCAGCCAAGCGAGTGGCAGGAGCAGCGTTGGGACCCCCTCCCCTCCGCGCACTCCCTGTCCTGTGTCACCTCCGAGCCCGCTGAGCTGGGATTTCTGTGGGGTTTTTTTGCCAAAGCCAAAGAGCAAAACAAGACCGTGGTGGATATTTTCTGCATTTAAACCTTCTGATTAAAATTCATAACTCTGCTGGCTGCTAAAAATCCACGACTAGCAGAGTTGCTAGTGGTGTGATTTACTGTAAATGTTTCCATCTCTGGTTAATCCATCAGCCAAGCAGTGAAAAACTCGCTGGTTGCCTCTGTTGAAAGCAGCTTTGGGACCTTATTCCTGTCCTTCTCAGGTGATCTCCAGGTACCAACCCCCTTTTCTGCCACGCTGTCTGACAAATGAACATCATGTAACCTTGGGGCCGTTAGTCTCAACCTCTGTTCAGCTTCAGAGGTGGTTGCTTTGATTCTAGACTACAGAAATCTTTGTGTGCCCAAACACTCATCCCACTTTCCCCCCTGCAAGCGTGTACGCGGTCTAATAAATGATGCTGCCTCTCCCTACAAACCTTGCTGCATTTTATCCTCATACCTCCAACACTACTATTTCTGCTGTGCTGATGTTGTGGGGTTTTTTTTCGGCTTGGATGGCAGGAGTTGATGTGTTTTGAATTTACCTGCCTGGTGGTTGCTGTGATGGATAGAGCTCCACAGAGGTAAAGGCTGAGCCAAGAGGAGAGACAGAAAAGCCTTGTGCGCACACGGGGAGACTGAGCTGTCACTGCCATTAATCAGAAATCTGTCACCACCGAGAGCAACTACCCCAGAGACCCACTTTTGTTACAGAGAGGAGTAACAGCCCCGGGGAAGAAAGAGCCGCTGATGGGAAAGGGACATGGCAAACGCAGCAGCTCCCTGGCTCTGGTGAACGTTAGGGGCTGGCTTCGTTTTATAATGAGCAATGAGATTATTAGAACTGGAAAGTGGCGCTGAATGGAGCTGATAAGGTGCCCTGCACATGCATGAAGATTCAATCCCCTGTTGCCACCCGTCTTGCTGCCCTAAATGCTGAATTCCTGGGGAGGAAAGCGCAGAAAACTGGAACCTTAGTGCCCACCTGTCTCAAGGTGATGGAAACAGCTTCATGTAACCTGTACCCAAACCAGCTGCACGGTGTCAGAACGTTCCAGCCTCACGGGCTGCGGCAGGAGAGGGGTCCGAGGTCACTGAACAGGCAGTGGAATGGCTTTATTACGTTGGGAACACATCAGAATAGTTCTCCTTCAAGCTCTACTAACCCACCAGTCTGGCAGCAATAAAGTATGTATGCTTGCAAAATGCATAATTCACCCATATGGAGCATTTACAAGCCACACTGATTTCTCATGAGTATATGCATATGTTCATCTAGGTACCCGTGCCTATATATTTAGCTGCATTTAAAAAGACGAACTTTGATTGCATCTGATTTGTTGAGTTATCGAGCTCGCTCGCATCTACAGCTCATTGTCGTCGTTATTTACCACTCTCCCTACCTGAGTCATCTGCATTCTTCATTAGTAACGATTCCAGATTTTCCTCTGGGCCATTGATACAAGTATTGACAAGGAACGGGGATCCCCAAAGGGCAGCACTGGGCACCCCCTCACGCAGTGCTGCCTCTCGATCAGGGATTACAGCCCCAAATCTATTTGCCTGTGCTAACAGGGAGCTGCAGATGTTTTGCCAAAGGTTTCAGGGGAGGTAAAACTCAGACCCGTGTGAGTTGTCACAATTGATTCCATAAATTGGATTGTGTTGAGTTTTTGCTCAACTGCCAAGATTTCACACTGGAGGTAAGGCAGGGCAGAAGCAAACAGATCTTATCTCATTTCATGGGAAATTTACTTGTTTTAGTAGGTTTTTGTAGTGAAGAAATGCTCGTGCATAAGGAATATAGTTTAAGCAATCAGCACTCCCGGCATTCTTGTCATTGCCTGGAATATCAATAACCTGATGAGCAGAAATGTCTTTCCAGGTATCACGGAAAATGTATCAAAATACGTTTTGTGTTGTACAAAGAAATAATTAACACAAGAATCAATTTGGCCTTGCATATGCTTTTTCTCACTAAATCATTGAGCCATTAACCTTGAAAAGGTCAATACATTGACCTTGAATTCAAGTAAAACAACATTTAAAGTAATATCTAGAAGCAAAATTTATTCATAGTTTCTTAATCCACTATCGGTTCCTAAACTATGACACCAAATTAGCCTTTTTGCTTCCCCTGCTACCTGCCCAGCATCACCAGCCTCTTCTCCCCTTCTCAGGGACTGTCGGGAATTTGGAAACGAGGTAAGATGAGTGAAGGAGTAGATAGACCCAACTTTCATCTAAAGAAAGCCTGAGGGATGCAGGTAATTTGAGGGAATATTTATTGTCATGGTCCAAGACAGAGTGTGCCACATTTTGGTGGAAAGCAAAATTTTTCATCAAGGTTTACAAACCTTCTTCGAATCTCACTGAAGTCACCAAATAAGTGGGATGGTTCCTACAAGGTCTTGGATTGGGCACTCAACACAGGTTATTAGGATTATTAAGGCAGAAGTTGATGGTGCCTGTTCAGAAGTCACTTCAGTATCAGAAAAATCTTCTCTGGTTCACTTTAATCAGTCGGCAGCCCTGGATAACCTGTGTCATGTCCTCTCCTGGAATCCATTTCACCCACTGAGGGTTTTGTCTCCGCACCCACGAGGGATTTCTCCCATTTGAGACGGCAAGAGCTGAGTCTGCAAACTGAGCAGCTCTGAGCGCCAGAGGGGAAAAAACAGCTTTAGTGACCGGAGCTGCTTTCCAAACTGCACCCGCTGAAAAAATATCCCCTTCCAATTAAGACAAGTACTGAAACTAGAGATTTTTCATGACTTGAGAATGAAATGTTAAATAAATAATTCACAGCTATAAAACCACTTTAGGCAAGTGATATGAAAACAGGGTTCCTTTTGATTTAGATATTTTTGTCTTTCATTTTTCAAGCTAAAATTGGTTGTTTTCTTTGTCTTGCTTATTTTCAACTTATTTTGAACCCTAAACCAAAACATTTTTTGTTTAAAGACTACAGACGTGCTTGTTTCAACAATTTCAATGCTTCCTCCCGAAGGAAATGGTTTTGAACCAGGAATTTTGTCAAATCAGCTCCCATCAACAATTTTGGCTTTAACCAATTATACTCTCCTAAAGGAAAAGAAACCGCAACAAATAAATGTCACCAAAAGAAAGAAAGAAAAAGAAAAAAAGAAAACCAAAAAGAATGAAACCAGATTGAAAGCCCTGAAGTCTCCAGCAACTAAAGCGTTGTTCTGCTTCCAGCCCTGTTTCTCGCCTCATTTCTGTTTTGTCAGTCGTGTGAAGAACCAATAAATATTCCAAGGATGTGACTTCTAAGGCCGGACTTGTCCTGTGGTGCACAGAGCAAGGCAGGAGTTGGTTCTGGGTCAGGGAAGGTGCTGCTCAACCTTGCCGGTCCATCCTCTGCATCCAGGGAGCCGGGAGAAAAGCATCTCGTGCAAGATTCTGCTCTGGGCTTTGCATCGTAAATGCTCTGCGGCAGAGATTCCATCCCTGACAAAAGAAATCCAAATATTTACTTAGGAAAAACAAACTCGTGTGTGCTGTCACAGAGGGAAACTGCAAGCTGAGACAACATGTCGTTGTTTTGTTATCGGGGTAAATAGGTGAAGTCAAGAGCAGCCTGTGTAGGGCTTGTCCTTGAGGGATCCCTCAGGGACAGGGAGAGGAAGGGACTGATCTGCTCTGCTTGTCACCCGGGCACGGGTCAAGAAATAATTCATCTTGTGCATGGAAGATTGAGGCCAAAATGTAGGAATGACGGAAGGTGAGGTGCGACGGGATCTGATCCTGCCCTGAGGTCGTCTAGAGATGTCTCAGGGTCCCTCGCAGCCCCTTTTTTCCAGGTCTCTACAAGGTCTCTGCTCTAAACAGGGCAATAATGTCTCTCACGTGGCTGTTCAGCCCAGGGGAGGACTCCAGGAGGGAGAACAAGACACTTTCAGCCGGTGTCCGGCAGCCTGGTGACCACTCGTGGGTGGGCAGATTTGCACCGAAGAGGTTTCGATGCTTTGTCCTGTGCTGCTGCCACAGCCTGGGCCACAGCCACAACACCCAACTGCTGCTCTGTCTCTCTCTGGAATTATTTTGTGTGTGCGTGTCTTCCGTAAATGTCACGGTTGATCTGGGGAAAATCCAACAGCCAGCAGAGATCCAGGAATCCACATTGTGTTGTCTCTCTATTGAAAAGGGGTTGGATTTTTAAGGAAAAAAAACCAAATTATGAGATGACTAATTTCATTATCTTGAAAGGAGTATATGCCAGATAGGACCTAAAATCTAGTGTAAGAATGGAGGTGAGATCCACAGTATAACTGGCTAATATTTTGCAGAGGAGAGAAAATTGAGACATATAAAAAATTAGGATCTCGTAAAGGACAGGCTCCTCACAGAACCTACTCTTGCCAGAATTCTTTTTCTTTGTAGCTCAGGACGAGAAGGGACCCAGTCTGTAAGGAATCAGAGACCAGTCACCACTGCGGAGGAGAAATAATTATTTTAAAACTGCAAAGTAATGCCAACTGAGATGAGGAGGCAAAATGTGGTGCAGCCTTGACAGAAGTCTAGATATATGTTGCCTTTTGTAGAATTATATGGGTGACCTCCATAGCAGCAAACGGAGTGACAAACAGCAAATTACCCAAGAACAGAGGAAAAATAACACTGAGATGTCATTAAACCTGAAGTAAATAGTTGATGAAGCAACTCAAGCAACCACTTTCTCATCATTATGCCACGGTCCTGACCTTGGCATGAAATCAAGTGGACCCATCCAGAATAATCTCTCCGCTTCACATCCAGCATAATTTGGAAGTTATGAAGTAGTCATGTCCTCTAGTGCCCTTGCTGAGTTTCCATTTATTAAGTAGAGTATTCAGTACTGTTTTCTCCTTTTCATGCCACAACTTCTTGTTAAAATACAAAGCTGGAATGAAAGAAAAAGCCTCTGTGTAAAACCCTGGCTGAAGGATCACGACCTCAAGAATAAACATCCGTCAACTGAGGAGTCATACAGACCGTGCTCAGAGATGGAAAAGTGCTGTGATAAGGCTGGAAGAGTGCTACAAACCAAAAAGTGGCACCTATAATAATTTGGTTATTAAGAGAAGCACTTTCCAACCGCTTCCTTTGAAGGAATGGCTTATTCGGTCTTTCGCGGACGTAAGAAATGCAGAAGGAGTCAGACCTGGAGCTGAGTCCGCAGTCCTGAGCATCCTCCAGCCAGGTTCTGCTCCTTGGTTCTTCACCTTGGGTGGTTTTCAGCGCGCAGAGAAGACACATATTCACATATCGTGCAGCTGAGTTCTCCCAAAGTGACTGCAAAGCTCTCGTTTCATTAGCGCAGCATCAATCATCTACTTTCCCACTTCCCCCTTAATGAACAGGGTTATCGGTATTTCAGTCCCGTGAATTCACAGAATCAGAAAATTAAATGATTCAATCCACAAGTGTTTTTGCAGGTTCATGCTATTCTCATTCAAGTAAAGCCATTCTTCGAACATATTTGGGCAACAGCATTGCTACTGTAGCAGAATAATGACCGTGATTGTCACAAATCGTTAACTCAGCGGGTGACGCAGTGAAGCGCAGTTCGTTCAAAAATGAGATATGTGAACCAAGCACCCCCGGAAAACAATATCCTCCTCTGAATAAATGTCACAGGAAGCTTTACATTTCATCCTGCTCTTAGTAACTTTGGTTGGCTTTAATTTTTATGCTATTGCATCCAATTAGCAAGGGAAGCACCTGCCTGAAGATGACTGGGCACAGTTGGGCATCCCGTCTGCAACTGGAGCTGCACGTACCTTTGCTTATGTGCTTTTACCATATCTACATCTGCGCTCATTTAAGTACAAGAGCTGCCGAAATGTCAGTCAGGCTTTGCTGCGATTGCTGTACTCGCTGGTGATGTCTCGATCACACCGATAACCTTCCTTCCCCCGCTTTGTGGGCAGCTGTCGCTACCTGCATTTCTCATTTGGTCAAACCATCACACGCGCTCCCCATTTGGTAAAGTCATTCTGTAAAATTAAATGAGAAGAAATCTGGAAAAAAAATCTGTGTCTAAAAGCCTTTTCTCTGGGGAAGGTGAGCTGTGAGTCTGAGCAGATGGAGGCCTTTTGCAGCTGACACTTCTGGGGAGCAAACAGATAAGGGCAACAGTCTTTAACTGATTGTACATCTCCGTGCATGTACCTAACGGCGAGCAAAGGATTTCCTGCAAACTCCTTCCCAGGCAGTGGCTACAGAGGTTGAAATTTGTCAAGGTGATTTTCCAATTTTAAATGTTATTTTTTTTTCCTCCCTAAGTCAGACGTTTCCATTCTGATGGATGTTTTCTCATTTTCTGATTTTTTAGATATTGCCTCCCGCCATTCCTGTTTTTCACTCTTCACTGCTTCCAGAGGACAAGGGGGACAGGTGACTAAAATCAAATGAATTTTTTTTTAACTTACAATTTACAAAAGGAAGACATATCTTCATAATTAAGATCCCTCCAACCTCTTTTATCTGTAAATTGTTACCAGCTTTGAGAACTTCATTGCGACAGGGAGATCTGCTGAACAAACGCGATGTTTGATGTGACTCAAGGTCACCTTTCTCCATTTTTCTGCCCCTTGGATGTCCCTGTAGTTGCTGCCCTTTAGTTGCCAGGTGGGTTGGGTGGTCATCACCTGAGACACGAGCCTGAATTCCCAGTGAGACTGGGAAGCCTTCTGCAGGGTGCTGGAGCTGCTGGGAGGCTGGGAAAGGGCAGATCAGCGCTTGCTCCAAGGCGGGGGAAACTCCTCATCGCGGCTGAACTCTTCGGAGCAATGCTGGACATAAAGCAGTGCTCTTCCTCCCAAAGCAACGTGCTTTGAAGAAGCCAGACTCAGTCGAACTAATCCACACCCAGGACAGCGTCAAGGCCAAATTCTCATTCCTCCCGTGCTTAGGACGGTGTCACAGCACAGCCGGGCAGTGACGAGGCTGAGTTTAGGGTCTGGGGTTTGCTTCAGGCGTCACCGTGTTTCCCATAGGAATCCTACAGACACTCTCTCTGATAATTGCAGACACGATGTTTTACAGTAACAATGAAATATTGCTTTTGAGACTGGTGCTTTCATAAATAACAGCGCTTGCGTTCAAAAGAGCAATTCTGAGGCTGGCTGTGCAGGTAAATTACCCGAAATACCTGTAAAGACAGTCAGATAAAATAACTGGAACAAAACTAGGGCTAGTATGATGCTCTGGGGGCAGATAAAACACTTTTTCCCATAAATCCTTTAAGTCCAACCTAATAACTTCCTCGGGGAGCCGACAGCCCTCCCCACCAGGACTTTTTCTTTAAATTTCTTAATGTGCGAAAGTAAATACTTGATTTCATCTGACAACAGCAAGACAGATGTTTTGCTTAAGGACGAGAATGAGTCAGGTTCTTCTCTGCCTTCTTTGTAATCTGTCCTTGGCAACTTATTACAGGAATAACGATCTCTGCAGCACAGACTCCGAGGTCAGCCAGGGGTTGGGGATACGACTGTGACTACAGGGTATCTGGGCAACTCTTCACTTGGTTAGATCCAGGCATATTACTTTGTAAAAGGAGTCAACACAGCTTATCCAAAAGCGAAGGATGAACTGTATCTAAAGAGCTGAAAGCTTGCCTGATTTCCTTTGCCTGGTGCTTCGTTTTGGCTGGCGCTCAGCCTTCGGAGCGGCCCAGCCACCAGAAAATGAAATAAAGCTCCGCTCAGGAAAGTCATTCAGACTGGAGCATTTGCTGCCAGTCCCGCAAAGCTGCTACTGCATGACCAGGGAGTATGGACAGCCTGTTTGTCAGAAGAAAAACACTGGGAATGTCAAAAGGGAAAGGCAAGGCAGAGTATATAACTGTTCCTTGCACGTGATGGGTGCACGGTGAACCTTGTGGAAGAAGAGTTAAAGGACATAAGATCCAACGAGTACAGACTTAGTCTGGAAATTTGAAAGCTTTTAACCACCGGAGTGGATTTTTGGAGAGTCTCTTCACAGCAATAATGAGGGCAAGCGGTCAGATGCATTTACGGACAGGTTGATGTAACCCGGCCGTTTGCACCGGCTGGGGTCGGTCACCACAACCCAGGGCTCCTTTGATCCCATTGCTCACGTGTCCTGGGCTGGTGCGAGGGAAACCGAGTCTAAACAGTCCCTGGTCCCTCCGTGGCGATCTGAGATTGACCCCTGCGTCTTTCACACACGCTTGTGAGACCAGAAAAAAATGATAAATCCTGTAATAAGGACGGCGAAATAAAGGCGAAGCAGGAAGGCAGGAATCCTTGTCAGAGACATTTATTCTCTGTGCGCTCTGCCTCTTGGTCTCTATTTTTGAGCCTGCAGGAACAGACACTCAAGGCAGGGAGAGGACATGGAGTCAGTGCCGTGCCCGTGCTCAACTCCTTTATTCCTGACTTCTGTTCATTTTTATACAGAAGCAGGAGGAATTTGCGCTCTGGGTAGTTTTCTGGGGTCTAAATACACGGTACACTTCATTCAAGCTGCAACAACCCTCAGATATTGGTGTGCCCCCAAATCAGTGCTATTTATTCTGGGAGAGAGTCCATTTTGCTTTGGACTTGCCCTTTGTTTCTCTTGGAGCTGCATGACATTGCGCAGCTTTTCTGAGGATAAGATCACAGACTATGCGCTGTGAAGATTAAGGGGACTCGTTCATGGGGATACTGTGGTTTTGTTAATGGACAAAAAAGGAGATTTTTGTGAGCTCAACTTACATACAAAATGAATGTACATTACTGTGTTCTAATTGCAAATAGCTTGGCTGGGGCTTTAAAAGCCTTTCATACCAAGTCCAGTGTTTGTCAAATGTCTTTTAATACTAACCATGGTTATAAAGTGCACATTATTGTTGTTAAGACTTGCAGGAGCCTTTTCAGCGATTGCCCTGCGCCCGCCCAGTCCAGCACAAACACTCTCCCTAGCGTGGAGGGCTGGAAACAACAGGAATTAAGAGGGACCCAGATAAGAGGAAAATAACTGGTTTCGTAAAGACTGTGAAGCCTGAAAGAACTCTTCAAAGGCTGAAGACCTAAAAGTGCCTAATCTGAGTGCCAACACCCCCTCCACCTCCCATCTCACAGTGCTGAGCTTGCAGAACTTTACCCTTCCTCTGCTTTTTCCCTATTTATTGTGCTTTGTTACGTATTTTAGGTTTAATTTTCATATGAGAAACAAACTCGCTTCATTTCCATCCAAACTGCTGGGGAGGGTTTGGCTTTTCAGCGCTGCCAGGGAAGATTTGTCTGTCTCATGGAATCATAGAATGATTTGTCTGTCTCCTTCTGGCCAAAGGTGGGCAGAAGAACCTGGATGAGCATTTTGCAGCCACCCTCCCCTTTGCTTCCCTTCCCTTCCCTTCCCTTCCTTGCCCTGCCCTGCCCAGCGCCAGCACGTCGGCGAAGCGCAGAACCGCTATTTGCCTCCCTCTGCAAGCCCCCGTGAACTTGGAGAGTGAAATTCCTACATCCAGAGATCAAGGCAGAAAGCTGGATGACTAAAAGCATTTGAATTCCCATTGAACTTCCGATGTCTCGGCCTACGAAGGATTAGGGCTTAGGGTGATGAATCCCGCTGACTTCCAGTGAGACTCCAGTGAACTCCTAAGTGTTGAGATCACTTTTGAAAATACTCCCAAACTGCTGCAGGACTTTATAGTTTGAGTGACTTGACCCAGGCCATGAAGAAAAGCCCACAGTACAGCTAGGCATTAACTCAAAATCCCTGTGTAGCCCTTTAGATCCTAAAGTGCTTGGTCTACAGCTTCTTCTGAACACCAGGTTAAACCTCAGCCCACTAATCTCTCTTTAGGATGCATTATATGGCAACCAAACAGTAACATGTAGAAAAAGATTAAAGCTCCTCACTGCTATGTGGTTTAATTAGTTGCGAAACAGTCGAATAAGAAGTCTCATTTTGGCCTGAGATAAACAAAGGACATCGATTACCAAATATTTACCTGGAGATAGTTGTATAGACACAAGAGGAGTAGTGGATTTGGGGAGAAACGGAGGCAAAGGATGAACTAGAAGTCACTCACTGAAAACCAAACACAGCAGGTAACATCCACAGCCCTGTTCGGTCATGTAACTCCAGCACAGCAAAATTAGAAACGAAGCTGAAATTAAATATAAACCACATGTAATGTTATTCCATAAGCGTGATACAATGCAGTCTAATAGCCTAATATTGTATATTAACCCTGGGAATTAGTAACTAAATTGCCTGTGCCGACAACAAACAAATATCTGGTTTGTAGGGATGAGAGAAGGGACATTCTTGCTATGCAGAGTCATAATCTGATCATTCCGTGAGAGACTTCAGAGATAAACAGTCCAGGAGAAAATGTCAGTTCTATCTACATACATTAAGTGCAATTTACATAAATTACATGCTGAGAAGGATCAATATAGGACATTGTTCACAGCTCACATGTCTCCTCCTGTCACCCCAGGAGTGACACAGGGTGGCAACGCACACGTGGGTCTGTCTGGCCAGGTTGGTGTCAGCCCCCAGCTCTGCCCCTGCCCAAGACACTTTGAACTGGTACCAACTGGCCAGGCTCCCATCTAGACTTTTTCTCTGGGTATTTAACATACACACTCTTTTGAACCGAATTTAAAAGTCTAAATTTCTGCTGACGCTACACTCAGGCCCTGTGCCTGCGATCACTGCAGCTGACAACGTCAGCCCCGACCTCCTTCCTCAGCTCCGCAAGGTCAGCAAGGGCAGGCTGAATTGTTAAGCTGTTTGGTGTAAGTTGGCAAAAAAAAACCCCAATTGTCTGGGAAATGGGAGATATTGCAAGAAACTGTGTGTTAAGATAATGAATGCCACAAACTCTTTGCGTGAAGTATTCACAAGAAGCACTCTTGTTGTTTTCCAGGCTGAGAACTCCTCCTAATTGGGAATAGCTTCTCCCAGGCTTGTCCAGCTCCTAATGAGAACGGAGGGATCCAACAGAAGCAGCGGGAAATCCAGCCAGCAAGTCCAGGTCTCTCCCTTCACAGTCGTCTCATTCAAACATACCAACCCCTGCCTTAAAAGATGTGAGGCTGCGGGTCCAGAGGGACTCCAAACTTCCTTCCAGTCTTTAAAATGGACAAGCTCATTTGTCTGAATATTTCTTGAGCTCTAGAGAGATGAATAAAACAGTAACCTGCATGTCAGCAGTTCCTGGGCTGTCTACCACTGTGCCTCTTTGCTGTAGCGGCCGTTGTGGAGATTATGTCAAGCTGGGCCAGAACCAACCTAAAAAAGAGACTTAAAACCTCTCCTTGAAACCCGGACTCCCTTGGCAAAGTATTTCAGTGCCGGCTCCCCTTGTTCACTTTCTTGACTGCTGGTCTAGCAACACAAACTCTTGTTTAACCCTGAATCTTTCTTCTCCCAGTCCCTTAAAAAAAAAAAAAAAAAAAAAAAAAAGCCAGATGGCACAGAAATGTCAATGCTAGTTTAATGGTAAATGTGAGAACGAAAACAGAAGAGGGAAAAGCAAAGAAATTTGTAAGCAGTCCCTCTCCATCCAAAGCAACCCGAGGAAGCAGGTTCTCCAGAGACGTAGTTCTTCTGGAATCGAACATATGGCAAATAGATTTTCTATTTTAAATTCACAAGTGAATGTTGGAACTTTCAAGCCAAAACCAATACACAAGTTTTTTTCTTTCCACCCAGCAGCAGTTAGGGTTTTCTACTGTGTTTTGCTCCAGCAACTGAAAGGGCCAGAAATGAAAACTGTGGCCTCACTGAAATCAACGGCAAAAATCCTGGAGTGTAACAGAAGCAGGATTTCAGTTCGGCCCTGGCGGGATTTCACACTCAGAGCAGCCGCTCAGCTCCTGCCTCCTGAAAGCAGCACAATCCCACACGGCATCCTGGTGGCTTCGCAACCACACTCCGTGACCCCACACCCCCCCCCGCATGCAAGAAGTGACGGGTGACTCTAATCGTAGAATAAGTTTACGAGCGGACATTCTTGGGATGCAAGAACAAAATCTTCACACTTCTAGCAAATGTGCCCCTTCTCCTCCTCCCAGGCTGGGATTCTGGCACTTTGCACCGCAGAGAGCAAGTGCATGTCAATGTGTCAGCTCCCACGTGCCACCACTCCGCTAACATCCCTCTGTCAGATAACAAGCACAACCCTCATCTGTACCAGGTTCCTGTTAGATAACATTTATCAACAACACCTTCCTTCCCGCAGCACAGGTGACCTCAGAGCAGCCAAACTGCTCGTTTATCCTCCAAGCTGAGCCCTGTCTCTGTCCCAGCAGCAAACCCTTTTGCACACTCCTTTTGCACAAGGCTCTTCCTTCCTATCAGCCTTTTTCTAAGCCAGGTTCCAGTAACCGCTGGTGAGACGCTGGGACTGAGCTGCTGCTTTTCCCCACCGTAGCATAGGCTGCGTTTCAGCCCTGGGAGAAGCATCACCCTCTGCTGGCTTCAATACCACAAATTTCTGCTTAAAATTGTTATCAATGTATCTGCCCTCAGGACTAGGCTGGCAGTTATAATGTATTCTGGGGTCCTTTGGGAAAAGAAGGACTTTTAAAATGTAGGATGGTGTTATTAATGATAAGGAAGGCATTATAGTGTATAAAATTAGGCTGCTGGAGACATCTACCTTCTGTTCCTTATGCCATGTGACATCCTTATGTGTCTCTGCTCTTATCTACAAAGAATATAAATTCATTAGTAAATTGGAGTATCTCCATCTCTCCTAATTATCCATTATTTTGTATATCTTTTTAAAAACAACTTCGATGTTTAAAAACTTGCTCAGTAAAAGCCACAGCCAGGACTCCCCTGCAGCTCTGTCCCTCCTGGGTTCCTTCGACGTGGCCCTTTGGCTTCACAAGCACTGAGAGGCTGCAGCCCCACCTGAGAACAACCCGCACCCCGTTGTCAACTGACATCTCAATTTTTGTTTATAAGCTGCAGGAAAAGAGCTGCCCAAGCAAATCCCGGCTGCACACAGGTGTCCCCTGGGCACGCTCTGAAGTGCTTACCAAGGAGGACAGTTGCTGACGGGGATGGACACGGGGTCAGTCCGACATACGGAGCTGGGGGTGTTTTTCAGGTCGATGTGATGGAAGCGGAACGAAGAGCTGCTCCACTCCTGAGCACCTCGTCACGCTGCCCTGTCCGGGGACCACGAGCTCCCTCGCATCGCAGTGGCCACGTCTCCTTTTACACCGCGCTGCTGGTAGCTTTGCCTTAGAGAGAGGTTAAAGTCTCCCTCACAAGGAGCCTTTGCACTAAAAGCCCCACTCTCTTAAAACACGCAAAGCCAATTTCCCAGAGAATTTCAAGGGAAAATGTGCTTTTATTCTGCCATCCCACAGACAGACTGGGGAGGGACAGTGTCACAGATACACCCCAAAATGACTCCAGGCAAATGTAAGCTGGAACCAACTTTATCTTGGAACTGAAACTAAATGACAGAAACCAATGCAAGAGGGGGGTAATCCATAATCAGCCAACACTCTGGCAAGATTTAATAAACTGCAGGCTCCATGTACCAGTTGGGGATACTATAACCATACGGACCAGACAAGACTGACCATCCACAGTGTGCACACAGGCACTCAAAAGAGAAACCCTTTTGCTCAAGGGTATGCAGAGGAAACAACCACTTGCCTGGGGCAGGGGGCAAGGGCTCACTCAAGGATATATTCAGGAGAAAGAATCCCTCCCCAAGGAAAAGGTGAGGGCTCTCAGTCCTGGGAAGTCTCCTTAGCTGGTGTCCTGCTCTAACGGGAGGGCTCCGATC
Source organism: Caloenas nicobarica (assembly GCF_036013445.1). Lineage (NCBI taxonomy): Eukaryota > Metazoa > Chordata > Aves > Columbiformes > Columbidae > Caloenas > Caloenas nicobarica. The sequence goes on along the minus strand of NC_088258.1, from coordinate 2,224,099 downwards.
ACAGTCCCGCTGCTCCAAGAAGACGACTCCAAGGGGTTCTTTGGATTTTATAGTCTGGTGGGACAAGTATGGTCCAGAAGCTCCTCTGGACCTGGGCACCTTGTTGGCTGAGGACCCTGTTTATCGACCAAGGGTCTCACCCCTCCTGCTCCCCAGCCAGGGGTGTCCATGGCAGGAGTCACCCTGCCCTGGGGTGGGGGGATGTGACGGTCGTCATCGACCGAGGTACATACATGAGGACAGCAAGAGCGGGACACAAAAGGTGCTAAAGAGCCATCAACTGTCAATGAAGCAGTGAAATAATATCCGTGCTGTTTTAAAATGAGAAACCAGAATGAACGTCCTGCAGTTCAAATCTGGCCTGTCCCTGTTTGGGATCACCACCTGCTTCTTACCACCCAGGGAAAAAACAGGTCTAAACTGTGATGAAGGATGAGGAGATTCTTAATGATTTGTATTTACTGCAGAAGAAAAAATGAGCCGGTGGAGCGAGACAGGATTATGTTCCTTTGTAAGGTTATGGACGTGCAGCACAGAGTTCATTGCTAATGGGGTTAATCCTTCTATTGGGGAGAAAAATCAGGTGGTAGCACCTTTAAATTGGCTCTTGGCAAGTACTTGATTATGGCGAGAGACCAAATTAAATCAAATTGGGGTCAGAGTGTCTCAAAACCAGGAGAAACAGTTCGCAGCCTCGTCTGGCTCGTCAGAAAGATGATGGGGGTTAGGAGGCTGCTGTGAAAGAGGTTCAAGTCAATAAACTCCTTGCAATTAGATTCACTCTAGCGTTTTGTTTTCCTTGAAATACATATAATTAGATGACGAAAAATAAGTGCAAAGAGAAAAAAACATCCCATGAAAGCAGCAATAAGGCAGGCAGGGAAGCAGGCATGTTGTTGTACCTGGTACAACAGGGCTCCGGCCCCATCCACGCTGCTGCTCCCCTTGGGGACAGACCTCACAGTGTCACAGTCACCTGGAGATGACACTCAAGCTTTGTCCAAAGGCCCCTCCATCACCTGAGCACCATTTAAACCCTCGTGTTAGGGCTTTACAAATGCTTTAACCAATAAAGTGATCTTTGGATTTGCTGTCTGTAGCGGGGAATGCAACTGAGTCTTCCCTACGAGACCTATTTAAAAGCTGCCTCTTATTAAAGACTCACTAAAACCCTTAAACACTTGAGACAAAACGATACCTAAGTGGGATTCTCATTACGTTGAGAAACACGAATATCTGCCTCGTTGTCTTCAGAGGGATTTAACTGCTGCTCACGGCAGACTGCACTGGCTCCCTGCTCCTCGTCTGGACGGGGGTAACCCGCTGTGACCAGCATGTCTTTTGCTCCAGCGCAGGCCAAGGACGGAGCAATGACCACAGTGACTTGTGCATTAACGTGGTCAGGACCCACCTCATGCTTAAACACTTCAATGGTTGCAAAGACATAACAAAAAGCCCAAGACAAATCCCCATCCTCTTGAGAACCGCTTGGTTTCGTTCACTCCAAGAGGCAGACTTGACTCGATCACTACATGCGTTTGGAGACCTGAGACTATGGGTCACCAACTGATTTGGATTTTACACTCTAATAGCTCAGAGAGATTTCTCCTACATCAACTTGACAAGAGCCTCTTCATCACGCCAGCTGGATCAATTGAAACCTGCTGATAATGCTGCGGTCTTTGTTACTCCCTCTACTCTTTACATCTGTAAAGAAAATGTGAAGTAGGAGCCTCTCAAGATATTGGGGGAAAAAGTAAGATATCCAGCATTAATATGCTTAGACGTTATCTCAGCGTCTCAGCGGGGATTGTTTTCACCTGATTCTTAATTTAGTACTTTAATATTTTTCCAGATCAGGTTACATAATTAATAAATCCTCTGCTTTACAGAGAGTTTTATTGTGCTGAAGAACATCACAATAAAACAGCCTTCCATTTTTTTTATAATATGTCCTCTGAATAAAAACATCACCCTTCAATAGAAAAATGCTACTCACATAACCTGTGTAGGATTATTAAATATCTATTGCCTTTCCAAAGATAGCCGGGGTGATTTACAGTATCTATGCAATCCCAGAGCACAGGGCAAAAGCATGTACTAAGAGACTCTTCATTTTCAGAACACACAGCAAATACATGAATTTTAATAAATACATAGGTAGATAGCTAGATAGCTAGGTAGGTAGGTAGGTAGGTAGGTAGGTAGGTAGGTAGGTAGATAGATAGATAGATAGATAGACAGATAGATAGATAGATAGATAGATAGATAGATAGATAGATAGATAGATAGATAGATAGATAGATAGATAGATAGATTAAAGAAAACTAAGGCTCAGAAAAGCGTAAGACTAGCAGCTTTGGTATAGGGAGGCCCCAGTTTATTCTGAGGACAAGTTCTACCTCAGTAAAGTGAAAAGCAATATTTCATGAGGAAATCAATACTATTACTGACATTCAGGGGAAAACGAGACTCACTTCCGCAGAAAGCCAGTGGCTAAGGTGACATGAGTGCAGTACTCTCATTCCCCAGGCAAATACTAGATCCTTTCTGCTTTTCCCCATCATGAACGGAGTGCTCTCTGGATGGGGAAAGTTTTATTTCATACAGGTTGTGGTGCACTAGGTGAGACTGTTGTTTCTGGTAACAAATCTGTGATAAATCTTCCTTCTCACACAGAGGGAGGGCCCTGGTGCCTTGTCTTGGGTCTGTCCTGCAGCCACCGTCATGGCCGAGGGTGACTTGGGTTGGGTTTGAATCCATAACTGCGCTATGGGGCTTCGCATCACTGTAACTGCATCACCTGCATCTGGGAACTTTGCCCAGACAGGCTGTAAATCTCTTCTTTCCCTCTGTTCTTCACCTATAGTACATTTGTTACTTGCTCTTACAATCTTCAACCTTTCTTTTTGTTTTGGCCACCTGCTTTGTTAACATTGCATCTATGGATAGCACATCCAGAGGTGACAACTCTTGCAACAAATGGGGAAGTAATTGCAAATCACCATGGACTGCATCACTGTTTGCAAAGGTGCTTAGAAATAGTTCATAATATGTTAATCAGAGATGAAGAGATGTTTTAATAAATAGTTAATCAGTGATGGCTATCTGTATACATTTACAAAGTTACAGCGCTGTCTCTATCACTTTTCACCTCTCTGGTGTTTACTGCATCTTACGGGATGGTTTGTGATCTCCAGGACAAGTAATATGTTGTTTGTTAATTTATACCACTTATTAAAACATCTCTTTCCATTTATGAACAGTTTATTTAAAAATCGTGGTATGAAATGTGTTTCCTCTTGCTCCGGCTCTCTTGAGAACAGAACTAAGGATGCATATCACCCTTCTTGTTTCACGTTCCAGTTGCAAAAAAACCCTAGTGACTTCCGATGGTGCATTTGTGTCACCACCTTTCTGAAATGGCCCTCGGTGTCAGCAACACTTGAAATGACCTGGCAGCTTTCTGCCAAAGATTAATTGGTACCAGCACGCAGTTAATTGGTGAGATGGGAGTCACTCAGCCAATCAATTCAAACTTGGGCTGTTTGTCTTCTTTTCTTTTTTTTAAGAGATAATGGGTTCTGTTGTACACCCAGGGCAGGACAGCTCATCTGTGTGCTCTGTACCCAACTCCTGCCGTGACAAGGCACATCTGGAGGCAACGCCAGAATAGCACAAACAGGTTACACACATACCCAGTTTTTCAGCATTTGCTTAGTGTGACTATAATCTCTGAAATTAACTTCAGAGCCATCGCCCTGCAGTAATCGTTCAGCGGACTCACTGGCCTTTCTGGCCTTTGGAATCAGATCCGAAGAGAGAATTGCTCTTGGCATCCGATCACCCCACTGACGGCTGCGATCTTCAGCCTCCCAGATGTACCAGGAGGGACTGAATGGGATTATGATGAAGTTAAATTGGCAGAGACTTGTTCTCTATTTCATCTGAAGATGAAAATGAAAATAGCCCAGCCTGGCATCATCCTGCACAATAACGTGAATCTATTACGAGTTTTCCACTCCTGCAATCTGGAAATGTTTGTTTTGCTCTGACAGACAACCCTGGAAAGCTGCTGACAGTGACAGTTGACAAAACCAACATGTTTTCTGTGGCCATTTTTTCCTCTGGCATTATCCCCTCAGGTGGTATCTGTGTCCTACAGATTCACTGGTCTCCATCAGGAGCTATTCTGAGCCTCCCAGCTCTCATGAGCTGTATAGATTTTCTTTCTGGGGTAGAACACAGCACCCTCCCACCTCTGCAAACGCACCTTCCAGTTCCACCAAAAACGACGCGTCAATCCACCTTGATCTCTCGATCCCTGTTCCCTCTTTTTTTAACATTGCGAGAATCTCATTTCAGAACCAGAACAGCTGTGCATGCTGTAGCTTCGAGCTTTCTTTTACGTTGGAATATGTGCATGTAGCTCCTCTTGGTATCAGTGGGAGGTTTGAATACGTATGTAATATCAAAGGCTTATATTTTTTAAAAAAAGGACTGATAATTCTTGCTGCCCAGCTTTGAGGCACATGAAAGGAACCCGAATTTGAAGCCATGCTGAGCTCTGAGAATCAGGCCAGCAAGTTACACACCCAAAACACTTGTTTCTTTTTATAAATCCAGCTGAAACATTGCAAAAAGATTTTAGGGAAGCAAATATGCAAAATATTTTTTATCTATTTAATGTTTGCAATGGCAGTCCTCTGCTTTCCCTCATTTCTTCACAATTTACATATAAACGAGACATCCTATCACTGGGTAGTTGTATTTCTCCAAAACACAGTCAAGTATGTTGACAAAGTTTTGAGGCTCTTAAATATTTTCACTTAACGCATAATCCATCACTGGGTTTAAGAAGGAACTGATTTAAAGATCCAGGGAGTGCTTTGAGGGCAGGCAGCCCAGCAGAGCTAAAGCCCAGTAGATTCCCACTGCGGCTACTGGTCTGTCTGGAAAGCAGGAGCCGCCTTTCTCCAGTGTCCCCAAATATCAGATGGTGACAGCAGAGCCTCCTCTGTCACCCTGGAATCCACACAGAGGTGCCGTTGAGTCTCACAAATGGAAGGTGAAACTATTGTAGGGTTCTGTGAAGTTCCAAGGGGATCCCATTCCCCAGCCCAGTTCTGCACATGGCAGATGAAACCTGGGGGCCGCAAAGATCATGGTCAGCAACTGGCAGGTCCAGGACAGGGCAAGCTTGTCAGCTGCAGGAATCATTTAGGCTAATTTAAAGTATTTTAACATCTCTTGCTTAGTGTTCAGAAACAAATTTAGCCATTTAGATGCTACTTAACTAACACAGGAAAAAAAAACCCTAACTATGCTACATCTAAAGGAAATCTTCGAGGTAACTTACGTAGGATGAAAGAACTTATGTAGGAGAAAAGATTTTTTTAATGGCTGCAGATGTAATCCTTCCGTATTATCTCTCTCATTTACCTGTTGTTTGTTGCTAGGAGTGTGGGCAGGGAAAAGGCTCGGTGAGGGACTACGTGTTAGTGCAGCAAATTGTTTGGTGCATCTTTATTAGCTGTGTCGCCCCGGCTCTCTGGTGTGCTCGTTACTGCTGCTGAAATCAATCCCCTCTGGCTGAAGTAGGGATATTGCTGATCCTCTTCTCCTGAGATCATGGGTCGTAGGCACAGAACCTGCCTGGGCCCACGGGAGAGAGGAGTCCCAGCTCCAGGGACAGACCTTCTTCATGCAAGATGGAACAGACGGAGACCATGAGAAGGAATTTCAGGCTGCCCAGGACCCAGCACATCCCTCCCCAGATGAGAAAATCCCTGTGCAGTGCCTAGTTGCAGAAGAAAGACTGTCAGATCATGTTGATGCTTTGAAGAGATCCTAAAACCAAAACACAACCAGCAGCATTTGCATTTTAGGCTTTGCTTTAATGCAAAGAATGTGTATCCAAGCATATGGTTAGTCACCAAACCTTCCTGAGAGCTCCACAGGCAGGAGGAACAAAGAAGCACAGGATCCATTAAAAGCAAATGATGGTGAAAAGCAGTCAGTTGTGGTATTAATAAAGTGTTGCTTGCCATCAAAGCTGGATTATTTCAAGAGCTAATCAGCTTCGGAGCATAAAGAGACTGGAGCAAGCATGATGGATGACTGAAATTCTCCTAGCGCTGTTGTAATGAGAAGGGACCGAGCTGGGACAGACAGCAAGGATGAGTCTGAGCAACAATTATCTCTGCAGACCTAAAGATCCTTTTTTTTTTTTTTAATATGATCTATGGTTTTTCAAAAGCATGAGTAATCCTCCAAAGCAATCTCTGCCAAGCAAGACTAAATCTCAGGAATGGGTGCTGTAGGGGGAGGTGCTTTTAAAATTCACACTGAATTCACAATTTACAGTGACACTTAGGGCCATGAAAGAGGAATCAGGGATGCTCTGCCAAATCTGTGCACCATCATCTGTCATTTATCAGTCTGATCCAGTCAATCATCTAACTTAATTCACTGCCTTTATAAAGATAGCTGTTGTTAGAACGTCTAAAAGCCACATCTGTATAAAAGTGATACCCATGTTTCAATGCTGGTCTGGCATGGATAAGTAATACCAGGAGGACTATCACACTGGGAGGATGAGCTTTTCCACTGCTTTTTCCAGGCCACACCATCATCTTCCATCAGTTTGGCATATGAATTAACTGTAAATAAATTAGATAACTATATATAATATTTAGAGAAGGAGCGTGAGTCTGGAAGCCACTGCAAATGAAGCAGAAATACATACCAAGTTAGAAAGTGTTTTTCCAGCCAGCTTGGTAGGAGATAATGCATACACATATTAATTAATTGTGAATGCGAATGTAGGCAGCAAGCTATAGTACAAGTGCTGGAATAGCTCAAAGCTTTCACAGCGAAGCTTCCTAGGGCACAGATATTTCCCTCTTCACTGAAGTTTTGACAGGGAGGGAAGAGGAAGCATCTAATTTTATGCAGGCAAAGACACTGAAATATTTCACTAGCGTTTATTGTTTCATTACTGTGGATATATAGCAAAGCATTGTCAGATCCAGACCTCTTAAAATCCAGATCTAAACCAGCCTTATTTCCTGCACGGTTGTGGTTCCTGGGTACCTCATCCAGAAGCAGGACCCTTGTGAGCAGAGCTTTACAACCTCTGGCAGCTTGTTGCAGATACAAGGCTGCGTATTTGATCCACAGTCATCAGGAAGATGCTCAGGTGAGCACTGGGCATTGAGCAAATACAAAGTAAAACAATCCCTTCACTGAAGATTTGATGGTATAAATAGAAGAGATAAAGAAGGAAACAGAAAACATGTCCCGAAGGACAATGAATTAGCAGAACCAGAAACAGAACCACATTCAAAACACACCTGCCCCTTAAAAACACAATTCTCTGTTCCCTCAGATATGTAAGTCTCCATCCACATTGGCAGGTACAAAACCTTACTTTACCTCACATTTGAAATAAGTATTTTGTACATATTTTTGCCAAACACTGGATCTGCTTGTAAAGGTGACAGATAAAAATGCCAACTGTTTCAAAGGACTGGATTTGCTCTTCCCAGCCAAAAGCCAAAAGCCAAGGTGCAAACAAATATCACCTGGATTTCTTGGCAATGCTGGGGCTACAACATGACATTCTTAACGGGACCCCCTGTGCTCCGCCATCCCACAAAGCCCAAGATGAGGGATCGTGTTCATTCCTTGGAGTTTGCTACAAATTCCAGCTCCTATTGCAATCACGGGAAGGATTCCTGGACATGTGGAGGGAATTGTACCGGAGCTCACAAGGATAATGCTGCCATTGTACTCCTGCAGAAGTAGAAAATATACAACAGCCTGCCAACGTTTTCCACCTGTTCGTTATATCTTGACTGGGTTTGAGAGCTTGCCAGGTATGCATTAACCAACTAGTTGGGATTACCTTGCAACGCTGTCTTTACATCCCTTCAGTTGCTAAAGGGAATAGCTAGAGAATGTCAAATAGAAATTCAGTGCTATTTAGCAAGTCTCTGGCAAGAGTTTAAGGGCACCAACGCAAAGCTGACCTCAGGGCAATGCACTGAGCAGTTTTTGTAAATCTGGGTATTTATGAGTATTTTACATGCCCCCACAGATACACGGCATTTATTTTAAAAGGATTCACCTCTTTTGGAAAACCTCCAAATGCTGCGTGCCAGCTTTGCAAAGAGTCAGCCGTATTACACTGTGTTGTAAGTAATCACTTTGGCTTGAAGTCCTGTGATTAATCACCGAACACCGAGCATTGTTAAAGTAGGTGTTTCATTGCAGCTGAAGCACAGCTGTCTTGGTACGTGAAGTTTTTTCCCTCTCCCATTAACCAGAGCGGCCTTGCAAAGTCCTTTGCACTCCCTCAAGACAAAGGCTGCGATGGATGGACAGACCGTCTTTGGGACCTTTCAGGAATGAAGGATGAGGAGCAGAGAACTTACAGATTTGCCTGAGGAGTATTTCAAAGATGTTATTATTGAGCTTCCCCCACCTCAAGAATTCTGAGAAAAGCCCTGTACAATAGGAGAGAGATGTTCTAGAGTACTGAATTCTTCTAGATCAGAAAGTCCAGGGGAAATTAGCTAACAGGAACCAAGTGGCCTGTGTTTGGCAACCAGAAAGCATGATACAGCTACCCGATATCCGTGAAGTTAATGTGCCATGTGTGGAAAATGTCCATAGTGTAGTAGAGACGGCTCTGACCTTTCCCAGCAGGTGAGCGGAGCTCCTCAATGCAAGAGCTTCATCAAGTCACAAAGAACTGCGGCCGACAGGAGCTCGTGGTTCCCACATGTGATTCAGAGAAAACTCTCCCGCAAGGCACTCAGCATGGTTATCGCTCCCATTTGGCACACGGTCAGGAATTACACTTGATTTGATGAGGTGCCGGGAGATAAATTTCCTGTTGCCTCTCGAGACAGACGTGGTTGTGCAGCAATCAGTGCCCGCGAGCAGATGCTGCTGAACCACCGGCATGGCGAGCGGAGCCTTCCCGAGCAGCGATTGCTCCGAGCTGAGCTGAAGGACGTTCACTGCATATTTTACCTGCTAATATTCTGCTGCACAAGGGCTACCCCTGGCTCAGGCTCCCTGTGTGAGCAGCCTGCCCGGTACTCAACCTGAATGGCCTGTGCTCCGTCTGCAGGGACAGGGTCTTGGGAGCTGCTCTCTAGTTAATCCCAGGAAAACTAACGAAATTCATGCGTTGGAATGATATCTTGCAGAGAGATTTTTATTTCATCGGTTTTACCGCAGTATTTCCTGAAGATAGATGAATACACCCTATTTATATGATCCAAAAACCACCTCACCTGCCAGCAAAAGACCCAAGTAAGCAATCGATCTCCCTTCTGTCCCAGGATATCTTACCCAACATCCCACACCCAGGACCAGCATTTGCAGCTTTTAACCTTTGGCACCTCAGCCACTATGTTGTTCAGACCTTTCTATTATAACGCTTTAAAGAAATGATACTTATCGAGGAATATCCTGCCTATTATTTCTGTGCATTGTTCTTTGTGCATTCATTAATGCAATTTCACTAGAACAATTGTTCAAAAGTCCAAAAGCCAGTGAGACTATTACTGAATTTCAGGAAAATAGATTGTTCTAGTATTATTTGTTCTATAGTAAAAATTCTGAAAAATAATAATTTTTCTTTACTGAAAAACCTGCATAGCACAGCTGATATTCAGCTTTTCCATCAAAAGACTCTCCCCTGTCTTGCTGTATCTGTCAGCATTGCTGAGTACACCATCTTCCTCTGTAGCATCCACTCTTTTGTGTTATTACTCATTGAATTCGACATCCGAGGGAAGAGTGCTGTGTCAGAAGAACCCAGGATGCTGGGTGAGTGCTGGGATGGATGTCAAGCTCGCTAAGATGACTAAATTATCTTGTCGGGAAACATTATGGGATAAAGTTGAAGTGTCTTCTTAGGGAATGCAGGATGCTTTGTAATGCCCTTCTGCAGGGCTAAAACTCCTTGCGGGAGTGTCTTTGTGCTTCCAGTTTGCACTTTCTTTCAGGTCCACAGGCCCTGTGGGGAGGGGGTTGACAGAAAGACTTTGTTTGATATCACGACTGAGCTAATCCAATATCTCGTTGCTGCCAAGGGAAGCTCTAGCGCCTTCCTCCTGTGCCTGCCCTGGTGCTCCTGAGACCTTGCACCAAGCTGGGGGAGCTCACTAAACCAGCAGAAAAACATCACTGGCTTTCCCAGTCTGATCTGTACCAGAGGCAGGAGCCTTTGGGCAGCAATGGGGGAAGAGAATGGGGACAGAGGGGACAGCAGGATTGTCACTGTCAACAACAGTGAGCCCTGAGATGACTTTGACAGTCCAACTCAGCCAAACTCCAGTTACCATCAGCCCCATGAAACTAATTCAGGGATCTGGAGGCCTTTAAATGGGTGTCAGCAAGCATGTACAATATCCTTAGTGTGCCTGCTGCTAAGTCACATTTGTGCACTTATATATGCAATAGGGTTTTCCCTGCTAATAATCTAAGGGGCTAATTTGCATGTGCTGTTGGTTATGTCTTTAAAATATAATGAGGGTAATAAAAGCAAAAGTCTTGCCTGGAATTTTAAGTGAATAGTTACCTGTCTCCCCCGTAACCTGCATGTGCTTTCCTCATTTGGGCAGAATTAAATCTACACCATTTAAGGAATCTCCAGATGTAAATGGATCAGAAAGTAATAGCCATTTATTTCCCAGCAGCTGACAGTTCTTTCTCCCCCACCCAAGTGACAAGCTGTGATTTGCAGCAGGGATTACACTCTGCTCCTTAGAATTGGTGGCGAACAACATGATGTTGTGTTATTGCCCTCCTGCAATAACGCAAGGACACGTCTAAATCGATCCCTGTTCACTCCCATTTGGGAAAGTGCTTGAGCCAATCCTACAGGAGCCAGAAAAGCCATCTGACTGCGGACTGGCGTGTTCCCACTAAAAGAATTTATGCTGTAGACATGAATGCATTTTGCTAATGGAGATTATCCTTGAACATGAGTAAAATTGTAGTACATCTGAGTGTGGGCCGGCATGTATAGCTGTCACTGACTGAGCTGTTCAGGGGAATTCAGTCATCATATGCCTCTTCAAAGTACTTTACCTGGCTATCTCTGTTAGCAGTAGTGTATTGCTCTTCATTCGCGAAGAGAATTAGATTTATGAGAGAGGTGTGCCAGAGACAAATTGAGGACTGCACTGTCTGGCCAGGCATCAGCGTCCTGCCGTCATCAGACAGCAAATAGTTCAGAGTGTCTAGTGAATGAAACCAGCCCATCAAAACTCAGCTGCGCGGTTCCACAGGCAGAGGAGGGGATGTCCCCAGCACCCCTCCCTGCCGCAGTGTCTGTCCCTTGCTCTTGCACAGGTCCCTTGGTGGCCGCTGGAGCACAGACCTGTGGGGCGAGCGCTTGCTGTGAGGAAGCACAGATCTGGCAGGCTGGTAATGTGGGGGTTTGCCTGCCAGGCAAGGGGATGTGGGGGGACTCTGGCCGTCCTGTGACCCAACGCACTGACAGAACCCCTATAACGACCCTCAGTCCTGCCCCTGTCATACAGCCCAATGCTGGCATTCCTGGAACCCTAGGAGCCCAAATCAATTTGGGAAGATTTTGGAAGTGTACCCTACAGCAGGCAATGGGCTGCGGCAGCATTTAAATGGGTCTGGAGGAGTTTAGATGCCTTGCACAGCTGAGTCAGGTGTAAAGATGAGCAGCTGACAGGGAATCCTTCTTGTACCGCGGGATGGTTGCAGAGCATCCTTCATCGCACAAGACAGCAGCCTGCTGGAAGGATTGATGGGCCGGAAAGCCGGGTGCTGGCTGCTTCTCCAGTGGGAGTTGTCTGCTAAAATCCAGCAGAGGAAAGATGGAGAGGACACGAGTTAACAATAGTTAAACCAGGTCAGGCCAGGCGGGCTGCCTGCCACCCCGGAGCCTTGGATGTGAGGCCAGAGCGCAGCTGAGTGGGCACAGCTCCAGCCCCAAACAGCCAAACAAAGCAACGGCGAAACGTGCCCCGTCCAAGAGGCTGCGGTACATCTGGGAGCAGAGATGGAACTGGAGCGTGGAGCTGGCAGGGAGCTCATCCACACCGACAGGGGTGGGACTGGAAAGAGGGGAGCACAGAGCCTCCCAGCCCTGCCTTGCCCAATGGAGAAGAGTCAAAAGAAACTGTGAATCTGAGCGACAGCCCAGGAGAGCATCATCCCCATGAGGGAGAGGAGAGGAATGTGGAAACCAGCTGCCGAGAGCCCCTTGCAAGGGATTTGATGTGAGAAGTTGTTTGAGAAGAGACACTGCAGGGTCAGAGTGGAAGTGCATGACTGGCCAGCCAGCTGGAACCACAGAACTGCTGGAAATGGTTGTCTTTGAGATCATCTGAGCTTTAGAATCATAGAATCATTTTGGTTGGAAAAGATCCTCAAGATCAAGTCCAACTTTTAACATAACACTAGCATTGCCCCATGTCCCTGAGAACCTCATCCCCGTCTGTCCAACCCCCCCAGGGATGGTGACTCCAGCACTGCCCTGGGCAGCCTGTTCCAATGCCCCACAGCCCTTGGGGGAAGAAATTGTTCCCCAGATCCAACCTCAACCTCCCCTGGCGCAACTTGAGGCCGTTTCCTCTGGTCCTGGTGCTTGTTCCTGGGGAGCAGAGCCCGACCCCCCCTGGCTCCAAGCTCCTTTCAGGCAGTTCAGAGATCAGAAGGTCTCCCCTCAGCTCCTGTTCTCCAGCTGAACCCCCGGGTCCCTCAGCCGCTCCCATCACACTTGTGCTCCAGCCCCTTTCCCGGCTCCATTCCCTTCTCTGAATTATCTAAACCATTAGATAACATGGTTTACCCACCTGTTATTATTCAGCATGTTACATGGATAGGCACAAAAGAGACATGAAGAGAGCAGGAAGAGGTGCAGATGCAGTTTAAATCTACCTTTGCTCCCTCTCTAGAGCTGTGAGTTCCCAGACCTGCCACAGAAATGCTTGTGGCACCGGGCACTGATAAAACAACACACAGCAAAATCCAAGAAAATCTTACAACGGGGCCAAAAGAAAGAAAACAAAAGCTGGACAAGCCTTTATTTCCCTTCCTCCCCCTCCTAAGAAACAAGCAAGCAAAGGACTTTATCTGACATTAAATCTAAGAATAGACTGAGGGACTATTTAGGTTTAATTATCCAGCTCAGAGGGAAAAAACAGCAGAGACAAGCTGTTAATGCTGCAATCTATATGTTTCGCATTCATTGGATGCTTTGGGGGGGTACAGTGAGTATCTCTGTGTTCGTTTTGCAATGAGTCTCTCTTCTTGCCTCTGTCCCATCTTGCCAAGGTTTCATTCTGCACTTCTCACGGCAGGGGACTTGCTGATTACTCTCCTCTAATTGAGTTTGGGTAATGAAAGTCACTAAAAATCTCTTTCATGTGGTATGTTGTCATATATCTCATTAAACCATTATGTTTGTTCTAGACCCTTTAAAAACAAGCTGGGGAAAAAAAAATTAAAAAGAACAAAAGAACAAAAAAATAACAATGTGCTAATATTTTTCAAATGTTTCCAGAGAAACTGCATACCATAATTACAGCTGCTTTTGCATTATTTAACCTGCCTACACACCCTTGCGGCTCCGGTGAGAGAAAGTCAGACGAGATCCCGAAGAGCTGTTTTGTCACACACAGTTGTGTGGGGGATCAGGTTACTGAAGGGGCAGCGATTTGAAAAATATTCACAAATGCAAGTTCTCCTGGGTTACTTCAAGGTCACCTGGGTACATGACATTGTCAACACCAGACTGGGACAACTTCAAAGGGATGTTCTATCCAGCTATCCCCTCAACCCTTTACTGTTTTCTTTCACCAGCTCACCTTTCTTAGCACATTTTACATCTTTCTGTGCTCGCATTTCACTTGTAATAATACTATTTACTACAAAAACTGCTACAGCAAGTGAAGGAACCCCCTCTTTTTTAAGGAGAAAAGATACCGTGGATCTCTACAGACTTTCCTGCTGCCCAGAGCCCATCACAACCAGGCTGGAGCAGGGGGGTCAGCGCTCAAATCTCTGCTTGTCACTCCTTGCACATCCAGAACCGCTGTGAAATTCTTTGCGGCTAAGATCATGGCGGAGATCCGCATCCTAAATCTCCTCCAAGCCTTGCTTTGCTGGCTGCATGGCAGGGATGTAAGACTCATTGCTAATCAGAAAAGGTTTTGAACAAGCTCGCAGTCAACACCAGACCTTTGCTTTGCAAAGATCCCGTTGGCGGGTGTGCTGTGCTGACCCGCTGTACCGAACCCCTGAGCCACAATGGTGTTAATGCCGGATAATGCTCCTTCTGGTACGCGAAGCCCAGCAGGTAGAAGCAGGAGCATGAATATTTGAAATTTAACTTTCCCTAATATCACCCCATTTACTTTCTGTCAGACGGTGTTTATCTTCCACTGCTCACATTTAAATGTCAGAGTATCAGCATGTCTAAATTCCTCTTTTCACAGATGGAAACTGTCGATTTTTAACCACAAAAGACACCCGGCAATGTGATATACATATTACCCTGGCATGGAGTTTAACCTTTAAAGCCTGTTCTTCAAGAACCTGCTTTAGAATGAAGCAAATCACTTCAATAAAATGATAATTTACTGTTCAATAGCTCCTGGATCCTGAAGAAACCATAAGTACTTTGCAAAGGATAAAAGTAACATAGATCAGGCTGTAAATAATATTAATTAATGTGCAAGATAATGGAGGACTAAAAGTTTATGCTTCACAGGTACCTCAGAGTCCTTCAGTCTGGGAGAGCCATAAGAAGCAGCTCCAAGTCAGACTCCAACCAATGCAAGAACTGAACTTCAGGACCTGTTTTCAGGAATTTTCTAGGATTTTTTGGACCCGAGCTAGAGATGTGACCATTAAAAAATAAAATAAGGCTCAGTAAATGAACAGATATTTCAAAAAAACAGAGTCTGCTTTGGATATGTTGAGAAAGACAAGAGCAATTTTGCTGTTTGTGTCCCAGAATGTTGTGTGCCTTTTGGGTGACAACAGCTGGCTATTAAAGCAGATGAATTTGAATGCAAACTTGATGACAGGAAAAGGGGGACAAGGGAGCTCAGGGACATTCTTTTAAAAGACAAAATGTGCTTTAGCTGAATATTCTCCACTTGGTCGGCTCTTGACTTTACAGAGTTTGGGACATAAAAACAGTTCTTGCCACTTTGGTGTCATGGGACAAAAATAGATATAATGTAAGCAAGAATAGTCCTGCTGCAGAAATTGCTTCCATGGATTTTTGACCCTCAATATGCTCCAGTGGGCTTGGATCCTTCCTTGCCAAGAAGCGAATTCCAGAGAGGCTTTTCTACCACCATCACACCAAAAACCTCTGAGCAAAGAAAAGCCAACACTCAATGGAAGAACTGGCTTGGACATCAGGTAGAGATCTATATGGATTCCTTTAATTTGGGTAATACCTCCCTCTCTTCTTTAGAAAAATATGTGTCTCTATTTCATGGTGGGAAAATCTCTCTCTTGCTTTCACTTATGGAGCCCTGGAGATCTCTCCACCAATTACCATGTTATTAGCTCTTTCCAAGGACAAAACCAAATGGGCAATTGAGGCTTGATTGTATTCCAGAATGGTCTTTTTCTCTCTGTTTATTTTTGTCAGCTATGTCTAGGTAATACATTCCAGGCAATGAGACAGCGGCGCTATCTGGGGGCAAGTTTAGCTTAGATAGGGCTGCACGGGCTTTTTGTCTCAGCTCTACCGATACCCTCTGGAATTTCACACTCTGTCCTGCGCGGCTGCCAGGCTTGCCCTTCCTTTCATCTCTGCCAAATTAACTGCAAAGCTGTATTGAGAAAATGCACTTTTGCAAGGTGGGGGGAAAGGGTCGCTCACATGCAGGAGTGGGAACAAGGTCTGGGATCAATCCGAAGCTCTTTGCATTATATTGGACCACAACCAGGCAAAGAAAGGGTGTTGTATCCCTCTGTGCTGCTTTTTTAGGGGGCTCTGAGCTTTTATAGAGACCAAAGGGAGGCTGAGTCTAGCAAGGCTCATGCAAATACGCAGACATTAAAGGCAGGACTGGCATGGTCCGTCCCTCACAGATCTGTGCACTAATCTAGTACGCTGCGTTTTCCACTGATCCCTGAAAAGCATTCCCGTAACTATTTATTGCTGTCTGTGCGGCACAAGCGACTTCTCAATTAAATCACAATGAAATGGTTGTTTGCTACCCTTCATTAGAACAAAGCTGTTTGGCAGGGAAAGGTGAAGAATGGGTAAAACAGTCTACTAATTGCATTACATTTCATCCTCCAGCACTGTAACCTGCCCCTTCTAATTACAATCACTCTGAGCTAGAGGTTTGCTGGGATGAATGGGACGAGTAGTAGAGGGCACAACACTGCTGAGGAGGCAGGAATGGGGTTCTGGTGGTGAGAGGAGAAGGGCCGAGCAGGACACATGCCTGGGGTGTCACCGTGTCACCAAAACGCGGTCGTCAGCACAAGCGCAGAGCTCTGCCTGCACACAGCTGCGGTGACCAGATGCTCTGTACGCTGATTTGCTGTGCAATTTTATGGCTCGTCTTTAAAATATGGCTGTTGGGCAGTGATAAGCCTACAACTTTATCTGCAAAAGGGAGTTGTTATTTATCTAGATTGATTGGATTATGGAGTCGGGACCTTTAATTAAAGAGTACCGTAATCCAAAATCAAAATAATACAAGTTGGTGCCCAGCACCCGGAGTGGCTCTTCCTTAAGGCAGCTGGGCTCTGTCTGCTACTGCAAACCCATTCATGCTGTTAACAGCTTCTGACCAACTCCACATACTGACTGGATTTTTAATAAAATCTATGATATTGAATTCAGCAGCTCGCATTTGTCTGCCAGCAGCTCCTGCTCTGTCCCAACACAGCCAAATGTCACGGAGGGAGAGAAGAGCAAATGCTTGACCCCCCGTGAGCCTCACACTGCGATTTGAAAGCTGGACTGTGAGTGCTCACAGCAAAACAAACCATTGCCTTGCTTTTAAAATGAGGAAGATAATCTATTTTTGAAACCTCTCTTCTCTGTTTTGAGCAGCTGGAATATTTTAGCCAGTTTCTTTCCTCTCCTTTTTTTTTTTTTTTTTTTAATTTAAATGTTACAGAGGAAATTTCAAGCTGATTAGTTAAGAGTCTGGTAAAGCAATAAGGCGACTGAGAATAGTGTATGAAAGCAGAATTCCCAAGTCGGCGTCCGTTGTGCGGCTGCCAAAACGCTCCGGGGTCCTGGGACGGGCGGGAGCTTCGCGGTGCCCTGGGCTGAGCTGGCAGGAGAAGGTTGGGCACTTTGCTGCGGAGGCGAGAAGTGATTCAGGCTGAGGCCACTGCAAGAAGTTCTAGCTTCCCCTGATCACTAAGCAATGCAAAAAACCAGCAGTGAGAGCGCACAAAGCCCAGCTGATCCTGGAGGAACAAATAAAGGCCCAAACCTCTTTTGCAAGATGAAGGCATCACGCAGCCAGGGACTGCAAATGAGTTTGCCGCTTTGTCGGGTTGCAATCCTTCCCTCTCCTCCTCTATTTCAGCCCATCCCAGACCTAAGGTTTGTTTGCTTTTCCTTCTCTTCACTTTTTTTTTTTTCTGTAGGTCCATGCTCAGATGGGGAGTGTGCTGCCTTCCAGGTGCTAAAATGGTTCACTGGAATCCCTCCTGCCGCGGCTGTTCGGGTTTGCAGAGGCTGGAGGTCGGGGAAGTTATTAATTCACAGCCTTCTCCGTTTGCTTATTGCGAGGGGGCTGGAGCTATTGACTTTGCAGATTCAGTGGGATCTTGCAGCCAGATTACAGCGTGCATTTCAGTAGGCAATAAATCAATATACATCTTTTGATGTCTCGTTATCAAATGAAAAATAAACATATGCCATATTATAGATATGTACACGCACCAAGGGAAAAAATGCCGCGTGGGTGAGATGCTCCGGCCTTCCCAGCAGCGAGGTGCCAGCTTTCAGACTCATGCCTGCGGGCCAGGTGACAGTGGCATTGCCAGTGACAGAGATAAGCCCCTGGCCGCGTGTGACACGCGGGGAGGCAGCGCTGCCATCCAGGGGCCCACGGGGAGGCGGGTGACAGTCCCCGCTCTGCCTGGTGGCTGGCGGCGGTGACCGGGTGCTGGCTGCGTGCTCGGACCTGGCAGCCGGTCCCCGTCCCCTCCCGCGCGAGGAGGACGAGCCAAAAGGGAGGCGCGGAGCACGTGACCATGACAAACACAACGGCGCATTGGGGAGGTGCGAAGCCAGCTGGCCAGATGCAGAGGGCAAAGCATGAAGGTTTTAAGCGACAGTGACACTGCCCAGGCAATCCAAGCGGAAGGACAAGCCTGGCTGTGCTGGCTTGGGAAAAACTGGCTTTCCTAAGCCCCTGCAACCTGCAGCGTGGCCATAGAGCACAGCAGCTGCTGCCAGCCCTCGTGTGCTCCCCAGGACTCTGAACCACGAGCACACGTGTGTGTGGTTCCTCCCAGCAGCGCAAAGGGCCAGCGTTTCCCTGCAGACACCACACGCCTCAGAAACCACGCACGGAGGAAGCCTTTGCTGGTCCATCACCTCGACAGAGGGAGCACGAACGCAGTGATTTTTTTTCCGCATCCGGATGAAGCGGTGCCAGGCCAGCACCAGCTCTTGCTGGGCATCGCCAGCTTTTAAGCTGCCCCAGCACCGTGAGACGTGCCAGGTCCAAGTCCGGTTTAAGGAGCCGCCTGGAGATGTGCTGGTTTGGGGCTGAGCGGGCAGCGGAGGGACGTGGAGGGGGCACAGCCGCCTCCTCCCGCTGCAGCTGGGACCGCGACCTGGCAAAGCGGGGTCAGGAGGAAACCATTCCCCAGGGAAGTTCAAATCACAAGAAACCCTTTGAATCACAGGGATGGTGAGAGCTTGATTACAACTTATTAGTGCTGGCAATGCAAGACAAATACTCGGTTTTACGCTGCATTTCCAGAGGAGAGGGATCAGATACCCTCCCAAGTGTGTCTTTGTGGAATAAAAATCTTCAACATTTCTAACTTACAGCACTGCTAGGAAACACTAACAAATAACTATTTTCTCATGGCCACAAATGGGTATATTCTTGCGGAAGGCAGATTTTTTTGAAGATGAAATAGTTTCAGATGTAGCCTGCAAGTTGCTGGGATGGACAGTATCCCCTGGAGACAACAGGAGTTTCTGTGCATCTGGAATTTGGCTTTAAAGTGAACTTTATTTTGCAAGGAAGATGGATTTTATTGCTGCACAATCCAGAGCATAAGAGCAGATCTATTCTTATAAGCAGATGAATAAAGAACGCTGTACCTATGGCAACTTCTGGCCTCCTGAAAGCAAACCACTCAGCAGATAAAGGTCCTTTCATCCACCTTTGGATGAAATCAGTGGCTTCCTCATTTGTGCTCATGCTGTGAAGAATAGGGATATGATGGAAATGTGATGCTGTGGAGATGCTGAGTGTCCAAGGATGCAGAGATGGCAGGAGGCTGAGCTGGGACAGGCAGTCCCAGACCTGAGCACTCACCAGCTGGCACAGTAAGCCCAGCCTTTGGAAAGCCGGGCCTTGGCAAGAGCAGGGCTTAACTGCAACGGTTTCTGTTTCCCTTGGGCTACAAATTGAACTTGACCTTACTGACTGAGAAATGTTTTGGTTTCAGTAAATTAACGTCTATATTGGCTGCTCATCTGCTCTTGAAATACAAATTCCTATTAGTAAAATATACCATCATAGCTTAGTTAACAATAAAAATAGGGATTTTCTACTTGTTCTCTGTCCTCAGTCTAGACAGATTGTTAAATATCATTTTTTATTTTTGTATTTCTAGTATTACTTATGTGGCAACGTGAATCAACTGGCTATAAATAAATTAAGATGGAAATCAGGAGTGTAATTCTAACCATCAGTGGCGTGAGGTTCAGGAACAGCCTTTTAATGTGATTAATGAAGCAAAAATCTAACTATCCTGAAGATGGAAGTTGATAAATATAGAAGACTTATGTGACATACTGGCATATGGAGCATCCTGGGAGTGTCCTTTCGAGCCGGTGCTGCTTTATAATTGATAAACACATGATTTGTGTAATATGTTCAGGGAAGCTACTTGTTGTGGCTTTCTTTAAGGGAATTCTGCACAAGACCATAAGAAACATCCCGTGGATGGGAGCAAGTCTCAGTCAAAAGGATGGATTTGTAAATCCAGAGGGGCATTAGGCAAGTGGGTTTGGGGCAACTGGTGATCTCCTGCGAGAAGGAGTAACTGGTGTGTTTCATGTGGCCTTTCGTCCTGCTTGGCTTCTTCCTGAGCCACCTAAAGCTGAGACATCTCAGGAGAATTAGTGCTTTAGGGTTTGGCTGAGCGTGGATAATATGAGCTGACTTGGGCACCCTTTGAAAATCTATTTGTCTATTAGTAATCCTCAACCAACAGGTTTTGGCCAGAAAGTTAATTCGTAATAAGGATTTAAGGTTGCAAACTGAGTTGGTACATCCCTCCATGAATGTTCCCCTCTCCATGTTATTTGTTAGCACGGAGCTTTTTCTTGAGAGATACCGAGGTGTAGAAGGATGTAACAACATTTTGGATTCGCAATCAAATTTTCAAAAGCTTTAATTTGTCCAGGAACATCCACAGGCTATGGACTGATTATAGCAGGAGCACAAGACGCGAAAATGTCTGCATCCCTCCGACACCTCCGGATCTCTCCAGCAACCATGGAGCCGATTGCGGGAAAAACAGCCTCTCCTTCTGGAGCTGCTGGTGGTGCCAGTGCCAGGAGGAGGAAATCACAGCTCCTTAGCAATCAAGTGAATTGAGAGAACCCATTTAACTCCTTCTGTGCATCAAGGCAGAGACACACAGAGATGAAACATGGAGCTCCAGGGCCCTGGATGAGACGCTGACCGGGGATGGGTGGGAGGGGGAAGAAAAAGTGCAGCAGGTAGGATTTGCTTCACAGTTTCGGGTCCAAAGACATGGTGCTGAGCATCCAATAAAAAGAGTTGAAAGAGTTAAAAAACCTCTTTTCTCACATGTGCCTGATAAATAAAATAAAATTTCCAACTCGGAGATGATCCAAGACCATTTTCCAATAAGAAATAAACCCATGGCTTAGAAAATGCACACACACAAAGCAGATGAAACTTAAAAGCGTTTTCCCAGCACAGTAGTATTTTAAAAAAGGTGACCTTTAAAGAAAGCCAGTGAGAGTTCATTTGCAGTAAAAAAATAAATAAAAAACCCCAGCTGGGTTAATCCAAAAAGCCCTACCTCCCAGACACTCTTCTGCCATAGTTTAGTACTCTTTTTAATAGGTATTTCACCATTAGGATTTAAAAATTCATTTTCTTTTAGTGCTGGAATAAATGGCAGCAAAGGGCTGAAACATCCTCTCGTTTCCAATCCTCCTCCTTGATGGACGTGGCCAGAGGTCGCGGCTGCTCCATCCTGTCCTTGCGCATCCCTTTCATCCCGAAGGAGTTTAAGGTCTCGTTGGCATCCAGATAGTAAAAGGGAAGAGGTGGAACATCTCCCTCTCTTTACTCTCCCACAGGTCAGCTCCAGAGCTGAGAAAAGTGCATTAATTCTGTGCAGGACTTCTTTAAATGGAAAAAAAATGCCAACCTAGAGCTTTGCTCCACACATGGCAGTGCCCTAAGCAGATGTTGGAGCATTGCAGAATGATGTTTTCTTCCTGGGCAAGTTCTCTGACAGTGAACCTTTTGCTCACCCCTTTCAGGAGACCCACTTCTGCTGCCCAAACGCATCAGCCATTGATGTGTTTCACAGTCCTTCGAACAGTGGGACAAAGAAAATGAGCTCACCGATCCAGAGAGAGCAACGGCACTGACACGCAGCCTGAATAGTCTTTAAATACGATCATCCTTGATGCCTGTTACAAGTTTTATTAATTTTAAAAGCTCTCTGATCTCTTCCAGTTAAGCTTTAATTACTGTTCTTCATTTCCAGCCCATGGAAAGATCAAAGCCAGTTTAGAGCAAGAGGCTTTTTATTCCTTACCAACCCTGCCCCCTGTCTTCACTGGGGATTATATTTCTTCACTTGCACATCCATGAGATCATTAAGTGTAAAGCAGCAGTCAGTTAGCAACATCTCCAGAACCGTATTCCCTTCGCCTGTGGCAGGATGCCAAACACAGTAAATATGACTTTAAGGTTGTGCAGTTGGTCGTTTGAGCTTTTACAGTTTCTAGCTGGAGGGGAAAAAGAAAAAAATAAAATAAAAAAAAGAGACCAGCTGGTGCAATTACTCATTTTCAATTGCCAGTTATGCAACAGGCAGGTACATGGATATGCTTTAGACTCCTCCTGCTTGGTGTGAAGGCCACTGCCGCCTTCATCTTAAAACAGCAAGAAGTGGCCAAAAGATGTCACAGGTTGGGGAATTCGTCGGTCACTTCATTTGAAATGCAGAATTGCTTTTAGAGGATCAGATTTCTTCCACCAGTGCCCAGCAGCTCTGACATTTGTTTTTTTCTTTGCGTCTTCTTACTCATCTGCACATTTGTCAGCTCTACAGGAGGTGACAGCAGTGTGTTGGAGCTCACCAAGAGCCACGCGTGAGAACTTGTCCACACACAACACGAGCGTCACTCCTGCGTGTGCTGGACTGGGCCGATATTTGGCTTGTTGACCCGACCTGCCAAGCTGATCTTCAGCTCTGGCCGTGCTGTTTAAAGCCTGAGGTCTAAAAACTAAATCTAACAACTTCCCAAATTCCTGAACAAGTCACTTGCTGTGCAAGGTCTGTAGAACGGAGAGGATGCTGCCCTTTCGCTGCAGCAGTTCAGAACGGACCAGCCCACCACATCTCCCAGGACTGGGCGACGACATGGACACCACACCAAACGGCAACAGTTCCTTGGTGCCCCAGAAACTGGGGAATAGGATTTTTAAATGTAGCAGGCCCAGTTTACACTGATATATCCATGAGAGTGACAAACCAGCTATGTTTAAGTCTGATCCATGCTGCCCTTCCTGGGAATAAAATGATATTTCCCATAATGGGGTATAATGGGGCATGCTGGGGGCTTTTACATGGTGCTTTGGACACGAGGGGATCCCTGCTGCAGAACCAGCAGAATCCATCACTCCTGCCTCTTCCTTACTAAACTTGGAAAGTAAAATATGAACAGCAGGACACCGTTGTTCCCAAGTGTGATTTCTACAGTGACTTGTCTGGGATTCAGAAATCATTTCGCTCTGTTCTGCAGCTACCGTAAGATCTCTTGACAGGCAGTCACAACCCTTTTCTCTAGGTTTCACCTCAGTCCAACAACAACTGCAGTAAAGAGAAAAACAAATAAGCTGAGAAGTGTACTGAGCAAATGCAGGGGAAATATTTTTTACAGAAAGTCTAAGCAGTTTTGCAGAGCTCTTTTCAAGTGCATTTACTGAAATTTCCCCAGAGCCTTCCTAATGTAAGTACCACTGGAAAGATCCTAACGAAGAGAAACAGCTCCTGCCGAGTGATAGTCCGTAGCTTTATTAGCGGAGTTCAAAGAGAATAAAACAATTACTGTAATTTCCAAGGAATGTTTTTTTTTCCAGGGGCGCAGGAGATGAAGGCTGTGAAAATGGGTCCATGTGTGCTTAAGTAATGGGCAGGCATTTTGGTTTTTAATTTTTTTGTTGGCAGAGGGAGTCACTTCCTATTTTGGGATATACTAATATAAAGATGAAGTAACTTTTTTTTGGCTTCCATTGAGTGCCCGCAGTTTTAAAGCTGTGTGCATGGGGTAACTGTGACGCCGGGGGCCAAAGGATGCTGATCTAGTTTGGTGGGGAACGGGAGACCTTCATCCTCATGTGTCCCCAGCTGAAGTCTGATTCAATTCTGGGCTCATTTTTGGGGTCCTAGGAGACAAATCCTGATGAATCCAATGCTGCCACTGTTGCCTTTGCAGGGAAGCACCCAAAGTGCTGGTGAGAGCTGGGGCTGATGTGTGCTCTGGAAACGGGGCTGCGTTACCCTCCGTCAATGCATGGGGGACAATCCTCAGGCTCCCCCTCTCTTGTCCCAGAGGCTGAAATGACCCTACAGCTGCTCTGGGCATGGCAGCTTCTCTCCAGCAAAACAATTGTCCTTTATTCTATTATATCACAACATGTGATTTAGAGATGATTCATCCCTTTTATTCCAGCCTGGACTTTGCTATTATCTTGCATTTCAGCCAAATATTATCAGGAATGTTGATGTGTCTACACAGGAACATTTTCTGCAAAATTAATCTAAGAACTTTTAAAATGAATGAGCATATATAAAATATTTCTTTAGAACAAAACCAGACTTAATTTAGTTTATCTTAACGCAGTTTGGAGACAAATCACAACAAACCAAATAAAAGTCTGCGGAATTCTGTCCACGTAGAAGCAAATGCAGCTGAATGGATCTACCTTAAATTCCAGCCTTCAGTTAGTCCAGGTTAATTTTCCAATGTAAAACAAGCCCTAAATTAAAAAAAAAATTTAAAAGAAGAAACAATCCCCAGTTCAGTTATGATGGAGATCTTCTCAGCTTTGAAACCTGCAGATCTGGGAGGCTGCGTCCCACGTTGTCTTTTACGGAATGGGGAGTTGTAAAGGTGCCACCTCCTCTCCTGACGGCACGGCCAGACTCTCGTTTCTGCTTCACCCGCTTTGGAGCGGCTCAAAGCCCAGAGCAGTGGCAGGGTTGGCAGGTCTGCCAAGCGTAAACCTTCCCGTGACTTCAGGTGCTGGAAAACACAAGTGTTAGGGCAGATGTGGGAAAGCAGCACTGCCCGGAGATGATAAATGTGTGATTCGAAGGAGACGAGTACCAAGAGTAAAGCAGGAAATCCTCTTCCTCTGTGGGAGCCTTACGAACAAACTTCCAGCTCTGAAATCTTTCTTTTGCCTCAGGCGGTAGATAAATGGACTGTATAAGTAACTAAGTTTTCCTGGAGCCAGCGGTGTGAGGGCAGAGGCACTGCAGACCATTTGGAAGGTGGGCAGCATCACGTCCCAGTTTGGGAAATGGAGGGGACACGCATGTGACAGCACATTCCCCATGGGGCTCAGCCCATTTTACAGGAGCAATATCAGGAAGATGAAACAAATCTGACAGCAGCAGTGACTAAAGGGGAACAGCAAATTAAGTGTCAGTGCTAACAAGGGGAAAAAACTGCCAAAGCCTCTTGCTGCAAAATGGGTCCCCACGTATAGTCATGGCCCCAGGAAAAGTGTTAATTTGGCATGTGTCCACTCATTTGAGAAAGTCTTATAATGAAATTCTGGCTAGCAATCATAGGGATCACTGAGAGAGGCTCATCTCTGCTACGAGAGTGAAGGAGCCCTGGGGAGCGATGAGCGGACTCTGGGCCATGGACCTGCCAGGGCAGGGGATGCTCCTCATGTGTCATCCAGAGAAAGAGCCTTCAGTGTCTCCAGGAAAGAAGCAAAGAATACAAACTGTATTGTTTGTATGTACTGTACTGTAAAAGGCACTGGTCCTTTGTTAAGGATGGAAGAGACTAATATACTCAAGAAGAGAGAAAAGTTGTCTATCAATGTTTTTTCACATAAATCTCTTCTGTTGCACAGCTTGGAAGCAAAAATTTGCACAGAAACTGCTGAGCAAATGTAACTTTCTTAGAAGAACAAAGAGAAAAAAAGCAGAATTTATCTTATGGATGGCTAGCTAAAAATACTGGTGCCCATTATCAATTAGCAAAGATCTCAAAATCATGTAAAACTTTTTCTTAAGAATTTAAGTTTGTTTTTTGTTTTCTTTTCAATTAATGTCCATTAAATTTTAATTTCCCCTGTATAACTGTTTATCCAGTTGTTCTTTTGCAGTTTTCTGTAGGGACAAGAGCCTCTCTCAACCATTTGCAGACAGGATATTCATTATTTAGTTAAATGGACTGAAAACCAACCCCGCCTGCCATGGCCAGGGCCACACAGCAGCGCGGTAACTGAGCCGGGAGCGGATCCAAGCCGCGGCTCTCGGTCTCCACTCTCATCGCTGGGACAGACTCTTCACTTGAAGGCAAAAGGGGAAATGAAAGTGATTGTAGGACACTCTCCAGGGCACAATCACAAGCTAAACAGGCTTTGTTTATGTAGACGGCTTTCTAAAAGTCAAACCATTGATAATGGGGGATCTTAACATCAGGCTGTTGTCTGGGATAACCACAGTCGACTCGCCGGGGACGGCTCTTGGAGGGCGTACAGCACGCGGTATTTACACTGATACTCCAGCAGGCAAGATCAGAAGCAGTTTTGGACTCAGTCCTAGGAAACGAGCCAGGTATGATAAATAAGATGTATTCCGGGGAATATGTAGGGCCAGCGAATTACAGAGGCCGGCTTGGTATGGGGGCTGTCTTGGCCCTCACCTTGTGCACTGGGAACACAACCCAGTGTGTCTGGATGGATTTGTAAATCCGGAGAGAGCACACGGGGCTCCCCAGAGCATCCAAGTCTCAGGTCCTTTTCCTCTGCCGTCTACAGCAGCTTTCCAGGACGGAGCTGGCGGGGTGTCCTGGGCGGACAGAGAGGCAAACAGCATCATCCTGGGTTAGCTCATCTACGCGTGACTTGTTGTTTGAAAAGAGACCTTGAGCTTTGCTGAACCCAATGTACTTGACTTGAATTTTCACTTTTCCCTGCAGACATACACCCACATTTCTCCAAAGAGTTAGAGTTAGTTTGGTCCAGGCATTTGTGAAATATCTTCATTTCCCATTGCCCCTGCTTCAGAGCATCTGAGAGAATAAGCTGATCTGGAAACAAACCACTTTTTGTTTGTTCTTTCCTAAGGGAACATTATATTACTAATGTTTTGTCATAAGTATCTGGAAGTTATGGAAAATGTTCACCATCTCCTGCATTCAGAGCTTCCAGAACCAAAGTTTTATCACCCAAAACATTGTGCTAGAAAGTCAACTGCTGGTGTCAGCCAGGCAACAGGGAGCAGAGACAGTGCTGGCAATTCAGGGGACTGATCAGACATCAAGAACAACAATAGGAAGAGAATATGAACAGATGATTCATGAGAAAAGAAATAAGCTGAAATGCTCTGATGCCGCTATGTAAATGTTTACCAACGACTAATAGCTTTGCAGAAGATCTGTTAATGTCAGATTTGTTAATAATAAGAAGAGAGCAATATATATTATGAATATTACTCTAACTTACAAATTTGAATAAATTCCTTCCTAAGACAAGGACATTACTTTTCCATTTTCCATGCAGTTTATGAAGATAAACTCAATGGCTGAGATTAGAAGAATCTTAGAACAGAAATGCACTCCAGACATTTGAACTTGTTGTCATTAAACCCAAAGCACACATCAGTTTTAATTGGATATTGAAACCCCCCTGCTCACCTCCCAGGCAGTGATCTGGTGGAGCTGGACCTTGGCCACCCAAATATAACCAGCCACCCACAAAAAACAGGTAAAAAAAAGAAAAAAAAGAAGCTTTTAGTGCTGATCAGTCAAAAACCTGACACTAATGTCATTTTCATTAAAGGTCTTCCACTTATTGACTGTGAAAGTTCTGCCATATCCCTGTGAATTTTCACACTAAATACCTCCTAGCAAGTGAAACACACACTGAAGTAACAGATCAGTAATTCTCAGCTTCCTAAAAGGAAACCTGGTTTGTGGATTTTTCTACATATTAAAGTAAATGACTTTCAGATCCCTCTTCATATTCACACTCAGGCTTTTAATTTCTAACTCCTCATCACTCATCTCTCTGCCTGGGACCGCTTTTCCTGAGATTTGAGGACTTCATCCTCCAGAGTTGTAAATTTTATGTGGCTTCAGTGTTTTTCGGAAAAGGAGGAGCAAAGAGCTGGAAGGGTTGAACTGCGCAGAGCTGCTGTTTTGATTAGACAGCCTGAAACTTGAATTCTGGAAAAAGCACTGACCATAACCTGAAGTTGAGATTATTTGTGCAAATATTTAGTGCCATTGTCCCCACCGCATCCTGAGCCACGTTCTTGTGTGACCCTAAGCGCTCGCTCGCTGTCACCTGGCTCGGCTCCCCCTGCTCAGAGCTGCCCGTTCACACAGGCTTCGAGCGCTGAACCCTTCTGATAGGAAATAACATCTCGGCAAAGTGCGGCAGCTCAGCAAAACCCATTTCCAAGTGACTCACCGCACGGTGAGAACCTGCACGGCACAGATTATCAGCTTTCTCTCCTGCTGACTAATTCCCCGGTACGAAGGGAAATTCAGAGTATTGTGCTTTTGATTAGCACTGCCAGTGATATGGAAAGCAGCAACATGGCCAGACTCTGGCGGTAGATCTCAAAGATACAAACCCACAAGAGTGGATCTGCCTCTAGTAATGAAATTCAGCTCGAGCTATCCCGCCTCGCTCACCTGTCCAAGGGCAGCCCTGGCCCAACATCTTCGCGACTTAAAAACCCCCGTATCAAGTCCAAACTGAAGCTTTCACGACCTCCCTCAGATGACCTTCCCAAGGTATAACACTGCAGTGCCCAGCCCTGCTGCCCATGCAGGAACTGGGGGTTCTTGGAAAGGCCAGGACACAGACTGGTTTGCCCAGGACACAGACTGGTTTGCCCAGGACACAGACTGGTTTGCCCCGGGGGGGAGCAGGGACTGCTGTAGGAGTGCTTTTCATGACAAATGCTCCAGCTCTGCAATGGAAAAGCCTTTCCAAGACTGTCGTGTGCTGAAATGACCACCTACCCAAGTCGCTGCTTTTGAAGATTTTTGTTCTTCATTCCCCAGTTTGAAGACAACACAAACAGCATGGAGTGCAAGCTCAGCTCAGGTTTAAAAAAGAAATCAAACATTTTTCTACTTACATTTGCAAAGACCATCAGGCTCAGATTTTTATACTTTTTACATATCTGCACATTTTATATCTTGAAACAAAATGACAAAAAAAAGCGCGGTAGCTTCACTTTTTAAATACTCCCCCATTATGGGGTAAAACTGAACACCATCACTGGGGCTTCAGTGAATTTCTCTTAAGTACTGATGCAATGGATGAGGAACACTCCTTATTTACCAACAAATGCTTAATACCAGGTTTAGACATGCTGAGAAAAACAACTAAGCCTTTAGCATCAGCTCCTTAACCATTTTACCGGGCATAGTTTTACTATTGGAGCACACCAGGATCAGAGTGTGGACCAGCCGAGGAGATGAGCATGCTCTCCTTTGAAGGAAATACAGAAATGCCCAAGGTGGAAATTATTTAGCTAAAATACAAAGTCCTCAGCTAATTTATACAAATATTTACCCACAATTTATCTTAATGTATCTCATGATGTTGACAGACTCCAGCCATCCGTCA
Organism: Caloenas nicobarica; assembly: GCF_036013445.1. Classification (NCBI taxonomy): domain Eukaryota; kingdom Metazoa; phylum Chordata; class Aves; order Columbiformes; family Columbidae; genus Caloenas; species Caloenas nicobarica. Next base: position 2,194,739 of record NC_088258.1, on the reverse strand, counting down.
CAAATCTCAGGCACCGGCTGGCTGCATGGAGCCCATGAGGAGCACGGATGGTTCTGATGGGGCTTTGTGCCAGAACCAGGATCTTCCCAGGACGTCTCCGAGCAGGATCAAGGCCCTGGTTTGTACCAGACAAAATCCTAAACACGCCTGAGCTTGTTCAAACAAAATCCCCACTTTCTGCTCTGCAAGCAGATGTACATTTTGGCTGCAGAAACAGAACGAAGCTGAAGGGGAGACTTTGTTTTCAACTACAAAGTTGGAAAAAAGCTGGGAAAATGAAGCTAACTCAAACTGATGGCCCATCGTTCCAAACCGCAGCAAACCTCCAGGCTCCACGCAGAGAAAGCAGCAGCCTTGAGTGATACATCGACTGTTTTCCTGTTAGCTGTGGAATTTGTTAGCACTGTTAAACTGCTGTCCATGCTGAGGACTCCTCCTGTTATTCTCTTGAACCAAGAAAATAATAAAAGGCTTCTCTGGAAATTCTTTACATCTCCATTTTAAACAGATGGCTGCTGAACTCCGTAAGGTCAGCAGCAGACTGTCTGATTATCACCACGTGGCTCCGTTAAGCAGAATAGATTAGGAAAAGAGGAAAAGATCACCAAAAAAGACAGCCTAAGACTTGCTTTCTGCAGAAGAGCTTGGTGCAACCACATACGGATTCTAATTTTGAAGAATCGCAGGACACACTTCCCTGACTGACAGCAATTGTTGGAAAGCAAAAATAAATGCGGGTGACTCATCATTCATGCAGGTGTAGGGGACAGAGCACCGTATCCTTCATGTGAGCAGGCAATTTGGTGAAGGAGACTCAACAAACTCCAAAGACTTAATCACGATGCAGTGCTGCGCTCCCATACCCACACACTTACCAGTGGGACCCACGCTCACATGCCAGGTGTTTGATTTGGAAGGAAGACATGATCCAAAAATAGACGTTAAGATGACGTTCAGATGAGCACAAGGGAATCTAATAAGACAAAAGTATATCAAAAGAAAATAGCTAAGTAGCTGCAAGTTTTTTAAAGAGAAAGTCTCTTGTGTTCCTATAAGCACGAGATCAGATTTTCTGCTGGTAAGCACCAGTGTAATTTAATTTCCGTACTGGAACTAAACCACTTTATTCCAGTGAAGGTCTGAACAACCAGACTGCTTTCTCTTTTTAAGTAATGCAAGAGCCATCTCCGCCCATGCTTGTCCGAGGAGCTGCCAGCAGCGGGAAGGGATTGGGCAGTACTGGGTAAGGACAGTGCTGGTTTTGTTTCAGCAGCCTGGTGCCCGCTTTGCCAAGCCAGACCCCGACCAGACACTCTTGCGAGCTCCCCCTTCCCATCCCTCTGCCCAGCAGCACACATGGGCAGTCCTCACCCACGAGTCCCACGCAGCTTTGGACCAAAGCTGCCACCGAATGTCCCCATTGACCAGCCTGGTGCAACGGGAGAGCAGCAAATCCCAACAGCTGCGAATTGGCCACGTGCTGCTGTGGATGATACGACAGCTCTGATTGGGGAAGGAGAGAAAAAAACAGAGATTTTAGCTATTTATCCTCAACTCCCGAGTGTCCTCACAATGTGCATTGTCAGTTTGACATCCCCGTTCTCACTTTTCTCATTGCCACACGGTCCTGGCCCATCACCGCCAGAAGACAGACACGTCAGGGGGTTGAGGAGGTGACAACCTCTACTTGCTGTTCTGCTCCCTTTTGGCCCAGACTCGCCGCTCACCATCTAACTCTGGTGTCTTTACCCGTGTCTGGTTTTAATCAAACCTGTCGGCACAGAGACCCTGACCTTCTGAAAAGCCTCCAGTCCCTGCACTATAATTAAAGTGATTTGTCTGATGCTGCCCCATCAAGATGGATTTCAGGAGGGAGAAAGTGCAAGCCCTCAGAGCTGGTGGAAAATGCAAATAGTCACGGCATGGATCTGGCACAGATAGTTGTCACTCACATCGATCTCACCCGCTGGAAGGATCTCATCAAACACAGTCCGCCTCTGAGATACCAGGCTGGAAATGAAGCTCTACATGGTGTTTTCATCCATGCTGAAATGGCTCAATTTATGCTTTGTTTGTGAAATAACTGCTTTTTAAAAAGAAATGCTAATACTGCCACAAATAATTAATGTTATCTGAATCTATCAAATTCTAGGAGCGGGTGTTTAGATTCGAAACAGCAGAGGCATTTCTAATCTCTGTGATATGAGACAATGTAAAAACAATGCCTGTGTTCTTAGATAACCTTTGCTCTCAGTCTTTTGCGGAACATCAGTGCTCCCGAGGCTAGCGTATGTTTATTTCTTAAGCCGAAATGTAACATTTTGCCCATATGTTGATACTAAAACAAAAATTTCACTTCTGAACTCTTTAATCTTTTTATTCATGTGTTCTGTCGCTCTCAGGCAGGGATTGTGAGTACCAGACGCTGCCTTATGTAGAATAATTGACTGTATTTTCCATCCTCTGAACTAATTCACCACATTTTCTCCCTATCTATCATCTAGATGAATGCGCTGTGTTTTCTATCCATCACCCTGCTCAGGCACTCATCACCAGGGGTATGCAGCCAGCAGATAAAAAGTATAATGATGCTATATTAAATAAAGAAAATCGATGTTCCACTCTCAGGAAAACTGAGCCAAATCCTAACAAGTGGGTCACCGCCGTTTCAAGCAGAGGGATTTTCTGAAGCAGCGTGTTCCCGGCAGTGCCGTATGGGCTGGGAAATCCAGAGTTCATCTCGTGTTCCCCCGCTGCCCCAGCCCTGTGTGAGTCCAGTATTTCTTGTCCTGGTTGGTGTGGACATGGAGAACCAGGTGCTGCACTCAGGTGAGGCAAGAGAAGACATGAAAGCTGTGAGATTTAAGAACCTGGCATTTAGCTTTTGCATTGTTAATGACTCGGACTCGGCCAGTGTTCACCAGTAAGTTTTTCTCCTGGGTCAGAGTCTGGGTTAGAAGCTGCATTTTGGGCAGACCCACAGCTTGGAGGGCTATTAAATGACACCAAGAAATGGGATCATTCAAACAGCAGCACATATGGCAAAACTACATGAATTGAACAGGTTTTGTGAATATCTGCCTGGTTCACAGAGGTAAGAAAAGCAGATTGGGAGCCTCAGATGCAGTGTTTCTCAGATGTAAAACGGCGCACCAGTTTGGGTCACTGGTGTGAATTTGTATGTGATGGGAGTTGTTCAAACAGCAGGATGGGGGTTTGGGATCCGAAATGCAGTGAAAGCAACTCTTGGCTGCCTCACAGACAGCTCGTCATGAGAATGTCCATTGAGAACACAAAAAGGGAGATCAATTTTTAAAGCAAGTCTGTCCCGAGAATGGGCAGCTCAGACCAATGCCCCTCTAATGCACCATATAAACGTTAATGTCCTTCCACTCCATTTCAGCTATTTTTTTTCCCCCTTCATTGCAAAATGCTGAATTACAGTTAAATACAAGACGGTGTTTCCTGAGTGTGGCGCTGATTGCTCGCCTTTGTGCACGGCTGCTTATTTGTTATCGGTGAGCCCTTGAAAGCCTCACAGCCAGGCCAGCCCCCCAGCAAAGCGTTTCGGCTCTTTCTGCCCACCCCACCACAGTAGCTGAAATGGAGGAAACATCTTTTGGCACTTCAGCACAGAGATATGAAAACTAACTGCACTGCTTTTCATGCAGAGGCACCACATCCCCCTGTCAGCCAGTACATCCAGATATTTTCTCTGTGGAAACTGGGACAGAGCTGGGAGGGGAACGGTAGTAAATTATATTTATGGCAGGGGATCGGTCTGTAGCCTGTTTGCAGTATATCTCTTTATACCAGGCCAACTACAGAAGGTTTATGGTGTGCTCTCTATTCTTAGCAAAGTTTCCCTATATTAAACAGAAGAACAAAGCTCCTTCTTCCAAGAAAACATAAGGCAGGTGGTCTTGTTGGTCATGTTTCTGATTTCTCTGCTGATGAGACAGCATTTAATTAGTAACTAAGCTTATTAATTCCAAGAAAATGGCCATGATATAGCTGCTCTGTGCTGCGATTTTGTTAAGCTTAGAACAACAAAATAAGACCTCCAGCAGGTCCCCATGGGCAGCCACCAAAACATCAACACAGCTTGAAAAGCAAATTTGCAGAATCCTGTATCATGTGTTAGCCTCTGCTTGGAGGGATATTTGGGTAGAAGTGAGTCACATTTCCAAGCTTTTGATTAAGATTAAAAGGAGAAGGAATATGTTAAAGGACCCAGGCCTTCTTTGGAAGAAGTTTGTGCTGCAGACAAGACATGAATGTCCCAGCTGCTGGGGTGTGAGAGGAAACCTTGCCCTTCTCCAGGCGCAGGACCTATGGTACTCGTGGAAGGAATGAGGTGCAAACATGAAGAGTGGATCCAGGTGACAACATTGCCTTGGCCACTTGTGCTGATTAAAAAATAGAACAAATGAAAGAAGGGAAAAAGCAGCAGAAGCAGCAGGCCAAAAAGCTCACAGGGCACCTGACATAAACAGGAGCAATTGCTGTGGGAAAGGGAACCAGTTTATTGTAAAAAGGATTCAAACCACCAGAAATCTCAGTCTATCACGTGTCAAAAGATCTGAGCTGGAAAACATTTCTGTTCTTTTCTTCCACTATGTTTTGTCATCTTGTGCTCTGGGAATGTCTTGAACAGCTGTTAATAATTTATACGTTACAGTGGCATATTAAATCACTTGGCTGTCACATGGCTTTGAAACACAGGGTCCCTGGGTCTGCCCTGGATGATGAAGAGAACTCCTGGGTTTTCCAGGTGCCAACAGGTTTTGCTTTTATTTCTTGTAACAGTGGGATATGCAGCCTGTTAGAACATGATGCATCTGCACTAGAAAGCAGGTTTAGACTGGCAAAAAAACCCAGCCTGATGAAAATACCCTCCAAAATCTGTCTGTTCCTTGGAAACATTGCCCAGTTGGGATAACAACCATAAAACTGGTAATCCTTACACTGAATCAGGAAGAATTTACTTTTTTTTTTTTTAGCCTGTGCAGTGTTTCCTTGTTGGAGAAGATCATCATTTACTAGTCACATTTAAGGCCTAGAACTGCGGTGCTAAGTTTGCAACCTCAGCCACATCCCATCCTGGCCCTAACTGACCCACCCTCAAAACTGACACTGAATGGGCTGTGAGAAGATGCCAGGAGTAAAAGCTCTTTTGAAACCTTCAGAGAAAAATGCTACTTAATAGCAAATTATTACTGTCCTTATTTTGAAAAAAGGTATTTTCCATACTAAGGACTTTCACTCTGAATAGCTCAGCAGGGCTTTTCCTGTAGACTTACTGTACTTTAAAAATGCAAAATCTGCATCATGCAGAGAAGGCCACAAGCAGAGGAAAGAGAAAGAAAGATGCAGGTTGGGGGTAACGTAAGGAAAGGAACAGACAGGACAGTTAGAGGAAAGATGCATGAAAAAGGAGAGGAACAGAACTGAAGTGCAAAGCGAAAGCAAAGGGTGTCATTCCAGTGGCTTCAGGAGTGCAAAGTGATCATCGACTGTTGCTGGTTTACTGGAGGGCAAATTATAACACCTGCAAAAGGGAAGATGAAGGATTTCTTACCTCTGCTGGGACTGAATGTCCTTTTTCAACAGTCTCTGTGGAAGGAGCCTTTGCTGGGCACGTGCTGCCAGCAGTGGCCCAGGGCCAGCGGGCAGCAGCTGCGGCCCACACACGACGCACCTTCTGCATAGAGGCTGTCAGGCAGGGACAGGCACTTGATCTTTCTACAGCGTGCAAGACCCTGTTGGAAAAATGACCATTGACTTTCCGTGGGTTTGGAGCAAACTCTCACAAAGCAAAGCATCTTCTGCAGAAGTTTGCGTGGCGCAGACGGGGTGGTGTGTGTGTTACCGCCGTGCACACCTCGGTGCAGCTCAGGCGTCGCTCCCCTCGACACCCAAGGAGCCGATGAGCCGGGATGACACTGGGCAGGCTGCGGTGCACGTGGCTCTTTCTTCCTTTTTATTTTCTAAATCAAAATGACATTGAAGACAGAAGATCTGTTGAAGTGCAAAGACAAGAGTGCCCTCTATTGTCACCGTGCTTCCAGCACCTTCCATCCTTCCTCTGAGGGCTCCGAAGAGGCGCCTCTGCCTCCCAGCCTCTCCTTTCGTTTCCTTTCCTTGTTGCACAGTGATGACAACCCCCCCAAAATTCCATGTAATTCAAGCATAAGCCGCGTCCCCCCAGACGAAAGTTAAACAGGGGGTGCCGCAGCAGCTGGATTTCACATGCGTCCCATCCACGGCAAGGCCTGAGTCACAGAAATTGTCTTTAAGGATGAACATTGGGTGGAAAAATCGAATGAGGTGCAAAAATGTATTAAATTGAATGGCTTAACTGCAGCAGAGGCCACAGGCCTCGCACTGGGCCCTGGGGCCTCCTACTGCCCGAGGGGTTTGCTGGGCCTGGGCGCTCGCAGGGCGCCCCCCTCACCTCCACCCTCGCTGGGCAGGAATGGATCTGAAATCCTGTCAGGATCCTCTCGTGTTTCCAAACGAACAGGAGGAAGCGTCACCGCACACACGCGGCGGCTGGAAAAGGGCAGTTCCTCCGCACAAAGGGGCCAGAACGCGATGCAGACGCTTCAGCGCATCATTGTTCTCACCACACGCACGCAGGAATTACAAACGTTACAACGTGCAGCAAGTCCTGCCTCAGGAAATCCGCCCGTCCCGGGCCCGAGGGCGGCGGCGCCTCCTGCCCCGTGGCCGCCATGACACCGCCCGCGCCCCCGGCTCCTTCCCAATTGGGTGTCCCCGTCGCCATGGCAACAAGCAGCTTGGAGGCGGGTGCGGGCAGCCGGCTTCCCCTATCCAACGCGCCTTCGAAGCGGATCCGCGCTCTGATTGGTGGTCACCGCTGTGAGGTAACGAGGGGCGGGCTGTTCCGCCTCGGGTTTCCCTTCGCAATGGGGGACCCGCTTCCTCATTGGCTGCTGCTGTTGCCCCGGCGACGGGAGGACGCGGCGCGGCCCGGCGGGACGCAGGGCAAGCCCTGCGGGAGGCCCCGCCGCCGCCATGGCGCAGCCCGGGGTCCTCATGACCAAGGAGCCGGCGCCGCAGTCGGTACCGGCCTCCGACCTGCCCATGAAGTTGTCCGAGGTGGCCCTGAACACGGGCGCCTACTCCTCCAGCGGCCTGGCCACTGCAGGCTTCCGCACCGCCAAGTACCTGCCTGGCGAGTGGCACCAGAGCAACTATGACATGTACCACAAGGCCTTCGCCGGCTGCAAGCAGGGTGAGCATGACCGGGCTGAGGCCAAGGACCTGGCCGAGTACACTGCCCAGCGTGCCCAGTGCGCCCAGCAGGACTCCACAGCCGCCCTGGGCCACCGCCTGCAAAACACACACTTCTGGAAGTCCGAGCTCCAGAAGGAGATCGAGGACCTCGATGCCGAGACCAACCTTCTGGCAGCCCAGAAACTGCGGCTGGAAAGAGCGCTGGATGCCACCGAAGTGCCCTATGCCATTGCCACCGATAACCTGCAGTGTCGGGAGAGGAGGCAACCCCCGGATCTGGTCAATGACGAGGTGGAAAGAGAGTTGCTGAAGGTGAGCAGGATGTTGGGATCACAGAATCACAGTGCTTGGGGTTGAAGGCATCTCTGGGGATCACCCAGCCCAACCCCTGCTAACGCAGGGTCACCAGAGCAGATCGCACAGGGTTGTGTCCAGGCAGGTTTTGAATGTCTCCAGAGAAGGAGACTCCACAGCCTCTGTTTCTGGTCTCTAGAAGAGTGAGCAGCTTGGTCAGCAGGTGGTAACTACAGCTCATGAAGGAATGTTCTGCCCTAGTGCCGCCTCCTGGCAGCCTGGACTCTCTCTGTCACTCTTAGGTTTAAGGAGGATTGTTTAAAATCCTCCTGTTTAAAAAGTGTTTAAAATCATGTGAGTGTGACTGGAGGAGACCAGATCCCCTCTCTCAGACCAGATCTAAACAAAATGAAAACAGAGGTTTCCTGAACGAAGGTGGGCATCCTATTCTGGCATTAAATTGCTCCTAGCCTCCAGTTGGATTAAAGTCCTCTCATCTCTGCAGGTTACTCTTTCAAAATACAGTACATGAGCAGACTGTTCAGGACCATGGAATGCTCCTTGCCCGTTTCCATGCTCGGGCTGTCCAAATGTGGCAGTTTCTGCCGTTGCCTTTGACTGCTGAGTCTGATGCCGTAGTCTTGCCAAGGTTGACGACAAGGTGGTGATCTAACGCTGAACTACGGTGTCTCAACGCAAACCGTCATTTTAAACGTCCTGCAGGACAGCAGCACAGGTGTCCCCAAACTGTACAATGTAGCTGGGTGACACAGACAGGTGGTGTTTCTGACAGGCTGGTTCCAACAAACCCGAGACTCTCCTGAAATTTGCTTGACCCTTTTCCTCCCATGGAGGACTCTTTGCTCCAGCTGACACTTTGTTATCTGTCCCTGAGATCCAGCACTGTATGTGAGCTGCCTTCAAAGCTGATGTAATTATTGTGGCTGCACATGTTACAAAGAACAAATTCTTGGTCATTTTTCATTCTGGAATGATACATATTCTAGTGTCCCACAAACAGATTAATGATTATTTTCCTGCAGAATCCAATATACTGTGCAAGTTGATTCATGATGAGCTACTGATTAAACCAGACGATTAATATTTGTTGTTAGAAAAATATTGAAGAGACTTACAGATTTGATGGCGTGATAGGATTTAGCAATATTTTAATGGGAATTGTGTACAGTGGGTGAATTGTAATCAATACCTAAGAGGTTGTTGCAGTCAAAAACATAAATGTGAGAGGTGGTATATAGGATACTTCAGTGTGTGAATTGTTACAAGATTCAGATTACAGAAAAAAAAATTTCATCAGCTGCTGATGTTTTAGAGAAGTCTGTAAAAAATGTAAGATTTACCCCCCAAAAAAACATTTTCTGGCAGGATTTCTGTCCTGTATTTCTTTCCTCCTGATATCAGAGAATAGTTTGTGCATTGCTCAGAAGTCCAGCTGCTGCTGCTGCTGCTAATTCTTCACCTGAAATTGTGATTGTCTGCTCATGAGGACAGACTGTCAACAGCCAAGTGGGATGTCAGCAAAAAGGAGTGATGTGGGTTCAGATGAGGCCTGTGTACCAGCAGCAGATGGACCCTTGAGAAATGAAGACTTTGTTGCCATGCCAATGGCCTTTGCAGCGCAGAAGGAAGAGGAGTGCATAATATCTGAGGAAATCCTTCCCATTTTCACAGAGGAATAGATTTTATGGCACGAATGTTTGCAAATAGATGTTAAAATGTGGCTTTGCTGCCTCTTTAAGCTGCAGCTATGCTCTACACCTCTTCCACTGGAAGAAATCGGATGGTACCTTGTATTTCTTACTCTTTCCAAAACTGACTAATAATTCTTGACACTTAGAGCTGCTCTTCCATGAATTCAGACTGTTCACTGCGCAGATGTCCACATTAATGGCCCAGTTCACTGGTAGCTCTGTGTTACAGCGTTTGCTTATTTGGAGGAGCTATGCAAATTTTATCACTAAAGTACTGACGTACTTTTTCTGAATGCCGCTTCCTTGTCCAGTCACTTTCTGCTCTTGACTCTCTTAACAAATGGTAATGCAAGGGAGCTCAGGAGCAATTTGTTTTCTTACTATGCAAAAACTGAGGAAAAAAAAGAAATTATTTCCAAAAGTCAGCTATGTGAAGAAACAGACATTCTTTTCCTTGAGGTTTTAATTTCACAGTTAATTGATATTCTAGGGCATTTTCCTTCCTTTGAAATTCTTCCTCTCCTACCAGCTTTCAGCTTTCTGCACATTTCCTGGTTCCCTGAGGTGAAATAACCACCTTTCAGCAGCCCCTTGGCAGATGACATTTAAAAAGACAACATTGAATACATATATACAAGCAGTTTGTAATCTCTGCATCTAATTGCACTTTTATTATCTGTTCAGTAGGAACCACTTCAGATGACTCACAAAGCAAAAAAGAACTCTCTCTGGTGAAGGTTTTATGCATTCAAAGAAGATCTGGGGTTTTCCTGGTTTTTGGCACACCATCTATTTCTTTTAGGGAGTTTTGGTTTCAAGTCATCTGTCCCATTTGCTTTGCAGCATGGAGTCATATTTAAATCACCTGTTGTGATACATCCCACCACTAAATAGCCACAGCTGGAATGAGGGATGAGGGTATTGAAGTGAAAGCTCCTCACCTGCACAGTAAAATCAGCTGTTAGTTGGAAATTCATTGACTCCACTTAACAGCATATTCATCTTTTCTTAATGAAGTCCTAGTTAAGAAAAAGAAGCAGAAAGACACAATTGTTTTTCAATAAGGAAGAATATTAGATGACTAAAATCAAGATAAAATCTCTTAAAGAGAATAATTTTATTTCTTTGTGCTCCTGCATTGGAAATAGCTGAATTCATTAAAAGCAGTACATGCATCTGCTTTCTATGAGGTTTTTGACTTTCATAACCCATATGACATCTCCTCTGAATCCTCTTTCCATCAGTTTAGTGGCAATTCAGTATGTTTATGTGCATACATTTAATATTGAAAATGTAAGCCCGAGCAAAGGACTTGCCGCATGGTGGTATACTGCCAATAAATCCTGTTTCAGCTGCATATATTCTGCATTTCAAGGTTATTTTCTCATGTCCAGTGTCCGGATTCATTAATGGAGTGCCAGACATGACTGGGCATCAGCAGATGTACTTACATTTATGGCATTTTTTAAACCTAGAACTGTATTTGACTCAGAGTCTTGATTTGCTTTTGTTTGCGGTGCTGGTGTGTGGGACGTCTGGTGTCACGTTATTGCTGATGGATGGATGGATTTGTAATCAAGGGCAGTTAGAAACCAGCTGCTCCTTCGCTGCGTTATCCTGGCCCTGGGTGCTGTATTTAGACATCACTGACATCTGCAAGTCACCGGTGTAAAAAGACAGGCTGCAAAAAAACCCCCTGAATTTATAAATTCACGGAAGGCACAAACATCTGCTCTTAAACATTTTCTTTGCACCATTAATTAGAGACTTACAAAGTCATGAGCTGGGATGGTTTTATCACTAGATTTGAGGAAAATCCAACTTTTGCATCGTAAACATTGAATACTGTAATAAAATAAATGGCACGCTAAACTATAAAATGTTCTCTCCCTGTTAATTGACAACCATTTATAATAACAGAAGTTTATTAGTAGTATTAGCCATGGAGAAGACAGCTGAAAAGAAGCCAAGATCACTTCAAATGTGACAGTATTTCATTTTAATAGACAGCACATGAAGACATATATGTGAAAAATAAGGCGAAATAAAAAGATATTTCATCCACCGAGTCCTCTCATGAGCTGAAGAAATGCAAATCTAAGTTTCTGTTATCCTGTGAGCCAGCAAAGCTGCTAGCGAGTAAAACTCTTTATCCTGCTTTTACTCTCTTAATGTGGACTGGGCCATAAAATGAATTGCCAGCACAGTTCTGCGCACAGACTAAATAAAGATCACCCAGTCTGCCCCGTGACAAAACCCAGATCTGCCCCCAGCATTTTAATGTGGAATCACCCACATTTTGGTGGTTGAAATCACACAGTCTGGGCGGGCCCCGTGGGTTGTACCGCGATGTCCATCGGTCCAGCGGGACCGAGGGACCTCGATCGAAGCATCTTCAACTTCAGCCTTGTGCCACAGCTCCCCCCAGCCATCCAACCCACCTTTTACCTGTTCTAAAACTTAAGAGAAATCATTTAGTAGGTAAATGTTGAAAATTCATTGTCATTCATGCCTGCTCATCCACTCTAACTCATCTTCAACTGCCATTAGTTATGAGAACTGCATCTTCAGTTTTAAATGTCATATTTGAATGCATATCTCCTCGACGGGGAATCAGTTTTAAAATTTTAGTTTAGGTCATTCGACAAGGGAATTCTTTGGTTTTGTGCTATTTCACTTCTTCCATGTGAGAGACCTTAATTGCTAAAGGAAGGGTTTTCTCATTTGAAATTGTGCACATTACTCACAGGAGATTGTCTCTTTATTTACGTGGAGATGCACTACCCAACACAAAACAATATAAATAATATAATATAATATAGTATAGTAATATAATATAATATAATATAATATAATATAATATAATATAAATCTGTTCTGGATATCCTAGAAGTCTCACTGTTTTTATCTAGGAAGCTGAACTTATCAGAAATATCCAGGAGCTTTTGAAGAGAACTTTGATGCAAGCTAGCAACCAGATGCAGTAAGATGTTTTTCATGATACCTTAGTAGCTAATTTATATAGCTAAATAATTCCTGACATATAGGGGTACAATGCCCAGTGGAGCCACATGCATTGCATTTAAACCTGAGAAGAGGTACTCAGTGATGAAACTTCAGGATTTTCAAGTAGAGTGCCTCAATATGAAGGAGTTAACTGTGGGAAATATTGGTATTTTAGTCGTGGGTTGTTTTGTTGTTGGTTTGGTGGTTTTTTTAAAATCTGGTCCAATTTGTGCTATTCTATGAGATAAACGAAATATTGTTTTTAGAAAGAATGTCTATAAACACAAAATAATTTAAAGTAGTTCTGTTATATCAATTAAAGTATGAGGATAATCTGAGTTTAGGCTTCACTTTTCATAACTCTCTTAAGAGCATTTTAGTACTATTATCTACCAGCACAATCTTTTTAATTCCTTAGGTGAGAGTGACATCTGGTGTTAACAGTTGATAAGAACCCACAGTCTTGGGTAACCTGAAGTCATTCTGGTTAATTTGGTGACATGGGACTCAGGTTCAGGGTAGTGGTCAACACATCAGGCTTCTTGCTGGTATAGCAGATAGTTGTGAGAGTGTTTTGTTAGGATTTCAGGACGAAAGTTTCTGTTCTCGTTGTTCTTTGAAAGACAAAAGCTCAGGGCCCAGCTTCACAGGCGTTTGTGACAGTCTTGTTAATTGTACTTTTTTTTCCACTAACACTGATGACTTTTCAGATTAAATCGAGATCACAAAGAGATTTGTGAGAGGGACTGGTCAGACAAAGTTGAAACGTACAACATCGACGATAAATGTGGAAGATACAATAACCAGAGCACCAACGTCCAGTTCCATCCTAACTCGGTGAAGTTTGAAGAGAGGTGAGCAGTTCCTGTCATTATCCTCCACAAATAACCCCAGTAAGATAAAATACATCCTTGCATCAGTGAAAGCTGTAATGCTGCTCTGAATTAAAGGTGTAGTTACTGCTGCTTTGGACTTAAAATGTCATAACTTTAAAACAGCTAAGGGTTAGTGAAGGTGGTGCAACCCTCTCAGCACGGCGTGCTGCTCATGGCGAAGCTGGTTCACCATATGCAGACTGAGTTAGTGGAAGTTTTTATCAGAACTAATTTGCTTTGTACTTTTAAAGCCTGATCTAAATCCCATTGAGACCCACCGCTTGACACCGGCAGGCATGCCATTCTTTTGGGAAAGGCACATGCTGCTTCCACACAGAGGGGATGACTATTACAGTAAATTTTGCTGCTTCCCCCTCTCCTTTCAGGCCATTTTCATATGATGCAGTGTCCCAAGTCCTATGTCGTTCCTTCTGCTGCTCAACATAGCAAAGTATAACCAGAGATAGTGTTTCTTTTTGTTTCAAAGTAGACACAGACTGTAAAGCTTGAATATATTAATCTGTTTATTTACAGATTGGTCATTTAACTGCTTGTGCTTGCATAAAAAAGAATAAATATACTTTTTTTTGCCTTAGTAGTACTAGCTACAAATGGAAGGACTTTGTATGATTTTTTTGTTATGTATTACTTCCCTCAGAGGCCACAAGCTGAATGAGAGTTTGTTAATTTTATAAAGAATTAGTCTTCTTCCTTCGTGTTAAGTCTAGACTGCATGCAGCAGCAAAAAGAAACAGTGGTGGACAACACTTTTGTAGGGAGAGAAACAGCTTCAGATTGTCTTAAGTGCAACTTGAACAAGAGCGCAAGGTTCCTATTTGTATTAATAGACTTTCCGCTTTTCTTCCAGTGCCTCAACACCAGAGACATGGGCCAAGTTCACTCATGACAACATCTATAGGGCAGAACGAGAAAAACTGGCTTCTGGCAATCTTCGTGTCTTGATTGACAATATCCTTCATGACGTATCTGAGGACCTGAGGAGGCAATGTGATACTGTTAACGAGGCTTTTGCCAAACGCTGCGAGGAGCTGGAGGATACAAAACACAAGCTAGAGTATCATTTGAAAAACGTAAGTGTTCCTCTTGAAATGCTGGCTACAGGTGTGACAGTCTCATTTGAGACTCTAGGAAAAATATCTTAGTCCATGTCAGGTACAGAACACAATTTTGTGTCAGCTTGGTATCTGATAAGAGTATTTCTATTTCTGTACTTCTATTTCTTCTATATCATGGCCAAATAGGAGGCCAAAACTATAACTGCCTCACTAGGACCATGAACAGATGTACAGCATGCACAATGTGCATTTTCTATTAAATGGTTCTTTTTCTTGGACATCATCTTTAGGTGCTTCGGGAGATCGGAGATCAGGAAGCGAACATCGCTGCTCTCAAACAAGCCATCAAAGACAAGGAAGCCCCGATGAAAGTTGCTCAAACAAGGCTGTATGACAGGTCTTTTAGGTCCAACGTAGAGCTCTGCAGAGATGAAGCACAACTCAGGTAAACACTATTAAACAAGTCCTCCAAGGGGTCCATTCTATCCAGAAGTGAGGTTAGACAGCTTTTGCACTTTTTTGGCAACACATGGCCTCTAGCTTTTATTACTAGGTTAGCTTCTGCTATAAGTCAGGAATAATTCAGTTGACCAAAATCACGGTGAGAAAAATGTCTTTTTAACCCAACATATTCGCAAATAGAAAATCCATAGACTCAAGTCTGCCTTTTGTCTCTGTGCTTTCACCTCTGAACTGTGCGGTTTCTTTTTGATTTAGACGATCCAAAAAAATCTGACAGCAAATGGATCATTTGCAACTCTTGCTGTTAGCAGAAGCTCACCACAAGGTGGACTTGTGTGCTGGGTGAATTATGCATCAAGCGCTGAGAATGTAAACGAGCTGCACAAACTCACAGCCTGAGACAAGTCCTCAGGACTACGAAGCATTTGGCTCATGGCATTTGGTTTTCAGTAATAATCCATTTTAAAACTGGAGGTCAACAAATCCTTTCAAATGAAAGGTCTGAATGTCACATTTGTCGGTTTCGATCTCATTATAAGCTTTGTAATTGATTCTCCTCCTTCACATTTTCCTGCCCTTAGGAAAAGTGGGGAATCAGCTTTTGCAGGCTCACAGTGCCCTCGTAGCCCACCGTTCAAAGCCAATATGCTGCTCTTTATATGGTGAGGAAGAAGTTTTAGTTAATCCAAACGCTTTATAGCGTCTCAGGCACACTCATTTCAAGTCCTGATCCAGAAAACCATCCATGTGCACGCTTTTCAGTATATGCATTGCCTTTAATGGGATTTAAAGACACGTAGACGCCAGTCCTTTGCTGAATGGGCACATGTTTAATCGCCGGGCTTATTCTGTGTGTAGTGACTCAGTTTGCAGAGCACACAGGGGTCTCGATTTCCCAGGAAGCAAATACTCTGCAGGCAGATCGCACTGAGGCACCTCACCCTCCCGGACTTCCAGCTGAAATGATGGGCTTCTTTTAAAATGGTTAGCTGATTTTTTAAAATGGTGTCCCGCTGCTTCTTTAAAAGGCTTGTATGCTTTTAAAGACTGTTTTCTGATGTCTGGTGCAAGTTTCATCTTTAATAAATGAGTTTTATACCAGTGAACGGATAGCAAAACCAGGCTTAACAAAATGCTGATCCAGTGAAACTGGGTGACTTATTTAACAATTTTTGTCCTAGAATTCTTAGTACAACTGTCCTACAGAGTGGGAGAAGGTGAGGACGGGTAGTTCCACTGTGCTTAGTGGCAAAAGACATTCTTGGAAGTACCTAAATCATGTACAGAAGCTGTGAAAGTGAACTCTGCTTTTGACCAAGTGCGCAGGACCTCTCTGAGGTCTTTTGTTATTATGATTCTACAGCTGTTGATCTTTATTCCCATTACAGTTCATATGTCTCTTTGAACACAAACTGGCTTCTGATAATTTTTTTATTATTTAATGTCATTCTGTTCAGCTTGATCAGTGAAGTTGAAGAACTAACGGAGTCCATTGCAGTCCTGAAGAAAAAACTGATGGAATCTGAACAGACTCTGAGGAACCTGGAAGACACACGGATGGATTTAGAAAAAGATATAGCTGTGAAAAAGAACAGTATTTTTATTGACAGGCAAAAGTGCATGGCCCATCGCACACGCTACCCTGTTGCTCTGAAATTAGCAGGTTACCAGTAGTAATCTCTGTGCTAACCATGCAAAGTCTGGAAGAAAAATGTAGTCTAGAATCTTTCATGTGCAATACATGGATAGTATTATACACAGAAGTACTGTATTCACTGTTGTTTTCCTCTATTTGGATTAAAATGCATTAGTTGTATCGTGGGCTTTGAGTCTTGCCTTTAAAAGTTCAGTCTGAGTGCAGATGTTTATAGTGAGTTTAGAACAGCTTAAAGGTAATTCATTACATCCAGAATGTATCTACATCATATATGCATAATTTGAACAGCGTGTGATATTTGGAGTTTTCACCCTAATAAGTGAATATGTTAGGGGGTATTTATTGTGGGTAGTAACAATAATAAACAGAGATGTAAATATAACATTTATAGCTTTTTAGCATTTTCAGGCAGCCTGAAATGAGAGCAATAAAACTGCTTGCCTGATAGAAGATCACATGAGCAGCAAAGAAACAGATGATAGACTTTTAAGCTGCTCAAACATTATTAGAGGGAAAAAAAAAAAAAAGTTTGCAGAGGTTAGATGACAATCTGACTATTGGAAAAAGCACTTCCAGTCTGTGACACCTGCTTATTTCATCTGCAAATGAGCCAAGGGTTTTTAACCTTCAAGTCAATAACATTTTTTTTTTCAGGAAAAAGAAAAAAACTAAACGGCTTGTGAATAGTAATCATGACTTTCAACTTAAGCACTCAGATGTTGGACTGAGCTCTTGATCTGTTCCAACAATTCCCTGGAACACGCGTGTGTTTGAACTATTACCCATAATGGAGAACACATCAGGTTCATCTACTGCAGTAGAGCAATGTAACAAATGTCATTTATCCATTAGCTTAGCAGGCCACTCGGTTAAATATGTGACATGTGTCAGAAAAGGGGGAAAGATGACACGGAACAGAATTCCATTATGGTTTCCTATATTACAGGTTTTTGCTTTTAAAAAGCAGCCGATCAAGGAGCGGTGGGGGGGGAGGAAGGAAAAAAGGCAAAATATACAAAAAAAAACCCCCTATCCAAAGCAGATTTCTGAATAGCCCTGCTCTGTTATCGAGCCAGGAGAGGCCATCAGCCTCTGTTTTTCTCCCAGACAGCGATTTGTATCATCCTAACTCAGGATGTGCCGAGCACTGGGCAGCAATTGCCTTCCTGCGAAAAGCTGTTACTGTTGCTTCGAAAACCAGCTGTGGCACTCAGGGCTTTTGACCCAAACCTCTGTTTTACAGGTTTTGTATTCAAGAGTTTTGTTTCAGATTTTAATAGATTTCCTCTACATTATGATATTTTTATAGTCTGGATGTTGAATCCTTATTAGAGAGAAATGGCATGTAGATTAAAAAAAATAAAGTAACGTGGCTCTACTATTCTTTTCTGTGCACAGAACGTAAAACAGTCACGAAAGATCATTTTTGTAGTCTGAAAACATTCTCCTTCATTCTGCCTTTCTTAAAACACCTGCAGCACCTTCTTGACAGCACGTTCTGACCCGTTCTTCATGCTCCAATCTCAGGTGGATCAACACCTTGTGTGCAGCTACGTCACTGCGCAGTTGGGTATAAAACTGACTTTAGCTGCACCAGAAGAACAAATCGCTTTAACGGATGTTCCAGTATTCAGAGCTGTGGTGCTAAAAGAGTTTTGGTCATTTAGGACCCAGAACAAAGATTTTGATTCCAGAGTTTTGCATGAGAGAGAGGGAAATTAAAGTGCTGTCATCTTCCGTGAGATTGTGCTGAGTATAAATAACCTTGTGCCCCATATTGGGTTGTAATGGAGCTTTCCCTAATTAAAGCCTATCAGCTTAATTTACCTTTGTGAACTAAATTAGTCTGTCCTTGCTTTAGGCCAATCAAGGGAAGCCCCGCTCTAGTAAACCTCACCCATGCGCAGGAGTGTAATCACTGCCCTATTCACATGGTAATAGGTGAACACAAGTTGTAGAAGTGAGGATCAGATGCAATAGCCTTCAGGTTTCAGCAATTATTTTCCTCTTTGATTACTGATTAACAATAATAATAATTAAAGCCACTGCTCTAGCATGTAACTATGTTTTTATATTAATTTTTTGTAATTCATTTTCAAGCGGAGGATTTACCAGGAAACATTTTAAAAGGTGTTTTAGCTGGTCACAGGTGAGCTATAGCTACCGATTGTCTTGAGATCTACCTGCTCGTCTGTATGAGAAGTGTGGACTTTTTGACTTAATCAGGATTTTTTCGGTTGTTATCCTGAGAGATTGCTGGTTGTGAAGACAAGGTTTAATTTCTGGAAACTCTGAGGGTTTTCTCATCTGCTTGCAGGTAGAGGAACAAATTAATGGTGTGATAAATGATGCCTTTTAATGCCTGGTACAGGGATTTCAGGAAAAAACAGGAACGAAGACCCATTAAAAACGTGTTTGTTACTTAAGAGCAGATGTCATTCTGCAAGGGGAGCAAATAAGGTTACAGAGAAATAGGATAATACTTGTGTAGTATTTTTATAATGAATAATTGATTTTCTCTAAGACTGAAGGTTAGAACAACTGTCTGATAATTTCAGCCTTGTACCGTGTCGCAGGTCACTACAAAATTCGGTACCAAAGTGGCAGACGCCAGCACCAAGATGCCCAGGTGAGATTTTGCAGAAGAGTCTGTCTCTGCTTTTGGACCCCTGACACATGGTACAAACAATACCTGCTTCGAAGATTGATCTTTAATTCGGTCTACATGGTAAATAGCCACATAGACAGCCAGTAACACCAGGAAAATGGAATGACCTTTTCACATAGTCATGCACAGTTAATCAAGAAGACCAAAATGTCCATCACAGGGTAATTTGGGGAATTAAAAAAAAAAATCTTCCAGAAAGGAAATAACTCTGAAGAGGGAGAGAAATTTTGCTTATTTCTTTAAAATATTGATTGTTTCATCCTTTAAAAATTCATAGTGCTGCCAGAGATCTTTCATGCTAAGGGACAGAGATGTCTTCCAAATCAATGGTTTTATAATTTGTTTAAAACAAAGCAGCACCAAACCATCTGAAATATGTGCAGAAAGCACCTGGTTTCTTTTTCTCCATGGCCAGGGAAAGAAGAGACTGCAGAACAGCAGAGACCAAAACACAAGCAACCTGGAAGGGAGCGATACTTGCTACTGGAAAAAATAAAAACTGTAATTTTACTAATTATTATGAAATATTCCCAGTTCCTGCTAATGTCTGGGTTTTGCTGACTGAAATCAGTGCTAGCACCTCTGTCCTTCCCAGCATGGGGACCTTTCCTCTCCACAAACTTTGATGGCTGTTTTGCCTTCATCTTTTCAATATTTCCCACTTTTTCTGCCAAACTACATACGAGGAATCACAAAGATGGGTCACCAGGAGAATGTCGCTGAGCAGCCGGCTGCCATTCCCCAGCTCTCCCTCCTGCTCCTTGGTTTGGCATTCTACAGATCCGACGCACACAAGACCGTAGCACATTTTAGGAGCGCAGCCCCAGCGTGTGCAGGATTGCATCAGCTCTGCTGGCGTCGGGTCAAGCCACATCATGTTCCCATAGATGTTCTACCACCGAGAACATTATCTGCCCAGTAATCGCAGGACGAGAGCTCTCCTGAGTCAAAATTCGTGGCATTTTATGCCACCGGCTCTTGCCCAAAGATAAATTCAAATCTGCAAAACTGAGTTGGGGATCACAAAGCCTTTGAACTCCCATCTATATGAATTAGTCACGGGCTGCAATCGTGAAAGAGCTCTTAGGTCTGTGTGTGTGTGTTTCAAGAATGGTAAACAAAGCACATTGTACCAGCAAAACAAGTCCCACGTTGTTTTGGCTTCACCGCCAAAGGACGGGCAGGAGGTGGATGGAGCAGAGAGCAGCCAAGAGGTGTGAATTTCTTACCCTGAAGCTTTCTGGATCCAAGTCAGAGGGCTGAGAGGCACCAATACAGATGGTGAAAAGTCCCGATCCACCAGTTGCTGTTGGGGAGATGACAGACTGGCCGAGCGGGTAAAGGCAGAATATTGTGTCCAGTTTGGGATGAGGAGCTGGGGAACCACCACCATGACCCTTGGGCACCCAAAGGACTCTGGGCAGGACTTTGCCAGCATGTCCTTCTCAGGTGGGACATCTCCAGATGCTCCCTGGCTGCTGGACCGGGGCGTGCAGAAGTTGCATCCTGGATGGTGTGAGGCAAAACGGGGCTGCGAGGAGCCGTGGTTGCTGCCTCTTGGTCTCCCTCCCAACCTTTCTTTCAAACCTCTCCATTGCCATTTGCACACCAGCTGGAAGCCTGAGACACTGAACCTTCTCCTCTTGCAAAGTTAATGAACTACCCATCTTTTTTTTTTGAGCTTTTAGAACATTTGAAAAAAGTTTCTTCCAAGAAAGGGGCTTTCCTCCCCAAGGGACTCTGGCCACTCTTGCCCATCCATGCTGCCAGGATGAAATGCCTCCTGGCACCCCTCAAAATATATATGGTCCCTGACAATCATGGGGCCGTAATGAGCTCTTACTTAGCTGTAGCTCCTCTTAGCTGGAGCTGTTCTCGCCGTGTAGACGTTTTCCAAAACCCGCTAAGAGCCAGAGGGAAAAGAGCACAATCAACCTTGGAGCCAGCAGGACTCTTGCGGAGCTCAGCATCAGCTGCGTGTTGTGGCGACACAGCATCTAGACCATGAGTTGCTACTCAAGTTTTTCATTTTGTGTCTGTTTAGGAGAGAAAATGGAAAGGCAGACAACAGGATTGTTGGGTGGTCGTTTGTTTGGTTTGGTTTCATTTTGTTTTTCAAATATCACACAGCTCGTTTGAACTGTGTTCACAGATCGAGCAAAACTACCTGGTTTGTCCCAGACACGGGATGGCAGAAGAAAGTGACAAAACCACTGCGATTAAATATAAGAACTTTTCTTTATTTGGAAATGTTTGCTGTTTCTCCTTCCTTAACCAGCTCTTTTCGAGAATGTATTAACTGGGTGAATAATTACTGGAGGGAATTAAATCAGCCAGAACCGAGTCAAGGCAACTCAGCAGCTCAGGGAAGCGGGGACGCAGAGAGCAGAAGGGAGAAATCACAAATTTAATCCGCAGCTGCTCCTCCCAGAGGAGAAGGCTGGTCAGAGACATCAGCGACACAGGAATACGCAGGGATCTGTTGGTTTTGAGATCGTTTCTTCTGCCGGGCAATGAAATTACCTGCTGAAGATGAGCCTCCCAAAGCAGCCGTGCTCAAAGCCCTTTTTCACCCATTTAGAGGGGACTGGGTGTCCTTGGTCCCCAGTGGGGCACATCTGGTGGAGGTGGAGCCCTCAGCAGTGGTCCCTGAGCTGCTCTGTGAGCCCAGCACCCTGGGGACAGCGCAGCACCCTGGGGACAGCCCAGCACCCTGGGGACAGCCCAGCACCCTGGGGAAAACCCAGCACCCTGGGGACAGCGCAGCACCCTGGGGACAGCGCAGCACCCTGGGGACAGCCCAGCACCCTGGGGACAGCGCAGCACCCTGGGGACAGCCCAGCACCCTGGGGACAACCCAGCACCCTGGGGAAAACCCAGCACCCTGGGGACAGCCCAGCACCCTGGGGACAGCGCAGCACCCTGGGGACAACCCAGCACCCTGGGGACAGCGCAGCACCCTGGGGAAAACCCAGCACCCTGGGGACAGCGCAGCACCCTGGGGACAGCGCAGCACCCTGGGGACAGCCCAGCACCCTGGGGACAACCCAGCACCCTGGGGACAGCGCAGCACCCTGGGGAAAACCCAGCACCCTGGGGACAGCGCAGCACCCTGGGGACAGCCCAGCACCCTGGGGACAGCACAGCACCCTGGGGAAAACCCAGCACCCTGGGGACAGCGCAGCACCCTGGGGAAAACCCAGCACCCTGGGGACAGCGCAGCACCCTGGGGACAGCCCAGCACCCTGGGGACAGCCCATCCCGGCTGCCGGCACGAGTGGTTCTGGCTGTAAACGAAGCACCGAGCTGCCTGTCGCAGCTTCTGCTGTGCAGACGTGGCAGCATCCCCTGCTCTGAGAACCCCAGAGCAGGATCACACACCGAATAGATTGAAATCCCCCAGAGTCTGTATTTCCATTTCATACACTCATCCCATAATGATGGAATGCCTTGTTCAGACGCAGGCTCATGATTAAGGATTGCCTTCAGGCCTTGTAAATAGAAGATCATTTTTATGATTGCTGCAGTGCATGAGCTCTTCATAGGAGAGGCTTTTAAAATCTGAATCTCGTGCAAGAGATTAATGCGGGGCTGCATGCGTCTGTCTCAGCCTACAAATTCCAATTTATTTTTGCTAAGGTCAGTTTGTTGTAAAACGGCTCTGTGCTTTCTCTGAAAGTCTGAGGGACTTTTGCTGCCCACGCACAGCGGTCACTTGTCTGGAAACCTGGCAGCAGGTCACTGTTAAAAGCCAACCAAAGCCTATTGCCGAAAATCAGAGAGCTGGCAGGTTTGCTGCAGCGTCTATGTGACCGACGGACAGAGCAAAGAGCTTTTTTACACTTTCAGCAGAGAATTCCTTGTTCACAGGGCAGCATCCTCATGCTGTTTCTGGCATGGGGACGGGTGCTGAGTTACAGCTCACGTAACACAGAGACCAGCCTCCTTCAGCCCCCCCGGCCAAACAAATGTGGAAAGCTTCGTTAAAACAAACAAACCAACCAACAAGGGAGCAGCTATAAAGACTTGTGTAAAGTCTCTACCAGCTTCCAAAGAAAAGGAGGGGAGAGCTCTGGCCGTGCAGCTCGGTTTATGCTGAGAGATGGGAAAGCTGAGCCAGACAAGCTCTTATCTTTAATTAATTTTGGATTATTGCTTCCTGCCCCATGGGACTCATGGGTCTAAAACGGAAACTTCCCTGGGGTCTGTGCTCCCTGCCCTGAAACCCGTGTTGGGCAGGATCAGACCTCACCCTCCTCCTCCACCCCTTACTCTGTCCTCCGCCCGGATGATAATATTTGATCGCTGTAGTTATTACACGCTCAGTTTGCTTTCCAGACAAGAATGATTTTTACAAGGTCTCTGTCTCTCTGGAGCTGATGATGCGAAACTGTATCCAGCTACCTCCTTCGATAAAATAAGGAATTAAAGGTAGGTGACCAATGCTTTTCCAAGCCAAAGCCTGTGTCAGAGCAGGCAGGAATCCGGCAAATGCAGCTGGAATTGACTCTGCCAGGGCCATATCCCAATCTCCCTCCCATCAACATCCCCTTCTAGGCTGGATCCCTCCAATGTACGTAAATTTACTGCATTATGTGGCCTTACGTGGAGTGTTCTTTAATGTGGGCTTATTTCTTACCATGCACTGTCCCACTGAAATCCCTGGGAATTCAGAGCTTTCCTGAATTTGGAATTTCCCATCCAGCGGGATGCAGGGGAGGCACAGCCCAGCTGAGGAGAGGGTGTTCAAAACAGGACACCTATTTACAGCCTTATGTGCCAACATGTTGGTAATTATTACTGTTCATTACCATGAGTACAACCCTTTAAATTGACATCCCACCATTCTTTGGCAGGCACCGGCATTTGGAAGCATCATCTCTAATTTTGTCCTTTTCTTGGGACAGCACCTGTCTAAACCCTTCTAAAATAATTTATTACTTCTAATTACTTTCCTGCTTGCTTGGTGCAGGTTTTTGCAGAGTTTAGCTCACACCTTGCTCCAACCTGGTCCGCAGGATGGGTTTGAGCCCAGGCTGTGCCACCGCCTGGGTTTGTCACAGATGTCACCTCCTCCTGTTGCCCTGATGCTTCCCATGGCTGTACTCTGGTGCTGAAGAAAGGGAAATTTTCAGTGCGTGCAGGAGAGTGTCCTCCAGAAACAGGAGCACCAAGCCCTTGTGATTATACACACAGCCTCTTAATTCTCAGTTTGTGTCACAGCACAAGATGTGTGTATGCACCGAGAGATAAACACGTTCCATAGCTTTTCCCCTAAACCAACATTTAAATTAAAAGAATTAGGCCTCCCACCACTAAGCAGCCTATGTTTAAATGCTTTGCATCTGCTCCAAAATTCCAGCTGACAGTTTAATCAAAGCTCTTACAAATACGCGTTCCACTGCTTGCTGCCAGCTCTGATTATTGTCGCGTTCTCCTCGCTGCTCATCACACGCTGCAATGAACTAAGAGTTCTGGGAGAAACAACCGCTTTCAGCCCAATTTGCTGCCCTGGGATGATCAGCCAAGTGCAAATCTCCTTGCGACAGTCAGGGAAACCTAATAACGACAGGAGGGCTGTGGTGTGGTTATATGACAGAGGAAACAGAGACCACTCTCATTGGGTCCCTCTTTGGAAAAATGTGATGCTGATTGTAAGAATGCCTTTTTTTTGTTCCTTGATATGTGTGAAAAATCAACCATAAATGTCAAAAGGATCATCTCTTGAATATTGTCATCATTGCCGTAGAATTGCAACTGTGTCCTGAAGGTCAGGTACATTAGAAGGATGTTCTACAGGCAAGAAACGGGCTGGAGACCAGGGACTGAGCACAGGCTGCCATTATTTTACACAACCTTGTCTGACCAGCTGCTGCGAGACCAGCTGAGGATTTTCCAGCTACAGAGGAAGGAATAAGCTGAGGGGGGACTGCAAAGACCAAGAAGAAACCTGAAGACACCTCTACCAGGTTAAAATCATCTACAATTTAAAAAAGCCATCGCTACCTAGCAAGTATGAAATCTTAGCCATGCTGCTGGAGGAAGAGCTATTGAGCTGTTGGAGGCTAAAGCCTTTTTCTTCTGCTATACATTGTATTTAGTAGTTCATGGCATTCGGTGCGTTGAAAAGAAGTTAAGGAAAGGAATGAAAAGGGAAAGCCAGCCCAAACCCATCTTCCCCCAGAAAGCAGTCATGGTACTGGTGGCATTCATGTCAGCTGATGCTTTTAATTTTTCTCTTCTGACATATCAATTATATATTTTATGTAAATAAATGTCAGCTTCAGGATTGTCCAGAATGGGAGTTTTGTAGAGACAGTCTTCAAATCCTCATTAGTTACCTGCACTGATTTACCGACCATCTTTCCGTCTCCATTGGGTTGGGTTTTACCACAGGGGAGGATTCTGAGTGCTCACAGCCATCTTTCTCTTCCAACTTCAAAACACCCCATTTGTCAGGAAAAAGAAATATTTCTTTAAATCAAAGTCACTGCTAACTCTTTTCACGGACTGACACGGTAAGTGCAAAAAGCCAAAAATCATCTTGCAGATGGATGTGGGTTTTAGATAAACAATATTTTTCTTTGGAAAATGGGTTCAAGGGAAACAAAGAAATATGCTGCTGGAGTTTTACCTGAAGTGAGAACCAAATAACTCCTGCAGCTCTGAGAAATTCAAACAGCATTAGTCCAAAACGGACGCAATGCTTCCCTAAGCGTCTGACCTTGGCTCATTACCCCGCGGCCTAAAGGCTGAACCAAATGATCAATTCAGCCGTTATTTTTTATGCTGGCGAATGCTCACCTCCACTTATACCTGAAATAAAAATTTTCTTAAATCGGGGAGAGCAGCAGCTCCCTCCGAGCACCCAGCCCTGGGTGAGGGAAGACGGTGCCGCCCCCGTCGTCACCCGTCAGTGGCAGAGATGTGGCCTTTGCCCTGTCACTTTGCCTTCCCGTCGAACACCTTTCAGCACACAGGTACCACGGGATGCTGCTCGGTATTTGTAGTCTCTGAAGGAAGATTTTTGAGCGTACTCCTGAGGTCTGGGGCTGCCTGGGTCTGCTCTGGAACCTGTGGGCACCCTCAGCTCCGGCCAACACTTCCGTGCTGACCAGAGGTAAACAAAAGATCACAAAAATCTCTATTCCCACTGCTGTGGTGAGATTGACCTAAAAATACTCCTCTGGGAGCAGGACATCTGTTGCATGGGCCTGGTTTTTGTCTCACTGGAGCCAGCACTTGCCCCCAACCCAGTGGGAACCTCTCCTGCTCCCCAGCACGTTGGGGACAGATCCTAAGCTTTGCTTTTCCAAGCTTTGATTTGCTGAGCTTTGCTTTTCCAAGGTTTGCTTTTCCGAGCTTTGCAGAGAGGCAGCTGGCAGAGGTCATGGTGAACAATTTCCCTGGGCTTCGGTGAGGGCTGGAGCTCTGCACCGCAGCAGGGGGAGCCCAGCTTGACCAACACGTTTCTGAGTTATTAATGAGCAAAGTCTTGGCAAGCAAAACCTTTCCCCCCACTTCCTAACCCCCTGTTCCAGAGGCAGCTGGAGATGTGCCAAAACCACTTACATATTCTGTTTAAAGCCAGGGTTGTCTCCTCAGCCCCTCCCTTTCTAACTCCACTCATCTTTTATTACCAGGATCAGAGGCATCTCTCCACCTTCAGCCTCTCCAGATTTTCCTGCATCCCGTGCGCTCAGCCCCACATGGACCATGACCAACATGAAAGAGGCTCTTTGCTCCATTCACCCTCAAAGAAAACTCTCCAAACTTCCCTGGACCAAACACCGTGTGTAAAGCACAAAGCTGCAGCTCACGCAGCCAAACCCCAGTGATGCCTTGGCCCGCTGGTCCTTCCGTCCCCCACCAAGGGATGCAGGAGGGGCCACCACCGCATCCCCATCTCCAGCTGTGATGCGAGTGCTCGTGGCATGTGGCGTGTTCATACTGCCAGGGCCAAAACTGCCCATGTATCAGCTTTCCTTAAACACGCTGTCCCGATGGTGCCTTCACAGCAATGGTGCAGGGCTGGGGGCTGCTGGAGGTTTGCATTGAGGTCTGGTTGGCGCCGTGTTTAGCGATGCCCAGGCACCGATGTGCCTGGAACAGAGACGCCAGCACCCGTCAATGTGTCCTGTCGAAACAGCTCCAGTTTTCTTCTTTAATCTCTGAATCACCGCACTGAAATCCGCTCAACTCATCTCCAGCGTTTCAACAAAAAAAGAAGGAATTGATGAAGGGGAAAGAAAAGCCCACAAGATGTTTTCATGCAGGAAAAGGAATATGATGTGTCAAAAAGATTATTTTTTACAAATTGTTTGTCTGGTTATGATGCTGAACAAGAGTTACATTTTTCTCCCTGACAGTTCATCACGAGCTGAGTGCTGAGCTGAGGAGCACTTATGAGAAATGGAGAACATGAGGTGCTTCTGCGCTGGTTTATCTGCTCTCATTGCTTACAGTCTTAGTGGATGAAGAGGAACTAAATTAAAGAAAAACCAAAGAAACCCAAGAACTGCAACGACTTGCAAGTCTAGCAATGTTTTCCCTTCCTGTGCCCTTTTTATACTTCAAGAAAGGGGCAAATTCACGGTTTGAAAAGACTCCAGGACACATTCACTTTTGTCTTTTTTTCAACGAGGGTTTTCCAAACTTTTACGGATAGGGCAGGGAAAACATTGCACAAGGCTTTACCCCATCTAACCTGTGGTTGCAAGCAGCAAAGTGCTCGTCTCCAGCCATTGGGGCAGCAAAGGCGGGGTCATGGAATGGGAAACCGCTGCTTTTCATTAATAATAAATAAAGAAAGATTGGAAAATAGACTGTGGAAAAAAAAATCGAAATGCACTTGTCGTCCTCTGACAATATGAGATTTTTTTTCACAGCATGTTTGCCTTCGTGAAATTAAAGTGTGTGTGTGGGTATTGTTTTACAAAACATGTTGTGCGAGCTGCTCTGAAATGGCTTGGTTAGTTTACTGATCCTGATCCGTTTTGACTCTTCCCTACTTAAAAAAATAATACCTGAAACTTTTCAAGATGGAAATAGTTCCTCCGGAAAAAGCTGCAATGAAACGTCCCGACTTCTTTCGATTTTTCTCTTCAATCACTCACTCACAGATAACTCTGGCTGCCAGCAGAACTGCAACTTTGTTTAATTTAGCAGAAATTATTAAGCTTCCCCATCTCAGAATATCATTTTGTTCAAGAAACAAGTGGATTTTCTTATCACTGGTTAAAAAGAAAAGCTCCTGGGCATATTAGCAGAGGAAAAGCACCGGGGGATACATGAGATTGTTTTCCCTCTGGCTTTTCTGTCCCTGGCATGG
Organism: Caloenas nicobarica; assembly: GCF_036013445.1. NCBI lineage: Eukaryota > Metazoa > Chordata > Aves > Columbiformes > Columbidae > Caloenas > Caloenas nicobarica. The sequence continues at coordinate 2,166,395 of NC_088258.1, read as the reverse complement.
ATCAAATTATGTCAGTCACTGGAGCTTGATGGGAAGTGGTTTGAGCACATCCTCCAGTGCCGGACTGGGCCCTCAGGGCTCGGGCTTGGGCTTTCAGAGGCGTTTAGCAGAAATGAAGTTATTACGGGTGAAGATGAGAGCGAGGAGCCAGGTCCCCTCCCCGCCAGCCTGTTCCCAACCTCAGGTCCCAGTTTAATTCCCTGGGAAGGACCAGCACCAGCTTTGCCCCCTCCCTGAACCTGCATCCCCGACTGAAGAGGAGATCTGGCTCCCAGCACTCAAAAATAATGATTTATGTAAATGTGGTGCTTTTACTAAAAAAAAAAAAAGAAAATAAATAGGCTTGCAAACATCACTGGATGGCATAAAAGTACATAATTTGCCAGAGTTTTCAACACTGTGTTACAATGCCTATCTTAATTGCGATAAATTACTTTTTAATGAGTGGGTGTCAAATGAATTGATGGAAATAGCGCGGCGTTACCACTTTCAAAATCTCTTTTAATCATGGATTTTTTTTTTCTTAGGTTTTGGCTCTTAGGAGATTTTCTGTCTACAAACTCCCCCGGGAGTCTCTTTCTTCTTGCAGCCTGTTTGCACACGAGCAGCTGCTGAGCACAGAGTTTCTCTGAAGACTTTTTTTAGCATCTCTCCTGCCTCTGGCATCAATCCCTGGAGCCACACGGCTGGAGAGCAGGAGCCAGGTAGACAATCCAGAGGCTTCTCTGCAGGGACCCAACACGGTCATCGCTTTCAAACCCATCCTCGAAGCCCCCTGAGCTGGGAAGCCACCTGCAACCCCCTTCCTCATCCTGCAGAAATGAACTTTTATCCTCTTTGCCCTTTCTCCAGGCAGTTTGGGGAAGGTGAAACTAAAACTAGCTGCGGCTCCTCGCCCTGTGCCGTGCTGGGAAAGCGGGTCCCGAGGAGGTGGCTGCTCTCGGTGACGGGAGGGACTGTTTTCCCCATCGCTGCTGCAGGACCGGCAGGTTGAAGGTGCTGGAAGGGAAAAACCTGTGGAGTACTCCGGAGCTGACAGGTCTGCTGGAGGAAGGATGTAAACCCCTCTTTTTAAGGATTCCTGTGCCTTTTTAGTGATTGCAGTTCAAGATCGCAAAAACTGAGCCTCCCTTGCCATTTTGCATCATTCTGAGCTGAAATGGAGCACATCACCAGCAAAAGCATCAAAGCAATGATACATCTGTTATCAGCAAACCTCCAGCATTGTGTGGCAGCTCAAGGAAAGCATTTCCCATGGGGAAAGCCAAGCATGTCCAAATCAGTCACGATATCTGATGTGCTACGGACCGCCAGCCTGGACACCTCGTGCAGGCGGCAGGGCCAGAGACTGATGGGTCAGGTCCTGCCTCACCGAATCCGGCCAGGAGACGTGGCTGAATGGCAGCATCCTTCCTGCCATCAACAAAATCAATAGCCAGACCCAAGAGACACGGCTGGCGATGGGACCTTCCGCCAGCCCTCGCCATCATGCAACAGCAAAACCCCATGGAGCTGCTGCAATGGGCCCAGCCTGACTTCACAACATGTGGCCTTCCATTTTCCTAATTAAATTATAAAAGCGAAACCCAATGAGCATATCCCTAATTATTCTGTCTTCCAGAACACCACAATGTGCTGACATTTAAGCAAGTCCATCGATGGCGAGAGGTTAACTCCCCAGCAGAGGAGATGCTCATAGCAAAATAATGATGCACGGAACCCTGAGAAGCATCGCGGGGCCGATGAGTGACCCAAAGGGAGACGTCCGTTCCCTCCTGCTTTTCTCACCAAACCATTTTCATTTGTTCTCTGTCGGAGGCGACAGTTGTTTTCCCAGCTGTCCACCCAGAGGGCTGCGGTGTCAAACCCTCTGATTGAATTAGTGAGGGTAATTTATGTGGAGGTAAAACTGAATAAAAAGTAAAGTAACCAGAAATTAGATTATTTTTCAACGTACATTTGACTTACTGTGACATTTGAGAGCATGAACCTTTAACAGAAAAAAGCAAGGCCCATTTGTCTGAGAGTTTAAATATTTAATTTCCAGGAAGACAGACACAATTTTTCAGCTTCTAATAATTATTTTAGACTTGATCGGAAATAGTGTTTTGCACAGTAGGAACAGGCTCCAACAGGAGCTCCAACAGGCTCCAACAGGAACCTCACACTGCGAGGGGACCATGGACCCCAGACACAGACGGAGCTGCCCCATCAATACTGGTCCATGCCCAGGGTCTTGCGGTACATCAGCAGCAACAAATGGGAAACCCAACGGGACTGGGGTGGCCGAATCGGTACCGGGGGTTGCTGCTGCCCCAGGAAAATATTTTTACCAGCCCCTTAAATTTTCAAGAGGATCTGAAATATCGGCATTGTTATGGATCTAGCCCGGACAGCCCTTCCAGGCAATAGTCATTATTCTGACCTGCTTAAACAGCACCATCTCTTACATTGAACAGGACACTGGCAGCAGGAGGAAAGTAATTGTATTTTTTTTCCTTGACAGGCAGCTGGAATTAACTCTGCTGCGGCAGCGACAATGGTGATCTGAATATATATACAAAGTAATCCGTTCCATCAGATGAATGATTAGAGCAAAGGCCACCGTGTTTTTCACTTTCTAAAATGTCACGAAGAACCGTTTAGCGGGAAGATAATTTTTATGTTTTATTAATTGCCATCTCTTGATTATTTTACTTCTAACGTCTTTCTCAAATAGTGCACAGAAGTGTTCTGTCACACATTGAGGGGTTTTTTTGTGGTTTCTTTGTGAACATTTCCAGGCAGCTGCTGAAAAACAAGTGAGCTGAATAAACCGAGCAACAGGGTCAGTCTAATAGAAAGAACAATAGAGCAGCGAATCAAAAAGAATCAAAAATCTAGGGAAATTTTAGTCCATGTGTGGTAATGAGGGTTTCTGTTCTAACATGATGAACCGTCAACTCTTTTCACGACTAACATTGAGAATTCAGACAAAAAAACCCCCAAACCCTCATGAATGCAGCAGTAACTAGCAAGAGTTTTGAATTTGAGAAGGGTGCAACAAAAATGCAAAAATTTTTGTTGGGAAGCATCAATAACCCTTGTGAGCAATAGGATCCCAACAGATCAGTCTTATGGCTGAGCTATCAGTGATTTTGGGCTCAAACTTTCAGACAACAGTCAATATTACTCCCTGGTAGCAGACACAGGAGCACAGTCTTGTGGGAAACCCCTACGAAGTGCCCTCAGCGAGGGTTGTGATGCAGAAACAGGGACGGAAAAGCCCCAAAACTTTTTTCCCTGGTGCATAAATTCAATATTTTCCAGCTCCCTCTGGGACTGGACGTCGTGAGCAGCCGGCTCAGGCACAGACTGCACGGATACCCTGGAAGAACTCCTGTAACAAGCTGGAAATTGGAAATAACCCTGAAAATTCTATTTTTTCTAAGGGTGGGGACAACTGGTGTCTTTTGGATCCAGACGGGGCATTGGAAGACGCTATTGTCACCTCCCAGAATGTGGAATTTGCCCTCATATTTTCTTTTATCGCAGTAAAAGAAAAGCCTTTGTCCATTCTGTCCCCTTTTACCCCACTTTTCAAGGTTTCTGGTCATTTAGCTGAGCAGAAAGTACAACAAGAGAGCAGGTTTGGAAAAATAATCTGGATCCAGAAACGTCTTGAGTGAAGCCTGAAGCTCTGAGGTGGCATCACCACCACTCAGCTCAGCAAAACTCTGATTTTTGTTGGATGACACACAGGTGTTTATTGGTACTGCACATCTCCAGCCCCATCACTCCTCTGTGCGCCAACCACCCGTTATAATGGTACCACTCTGCTATACATCCAATTTGATTTATAACCCTCCAAAGTCAAGGGAAAGACCTGCCTTTGATTTCAGCAATTTTAGGATAAGCTCCTAATTTCGTGCTTTGTCCGAGAAGGAGATAAAACAGATTTGAGAAAGGCTCTTTTTCTGGGAAAATTAATCTTCTTTAAATGACTTCAAGATGCAGAATTATTTCTAAAATGTCCCATAATAGAAATAACTGGTATACTTGAAATAAATAGATTTTGCAGTAATCAAATGCTTCAGCCTGGCTTTTCATCCTGTTTATCGCCCTGCGAACTCCTCCATCATGAGCAGCGACACGTACAAATACAGAAATAAGTCACTGTCAGGGAGCTCCGAGGAGCTGAAAGATTTGCTGTGATCATACAACTTAGCATCGCCTGAGTATCGCTGTACCTTCCACGCATTTATCTGATTCAATTACAAGGTGCACGGAGGAACCGAAAATAAATTCTGAACACATTTGTGCCAAAACGCAACAGCTCCTGCTGAAATATTCCCCATTCTCTAGCCCTGATTATCCCGATATGGGATATGGGTGGCTCTGCCGAGGTGGGGTGAATCTCACACCTACCAGGTATCTTTTGGTATTTGAATAGATTTAACTAATTTAAAAAATTTATTTAATTTTTTAAAATGTCTTTATTGCAAAACTCGATTTTCCAACATGGATTGCGTGACAGGAAGAATCTGTGTCTACAAATCACCCATTTTGAAAAATTCCTGAGGGAGACAATGTGACTGACCTGGCAAAGCAGCCAGAATAGCATCTGGGAAAGGAAGCATGTTGGGTCTTTATTTATTTTTTTTTCCTAATTGAATTTGTTTCCGTTGTGAAATAGAATTAATTTTCTAGCTAAACAAAAGTAAAATTAAAATCAATACAGCTTGTCAGATAAGCCAAAACGAAAAAGTTCATTGATTCCAGTTCACAAAAAACCCAAGATTTTCCATCCTCTCTCAGGTTCAGGGTGGAAAACCACTTGGAAATCCTAAAACGTCCTTGGGGAAATAGGAAACCTGCTTTCTGTTCTGCTCAGGAGACAAGCTTTACACTGTGATTAAGGTTTCCGTGTTGAGGATGACAGTGCAGTGTGAAATAGGCTCAACAGATCAGGTTTAGCTTTTCCTGGAGGTGTGAACGCTGAAACTTTGCCTGTTTCCTGTGGTTTTGACTCATCGTGACTCAGGGTTATGGCTTTGGTCCATGATTTTTGTAATATATGTCGGTTACTGCCTCGCCACCGCCCCACTGCTCTGCCTCTGCATGGGAAACCATCTCCCTCTTTGGTGTAATGTCCGTGTGTTTTTCACTTCTTCTTCCTGAAGATATCGATGAAACTTCTTTTGTCCCCACCCTTCCGTTTTTGTTTAATTTACTTTTTATTTAATGTATCTATATTTTATTGCATCCATCCAGGAAACAGAAGTCATATCATATGAAAGGTGTACTACTGAACAGCTGGAATTCATTAAGCAAACAGAAAGACGTTGAGCAAACTTGTTTGTGAACAACCCAGAGATTGTAGCACATTTGCAGAAAAGATCTATCGAACAGTTACGAACAAACAAATTAGTAAAAGTCTAAAACCAGATCTCGCATCTTAATGATGGAAAGCAAAGCTGTAGCCCCATCAATAAGCCATTAACCACAATGACGTGCAATTGTTGGGTCTCACATCTCTCTGCAGACGGGAGGTGGATGTTCTACCTGGATGGAGCAGAATTCTGTGGTCACCGCTGAGCTCCTCGCATTGCCCAGCACCTGGGATCCTGTCCCCAAGTCCTGGCTTTGCTATGCGGAAGAGATGAGAAAGTCACCCCATGTCCAAATGTCCTCTTCTGACTCTCTCAGGAGGGAATGCATGCACTTAGAATAGAATAACAGAATCATAGAATCACAGAATCATTTTGGTTGGAGAAGACCTTTAAGGTCATCGAGTCCAACCATTAACTTCTTACTATTTTGCGATGAAATGTGTTCCTTCTATGCACCAATATTTTGCCCTGGAGACATCCCAGGCCAGGCTGGACGGGGCTCTGAGCAACCTGAGCTGGTGCAGATGTCCCTGCTCGTGGCAGGGGGGCACCGGATGGGCTGGAAAGGTCCCTTCAACCCAAACTACTCTATGATTCTATGAAGTTTGAAATCCACATAAAGCACTGCATTTGAATCCCAACATTTCTTTATATTTAATTCCTTTCTTCTTCAAAATAAGAAGCAAAATGGGGTGGAATTTCCTGCATGAGGGAATCCAGCTCCTGGCCAAGCCCAAGAGTGTGCAGACAGAACCTGTGCGACTGTCAAAGGGTTCGACACTCTCATAACAGGAGTTGTATTAATCCCTGAAGATGATTGATTTCAGGAAAAGATTCAAGATATCTGCTGATGTGAATCCATCTGTTGTAACAGAGATATTTTTCAGTTAATAACATGACCCAAAATGGCACAAATCTCGACTCAGTATCCTGTGCGACACAGCTATAATAAAATCCTGTCCTGGCATCAGTAAAACACTGGCTGCACTAATGGGGTAAGGTTCTGTATTCTCTAGGGCAACAGAGAAATTACATTTAATTGCAAGAATGGAGCATCTCTGCTCATTGAATACAGTGCATCGCAGATGAGAATGAGTCACTGAATACGGAGCAGCTCCAGCTGTTATCGCTTGACGGAGGAGAGAAATGCTCACTCATCCTGGGGCAGAGCTGCGGGTTGCAAGCCTTATCCGCACATAAAATACTTTGCAAAGAGATCAGCTTAAGAAAGGATGTGAAAGGGGTCTTAAATCTCTTTCCAGGAAATGCTGTGATGCTCAGTGACAGAGACAAAAAATTATGAGATATGCTTTATAATAACTTCTGGGTTTTATCCCTTTATTAGTGGTATTCTGAGAGGCAGCTCAGAAATACCAGTGAGACAGTTCAGGACGTACAGCAGCAAATGAGACTCAGTTTGCGATGCCTGGAGGCAACAGGCTCTGTGCTCTGATGGGTCTGTCACTACCTGTCACACGGAGCAAGGTGGATTTGTCCCAGCCCTGCCTGGGGACTGTGTCACATCCCACGTCTGCACTCTCTATACTCTGACTTAAAAACAAACACACCCCTATCTGAGGGAGCCCGATGCTGGGGCTGCCTCTGGGCCCCACCACAGCATATTAGTAATAAATCCTCAGTGCTCATTCATCGGTGTTACACGGGGAGTACTTCATGCCCGGACTATTAATCTCCTGAATTGCAGCATGTCAGTGTTGTAGAAAGGTAAGAAAATGGAACTGACAGCAGCTCTGCTCTTGGCGAGGCAATGAGGCTGCCTTAATTACAGCTAATTGTGACTTCCCATGACATTAAATAATGCAGAATGTTGCGGGTTAGTCCATGGGCAAGTCGCACTGGCTGCCCTCCTCCTCCTCAAAAAGTCTGATGACATTTGTTTTTCTGCCTGTACGGGATGCAGAAATGGCTACTCCCAGAAAGCAGCGAGGACAGGATGCCTTGAGGTCCGAAACAGGGAGCAGCTCATAACGAGCCCGTTGTACGGGGTAAATGTCCCTCGTTAGGGCTGAGCCCTGCCGACTGGTGAGGAGAGACCTCGAGGCAGGCTGGGGAGGGAGAACACAGTCCTGCTTCTCCAGGCGTGTGCGTCAGTCGGCTGCAACAGCACAGCTCCACCGCCTGCCTCCTAAAAAAGCAGAGATGAAGTTTTGGGTGCGCACTTATCAGTGATTTGACACTGATGGGAGGCAGATCTCATGGAGATAGAGGCTGACCCTGCACATCATGAGTCCTGCTCCACGGGTGGGGTGGCAGACGCAGCGCAGTGCCCCGACCCGGGGGACAGTGCCCCGACCCGGGGGACAGTGCCCCGACCTGAGGGACAGTGCTCCGACCCAGGGGACAGTGCCCCGACCCGGGGGACAGTGCCCCGACCCGGGGGACAGTGCCCCGACCCGGGGGACAGTGCTCCGACCCAGGGGACAGTGCCCCGACCCGGGGGACAGTGCTCCGACCCGGGGGACAGTGCTCCGACCCGGGGGAGATTGCTCCGACCCGGGGGACAGTGCCCTGATCCAGGGGACAGTGCTCCGACCCGGGGGACAGTGCCCCGACCCGGGGGACAGTGCTCCGACCCGGGGGACAGTGCCCTGATCCAGGGGACAGTGCTCCGACCCGGGGGACAGTGCTCCGACCCGGGGGACAGTGCCCTGATCCAGGGGACAGTGCTCCGACCCGGGGGACAGTGCTCTGACCCGGGGGACAGTGCCCTGATCCAGGGGACAGTGCTCCGATCCGGGGGACAGTGCTCCGACCCGGGGGACAGTGCCCTGATCCAGGGGACAGTGCTCCGACCCGGGGGACAGTGCCCCGACCCGGGGGACAGTGCCCCAGCAGCACCACGCAGGGCTGGGAATCTGGCTCTGTTGGGGTTTTAGTCCACAATGAGCACTCCGTCCTTGGCGTCTCTTTGGGGTTGTTACTCAGCTGAAGGTCTCGGAGATCCTGCCCAGGAAATGAAGGTAGCAGTGGAGAAGAAGAAATGCTGCTTTACGTACTGGATCTTCCGTATATTCACAGTAAATATCTGCTTTTCACGGAGAAATCGGAATCTTGCTGAAACACGTCAATGTCAAAAACCTTAAAACCTTCTTTTTTCCAGCCAGAAACATGATTCTTTCCCAGGTTTTCTCCTTCTGTGCAGTGCAGAACAGAAAGGATGAATCATTCCTCCTCTTTTCGCCAGAAACTTCCCATGAAGAAGCCCCAGACAGCCCACTGCCAGACACTAGAGACCTCCTGCTCACAGCCCATTCCCAGCTCGTTTTGTCCAACACCCGCACGCTTCACACCAGGACCTGAATATGCAAAGACACAAGGGATTGAAGCACTGCTATTTATAAGACGGTATCTTTTCCAGGCGTGCAGGCGATGTAATTTAAGACCAGACAAACACCTGTCTGTTGGCAGTTGCTGTTCGTGGTCGGGCAGATCTGCTCCTGTTCAGTCTGTGCTCCACGTTATGCCCCTGGCAGATACTTTCTCCTCTTTGCACTGGCTGCCCTGAGACAGGAACCCAGCCTAACGATGAGCATCACTAAGATCAGCCGTAGACTTTGCTTCCTGGCCATGTGAATGGACAAGCTTGGTCTCCGTCCAATGCACCTGATCTGTGGCCAAGAGTGAAATGTCAAAGCAGAGAGATGGGATTTTTATGTAACGAAGGAAGAGGAAGGCTCAGCGCAGAAGCATCTCGCCACAGTTGCTCGTTTGATCCATGGTGGTTGTGCAAGAACAAGATTCTAAAATCCACGGGCGGTCCATAGGAGGCCTTTGGCTGCGATAACACCAGTAAGCATTGCCAGCGCCTTTGCTCTTATGCAATTGCCAAGGAGAAAACAAAATCAACCCCTGATTGCCACACTGACCCGATTCGAGTCAGCCTGGAAGTCGTTAACCTGGCAGACCCTGGGTGGGGATCGTTGCCACTCCCAGAAGCATTTCACAGGATGGGAGTCCCATCAAAGACCAATTTATCTATATCAAAATATCTGAATAAAACTCTTTGCTTTTGCTTCTTATCAGTTCTCCAGCTATTAATAACCTCTCTTAGAGGCTGGTGGGAATGGAGGAGCTCCAGCTCAGTGCCCTTCTCTGCCAAAAACTCAACTGATTTTACAAGTTTATTACACCTCTCTGGAGCAGCCGCCCGCCCGGTGGGAGTGTTCCTGGTGCTCTCTGTCACCATTTCCCTAGAAATGCTCTGAAATTGCTGCTCCTGTGCCCAGAAGTTCTTGTACCACAGCCTCTTTTGGAAGCCGCATGCTGAAATGCATTTGCTGATGGATGGGAGCTGTGCTGGCCGAGCTGGGAAGGGCGCTGGGAAAGCCGGTGTGACGGAGGTGATGCGTTGCCTGCCGTCCTCACCACCGTGTCTCCATTAGACCTGCTAAATCACGACAGAAATTGCACTTGGTCCTTGAACCACCACTGCTCCGCTGGCAGCCCCCAAGCCCACAGCAGGGAGGTGCAGAGAGCGCCTGAGATTTATTCCCAGGTCTGCTGCTGTCGTACCGTGCAGACGGAGGGGAAATCTCTTAACCTTTCTGTGCCTTCGCTCTCTCGTCATAAAACAATTACCCTTCTGCTGGTGTTGTAGGAGTGGTCTCAGGTGTCATGATGTGGCCAAGAAGAAGTGCGTTTGGATGCTAAAAATACTCATGGTATATGTCAATGTCAAGCGCTCCTGCAGATCAATGTTACGTGCTGCCCTTCCTCCTCTTTTTCTTCAGATGCAAGAAGAAAAGTGATGCTTTTGGGCACTGCAAGCTGTGCGTACAGGGCGCTGAGCTGAGATCCTCCATCTGGCAGCCAGTACGGAAAAAACGTCTTTGTGGATGTTCGCAGGGCTGGGTCCACCCGAGCAGACTGAACAGCCAGAGAGCTCTGCTATCCAGGGCTTACGCTAGCGACAAAGTTACGTCTGCTTAAAAATGAGACACAAATCAACGTGGAAAAAAAAAAAATTATCTACAAAACTATAGCAGGCCAGCTGAAATCACCACTCTCCGGCCACGGGACTCAGACAAAGGGCTTGTCTGGACCCGTCTCTTGCACTTATCTCCCCAGTGAAAAATTACTGCGATTTATTTTCAGTTTCCTTTTTGGACAGAAAAGTTTTAGGTGGGTTTCGGACTAACATCTTTGTGAGGCTCAAACCTAGAATATGCTGAAATAGTTCCTGGGGGTGTAGATGTGGGGACATGTTGCCCACAAGGAGGGACAGGACCGGCAGCTGCTCTTGCCAAGCGTGGGGAGGGGGAGCACGGTGTCCCACAGCCCAGCGATTCAACCAGCAAATACCATCTTAAAGCTGAAAACTAGAGATGAAAAAAAAAATCTGGGAAGAAAACCACCCTCAGTAATTTTTACTCTGTTGTCCGCAGCCTGTCTTGCTCTCACGAGTTTTAACTTTTTAAAGATTATTCTGAGAACATGCATGCATCTCTTTGTGGAAAATAGCAATTATTATGTGCTACGGGGTCCTACCCATCGTTACTTCTGTATAAGCAGGCATGGTAAATCTATTTCATTCAGCTGAGCAAATTAAATGAGCCCAGTTGCTGGAATACAGAGCAGCAGCGTGATGAATGAGATTGCGGGTGAACCCTACCAAGGGATTAAAGAAAACTTCCAAGTCATTTACAAAAAGGTAGAGCATTATTTATTGGCTTGGCACCATATAATTACAAGTAATCTGAAAACTGGAAAGGAACTGAAAGTGAAAAATGAAAACCCTCTTTTGTCCTGGAAACAATACAGCAAAGAGAAATATTTTCTTTCTCAGCTCGTTTTGGTTTTTGCACAAATACAATCAGTGTGATAAACCTATCTGAACACTGAGCACTGGTGCTGTGCCAAGGATTTCTTCCCGGGTTTAACTATTTTGACTGGAGTTTAAAGGCTGGAACGGTGCTCATCGCCTCATATTACACTAAGACAGACGCTGTAAGAATGGCCACAAACCCGTGCTGCACCCCCCAAAAAGGTGATGCACAGGAAAGGCTTACATAGCATTACAACACATACCTAAAGCCCTTTAAGATTAGCCAGTGCTAATCACACTAAACCCGGGGTTTAAAGTGGATTCGTGCTCTAAGTCCTACTTAAGAGGTTATTCAGCAAAACAAAGCTGCTTTTTACGCAAAGGGAAGGTGGATAGAGGGAAGATGGACACGCTATTTATGACCACTGTGAACTCCCATTTCTATTCAACAAAGGCTTAACTTAAAAGCAAGATTCAAATCTTTCAGGATTTCCAAATTTAAATTTCAGAACAGAGCCTGAAAGCTTGACAGCTTGTAGTGAGGTGTAATGATGAATCAATGTTGCAGCTTTGTGCAGATACGGACAATTTTCAGAGTACCTCTTGGTTATTGAGCAGGTTCCTGGCCAGGCTGACCCGGTTCGTGGGGATCAGGTCCGGCTCGTTAGTCTGGATGCAGGAGGGCTTATCCCTCCCCAATACCTGCTGCAAACCTGCTCACCCATCTCTGAATTAGTGTCCCTTTCACTGTTTAATTAAGAGGTTTTGACCACTGTTTTGCCAGAGTCTGCGTACCTGCATCAAATAAACTTGTAACATATAACAGAAACTAGATCTATGAGGTCTGTTTCCCACCAGTCCTGGCTGATTGGCATTAGCCACATTACCCTCCATTAACTCCTCATTAGAGATCATCAGCAATTCTGTTACTTTGACAGGTTCACCGTAAGGCTGATTAACCTATATTTATCCAGGTCATCTCGTTTCCCCTTTGCAAGTATTGCTCAGTGTGAGCAGCCCTGGAAGGCTCTGACCACCCGCTTTGTCACCTATTATATGCAGAATTTCTCCTCATCCAGAAAGCTTTCCCTCCCCCTCAGAACCAGGCTTTAGCCAGAAACGTTTTCTCATTCTGTTGTGAAATCACAGCTTTCACGCTATTTAGTAAATTATTCTTAAGCAGTTCCCAATTATCATTCACGCGCTGCTGTTTAAATGCCAATTACCTCATAATTATTTTTGGCTTTGTGCAACTGGCCACTTGAAAGCACCACACACACATGCACATGCATGTCTACATTTTATTGCATTAAAATATATTATCGGTTGGGGGTTACCATATTAAAGGCTTGGAAAAAACTCTTTCTGGGTTGCTTGGCTGACATGGCAGAGCACAGAGAGATGCTCTTCACTTTTTCCACTTCATTTTGGAGTTCAGCACAGCCGCCGCATTAATCATATCGCATCGTCTGGGCTGCTGGTTAAACACCCCAGAGGTCTGGCTGCATTTTGTGAATGCCAGGGGGGCTGTTGTGATCCAAAATGACACCCCAGCAGAAAGCCGGGAGGAAACTGAAGTTTAATATTTAATGTTTCCATAGGAATCATCTGTGTGTGTCTGTGCCACGTGGTGCAGACGTTGTCATGGCACAGAGCGCCAGCCTTGAGCAGGAGGGGGAGAGCAAACACACGTCGCTCTCACCGAGTTCAGCGGGGTGGAAAAATCCATAGAAAACACGCCTTTTCGTTTAAAGAGCCGGTTACAATTCAAATAACTTCAGCTGTTATATACGGTATGTTAGAAAGCTAAAAAAAAAAAAAAAAAGAGAATATACAATATACACCTTCACTTAAAAGGAGGAGAAGGGATGACTGTGCCTGTGGACACTGGATGAGACATTTGTAATGTCTTTTTACGCAAGTGGAGCCGTGACCGTGGCCTGGCCACGCAGGGCAGCACGTTTGCAGAGCACAGAGGCTCCGGCATCCCGGCTCCTGCAGGTGACCGCATCGTGGGCTGGACGCGGGGTCACGAATATTGGCTGCCTGGGCAAGAGCGCGGCTATTTGGGTGTCTCTGGGTGTCCTTTCCCAGTCATATATGCTCGTCCTTGAACACATGCACCCAAATAGGCAAAGCTCCTCTTCCTGCAGCACAAAGTCAGGAGGCTCCTAAAAACCCAACCACTTCATCAATTAAGTGTTTAGAAAGAAGCATTCACCTCCTTACTGACCAGACCAATTCTGGCACACCAAGGCTGCAAAGAAAACCGTGGCTTTGCCAGCTCACCGTTGATCTCCTTTAAATTTACCCCAGATGTGTCCATTTTCTAGCTGAGTTTTGTTTAATTCCCTCTTGCATTCATTGCAATAACTGTCCCCGCTCTCTCAGGCAGAGGCAGACGGGCTCAGCACGCCCTGAACTCGCTGCTCTGTCACACACTGAGTTTCTTATGAATTTGCTACGAGCCTTCAGCAGTGTGCAGAACTGATTTCTTTTTTTTTTTTTTTTTCCTTTCTCCCTGCATGGACAAAAGCCAAGCTTGATAAATCAGCTGTGTAAACAGAAATATCCTTCTTCCTTGAATATGACGATTATTTCGAAAAAGGAGGCTGTCATTTTAAGAGGCAGAAAACCTGTTTAATCTGGAGACACAGGCCCTGATGCCGGGCACTGTTCCCATAACATTTTTCTCCCGTCCTGAGTTTCAGAGTAAAAATAAAACATGTCTCATATAGACTGGATTTGGACAGTTTTTGACTAGCTAAGATGATTTTTGGAGCCCTAAACACTCTTTCTATTGAGTTGCATCTATAAACTATTTTTATATCCGCACAAGTAAGCTCTCAGTGGTGGCCTCACACCCCCCTGTGAAACCAGAGGTCTGCCTGGTTGTACTCCAGTTATACTTTTTTTTTTTGCCTTGAAAAGCTTAGTTTAAAAATAGGCAATGAAGAATGGGAGAAGAGACGATGAAGAATGGGAGAAGAGAAATGCCATCCTCAGGAGGAGGGAGAGACACTTTCCCCAAACCCCACAACTGTCTCTCTGCTTTGAGAACTTTGGCATCTGCATTTGCATTTTTGTTTGTGTTGGTTCTTGTTGCAAGGACATACTTGATGCAAACCAGCTCCCATGTCTCAGCAGGACTAACAGATATTATTCCCTAATTGTGTGCTAATTATAAATATTTGCCAGATGACAAAAGAAGGAAATAAACTCCCCCAAGTGTGCACGGGGTGCGCGGGATGCACTCACTGAGCTGCTTCTGGGAGGCAAAGAGACCCAAATCCTGAAAAGGCGCCGATGTCACCCATGTGGTGCCTCTACTGACTGTGACACAAATGCAGAATATTTGTTTCTGGGGTGCAAGTGATTTGTGGGACCAAGTGAGTGAGTGCAGCAACTCCATGGGGGTGGCTATGGAGGGACCGGTGCAGAACACTCAGAGGAACATCTCCCTTCCAGTGGCAAGAGAACAAGGGCACCCGGGAACACAGTGAGTGAGAAAAGGTTACACAAATTCAGTGTTTAATCTGGATCAGAGACGATGACAGAAAAGGTTTTTGCTTGGCATTTGTGAGGCAAAGTCATTTGTTTTCTTAGAGACTGTTTGAGGTCCCTCCAAAAAAAGCACGAGTCATCTTTTTCTCTTCTTGGCAGCTTTGCAAAGGCTGCAGCCGTGTTCACACCCTTGCTGGTCGAGGCTCATGTGCCTGTTTCCAGGTGGCTTTTGCCCGGCAGGAGCAACACATCCCTGGCTGGGACTGGGAGCACTGGGGTGGCGGGAGGGGACAGGATGGGGCCAGGGCCGGGGCCGGGGGCGCTCCAGGAAGGCTGGGCTGGAGGAGCCCACACCGCAGGCTGACTCATGGGGAGCTGGACGCTGCTCAGGTTCACGCTGGGACAGCAGCAAACCTCTACATTTTGCCTCGCTGGTTGTTGCTGTCGGAGCATCCCAGTACAGCACTGGTGGCACATGTAAATCTTCCCTCCCCTTGATACAGGGGCGGCCCTTGCTCCCCAATAACCCCTGTTCCTTCTCCTCATCACTCTGCTTGCAGATTTTTGAATTTAAAAAAAAAATCGTGCTGCAGTCTGTTTTAATCACCTTCTAGTTTTATTGAACAGCACCAATATGAAAACATTCCAAACATAAGGCATCTGCAAATAATTTGGGTTCTCCCTTATATAACCCAGGTCCACCTACAACTTTAAAGGTTGTTTTGTTTCTTATTTAATTCTGCAAGGATGTGCAAACCGCCTTTTCCATCATGACAGCTGCCTCCTGCCTCTGATCTGTGGGGGACAGAGGACCGCCGGGTGTACAGCGGTGCAGAGCATTCGGGAACTGGGACACATCGGTACCTGGAGCAGGGATGGGGACATTTCTGAGATGTCCCCCACCTGGTAGGGTCAGGGAGGGACGGGGAGGCTTTGAAGGGGTTTTGGAAAAGCAGAGAGGTTCCCAAGGTGCTGTCACATCTCATCCCTCCTTACCTTAGGCAGAGGCTGTTTCCAAAGGAGAACTGCAGGGGGGGAATATTCAAAGCACCTGAAGTGAGGAAGGGCACTGTAAGAGGACAAAATACACCTTTCCCCTCCTGATGTTCTCAGGACAATCAAAGCATTGCTTTTCATTGTCAGTCTTAGTAAAGGAATGATGCTGGAGTTTGCACTATGTAGGATACCCATGTCTTTTAACTTTTACGATTAATGGAAGGCAGTTGCAAAACAGAAAAAGAAAAAAGAAAAGAAAATTCCACAGCCCAAACCTGGTTTTAAATAAAACCACTAATATTTGTGTTTGTTTGTTTGGTTTTTTCCCAAGGGCTGGAAATGACCAAGCGTGCAATTCCAGCTAACAGTGGGCACTAAGATCAAACATCACCAAGTGTGCAGTTCCACCTAGGAAAGCAGCTCATGCACAAAAGCCAGAGTTGTGTTTTTTGGGGGTTTTTTTGTGTTTTTTTTCCTCCTCTTTTCTCCTGCCTAAAGAGATGCTGAAATCTCCCGAAGAAAAATTATTTCCATGTGATCCCAGCACTTTTTCTCTTGGCAAGAGCACTGGATGTGGTTTTTGGTCTGTGGTTTTTTGATACTCTTTTTTTTTTATTATTATTATTCACAAATTTTTTTGGTCTTCATCTCCACCATTGTGAGAGGCAACGTGCAACTCAACAGACTGGCTGCAAGTCCTATAGCAGGACAAAAGCACACAAACCCAGTACGAGTTGATGCAAGCAAAGAAACAAGAAAAAAACCCGCTTTTTGCAGACAACCTAGTTGCTGGGTTTCATAAGGAGCCGGCCTGACTTTCAGTGTTTCATTTGGACTCCAGCTAGGAAGCTGCAGCAGCCGCCGAGAACTGAAATACCTGAATGAACGGCAGCTTTCATATTATGCATCCTGCTAAGCAACAGCAAGGAAAGTAAAAGACGGGTTTCTGAGTCACAAGGTAAGTTAAATGGATCTGAATGAGTTGGGGGGAAAAAAAAAATATTCTTGCTATAGGGAACAAAGTGTTCCCACCCTGCAAAAGCAGGTTGCTTGGATGAGTCATGAGAAGAGGTGGTCTCTGCCTGCCGTACTTCATCTCAATTTTTCTGCTTCGCTGCAGCAGGCAAAGTAAGTGCAAGGCCAGGTTATTGCTGAGCTGGCTTTAATTTGTCCCTGCTAACACTTCTTGTTTCATTAACTGCTCTTAGCACCCCAGAATGATGCTTCCCTATAGTCTGGTTTTGCTCTCAGCTGCGGCTGAGTGGTGGGACGGGGACGGCGCCTGATCTGATGTAGGAAAAAGCCGTTTCCTGGCGTCCTCTGCAGACGTGGAAACTTTTATTTCTCCGGCCTCGCCGGGGAACTGCAGCCCTTTGAAAGTTGCCGGTCGCTCCTGAGCTGTGAGCAGGGGTTTGCAGCAGGGACGGGACAGTGCTGCTGCTGCCAGCACCTGCGTCCTGGCGCTGCCACCCGCCCAGCTGTGACAGCACCCGTGGGACCTGCTGCAGGGACACCCCTGCCTGCTTTATTTCAGCAGACGGACAGCTGAGCTCCCGGAGCGGCTGAGTCAGCGGTGACTTTCATGGGAAAGCTGCTTCTCTGCTGGGAAGGGCGAAGGAGCATTGGTGCCGTCCACTGCGTCAGGGCAATTTGCTCCGTCGGCGGAGCTGCCCGGGAATGACTTAACTGCAACGTGCCCTGTGCCGGGCTGAATCAGTGTCTGGGCTTGCTATGGAGATGGGATTGCTCGCAAGGAGCCGCCCAGCCCCGAGCAGGACCATTCCCAAGACAGTGCAGGCACGTTCCTGGCGCCAGAGGTGTAGACAAGGATGAGGAGATGGAGAGGGGGAAGAGTTGTTTGCTTAGGAACGAGCAAACAGCCTTTTGCTCCCTGTCTGCGCTGAGATAAGTGTGATAACAACCCCTGCCACAGACCAGGAAAGGTGGTACCATGCTAAGATGCTGGACCCCAGGTGCACAGGACCATTTCCATACAGGCACAACAACTCCTCCCATAGCATCTGCAGGAGACCATGTTAAATCCACACAGTCCCCCAGGTCTGAGCATCTGCAGGTGACAGGAAGGGACATGTGCTTGGGATCCTCATCCTTTCCCATGTCTGATGGGTGAAACTGCAGCTGCGGAGAGCACGTGGTGACCACAGGAGCTGCTGCTGCTCAGGGGCACGAACTGGTGGGCTGAAGGTTTTTCACAGCTCCTCCTGGGACAGAGGAATTAGGGCATTTCACCCCCACTGGGAGTAAGCACATGCTAAAAAAGCACCAGAAAATAAAAAAACCCAAACCAAATAATTAGAAATGGAGCTACAAACCCATTGACCAAGTGTTCATCCAGGTTGTTAGGAATATGGATCCTGGCTTTGCTCCATCCCCACCCCACTCACAACTCAAACCAACCCGCCTGTATCCAGCAGCGTTTCCCAACCTCTTCTGCTTCACCCCACCACGTTGCATAAACACTGCGGACGAGAGGGCGTTAACGCCGGTCATCTGCAAACCACTACAGACAGTGGAAAATTTTAAACCGCATTGCTTTTTGGGATCCAAATATTCTTGTCTGCGAGCCTTCAAGTCACTTCATGGCTGCAGACGGGCTCGGGATGCTCAGCTCGAGCATCTCCGCAGCATCGTGTGAGGGAGGAGCTGCCCCGCGCTCAGCTCTGGCTCCGCGGGCAGAGGAACCGCTGAGCTTTGCCTTGGAAAACGCACGAGCTCCTTCAGTGTTTTGGGTTTTTCTACAATAAGTTGCTCATGAAGAAATTTTAGATCCTCTCGGGGAAGAAAATTAAAAAGAAAAAAAAAAAAACACCGAACAAATCATTTCCAAGAGGAAGTCCAGCGTCCAGACGAACCCGGTCCTAACGATGCTTCGTTTCCTGCTGCCGGCGAGGCAAGGAGGTCTGCAGCAGTGAGGAGATTTGAAAGAAAACAAAAGGTAAAAAAGCAGACCCAGGATATTTTCCATCTCTGGGACGATGCCGACGTTCACGCCTGACGCATCCGTGTGTTTTCCATCTCTGTGGCGCAAAAAAAGGTTTTAGTCTTAACTGCCCTCTTGGGTTTTCAGTCCAGATTTGTCACTAATTTAAAATGGGCAGTGGCTGGTGTTGTCCTGTGAATTTAAAGCAAAGACAGTCATAGATTGCTTTTCCAAGTGAAGCCCTACGAATAACAGGAAGGAAAATGTCAGCAGAAATTTCAAGTACGACTCAGGGATCCAAGACCAATTTCTGCCTCGTGAACTCTCACTAAAGCAGCGTGTGGGCTCAGCACAGTTATTAGTGGGATTTATTCTCCAGCATCCCTGCAAGGTAAGGACTTACTGTACCCATGGAAAACAGGGGCCTGGGCTAGGTTAAGGTAGATTTATACCTTTGGCTTGACCTACACATCCCAACGGGGCTGCTGGCAGTGCTGATGGGCCAGTCGTGGCTTGGCCACGATCAGGGGTCAGGTTGGAAACTCCACGTTATTAACCACAGGGAAAACCTTTTGGTCCAGCTTCCAGGCTGACTTGCTTCGCCTTCTTGCTTTATTTCCTGTGTGTGCAGAGCAGGTAAGCAATTTTTTTGCAAATATTATAGGGATTTCTTATCATTTCTATTGCCCAGATGTGTTACTTTATATCAAAGTATTAAGATTCTTAGGTACACAGAATGATTAAAAAGCTTTGCATGAGCAAATGTGCCTTATACATAAGCTGTCTACCTTGAGCTATAAGATTAAACTCAATCATGAGCCAAAAAAAAAAAAAAAAAAAAAAAAAATCAATCAAGGTGCTCTCTCCAGCTCAACAGTGTCAAGAAAATATATTTAAATAAGAAGTTGCACACAAGAAGAAAGAATCACATCATTTAACTCCCTGAACTGGAACTAATGGTTTCTGCCCTTCTCTAGCAAAGGTTTGTGGCATCTCTAGAGCCCTGCATGGGAGGAATTTCGGGGTTTTTTTGCTGGTGTACACTGCGAATACCAGGTGTCACTGAAAAACCAGCACTTTTGATGCAGATTGTTCATAGCAAGTAAAAAATGTGGAAATAAAAAGCTTGATGGATTTTATATATATATATATATATATATATATGAAAGTCATTCATCTTAAGGAAAATAATGTTCTATAAAAATGCAAAGTAATTTCTTCACATTTATGAATCCTTTCCCTTCCGCCCATTGTGAATACTCCTCTTAATGAATGCTCTTTCTTCTTCATGAAGGTATTATGAGCAATTACATCATCCGGTTTTAATGTTCTGATAATGTAATCCCATGCCCTACACTTTATCCCCAGGTTATTGACTCCTAAATAGCTTTTAGTCCCATGGAGGATGTATTGGCCCTGATTCCCTGGGACTCTGAATGGACATGGGGTCTTCTTTAGACCAATATGGATATATAAAAACTTTAATTACTGCAGAGGAGACCCCAGAAACATCGTGCAGACACCAAATTCTCTCTGCGGTTCAAACTTTCTGTTCTGGTCACGTACAGGTTGGTTATTTATGACCTGCTGTCCATTTCGACTTACATTTCATTTCTGTTCCTGTTTGGCATCACAACGATGGCTTAAGAAGTGAATGAAAATTAAAAAGGACTTAATGAAAATAGAAGTCGGGCCCTGAACACTAATGTAAAAGGAGTATTAATCCTTCCTCAGACTTGTACCTAGAATGATGTATGACTATGAATAGAAAGATCGTTTCAAGTTGTGACAGATTTGATGAAAGAATTTTCGCCGCTGTCAGAAGGAAAGTTATCGCGTCGCTGCTACTAAGTATTCATTAGGTTTCCAAGGAGTTGTATTGCACCAAGTAATAAAAGGTGTGAATCAGAGTTCTTTTGGGGCAGGTAAGAACTAGAAAAAAGCATTTCCCAAGAATGCCAGTACCTTGCCCTAGACTGATACTTCTTTTTTTTTCCACATTTTCTCAACTGGTCCATTTCGTGCCCAGCGAAGCCTTTGTAAAGCTCCACGGCAAGAACCCCTCACTCTGCAGATGCAACCTGTGTGTTCACTGAGCTTTTTCTACAAGCCAGGACATTTAACAGCTACCTTTACCAACTATTCCAGCAATTAAAGCTGGTAGAAGAGCAACTGTAAAAGCTCTTCCCAGCCTGAGGTCACCAAGAGTCCATCCAACTAATTGGACTTTGGATAAGGTCCAAAAAGGCATCAATCCAAAATCTATCTTGTATGAAACACCACTGCAATCAGGAGAATGACATTAATTACAGATGGTATGAGGAGGCAGTTACGTCTCCCAGGCTCCAATCCCTCCCTAGGAAAGAGGGCGATGGGGAGGTGGAGAAAACTCACCTCCTGTGCACCCCCTGAAACATTTTCTCTCTGTTCATTTTACCCAGGATTCAGGGCCTTTGGAGCTTGCCGGTAGCAGATGAAAATGTAATAGATGATCTCAAAAACTAGTGTTTGTGCAGAGCAAATCCCAGTTCGGTCCATTTGTTGCAGCTATTTGGCTTTCCATTCTGCACACTGGAAAATAAAAATGGAAAGTGTACACAGAAATTCTGCTAGGAACAGCACGTGGGTATGGTCAAAGCCACAAAGTGCTTGGCCAGGTCACCTTGGAAAGAGGCTAAGAGAGACTATTCTCAAGAGACAAATGCTTTTGATTTCTTTTAATTTCATTTCCGTATTTCCATTCAGGTTTTTCCTAAAAAAAAACCAAAATCAAACCTCAACCAACCAAACCCCACAACCACAAATGGGTTTAGGCTCTATATTTAAATAAAGTTTCATTTTCTGCATCTGATTTTGAACCTTTCAGAATGGCAATGCAAGAAACAGCAACCAACAGGGCAACACTTCAAGACTTTTACCTTTTGCAAGGGCTGTTCCAAGAGCAGCCACAGGCAGCAAGTGTGCCTTGAGCAGAGTTTGCTACAACAGCTTCAAACATCTCAGCTTCAGCTTCCGATCTCAGCAGGTTTTGGTGTGTGTGGGTTTTTCTGTTGTTGTTGTTTTGTTTTTAACATGGTGCCTCTTGTCAGATATTTCACCTGTAAGTAATGAGAGGCAGGGATTGCCTTTTCTGCTGCTTGTGAACAGTACACACCGGGACACCCTTCCTACCCGGAGTCTCCTGGTGCCACTACAAGATAAGCTAATAATTAATCAGAAGAAACGCACCTTGCGGGAACATTAACAGCTGGCCCATCACCATCAAAAGCTCTGATTTGAATCACTGTGTTAATAATTTCTGTTCTTTGCTGGGTCCAGCTGGCTCTGCCGAAGATGAGCGCCGTGTTTCTCCTGCTCCTGGTGTCCACTGCGAACGTCGGCGCGGTGCTGGAGGAGGGTCAGCCGAGACGGGAACCGCGTCGCCTCTCATGTGTGCGATGCTGTGGACCTTCAGAGCAGCCCGTCTCCATCGTCTCCTCACGATACACAAGGATGAGCAGCGACCCTGCCTATTCGGTACCCAAAGTCCAGCCCACTATAGATATCACCATCCTCAAAGGTGGGTAAAGCTGACTACCATGATATCATCCTTTATCTTGCTTGCTCACCCTCATTCTGCAAGCTCTGCTCTTTCTTACACCAAAAACTCATCCACTTTGTTTACCCCAAAGAAGGTCAAGGGGTGACATGGCACAAGCTGTAAATATGTTGGCAAAAGGCTCTAGTCCATCAAAAACCAGAATCACTGGAAGCTCAGGTTAGATCACACTAAAAGTCAGATACAAATGTTATCACAGAATGACTAAATGATAGAGTTAGGTACAAGGAGAGATGCCACTCACTTTTTCCATTGTGCATTTTTTGTCTCGGTGAGGCAGGAAAACAAAAATGAAGCATATAATAGAGGAGATAAGCCAAGAAGTCCTGTGGGGGGGGTGCACAAACCCAACCACTCCTCCCAGGCCCAAATCAGACCTCAGCAAAATCAGTAACTTTTCTTGCTCAAACCTCTGCACGAAGGAGCTGGGTTCGTGAATACTGGATTCATGCAATCAGTCCGGAGTTCTACTATTGGACATGGAACTTTGGCACCACAAGCTCATCGGGGCCAGGGTTTCACCCGGCATTTTGTCCTGAGAATTCGGAAGGTGCTTCCAGACATCTGTGCTGGGAAAACAGTGTTTTAGCAGCTGCTTTAGCGGTTATCTCCAGCAGGATGTGTCTGCAGCTTGGGCTTCACGCGCTTGTGTTTGACAAGGTTTTCCTTTATGCTCGCAGGTGAGAAGGGTGAAATGGGTCAGAAAGGGAACCCTGGAGCAGTTGGGAAGGAAGGAGAAAGAGGCCTACGCGGCTTTAATGGACGGAAAGGACAGAAAGGCCAGCCCGGCCCGCAAGGCCATTCCTGCAAGCAGCTCTACGCTGCTTTCTCGGTGGGTCGGAGAAAACCCCTTCACAGCTCAGACTACTTCCAGCACGTCACTTTTGACACCGAGTTCGTGAACCTCTACAAGCACTTCAACATGTTCTCGGGGAAGTTCTTCTGCTATGTGGCGGGAATCTACTACTTCAGCCTCAATGTCCACACCTGGAACTTCAAGGAGACCTACCTGCACTTGATGAAGAACGAGAAAGAGGTGGCCATCCTCTACGCCCAGCCCAGCGATCGGAGCATCATGCAGAGCCAGAGCCTGATGCTGGACCTGCAGGAAGGAGAGGAGGTCTGGGTGAGGATGTTCAAGCGGGAGCGAGAAAACGCCATCTATAGTGAGGAGTCTGATGTTTACATCATCTTCAATGGCCATTTAATCAAGCCAGCCGTAGAGTAGCCATTCACCAGCTTTAGGCTCAAAGCTTTGGTAGATACATTAGAAATGCTTATGTCTAGTTCCACGTGGAAGGATTGCTGGCTTTCAGGCCTGCCGACAGGGTTGTCTGTCCATGCCAAGGACACCTGTGTGAACAGAGGTGACCGTTTCAAGGTGATGCAAACTACACAAGTACTGAGAAGGCTTCAGCCCTTATGGGCCCTGGAGAAGACATGTGCAGAAGACCTCAGTTCTGCAGCCCTAGTTACATCCCTGAAGAATTTACCAAGTTGGTAGCAAAAAATTGAACCTCTTTGCTCTGCTTTAGAGAAGATATTTTAATTACATCTAAGGGTCATCTTCAGATACCATTTATGGGTGCTAGTTAAGGAATGTCATTGCTCCTACAACAATACTGGGGGATCTTTGCAGTGTGCTAATTGCTAATAAGAGCCCACATTTGCCAGCACCTGCAACAGGTCTGCTCCACTCAGGTGGGCAAGAATGCACCAGCGTTAAGAACAACATTTTGCACAGTACATTTAACCTAAATTACATTTTTGTTCCATTTCATGTGATATTGCATTCTGAAAGCATAATCCTAGAATTAGATAAATAACAGCATATCGATCTGGCAAAGCTTTTTCAGAGGCACATAGTTTTAAGTACAGTTGCAACCATGTGCTATAACTTTGCTGGACTTCTGTACTGCTGGCAGTACTTCTCTCACAAGAACATCCAGCACGGCTGGGAACACGTGTATTTCCCATTTTAAGGAAAATGGTGGGCCCTGCCTTAAGATCGCTCATTTTTTGGAAAGTTGAGAAGAAACCAGAAAGAAAAAAGGTGCTTCGCTGCAAAGAAAAGAGGTGCTTTACTACAAGCAGTGATATTTTAGGGGATTCAGTTTTTCCTAAAAAATTATTGGCGTAACAGTGGAAAGGTACATGCAGCAGCTAGAAACATCGTTTTCTCCAGCTCCTCCTTGCCCATTCCCCCAGTCTCCCGTTTGCATCCCGAGCCATTTGTATGAAGGATACCCGAAAAGTTCTTGCTAGGCAAACTGCTTCACTGCTGTATCTCGCCTACCCCCAGCTGTTTGGAAAAGTAGCTGAAATAAAGATATTGCTTTGAGTACACTTGCTTTGAGTACCCTGGTTTTGTTTATCTTATCTCCATACGTGTTTTCACGGTACAGGGCTAAAAGCACCGGACTGAACATCCAGACCTACAGAAATGTCTCAGATGGCAATTTTAGTTACTCAAACACCAAAGGACTCCAGAAACTAGACCGTGACCTTCAACTCCTCCCTTGCAGGCCAGTAAACAGTCAGCATCAAGTATCAGGATGGGGAGACAGAGTAGTTAATGACCCCTTGCTGTAAAATAAATAGCAAATCTTTGAGATCTCACAATCTTCATGAAGCTTAGAACTTGTAAGTAAGTAATGCATGATGAAAGTGGGTCTCACACACCTTGAAACATCACGTTTGCTCCTGCTGCCAGCCTGCAACCTTGAAAAGGCAAAGTGGGAAATTCACTTAGCTCTAAAAAACACTCCCAAAGGCATTTTATGCAGATCCTGCACTGAGCTGCTACCAGCTCTCCCAGCTGCTTAGGTCAGGCCATTGCACAGCATTTCCTTCCCACCCTCCTTCTAAAAAAGCTTCCTAATCAGCTCTTTCCATTAGGGTGATGGTAAAAGCCCTAATGGCTGCATTGCTTATTTGCAGCACACGCCACTTAGTGCCGAGGGCACTGCCGGGAGATGCCAGCGCTGAGCAAACACAGGCATGAGCAAAAACCTTTCCGCTGCGCCGGACCCAGTGAAGGCGTTTGCGTGCCGTTTTTCCCAGCCATGTACCGTATTTGAGAGCTCAAAATATTTTTTCCCCCCTTTATTCCCCATCCAGACTTAGATTTTGCAGCTGCAGCATCTCAAACTCCAGCTGCAGGGTACCACTGGCAGAGGAGCACACAGGATGCCTGTGGTCGAACGGGGATTATTCACTGAGACAGATGCGGTTGCGGGGCTGTCTAACATTCCTCACATATTGAGCAGTTTTGGCTCACCCCTGTCTGCAATTTGCTGCATTGACTGTAATTTAAAAGGAAAAAAAAAAAGGTCCAGCCATCTTAAAATGCCATGCCCAGCTGGAGTTCTTGACAGTGCTTAATTCAGCACTGGAAAAAACACACCCCGAACACGTTTATATTCAACCCGCACTGATTTTGGATGTTTCTTTCTACTAGGAAGCAAGCAAAAATCCATCCATCTATATCACTATATATGCATATCTCCATAACACCGAGACGCATGGTTAGAGAAAGTCTGATTATTGAAGCAATAGGAAACACTCAAAATGCTCATGACTGATACGCCAGTGGCATAAGCAGGTAAATCATTAAAGCCACATTGGTTTCAGGTGCATAATAACCTTTCAAATAAAAAAATATTATTGTGTTGCCCACATTATTCAAATTAGTCATTTATAGCAAAGAACTAGAAGTCTTGACCTTCCAAGTTCTTTGGGGAAAAACACTGAAATATCTAAAAAGCTTAATATACAAAGACATTCGTGCTGCCACCTTTTGAATCATCCACCAGTTTTTTCCACCTTCAAGGGCTTGGACAAGCATCCCTCTTCAGAGAAGTTTTATGAGCCAAATCCAAAGCACAAATATTTGAGATCTGCTCATCAACAAATAGCTTGGCAGGGCCTCTCTTATAGGAACAGGATTTAAATCCCTTTAAATCTTGGAGAACAAAAACTTTGAAAAAAGCTTTTAAAGTCCTCTTTTGAAGAGAAGAAAGTGAGGGGTTTAAGTGCTGAAATCTAAATGAAAAAAAGTCATGTGTATTTACTTTTCCAATTATTTCCTTAAATTGGTACTTAGTATTTTATGCTTTGAAATAAGTCATCAGGGATCTGTCGGAATACTTTTTCCAAATCCTTCAGTGAACAGTATTACACAGAAATGAAAGAACTGCCTCAGCTGCCATAAATCCCAGTACATTTCATTAAGAAACATTAGCTCTTCTGTAGGTCTCACCCCAGGATCCTTGTGGAAGATAAAACCCCCATGGTACAAGACACCAATAAATCAATTTGCCAAAATAACCTCACCTGTCCTTGGGGCAGGGCCAGAAATAGGGGAAGCAGAGGGGCCTGTTGAGAGTGTATACAAGGAGCTATGCAGAAAAAGCTGTGAATGGAGAACTGGAGCCTTCTATAGCAACAAGAAGATTAAGAAAAACAGCAGGTGAGAAGCATCTACCCTCCAAAAAATCTCTTGGTTGGCTTGAGAAGATTAAAACAGACTTGAAGATGACATACATTTTACTTTCTGACTGCTAATCTTTATGAGATTTACACTTACCAGCCCAAACTTTGGCAACAGGAGGAGATAAACTCATCTAAGGGACTTTCCTTCATCTCTGGCATCAGAGCCCCACAGGAGCATCTCAGAGATAAAGTGCTGGGACAGCATCCATCCTTGTAGAGAAGGGTGATGGATGGAAGAGAGCAAGCAAATGGCCTGCCCGTATCCAGTGGGGACAGGGCAAGACTTATGTTCAATATTAGGAAAAAACACTTCACGTAGAAGGAGACTCAGACTCCGCAAGTGGCTGCAGCACGAAACACAAGAGTTCCCCATCCCAGGAAGCTTTCAAAAGCATCTGAGGTTCTGCTGGAAATGATACGGGCAGCTCTGGCTTCGAGCAGAGGAATTAAGCACATCACTGCACGGGGCCCCTTCAACCTTCTTTTCCTGGAGATTTAAGTTTCAGCCTTTTTTTTCTTCTTCTTTTTTTTTTCCTTTTTTTCCTTTTTCTTTTTTTCCTTTTTTTCTTTTTTCTTTTTTTTTTCTTTTTTTTCTTTTTTTCCTTTTTTTTTCTTTTTTTCCTTTTTTTTTTCCTTTTTTTTTTTTTCTTTTTCTTTTTTTTTTCTTTTTTTTTCTGGAGGAAAGCCTGGAAAAAACCCACAACTAACAGCTCCTGCTAGAAATCCCCATAAGAAGTGGCTGAGCCAGGCCTGCTTTTGTGTTGTTTTACATATGCTTTGGCTGCGATTTCCAACAGCACCAACTCACACACGAGAAATCCTGCAGCACCGCTCAGTAATTACCGGGGATCTCTCTGCCCCGTTGAATCCTGTGCTTAAGTCTGTCTTATGACTGCCAAATGTACTCCTTCACTCCCCTTCCTTACATGATTGCCCTAAATGAAGCATTGCATGATGACTTGTAAGATTTCTGCAGAGCTCTTACTTAACTACTTAATTGCTCTCTATCATTTTTTTCCTCTCGTTCTCCTGCTCTTACCTCTGCAAGTCTAAGACAGGAAAAAGTTCTTGCACTTGCAGACTTAACCTAAAAACACCACATCTCTGAGTTCAAACACAAAAGCATCTGACCCTTTTTCCCCTCTAGAAGCTTAAAAATAGTACAGACTTTCCTTCCCCTTCCTTCCCCTCCCCTTTTCTGTTCCTGAGGCTGAATTTAGGAGGATGCTTGAACTCCTCTTTAGATGGAGAAGCAGTAAATTACTTGGAGCCCACCTGAGTCTGCCTTAACAAGCTGGGGGGGCGTATAGGGCAGCACTAAGGACTCTGGTGCCTTTTGGGTTTGCTGAGGGATGTGAGTTTGAATGAGTGAGGTGCTGGGGAAAATTATAGATGAAAGTTTCCTCTAGTGTTTAATAGGGAATTAGAGGAGACACTACTTTCTCTCACAGTACTCCACATGTATTTTTGTTTTCTCTGTTTCTATTGCCTGTGCTGAGTGTGAGGGTGTTGTAACAAGGACAATTCTTGGGTCCCATTGCTGGTTTCTGCAGCTTCTTCACTGACATAGCAGAAGACCTTGCTCCTAAAGAATTTACTGCCTTTTTGTGCAGTCTTTAAATTATGCTGTAACTACTGAGAAATAATCTCTTGAAAGAGGTGTTAAAGGGCTTATAATCCTGGCTGTGACAAAGCAGCAGTGTTCAGGTTAATAGCTCTTCCAGCGTTATTAGAGCTCATTATACCTGGCAGAGCTGGTGTCTGGGCTGGTGCTCAGTGCTTTGGATGCCAAATGGCATCAAGGAAACTGAAAACACTGTGTGGTCCCTGTTTTTTCTTCTAATTATTCTGTTCCTGCTCAAACCCTGCAGTTCTGTACTGTCAGCCTCGTCTGAGTTGATTAAACTTCTGAATTAGTTCAGTGACTCTTTTGGTGAGATGCATAGCAAAAAGTCATTTCCTTTGAGAACCCTTCTTCTAGCACTTTCTGGTTCTCAATAAACAGAGCAGAAGGGGAAGATTAGGTCTTCATCTTGCTGTAGGTTTGGCAGTGAATCTGAGGCACAGTTAATTGCCTTGCTTGCAGCCCTGTGATGGCGATGAGTGGTCAGAGCCAAGTGAGAAGAGGACCTGGGAGGACTGACTCCAGCTCCTAAGCACAATCTGGCTCCTGCGCTCCCTCCTGCTCACCATGTGCTATCCCACAGATAGGTTGTGCTCATCCTGCTGCTCCCTGCTTTACAGCATCTCACTGAGCTGGGCTTAGGGTTGCTAAGCCTGAAATCTTGCTCTGTGCTCAGTCTTTCAGCTGTGCTCTTCAAAGGCAGCCCCGTTCCTTGATTTCATTCCAGCCTGCAGCAATAAGCCATCCCTTAGTCACTGCTGTAATCACAGTTCTCTTCTGGCTGATCATAAGCTTAATAAGGGCCATGAGTTTGCGTGAGCCAGGCTTTTCTCTGTTTAGGCACTAAGTGGTTTGCTTTGTGGATGTGCTGGACACTTTTGGAAGCCTGATTACCCTCCTCATCCCTTTTGAAACCTCTCTTCGGGTAACTAGGTCTTAAAAGCAGTGGTCATATGAAAACTAAAACCTGAAAAATTCTTCCTGGGCATATTTGGGGATGTGAGGACGTCCGCGGGCTGGGGGTGAGCTGCAGGTGTGCGGCACCTCTGACACTTGGTGCTTAAATATCAGCTGCTCAGTGGATTAACTATTATAATATTACAAACACATATAACCAGGCAGTACCTGGCTGCATCCTGCTCTGCTTGCGGTGCTCACCTGCCTCTATCACAGAGATGCTACAATCTGTCACACGGGGTGTATCCAACAAATCCTCCGTTCCCTTCTTCTTGCAGCCTTTTTTTTTAGGTAAAGAGGCTGTTTCTGGTGAGGTTTCATGCCTCCTCCCTTTCTGAAAGGATTTTTCTCTGTCGGTCAGGGTAAGCACAAAAGGAACCTCTGCCTTCAGCAAACTGCTTTCTTCCTTTCAATAAGGAAACTTTAATTTTACAACAGGAACAGGCAGATAACATCAGCGCAGATAAGGAAACCAGGCAACAAATAAAGCTAATGGGTTGCGTTTGGATGAGTTGAATGGAACCTAATGATTCTAGTAAGACCCTATTCACTAACAAAGATTGAAAGTAGCAGATAAAATGCAGCAGATAGAATAGGAAAGTGTAAAAACAAATAGAAACCACTTACAAGCCAGGGAGCAATACGGAGCTAAAAGGCTGGAGACTTTGGCCTGCGCATGGTGTGGCCACATCACCTGCCTCCCCACCCCGGAGTCTGCTCGGATGGGAGCCTGGGAATGCTATTTCCCAAAGCACTGGGCTGTGTCTGCGGACAGAGCAGCAAGAGGTGCCCCAGGACAGCCTGGGGAGTCCCCCGGTTCTCCTCGCCATGAGTTTCTCAGGGAGAGCCCTGGGGATGCCTCTTTCTCCTCCTGCACCCTCATTTTCCATGGTGGTTTTAGCTTTGAGGACAAAGGTCCAAGCAGCAGTACCTGGAAACTGCAAACCTGTGCGCGCTCTCTTCCAATTCATGCTGCCTGGCTCCTCGGCACCTTTTCTTTGCCTAATTTTGTGATATTTTATATGCTTTCTGCCTAAGCAAGTGTTCAGAAGTCCCCCGGTGAAGGAGTACACACACTGTGTGACTCTGATGGGGCAGACTTACTTTCTTGTGGGGAGACCTCAGAGCTTCTCGTGTCCTCACGGTGCTGGATTTGGCCACAGCAGAAATGCGGGCAGAGTTTTATCCCCTCTGCCAGCACTGGCTGCAGCTCAGGGACGGGCAAACAGGGAGGATGAGCCGGTGGAGCGGGGGCTGCGGTGATGGGGGCTTTGCTTCCCCTCTCCCAAATCAGGGGAAGTTTTCTTGACAGCAGCTGCTCTTCATGCTCCAGCCAAAAGCTGCTGCAGAGGATCTGGGCACCCCAGCAATTGCTGCCATCCATTGGGCATGACAACCTAATGCTATTTGCAACTCCTTTCTTCCAGGGAAAATTGCATTAAAGCCAACTCACACGGAAATTGCTTCCTTCCTCGGTCGTGGAGGGAGCAGACACCTTTTTGCTGGCTCGGGGTCCTGAATGCTGCAGTGTGAGCAAGGGGCAGATCTCCTGCCTCTGTCCCTGAAAGGCCATTGAAAGAGCAAAACTTCTTTTGCAGGAAACAGGGGAATTGCCACTGGGTTTGGGGTTTTTTTGCTAATGCAAAATGGTAGCACTGCATGGCTACCTGTGGGAATTGTATCGCCCTGTTCCCAGGCAAGGAAGAGTGCAAACCAATTACTCAACGAGGTCGTTCTTCCCTCTGTTTCTCTGTCTGTGCTTTCCATTGCTTTTCCAGGCAGAATTCTGACTCTCCTGTTGATTAAAAAGGCACCTGTGCAGCGAAGTGTAAATCACACGTTGCTGTGTTGATCTGGGATGGCAGGTCCAGACAAGTATTAGTGTCCAGGGAATTAAACAGTGTCTGCCTGGTTTTGGAGGGTCTGCCACTCTTATTTGCAGTGCCTGGATCTCATTGCTAAGAATTTTTCTGAAGCGCCCTGGGCAGGAGTCCCCATCGCTTTTCCCTTCAGTCCTGGGTAAAATCAAGCAGGGAAAAGCTCAGAAAGTTCTCTGGAGGGACGGGAAATACAAAGACTTTCAGACCTCAGTAAAAACCTTTTAAAAACACACAACTGTGAATAAACAGAGGTTCTGGCCCTGAAACCTGCTGCTCCCTGTAGGAAATGCTCCCTCAGAGCACGCACTGATGGCAGCTGTTCCCCAGGGTGGAGAAAGGGGCTGACAGCAGCATAACACCGCTGCGGTGATGCTCCATCTGTGCCAGGCTTGTTGTTTGCTGGTTTAAGATCCAACGAAATACAAAACGAACCGCTGGAATAGGTGATGTGGATGCCAGCTCCTCCTCGCTTTCTCCTGACGTGCTTTCTGTGCCTGTTTGGCAGCAGTGCTGTGTATTTTAGCTTTATTATACATTGCAGAGAGAGAGTGAGCCTTGCTGCTCTCCGGGGAATGGAAGTACGGGGTTGGGAGGAGAGTGTAATACAGGAAACATGAAAAAACGTACCAGGCACATTTAATTTGGGATGCTACAACCACCATGTTGAGTCGCAGAGATTCCCTGCACAACTGTAGCTCTAACAGTGGACAGGACTTCAGTTACTCTCTGCCATGAGATAGAAATAGACCTGAGCAGCCAATATATTAAATTATCTCATTAAGACAGCAAAGAGCTTAGTGCTCTGAAGACACAAAGTGAAAGTGGATGAGGGCTAAGAAAGGGTATTGGCACATTCAGGTTTTTGGCAAGGGCTCCTCCCCAGCCCTGCTCCCATTCGTGAGGGCTGGGGCTGGTTACACAGCTCAGATATTTGGAGAAGTTGTGACTCAACCTCATATAACCTCCAATCATTCCCCTAGCTATACCTCTGAGACCAGAATGTAGTAAAACCAAGCAGACAGTGGGAACCTGGCCTGAATTTAATAGTTTCATGGATCCTGGATCGTGCAGCCAGCAGTGCCTGTGTTGATCAGACCTGGCCTGTTATTGGAGATGATTTAAGTTATTAGGTCCTGGGGATTTCAGATATTTAATGACAGGTCTCCTAACGGTTTGCACATTAGCAAATGTTTGATCATCGGTGTCTCTGATGCGGCTGTATTTTGTGCTCAGTATCTCCCAGTGCTGAGGTGTTTCACCTTGGATAGTGGTGAAGTGGAGCAAATAGCATATATTTGGTATATTAACCTCATCTGATTGAGTCTCTCTGCTCACTAAGAATAACAGTTACAATTTATCAGCCATAAAACTGCTAACCGCGTTTGCTGAATTACTGACAGTGTCATTCGTTAGGGGCTCTGGAGAGGAAAGCAGTGGGTGCTCGGAGCTGACAGATGCCACGTACTGTGTCAAATTGAGAAGCTCCTTCCCTACTGAGGCTCTGGGCAAAGCAGTTTGCTCAGTTCACATGCCCTGCAACACTCTTCTGCCCATGCAAACACATTTAACCTCTCCCCACCCATTGCTTTCATTGAGAGCTGGACAGCTGAAAGTCAACCTGCAGCATCTCAGGACAACTCTGTGATGGGCAGGATTAATAATAACTAGGTGATCTGTCCCCAAACTCAGCAGCAGCAGCACAGCCGTCCCTCCTGATTTGCTGTGACTTGTTGGCCCTTGACTGTCCCTCTTGTGTGAAGCTGAAAAAGCCGCGATGGTGCCGGTGGCTGAACCTGCAGGGATGCAACAGCCTCTGAATTTCTGCCCTGACTCATGGCCTGTCCCTTTGCTAAACTAGTGAATAGGAAAATACTGAAAGCTTTCATCATTAGGTGGCACTTGTCAGAGGTAGAGTGGCTTTGCAAGTCAAGTATTAGGTCTTTAAAATGCAAAAAGAGCCATGGCACTCAATATAAAATCCCCCAAATGCTTTTAGTTTCACACTCAGCAATACCCTCTGGCACTAGATAAAGTACTGTTCCAAAATGATTTATGAGTTAATAGGATCCTGCTATTATTGACGTTAATTGCAGAATTCGTCTCTGCCTGGGATCTAGTTTGGATTTGTGGGAATTGTCCTGCAACCTCCTCCCCAGCTGCTGCGCTGCAGCCTCAGCCGCTTGCTGAGCAGAAGGAATGTGTTTGTGTGCTTGCATTTGTAACCGAATTAAACACAGCACCACTTCTTGTGCAAAGTGGCTTGTACACAGTCAGTCTTCATGCAAAATACTACTTGAAAAAGGCCCTTGGAGATTTTCAGGTGTGATAGCACCTCACGAGCCACGAAGCAAAGTGGGACTTTCCCAGCCTGATGCTGCGGGAAGAGTTTCTTTCAGGCTTCTTGAACTTGCTGTGATTGTTACTCACAGGAAATTACATTTGCTAAATTGCCACAAATTTCTGCTTTCATTTCCCTCTGAAATTCAGTTTGACTGGAAAAGTATCAATGAAAGCCTGTGTATGCAAGTTCTCATTATGCTCCTCACCTTGATACCAACGAGAACTTAGCAACAGCGATGAGTTTGGTTCTTTGTTAAGGCTCAGACCTGTGATCCAGCCAAACGGGACAAAATATCCCGGCTAAAATGTTGTATTTGACACAAAACAGGCTACACAGATTTATTGGTGAAGATACAGAAAAACAGTGTTCAAACTGAAACATTCTCAGTATAATTCATGCCCCCCCCACTTCAGCTAAGCCCAGCTGACCACAGAGCAGGTTATCGCCAATGCTCAGGTGAGAAGCGCAGGTGCGTGCCGAGCTGTCCCGACCTGGGATAGCTGCTGTGACATCAATAAATCAGTTCAGAGCAATTCGTAACTAAATTTTTCAGAATCTGCATATTTTTTTTTTTCCCCACATTAAAAATAAAAAAGGTAGTACCTGCCGAGAGGTGTCCAGAGTGCATTGGAGAGTTAGCAGCGTGTGATCAAAAATCTTGAGAATATTGTATTTTTTTCATCTTGACGTGCAGGCTATGCTGTGCTTTGAAATTTTTCAGCATTTTCACTAGATGATGAGGATCAGCCTCTGCTTTCAAGTTGCACCTTTTAAGGGCTGGGGAAGGATGGCTGGAAAAGGGGAAAAAATGAAGAGAAACAGCTTAATCTATGGGCTTTTCACGCAATTCCATTTTCCACATTTTTGTGTGTGTATGTGTGTGCTCTCTGGAAATTGCAAATGCTTGTTGCTGAGTGCGTCTCCGACAATGCTGGTTCCTTCTCACTGAACAACGGGGGGTTGTTTTAATATCCTATTGGGAAATTTCTCAAAGGATTCGCGAGGGGTGAAATCCACCCCCAGCACCAGGTCTGTCCCCGTGAGACATCACTGGTTCACAGACTTGGCTCTGGCCTCTTGCACTGCAATGAATTTCACTAAACAAACTGCCTGAAGTGGTTTGAGACTAAATCCACGCTGGTTTTAGCTGCTCTCTCTCATGCTGGCTACCGGCATTGCAGAACCTGGTCAAGGAGCCCAGGCTGGGAGGCAGGTTGATTTTTACCCTGCCAACGAAACATTGCAGGAGCGCAGAAACTCCCTATTCACATTGCTTGGCTTGGTCTGTACATTCCAGCTCAGCTCCACATTTATATCATGACTACATCAGGTCACAAATATGATGCAATTGCATTTCCCCCACATAAAATTTTGCAGGTGTTGGAGTAATCCAAATACAATTTGTTGACATGAATTTATTTGATGTAAATGACATTTTTCTGTGCTTATTTCTGTCCGGAGTAGCCAGGCACATGCACGCCATAAAATAAAATATTTGCAAGGCTGAGATGTGGGCCTGTCAGACCTGTCTATCGCCTGGCATATGGGACTGGATTCACACATGTGGCTACAGAAAGCGAACGCAGCCTGTGGTGCGAGCCTTAACAGCAACGCAGAACGATCGCATTAATTCTGGAAGCCGCACAATTAATTCCCCCTGCCCATGGGAGCTACTGTCATCACATCTCTTCAGAGCCGGTATTTCTTCTCCTGACACGCCGCTGCTATGGCGTGTGCTGCCTGCCTTTGTTCTGCTTGTTTTCAGCAGCAGTTTTGCAGAGCAGCCAGGGCGCGACGTGCACAATCTCTCCCGTTGCGCGGAGCTGCTGCAGCCCCGGAGCGTCCGTGATGGCCGTGACTCATCCGCGTCAATCCGAGGCTGGGGGAAGAGCCTGTGCAATGCGTCATGTTATTAATTTGAGTAAATATGTTTCCGTTGATCCCACTCATTATTTTGTCATGGTTATAGGTTCATGGGCTGGATACCCATGATGACCGAACACAGACAGAAAGGTGCTGTCTGCCGGAGGGGTGGTGAACTCGGGTGGTGGACCTGAACTCCTGCAGCCTTGGACCTTCTGCGTGGTGTTGCTAAGGGCCCTTCATCTCCACCCTGGTTTTGCTTGTGCTCTCTGGGCACACTGTTAACTCTCAGGGTAGGTACACAACACTCCTATTTCAGATTTCAAGAAGGCAAGAGGATGTTATGCTGGGAAAAGCCAGGAGAGGCGTAAGTTAATTGAGACCTTGGGAGGGAAAAAATATTTTTCTCCAGACTCTCCACAGAAAGACACGGTGGGACTGGAGAACTGGGAGGGGAAGCCCAAAATATTCCTCCTGAGTTTTGAGGCAGGGAAGCCGATGGCAGATGCTTTGGACCAGCGACGGCTGTGCACCCGGACCTCCCATCCAAACGGTCTTCACTTGCACAAGGAATATAAACCCCAAACCCACAGTTTGCATCTTAGTCTGCCTGGCAGAGGGACAGCCTAACTATACGAAAAGGTGCAGTGAAACACTTGTCCCTGATCGTCGTACCCAGATCACGACCATGCTGCAGGTCCAGGGCATGTACATTTGCAGCACAGGGGCTGTCGGATCAGATTCAGACGCAAACTTCTCTGTTGGCCTTACGTTACCTAACCTCACATCACCAGAGGACAGGGTTGTACATCCCCTGTGGCATCCACTTCTTTTAAGGGCTATTGCTTTTCCATTACCCATGTTGGAAAAAAAATTAAACAAAACACTACAGCAACTCTGAAGGTTCATCCTAGGAAATGGAGAGCAGGCTAAGGGAACGGGACACATCTGATGCTTGGGACAACTCAGACCTCAAGGTCAGAAACCTGGCTGGAGAGCTTAAAGGCTCGAGATATAGATGGCAAGAGAGCAAGCGGAGAAAGCTTTCACCTTTGGTGACTTTTCAGGGAAAGATGAAGAGATACAGAGGATTTAGTGTTACAAGATTACAGCAGGAAAGAGAGAGAGAGCACAGAAACCACAGAGCATCATCCATCTCTTAGCAACAAGGCTGGATTTAAATGGAGTTATTCAAACAATGCAAAAATGTGCAGGAATAAATGTGACATGAAAACAAAGTGCAGGTTGAGGTGACCAACGAAGATAGTTCTGGCAACCGTAATGGTGGAGCTGGATAAGCCATTCTGGGAACAAGCCACAGTGGTATGAAATGAGCAACTTCTGCCTTCTCTCTGGTGCAGAAGGTGATGGGCACGTAGGAGGACCAGGGGAAGGGCACCATTTGCACATGCTAAAAACATGGACTTGCAATTTTTAAGGATGCTGCCACATGTATCAAGGCCGTGCAGGACCATGCATGGCAGGAAAATGTTTGGACCCTCACGAGATCACAGTGCCTGGGCCAGCAATGCGCAAAGCCTCAAGGAACAGAGATGTGGGTTTAACAGATGGGTTCGTATGCTTGTGGTGGTTCCAGGGAGGTTGCACTAAGGCATGTGCAAGCAATATTAATTTTGGAAGTTAGACTGCATTTAGCTGCAATTCAAAGAGGGAAAGAGTAAAAATAAGGCTCTTCTCTTACTCCGATTATATATTTTGCATTTGACCTTGTGAAGGTCAAATGAGCACAGGGCAAGGTTTCCTCGACCTTCACGTGCAGGCGGGTGTTCGATTTCAGTAGCGCAGTGAGAGAGTTAACATTCGCAATGCTTTAATGAATCTAAGGGTTAGCCAAGAAAGGAGTATTTAAAGCTGAATAGGAAGTTTTAATTTGAAGAATTGTCTGTCGAGGTATTAAAAATGTCAGTCAGTCCCTCAGGCTTAGTGACTGGATTTGAAATGTATAAAAAAAATAACTGCGTTGGGGAGTGTCACTTCTGTGTCTTGCTTTCTGGGAATGGCTGGCTGGGAGGACAGATTTTCATCTGAATTTGTCAGTCGTTGTCAAGGCATGACATGTTTTGATGGAAAGTGTTCAGAGATGCTGTCAGCTTGCCTGGCTCCTCAGAAATCCACCACCAAGCTGCTGGGGAAACCCGTGTCTCCTCAAGTGTACAGGCTTTGGAAAAAGAGCGAGGGGAGGATCCGAAGGCACAACTCAAGTGTGAGCAAGGTCTTCTCGGGATGAGAGGATGCCATGGGGAGATGACCGCACAGCACTGGGGCAGATGGTCTGCAGGAGCCATGGAGGAGACCTGTGAGGAGCAGAGCTGCTCCCAGGAAAAAACAAACCAACCAACCAACCAGCCCTGGGCCAGGAAAAGAGCTGCCAAATTTACACTGAGCTGCTTTATCTGGGCCATGCTGGGGCAATGATGTTTCAGAGCCCAACAGGGCCGACCCAGGGGCTGGGGTCTCCCTGGGGTGGGACACAGACCCTACGTGTGCTCTCGCCTGCAGCTGCCTCTGTGCTTCCTCCTCCAACCCCGGCTGGGGACGCGTGCTCATTATGAAACCAAATTCCCCAGATGGTTGATTGTTGGAAAGGTCATTTGGCTATCTTACCTGAACACTGATGCACTGAAAGCTTTCCTAAATTTACTCATTAAATACGATGCATTGCAACATCACTATAAAAAAGTATTGGCAGGTTTCTTCCTGGAACAGCTATTTTCTGGCACCCATGGTCCCAATCCTCACCCAGGGGTAGTGGGAGCAGAGGTGAGGTAGGTTTGGCCCCCGTTCAAAACCAGGACCCAAAATGATACCCTTTGAGACCAACCTTCTGTGTAAAATCTTGTAGTACACGATGTGACAGTGCGACTGCAATTGGTGCTGTGAAAAAGCTCCCTACACAGCCCAGGTCAGGTCCACAGATCCCTCCAAGGGGCAGGGCAGTAGGATTTAGATGGAGGTGAGACAGCTCCAAGGGTGAGAAGAATAAAAGGCCAAAGTTGCAGGAGAGATGAGGACGCTGGGGGAAGGTGTGGGAATGCCTGTGGGTGTCTCTGGCACCGGGTCTGACCTGGAGGAATGGCAAAGCAAGTGCAATCAATAAGAAATCTCCTAGAAGAAAGATCTCAGCTCCCTGCAGGACATCACTGCTCCTGCCAGGAACTGCAGAATCTGGGGCACGTTTCATGATGCGAAGAGCCTTTCAAACCACATGGTCCCTGGCAGTCCTGTCCTTTTTTAGGGACACTGAGCGATCACATGCGGCTGCGTGTGCACATCAGGCGTTTCCACGTCTGCCGTTTCAGATACCACCGTCCTCCCAAGAGGACCATTGTGTTTGAGACCACCTTCCCAGCTCCCCCCGCCAGCTCTCCTGGCAGACACAGCAGCAGCTGGTGAGTGAAACAGCTGCGTCAGGAGCGGTGGCCCTGTCCCCTGTCCCCTCCGCCAGCCTCTCGGAGCAATTTGTCAAAGCAACGTGAGAGTCAGAAGCAGTGCTGAAATGCTTTGTGCTGAGATTTTCAATTAGGGAACACAAAAGCCTGTTTAATAAACTCTTAGAGGCTTGTTAGCTGAGACGTAATTAAGATTAATGTTCACTTGGGACCAGAGGAAACAGGGCTGAAAGTGAATCAAAGGGGGACAGACAGTTTCTACCATTAGCATAATGCAAGAATGAGTTTCCTCTGTGCAACAGCAAGTGGTATCTGGTGCATGGTTATGCGGGCAACAACCCTGCTTGTGTTTCCCTATTCTCTTAGAAGGCAAATATTAAAAGGGGCAAAAAGTGGTTTCCTTCTTGTTCCCCAAAATG
Organism: Caloenas nicobarica; assembly: GCF_036013445.1. Lineage (NCBI taxonomy): Eukaryota > Metazoa > Chordata > Aves > Columbiformes > Columbidae > Caloenas > Caloenas nicobarica. Next base: position 2,127,211 of record NC_088258.1, on the reverse strand, counting down.
CGCTTACAGCCCTTGCACCAGCAGCTGTTTTCACGATAGCTTTTGTCGTGGTTTAACCCCAGCCAGCAACTAAGCACCACGCAGCCACTCGCCCACTCCTCCCCCATGGGATGGGGGTGAGAATCAAAAGAGTAAAAGTGAGAAAACTCATGGATTGAGATAAAGACAGTTTAGTAAGTAAAGCAAAACCTGTGCATGCAGCGAAGCAAAACATTCACTGCTTCCCATGGGCAGGCAGGTGTTTAGCTGTCCACAGGAAAGTCAGGCTACATCACTCATAACAGTTCCTTAGGAAGACAAATGCCATCAATCCAAACATCCCCCCTTTCCTTCTTCTTCCCCCCAAATATATACTGAGCATGATGTCATATGGTACCGAATACCCCTTTGGCCGCTTTGGGTCAGCTGTCCCAGCTGTGCCCCCTCCCAGCTCCTTGTGCGGCTCACACAGCGTGAAAAGCTGAAGAGTCCTTAACTACTTAGCAACAACTAAAACATCAATGTATTATCAACATTTTTCTTGTTCTATATCCAAAACACAGTACTATACGAGCTACTGGGAAGAACAATAACTCCATCCCAGGTGAATCGAGGACAGCTTTGCACACCCAAAGCTCAGGCATTAGCAGATTTGGAATAAAGCTCCACACTTTGGGTCAACAGTGAGCCAGCAGGAAGGATGGAAAAATTTGGAACCTCAGCACGCAAGCACAACTACTGCCTGTTTACGTCTTGGCTTTGCCTCAGGCACCAGCTCAGGAGGGGCAGCCCCTCACAAGGGTCGGACGGACCGCACCAGCACCCCTGTGTGCACGAGGGCAGGGGAAACAACTTCTGCATTCCCGGCTTTAACCTCAGTTTTATCAGCCTGTTTTTCACGTGTCTCGCTATTCCCTTCAGATAAAACTTTTCTTGGCTGATTCCAAATATGATCAAATTCTACAGAGGAAGGAGAGAAATAATCTTTGCTCTGCTAACAGGATGCCAGATTTTAATTCTTTGCCATACATCTTCATTTATTACAGTCCTTTTTCTTTCCGAGGCAGAGAATGGTCCTGACTGAGTTCATAAATCAAACCAGGATAAGTGGGTGGTGGAATCCACAAGCAGTTACACACCGATGCCAGTGAGACAGCCCTGCCACTCCCTCTGAACTGGGTTTTCAGGCACCAAGGGGGATGCTGGAGTAAGAAGACATCCCAAAATTACAACTGCATTGCACCTCATGAGTCAGATCTTGAAGTCCACAAATGTCCTCATGAGGAGGCGGGAATTGTTAAAATGTTGGCTCCCACACCACCTCCCCAACTCTCACAAATGTCTATGGAAAATAACCCCCTCACGACTGAGTTGTGAGGCAGAGGGCTTTAGTCATTTTTGTTTTGTTACCTAGAATCTCAAGACGTGCCTCGTCATAAACTATGCACATACAGAATGAGCTGAGGGAAGGCTGCTGATGTTAATCACAGGCTGTGTGGAGACAGAGAAGAAATAGATGAAAACCTGAAATGTGTACGAGCCACAGGAGCTCTCAGAACTGCCTGTCTCGCTGCCGTCCCCCGTCCCTCATCGCATGCTCTCTCATTTACATCTTTTTCAGGTAAAGACCAAATGCTTTTTTATGTTGGCCGAGTTAGTGTCAGCCCGTGAGTCCCTCAAGTTGCAAAACCAAAAAACTTTGCTAAAATTCCCCTGATCAACTCCCCTTCACTGACCTCAGGGCCAAATTCTCTTTTCTTCAAAGTCTAACAGTTCCTGCTGCACTTGATTTGCATGGACATGACCTGAGGAGAAAGCTTAATTCACCATGCACTGACTTTGATCGTTCAGCCAAACTCTAGTGCACGATCAAAAGGGAGAGAAAACAAGAAAGCATTTAGAAATGGGTTAAAAACCAACCAAACAAGTGAACAAACAAAAAACCACAACAGGAGTGGTGGGGAGAATGGCCATCCATCACCATTACTGTGTAACCAAGAGCTATGATAGCACTAATTTATCAATCGCTAAATGTGGAGAGAAATACACACACACACAAACCAAAATCTGAGAGCCAATTTGAGCCCAGGTGAGTGTTTCAGTAAGAAATCTTTGCTAACTTGTCTGATTTGGACTGAAATGGGTTCAGGAGGGCTCACCTGGGCTGCGGCATCACTCGCGGCCACCCAGAGCCAGGCAGGTGAGGTGGGACCAAGGCCGACTTTTTGGCAGCTGTAGGTGGCCCAGGTGGCCACAGGGCAGAGGTCCCAGCAGGACAGCCCTGTCCTCTTGCTGTCGCATGTGGCACGTGTGTTCAGTGCCAACAGGCACTTCACGTGCCCGTGCTTTGCCAACCGGTGAAGGTGAATCAGCCGGCTTCCTTGGAGCAATCTCGGGAGGCAGCAAATACAGAGTTAGCATCTCTGTGGGACCTCTTCTGTCAGGGTCTCAGGGTAGATGATGGATTACATGATTAATAATATGCCCCTTCTCATCATCCTTCAGAGCATGAATCTTGCTTGCAGTGGAGCAAAAGGCTGAGGAGAGCAGCAGCTGCACATAAATAAATGCCTTTTGCCTCGACAGGGGCATTTCAATGCCGTGGCTCAGCTTGAAATGGTTAATGGTGGCCAAGGAGAAGAAATATGTTCTCTTTTGTTCTGTCATTGTGGACGAAGAGAAAAATTAATAATCCATCTCTGTTCCTAACCGAGCAGCCTTTGGAAGCCTGCTTTAGCAGGTAGTCCTGAAGCCCAGCTCTTAGCTTACCTGACTGCCCCAGGCTTGAATTTTTACAGCCGTCTCCCATGCTTGAGCTTTTAGGAGGGAATCTAATCCCCATCATCCCCCATGAGAAATGTCTAGATGGGGACAAAGTCCTCTTTAATCTGACAGGACAGTAGATCATGCGGAAAGAGGGAAAGGTGTAAAGCCAGGTTTCTTCCCAGCCTTGAACTGGACAGCAGATAGAGCTGAAAGAATTCCTTCCTTCAACTGTTCAAAGCATCTACAAAAACCTTCCCTGTATCCCAGAACACCCTGCCTCCTTCACCCATCGTTGCAGACATAGCCCTGCTTGTTGCTGCCATCCCTTTAATTTTGCAAGCCCTTTTGTCCCTCATCAAGCTACGCATAATTGCTCCAATTAGAAGCATTGGCTGGCAAAGGTCACCCAGCCAGAGATGGACCTGCAAGTCTCAGGTGTCTTGCACCATTTAAACCTCTCTTAATTGTTTCCTTAATGGTTTAATTCATTAAAGGGATGACCTCATTGCAGGTAGCGTTTATTCACTGTCACCCTTCTGCCAAATGAAGAGAGACGGTCATTGATCATGTCCAGTACCTTTGGCCTTCACCGAAATGTCGGAAAGGCAAAGAGGTTGCGATGGCAGGGGAGGGTCTGCATGGAGGAGACATTGCAGCCCCCTCTCCCCAGAAACCAGGTACCTAAAATGTCTCTGGCATTGGTTACAAGGCTTCAGCTTTACTATGTGAGCTGTTTGATACTTGCAGCTATTTGACATCTAAAGATTCACTATCCACTGTCAGCTTCTTTTTTTCCTGATTGTCACATCAGTGCTGCAATTTGGGACAATTTGCAGCTGTTGTAACTCTCTGAAAGGTACTGAAGCAAGGCTGGGGCCAAACTGATCTCTGCTTCTCCTCCTCCCCAGCACAATTCTGATCACTTGAAGGTAAGAGGGACTGTGCCACATAGAGAAAATATCATCTTCTCACTCCTGGGCTGCAGTGCAAGACTGATCTTGCTCCTTGGTGAGTACATGTCAGTAATTCCTGCTGTTTGCAGCCACCAGTGAAGTTGTCGTAAGCCCAGTCTTGAGGTCTAGCCAGAGCAAGACTCAACCCTTTCAGTATATACTCTTTCTTCCTCCCCATGTTTTATATCTTTAAAAGAGAGACAGTGCAGCAGGCAGCCAGCAAAACTGTGGGTGTTGTGGTACCTGATGATGGTGGTTCAGAATGGTCGTGCTTTTCTTCCAGTGACACCCCCGAGGACCGTTGGCTCGAGCAGTTACTCTGGATTGTCTCAAGGGCAGGAGAAAGTACCGTTTGACTCGGTTGCTTTGGCCTCCTGCGATAAGGAGCAGCCCCATATTTTTGGGGCATGCCTGGGCTGAGAGGAAGGTGAGTTAGTCTGGCTGAAAACCTGCCGTGTCCTCTGCTCAATCTGTTTCACCAGAGACTCCGCTTTAATGCAAACAAGGAGCATGCCTAATTTTTCGATGCATATAAAGAGATTTTGGCAAAAACAATTCGCTGCCTTTTTTATGTTACTTTAGCAACAGAAATGAGATATTTCTCACAGATCACGCTACCACTTCGTAATCCTTTCTGCCTTTTCTCAGCACAGTCAGTCATTTATTTGCCAGTCATTAGCAACCGGCAGAGAATAAAATCAGTCAATACTATTTAGATAAGGCATGGTTGGTTTGAAAACAGAGGCAGAGTCCCTCCCCTGACTGTGCTTGAAATTAGTCACCGTTCAACCTGGTAGACACAGGTTGGTAACTCACCCGCTGAAGGTCTCGGGTACTGTGGCCCTGTTGGTGAGGGCGACCTTGCTCCAACAGATGGGATGGTAGCAAAGCTCCAGACAAACTGCTGAAGAACAAAACCTGCATTGACATGGGATGCAAAACGTCTTATAAAAGCCCAAAGTGCCTGGCTATACTGGTCATTTGCAGGGGGGGAGGAAAGGAAGGATTCGTTTTTCTTTCAAATTGTTAATTCAGACAAGCGTGGGGAGTTTGAGGAGGTCCGAGTGAGATGCCTCGACACGCGAAGCCAAGCAGCACCCTGTTCATGTAGGTGTATGTCGAGGGCAAGAAATGTGCCCGTGGCTCGGAAATAGGGAGGGAAATTGTGGACAAGGCTGAGTGTGATCGAACATGGACCACGACAGATAAGACACAGCACAGATCAGGGGCAAGTCTGACTGCAGAAGGACTAAGACAGGCAGCTGGGGTTTCATTCCTGTTTCAGCATTCAGGATGTCAAAGACCCTGCTTAATGCTGTATGCTGAAATGTTCCTTCGTGTGCTTCAGAGAGGTGATTTCCCAAGGCTTTACCCAGATTTCATTCCTCCTCTCCTGTCACTGTGTACAAATTACCTGCATTTTCTTCACGAAATAAAAATATAATTTCTAGCCTATGCTGCACACACGTGTGTTACCCCTAAGTGCTGGCAAAAGTTATCTACCTCATATACTGTTTGCCTAATTGATATTGTGCCTGGCGAGCATTGCACATGACTGGTGCCTGTGACACTGAGTACTTACCTGGGTTTCATGGGGGTATTGCTTGGCATGGCTTAGTGTCACCACCCTGACCGTGCCACTGAGGGATGGTGTGTTAACGTGCTGGATGGTCCATCAAGGCCTGGTTTGTGGGATCTATTTAATTCTCTTTGCCCCAAGAGAGCCAGACTAAAACCCAATCTTCTTTCAAAGAGGTCCCTCTCGGAGAGAGTAACGACAAACCGGCTCACAGGGCACAGAGCAAGCTGCAAATTTTCTGGAGATGCATTATTGGTGAGAGTCACCTCATTGTCCATCTAGCACAGCTTTTACCAGCAGAAACCCCACCTGGATAAGGGAGCAGAGGCTTATGTCAGAGACACAAAGTCTATGCACCAGAACTTCTCCTTTTCCTAAAAAGTGACTGTTCCTACAAGACCTCAACAAAACCGATATAAACCCTGTGGTGCTGGTACCAAACACACACATTGTGATGGGACTTTCAAATCTCTCTGCCGGGTAGGACAGGTGTGAGAAAGGAAGCACTGAGTTAGTTCTACAGGCAGAAAACTTTGGAGATCACAACCTGGCTGACAGCAAACAAGGTTGTAACATTAAAATTAGGAACTGAATCAAGATCTGTGGAGTCCTAAGTTGACACCATAAGCACAAGCCCATCTTTTCCTTACAGAGAGTGTGTGACAGAACAGAGTCATCCCTTCCTCATTAGTTCTCTTGTTTTTATGGGAACATATTGCATTAAATTAAATGTGTTTGCAAAACAAGAATTCCTTCCGAAATGCACATTTATTCATTCACTGGAGCGTGACCATTACTGTCTCCTTAGTAAATAAAATTAGTTTTGATTCTTTTTAAATTAGAAAACAAATCAGTCATTAGCCTAATGGAAAGCTTTTTTCAATCTCATGGGTAAATGCCGCACACATTTTTAAAATGTTTTCTTTATTTTTTCATGGCAAATTAATAGAAGCCAAGCTCAGCTCCCCTGCTGTAAGTCAAGAAAGGAATCAAATAAATTCAGAAACTTCTGAGTTTTTTCACATTCTGGTGCCATTCTTTCCTGCAAGGAGTTAATCTTCAGTGCTTTATCAAGACCAGTTTCCTTTGAAATCAAGGGAAAATGGATCCTCGGCTTGATCATGCTTCACAGCATCCTTTGTGTCTTTCTGATCATCACTTGTGGTCAGAGCATCAAGTAGATCATTAAAAAAAAAATTAAAATAAGTGATTAGCAAGGTATAACCCTTCATCATGGACCTCAAATTTGATTTCACGCTGAAGTCAGCACTGATTTGCTCCACCTCTCTTCAGTCTTGGGGTAGGAATAAGCTCTGGGGCTAGCTAGGATGTACCACCACAGCAACAACCAGATTACTTGAGGGGGAAAAAAAAAAAAAAGGAGACTTTTTAAGACCCAGAAAATATGCAAACAATGTTGGGGTTTGTTTCATTCAATGCATAAATTGTATCCTTTGTCCAGAACGTTTTATCAGAGAAAAGTGAAGACGATCTCTGTAGCATAAGGCTGAAGACCAGTAGATGATTAGTGCATGGTAACTCCACACAATACATGCTGACCCGGCTCTGAGTCAGAGAAAAGAACAGAGAAATTTCACTGGGTACACAAAGAGCTCATACTTTGCACTAAAACTCTCTCTCTGTGGTAAAAGATGATGCTTTTGTTAAAACAATATTAATGTGTGTTGGCACGAAATGCTGTTGGCTTTTCTTTCCAGAATGTTATAAAATCATCATGGAAAGAAAAACAGAGTATCCCTAATGCACCAGATTATTGTTACTCTGGTGTCTCCTGATACTGCACCAGATTAACGTGACAGAGCAATAAAACTCTGAATCTTCATTTATCACATCTCTTTAGTGCTCTCCCATGCTCAGAGAAGTTTGAAATGAATATTGGCTTTTTCCCTGAAGATAAAATAAGAAGTTATCTAGAAATCATCAATATTTCAACTCTGCCAATTTTTACTCGTGTTAGTCTTGTGAGTATTCTTCAGCTCTTCTGTGTTCTTACCTAACCCACTGAGGAGGTTTTTTATTTTCTTTGGTTTTGAAGTTTGTTCTTCCATCTGCTTCTAGTTATATTGCTGAATCTCTAGATGTGTGACTTATCGTAGCAATGCGGTTTTTGTTTTTGTGTTAAAGAAATGCTCACACAGTCCCTGTGGGTCTGATATACCTCAGTTTGGAAGATGTCTAAACGAGGTGTCCTGTCCTGGGACAAATGTCTGGAGGGACATTTTGCATTGGTTACCTACCCTCTATCCTCAAACCACCATTCCAAGTCTGCAGGTGGTTTTGTCTGACTCCAAATTCCTCCATCTCTCTTCTGGCAAACCAGTATCCATCTCACAATCTCTCTACATCATGCACAAGTCTCTGCACCACCTGTAAGTTTATTTTAAATATAAGAGGCTAAGTGTGAGACTATAGTTCCTTGTACATTTTAATTCTGTTGGTGGTGCTGCCAGTCTCAAGTGTATCAAAGATTTCAATGCTGTTGGGTGAACTTGCTTCAAGATTATCAGGAATCCTTCATATTCCCCAAGTGAAATGATTTGTCTTAGGAATGAAGACTGAGATACCCAGCAGCCCTTCTCTCAGGCAGCCTTAGGGAAATCCTAGCAAGGACTGGCAGCGATATCACCCGTCCCCTCTGGTCCCTGGCACTTTGCTTTCTCCAGAACTGAAAGATTCCTAAATCTTGCTCTGGCATTTCAGCTATTCCCTGCTCAAAACTGTCTTGCTGCTTCCATAGCAAATACCAACACGTCGTATCACTGGTAGAGCAACCAGCCTTGCTTAGCTTTGCTGCTAGTGTAGACAACCCTCTGGTTTCTTCATTCTGCTAATTTTCCCTGTGCTTAAGAGCCCAGAGGACAAGGCTGATGATGGGCCATGGCATAGATGTACTCAGCAACACATTTTGAGTTGAATTCTTCATCCCTGCACTTTTCTAGAGCAAGCTACCAATGCTGCATACCTGGGGCACCCTCCCTCTGTGAGAGCATGAATTATTACTGCTGCTTGAAAAATGATCCGTGAACTAAAATGGGTTTTTCTAATACTGTCACTGGAGAAGAACTTCTATCTAATCAACTGGAGTTGGCAGAGGTGACATAAAGGCCTGCACTAATTACTCCACTTGTCTCAAGAACTGATAAGGAAGTTGATTTATGTCTGGAACAGCCTGATAATTCCGGAAATCATAGATATTGCATGACTTAATTAATCAATGTAAACCTAGTCATGCTGTGACTTTGGATTAAGGGCCATGGTATGATGCAGGCACAGTGACTTTCCTTTTAGTGGCTGATGGACAGAGCCTTGTAGGTCCCTGTACTTGGCCCTACCATACCAAACTATCTTGCATCTGCAATGATTTAAGCATCGAAGATTCAGCTGTGTCTTTTTGCTGCAGTGCCTGGCAGTGCTTGGCGAAGCCATGAAATGGATAGGCAGAAGTGGATTGAACTTGTTTTAATTTCTGAAAATACGGTTTATATTCACATCCATACTTACATTCAGAACCAACAAATATACACAACAGCTTTCCAGGACTTCACAATCATCGTCACTTACATAATAATAAAGTGGTTACATTACATTTTATATGCAGTTTGGTTTAGAATGTGAAAGTGTTATGAATACATTGAATCCTTTCAACAAATGTTTTCTTAGTCTTGTTTTTATTCTTTCCTATTGTGTTTGAAAGAATCCTGAGTACTATGAATCTCTTCTATGGGTCAATGATGGTAAAACAATGTAAATGAACTACACAGCACTCTATAACCATGGCTCATACACAATTTCAAGATCAGTGCTGCGGCCTTTTTTGTACGAAACGCCCTCTTAAGTAATAGTGTTTTTCTTTTAAGAAATCCCCTTGAAGACTTCCAAAGATATTATCTGAGCTGTTTTCTGCTTTGAGCTGATCCCAACAGTGCAAAGCAGCCATGAACTCAGCTTTATAAGGTAGTTAGAACGGGTTTAGTGTTGTTTTGCATCATTAGAGCAGTACAAAGCCAGCAGTGTGTACCAGTAAATCAGTTCCCTAGAGTACAGAAAGTGGTAACACACATCTGACTTGGCTAAAACACCGTAAGAACTTCACACAGCCCAGTATATCCCATAACAATTTTAGCTGGGAAAGGGAGGGGATTGAAGAGAAGTCTATGTACATTTATTTGAGCCTGTGAGTCTCCAGATTTCAGCTTTGCTATGAATTTGTCTCTCCTTTAAGTCCTCAAGTTCTCCAGGTCTACAAGTGCTTTGTGGTACCAAACCATGCCATTAGACCTTGCTGGTCTGCATATGTCCATTGACTTCATTATTTCTCTGGGGTAACATTGATTCCTGCAAGCGGCTGCTGTTCTCTTGCCTGTGTTCAATGGGGTCACCATCCTCTACACCGTTGCCCTTGCGGAGGCAAAGGACTTTCTGAAAACTCTGCTTGAAGTTGTCAGAAAGAAATCCATAAAGAATGGGGTTGGCACAGCTATTTGCATAGGACAGGACCACCACAAAGAAGTACACCCCTACCAACACAGGGTCTTCTGGCAATATAAATATCAAATTGACAATGTTCATCATGTAAAATGGAAGCCAGCAAAACACAAAGACCACCACAATGATCACCACCATCCTGGTCACCTTCCTCTCTGATCTCCTGCGCCTCGTAGACCCAACTCGGATCCCCGAAGACTTGACTTTAATCACGATCAGCAAGTAGCAGAGACAGATCACCAACAAAGGACCAAAAAAACCAAGGACTGATGTGTAAATGATGAACGCTGCTGACCAGATGTTGACAGGCTCTGGCCAGTTCATGTTGCAGGTGTGAAAGTCTTCCTGCACATCCGAAAAGATGATGACTGGAAGCACCACCAAGAACGAGACTGTCCAGACAGTCACACTGATGAGCTTGGCCACCCTGGGACGTCTCCACTTGGTTGATTTAATGGGATGAACTACTGCCAGGTAGCGGTCCATGCTCATCACAGTCAAGCAAAAAATACTAGTGAATTGGTTAATACCATCTACAGTCATAACCAGCCTGCACAAAAAGGAGCCAAAAGGCCAGTAGGAGATGGCGTTCTGGGTGGCCAAGAAGGGCAGGCCCAGCATGAAGAGTACATCGGCAATGGCTAAATTCAAGATGTATATGTTGGTGACAGTTTTCATCTTGGCGTAGCGCAAAACCACATAAATGACCAACGTGTTGCCACTGAGTCCAACCGCACATACGAGGAGGTAACAGATGGGAATCAGGACTTTGTGGATGTATTTGAATGGGGGCTGGTCTGACAGTGTCCCGTTCTCTGTCACGTTTGTCAGCAGGGAGGAATTCACATTGCTGGAACTTGCTTCTGGGCTAAATGTGTTGGAAAAATATAAGGGATCCATAACTTTTACTCCTCAGTTTTTCTTTTAGGGCTAAGAGAGATTAAACTTCATGGGCATCTTGTTCCTAGAAAGAAAAAAAAATGGTGAAGAAGAGAGAAAGAGTAAATTCAAAGTAAACTAAGTTTTACACATGATTTAATTTTCTATCTATAGTCAGAATTTTTGTTTGAATTATGCAGTTAGCACATCTGATGAGATCAAGGCCTGAACAAAGGAATTACACAACGGGAGAGCCCAAGTGCTCATCCCTAGATGGTGGTATCTGTCTCATTTCTGCAAGCTCCAAGCAGTGGGGTCAGGGCTCTGTGTGACTGTGAAGATGGGAGGCTGCACGGCAGTAACGCAACATGCATCCCATGATGAAATGCAAGTGAGAGGAGAGAGGGTTATGGCCACCATATTTCATTGAAGCTTTCCTGTGGAGGAGTCTGAACACCCTGGCAAGTGGATCATTTGGGTCCAAAACCTGCTAGTAATAAGTCCAGTCCTTCCTCTACAGATGAGAAATTCTTGCATATGTCCTGTGCTACTTGGCAAACAAACTTTACCATTTGGCTGTCTCACACTCCTTAACCTGTCATACACGTTTTCTTCTCTTGTGAAATCAAGGAGCAGGGGGGATAATACCCTCTACTTCCCAGCTTGCACAAAAATACACAAATCCAGAACCCACTTTTCCTTCTAGCTTTCTGTCTAAGAACTGGCATGGAAAATGTTCGAAGACAATTTTGAAAGACTCTCACCAAATAGCGCGTACAAATCAGACTGAAATCACAGACATTTTGGCATTGGTGCCAAAAGCTTTGAACTCCGGTTTTGTGCAATTCTGCTGTCATAGAATCATTTAGGTTGGAAAAGACCTGTAAGGTCATCACATCCAACTGTGAACCCAGCACTGCCCAGTCCACCACTAAACCATGTCCCTAAGCACCACATCTACACATCTTTTAAATACAACACCTCCAGGGCTGGTGACTCGGTCACTTCCCTGTCACCAGCAGAAGGTGCCTGGAGGGGCTCAGGGTCTGACTCAGCCCCGTCTCACTCCGGTACAAGCTCCAGGTGCTTTCAGAATCTAGAATCAAAGATAGTTCCCAGCTCTTCGTATTTAAAGCTCCACTGTGATGTTTCACAGGTCTCCGTGTTTACATAGAAACGGTCTCAGTCTGATATATTCAAATGCCACTTACTGCCTGGCACAACCAATTGAGAACCCCCAGGGAACATCAGCAGCTGTGTAGGTGGGGAAACAAAACCCTCCATAACAACTGACAAAACCCTAGGAAAAAAAAGAAAAAAAAAGAAAAAAATCAATGAACTCCAAGACAGAAAGGGCCATGCCTGAGAACACTTCCATTGGGTCAGGCCACGTGCACGCAGATGGGAAGACTCTGCAATGGAAAGGGACAAGCTGTTCCTCTTCCATCTCTCAAGACTATTCTTGTGTTAGTCTTCCTGAATTCCTCTCCTCTCAACCTGAAGTGTGTTTTTGTCTAAGAAACACCTTTCTTTTGCAAGAAATCCAAACTGCGGTGGGTAGCTCCAGGACACAGACAGCTGAACAGATTTGGTGTTAGAATATATTTTATTAGGCAACCTGAAAAGAGTTGAAAATTTCCAGCGCTGTTTCTGTGGCATGCTTGATTCACACAAACATTTTTTCGCTCTTTGTCTGAGGTATTTAGTAGGTGTTTATAAAGCTTTCCACTATTAAAAAGGTGAAGCATCCGCTATAAAAGAGTGAAGATTCGAAACATCAATTTTGCCCAAGATCTCTCCCAAGGCTGGGCAGCGGACTGTGCAGGAGGTGCTCAAGGAAGACGTGCCCAGCAGCTTTGGTTCCCATTGCCTGATGTTTGGCTTTCCATAATAATCTGGGGGCATGAGCCTGGATTAAAAAACACCCAACCCACATTACACCCATAACTTTCAAGCAAAAGCAAAATTCAGTGTCATGTAAGCGTGCAAAAGACTTGTCTCCAAGATGAATGCAAACACTTCCATGAGCTGGTTACTGCGCTTTCTTTTTGGGTGAGAAAAACTGCAGTGGGTGAGAGTAGAAGTCCCTCCAGCTACCCATAGTAATCATAAATATACTGTTCTGATTTGGAAATGTGCAGATGGGAAGTAGGTGTCTCACATGTAACTCCATGACTGGGAGGAGATGTACCAGAGAAATCAGAAATCCAGGGTGGCTGGGATGGTAAAGCTGAGAGAGCTGCCAAAGCTGAGACAAATGCTGGCTGGAAGATGGAGATGAGAAAGGGACAGGTGGGATCTGCAGGTTCTGAACACGCTTCTGCGGTGTTTGGGGTTTAGATATTGCAGCCGTGGACTTGCTGCAAGAGTCATGGTTGTCCCCGACAGCAGGGAGAGGTCAGCTGAGACCATGGTCCTGGCGAATTATATAGGACTACACTTACTGCTGATGTAGGAAAAGGCAACCTCAAGTTCTGGTCAAAGAATAGACCTTTAAATTACGTTCTGGCACTAATTTTAAACTACAAAGTTGTATTAAAACTCAGATTATTTGTAGGGGAACTCTGGGAGAAGCCAAAGCAGCACCACACTCCTCTTGGGCTGCGAGGGTTTGGATGTTTGGAAGATTGAATTTTCTTGCAACCCAGATGCTGTGTGACCCATCCAGGAAGAATATAAAGGAAATGGGTGGTGGGATGGGACAGTTGGTGTTTCTAAACTCTCATTCATGGAACTGCATCTTTGGGGTAGAGCATCGTACTGAGATCGGGAAGGCACTTCTCCCAAGAGCAGTCCAGACTAGCTCAGCAACACCGAGGCTGGGCCAAAAAGAAAAAAAAATTGTCCTGGGACTTCAAAAATAGGAGGATAGTAAAAAGGAGCAGTGCTGTCACTCTGTAGGGGAAGGTCAGGAAACACAGTCACGTGTGCCTCTCATCCTAGTGCTACAAAAAAATGAGGATGGACATTCTTCTTCTAAAGGTACCTCCTTCTCCCGCACAGTACATATCCTTGAAATTGCTGACTATGGAAATTACACAGCAAGTTCTTCAAGCCTGTTGCTCCTTTCATCACATTTAGAGTTCCGGCCTTGGGAGGAGCAGTGAGGAAGAGGAGTTCCTTTATGTGGCACCCTCAAAGTTCTTCTCACCCTGAAGACAACCCACTGCACAAAACCCCTGCTTGCCAACGTCCTCAGGTTTTTCCAGACATCTACTGCTGAAATTCCTGATGCACCCAAAGGTTTTTCTTGAGGAACCTTTGTGTCTTCCATGGAGGAACACAGCTCTTGCAGGCTCCTTCGACAGCAGCCATGATGGTCCCCTCCTGCTGCTGAGCTGTCCCCAGGAGCCAGTGACACCTCAGGCTGCTGCTTTAGTATTTTACCGCTCTTCTCTTGGTTTTGTGTCACCATTAGTCTCTATTTTTTTTTTTTCCATTTGATGAATTTTGCACCTTTCCCTTCAATAGCGGGTGGATTCTGAATGAAATTTCAGAAGGAAACGCATTGCTAAGGCTCTCATGCAAAGTCTTTGGTCTCCTCCTCTGGTGAGAGCCTGCAGGCTGGCAGCACCAGCAAGGACCTGCCGTCATGTGAACGCTTCCCAAACCCTGGCTGGGGATGTGATGTGCACAGTGTCATGCAGACCTAAAAACTGAGCCCAGGTCTTCAGGGTCCCCGCTCAGTGCTTTAGCCACTAAGCCATTGAAACCTCATTGCCTTTGCTTTGTAGCCACCGGTATTTTGGGATTCATTATGGCGTGGCAACAAGAAAAAAACCATAAGCAGTTGCAAAATGGTGTTTCACTGTCTGTCTTTGGTGCACATCAAAGATTTTTCCCTCTGTCTAGCGGACAGCTTGCTGCTCACCAGCACAATTTTACCTGAACTTATATTGCCACTAGAGCAGTTAATGACTATGAACCTCACCAAAGGATGACTACATATAATTAAGGCATGCTGACTGATATCTTATAGACCTGGTTTGGTATTCTTAATTAACAGATTAATAAAAAAAAAAACCCCACCTCTAGGGGACTTTCTCTCATCCAGATTTTTTCCCCGTGGTGTTTGATCTCCAAGACTTCATACTGGTATACTTTATGAATTGTGTGCTTTCTGCTTAAAATACATGAAACAAAAGGGATGATGGAGTTAAGAACACAGATCCAGAGTAATCACTAGTGTAATTTTAAGTTCTCCTTCTACAGAGCAATACCCTGAAAAAAAAAAAATAGGCATCCACTGCAGCTGAACATACCCAGCTGGTTGTGTCCCTGTGCAAGAAAACTGAGAGAAGAAATAGCAGAGGTGTTGTGGTACAAACCATTCTGCTCAGAAGAAGATATTGAGCCTTTGTGAAAACTTCTCCAGCAGGTATCCTGAACAAACATGCTTTTGCTGGGCACAAGAGCAGGTATCCATCTGACAGCACAAAGCAGCCCATCAGTGACTGAAATGTCATCACAACATAAGGAAGAACAAACCTTAAAACTGTCCAGGCAGATAAAGGTTGAAATTCTTCCTCGCTGTGGTTTTACAATAGCAAAGCAAAAATAACTCCAGAAAGTGCATTGTATCTGAATACAGCTGGTTATAGCTGGGATCAAGAAGGAATTACATAAAGAAACCCAATTTTATGAGTCAAGGTTTGATCTTGCTGCCTATTTACCACTGGAATCATAATTCTCTCTTATGCAGCATCAAATATTATTGCTGCGAAGAGCATTAGGGCAACAGAAGGGCAGATTACTGCTTCTAGGTGCAGAATAACTAGCAGGAATAGATAAAATGCTAATCCAGACAGATATGCTTTTAAAACAGATGGCTTCGGTAGTAACAGGGAGAAAAGCACCTGGATAAGCATCCCAGAACTATTAGTAACAGCAGAACATCATATTTTCCCCCCAGCCCCATCGAGTTGGCTGCAAGGTGTTAGTGGAGCAACTTGCTGTAATGAAGCAAAGAAAAACTCTCCTGGTCCTTTAGTAAATTTGCCCTTTTGGGGATGAATGTTCATCACCCGAACAAATACATTTGCATGGATGGAGCAGGCAGAGCCTAGAGTTGCTGCTGGTGGAGGGGGAGAGGAGGGAGGTGATGGTGTGAGCGTTGGTGTGACCTGACAGAGCAGCTCCAAAATAGCACAAACACCCAGGCAGGGCTCTGGGGGAGGAGGAGGGAAACGCAGCATCCTGCCAAGACCTACTTCAACTTCTTACAGTTATAATAATGTTCTTATACCAAACCAGTAGCTTCCTGAGAGCACAGAAATCTCATCACGTCATATAAAAAATTCTTGGTTTTCCCCGTTCCCTGCCCTGTTTCACCACCTGGGATAGAAAAGCAAAAGGATGCAGTTCAGGTAGGAACTTTCTCCTTGTTAAAATTTGCCATTTGATATTTCTCAGTGTGTGTTTCTCACTCCAAAAAACCCCAGAATGATTGATTTGCCTCTGCAGAAGACACAACAAAACAACTTTCTTGCATTCAGTTGGTTTTCTGTTTTGACTGGTTGTATTGGTACTAAACGCTGATCAACTGAAGTCAAAATTGAATAATGGCTTGCCACTTTTAGCACTATCAAAATATTTAGGAACTATATTTTCAAGCTGGCAACACTTTGTTACCACCCTGCTCAGGCCAGCCCAGTGTTTCCTAGAGCATAGAGATGTTACCTGATACTTGGTCCTATTTTTAGTTTGCAAACAAACAGCCTATAAAATACTTTTGCTTTTGCCAAATATTTGGTAAATACTTTTTTTTTTTTCTCCCCCAGACACATTTCAGGCTCTGTTATGCGCAGAGATTACTCACTTTGGCTGAGCTGGTCCTGTCACACAGTCCTGTAAATCACATGCTACTGCTTTTGCTCCCAGATCAGTTGATTTAAGCATCTTCAGGCAGAGGAAAATGAGGAGCCTGCCATCCCTGTGCTCACACCCGGGCAGGGGTGGCTGGGGCTGAAGTCCAACAACTGTGCTGGCGCATCACTGTAACCAGGGGGTTTTACCAAAATGTTTCTCTTCTCACCTCTCTCCTCTTCAATCCATTGACAACAACGGATTTCAGGGATGGGACAGATTCAAAGACAATTCAGTTGAGGAGCATTAACTACAGGCTGTGTGTTCCCAGGCTGATGGAGAGCTGGAACAGCCACAGATCCCTTTGGCTCAGGGATCCCCTTCCAGGAGGGAGCCCCAGGTAGCTCAGTAACAGCTTCTCTTGCTGCATGAAGTGAAGCAGCTCCAGGAGAGGAGCCTCAGGGGGATCTCTCGAGATGTGGAGTGTCTGGCTCGGAGCCCCCCCCCACCAGCTGTGCAGATCCACCCCAGCCACCAAGACCTGGTGACAGGGTCCCCCAGGAGCTGGGATTCCCAACACAAGCACTGACAGACTGGTCCCAGCACCCTACGTACTGGCTGCCTGGTGTGACCTGCATGTCTCCTCCCCTCTCAAACTATAAAAAGTCTTTAGTCTGCCCCAACACAAGCCTGCAAGTTCAAAACACCTGAGCTGGGTTGTTCTTCCCCCGCTCTCCAGTGCAAAGCTCTGGGCACAGGGAACAAGCCGTGCTCGGTTCTGCGGGTGCTGGGAGCTGCAATAAGCCAGCGAGGCACACGGACGCGCGGTGCTACTCCCAGCCCAGTCCGATGGTGACCCCCAGGACTTCGCATTGACCTTGACCATCCACTTCTTGCTGACCATCCTTGGGCACACCCAGCCCCCTGCCCTTCCCTCCCGTGTTTTAGGAGAAAGAAGCATCGTGCGCTCAGCTCTGGCCCCCTATGGCTTTCTGTGCCCCCGTCCCACCTTGTGCCAGGCTGGGCAGCACTCGGGGCTCTGCCACCTTTTTGGGTCGTGGTGGGGCTGGGGCAGCGCCGAGTGGGTGGCGAGTCGGGCTGTGCCTGCGCATCCCTCCCGCAGGTGCCTTTCTCCTCCCTTTCAAGCGGCCGCTTTAAAGCCCAGGGAAGGATTGTCCTGCTTTAACCACCGCACCCGTGCCCGACCAGCGGCTCCTCTCCCCGCCATCCCTCCGGCCGGGACGGGGTCCCTCCGCTCTCCAGCACCAAAAGCCCCGTAAGAAGGAAAAAAACCACGGAGCGGCCGCTTGCTTCGGGGAAGCCACAAACGGGACCGAGGTCTCCTGTGCTTCATTCATCCCAGAGAGCCCCCAAAAGCGGGGTGCGCTTTGCAAAGCCCCAGCCTGCCCCATCCCCATCCCTCCTGCCTCTCCCCCCATCCCTTTAGGATCCCCCAGCCTCGCTCGCTGTTCCCTTCTCTCTCCCACCCAGCAGTGATTACCTGCAGCTCCAGGGACTCCTCTCCGCCTGGTAGAGGCATGAACCGCCCCGCTCCCCCCGGGCTGCCGCGCTGCTCCGCCTGCAGCGCCCACCCCCCGGGCCGGGCGCGCACCCCGAGCTCCGCCGCTTCCCTCCGGCTGCGGGCGGGGACCGCGGCCGCTCCCCCGGGGAGGAGGGACGGGGCTGCCGGCCGGGGGGAACGGAGCAGCGAGAGGGGAGGATGCCGCAGCGCTGGGGCCACCCACTCTGCCGAAAGTTGGGCTGGAGGGAGGAAGCCGTCGGTGCTGGAGGGAGCAGCCCTCCGTCGGGATGCTCTGCCCCCCTCCCCGGGATGACTTTGCCCCCCGCCCCAGGCTCAGGAACGCCCTTACCCGGCTCTGTCGCCCCTCGGTGCTGCCGGTCCCGCTGCTGTGTCCGGTCCCCTGCATCCCCGGCACGGGGTCTGCGCTTTGCGAGGGAGGCAACTGCTCCTGGGAGGGGCTGGGAGCCCCCACTCTGTGCCCGTGGGGAAGAGAAAGGGGCATCGCAGGAGATGTGCATTTCCTACACTGGTCTAGCTCCCTCCCAGCTCCGACAAGTCCTTTTAAAGATTCCTGCGGGGTCCTTCGGAGCGAACCCCCACCCCGAGCGCAGGGAACTCGCTGCTGCTCCTCCGAAAGTCTAGCACCTGAGCGGGCAGGCTCCTTCGGGGACAATGAGAACGGGCTGTCATCTTCGTCATATTTATTTAATGCTCCTGTCCCTGGGCACTGAACATAAGGGAAGAAGGAGTGACAGGGTGGCACTCGGCATCCTGCCTCTCCATGGAGAACGGGAGCTGAAATCCCATGTGGGGATAATTTACTCCAGCTGGATACAAGTCAGGCCCTAGAATTACTAACTGGTGGAAAGATGCAGGGCTTAGTATCAAGGCTGTCAGGCTAAACTTGGAGTTTGTTTTATTCCCTCCTAAACTCCCACCAAGTTCTCTGGGGTTCTGCTGGGCAAGAAGGGACTGAAATATTTTGCCCTTTGAATGCAACTAGTGAATAAAGTCATACATACAAGGGAATAAAAGTCATACAGAGCTCTGCTCTCTGCCCTGCAACCTCCTTCTGCTATTATATATAAAAACACCCATACCAATGTCACCTAAACCCCTTTGCTCTGCCACTTGCCCCCCATGTGTGCCCCAGGGCTGATCAGAGCGGTTGGGGGTGGTTACCCAAGCGCAGCCCCTGCCTGTTGTCATCAGCATGCAAGAGGCATCGTGCTTCCTAATAATGTATATGATCTTAATCCACTGCTGAGGCTTTTCAATTAGAGATCTGTGATTGAGTCAGATGTGTGAATGCAAAAAAAAATAAAAAGGAAGGAGAAAGCTGCTTTTGGCATGTCGCTTTCTAATTCAATCTGCTGATGTATTTATGGTCATGTATTGCTAAATTGAACTAAGACTCCAGTCTGCTCTTGCCATGACAATTGGGAGAGTCATCTGATAAAAATAGAGTTGGGATGATAAACAGAAGAGGAGATTTTGATTACCTTCTTTGAAAACACGCCAAACAAAATATGATACAATAGCCCCACTGTGAATATAAGCGTCAATCAAAATAGGGCTAATTTATTGACTTTCCATCAAATATTTTCTTAGCATTTTATTATCATTAGGGATATAAAACAGTTGCTGAGAAAACAGAGTCCGTAAGTTTCCCTGAAGAAAACACCACTCTTGTTCTAAATAAACACCTTGCCAAAAAGTATTTTTACCAGGATCTGTGCTATGATAGAGGCAGGATTTTCAAAAACTTTCAAGGCTCATCGAATTCTTTACCCATTCAAATCGACAGTGGTGCCGGGTTTCAGGGCTGAATGAAGGCAACACGAAGGCTATCTGAGATCGTTACCTGTTATCACGCTTTTAATGGCTAATGCCCCTGGTCAGAGACCAAAGATCGGTTCCACCAGCCATAGAATAAACACGGGAGGAAAAATAACTCCTGAGCGTGGGCGCAGGTACCGGCAGTGCAGGTTGGGCACACAGACCTGCAGGGGCACATGGGGAGGGTGATGACACAGATTGTTGTGGTGGGGGCCAATGTGTGAGCAGATGAAACGATTGGAGGGCAAGCACACAACTGTGATGTGACAGTTGTCTTATTTTTTAAAAAATTCTACTGGGTCTGTCCTTTTTTGCTGCATGTAGTATTTCATAGCTGTATAATCTATATATCTTTAACATTTTTTTCGTTGGGGTTTTAGAGAGGGGAGAGATCTAATATTGAGCTAAAAGCCTCAAACTGCATTGTTTTATTTTGTCTAGTCTTTGTGTAAAAACACCTCCCAATCAGCCATAACTTGGATACAAGTCTATTTATTTTGCCATTCCTTGTCACAAACAGAAATTCAGTGCCATAACATGATCTCTGAATGGTGCATTTCCTACCATAATGTTAAATGATGATGAAACTTCTGACAAACGTAATGGTAGTGATACGTTTTAAAACAGTGAATATGTGTAACAAGGGGGAGGTGAGAGCTCCAAGGGAGCTGTAAAGACCGGTTGCACGAGAAGCTCCTCCGGTGTTCTTGAAACTGCCTTGTCAAAATTCAGCTGAAGCAGAAAGGATGAGTGGTGATCAATATTTTTAGAAGGAACAACTCCCAGGGAACTTCTGTCAGCAGCTTTTCCTGTTGAACCTGGCAGCAAGGAACAGAGACTGATGGCTGGCAAGGGAGGAATTATTAGTGTGTAAACAATCTCAGCGGCAGATTTGGGTCCAGGCCTGGCTTAAACTAGACAGAGGTGTTGAAGCTGAGACCTTGGGGTTGGATTGTGTCTGATTAGAAGGACTGTAGTGCAATGGAGATGCCTTTCAAACTCAGACAAACAGAGAAAGTGAGAAGGAGCAGAAGGTGTGTGGTTTGCTACTAGTTTGTTTCTGGAGCCATTTCTCTAAAAATTGATTGTGTTCTAAGGCTTAGACCCAGACTTTTCATAACCACAAGAGTACTAAGGTCAAAACCAATGATATCGGTATTGAAAAGCAGGCATGTCTGCATAACTTTGCCAGGCTGGAAGTTGGTGTTTCAAAATCTTCCCAAGCGGTGAAAGTGTATTTTTATTTTAAAAAATGGGAGTCAGAGGCACTGGCAAAGGGGAAAGTATGTTACTGGCCAAACAGCCGGTTGGGGCTGGGAGACACGTCTGTTCCTCACCCCTGCAAGCCACCCTAAAGTGCAGCATGGCCACGTTGGGAAGACGCCCATCCCAGCAAGCTACAATACTGGGAGTTGTGGCGAGTGAACCTGTGGCTCCTGGCACTCAATTCCAGCCTCTGCCTGAAGGTTACAGTGTGTTTTCCTCTAAGGATTTTAAACATGGGGGTTTTTTTGTTTTGGTTTTTGTTGGGTTTGGTTTTTTTTAGTATTAGTGATTTTGAGAAAAAGGAAATGTATGGGGTAAGAGCTCCATCTTGAAAGAAGATGATTGAGCTGGCTGGATGAGAGTGGTTGCTCATCACTTGGAGTTTTCAAATCCAGCTGAGATTTGGGCTATAGTGTAGTCCTGAGTTATTCATGTTACCATAGAAATAAATGGATCCATTTTATGCTGTTCACTGTTCAAAGCTTCAGACTATACCTCAACCTCAAGAGCCCAGGCCACGGCATGGGGTTGGGTTTCCAACCTTTGCTTCTCCTGGGAACTCCACATGCAGCAGGGACTTTTCTTTTTTCTTTTTTTTCTTTCTTTCTTTCTTTTTTTCCTCTTTTTTTTTTTTTTAATGTTTGGCTTGCATTCAGCTCAAACATTTTTGAAGCTCACAGAAAACATGCTTCAGCTCGGCTTCTAACTGGAAGATAGTTGTTCTATTCAATTACGTTCACAGTTTGGCTGGCTGAAGACGAATGTTTCCACTTTGCCTGCTGAATACACTGTGAAAAGCCAGGCAGCAGGAATCGTGGTGAGGCTGAGGTGTTTTCATTTCTCTCTGTTATTCTCCTTATGAGGAAGAAAAATCGATGCCTTTCAAATCAGTGCATTAAAAAATCTCTCAAATGGGCTGTAATTACAGGCCCATCTGTTGTCAAATTGTTGAATTGCCGGTGGCAGAGATGCGTGAAGATCTCCCCAGCTGGTCACTACTGAGCAGCCCTGGGTGACTCCCTACCGTGGTGATGCTCCAACAGCTCGTTCTGGCTCTTGGAGGATGAAACATGGGCCAAGGGGCTGGGTTTGCTCACTGTTATCTTGAGTGAATGCTGCTTGGCTATTTGCAACTTGGTTGGGAAAGAAAACCACTCTTCTTTGCATGACTATCAAATCAGCTCTTCTCAATAGCCATGGAGCAACCTTGTCCCTCCTTCAGCCCTGAATCTGGCAGACATATTGTTATTAAAGCCTTGACTTTTGCCCAGTCCTTCTGATAGAAATATGTCTTTATACAGAGCTTACTCCCCTCTGAATAAACCCATCTGCTCCTCTCTACAGACATCAAAATATGATTTTCCCAGCGCTGAACAAGAATCACTTGTCTCAGTCACTAACTGGCAAGGGTTTGCATTCACCACTTTGTTTGTACCAGCAGCACCTTGTGGTTTTCAATGGATTTCTCTGTTCTTTTATTGGCATTCTATTTTTTTCAATGAGAAGCTCATTCTCCATCAAGAAGACTTCATTGGATGGGATTTTTTTTTTCTTTTTTTAACCAACCATTAAAACCAGTGAGCCCTTGGGACGTGCCTCAATGGCAGGTATTCAATCTGCTTTTCGTTGAGTCCATTGATGACAAAGGGTTCTGAGACCTTCCAGTGTTTGACTGGAGAGACACGGCAATGTCATGTGCCACCGTTCTCCACCATCCCTGCCCCTCCTCCTTCTCCTGTCCTCAGTGTCTCATCCTCCAGCAGCTCAAGTGTTATGGAACAGGCAGGAATGGTCCTGGTGCTCTGATTCTATGAGCTTTTGGGGACCACAGTTTTTAAAGACGAGCGATTTATTTAAATAATTTTGTCCACATCCTGCTTTTCTCTAGATTTAACTGGCATCCAATAAGAGTCTCTCAGACTCAAGTGGTGTTTGAAGATAATTTTGCCATTGAAATGAAGAGGAAAATGGCAGGATTCCAGCTGCAAAGCAAATCCTTTCCAAAGTATCGCTGTGTTTCATCAGAGGGATGAAACAGGAAAAACATTTGAGGTGACCAATGCTTAACTGCAGTATCTTTTCAGGAAGATAATTGTATCTGCACATTTTTTCCTGTTTTAAAGCAGTGTACTTCTCTGTATTGTGTTTGGAATTGTTTGCATAGATTTTTTCTGATAAACTATAATAAAACATAATTAGATGCATTTTCATTTAATTATGGTACTTTTTTTTTTTTTTTTCCAATTATATGATGTCCAAGCACGTATTTTCTTCAGAATGTGGCTTTCTTCTGTTAACCATGTGATTACCTCTGTTAGGAGGAACGTGAGGTGCTGTATTTTGAAAACCAGGTGATTTGCAGACCTGTAGATCAGATGAAGATATTTCTCTGAATTCTCATAGTTTTCTGCATTATGCACCTGATCCTTAGGCAGCACTTCTGTAAAAGGTTCTTTTACTCTGCACTACATGACCATCCTAAACAAGTGATAGGACCACAGAAAACATATAGGGAGTCCAGATCTGGCAGGCACAAACTGATTTTCCATGAAACTTTATTGTTTTCTACCAGTGCAATGGAGACACCACCATTATTAACCAGTAGGAAGCATGTCAACCTTTCCAGATCTCTTCTAAGGAAAGTTCACCATAATTCTTCAGAGTTTAGCTGTGCAAAATACACATCCTAAATAAATGTTCTCCCTCAAATGGGTTTTGCACTTTCAGAAATTCGCTCTGTGGGCTGAGGATTGGAGCTGGTGAAGTCAACAGGTCTCCGTGGGTGGCTTTTTGTTGTCGTGTTGTGACCGGGAAGCAAAGTGATGAGGTGAGTTACTTAATGATTCATTATTTTGTAGTTCTTAATGTGAGCAGGAGCCAGCATCTCAAGCCTGCAAACTTGGTTGGTTTTCTACCAGATTCCTCGTTATGCACATGTAAACACGGGCGAATCATTTAATAGAACAGTCTTTATTAAATAAGGAGAGAAGATTTATTGAATAGAAAGCTTGAGAGCTCTAATGACAAATATTTACAAGTTCGGGGACTTATTGCAGGATTGGAAGGGATAATGACAGCAACTTGGTAAAATCAAGGATTTGGTAAAATATTGCATGTTTTAGGATTCAAATCCAGAACTTGCTGCTCTCTCCAAGGAGAAGGGTAGAAAGATGATCCTTGACTTACAAGTGCTCTCCGGCAAAAAGACACGGAGTATAATATATTGCTATAATGAAGAACATTCCCTGGCATCTGATATAACTGGAAATGTTTATTTCCTTCGTGATAGCTGCGAAACACTCAAAGCTGAATGATAATATTTCTGGTGATCCAAAACTTTTGCTAGCAATTCTTGAGTCAAAAAGGATTTGTATTTTTTTGTTCTTGTTTCAGGGCAGGCCAGGAAGGTTTTCACACCTCCTGCACTACCTGTGACGGACAAATCTGTGCCACAACCAGCCCCAAGGTGCAGCCCCTTCTTCAGGGAATCCCTCTCATGGGAACAAGTCTACAAGCTGCTTAGGACAAAACCCAAGTCAAGGGGAGGTTTTAGTCCTTAACCTGTTGCCAATAGCAAATAGAAGCAACAATAACAGCTTTTCCAAAAGAATGAAAATAAGTCGTGAAGGAAGACAAGTCAGAGGTATTACAAAAAAAAGGCGAAGAATCTTGCAGCTTTTGTGCTGGGGTTGCATCAAGGCTACTTCGAATAGTTCAAATCCGCAGTGATGTGCTGTATGAGCTTCCAGCACCTGAGACCTTAATGTGAGTCACCTCATGGAGAAAAGTGAGGAAAACAAACCAGATTTGTCAATGCCGATCGCTACCCACTTTGTCCAGCATGTCAATAAAGAGGCGGCTCTGAATTGAACCTCAATTTTCACTAGTCCTTATGGATCCTGGACCACAGAAGACAACCTGAGTCCCTTGCATTTGTATCTCCTGCTCAGCCACGCTGGACGGAGTCCTTCCCACGCCTGTAATATCTGCAGTATAATACAATCGAGGTTGTATTTTCTGTATTTATTCTTTTCCCTGGCCTCTGCTAGCATGTTAGCTGTCTTCTAATGGAAAAAACTTGCAGCCTTCGGTCTTGTTAGGAAATTAAGTCTGCAGACAATTTCACTTCAATTTATTGCTTTGACTTTAATGAGAAGGAGATGTTAAAAAAAAAAAAAAAAAAAGAGAAACATTAAACCCAATCTCTATGCGCATGTGCCAATTTGTGGAACATAATAGCCTTATTATTAAATTCAACAGTCAAATTTGCTTTGGTGCTGAAGTGAGCCAGTCTCATTAGCAGGCTCGCTATTACTAGTAAATGTGTGGTTAATGGGGAGAATTCGTCTTCTTGGATTCTTCATGGCACTTTGCATGTCTTGCTGTATTAAGAACAAAGACTACACGGGGGTTTTTTATCAGCTATAATGTCTGTACTTAAAATATTTCAATTCACTCTTCTGCAATGCTCTATCAATACTTATTTAATTTCTATCCCCTGGGAGTATTATGCCCATTTTGCTGGCACACTGTGCTCTGCGAAGCCTCCACTGAGAGTTTATAACAACACTGGAAAAGAAACACTGATGCCTTTCCTCACACTACGTAGCAAAAGCCAGCTGTTTACAAAAAAATCCTCTGTTACTGTGACCAGCAAGTTTTGTTTTATTGTTTGCAGTTTTTATGAGACAATGATTTTTGAGACCAACATTTCAAAAACATTTATTTACTTTTTATTTGCTTCTTTACACTCGAAATGCTTCAGTTGTGTTAAATTGGAAAGTCACATTGATTCCTGGTGAGGTTTTTTTTGATCATGGTAAAAAACCTCATTCCTGCAGGTCTGGTTTCACCTCTCTATTTTTTGCTTCAGGGAATCAAAAATGCTCTCATCAGAGAGACTAGGAGATAAAACTTGGTAGAGATGGATATATTTGTGTTTCTAATGCCACATTTTAAACCATGATTCAGGCTGTTCAACTTTAAAGGAAATTTCTTTGGAACAATGTGCCCCCAAAAGTATCGAAAACTTCCACTTCTAAAAGCACACGGGAGTGTGTTAGCTGAGATTACGGCTGCTATTAAAGTACAAGAGAGCAGAGTTCAATCCTGCTTTTCAAAATATTTCTGATTTAGACTTCGGCAATCTGAAAACACATTTTCTGTCCTCCCATGTGGATGGAGGTGCATTCCAGCATTTGGAAAACCACCTGGGGAAAAGAAAATAAAAACAAACTCAGGCATGGGAAACAGCAGATAGACACATCAAAAAGTTTGATGGTAGGTGAAAGACCGATTGGTATTGGATTTGCTCATGGTAGATTCATTGGACACGTACAACATAACATCCCTTCATTTTAAGAGAGTCCACATGTGTCTGTCGTACAAGCCTTACAAGGCTGTGATTTCTGTACATTGGAAATTCTGTATACATGCCAAATATCATGATTATCAAGGTCATTCGTACTGGTGAGAGTCTTAATGAAAACAAGAGGAGCCACGACTTTAAGCCAGATTATGCCGGCTGCAGTAATAGAGAAGTTCAGGCAGAGCCATCCCTCAGTGTTCATCCCAGCCTGGATGGGGATATAACAGTTATTATTTCCCTGACAATGAATGAACAAGCAGCTGTGAGACTACAGCTCCTCCTGGCTCTTTCCCGGGTAATTAAATGGATTTTTAATCTGTATTTGCTCCCTGTAGTGTCTCAGGAATATGCTTGAGGTTTAAGTCATGTCCAATTCCTGCTAATTTCTGTAGTTCCCCACTAAGGAGTCCTTTGAAAACAAGCCACTTGCCCTCCAGTCCTGAGGCTGGGGTGAAAGGACGAAAAAGAGAGGGGTGTAACCTGTGGAAACACACAGGGTTTGTGCTTAAAACCTCTTCCATTTGCACTCCCCGCTCCTGAGAAAGTTTGCTCTCAGCTTTCCATCAGGAAGCCCTGCAGCTGGTGGCAACAGGAGCTTTCGCTCACCCGGGTTATTGGGTGCTGATATTTCCTCCAGTCATATAATGGGCAGCTCAAGGTACAGCCTTAAACAAGCATTAAATCGACTTTGTGACAGATGTGAGCTTCTAGAGAAGGAAGTATCTTGCCTACGACCTTTTTTTTAAGGCTTATCAGCTTTGTTTTACCGTTTCTCTTCTTTGTCTAGTTAAACTTCCCCCTGGTTGCTCTGCCTGAGAAGCAAAATAGCTTCTCCATTTAAAAGAAAAAAGAATTGCTCTTGACAAGAAGAACTTCTCCTCAAATAGGTTTAATTTGTGGCTGTAGCATCCTGCATAAGAGCACGGAGATTCATAACTTACATAAGTTTATCTTCTTCTCTGTCGTTGTTTCTGTATTACAGCATTTTCTTCAAGAATCCTGGGTTGATAATTTTACTACTGCTTATCTCTGTGCAGTTTTTAACAGATTTTTTTTCTTCCCTTTGCAGAACTAATGTCAGAAACAAGATGACATATTTTCCAACGAGATTCACACTCAGTCAAGGCAGCAATTTCTTGTAAAATGGTGTTTTCTTTAAATACTTCAGTGTTTGCAACCTTTAGCAGAGTATTTCATCAGTTGGTGGAGAATTTATTACAGTAATTTAACTTACCCAGTTTAGACAATATTGCCACTTTATGTTGAAAATCTCCATGGCTTCTAAAGAACATATAATCATGACACATTTTTCAGTATTCTGGGCTCTTTCCAGCTCAAGAACAACCACAGACTCCTACAGCTACTGCTTGTTCTACCTACTCTGTCTCTTCTTTGCTTTTAGGAGTCACGCTTTCCATTTGGGAATTTTTCCTCTCCACAGCTACAATAAGACTAAACCCAAGATCAAATGATATCCATGTTCCACCTGGAGTCCTTCATACTATGTTGTGGCAGTGAGTGGAGTTCTTACTTGACACTTATTGACTTTCCTCCTCTTATTCCATCTGAAATTTATCTTACTCCTTCACCATTTTAATTGTAGTCTGCTTTGGGAGAGTTTCTCCATTGCATCCACTGAGCCGGCAGCACAAACTATTCTAACGTTAACTCAATTTTCGTAATGTCAGGTTGCAGATAAACACACAGAAATGTATCCTGAATCTCCAGCTTACTGAAGCAGATAGAAACAGGCTTGTATTTTCTCTCTCTCCACTTCCAGCAACAACAGAACTTTGACAACCACAATTATTATCTGCCTCATTTTCCTCTCTAGCTTTTTTTTTTAGTGTATTGATGAGCTGGATTGGATCTGGAGAGGGGCAGGGAGCCAAGTCTGAGCCACCAGAAGAAATCTGTTCCATCATCCGAGTACCTGTCCAGGTCGCTGACCTTCGCTGCTCCCCCAGCTCAGTGCTGGGTCAATAGCAAAGCAGAAGGAAAGTTTGAACCAAAGGGTTCAGATCTAGGGAGCGTTAGATGTTTCAAGGTACAAGATGGTCATCTGGATTGGAGTTTCCTCAGTCATTCAGGCTCAGTTTAAAGCTCTCTGTTGCTGGAGAATCCACCCCACCCTTTGGCAGCTGGTGTCAGCAGACAGGGATCATCGTCACTGGAACCTGTGCCTGGTTCGCAGCCCAAATCTGACCTTCTCCAGCATCCAGCAAACATCTGGGTTTGCTCCTCAGACCAATGCAGTGTACTGAGATGAATGAAATCTTCGAGAATAACAAGTTACCCCCACACTGCAGAAAACAGACCCATAGATATTCCAGTTACGATGTTAATATTTAGTTCTTCCAGTGTGGTCAGTAGCATAAGAATATCCCTTTGGCTATTTTTAGAAGCATTTTGTCCGATCCAAATTTAAAAAATCCCCAGTGCTCAGTATTTTCCAATACTTCCATCTCAGTACCTCTAGCTATATCCTATTACACTATTTCATTTCAGTTCTTTCTCATTTGGGTCATTTCTTGCATCATTCATTCACTATGAGAAGCATTTACCTGCAAATGTGCTACATTTCAGTCATGCATCTTTCTCTTGGAGGCTGACCTCAGTGATTAATAACATAAACTTGAAGGGCTTGGCAAGTATGAGTAAATGCTTCTCATCATGAGTAAATGCTGAAGCATACATCAACTTCAATAAATTTGTAGACCATTAGGTTCCTTTTAATCAAGATTAGTTGAGCTGTGCTTTAATTATCTCTGTTAAGCTTTCCCCCTAAATGAACTTCTTGAAACTCCAAGTCATATATGTGTTCTGAGTGTGAAACACCACTCTTACTTACAAAACTAAGGCCAACAAAAGCACCGTCTTATGAACATGAAGAGCCCTCAACTCTGCTTTCTCAAACACTGCCATACACATCTGTAAGATTTATCAAGCCCTAATGAAGGATGCTGTCTCAATTTCGTGGCCAGCAGCCAGGACTCAATACCTTAGAGGTGAAATTAGATTATACTGAGACTAATGCACCACAACATACCTTATTAGGTGATTTACAGCTCTGGCTTGAGGGCCTCAATCTGGGTATGTCTGCAGGGAACACTTAGCATAGAGGTAGGTATTTGGGAGATTTTAGTTAAAGCCTATTAAACTAAGGATGGTTGTTCTTATTCAAAAGCACAACATCTGGGGGAGACGGGGCAAACTCTTGACTGTATTTCTCTAACTCTGTGACTCTTGTCTTCAGCTAATTCAACTCAATTTTTCTGTATATTCTCACAGGAAATGTACACCCAAAACCAAGTATTTAATTGCTTTTTGGGACATGACTTCTGCTTTTTGCAAGGATTTTGGCTACAAAGATTTTCCCCAGATTTATACGATCTTTGTTAACTGTAGGAAACTGTGCTTGAATGCAAAGAGTTTTAATGTCGGTATTTCTCTGCCAAAAGTTAAAAGGCTGCCCTGCACTATTGCTCATCTGCTTGTAAAGAGGCAGAAGACAAATGAAGTCATCATCTGGATCACACCTGTGTCCATATTAGCTCTTCGCATCTAGGTAGGAGCACAAGTCCTGTGAGACTGGAAGGAAACATCACATTTAGTCCTCCACTTCCAGGGTCTAAAAGGGTTCCGAAAATATACAGGTTACAGGTTGGAGATTATTTCCTACTACTCAACAGTAAATTTTAAGCCCATAGAAAGGATCGAAAGCTACGATTTCAGTGCAATATAAATCACAATACCTGTATTTATACACATCGTATTCGATTCTTTCACATTTCTACCAATGCACTTTGGAGTTCATATAAATGTGCTCATCTGCACCTCTCCGTGATCTTTGTAATTAATACAGTTACTCAGGTGACAGCCTTGTGCTGACAGAAGAATGACACTATCTGAATGTTACAGCCCAAAAGCCATGTGAAGGTATGGAAAGGGGGATGTTTATGCAAGGTCCATGTGCCCCTCGTGCTCCACTAATAAAATATCACACCAAGTAGTGCTATCATATAATCAATTACAGTATAATTACTCTGTGTCTGCATGCACAAATCTTTGAAACAGTAAGGGAAAAATATCCAATATGAGACACCACTCACTGCAGTTTTTATCTGCCTTGCTGATAATGTTGAAAAGTAAGATGGAACATGTCGCGTGTTCCTCCAATTTCAGCCACTGCAGCTGTCATAATAAAATACATTTTTAAAGGGACAGAGGCTTCAGACCCACAACCAAGACAGTTCCTGTGTGAAAACCAAACTCGTCTGTAATGTCGTTGTTAATTGTTCTGACAGGAGGTAGCCCTGACCAAGCCCTGCTTGGGGGCTGTAGGACTTCGATACCCGTCATTCGGAACATCAGTCTTGTTCTAATATGAGTGATTCTGGACAGATGAACTGATCCATGGCAAATGCGCGTTGTGTTCATGTAGAAGCTTCCTTGTTTCAAGGCCATCATGAAACCTGGGGAAAGAGGAAAATATTAACAATGATGATGGAAGCTATGCACTTGGCAGGAAGCCTCTGCCTGAAACTATTTCTGTGGTGGTGTTTGTCAGTGTTTGATTTGGAGAACGACGGGATGTCCACTCCCAGAAAAAAGCCTCTCTGACTCTGTCATGCACTTGACCTTCTGTAGTCAACCCCTGTAATAAATGTCCACAGTGTAGTACTGCATATTTGATAAGCACTGTGCAATTCAGAATGGATAAGAAATAGAAAAAAAAATCTAGGGATTTTACTTTTGAGTTCAGTAGGACTTCAAAAAAGTTCAGACCTCAGCTGCAGCCTATTTGCTCTGGAGTAAAACTTCAGTTCTTTTCAGAAAAAGGCCTTCTTAGGCTGTAACCTTGAATCAGAGAGGCGTAAATCAGATTGCTGCATGTCAGCTGAGCTATTTGTGTGTACTCTCTTCAACTGGAAATCAACTTAGTTTAGTCCTTGCTGGTGAAGGGACAGAGTTCTATTCTCCTGCAAAATACTACGACTGTGAAAGTGTTTAACTGAGGAGATTTCCTGCAGAAAAGAAATCCCAACATACCAGTCAGCAGTGCTAAGTTGTAACAAAAAAAGCAAACCCCATCTAAGTGTACGAGTATTATATAATGTCTATATATGAAATTATGTAGAGGAAATACAGGCTGTAAAATAGAGGAAGGAAAATCTTATCTGAAATAGTATGGTTTGAGTACTGCATTTCAAGAAAGATATGAACTGATTGGTGAGAAGCCAAGGGAGAGACAGATGGGAGGTTCACAAACAGGATCAGCAAAGAGTATCTAGAATTAGTATAAAAATAAATGACTGAGGGAAGGCATCAGAGCAGTCTCCAAATTGTATATGAGGTGGCTGGTCAAAAGTGGTCTTTCAGATGAAAGAGAAGAAAGCGATCAATCCCACCCGTAAAAGCTCACAACATCTCCTAAATCCCTCTGGGCTCTCTTCCACATCAAGAGACGCCGAGGTGCTACCAGCAGAGATTGTCCATGTCTCCATGTCCCCTGAGGGCTCTCCGGTCACCCACACTTCCACTGCTCTGCACCTTCACTTCTCCACATTTACCCTCTGTGGTTGCAGAATTGAACTTCACCCTCTCAAGGGTGAGAACAAAGATGATGAAGTCGTACCTTGGCGCCCAGTGTGCACTTTTCCCAACATAATTAAGAAGTCTTGGACCAATTTTAACACTATAGTCAAATGCAGATCTGGAGAATGTCTTAAAGAAATGTTATTGCACGACTCCACCTGACTAACACAAATCAAATTACATTAGATAATGCGGAGATTTCTTTCACAAATTCGTTCTTTTTTTTTTATTTGAGAACATTTCTTGGAATAAGTGCACGATGGCCAACTAAGTACAGAAAGTCCTTCAGCAGTGCTGTATAAAACAACTCATCCTTTTTCATTTTATTTTCCCCATTCTACATGTTTTCAGATCATCTGGGCTTCTTGGATAAAGACAATATTTTGTCCAGTGAATCATATGAAAGTTGCCAGAGGTTTTATATTAAAAAAAGAAGCGATGAAAGGACTGTACCTATCCCATCTGTTTCTTTTGCTACACTTGCATCAGACTGTTCAGGATGTTTCTCAGTAAGACCTAGTGATGTCAAGAAGCGTTGTGACTGAGTGATGTTGCGTGAGCACATGGCAGCCGACTCAAGAACCATATGTCTCATTCTGCTGCCACAATCGAAGTAAGGATGAGACGTACTCCATCAAATTCAGACATGAACACAGATTATTTCTTTTTCCTAAGCTATACAGAAAGTTATCACACTCAGTCAAAAATCACGCACACAAGGGGAAATTCTTGGGTCTACCAGATGAGCATAGTGAACTCAGCAAGATTCCACAGGCTGAACTGTGCTTTTGAACTTGCTTAGGATAAATGATGTAACACTTGTTCTATTTGTATATTTCTATATCTTGTTCTCACCAATAGCTACAAAATGTAGGTCAAAGAACTCCTTCTGGGGTAAAAAAAAAGCTTCAAAGCATTATTTTTAGTATAGAGGTGTAGATTTGATTGAATAATTCCATCCTTATTTATTTTCCACTTTTTCTCTTCTAAAACAGACTTCAAGAATACCTGAATGAATGCCTGCCAGAAATTCACTGCTTACAAGATTGAGAGAAGTAGTCACAGTCTTATCAGTGTTTTCAAAATATTAACAGTATTCTTTATTGCTCTCTTGGGACTCAGTCTCCCTAAAGAACAGATGACCTTTTTGCTTCTGTTTTTATTTCTTCCAGCGGATCTGTCTTTCCCAAGTACATTTGAGATGCAATCTTATTGTTCTGAGAAAAGTCACACAGGAGCTCAGGGCGGGTAGTTAGCAAAAGGCCAGTGTATTCTGATAGTCCTATAATTCAAAATCCAAGTGCTTTGGATTCTTTTGCCCTTGGTTATAGACATATATCTTTTCTTGCTTGCATAAATGAATGCCTGAGTGATATTGATAAGAGCCAGGGTATTGTTTTCTTTGCAAGGCAGAAACATTTAACAGATACACTGCAAGTGGTTCTGCAAATTTAAGATATTCCCCCCAAACAGCTTTTGCTACTGCTGAAGATAAAACAAGAGTAAAGAAGTCACTTGCAGCCATGAAATAATTCTGCAAGACCATTTCACTTGCAGATGTTAATAGCCTTTTTTGAGTATTATCCAAGGAGGAGTTTTCCCCTGGATATGGCACAGGAATCTACGAACTGGTGTTACCAAGCAAACCTTTCCCCATCAGCAGCTGCTGAAAGTTGAAGATGCTCGTGACACGACATCTCTGGGAATTCGGGACAATAGGTCAGTGTGTGGTAACTGAAACCACTCAGTTTAAACCAGTTGGTGATTTTGCCATTTAAGGCCACAAGACTATTGAGAGGGGGTCATGGTCTTGTTTAGATGATCCCCCACTGCTCTGGGCTGCAGAGGCTACAAGAACAGTTACTCCAACCTCTTCCTCTTCCTTCTGACCAACATGGGGTTAGGTGAAGCTATAGTCTGTCTCTTGTCCACCACACGTCTCATCAGCACTCTCTTAAGTACCTGGATCCAGGACCTGTAATTCTTCCTTAAGTTCTCATCTAGTTACAGCCACGCAAATGATGGAGTTGTCAGAACTGGCGTCAGGATCAGTTTTGTTGCATTTCTTTTCACATCAGTCTCCACCTACCAGAATGTGTTCGGTGTGTTTATGCTCTAAGCTAAAAATATTATTACATTATGGAATGTGAAAGCAAATGTTCGTGGAAGGCCGGAGCTTTAACATCTTATTCAGCACCATAATTAAATATCACTGCCTTTATCTATGTAAGTGTTGTAGTTTGAAGGAGAAAATGAATAACCTTTCAGCTCTTCTAACAATATTATTTCAGATTTTAGAAACAAGGCGATCTAAGTATTTTGTAGATATATGCTTTAGGGTCAAATAAACTTCAGAAGAAAAATGTTTTTTTGCTGAAAAGAAGCTAAGCTCAAGCCCAAATTTGAATAGCAAAATAACAAGCTGTTCTTTGCCAAAGGCAAACAATAAAACCCTACTGCCGTGCCTACTGAAGGTACATCCTTTCATAGGCCTTGTTTTTATCATTTATTGACACTTCCATCTCCAGTGTAATTTAGTAATACTTCAACCAGTCTGCTGGATAATAAACATTAAAAATTATTATATTAGCTTAATTTAGATATTAGAGACTGTAACTGACCCTGTGAAGAAATCTAACATAAAGCATATGAGTAATTTCAAACTCTGTCATCGTGAGCATCTGAATTTATTCCCATCCCTTCAAGCCAGGACAGAATGAAACCCCACGGGGTTGTTTCCCAGCACAGACACAGTGAGACCACTTTTGTAATGAGTATTTCTTGATGTCACCAAACTCCATGCTGTCCTAATAATTGGATTTTAAAAACAATAATCTTATCTATTTGTTTGCCAGTTGATGGATTAAATGTTCACAAGTCAGTTCCTCTATTTTCCTCAACTAACTTTGGAGGTGATTCAGGACCCAAGTAATTCACTGGGAATTTGGAGAGAGCGAGTTTTGGTGTTCTAATTTGGAAATCGGAGGCGAAGGCCCTATCCCAGCTCGATCGCTCTCCATGGTGCTGCAGCTGTTCTGCTTCTTACCCCAAACCACCTCTTTTGGCCTCATTTGTACACCGGCTCTGGCAACCAGTTTCCAGACTGAAATGCATGTTCTCCTGTCACCAGTGCTTTGCAGGACAAGATGATCTGAAAGCAGAGCAGGACCTTATTCCTACTCTGTTTGCATGCCATACCAGTTTTAAACCTCATCAAACTGTATATTATTTTTAAACTTAAAATATAACGGTGAATTCCTAGATGGAACCATACTTTAAAAAATGTGGTTTGTGACTGAGGTGCATATCACTGACACTGAACTTTTGTTCACATAAAATTTGAATAAAGCTACTCATACCTGAGAATAGCTGATATTTAGTGTCTCATGGGTCATACTTCCAAGCGCAACAAATCTAAGGCATATTAAAACCCCATAGTTTTCAGAGTATCTTCTCCTCAGTGCCTCAGAAACATGGTGGCACTTTGAGAAACATATCTGTTGCTGTGCCAGAGAGTGAAAAAATATTGATTGCAGTTATACCCTTAACAGATCGTGGGTTTGTTGTTTATTTTCCCTCTGCATTGACCAGTGAGTTTTAAAAAATGCCTATTTGCATTCAAATTCGGGGTCACCCTCCCAGGTCCTGGGAAATACTTGCTCTTTGGATTTCAGCATCACTCACTTCAGCAGGAATTATACCTGAATATGCCCACAAGCTGTACTAACGTGGCATCTGTACCTGCTTATAATCCAGGTGCATGTCATGCCGAGGTTTGCAAAGACTCTCAGAGCACTTGAACACCCAGGTTTGTGTGTCTGCATCACTAAGGAAGAAATAAGCCCAGGCATTGGTAACTATTTTAAGCTCTTGCTCGAGAAGTTTGCTAAATTCAAGTCTCTCAGCCACAGATGGAAAACCTAGAGCACTTTTGAGTTTGTATAGTCACTCAGCTTATTGAAAACTAGTGTGTGGGCATCTTTGAGAGAGATCAACAGGAGCCTGTGAAAACACTTTGTGATAAATGTTTTTCCTCACTGGAATTTTTAATTAATTTGTTGGCCTCAGGCAGTTTAGATTTTCTGGTTTGTCATAAGAACAGAAAATGATGGAGTAGTTTTGGTCTCAAGTTTGTTACAATTTGTGCAGCACCCAAGAGGCAGTTGTAGATTCACTACTCTGAGGAGCAACGAGATTGTAGTCACTTAGCAGATGTATTATTATAGGACTTTCATCTAATGCTTATTTTTGTTTGTCTCCGATGATCCGAAATGAGCATTTGACTGGCACCAGGGAAATCAACCTGTTCTGAAGCAAGGTCTTCTTTTCACCTTGAAAACTACTTAGTGTCTTCCATCAAGCGGAGTTTAATCAGGATGCCTCATCCACTTGCATTTTGCAATGTGAGAGTCGCATCCTGAACACAAGTTCCTGAGAGTGTCTGTGTTTGCCCTGGGAGTTGACACAAAGCCACAGTCACACATACCAGCCTGTGCAGAGAGAACGTGAGCCATGCAAATCCATGGAAATGTGTATTTTTGGTGTCATAGGCTTAGGGATGTTTTAAATGAGAGGCTTCAGTGTATACAGAGCTCCGATTCTTTCCCCTTGGACTTTATATCTTGGTAAACCTTGTCAAAATGTGAAATTCCTGTTATTCATTGGTGCATGTTCAGGTGGTAAAAGGAAAAATATTTTGGTACAGAACTGTAAAAAAAAAAAAAGAAGAAGAAAGGGCACAAATGGACTAGATCCGGAGAGCTCACTAGTCAGATTTAAGTGTTGTATCAAAACACGTTGGAGTTACCAATAGCTCAGGAGCCAGGACAGACTTCACCAGTGGTTGTGCCATGCTGTGACTGATAAATCATATAGATAGTTGTGCCCATGGTCCCTCTCCATGACAGCATAGCACGGAATATGACTCGGTCTGAAATTTGCTGTTATTAATCACAGTTATTTTCAAAGTAATTACTTTTATTACTCAAATTACATTGAGAATTCATTCTATGTTGTCTCCAAAAGACAAAATGCATCTCATCGGTAATATACTGAACATGAAGACTTACTTATCAACGTCTTTACCGTAATCAGAAGAGTCTGACCTGAATAATACGGTGAAATTTAGTATGATGCAGAAGGACTATTCTGCCAATACAGTCATTCAGGGCCATTATGCTGTCAAAACAAGACTAAGGGATTTAAATGGTCTGCAGATTGTCTTGTAGACCTTTGCACAAAAATAACTTTGATCCATAGAGATTCACTGTATTTTACATCTTACCAATTGTCTACACAAGGTGAAATTCAAACAGCAAAAGTGATTGTGTGTATGTGCACAGAACTTGAGGAAAATACGTCCCAGTATTTGTACTAATGCCTCTTGTTGCTTCATATCACAATTCAATGCTTTATTTCTCAGCAAGGTGCTTTGATGAAAAGTTTTGACTGAGTTTTCTTCTGATCTTTATATGAAGGAATTAACATAACTAATAAATTGAACTTTCTTCATCATTTTTTAAAGATAATCTACAATGAAAATAACAAAGCCAACAACCTCTCAGATTTTGGTGGAATCTTCTTTAGGATCAAGCTGGTCTGTGTGTCCTGCTGTTGTACACATATAATCTGAAATATATCTTCACAAAATTGTTAATTTCATCCTTTTCTCCTGTTTTCAGCCCTAATCCATTCTGGGGCGTTCTTATACCCTCAAATGCATGAAGTCATCCTCTTAATGGTTTTCTAAATTTACTAAAATTGATGCAGGTAGATATGAAGTGTTTGTAGTTAATATAAATATGAAAGGCAAAATAGA
This sequence comes from Caloenas nicobarica, assembly GCF_036013445.1. Lineage (NCBI taxonomy): Eukaryota > Metazoa > Chordata > Aves > Columbiformes > Columbidae > Caloenas > Caloenas nicobarica. Next base: position 2,089,333 of record NC_088258.1, on the reverse strand, counting down.
AGATGTAATGGTGCAATTTGACTCAAAAAAAAAAAGAAGATCTGTTTGGAAAAGTAAAACTGAGCAATAAACAAATCTATTTTACAACTCTTTCATTGATACCAGTCTTTGAGAACATCACGGTCCCTTCTGGAATAAAATTCAGGTTAGTCTTACTGGAATAGCTCATTGTCTAGTCTCATGTTTGATGGGAAAAATAGTGGCTGATTCAGAACATTATTTTAAAAACTTAACAGGTTAAAAACTGAGAATCACTGCCAAAATTCATGAAGTCTCATTAATTGAGGACCTAAAAAGAGCTTTAAAATTCCCTGTGCCCTCCTTGGAGGGGATTCCAGCCTTGCAAAGTAAATGTCATTGAAAGAGATTGAGCTCATGGAAAAATAAATTCTCTCTGACAGAAGAGAAAATTTGAGGGCCCCGAGAGTGCAAGAACATGAAGTCTAGCCAGAGCGAAGCAGATCTGCAATATATTAAGCCTGAATCATAGTCCTGAGTCATTCTTCACACTGAAGGAAACCAGCAATTTAGAGTTAGACCATGAGGTCCCCATGCTCAGATTTTACTCCAGTAATACTCTCATTGAGGTTTACAATGCAACAGGTTTACACATTTGTTTAAACTTACCCACTTGCTGGTCATAGCTCCCAGTCTGAGTAAGCAAGGATAGGGATTAATACTATTTGATATCAAAGGCTTCTCAAACAGCATGAAATGGGGGTGAATGGAGAGACTCCCACCATACCCCAGCCTGGGGTGTCTGTCTCACACCCTCAATCACAGCAGAGGGAAATGGGAAGATAAGTGAATCCAGGAGAACTCTGTATTTCTGTGTTTTAAGTGCCCACAGAGATTGTGCTATTATGTCTTTATTTTCTAGATTTTTTTTTCCCCTCTTCCACACTCTTAAGCTATGAATTGTGTTTTTACAAAAGAATCTTGGCAGGCTGAAATTCAGCTTGCCAGCTTGGTTCCCTTTGACAGCAGCACAATGCTTGAATTAAATACCAGATGTAGTCTCTGGTTCAGTCGTTCTCCTAAGCAGATTGGAGACCCAAATTTGAAAGTGCCTGGGTTTCTGGAAGTGGATTGCTATATGCCACTTCTCCGTATTTACTGTTTTTATAGTTATCTCTATTTATCACACTGAGTAGTTTTAGCCTTGCAGAACTCATATATATATATAATGTATAGGGATATATGTTTGTGTGCATATACACATATCATTATATATAATTGTGTATGCATATATGTAAATGCATTTAGACAAGTTGTCCTATGAGGAACAGGAAAACTTAAGCTCATTTTATTATGTCTTTTCCCCCTCTGTATTTTCTGGTATCTAACAACGAACCTTCTAACCCTTCTTCGAGTCTTTCTTGCATCTGTTTGCTGCAAGTTTCTTGAAAACAAAGGACTGAACTGATGTGGGTCCTCTCTCTGCTCTGTGTGATGCAGATTAAACAACAGGTCCCAGAGTTATTGCAATCAGATCCACTTTTCCTTCATAAACTCAGTGGCCATTGTCCTACCCCCATGTAGGACAGCACTGATTCATGCCACTCTGTACACATAAAGAGCTATTGCACAATTTTTTTGTTCATTTATTGCTAAACAGACACTTCAGAAAGGGAAACTGTGGTTTAGGAAGCATCTTTCTGATGTTCTTAAAAAATATCCTGGTTTGTTTCAATAGTCCAAGGAGCTATTATGCACATTGGTAATGTAGCATACATTGCAAATGGCTAGTTGCCATCATTAAAAGTTTGATCTCCACTTATGCTGGATTTGATTTCCTCCTTAAAGGCAGTAAAACCATGGAGGAGGTGATGGGGCTGCCTTAAAGCTCCAGATCCAGCTCTGATTTCAGGCAGGTTAAAGAGCTCTCAGCTGTCTCAGACTGCCACTATTTACCTTTTTTCTTGGTCAAAGAAGAGAATTTCAAATTCTTTGTAGCTTTCTCCCTTTGAAAATGCTACAACATTCACAGCGGGCTAATTACTCTGCTCTTTAAAGCAGATTAATTAAACTGCAATTAAACTGACACCCAGAATATGGCCCTGGTCAAATGCAAACAGCATTTCATTCAGGTCACCTTGTCTGAATCAGAATCTCAGCACACACCAGCCTCAGCAAAAAGGGATCAAAGCCGTCACAGGAGTTGATCGGCACGAGGAAGCAGAGGGAACTCGCTGACATCCAGCTTGTCAATCTGAGCTCTGCAATCCTGGTCACCTCACAGCAATGCGTGAATCCTTGAATTAGCATTCTCTGCTTCAGCTGTCAGGCGACATTCAAGGAAACACCACGCGGGTTTATCAAAAATGGTTTCCTGGAGTATAACACACATCAGTGTCACCGCCGCCAAGTACTGTAGCCGTTTGCTGCGTGTTCTCCTTCTCCGAGCTTCAGAAGTTCCCACTTCTGTCCCTCATCAAAGCCAGCAGGGACCTGCTTGTCACCCGATGGGTTGTTCTGGTGTTTGAGTCAAGTGCTATAATGAGAAGCGTAATCAGACTGTTCCATGGCACCCCCACTGCCTGGCAAATGACTGTCGCATTATAATAATATTCATGGAGGGTATGCATGAATAAAAAGCCATTAATTCATTAAGGGGACAGTAAGGGGCAGATTTGCAATTCTTTCTCTTGTTAATGGAGATTAACTCATGAAAGTAGCATCTGATGCCGCCTGGAGAGTCAAGCAAGAAGTGGACCTGTCCAGTCTCCATCCTGCTGGTCTGACCTCGCCATGTGATGGGAATTGGGATTAAAACCTTTTGGGTAAATTGATTTGATGAAGTAGACAAGAACTCTGCTTGCACAGCACTTATCTTGGCTATTTAAGGACCTGATCGAGTTGGCATTGGGACCTAATCACTGAAAGTTGAAATCTAATTCCAAGGAACAGTTCCTATAAATTGACCCTTAATTTAAATCAGTGATTAACCAAATGTGGCTTAGAGAGTGCCATGAGGCAGCAGTCCAGAGCTGAGCCATGGGAACAGTTTCAATAGGAAATTAGTTCATAGAAAAGAAAGAATCCAGGAAAAATCACTGTGGTTTATGAACGAATCTCAGATCTATGAAGGAGAACTATGCCAGTGAAGTCCAAGAAACAATTCCGTAAACAGTGTGTCAGTTCTAAGGACTAAGCAATAAAAAGCAAATAAAATTAGCCTCTGTGTCTCTGCAAAACCCAGTATGTGTCAAAGAGAAAGCAAAAAACATTTTCTCCAACTGGACTGCAAGAAATCTGCATAGCAGGACTAAATTATCGAAAAGCAAAGGAACTTTCCCGGAAGAGAGGTCAAATACAACTGACCACAGGCTGGGCTGAAAACAGCATTGAAACAAAGGCAAATTTGGATAAGAATTGAACTATACATCCCGAATTTAATCATGAATATGAGATCTGTTGAATTAAAGACTTCATTACATTTGGAGACATTTTTAAATAACTTGTTGAGTCTTGGCCATAGCACATGTGCTACCGACCCAACAGAAGAACCAGAGGCACTTCCAAAGCCACCACAACTCCACCAGAGGGTTTGGGAACCATCCCTGTGGCTGCTGGGCTCCTCTGCCAGAGCCTGTTTGTTTCAGAAAATGTTTCAGATGGTTCAGAAAATCCATCTCCAAGATAAGAAAGCATGTTAAGCTGGGTACATTAGCTGGGATTTCCACAGGAATTAAGGGATCAAGTGCTCAGAATCCCTTAGGTTCCAGTGCAAACAACCGTCTTTGTACCTTGCATTTAACAGCATTGCAATTTTTTTTTCCTTCAGCAAAAAAGACCAGGTCCTATAAAGAAAACAGATATAACAGGGAACAATGTGTTTACCACCCCTGCAGATTTTTGCCATGAAATTTTTATTCATACTGCGTTAGATGAAGATTAGGTTTCATTTATTCCCAACCAGTTGTGTTTGTTTAATTCTCTCCTTTTTCCACATGTGGAATATCACTGTCCCGCTACATCTCAGCAGCAGATGTTCACTGAAACCTGATAATACAGTTGCAGCAAGGATAGCTGCCACCTCACATCTCACCATTCATTGGGTTTATCTTGCTTGGGTTTCACTTTATTTAACTTTCCCTTTTTGTATTAGACATGTAGCAAGAGACCTTCACTCAAGCAAGCCTGAAAGAAGTTGGGATTCTTTTGTTCCACTGGGAAGTATGTAAAGGAAAGGCAGCAGCACTGTGCATGGCTGAGACTTGATACAGGAACCCAAATGGAAGAGGTTAAACGCCCTCACACTCCAGCTCTACCATAGGTGTTCATGCTTCTAATTTCTTCCAAGGAAGCCATGCATCTTGAATGAATGACCTGGTGACGTGGTTGTGTTCCTGGCCTGGTTATCGCCCCCCGTGGGGATCACGGCTGCATCCTCTGGCTCATCTCCCTCCCCGTGGGAAGGTGCCCACACCGCAGCATGGAGCTGGATAAAACCAACGCCACCTTCCCCAGGGGTTTGACAGCCCTCCTTGAGCTCTGCGTGCGCCTGCAAGTCCAGAGCAAACCAGAGGTTCAGCAAAAAGCCTTGTAGAGCCATGGCACGCATCCTTCCTCCCCTCTCCTCCTCCTCTGCCTTGTCTTCCCTCCCCCACAGCCCTCCCCATCCCACCGCTCCTGCGATTTCACTGTCCATTACTGAACACAGCCTCTGCTTTCCTTTATCCCTTTGATAACGCTGCTTAATCTCTGATTTTGGCTGCTGATTTCGCTTTGCTCCAAGACGCCACTTTGCATTAAGAGAGGGAAGACAGCTTGCTAGCAAGAAAGAACATAACGGCAGGTTTGTCACGCTTGTGCTGTTCCTGAGCAGTACACAAGCTTCATCTCTAGGGACAGTTTAACCAAGTTGTTCACGCTTCATTCTTGCTTAGAAGCAAACTGATTCAAAAAGACGCATTGAAACCAACCTTTTTAATCGTTGATGCCCAGATTTGCACACCCTTCCTCGTGGTTTAAACTAGTCAAACAGCCTCTTTGGTTTCCCACACGAGATAAAGCAGGTTTAGAAGGAGCTGGTCCAAACTGTCCCCCGCAAGGCCCCCACATCCATGCAGATCATTTCAGCCCATGGCATCAGAGCTGCATTTGAGCCCCACCTCGCAGGTGCCGCTGCTCGGCTGGAGGACGAGGTTTATTCACCCAGGATTCTTCTATCCACGTTGTTATCACCTGGGAACCCGGCAGATCACAGCCAGAAACAGCAGGGTAGGAGTTTACTGGGCAGTTTGGTAAAATCCTGACATCTCTGACCTCTCAGGGTGCTGGAGGTGCACTGTGGGGCTTGTAAAACTCTTGTGTTCTGCATGCACAGGAAGGAGCAATACATTTACTTTGACGTCTGGTCCTGTAGCAGCTGATCCTTGCTCCATGGAGGATGCTCGCCCAGGACTGACAAGCTTCACGTGAGGCCTGACATTTAAACTTGTCTTGACATTTTGCTGCTCTACGTGAGAGCAAGGCAGACGTGCAGTAACAAGAAGTCAACAGGAATCTCCCCGAACCTCTATCTCTGTCAGGGAGGTGTTTGCTCTCAGAGCTTAAGGCTGAATTGTTTGTGATGTAGAGAGAGTAACACGGTCCCTAAATGGAACAGCCAGTGCTGTAAAAGAATGGAAAGACACACGGATCCTGCTTCTGCACAGAGTTCACTCTGAGACAATGACAGTTTGCTGGACCTGAGCACTGACTTTCTTGTTAGACAGGGCCGTAGGTGATAATAAGATGTCTGTGTCAAGAAATGCTGAGAGGCTGCAATGAGCATTAGCTGAGCTGGCTATGTTCACAAAATGATGGGTTTCTAGCAAGTTGGCACATGCCAGGGATTATATCCTTGTACCCACACGTGACCAGGATGCTGTCACTCCCGTGGAGCTGAGTGCTCTGCCAGGCGTCCCCCTCCTGCACCTCTGTTGGAGAAGTTCCCTTCACCCACTTCTGGCTTAGACCCACACGGCAGGACTCAGAGGAAGATCACACCCCACTGGCCTGTTAACGTTTGGAAGATCCCTCAGGTGAACAAATACATTTATTTTGTAGAGGTCACCTCTCCAGTCAGCTGGGCACCAACACAGCTGGGCAGAGGTTTGTGTGCAGGTAGGAGTCCCGGTGTCATGCACTTGTTTTGTTTTCTGGTTTATAGAAGAGGATGATGTTGTGCTGGGTCTGTGTATCACACGATCTGTGGGTCTTATGCACCCTGGGAAAACCCCTTCATCCCCCTGTGCCTCAATCTATACATGGCAGTGCTGCCCGACTTCACAGAGGCAATGTGAGAATAAACGGGATTAAAAAAATTAAAAATGCTGTACTCATTCATCATAGAAATAGGAGATGACAAAATAATTTTTTTCTTTTTGTGCATACGAAGTATAGATGTGATGGAACCGTTAGGACTTTCCCATTGGAGTAAGGCTTCATCCAGTTATTTGCTAAATGCTCACCAACCTTATTTTAGAGCAGTCCAAATGGCAACATTCCCAGGCTGCTCCATGTAATCAGTGTAATGGGACGGAGCTCTTCAAAAGCACTCAGAGACTGGCAAGCCTGGGCCATTAGTCTGTCCCCAGGAGGTGACAACGGGTGGGTGACACAGGTGTTTGCAGTGCAGCCACATTGTGCCTGGTCCTGATGGTCCATCTGCAAATGCTCTTGTGCATCCCAAGGTTGCTCTTCTCTCTCTGGTTACATCGGCTGTAGCCAATTTTTGTCGCCTTTCTGTGGCTTCTTTTCCCCTTTGAGTATCAGCGAGGATTGTTCTCTTCTATCCTGCCAAAAGGGGTTCCTACTGACAGTGTGAAATGTTTATAGCAAAAAGGACCATTTAAGTACTTAAGACAGCATATTGCATTAGAAAAAATCCTTTTGGCATGTACGTTTTGTAGCCAGGTGTCCTACGTGCCAGTCTAGCCTGTCATAAGCACTGTGAGTGCTATAAAAATGCTGTTGTTCACCTTTTCCCAGCTGTTCTCGTGCTTTAGAAGGAATTCCCTGGGCTCCATGCTGAACAAAGAGGATTTCTGCAGCGCCACAGTAACGCTCTCATCCCCAAATGGTGAGCCTAAACGTTCGGTTTGTGCCTAAAACCCTTTTTAAAGACGGCATTTGATTTCAGTGGAATAGTGTTAAGATGTCATAACCTGAAATTTTTGTCCCATTTTCCCCTGTTACTGATTACAACTAACTCGCCTTCAAAGAACAGCACCTGCCCACCCAGCCCTGTCATCAATGCTTAGTGTTTATGGCAGCGTCTTTAGCTCAAGATCCTCAAAATACAGCTCTGTATTATTAGTTTTCCCATTTTTATGCATCAGGATGGCACGAGGTGAGGTTTACCTTCTTATTAGCAGCTGCTGTGTCTGAACTACCAGAGCCCTGATCCCTGCACTAATTGACTTTAGGATCTATCACATCTTGCCCATATGAATCATGCCGGAGACTGGCTATAGGGAGGGCAGCAAAGTCCTGTATAGAATAGATGGATTCAATTTACAACGTGGGATTACAGGAAGGAGAAGGCTTAGCTATAGCAAGAAGGAGGGCTGATAATTCTCACCACAATTTTTGTTCTCTTCAGTGGCCAAGGATGTGATTTTTCTCTTCCCAACTCACAGGAGCCCTTGGCAGGACACAGATAAATTCATTTTTTTCACCTGAAAGCCCTCTTTGCTTCTCTGCTCTTCTGCTAAAAGTTCAACTCTGTATTTAAAAATTAGGCTGCACCTGAGATGGAATGAGCTCTGCTGACACCAGCTCTTCATTTCAGTCAATTCAGCCAATGCAGTTGTTATTAAATTGGTTGGTCCTTTGCTTTACCACCCAGAATTGCCTGTATTTTTCCTCCCAGCATGAAATTAAAAAACAATTAGGAGTAAATTGTCCACTGGTAGCAGCAGTTACTTTTAAAGCCCAGGCATGGAGCCCCTGGAATTCACTCTTTCTTGCCAGGCTGAGGTTTAATAAGCTTAATTTCCTGGAATTGTTCCTTTCCCACACTCCCCACGCCTAAAATGTGGTACAGCAGGCCAGGCCTGTCACGGCAGTGAGGATGATTCTAAAGGACATTATTGATGCTGTGGCATATCACACACAAGCATAAGGGTTGGACTGGAAAAACTGGCAAGGAGTTGCTTCACTCTTTCAGCTCTTAACCCAAGGAAATTCCCGTGTGCATCTGTAGAGGTGCTGAGACTTCCCCGCAGCACCCTCGTGACCTCGGCAGGAGGGATTTTGCAGGTGCAGATCAGGTTGAGAAGACCTTGCTCAGTTTCTCTGACATTTTCATCCTTGTCTTCCAAGTGTTTTCATTATCTCTAGCATGCATCATGTGTATTAATGAATATACCCTTTATCCTGTGAGTTACAGGAATAGAATTATCATTGTTTTGGAGACAGATGATATTATTTGCTTGACATCCAGCAGGGAACTGAACTTTGATCTTCTGCCTTCCAGCTCCGTGCCTGAGCTACAAAACCTGCCTGTCTGCTCTCTCATTATTTTCTGCACTTTGTAGCAAGTAGAGGTCCAGCCGATAAACGCAAAACCCAGGTCTAACCAAGTCAGAGTCTTCTCCCAAGGAGGTTACAGTCTAAGTTTTAACAGCAGCAAGCAGATGGCTACAGCAGACAGATGGGTAGCACAGGGTTTGCTCTTGGTGCTTGTAATGTTTTATTCAGTCCATGTCAGTTATCATCAGATCTGAGCCTTATCCTGAATCTTGGGCATAATAAATTGTGCTTTGGATTGGTTTGCACCAAAGAGGAAAGCTTCTAGCTTACAAGAATCTGCCTAAAATGACAAGGATGCAATGGGAGACCGTGTGTAGCCAAGGCCAGAGAGAAAAAAAGCAAAGTCCTTGGCTACTCATGTGTTTCAGAGATAGCACACATCAGGGTTTGGAAGAGTCTGAAGTGCCTCCAGTGTTTCAGGGGTCTGTGCCTCTCTGGTGCTTCGAGTCAAATGACATCTCTGAATGCAAAAGGCCAAATGCATTAGCGCTCCCGCCGTGCCCTCTGGAGCACCCCACACACCACCGCGACATGGCACAAAGCGTTTTTATGCTCTCATTCTTATGGTACTTACCATGTTCTTAGCACCTCCATCCAGGCAGAAAAAACACAACATGCTTAAAATACGTGAAGCCCAGCTCCTTCTCTCTCCCCAGCCCAGCAAACGCTATGCAATAATGAAGGCTGACTCTATATTTATCTTTGCAAGAGCCTTGAATCAGAATTAATTCCTGCGAGCTGCATTTATTAACAGAACACTATTTCAGATGGGGAAACAATGCTTGCAATTATTTAATTAGAAACCCAGTGCCAGACAACAGAACAGGATGTGCCCTGGGCTAATAACTGCAGGTTTCACAGCTCCCTGCTCGCACCGTGTCCCCTCCTCTAATGTGCCACCAGATATAGACACACTGGAGGGCAGGACCGAATGACACACAGCTACAAATGCATCACGATGTGTTTCATTCCCCAGTGAGCTACATTCACTTCCAGCCTTTTGTATCTTCGGTCATACGCTGTGATTGAATCTTACATGACCCCACTGTCTCCGAAGGGGGAAATGAGGGTGTGAAATGGGACAGGCTGCTGCAGCACAAATCCTGTCCACTTTAACTGACAAAGCAAAAGATCCTCAGGTCCTATATTTTATATTTTGATGTTTTTATTTCCCTGAGAGGACTGAGGAAGACCCCGTGGACTCCATCTGAGTTGCTCCAGAGCTCGCGATGAAGCTTTTTCTCGTCAAGTTTCCTAGACCAACGCAATGCTCAGTGCAAAAGCGACTTTGTGGAACAAGCTCCTCCATTGTGGGGAACGGCTTGTGTGCTGGAAGGTCAGGGGAAGATCGTTGTGCACCTGAGGAAAGGGAGGCGGGTCACGCGCGGTGAAGCACAGGCTGGGGACAGCTTTCCCTGCCACGAGCGAGTGGCGGAGAGCGCGCAGAGCTCCGGCGCTTTCCTCCCACGCTTCTGTTCGTCGGTGTCTGCGGAGGGTGAAGGTGACCTTCCCCCTGCACCATCAGCTTTTCCTCCCTGACCCCAGATATCCTCAAATTTCTCCTCTAGCCTGGCCCAGAGCAGAGCTCGGGCATGGGAGCCCAGCGATCCCCCCACAGCCCCACCAGGCAAGGTAGGGCTGCCACCGTCGTTCCTGAGATGATCCCGCAGAGGGTTGGGTTGCCTTTGCCGTGCTCTTTTGCAGAGTTATTCCCCACAACAACATGATCCTGCGAGGAAGCAACAGCAGCGTGACATAGCCACTGGGTCACGCCTCATACGGATCCATTCTCAGGGCAAAAAGTGCCAATTTTCAGCCCTTAAAGCCAGGTCTAAACACTTCTCTAAATCCAGGAACCTGCAGAAAGATTGCTATGCAACTTATCTTTCCATGGTTTTTTTCCCCTTTGGTGGAAGGACTCACATTAGAAGTGATGCTTTTTGTGATATGTCTGCTGCTGATAAGGTCCTGCTAACCTACCAGGAACCCCCAGCCTCACACAGCCCTTCTCTTTCATTTTTTGCACAAGAATACACGTGATTTACTGCTTTGCTCAAATCTCCAGAGCAGCTCTTGTCGTCGTCTTCTTTGGCATCATCACTTATCATCTTTTCAGTTCTTGCTGAACCCGAGAAAGAGAGCAGGGGAGTGAATTGCCAGGCAATTGCACAAAGCAGGGAGTGAAGTTGGCTGCAAAAGAAGGGTCTCCAGTGGGAGCAGGGAAATGAGGACGACTGTCCAATTGCCTGGCGGACGTGGGGATGACGAATATGAGAAATGATGGAGTAACGGTCTCCTGTTGACTAGATTTTTAAAATAAAACTTTGTTCCAAGCCTTAATTTATTTTAAAAAATATTCTGAATTAACTTCATCTCTCATTGTAACAGTAGCTGGCAAGTGTTTATTAACAGCATCAAATATCCCAGACGATACCAACTTACAATTTTCTTAATTTTTAGTGTAAAGCTAGTTTTGAAAGCTCTAGACTGGTAAAGAGCAGAAAAGCTCCTGGGCAAAGATACACAAAGGGCTGTACTTCCAGAAGAGTTCTTCAAGTTCTTAAATTGTCTTCTAATTATGTTTTATTACTCACTGGAAAGGCTGGGCCCTTGCTTTACGTCTCGTTCCTGTTTAACTGCAGCAGGTGATACCACTAGAGGCCACTGTTGTCATTTACCAAGAGACTTCAGGGTGTCATTCTGCTGTGAACTCCATCGCTTATTAATATTTCAGCGAAGTATTCAGTAGTTGCAGACCACGGAGCCAAGAAAAGGGATTTCATTTGTTTGCGTTCCCTTCAGCTCTGAAGACAGAGCTTGCATAATCAGCTGGAGGATTTGCAGGGAGGGTTAAACAGATTTTGTTGGTTTGAATGTTCAATAAAAATCCAAATGTCCTGACGATCCAGCGTTGAGTTGCTCCTGGTTATCACTCAGGACCAAGGGCTGAGCCAGACGGCAGTGGCGGAGGACGCGTCCCCAGCTGTACACGTGCCAGCGCTCACACTTTGCCAAGGAAAAGCCAGCTGGTGACAGCGGGACACGGTGACACGGGCACACGGTGACACCGGTACAGCCGAGGGCAAAGTCTGCCCGGCTGCCAAGGGAAGAATTGCTGCCATGGGCTTCTCTTTGCCTCAGTTTTGCTGGTAGAGTCAAAGCCAAAGCTGGTATTTGGGGAACTCTGAAGCCAGCTTAAACAGAATTGCCACAAACCCTTAAAAAAAGAGAAATATTTTCCATTTCACAGATGTTGCGATTTGTCGCCCCAATATTATTCCCTCTCTCCCGTCTCTACTGGGTTTCAACCTCTCTCTCTTTTGCTAGGCTTGCTTTAGAGGGCAAAACCATCAAAACCAGCCCAGGCAGCCATTGCAGGGGGGTTCCCGACCCCGGACCCCCCAAGCAGAGAGAGCAAGTGCTGTGTCCCCGGGGCTGTCCCCTCCGCCCGGGCCTGTGAAGGGGACACCGGGGGATTAGGTGGGCTCAGCTGCCTTGTGTTGCAGGATAAAAAGTCACACCAATCTCAGAAGAGTTTCCCTCCAGCAGATTGCTCTCCTGGACCCCCTCAAGCCCATTTTCCCACATGGGGGGGCATCTCGCCGTGTCGTACCGAGTTGATCTCCCAGCGTTGCTTCAAGGCAGGGGATGCTGATTCTCATAACCTGCTCCTCTTCTCCATTAATGACTCTTCCTCACTGACTCCAAATGACTTCTGATTCCACGCTAAGGTGGCTGACAGGCAAATCTCTTCCAAGACAGCGTATGGTAATGCTCAGGCTCATCCCGGCTGAACTGGCAACTGGAAACGCCTCCTACACCCAGGGCAGCGTGCGGGTCCGTCACCTCCAGATTGGACCTCAGAGCCTGCAGAAGCAAAGCACGAGCCTTGTCCATGCAGGGAAAAAAAAGGTCTGACCCCTGAAGGAGCAGCAGTTTGGACTCGGAGATGTTTTTTTGTGGATATGCCACTAGAGGGGAACAAAGATCTGTAATATTTCCCAGATTTGCAAAGAACGCTGAAAAGCCTCTGGCAACCTGGGAGCCACAGTGCCTGGAGAGGAATTCTGTGCCAGCACCGTGTGAATGCTTTTCCTTATCTCCGACAAGAGAAAACTCCATCAATTTTACTAATTGCATTTATCACAAGCAAAGAAGAGCAAAAATAATTGTTCCCAATGATCTATGAGTTTTACCAAATGCTGACACCTCCACCAGGTGAAAAATGAAGCAAACAACATAGCCTTTGGCAACACTTTTTCAGATAACACTATCTCTAAACTGGGTGTTTGTGATACGCCTGGGAGGTACATGTGCAAAAAATTAAGAAACCAGTTCCAAACCATTCACGCTTTCTGTTCAGAGCTTCATAAATGAAATATATGATTGTTTCTTTGCAGTTCTTCTAGAAATAATAAAGGTTGATAACATGATTATTAGGTTGCTTGTTATGAGGCATCATTCATTTGCAATAATCTGGAGGCGTTAAAGTTGAAGATCTCTAATTATGATGCTTTTAGAGGAAACATACATGAAAGACAAGGAGGGGGTAGCTTGTGATTCTCTCCATAAAATTAGTTCCTAGATGAAAAGGAAAAGGTCAGAAAATTAGCTAGTGACTTAATGAGTTTAGAGAAAAACTGTAAATTATCTGAAAAAATAATGTTGGAAAGCTTGGGTATACTGAGAGGGCTTCTGATATGCAGAATCACAGTAGAAATTTGAATTTGGTAGTGATTGGATTAGCGTGATGGAAACACTTTGGCCATGAAGAGGGGACAATGGCCATCGATGTCTCTCGGGGTCCGTTTGAAGCCGAGCGGGCGGCAGAGGAGCACATCACACCAGACGGAACGGGCTCGGTCCTCGAGGCCAGCAGGGCGACAGGTGCTCACGCAAAACCTCTCTCATCCACGCGCAGTCTCTGTGCTGGGTTAAGGCACCGGTCTCAGTGGAAACAGGGATTTCTCTCTTGCTTGAGCTTATTGTAATGTTCTGTTCAGGAGGGAGGAGGCTGGGTGACCTTGCTGGATTAGCACAAAAGAAAGGGAAGCACATGAGCCTGTCTGGACATCAAAGTTATGCAAAGCCCCCAAGGGATACTCACTTATGGTCCAGCTGATTTCTTCAGCAAAATGTTAACTTTCCTGCGCCGTGTCAAGGAAAACCTCTGTTCCTTGTGGCACAACTGCAGGACTGGAAGCTGAGTGAAAGACCTAAAAGCAAGAACAGGTACAGCTTACTGCTGGACTTGGTTTATGTCTGCTAGACAAGAGGAACTTGCATCTGAAGTTATTGCTCTTTAGTGAGCGATAAAGCAGCAGATCATCACTTTGAATTATGAGTTCCCCTCATGCCCAAGTTGGAGTTTGGACCTACATCCCAAAAGCCTAATGTCTCACAACTGAAAGCACAGGGAGACTCCTAGACTAGATAAGGTCCATTTCGGTCCGACATCTGTTATCATCTCTAAATTGCACACAGTCACACACCGAAGGTCTTCGTTTATTCAGAAAAAGTATCTACCGCTTCTCCAAACCCACAGAGCTTTATTTCTTCCAAAGCACTTAAGTGGCTTAATCTAAACCTTCAGAGCTGGATAATACCCACAGGTGACTACAGTGAGGTTTTCATTTGTGCTGCAAACACGTCCTGAAATTCTCACAAAAATAAAGCCCTGTGTCCATGATTAACTTTTTCAAGGCTGAATTCCCTCCCCAACATTTGTATCGCAACTGCCAGAAAGCAATGAGCAAAATGACCCATCAGAAGTGACATGTTTTCTTTCCACCTTGTTCAGAATGGTCCCTGCTCTCCTGCCAAAAAGGGGTGACACAGTCTAGGACACAACACGTCTCTTCCCTGACCATGCTGGACATGATTTTTGGGACACTGAAAGTGAGTCACCACGGAACTATGTTTCCCCAGAGGACTAAAAAATAGTTGAACACTAAATCTCGATAAAAATCAGCCAAGAGTTAATGTTTATCTTTTATCAGAGTAATGGGAAAAGTTCGAGCAAGCCGGTGAGATTCAGGGTGAAGTCGAACTCCCAAACTTTCTCTTAAATTAGGCCCAGCGGGGGCGTAAAAGCATCCTTAGGGACCACAGAGCTCTGCAGGAAATTATGCCAGCTCCACCAACTCGTGTTCATTATCCGTGTCGCTCACTCATGTCACCTCCACAATTATTTTAGGACCTGTCACCAGGAGCATTCTCCCACCAGCAAATGTTTCCAGCTCACGCTAATGGAGAGGCTGAAGTTCGAAGGAAAAAGTTACCTCTGCACTTACTCCTTCGCACTTACTGCCTTTTTGCACCCCTGAGGAGCAGAGAAAATAGCCGAAGGCTCCAGCGATTCGCCTGCGTCTGGTAGCTGATGGGGGGCACTTGGGAGCGAGGGGGCTGCGCAGCTTCCCTGTGGAGCTGCGGGAGGTGGGATGGATGGATGGATGGATGGATGGACAGATGGATGAATGCATGCATGCACGGGCAGCCCCAGACTCCAGGAAGCAGACCCAGCACTAAGCTGGGGGCTGTAATGCAAAAAACTTAAATCCGCAAACTCCAAAGTTTGGGGGAAATTAATGTCAGGCTCCTGTGAAGGTGTTAATGATGTAGGGAGAGGACAGAGAGGAGATAAGCAAAGTCTACCCTGTTATAGGGCTGTCATCCAGATCCTGATGGCTGATCGGCTTGGATACACATTTATTAGCTTTCAGAAGATTTTCTGAATATCGTAGAAGATGAAAGAAAAGCCAAAGTCACAGAAGCACACAGGTTTGAAGGGACCCCACAGCTGTCTGGCCCAGAGACAGGTATAACCTCCAGATGAAATGACATTGCCCAGAGCTTCAACGGGATGAGTATCAGATATTTCCAAGGATGGAGGTTCCACAGGTTTCCTCTGCCCCTGTGCCAGGACTTAACCACCCACAGGGACCACTTTTCTCTTGCATGTACTCCATACCTAGCCACAAGCTGCGCCCATTTCCTCCCACCTGGGAAGGCTCTGACTCCATCTCTCCTAGAAACCCCCCTCACCCTGTTTCCCCCCAGCTCTCAGCCACCAGCAGTCCCTGTTCTGCCAGTGCCGGCATCATCTCTGCATGGTGGCAATTTGTCCCGTGCTTCTTCTTGGCTACCTCAGCTCTGGAATAGTGGAGGTTGTGAAAGGCACTGGCTGCAGCTCGGGTTCAAATGTGAACATGCCAGACAAACCACCATGGGAAGCTCCAGCGATGAGCCGTGTGCTGGAAGGGAGCAGCCTCGATTAAGTGGATTGTGCTGGAAATAAGCACCAGACAAAGCACCGAAATGTTGACATGAGCTATAGCAATGAGAAACGGCAGTGATTAGTAAGCTGCAGTACTGTAACTAATCAGTGTTTGCAAGTGCTTTGGACCTGGAAAGCATCTGCTGAGAACGGGTCACTGTGAACATTTCCTATAGGATGTTGACAAATCATACTGATATCTTCACAACAGGGAAAGGAGACAATGATTCCTTTGGTGGAAGGGATGTTTTAATGATGTTCTCCTCATGTAGACACATCATGTCCTTGTCACAGGCTGCAGGACGTCACCCGTGGCTTCATGCTCTGTGTGCATTACAGTTTGGGCTCCTGCCGTGGCTTCAGCCCTTGGCCATCACACCCAAACCTGTACGGGATCGCAGGCAGGGTGCAGGCAGGACGGCTGCGAGGCACTTCGGCCCAAGGGCACCTGCAGGAACATCAGTTGGAGCCACGATTTCTGCTACATCTCTCTCAGCTCCATCACCTCCTTCCCACTCCATTCTCCAGCCAGCAGGCGATTCCCCTGGGTTAACATGAGCAGCACACATAGATCAGGGCACGTTATCGAACCTTCTTTCATGCCAAGTTGAGCTGGACCTTGATTTTCTAGAGAAAAACATACAATTTTATTACAGTATAAGCCAGCAAACAAGAAGCCACTTGCTTGTGAGAAACCTCCATCTTTCTTGTAAACATTTCTGGGGAAAAGAGTCCTTGGTGTTCAACTGATGGCCCCGTCTTGTCACCGCCAGCGCAGACATCCCACCTCCTTCCCCAGACACCCTGTCCTGAGACAACAGGTGAAAAGCAGTTGAGAGAATTTTTTCTGAGAACATTTTCTTCCTCCAGTTTCCCTTCTTTCCCCCCCATCTCACCCATCTGCCTTTTATAGGGTAACACATGTCAGGGTTCATGTAACAAAAAGAATTCTCAATGTCAGGCAAATAATTTTTCCATCTGTGGTGGGGTTTTTTTTGGGTTTTTTGTGTGTGTGTGTGGGGGGGGGTTCTCCCCATTTTGTATTTTTTCAACGGAAGTGGCGTCTGCGAGGTGCTGGCTGTAACTGATACGTCCAGGAGCTGCGCAGTTCATTACCAACAGCCTGCTGTCGGCATCCCATTTTTGGCTGCTCCAGTTGTTGTTATGGAGAGGGCACGCATCAGTTCAGCTGGCAGCTGCAGGCACGCAGAGAAAATGAAAGTTGTTTTTTTCCTGTTCAGCAGTGGTTTTACCCTTCCCAGCACACCCTGATGGGGTTTTCTAGCAATAGGCTAAGGTTAGAAATCATGAAAAGTATGCACAAGTGTCTTCTTGACCTGGGTCAGGACTTGGTTTTCCTCCTGTCCGTTTTCAGAGCGGTGCAACCCCAAAGGTGGTTGTGTATGAGCTGGAGTTACCTGGCTGGGAAACACTCAGGACCCCAAGAAGGTACGAGCTGCTTTGGGTTGTCATAATTCATATCAGACGCTGAAGGACTGTGATGAGAAGTGGAAGTGAGTGCTGGGGAAGAAGGTCCTCCAGGTCCAGTGTCTGAAATATTTCTGCCAAAACCAGCTCTGAGCAGCAAGGATTAAGGAATAGGCGTTGCTTCCCTGGAAAACCATTAGGGACGGACTTCGCTGGACAGCCCCAGCCATGTGTAGGAGAGGTGATGGTAACCCTGACAGTCCCGTGGCTGTGTCACCCCCATCACCATCCCTGGGAAATGCCTCTGGGTGTGCAGGACCAGCCAGGGCTTTCACCCACTGACCAGTCTGGGACACAGAGAGTTCAACTGGCACAGGAACAGGCTCGTCACCTGCCCGCATGAGCCAGCACTCGCTGAAGGGAAGGAAAAAGGCTTTGTCAGACCTCGAGCAACATGTGTGTGCTTTTAAAGTCACGTTAACGGAGAAAAATCTTTAGGCAGGTACTGAAGCCCTACCTGCACAATATAACAGCAACAGCAGCCGTAGTCTGACAGCCCTTCTGCTTGCGCTGCTGTCATGTAACCGGGTCTTATAACCTGCCTGCCTGGATGCTTTAACCCCTCACGGCTCAGCATCGGAGACGTCAGGATCCCAACCCAGAGCCCTGTGTGTCGGGGGGTGGCAGCATCCTGCATCCCCGCAGCCCCCCCATTGCCACGGCCCCTCTGCTCTCGGCACGGGCACCTGTGGGTGCCACCCCGCTTACACAACCCCCAGCCTTGACAGCGAGTCCTTTGCCTTTGAAGGAGGGTCTGATTTCTCGTTAAATGCCTTGTGGAGGTGGAAATGCTCTTTCCATCACTCTCCTGCCCACGCTCCTCCTGTGAGATCCCACACATGTGGCAATCAAAGCTCCAAAACCAGCCTGACTTTCCGAGCATCTCTCACTGCTTTCTCGCCCAGGGGAGAACATGGCAGGAGGAGAGGGCCTGGGGAATTACAGCTCTCCGTGCCCTCCCCTGCATCGCTCCGAGGTGTCCAGGGGCTCGTACCTCCCGTGGGAACAGCAGATCGAGTGGTATCACTTGCCACGTACTGGTTTTGAATCTACAACATTCCTGTAGGAGGAATATTTCTCCATAGCAGAGTATCATAATGCAAAAAAAAAAAAAAAAATCAAGAATATTTGTTTATCTTTCCAATAAAGGCATCACGGGAAGCATAATTTCCTACATGCTAAAACACAGACTGTATCGCACCCAGAAAATTGAAGGAAATATTGCTCATCTACTCCTCTTTAACTGCCAAGGCATTTTCAAGCATCCTTCTTTTATTAAATGCCACATGAGACCTTTTTTTAATACTACATGAAAGAAAGGTACTTTATTAGGTAAATATAATGAAATAACCATGTGTTGTTTCTCACTTCATGGCAAATGTTTCTACTTCCTGACAGTATTGATTCCAGATCGAAAAATGCTGCTTTATCCCTGTACCACTTACCTTTCACACAATCTGTTAAACTCAGCCTAAGAGCTGTGTAACATTTCCTTTGCCATCGAGTTTCCTTGGCTTTTTTTTGGCATAGTACTCAGGGAGCAAAAGATATTGCTCAAACTCAAATATTCATTCCAGCGCAATGTACTTTTTCTTTGTGTTTCCTTTTTCTGTGTCCTACCGTTTGAACAGCCATGAAAAGATAATTTCCAGATTAAATTGTGGAAAATAGATGACAAAGTACATTTGGTGGCAACTTTATTGAAAATTTGCAAAGTGCTGGTATTAATCACGCACTGTGCAATGAAGGACTGGATGCACTTCGTCAAAGATGGAAACCATAAAAACATGAGGTGTGGAGCACTTGCAAAAGGCTCTTTTTGCAGGCTGAAATGTGGCTTTCTAGATATCCTGGACAAAAAGAAGAGATGAAATTTCATTTACAGAGACTGTTTGAATTCATTACCTGAAACTACCACATCCATGCACTTTAATTATCAACATTATTTTGGGGGTATGTTCTATAAAAATCTCATTAACAATTTCCCATGGAAACCATGTTGATCATGTTGCTGATGGAAATGAAGCTGAATGTTAAAACCTTTTTTCTATCTATCAAAAAAGTGAATTTCAAATGGTGTGGGATTTTATTTTTCTCCAGATAAGCATCCAGAAAGCCAAATGTTCATATGGACTTGCACAAATCTGATTGAGCCATCAGGAAGGAAATCTTGTGATGGTGAAATCAGGTGCCTTCCCCACGTAATCTCAGTGCTTCATGATGATTTCCAATAAAGAAAAACTGCCAAGACCTTTTTTTTTTTTTTTAGACACTCTGACCATGGAAGCAATAATTTTGGATGGTTCTGCACACTCAAATGTTCCAAAGTCATTGGGAAAAGCAGAGCGTGCCCAATACCTCCAAACCTCCCAAATCCAGAGTCCAACCCAGATGAGTTTGGACTCAGGAGGTCTCTTTGGTGCTACAGCATCTGCATACAGCAGAGAAGTGATGGACTAAGGGAAGGCCTCGTCCAGCTAAGTCAGAGCTAATCCCAGACCTCCGCTGCCACCCGCAACCTCAAAGCCCTTACACAGCTGATCTGTGTTGGGGGGACCTAGAGTCAACTCCAGGTGAAGTCAATGATGACTTAGACTACAAAAAGAGGGGGAAAAACAGCTGCTACCCCTCTCTGTCCTGGACAGCACAGCCCCAGGCTGCGTGGCTGGCTCCTGCAGCTGAAGGTAAGGTCACGGTGTGGTAGGAGGTGGCTGCTCTGGGTGACAGAGGGACAAAACAGTCCCAAAGCATCTGGTACCTCCTTCAGCTCTCCCACTTCCCATCTGGCCAGGGGCAACAAGCTCCATTGTGTGGATTGCTCATCCCAGTTGGCCACCTACCACAGCACTGCTGGATCTTCTTCCTGACCTTCAAGATTAGTTGACAGGCTCCAGGTATGGAATGAAGGTTGAGAAGATCCAAGTTAGACTCGGAAAGGTTGGAGAACCCTGGGATTACTGCACGGAATATCTCTCCTAGCTTGCATGCCCTTGGGGTTTTCCTTCAGCTCTTCATTTTGCCATTGAGACCAGCCAACCCTGTCTGTGTGGAGTGGGTCTCCATCTCAGTTGGTCTGGGTGATCTTGACAATTACTGCTCACGTGTGCGACCAAACTGCTCTGATCCATACCCTGTGCTGCATGACATAATCCCATATCAGTTACTGCTTATTTCCTTCTTTTCGTCCCTTCTATCCTCATTCAGACACATACAAATCCTTCGTCTCCTACATCAAATACATTGTGACCCACTTCCTCCAGACACTGGCTGGGGAAAACTTGGCACCAAGAGCCCACTGCGTATAAGATGATTTTTTTGTTGTTGTTGTCGTTTTAAGCTGTTGATTTATTTAAAGCTCCACATCTTCTCAGCATCACCAAACATCTGATGATTTTATTTCGATTGCCTGGTTATTCATGACCAGCCTGCTTTTCCACTCACCCAAGCCTCTTTCAGTTATGAAAAAATGAAATGGTGGATGTTTATTTTATCTCTTTTCCCCAGAGAAGGAGTTTAATAATTTAGCAGCAGATATGAAACTGCTCCGTGAGGAGTAATTTGTTTTAGGGGGGAAAAAATGAGATGATTTTTTTTTCTCTCTCCCAGATCCCCATATATAAAGGTATGGTTTGCTTTGGATCATATTCACTCTCTGAAGACTTGGTTTTGCTATTAAAATCTTTATTTCACTACAGATTATTCTACCATTCCTTTGTCTCTCTGCTATTAGTCTGCTTTTGGTATGCAGCTGTCACCATGGCTTTTAGTAACTTGCTTTCTATTGGTTGCCAGAAATGGTTTATATCCCCTTAGAACAAGCCAATAAAGGATTTCAGGTGCTTTTTAACCTGCCAAATGCAGCTCATCAAGAGATGCATGGAAAGGAAGGGCAGGAAGCAACAGCTTTTTTGTCGCAACTTATTTACTGGCTCTGTATTTTGAGTTTATTGCTTGCTTGGTCTCTTCAAGAACTTTTTTTCCCTTATGGAACAGCACCTTTGTGCTTGTAGTGACCAACACAGAGTCGGACAAATCCAGGATCACCAAGTGAAGGACACCAGAAAATGAGCCCTGCGGTCCCTTCCACGGTGATTGCGGGAGCGGAGCTCAATAAACCGCATTTCTAGACTGGGGACTGTCAAAGGCCCTTATACATATTTCCCAGAAATTTTAGAGGTTTAATGGCCTCTGAAATCACCAAGATCTTCCAAAGATCAATTCTCAGAAGACCTGTAAGAGCTCGGTATCTTGCCAGCCTTGGCGTCTCTGTCAAAGGGGGCTGAAGTTGACTGAATTATTGCAGGAGAAGCAGACAGACGGGCGCATTCACGGCAGCCGCACAGGGCTCCTTTCACCAACCAGGTTAAAAAAAAAAGAAAAAAAATAATCCAAATCCTGCAAGTCCCGGCTCCGCTTTGCCCCAGGATCCTGAGCCCAGCCCTGATATGCTGGTCCCCCTTGTTCCCAAATGTGGGAACCCCAAGGACACCCCATCACCACGGGTCCCCCCGAGCTGCTCGCAGCCTCCTGTTGGGAAAAGCGGGATTAAATAAACAGCAGGTTCTGTAACTGCTAACTCCTAAATAGTACCACTTACGGCAAAGCTGTTTCACATTCTGACCAAATGGAAATTCTTCTTTATAGCAGAGGGTTGGATTTTTTTTTTTAATTCACTCTTTTTTTTTTTTTTTTTTAATAGCTCTTGCGGGTTCCCCCCGCTCTGTCATTTTTAATGTGCGGCACATAATAGTATGAAGCTAAGGACACTGTTCTGATAATTCCTTGAGCAGCCCTAGCAAAACACTATCCAGATGTGTTGCTGTTTTTCTGCAGGGGGAATGTGTTGTGCATGTCAAAAAAAAAAAAGCAGGGGGGGCACAATTTTCCCCTCTGCTTAGCCTTCAGCTTTAAACGAAGTGAGGTAAGCCACCATTTTGGGGTCAGAAGATGAAAACCAGCACACCAAACCCTTCCAATAACCTAATGAGGAAGGATCCAGAAAAGTTCATTTGAGGAAGAAAAAGCGGGAGAGAAAAAGTGAAGGGGAAAAGAAAATATCCAGGCTTAGGAATCGGGAGCAGAAATACGAGCCTTGTTCCTTGTAAGCTTGGATAATCTAAGTCAAAAACCACATGAATCAATTCAAGCTGAGTCCAGACTGCTGTTCGGTACACACACATACAAGCACACACCACATTTGCTATTTTATAACATTTTAGTGGCTGCCGCTTTGTTGGGAACTGTTGGGAAACACATTCGCTCTGTTCCCACTCACGAGGAGGGCTGAAAATGTTTTGATTTTGTAATAATTGGACTTTCACACCCTGAGTGTTTTCAAAGTGCTGCACGAGCATTATCTAATAATCCTCAAGGCAGCTCAGTGAGGTAGGTAAAAGTCAGCATCATTATCCTCATTTTGCAAACCGGGGTGAAATGAAGACAGGGCTGATGTACGCGGATATACGCCCTGCCCGCGGCCACACAGCACGTCGATGGCAGAGGTGGGATTAGTGCTAAGGAGGTGCTGGCTCGTGGCCCGGGATCAGGGCTCTGGCCACTGACCCTGCCCTCCTCGGGATGGAAATGCATTTGTGTGTGAGCAAAAGAGGGAGAAAGGGAGGGCAGGGCAAGACGTGCAGGAAATATGCACCGCAATGAGTAGCGCAGGGGTATTTTTAGCACCAAAAGGATGGGCTCAGAAAGCTCAATGCTGTTTCAGATGTCCCGTCTTGCAGGCTGAGCTGGTGCTGATGCTCGGCTGGAGGGAATGAGTTTTTCCAAGGCAGAGGTTGGTTGGTTGGTTCCTTTCTGACCGATCCCCTTCAGACAAAAATGAGTTGAACTCCAAAAGGGAGCGAGCAGCAGGTCTTTGCTAACGGGGCTCCTCCGGACAGAGATGGATGAGGGGGCGCTGACCCCGGCGGCTCTGCTGGCAGGGGAGCAGTGACAAGCAGCTGGTGGTTGCAACTACCTCCCCCGGAACAGCTGGATCTGAGGGAGGACATCTGGATGCAGTCTGGGTGGTTTGCGAGGAACAACGTCCACTGACTCACCGAAGAGGGTGAACCTGGGTCTTCGGGATGCAGAACACGAGACGCCCTGTGTTTGCTACGGGGACGGTGGTGGAGATGGCCTCCCACGGCGCAGAGGTGGGAGGAATAACTGCGTTAGGGGGTTACGCACTCCGAACCCTGCCCCGGTGTCCGGGGACTGTGACGGATCAGAGTTCCACGTGAACCACCAAAATCCGATAAATCTGAAGGCTCACACAGACTCCACATCCGACGAATGCACTAGGGCCAAAGAGCCAAACAACGGTGTAACAGGTGGAGAAAAACTGTTTAATGTCTCCAAACAGGCCTGGCTTGGCAAGCCACTGGAGGCTTCTGAAGTTCCGAGAGGGCTTTTCTTCCCTTGGAGATGTGGATTTACCAAACCCATGTCCCACTGCCAGCCATGGCTGTGCCTGGAGCATCGCGGACGATGGGACCCTCCAGCAAAGCACCTGAGGACCCTGATTTCAGGAGTTTTCCAGTCCCTCTCTCTAGCTTTCAGCAGCAGATGAAAATGAAGCTCCACACAAAATAATATGACCACCTCTCTAGTTTCTTGATGACCGTTGCCTATGGAACACCTATGCCAAACGGTGCATTTAGCCAATTCACAGCCACTTCTGTTGAGCTTTGCCTACTCCAGAGCTACTGCATGACTTTCCAGAGCAATATTCCAATGCAACGTTCCTGAAAAATCTCCTGTAGCATCAGACATCGGAATATCCAATTAGTGACCGCCTCTGCGGATGCTTCATCAGGAAGGAAAATTAAGTCAGAGCTTGCACCTTCTTAGACATCAAAGCCTCAGAAAAGCAGGAAATCAGCATAGAAAACCAAGTTTTACTAGTTCTGGTGCTCAGTGTTGTTTCTTACAAAGATCATAGAAAATCCCCTTGGGGTGTCCTTCTCCACACTAGCATGAGCACTGGTTACAGGATTAAGTCCAGTTCTGTTTCCTCCAAAATTTTGCTGTCTGCAAAGCGGTTACATGGTTTGCATCGAACCACTGTGTTTGCAAGAAACCAAATGTTCCCTGTTTTGAGGCGCCTTTTGCCTTGGATCCCAGGTGACAGCATGCAGATGGCTAACCTTCTGCCAGCCAGTTTCCAGACTCCAGAGACACATCTGTATTTCCGAAGTCAGCTACGGGACCGTAACACCAGATTCATCACCCTCTCCAAAACCGGCATGAGAGCCACCCTTAGGGCAGGTATTTATTAACTAAAAGTGCACGTAAAGCCTGTACTCACTGGGTACCCACCATGCGAGGTGTCCAGACCTGCGGCCACTGCACCATGCAGCTCCTGAGAGTCGGAATCCCTTCTCCTGACTTTGGCTGGAAGTTCATCTCAGTTCATAACAGTTGTGTTTTACCTTTGTTCTGCCTCCCTACACATAAGCCAGTGGCCTAGAGGGAAAAACGCTGCTTGAATGTGCAGGAAACCTGGGCTAGATTCCCGTTCTCTTGCTCCTTCTGCTACTTGAAAAGGAAAAGGAGTGGGGTTTTCCAGCCACATGCGTGTCACATTCATGCATCTCGTTAATGCAGCGTCGTGTGGGGAACTTGCTCTCCAAGCCTCATTACCTTTTGTCTCCCGTTCCAGGAACAGAGCAGACGGTTGCCAGACCATGGTATGCAATGCTTACCCCTTGAAAATCTTTAAAGAATTTAAACTTTACACAGACGTTTTAAGCAACCCCAGCTGCCAATTCCACATGAGACAATCTTAGGATAAATGGATGTTTGTAATCATCCAGGCTCTGGCGAAGGAAAGAACCACCATTCAGGTAAGCAGCTTATTAAATTTACCCATGTGCCTTGGGTGATTGCACTACAGGGTTCACCCATGTCTGTCCGCACCTTCTTACTGTGCCACTTTTGTGCTCAACACAGCAATTAGCTTGATTTATATTAAATATTATTACTGCTCCCTTTCCCTATATTCCCATCTTTAGGAAGCCTGGCGAGTTTTAATAGGAGTAGACCGTAACTAATAGGGGTGGAAAATGGTCCAGAGACTGGAGATCTGGGCTTTGCTCCTCGTGATGCCACAGACATCATCGGGAGGAGCAGCCAGTCTAAAGAAACAAAAAAAAGAAAAAACTGTTTGGCTGGAAAAAACCCACATCAGACGCCTGTGGGTGCTCCCAGCTCCTGCAGAGGGGATGGGGTGACCCTCTCCGGTCACTCTCCTGGCAACAGAGCCCCTGGAGCACAACTTCAAGCAAGGAGAAATCACCTGGCATGAGGATTTCATGGCAAACCCGTCTCTCAGGTGAAAACCTTGCTGTGTGGGGTGAACCTTTCTGAAGTGGGATTTGCTGCCGGGCAGAGGGCCAGCCCCGAACTGCCAGAGCCCTCGGGGCTCGCTTCACCCCTGCTTGGCACCCCGGGCGCCGAGCCCACGCTGCGGCTCGCCTTTGATACGGCCTCGCACCCCTCAAACAGCGCACGGGGGCATCAAACGAAAGCCCCCGCGCCTGCAGCGCTCAGCCCTGCCCGCCCCTGCCCGCGCCGCTGGCACCGGAGCTCACGTAGAACCCTCCTCCACCTAGAACACTCCTCTGGCCTCGCGGGGCAAGTGTTTTGGCAAGAGCCATGGAAAGATTTTGGGACCGAGCCTCACCTCGCCCTTGCAGAGCATCCCGCAAGGTCCGTTTGCTGATGCCGGTGCAGTGGGGGCTGCTGTCCGCGGGTTGATTTGGTGGGATATGTTGTGGAAACCAAGCGCATCAAGGGCAGCCAAAGAAAATGAATCTGGCTAAAAGAGTTTAAGGAAAAGCTGGTGGGAAAGCGGCTGCCACTGTCACCCAGCTGCAGCCGTGACCTCACTTAACCGCACTTGGCCTCCTCGGAGCTGAGACCTCATGGCACTTCTCCCGTACGAGCTTGTGCTCAACTAAACCCACTAAGCGATAATGCAAATTTACTGCAGCCAGACAGGCAAGAGATGAGAAAAAGATCTTGTGTGTTATCCCTAGAGCAGGAATGAAGGGGATGCAAAAGTCACTCCTCTTGTGTTGGGACCGTGCACTAACCGTGGACAAGCTCTGGAGGGTGGCATTGACCATGGTGGACAGGACAGATAGCCTGCCAGGCTTGGGTTGCTCTTCTTGCCCTAATCCACACTGGATCAGCTGATTTCATTTCTAATTTCCTCACACATGTGCTCAAGCGCAGCTGTGGAACATGAGCCGAGTCTGCAGAGGAAATCCTGAGATTTACACAGGCCCCAGTGGATTATAAAAACCTGGAAACCGGACAGATAACACTCATGTAACAGACTCGAAACATGCTGAGGAGAAAAAAAAAAAAATCACAATAGATTAAAACCTGCTGTTCTCTGCAAAATGTAAAAGTGTCTTTTCCAACACTTTGAACTACTGTGTTAAAACTTCGCAGGTAGCTATCGTTTCAAAGGTGTAATCTTCAGGAGGATTTTTTTTTTCAATGGATTTGGTAAAGTTGCAATAAAAGAGTTCTTAAAAGGGCTTGACCTGGAGGGCTGCAAGCTTTTTGCCTGGCGAGGTTCATTTCTAGGCTGTGTGCAGCTTCCAGAGCTTCTGAGAACTTCCAAAATCTGAACTGGCCACTGATGTTAAACGCACAAGGTAGTGGGAGTAACAAGTAAACATTTCTTGTTCGGAGATGTTACGTTTTCCATCCCAGTGGAGCCAGTTGGACACTGTGTGAGCTTCTGACAGGGGACAGATAAATCTATTTTCCCAGCTTCTCCCTGCCTACAGAAAGCACAGAGCTTGGGGGTTTGGCCTTACTGCAGCCTGGCAGATGAACCAAATTTTGTTCATCGGTTGGATGCTTGGCTGTTTTCACAGCTTGAATTCACCACAGTGGCTGTATCAGTCTACACCTTTACCTGTATCTTCTGTTTTTGTAGCCCATCGCCTATATTAATGCTTTTCTCTCCAACCGCAAAGCAATAACGGCTGTAGTCACCATTTTCTTTAAAAAATGTCTTTGTTCTGGTTCATGGTTTCATCTGTTCTGTGACATTGCCCCTGTTTCTCTGTGTTTGCTCTTAGGCCTTTTCGATAACTTCAGCTAGCGATTGATACGGAAGGGATGGCCACTGTGCTGCAGAGACATTTTCATATTCCCCATATCACTAGTGTATGAAGGACTTTTTCCACACATTTTACGGTTGGCTACTGGCTCAGAGCTGCCATTTTTGTGCTCTTTGAGGTCTCCAGCTGCATCAGTGGGATCAAAACCAGGAACAGGGTCAGACTGTTTGTTCTTAAGCTGTCAAATGTGATTTATTGCTTTTCTCGGGATCAATGACTTAAGAATTTGGGTTGCCAAGCTGTGCTGGGTCACATCCATCCAGGGCAGTTAACAGGGCCAGAACCTCTCATTTTGAGGCCCCTTCTTCCCTCAGGACTTTGTGTGAATCTCAGTTCCATTTTATCTTGGGCATCAAAAGAATTTTGAGGAGAGGTCAGATAAAAGGTTGGGGGGTTTCCTCCCTCATTTCTGTGAAGAGCAAACCAAGATGGTTTGGGGTTTGCGAAAGCAAAATCAGGTTGACTTGGATCTCAGATGTATTTTATCTCAGTCACAAATCTTTCATTTGAATTTGGGGTTTCCAAACCAAAACCCAGCTAAGACTTTGTAAAAAAACAAACCTGAAATCCAGCCTCCTCCACACATTCCAGGCGGTTGCTGAGAAGAATTCTCCTCCAAGTTCATCTTAATCAAACTGTGACAAGAAGAAAACTCAGCTGACATCCACCTCCCCCCAAAATGAGCAAATCCCATCCGGAGAGGGGGAGAAAGAAGAACAGAGAAAGGCAGGCAAGACCTAGCTTGGTGTCTGCACTATCAACGTGCTCCAAGCTGGAGCTGTTTAAATGCAAAGCAAAAACTCCAGGCATCTCGTGACCTTTAGCATGGCTTGAGACACTGTGAAATGATGTTGCAAGTATCATATGACAAGACAGAAGAAACACTGCTGAGGTTTGCCTGGACTGCAGCCGCTATTGGGGTAGTCAAGGGAATAGAATGGTTTGAGCCTTGGTGCCTTCCAAGGTGACAGAGAAGGTGTGAAGGTGCAGAGTGTGTTGCCTTGAAACTTGATTGTCTGAAGAACGTGGTCACGTTGTCCTCAAAAACAGAGCCACTTTATCACAAATGAGGTCAATATTTTAGGATGCACAAACCCGGGGCATGTAGGAGATGGGGCAGGGCATAATGCACGGTTTTCAAAGGTGGGGTTGTAGCGTTTATATTTTGAGCCCTTCTCTTAATATCCAGAAAGAATAAGGCCTTGGCAGATTGTCCATGACAGAAAGAAAGAAATCGGTCTCTGTAGGTCATCTTCTCCACCAGTAATACAATCTCCCAAACAAAAAAGTAGTTTCTGTCCTCTCCCCCAGGAATCTATGTCTCTCCTATTGGATCCAAATTGCTTCCCATTTAAAAAATGGATTTCCTCAACTCTAAGTTGAAATCCTTTCTGTCCCAATTTCCAAGGTAACTGCTCTGCTCTGTCAGCTATCATTCCCAAGGGGTTTGTGACATAAACTGTGGCTTTTGACCGAGAATCAAAGCTTCCTGGGGTGAGCACTGTGTGTTTTCTTTTGCATTTTGCAGTTCTCCCACTTCAGTAAGTAAGAAGCCAAATGAAAAACTGCCCATTCTACGCAGCTAGAACATGTTCACACAGTTTCTTTGGTACCATCTGTAGCATTTATTTGGTGAATGTCACAGGCCAAATTGAATGGGAAAGCAGAATGAGTCAGAACCTGCAGTGGTGCCGTTATTATTTAGTTCAGCCTTTCAAAATCAAACTGCAATTGATACAGAGAGCAGAGATCCTGCAGTGGTCTAGAGAGCAACGTCAGTGCAAAGTCGGACACCTGAATGAGTGCTCAGGGAGGGCTGCGCACATCACCCCTTTAATTGTTCTTCAAGACACGGGCTGGCGTGCCCAGCTCCTGCATTCGCACTAGCACACGTGTGCCCCCACGTGTACACTCGCTTGTTCACGCCCACCCCAATATTTGCTCTGGTATGGGCGCACTGTAGTCGACAACAGGCTGCAGATGGGTCCCTAGCAGACACCCTTTTGCAGGCAGGGACCCCCAGATCTGACACACAGCTGCCTGCACAGCCCCATGCCCAGCCAAGGCGAGCGTCCCCAGACACGGACACGCCGACACACATGGTGCGGGGTCGCGTCCCAGTCCCTGCGCTTTCACATCTATCCGAGGAAGATCGTAACGCACTGTAACAACCCACTGCAAAGCCAAAAGCCCAGACTTGAGGATTTTATTGGACCATTAACTTGGACAATTAAATTCTTCAGGGAGAATATTTCTCGAGACAGACAGTTTCGTCAAGCAGGTTTGTTGTTTTTTGTTTTTTGTTTTTTTCCATCTGACCCTGGGCCCCAAAAGTAACGACAGCCTGAACACAGAAACACTGTTTGTTGATCGGTACCACGATCCTGTGAAAGTCAACCGTGAGCCTGCTGACTTTTCCTCCTTAATTAGGTGTGAAAAGTCAACGGAACCGCGTGTCTCTCGCAGGGGAACCGTAGGGAGGCTGTTCCATGGACAACCCCTTTCCACCCCACCGAGCTGCACACCTCAGCCCCATACAATCGTCCTTTTAAAGCCAGGACACAGTTACAGCCCCAGCTTTCCTTCCCCTGATGGCAAACTGGGGAGAGCCTGGAAATCCTGTAACCCCCAGAGAACCGAACAGCGCCTGGTTACATCCTTTCCTCAATAGGTTTCTCTGCTGAGGGGACTCAACCACCAAAATAACTTCTGAGCTGTTCTGCTTTGCATTTCAATGCCCCTTTGCTGTCTGAGAGTTGGAAATCGCTCTGTGTGCAGGGTGAATTTTGTCCTGCAATGCTCATGACGCAGCTGGGAGGATCACGGTCATGTCCTGTAACAACGCAGGAGACTGAGGCGTGGGGTTATTCATTATTTTGGGGGTTCCAAAGAGCTGAAATCCTATTTAAATGCCAAAATTTGGGTGGTGTGGGCTGTACTTCCCGAGCGAAGAGGCACAGCACTGTGTGCTGTCACCTCCAGAGATGAAGCCAGGTAACAGGAGAAAGTATTTTCTCCGGTGCTTGTTGTAGAGAATTACAGGTAAAGTGACCTGCATATTGCCATTCTTGGGGATTTCCAGTGTGCACCGCTGTTTGCACTACTGAGTCTGAGATGCGTGAGTCCCTGCTCACCCAGCAGCAGGAGCCCTGTGACACAGAGCTCTTAATCTCAAACAAAAAGACAAACTCTGGGGATTTAGGGCAAATCGAAGTGATTTCACCCAGATTGCTTTTGGCAAGTCAGCGGCACAGCCAGGAAGGGACCTGGCTCCTTGACTCGCTGACCGGCTCCGCAGCATCAGCTCAGATTTTTAGACATTTGCTCTTTCCTTATAAATTGCAGCCCTGTAACAACTTCAGGTTGTACGGAACAAATGGCAAGACTGAGTGGCTTGCAAGGCAGTTATATCGGCAATAATAAAATACAGTCAAGTTATCACAATTTTTTCTTACAAACATACAATTTATTGTTAAGATCAGGCACTCTCACCTCCACAAATGGCAATACGTGACTGCGGGAGTTAACCTTCACATGTATCTGATGTTTTGGTTCAGGTTTTAAGTGGCTTCCACCGCAGCAGTGAGGAGAAAGAGCAAGCCAGCAACAAAACACGAGCAACCGCAAAAATCTATAGAAAACTGAAACTTGGGAGGATTTTACACGGCTGAATACAAACCGATGCAGTGTGTGTAGTAATTGAAACATTGCATTACAATTAGACAAGGAGGATACTTGGTAGTATCATACTTTTAAAGTCAGGTCTGAGAGCCTGCCTGCGTGGCACGGTTTCAGTGGCACACAGCAATGCTCGGGTTTGCTGTAACCCAGCCAAACTCAGGATAGGAGTAAGGACAACTGTGCTAGTCTGGCATCTGCCCAGCTCTGCTTACCTTCCTAGCACAGCCGAACAGCTGCTGTTGCTGGAGCACACACAGTTATTCCCACTATCATTAACAGCAGCAGTGCACTAATTCCTATGCAAACATACCTTGTGCGACATAAACCAATACTGCCCCAAGAACATGCAGTATGAAGACCTGATGGATAAAGCAGAAGAAACAATGCTAGAAGGGTCCCTCTATCAAACTGTAATTAGTTTGTAAAGTATGGTGAAAGCTCAGAGCAGATTGCTCGGATCGCGTGTTGTGATTGCAACCAGTTTGCACCTTCCACTGTGCCTGTTCAGGTCAGGGGGCTGGAGAAGGCTGCAGAAAATGAACAAAAATCCATTACCACATATACACCGCAGATTAAGGCTTCAGCGCTGCAGCCAGAACTTGCAGTTTTCCAAGGAACTGCCACAGCAGTGTCTGGTTACCAAACCAAGCGTTTGCAAAGTCTTCCAGAAATCTTCCACGAACCACACCATAGGCTTCCTGCCAGGAGAAGCGGTGCCTCTTGCTATCTTTAGACTATTTCCATGTCTAGTTTGATGCAATTTGATGCATGAGAGGACCCATCCAGCTAATAGAGAGAGGAGCCTCAGTCACATCCCTGACATAACCTGATGGTGCGAGCGCTCCCTTCAGCTACCAACATCTGCCCAGGCAGCCGAGTGAAGAGCCACCAGAGATGTATCTGATGAACTAATGATGACAAACAAATCAGAAACCGCTCGTGATGCATACTCAAATAAAGCAGATACATGGCTCAGCAGCCTCCAAAACGTGGTGCTCTGCCATCCGTGAGTGGAAGGTGATGGGGAGACGCGAACGCGTCTGTGGCCTCGGCCCCAGCTAGGACCACCCCAGGGGATGTGGGAGCAGTTGCTCTTGGCTCTCGTTTTTCCATGCAGGAAATCGCAGACAGAAATATGATGCATCCACCATACGGCGAGTCCGGTGCGTCCTGGACAAATGAGCTGCTCTCCATGGCCGGGTGTGCAGGGTGGAGCTCGGCCCCGGTAGCCCCTTTCCCCTCTCCCACCTCCAGGGAAGCCGCCCCGCGATCAAACCGCGGCACTTCACCAGCACAATGAACTCAAACATTCCTCTTCCGGAGAGGATGTGGTCAGTCACCACACACATCTTCTGGGGCCCCGACCGCAGATCCAAACAGTCTGGTCACACATCACATGTAATCTTAACAGCAAACTTTCTGACATGCAGTTCAGACCTACCCCTGTCCTTGTGGGATATTTCCCTTATATCTCCATGATAATAAAGAGTGAGACTTGTTCAAAATATTAGTATCTGGGGAGAGAAAAACCGTTTCAGCAGACTATGACTCACACAAGAATTCCCTGAACCTGAGATGTGGGTAAGTCGTTAGGAAGAATGAACTCATCCCAGCTCAGAGGTGAGGAGTCAGGATCTCTTCCCGAGCTGAAGCTCCTAAAAACCTTCCCCAATGAGGCCCTTAACAGGAGATTCATGCTGGTATCACACAGCAGATCCCACCCCACACAACGCTTTGCTGGCCTGGAGATGCTCTCAGACACCGTGCTGGAGCCCCAGGCTTAGAGCAGGGACCGTCCATCACATGTAGCCTGTTGAACGTATCTCATAGCAAGGGATCAAATCCAAGGCCACCATTTCATGTTCCATGGCAGGACATCAACATGGACATGATGTGATGACACCTGGAGTTGGCAGTTCCTCTCCCACCAGCAGCACCTTGGCAACTTGCAGCCCAGAAAGCCAAGAGTGGGGCTGGACTAGATGACCTTTAAAAGTCCCTTCCAACCCAAACTATTCTATGATTCTATGACTCTAAGCTCCAAATTTCTTGTATGTCCTCCCTCGTATGCTGCCCCAAATGCTCCTGGAAGTTCTGCAGCACCCACAGCACACGCCAGCATCATCTCTACACAGAAAAGGCAGTGCTTTCCTGCAAGTATTATTGCCCAGCGTACAACACCTATGACTACAGGACTCTGTATAAAAAAGGGCAGAAGAGCATTCTTCTGGACAGATTTTTTTAGAAGAAAATAATGCTTATGACTAACCTAACTTTTACATTTTTCACTTCCATTAAAAACTCAGAATGATTTTATAAAAATAAAAAGTCCCTTGATTTTTTTTTGGACTGAAAATTTTTATATGGGGCAAGAAGTGTTCTTTTTTTTTTTTTTAATCTGAAGATGAAAATTCCTTTTTTTCCTGATGTGTAGTTTTCAAGAAATATATCAAGATTTGGGGTTTTTTTGGTTGAGCTTTCTGGAGTTGGGTGAAACTTGTTTTCCCATCAACCGTAGAGTGTATGTCAACATAGTCATTTAATCAACCTGTAGTTTCCCTGTTTAGTATCTCCCGGTGTCTATCAAAATCCAACTGGTATAATATGTAGTCTCCATCTTCCAGCAGTTAGCACAGAATACTGGTTATTTATTCACATTTCTATCTATGCTTGGAGTTGCAGATATCTGCAGTAACTATTTAATAATGACTTTCTTACGGCTTCTGTTGCACATATAAAACCTTATAATGTTGAAATGATTGGTTTTTATCAGTCAAAGTATTTTCCAATCTGTCCCGTTTCCTCCACCCACATATTTTGTTTTGTGTGAGGAAAATTAAATAAACAGGATCCATTTTTCCAATGAAAACAAAATTAGTTTGCAAGCCAAAAGGAAGTTGGCTTGAATGCAATCGGTCTTTGAGCGATTTAAAACCATTTCTGTGCTTGTGTTAATGAAGAAATTAAAAGGTTAGAGGGAACAAAATAACCGTGAATGACACACCGGAAATAGTTTAACTCAGCTCTGCAGGATAACGCGTATCATTTGGACATGGCCCTCACTGTTGATAACATTGCAGGAGCATAAAGGGCATGTGGCAACCAAGTTTTTGGAAATTAAAGTACAAACCAGCTGCTTTCATGGCTCTGGGTCCAGATGCTCAGGAACCAACAAGCAGCATTTGCTTCTCCTCAGCCTCACAACAGCAGCGGGGAAGCAGCAGCTCCTGAGCCCCAGGGATGGGTTGCTGCAGCTCAGGGACGTGGGACAGGGACCTGGGAAGGACAGAGTCTGGCAGGGCAGCACACGGGCTGCTGCATCCCGGGATGCTGCTTTCTAGACCCAGGGCCCCGTCTGCAGCTCCTGGAGATGGAGACACGAACTTCCCGATCTGCAAGCCACGCACTTGCCTAACTCCCTGCTCACTCCTTAATTTCTCCTGGGCTCTCATTAGCAATGACCCCAGAGGAGACACCCTGGCTACCAGCCTCCGTCCTGCTCCCAGCAGCCCTGTCTTGCAGCCCATCCTCTTCACGTGCAGCAGATGATCATCCGGCTGTGTTCACATCCTTGAATGAAATTTAGAAGTGGCTCGTGCCCAAGAAAAGGTCACTTCTCCCCCAAACTAGAGGAGCCAAGTGCTCCTGCCTCCCCGACACTCCCACGTCGCCGGCCAAGTGCAAGCGGTGACGGATGACTTTTTTAATGAACACGGCCAACAGCCCAGCGAGTTGCAACCAATGCTGCAATGAGCCCCAAAGATGCGGCGTTGGCCGGCGGGTCCCTGGGGAGGATGCTCAGCGGTCCAAGGGTTTCTTCGAGAGCTCCTTGTCCCAGGATATTTCCCCGCCAGGACTTCAGCGGCCAAGGAGAGCTTGCACCAAAGCAGAGGGCATTTCCACAAAGAAAGGAAATATCTAGAAACATCTCTGAGGGTACAGGCGGGTTGGGAGGGTTTGGAAGCGGGATGGAGGGAGGGCAGCAGCAACAGGTTGCCTCCAAGCTGCTGCTGGCACACGCTGCTGACCGCCTGTTGCTGTCCCTGAACAGATGTGGGCAGTTTCTCAGATGATGAAGTATTGAATATGTTTCTCCTTCAGGGATTATTACTACTAAATAAATCTGCAGGTTTATATGTTTAGCAGCTGATGGAGATTTTTTTTCCCTCCCCTTCTCCGCTGTATTATTCCTTGCAGCCAGAGCCAAAACAAGGCTTTTAAGCCAGGGAGCGGAGAGAGAGAATGATCAGGATGTGATTTGGGAAATTTTAGAGACAATGCTACAGCAAAGGGGGGAAAATATCCTAACCAAAACATAGCTCATTTATACATTTAAGCTTGTTTCATGGTGTATCTTGGACTCCATGAGCATTGGTTTAACCACCAGTTCATAAATTTGCCTGATATCTTTAGAATTTGTGGCCTGGAAAAAGATCTTTCCCTCTCTCCTGGTGGTATTGGGTTTATTTTTTTTCCCTTTCTTTCTTTCTGAGCTGACTTTGAGCAACATAGGGCTTGGATTTACAGTGTTTTAAGTTCCACTGAAAATATTCCCTGATCGCCCCCGAAACAAAAGACAGAGAGTGTGTGATGAAGGAGTCCAACCTGTTTGCAAGGGCGTTCCGGCTCCGCTTTGGTAATGGCAGGTTGATCCAGGGGTATGAGCTGAGTCATGCAGTCCTGGTGTTTTGATGTCTACTTTTTCATTAGATGGTCTAAACTTACTTGAAGTCACCTCCAAAACCAGCCTGGAGAGAGGCTTGGTGCTGTTTCTCTGGCCTCCATGGCTCTTGGGTGTCTGGCACCAGAGACGCCCTCCCAGGACCACTGCAAGATTTTGCTTCTTAATTCCTCCTTCCAGTTTCTAACGTCTTGTTTCATAAATATTCAATTCAGGCTGCCGAAAGGCCCCGGCTCTGGAGAAATAAGGGACGTGCAAGAAACACTTGTCCATATAGTGAAGCTGATGGCAGCCGTTGCTGCACCTGAAAAGCTCCAGGACTGTTTTACCTGTGATGGGATATTGCTTAAGGGATGGGGGACTCCTGTGAGACAGCGCGTTGCTCTGGTTTAGGAGCCCAAGCCAGCACTCAGTCCCTGCACGGGGGCGTCAGGAGCCCCACCGCCTGCCTAAGGGTGCCTGTGTCCTGACTCTTGGCCATAATCATCGTCATCATAATCCCAAATGCACCATGAAGAGAGGAAAGCGGTTCTGAATTCAGCCCATCCAGGTGCTTGGGAAGCCGAGGAAGCAGATCCCGCTTGGGTGGAGCAGGAAGGCGCATCATGCTGTTTGAAACTCCTTGCTAGTCCCACCGTAAATTTAAAAGCTGAGACTTTTGCAGGAGAAAGGAGGGTGCGAAGCGCAGGGTGGCTGGGGCTGCTGGTTTGGGGAAGGTTGAAGGCCATGTGCCAAGCTGGCAACACCGCCTCTGTGACAAGGGACATGGTTGGCTTCATGCGCGGCTCTTCTCAGCTCCCGCGTTCGGGACAGGGATGTGGACCGCGAGGTCCGGGCAGCATTTGCTCCCTTCCCTGTGCCCAGCAGGTGCTGCATGAGGCATTTTTAGGAGAAAAAGGATGTTTGGAGAAGTCCGATACAAAACCCCACTCAGCTCACAATTTTTCAGAAAACACTCTCTGCTGCCTTTTCTGCCTCTCAGGCATGAGCTATAATAATTAAACCCTGCGATGAGCATGGCGTCAGATAAAACTAACGGGATCCACGCGGAGATGGGGAAACTGCAGGACTCATGACTATATTCCTGATTCCTGGCTGTGATCACCCCCGGGAACGTGTCTCTGAAGGTGTCTCCTTGGTGCTCCCCATGCAGGCAGCGTCTGCTGGGACCTGGGCTGGTCCAGCCCTCCTCTCTGCTGGGAGACTTCCCCAAATCACCCGGCAATTAGGTAAAAATAAAGCTGAAACGGGCTCTCGTGTTACCAGCAAAAAGCCAATGCAAGTAGTACAGAGCAACTTACATCACAAGGCTGAGGTTGATGCGTTTCACAACAGCACATGAAAGTCTTTTCACAGATTGTTCTTTATTTAATGGTTAAAATGGGGGCGGGGGGAGGCGCTGTGTAATCCCACGGTTGTGGGGAGAAACCTGCTCTTGGACTCATGCCCCCCACATCCCATCGCAAAGCCGAGGAGGAAAGAAATATTATTCGTAGTGTGTTTTTTGACAAAAATATATTTGCTCTTTTTTTTTTTTTTTCAATTTTTACATCCCAGTTTGCATGAATGAACATGATATTACACTGGTTTAAGAGAACTTTGGCAGCTTTTTATTGCTGTTTTACAGCACAGTTGTTCTTAGAAACAAAAGGTTTGAATTAATGGTGTTTTAATGTACAGGATATGACAGAAATGAAATGCAGAAACAGTTGGCTTGCACACTGGGATCCAAGTCAAAATAAAATTTGGCCGTAAGCCTGCAGCGCTCCTCTGGGACACCCGAAAGGGGTGTGAACATTAACTCATACAGCAATAACCCCGGTAATCATGAGCCTGCTTCAGACTCCCACTAATGCAATAATTGAATAAAAACCATCTTCAATTGTCATATTAAAAAGCAACATTGAACCTTGGGTAAAGGCACAATAGGAGAACAAACCACATGTCCTGAGCCATTCGAGGTTCTGGTTAGCTACAGTTTTCCTGTTAAAGATAAGCCTCCGACAGAGTCCTGATCTTTGCTTTGTATCTATTAAGACATAGCAAATTACTTAAAAAAAAAAAAAAAAGCATTGCAGATTTTGCTTTTTTGTTTTTTCCAAAGCAAAATAAATCCTCCAAGTACCCAAACCAGAAGGCAGGGATGATTATCATCACAATATGTCTGACATTTCCTTCAGGGTTTTTGAAATACTCAAGACCTCTTTCTATCTTTGTCAGTGTGTTCCTCTGCTGCCTACAACCATGTGCCTTAACTCCTCCATCTCTCCAGCCTCCAACTTGCCTCTGCTATTTCATGTAAGAAGGATGCATTGTGTAGTTGACGACTGCTTCGTTGTGGTGCCAGCTTGTTCCACAGACTTGACTCTGTCTTTCTTTTTCCCTTTTTTTTTACTATTTTTTTTTTATTTTGGTAATTGGGAACAGGCAGAAGTTCGGGTATTAAGAAAAAAAAAAAAAAAAAAGAGCGTTCCACATAATTTAGAGAAGTTAACAAAGCGTGAAACTAAATAAAAAACACCATCCGGTGCTGATCTCAACGTTTATATATGCGTGAGTGCATATAGCCGTATAGAATATATTTGAACTAGATCTCCGTTTCCAGAACAAGCTTGTTGCTGTTGCTCTGACACTACACAGTATTTTGACTTTTTGACCAGATTATTTTTTTGAATCATGGTATCTGCTTGAATGCTTCAGGTCTCCTGGTCTGGGTGCTTTGCCATATTACTGGCACCTCTCCAAAATACCGCAGTGGTATGTCGGTCCGCTGGGCATGTTCTGGAGGTTTGATTCGTCAAAGCGGCCACCTTGGATGGGCTCTCCTTGCCTTCTGCTCTTTCTGAAGATTGGAAAGATCTATAAGGAGGAAGAATTAATAGAGGAGGAGAGTCAATGGTCAAACTGCCCGCACTCAGTTGGGGTTCCTCTTGCATGCAAGGATGCAGAAGCACAAGGGTGGTGCTGTCAGGCTGTGGAGCTGGGAGGTCCAGAGCCAGAAGCCATAATTCAACATCGTCACCGAATGAGGTGTCACCAAGGGGAGAGGAAACAGATTTCCCAGTGGCCCCATCCAGAAGCACAATCACCTCCAGGACATCCTTTCCCTATGTCGACTATGTCACCAATGTCCCTTGCACTTGCTTTTTGTCTCTGAGAGGATGGAGTTTCCTGGAGCTGTGGATGTCCCGTGGTGGATCTTGGCCCCAAAGTGCAGAGTGGTTTGGTCAGGTTATGCCTGAAGCACTGACACTGGCAGCTGGCTCACGTCTGTCAGTGGGAGGCTCAGCATAACATGGTAAAAATTGATTCCTTCTACATTTCTTCTGTTCCTACCCCGAGCCTCAGATTAGAGACATGCCTAGCCCCTCGCTAGCAAAGTCGATTTCCTGGTTGTGATTAGGGATGGTTTACGTATATTTCCTAAAGTTGTTTTCCTTTTATTACTATCATTTAAACAGAATTCATTGCTTTTCCGAGACATCTGCGCTTCAAAAGACCCTTGCCAACTTTGG
The DNA here is from genome assembly GCF_036013445.1 of Caloenas nicobarica. Classification (NCBI taxonomy): domain Eukaryota; kingdom Metazoa; phylum Chordata; class Aves; order Columbiformes; family Columbidae; genus Caloenas; species Caloenas nicobarica. Next base: position 2,050,027 of record NC_088258.1, on the reverse strand, counting down.
TCCTGAGCTGGGACATCGAAATCCCCGCAGCCAGGAGGACTCGCACCGGCTGAGGCTCTGACCCAAAGCTTCCTCCTGCGAAGCCTCAAGCTCCCTGTCATCCCACCACTTCCAACTCGAGCCGTGAGAGGCACCGCAGGAGTTAGAGCGCGGTTAACAGAGCGATGTTAAATCACTGTGTGAGAAATAGCCACCGCAATGAGTCATAACGAGGCTTTAGACTCTCATTTCTCCCCTCCCCTCCGATGAAGGGTGGGATGGAGCTGGGCCAAGCTGGACACAAAGGGAAGTAGCTGTGGGGCTGGGTGTGCAGCTCCTGCTTTGCTCACCCTCCCTCCAAGGATTAAGCTGGCGGTCGTGGACATGGTCCGCAGCAGATTTCTTGCCTCTCCTGCCCAGCTCAGCTGGCCAACGACCCCAGCATGAGTCTAACCCTCCCCTACCCTTTCCCATGTCCACGAGGAGTGAGAGGGAAGGTGAAAGGGAAACTGACAGTCCTCATGAGCTCGTTTTTCCCTCTTGAAATGAAATCATCCTGCTAAGTAAGGAGGTGGAGTCATTCCTTCCATCAGTCCCCTGCCATGGTCCAAGGGTGAGTAAAGCTCTGCCCTTCAGCACTGAGCAGCTCTGTGTTTGGGATTTGTCTGTCCTGAATTTCAGGTACCTCTTCACCTTCCTCCCAGGTGCTGTGGGAGTCTGTTCCTTGCTGAGGGCAGAGCAGGGCTTTCAGATGCATTAGGAGGCTGCATATCAATGTACGCCTCGATCATTTCTAATAAAAGAGCGATGAAGTTGCCTTCGAGGGCAGAGCTTAAGGAGCACCCAGTCTTCTGTGAGAGCAGAATGGATTCAGGATCAATATTTCTTCTACCCACCTGGAACTGGGAATGATGGTTTGACTGCACCCACACCTCATGGGACTGTACCATTCCACTCAGATCCTGGCTCAGCTTGGAGTCACAGAGCAGTTGGATTCTGGGATTTACCTCCTTTACGGGGGGAAAAAAAAAAAAAAAAAGAAAAAAAGTCAAAATATTTCAACATTGTGTCCCATTGTGAAAGTCTCACTCATGCAGCCAAAACAAAATGTTCTGACCTTATTCACACAAAATTGCGTCACAAGCTTTGATTCCTCCTCCACTCTTCTTGAAACTGTAAACTCAGTCCTTTTCCTTTGGCAGCATCCCTCTGGTTTTATGAGGTCTGTGGGGGGTTATTAATGTAGTTTCTGACTCCCTGACAATCCAATACAATAAGTGGTTTTCCCAACTGAAAAACAGCTCTCAGATCCCAGCTGGTCCCACAGAAACAAATATAATCCAGATACAAAAATGTGCACATCTGAGCACTGTCCCGTGCTCTACCAGAGGGATGCTGCAGCTTCCATTGCCTTTGCTCCGAGCCTTCACTCCTCACCAGGGAAATTTCTAAGCATATTTCCTTGTTTCAAGTTCTCCTCTTCCCCTGCTTTACCCTCCCAAGCCTTCCCATTTCTGTTTAATGGACACCTGCCTCTGTGCTATTAAAAAACCCCAGTTATTCTGCTGTGAATAATGGATTTAAGCACGTGCCATGGTGCCTAATGCTGAAAGACTCTGGTGTCCTCTGTGGTTAAAGGAGGTTAAAGATGTAGGTGTGACGACTAAACTAGCACATGTAGAAAGGAGGAGGGTGATTGCAGCCTCTAACTGTCTCCTATAGCTATTTAGGGAGTCAGAGCCACACAGCCCTATAGACATGGTGGTTTGAACGACTTTTTGATATATACGCCTATGTCCGCTTTGGATTTGCAGATAGTGTCATAATAGCCCATGCATCTTCCCACACCAGATCAGATCAAGTTTCTGTCTTAACTCTGAGACAGAGCAAGGTGATGCCAAGGAAGGAGCAAGATGGCTTGCCAGTAATGCAGATGCTTTGATAATGGACAATTAAGGGAACATGTGCCAACAGTAAGAAACAGGCATTTGTGCAGAAATTCTGGGATCCCAAACTCTACGTACTGGAGGTCAGTGAGCTCTCATCATACACAGATACACCCATTCCTCTCTTGCATTTTACAGCCGTTGGCTATCAGGTGATTAGGCTTAAACTGGATTAGTTACCTGTTGCATGTTTAATGAATTTTGACTCTTTCCCACCTACACACCAAGATGGCAAAGGGGGAAGAGCTCACCAAATCGGACTCAGAAGAGAAGGAGCACCCACAGTCCTGCCCTGAGGTGCCATGAGCATCCCTCGTGTCTCAGGGCAGACCGGCAGCGCTGGTCCCTCTTCATTGACCCCATCCACAGGAAACGCGATGGGGGAGAGAAATTTATAGACGCCACAAAGCAGTTAGGTTCTCTATTTGCATTTTGAACACGTATGCAAGAAAGGACTCTCACCATACATGTTCGTCAAATTAATGTGAGATCTATCCAGAGAGAAAGGTAGAACTGAGAGGATATTAAGGGACAACGTACGTTACTCTGGAGCCACAGAAATCCTCCCACTGCAGGGTGGGAGACGCGAGCCCCAGGGCTGCATTGCCATGGCAATGGGTGGGGGGACAATTTCCTATTGCCTCTGCACATTACAGCCAGAAATAACAGTTTGGGAGGCAAAAAGTCACATTTTTCACAACGTGAAATTGCACAGGCCTTGTCCGCAAAGGACAGATATTGCCCCGAACAGGAGCCTTCTAGATGGGGAAGACAGTGTTGTGTTTGCTGTAGCAAAGCAACAGTAGCTAATGCGAAAGACCATTCCAAGGCTGGTTTTTTGTTACTTGAGTTCCCTTTGAATTAGAGTTTTAACAAGCATTACTGACTCAACCAGTAAACATGGTAACTGTTGCTAACAGCATGCAACAATTAAGCAAATTAATCTCAACACAGCCACATGCTGGTGTGCTCACAGGCTTGCTAGTCTGGTTTCTCCCGTGAAATCAGAAGGGCTTTTTGCCCCCCTCTTTGATTTAAGGTGATGCCAGTCTTTCCAACCCAGAAGTTTTAAGCAGTATTGGGTGATGCACCTTCACAGCTCAGTGTTGCATAGGAAAAAACTGCCCTTTTAGGAGCTGACAAGTGACATAGCGACAGCAAAGTAGAAGTGAGATCTTGTCCTTCTCAGAGGTCCCATCAACTGTCCGGGGGCAGCAGCAGAAGCCGTTGTGATGTTTGTTACCTCTCGGGATGTTGTTGTACCACCAGGAAACTCCCATCCACTTTGGGAAGGCTTTAAATGATGCCAAAGTGCTGGTCAGGCTTCTGGTGTAGAAAACCCTGTGGGCTTTTGGGCTGGGACTGGAGTGAGTGCAAGGACCAGTGCTACCGACAAACCCAGTGCTCAATAAAACACCCTAATGGACCCAGTTCCTGGCAGTCAGCAATTTTTCCTCACCTCTGTAACTGAGGATTTTCATGTCTCTGAATATGGGCTGCAGTAAATCAAAGCACCCGAAAGCCAGAGTCATTTTTGGCAATGGAAAACACAGGCTCGAGTGACCCCCCGGTGCCAGCGCTGCCGCTCAGCCCTTGCTGATGGACCTGCCGGCTGTGAACATTCGCCACAGCCCCATCACCCTTCCTGCCCCCAATGTCCAGAATGAAAATGTCATTTTATTTGAACTTTAAACAAGCCAAAATGAAGCAGATAAGCACAGAGCTGCCACAGCTCAGCTGAAGCCAGATAAATCACCCGGAAGATATTTCTCTGTCACTAAATTCTGGGTTTCAACTAAGGAGAAGCCACCAACAAAACAAGAAGTGACAGAGTGCACAAGTGTGTCTGGGAAGACCCTTGGAGATGATGCACATGTGTTACCTGCACCCAGCTGTACCATCCCCGCCATTTACCCACACCCTAATCAAAGAAGTGCCCTGTTACAACTTAAAAATCCAAATACGGCCCAGGAGATCCGGGTGCTGCCCCATCCCCTGGACACTGTGTTGCTGATGTCCTGTCAGGTGAAGGAGATTTTACTCTGTGAATATCCAATATCTTTCTCTTCCCAACAGAGAAGGCCAAGGTGGCTTGTGGACGAAAATTAGAGACCTTGGTCAGCCTTCCCAAGAAACCAGAAGGCGGTGAAAGCTAACCCAGCTTAGTAGGCTTAATAAAGGCTTTAAATGGTGCTTCATTTTCATTACTTATAGAAAAACAAAAAAAACCCAAGACATTAAGAGCCAGGACATTTACTAGGAAATTCTTGGCATTTCTTCTTGGAACATTTCACGATCATTCCGCGACATGAGTTTTCAGGAAAACACAGAGAGGAAAGGTATATTATATAGGGAATGTTGCAATGCCACACAGCTTTGTGACCAATATTATTTGCAAAATGTAATTGCAAGAACAAAGAAACACACAACAACAAAAAAAGGAAATAAATAGCCACAGCGGTGTGAAGATGGGGAAACTGAGGCAGGGACTCGCGTAGGTGATACCTCACTGTGGTCCGAGCAGCTGCGCTTGTCCAAAGAGCTGACTGGGCATCTCTGCCCTCCCCGTGTGGGTCCTGCACAACGTGTGGCGGTGACAGAAGTGACCAAACAGGAAAAGTTGGATGCTGCAGGCAAAACTGGAGATGCCCCATTGCCAGGATGTCAGAGCATGGATGGTGGTGAGTGTCTGACCGAGCAAGGGGGTGTGGGGAAAGTGCCTAGAGATGAGTCAGGCCACCAATCCAACGGGACTTTGGTCTGCAAAAGGGCTGAGAAAAGGCTTCACTAGTTGGCCCATGACAATAGAAAACCATCCAGATGGAAATCTGCGGTCAGACGCTCTCTAGCTTGGAGGTCTGTGCTGGAGCAAGTGAGCTTTTCAGCAACGCAACATGAACCTCGAGCAGATCAGCAAGGAAATCACCCTGTGACAGCAGCTAAAAATATGCAAGAGCAGAAAACATTTCAAGGCAGGCCAAGGCCGGCTGGAGCACCTTCTCCCCAGCAGATCTTTCCAATCACTCTAGCGTGCTTCCTTTTTCCTTTTTTTATTTTTCTTTTTTCTTTTTTTTTTTTTTTTTAAACTGAATTGGATGGGACATGACTTCCTATTGCAACCAAAATTGCTTCCGTAGGATTGTGGGGGAGAAACCAGAAAATAAATACATTAATTTTTCCTCTGAGGCCAGAGAAGAATATGAAAAGGGAGGCTGGCTATGCAGATGGATAAATGATTAACCAGGCACTGTCCTTTATCTGCCTGAAAGTTCTCCGGAAAATAAAGGTTAAGAAAAGAGTACAGAAGCAACTGGCCATAGACTTCATTAATCTGTCTCTTTTTGTTGGCACCAGCCAGGTAGCTGGACCCCCAGGGGCTATCAGCATCCACTTTCAACATATTTCTTTGATAAGCAAAGCAGTTTTTCACGTCCAGCGGTGACTAAGTGGTGGATTTTGCACTGTTACCTCACCTTACCCCCAATGTTTTCGGATCACAGGATAACACAATAATCAGCTTGGCGAAGGAGCTTGGCCAGGCAATGCTTTTAATATGATTTCCAGAAAGAAAAAGTCCTTGAATTTGTATGAGAGCCCAGGTTTCTCTAGAGTTAAACGAGGGAGAGCTGAAAAGACAAGAAGGCGTCTGAAAATGCAACTCTCCTTAATGAGGGAGTCTTGACGAGCATAGTTGGGGTTTTTTGCAAGTATTTTCACTGTTTTGCTCCATAAGAGAAAAGCAGCCTATGTTCCCAACATGCCGTACATGCAAAGTTGAAAAAAAAACCAACATGGGGAGGTTCTCAAGGTGGCAAACACCATCCTCTCCTGCTCAGCAGCGCTGGGTGATTAGGCTTGCAGCTGTACTTTGCATTTCTGCAGCAGGAGGATCAATGCCCAAAGTCGTGTCCACACCACGGCATGACGTTCCTGGTCCTGCAACCTCCCTCCTGCGAGAAAACCTCCTCCTGCCCAGCAAATGGGGCAGCCTGGGAAGAATCAGCAGGTCCCTGTGTCTCTGAAGCCAAAGGCTCCTGCCAAGCGGTGTCACCACCCCCTGCATCTCTGGGAACTGGGGAAACCGAGGCACGGCCTGGGGATGGGCACTGGTGTCAACAGGGATGCGTCATCCCACTTCATAAATTGCTGAGCCAGCACGCTCCTTGGCTCACACAGAGACTCTGCAAGTTTGACGGAGGAAAATAAGCAACGGGGGACAGGGGAATGAAAAGCAAAGCGAAGTAAATCCACTTTTCCTTTCATCAGGGGATGCGGCAGGCAGCGTGCGGGGAGGGAGGAGAACGGGTTAAAGTGATCTATCCAGCCGGAGATCACAGGAGACCCCCCTTTGTCAATCTGGAGTGCTTGCCAGATATTGGGTTGAATAATTAAACAGCTACTTAACCCTCGGACAGCGTGTCTCCCGCTGCCTCCCTGCTCCTGACAGCCTGTACTTAAGTAGCTATGGCAACGATTTGGGCGCCAGCCTGTTGACTGAAGAATATGGAAATCACAAGGATTTAATTTTGCTGTGGCACAAAAACTTGTTTGATCTGAGGGTTGTGGCTTTTCTGCAGCTTTCAGCAAAGAATAATTTCTATATTCATATCTCCCATTCAGATGTCAGTTAACAGCTCAAAAAATATAAACTAAAAGAAGAAAAAAAAAAAAAAGAAGAAAAAAAAAAGGAGGGCAAAAAGTTTCTTAAAAAAAAATTATCTCTTTTTTCTCTGGGCTGGATTAACACTTGAGATGTCAGCTGGAGGGAGCTACCCCTGTTTCATCCTCATGTCAGAAGGGCTGGAGATGCATCTCCCCCCAGTGTGTCCAAAGGATCCTCGCAGGGCAGCGGGGAGGGTGGTGGGAACCACGGCAAGGGAAGAGCTGGAGGAACAGAGGAGCAGGCCAAAAAACTTCAGGGGGTAGAAGGGACTGAAGGAGCACCCAGGAAGGCTGTAGCAGAGGAGGCTGGTGGAATCGGGGACTCGAGGAGACGAATCAAAACCAGAGACCATCTGGGTCTGTAAAGCAAGGAGGGAAATCCCCAAAGTGGGGACATCGCTGCAGCAGCTCCAGTGCTGCAGAGAAACTGAGCTGGAGGCAAATGGAAGAGCTGAGCCGCAGCCAGGGCTCGGAATGTCAGCACAGGGCTGCCAGCTGGGGAGAAAAGGTTCATCCATCCCCACAAGTGGCCATGGCTGAGCAGATTGCAGGTGGACAGATCAGGTGCAGATCACTCATCTGCTTAGAAAATGCAGTTTCCAGGCCAGTTATTTGGGGTCTGGTCAGGTTATAGCCACAGGAAGAAGACACAGAAGGAGAAGGACATATCAGGGACAGAGGGAATTTTATTTTCATCCTGTCTCTTTACCTCGATAACAACTGCCTGGCAGGAAGCTCCTGTGGGGGAATCTATTCATGCGTAAAGACCAGAGGCATTTAGCTCTGGCCTTGGGGAAGGACCGAGGAGTCCCGCATCACAGCTTTTCTCCTCCATTTCCCTCTGTACCACTTTGTATAGCTCTTCCAAACTGCTTTCTTAAAGGATGCTGGTCAATAACCCGAGTTAATGAAGGAATGACAGAAATATACAGACATCACCTGTTTGCTAAGATGCTGGTACTGTATAGTCAAAGGGACTGACTTCAACGGTTCTTACTATTTTTGGTTTATCTTTCTTGAATGTTTGAGGGGTGGAGGTTGAACCAGAGAAAAAAGGTTTGAATGCAAAAGCTGAAATTTAAAACACGTGGTATCACGAAAACTCATGTGCATCAAAGTGTGCACGATTGTAGCCTATCGAAGCCAATAAACCGTTGCCATCAACAGTGACGGGAGCTGGACTGGTCCCAGTGTTTGCATTGCAAACTGCTGCAGATTCATATAAAAAGATCCTGTAACTCTTTCCTTGGGTCAACAGGGGCACAGACCCCTGCAGCCAGGACTACGCACCCGCCTTTTACGTGCGCTATTTCTTCTCCCTTTTCAGAAGCTCTAGGGTATGAAGAAGAAATAGGGCTGTGATTTAGGCACTAGCGAGGGTCAGAGCAACCAGCACCCGGCCTGGCCAGGAGGGAGGTGCCCAGCAGGACCCAGCTTTTCCCTGCGGAAGACCTGCAGACACCTTCTCATTGTGATGTAGCTCCTTTGCAAGCAGAGTCAGGAGGGATGCAAGGAGCCAAAGAGACTGACATATCTGATGCTCAGAGGATCAGCAGGGTGCAGGTACCACCTTCCCAAGCTAAACTCTGTCCTTGGGGTTTCCCTGCTTCACTGCCAGGGCTGTGTGATATTGAGGCTGGTGAGAAGACCTCAGTCTTGCAAAAAGTTGCTCTTAATGGGATATCAGCACTCAAACAGCCCGTTCAGATGCAGGATCCAATGTGGTGGGGCTCATCAGTGCAGCAAAATTACAGAAAAATCATCGTCTGGTGCTGTGGCTTCTCACCAGTGGAGCTGGTGGGCAGCAGCTGACTGTGCAAGCTGCCAAGGGAGCAAGAGGATATAGTTAATGGGAGAGCTAAAGCTCATTTTTCTCATCCCTGGTAAATCCACTCCTCAGTTAAAAGCTGTAACAGCTTGAAGCAAAGAGCACAGGCTCTGCAGCTGCTGGCTGTGACAACTCGTGACCTCTGTGGATTGGCAAAGATGGGAGGCTCTTGTAACACCCACCCCAGGAGGCTGCTCTGGCTCCTACATGGGCTGAGCTCTTCATGTCTGGCTTTATGTTGGAGCTGAATTTTAAATGCTCAGAGTTCCCTGGGGCTTGGAGGGTTCCTCCGAGGTACTGCTGCAATGCAAGAAAATCCGATTTAAAAAAAAAAATGCACTACAGGAGTGACAATTTTCAGCAGGTTGGCTCACTGTTTGGATGGAGGTTGATTTGCAGGAGCACCCAAGACTCTGTCTGCCTCTCTGGCTCTCCTTTCGGCCATCCAGATCCTATAGAATTCAGCTGGGTATCTCAGAAGAGCAGGTTTTCTCAGGAAAATTCAGATCTGGTTTGTCTTTTGGAAGTAAGCAAGAGAAACACAAGAACAATCCTCCTAATAGTAACATGGCAAGGTTTTTTTAATGGTAAGCAGAATTGTGCAGAGGGCTTTGGTGGATGTGTCAGGAGTGGGGAGGAAGGTAGGATCCGGGTGGTGTTACCTTTATCCAAAATTTTCAGATGCAGTGCGACCTGTCAGCAGAGGTTTCTGTAAAAACAGTCATTTCTAATGTTTGCATCAGCTATTTCATTCTCAAGATGACGGAAGACCCTTAAGGCTCCCGGAGTCAGTTCTGGTCCATTGAACACATAAATTACCCTAAATTTCAAAGTTGTCTGAATAAAGTATGCACAAATAGCCAGCTGGCCAGAGGACACTAATCCCATGCTGCAAAATGTTTTCCCTTCTCAGCCATCTGCCTTTTTTGCTGTCCATAACTATCTGTCAGCTGAGTGCAGAATGGGTCAGGCTTGGTCACCAGCCATCCTTGAGTGGAGAACTGCAGGAGAGCACCTCCCTGGCACCCACCCAAAAAACCCCTCGTTTTCCTTTCTAGGAAGGCAGCGAGCCTGGGCCATGGTAAATGTCCTTCTCAATTCCCAGTCCAACAGCTGGTGAGGGCACGGTGGTGGCCTGAAATGTGTCAGCTGCAAAGAAAGCAGCTCGGCGATTAAATAGAACTCGAGCAATTACCTGACCTTGAAATATCCACAGCGTTAGAGATCAGAAACCTCGGAACAAGGTCGTGCAGCCATGAAAACGTTGACCAAGCTGTTTGCTGGTGGCCTCTAGTTTGCTTGAGCAACTCCTAAAAAGTCTAACCCAAAGACCACTTGTCTGTCACTGCTGGGAACACTCTTCCACCTGTTACTGGGATAACTGGGCTGAATGGATTGCACTGCACTGGGATTAGCTCCCAGGGACCAAAATCCAGACCAGAGTCCAGACAAACCTGAAAGGACAAGCCCATGAAGACAGTGTGATAACTGCACCCCATCGTGGGCTTGTTACATGTGCAGTTATCAGCCAAAGTGACTCGAAAACAGAATTTCAATTTACTGGAAATTCCAATGTTTCAAAGTCTTTTTTTTTTTTTTTTAAATCCCAAAATATTTTTAAAAAAGGAATTCAGAGTTGAAACAACTAAATAAGTGGTACAGAAACTTCTAAACGGACGCATTTAGAAACATTACAACAAAACTTACTGATATTTAAAATCGAAATTCCCAAATGAAAATATTTATTTATTACCAAGAAACACGAATAGTTGGAAAAGATCATCATTTTAACTTGAAAATTGCTGTTTCATTGTATCCCTAAGTCATCTTAGAATGTCATTTCAATCATAACATTTCAAGTGCCATAAAGAAGCAGCCACCAAAACCAACTTTTGTTGACCCTTTGATACCCAGAACAATTTAATTTGCCTGATATAAGCAGATCATCTTATCCCTAAAAAAAAATTACTTAAAACAATATTCAAGAATATTTACTCAAAAAATATCAGCTAGTAATATGATTTCAGCAGAACTTTTTTACTGGGCTGACATATTTGTAAATACTAGTCTGTCCACGGTCAGATGAATTTTGTCTTTCCAGTCTGCAAGTTTATTGTCCATTAATAATTATCGGTATCCATTTCATTCTGTAGGAATGAAGGGATTTAAGCACTAATGTGTTAGTGTAAGCAGCACTTTGCTGTTTTCTTGAACTGGAGAAAATTATTCTGTCTCTCCATGTCATCCTAGCAAGGCTGGGGTGGATAGATTACACCACGCCATGAAAATCGCTCGCGGTTCAAGAGTTTAAGCATGTACTGGGCTCGGGGAAGCCGCCCCCGGGCTGCGTTTTGCTCTCTGGCACTCGAGCTCCTTCCCGGCAAATATAGGAAGCCTGCAAGACCATGGAACAGGACTTTTCTTTCCATGCTTTGCACACACACTTCAAAACACCTTTTACTTTTCTCCTCTCCAAACTACACAATCTCATTTTAAGTCCTTTCACATCTTCAGCCCTTTTTGTTGCCCGTTGCTGGCCCCTTCCAAAATCACAGAATCACAGAACGGTTTGGGTTGGAGGGACCGTCCCAGCTCCCCCAGTGCCCCCCCTGCCATGGGCAGGGACATCTGCACCAGCTCAGGTTGCTCAGAGCCCCGTCCAGCCTGGCCTGGGATGTCTCCAGGGATGGTTCAGCCACCACCTCTCTGGCCAACCTGGGCCAGTGTTTTATCGCACTCATTGTAAAAAACATTTTCCCTCATGTCCGGCCTGAATCTCCCCTCCTTTAGTTTAAAACCATCACCCCTTGTCCTATCACTACAGACCCTACTAAAAGATCTGTCTCCATCTCTCTCACAAGCCCCCTTCAAGTATTGAAAGACGCTCTGTCCTGCTAGAGACAGGGCACCCGAAATGTAACACAGCATAGTTCGTTCTGTAGAATGACATTAAAATACTTCTGGTCATGTTTTCTGTAAGTATTGTTAGATTGTTGGGCTATCAGGTGACAATATTGGTCTCAGCAGAAGGAAACGGCCCGTCCTGTTGCCTGTGTGGGATTCCGTGGAGCTGAGCAGAGATTATTGGGCAGGACCGTGGTGAGAAGTGGGTGGGTTGCAAAAGCTGTGATTAGCCTTAGTTCCCAGGGTGGAAAAACTGCTTGGGAAATGGGCTGTGATTTTGAGCTGAGATTCGTGGAAGACAGCATTGTCCCTGTTCCAAGACTGGTATCAATAAGATAAATTTGAAAAAAAAAAAAAATAAAAGAAAGATACCAAACCAGCCCCCACACTCCGTATTAGAGAAACAATCTGCAAAGTCCTGGGTTTCTGCTGCAGCTCAACGGGGTGAAGCAGAGTGACAGGGCGAGATGAGATACCAGACCACCCAAAGACCACCCAGATGAAAGCTTGTATCCTGTACATCATTTAGCAGAGACAACCATGAAATTTGCATTCACTGTAGTATATTTTAATAGCTTTTGAACATCAGAAAGTGTTGGTAGGTTTGTAATCCTCTCCCTCACTACCTGTTCTGTCCCAGGGTTACATATGAACATTTCTCTTTGCTCCAGGACCACAGAGCAACTGGTAGCATTGGACTCAAATATTGAAAGGCGGTCACTAGCTGCTTGTTCAAATTTGTTCGCACTGATATTATATTATATTATATTATATTATATTATATTATATTATATTATATTATATTATATTAATCCAATTCTTCAGGGGTTCTACAGCTCATCCACAGGGGCAAGGAAGGATTTATTTTCCCTGTGACTGCAATCGCACACAGAACTCCCTCCAGCAACGCATTCCCTTGCATTGCAAGGGGTTTCACTTCGCAGGTCGGTGGCTCCTTCCAGCTGTGAAGCTGCTCCCTTTCCAGGCGTACCATGCCACGGGGGCCGCAATCAGCCAGTGCTGGCGTTTTTTCTGCAAAAAGATGAGGAGCAGAAGGAGCTGCTGCGCTCTGTGCTGTGGCAATAGCTCCCCAAGGCAAACTTTGCTGGCTAATCCTCGGAGCCTGTCAAAACCTCGCCAGAGCCAAGCTGTGCGTGGTACGAGCCTCAGCCAGTCCCCAAAGGGTCTGTTGCTGCACAGGGGGCTGGAGATCCTGTGACACAGATTAAATTGGGAGATCTGTGGGTTTTCATTTAACTCTAATCTGAATTGTCCTTTTTACTACTTTTTTTTCTGAAGAATAAGGAGAGAAAAAACCCTGCAAGTTGTTTGAAAGGCTCCAAGCCCAGCTGTAATGGGCTGATAAGTTTATTGCAAGTCAAATGGCAAAGGCTCCAGCTGCAGCCAGGTTAATATTTTGTCTGATGAGTTATCTCGGCGCGGATGCCCAGTACAACACTCTTAGCCAGCAGCAGCTGAATCACCCTATGGATCTGAACAGCTCGGATTTAAGATTTACTGTGGTCTGCTGTGTGATGCCACTGAAGTTTGCTGGGGGAGATGGAACCCACCCAGCTCGGTGCAGAAGGGTGAGGTGGGCAGAGCACCCATGGCACAGGAGGCACCGTCAGGTCCAGGATTTAGGGAAAATCAGGAAAGGGACATTCAAGAAACCGTTATTGGTCATGTTAAAGACAACAGGGTCACTTAGGAAGAAAGGCTTTGAGAGCACAAGATTCCAATGGGCCACGTGCAACATCCACATCAGTTCCTTGATTTTTCAGGAATATGAGAGGCATTTAGTCCAGGGAGGTTCACACGGCACCTGCTCCCCGCATCTCCCGTCCATTGCTATTTCAGAAACCTCCCAGCACCTTATAACACACAAAACCACCATTGTGATGGGAAAAAGCATCACTAATTTCAAGTTTCCTGCAATAGCAGAGAATTTGCCGGGGGAAATCCACAGTGATCCTATGTATGCTCCAAAGTCCTCACCCTTCTGACCTGAGACAAGTCATTTCTACACCCTAGATCAGACAGTTTGTTTAACCCAGAGCATGGAGGAATGATCTATCTGCCAGGCATCCAAGAGATTTTAATACCACTAGGAGCATAAGTGCTTTGCTCAACATCCTGTTTCTAGCTGTGTCCAATGTTTGCTGTTTCAGAGGAAATACAAAAATTTTAAAAAGTATTTAAAAATCTACAACCCAGGGGCTGAATCATGCTAAAAGGGTCAGAAAGAAATCCTTCTTTGCCCCTGTGGATGAGCTGTAGAACCCCTGAGGAATGGGATTAATATAATATAAAAACGGTGCAAACAAATTTGAACAAGCAGCTAGTAATTCTTCTTTCATGTCTCCTCTCCATCTTCAGGATACATCAGACAATGGGATTTTATTAAATCAGAAGATAATAATATTTTCAAATTTTTTTTCCAGGCTATTTTCATACAAAATAACATTCTGATTTGCTTAACATTTAGGGCAAAGACAACAGAGCATACCTGGCCACTTTCCTTCACGCATAAATTGGGGCCATGTGTCTCATCTTCATTACCTCCACCAAGCCAAGCAGGTACTTCTGACCCCAGCCCAGACGTAGGTACATGTTTTGATTTCAACTTTCAGGTTAGATACCCAATGAGCATCACCTCAACATGGTCCTCTTCCTCCATAATAGACCAATTCATCATTTCTCTCGCACCTCCTACAACATGTATTTTATGAAACAGAAAAAAAAAATGCTCTCTGGCTACAAACCGGAGGCAATTACCTTCAAATCTTGAAAATCCTGATTCTTTGTAACCTGGCATACATCCCACACCACCTCATATACAAACCAGGGGAAGCTCGGGCACTGGTTCCTGCTGCCGCTGCTCGGGAAATGAGGATGGTTTGAGCCTTCGTCCCTTCCCTCCTCCCAGGCACCCGCGAGACAATGGTCGTGACTTTATCTGTTACTCAGGGCCTGCAAAAGCGGAGTTCAGATGTTAAAGGAAATAGATAAGAAACAGGCAGATAAATATCGCTCCATTCCCCAGACCACCCAGGGCATATTTTCAGACTCCCCATAGCTGGTGTTCGATGGGACCTGATTTGTGTGTTAACTCCAATAATATTATTATGTATACTTCTGTACCTATACACAGATACATCCATCTATGTGTGCGTATATATATATGCATATAAATACACATACATATATAGATATGCATGCGAGTGTGTATATCCACACATACACATTTATAGGAAGTAACCAGCAATTACAAGAGAAAAGCCACAAGTTAATGTATGTAATCATGTCAGATCCCCAAAGCAATGAAGGGGAAACCGCCTCTGCTCGAGGTTTTTGCTTGGTCAAGCCAAGCAGTCAGCTCTGCAGCTGAAATCTTCCCTGAGACGATGCTGTTCCCATGGCAAAGCTCTCTCCCACCCTCCAGCCGCCCACTCCTCACTGGTGCCACTGGGCACATCTCACATCTCAGCCCAGTCGGTTCCCGACCCTTTGCAACCGCTCTCTTGGCTCCCATCTCCTTCCCAAACAGCTACAGGACACTGTGGCCAAAACATTCCCTTCCAACTCTCTGCACAATCGCCTGCCCCAGCCCTCCTCTCCCCTGCAGAACAGAGTAATAAAATTAAAAAAAAAAAATTATAATGGGATGTGAGCTACTTTCAGAAGCTGCAAGCCTGGAGCCTGAGGTTAGTGAGAGAGAGCAGAAAAAAAAATGCATCTAATTATAAGTGTGCAAAACAGAGTTCGCCTGTAGGAAATGGGAAGATTACATGCTGAAGGAATTGGCAAACAGCTACAAGACAGGCAGTCTGAAATGAATTATGTCTTGACACGGCAACTCCCCACTTGTAACTATTTTCATTTAAAATCATTATTGTCTTCCTTCCTGATGATCGTTCAGAGGACTCCAAATCACCCCTTACCTAAGGAGCAGCATGGAAATTCCTGGATGTAAAGTAGGACAAGGGGGAAGAAGGGATGGACGGCACATTCTGTCCTTCCTTGAGGCCCTCCAGGTTAGGCAGAGGTAAAAAAGACCATCAGGATAGAGCCAGAAGAGAAGGTTGCATACTCATCTGACCTTGGGATCATGATGTTTTCCCTCATCCTGAGCCCAGCCTTATGACCACATCCAGCCAGGGCCTCAGGGCTGCATCCACAGCATCCCTGCAGCTGGGGCCGCATCCGCAGTATCACTGCAGCCACAGGGTGCATCCACAGCATCCCTGCAGCTGGGGCCGCATCTGCAGCATCGCTGCAGCCACAGGGTGCATCCACAGCATCCCTGCAGCTGGGGCCGCATCTGCAGCATCGCTGCAGCCACAGGGTGCATCCACAGCATCCCTGCAGCTGGGGCGGCATCCGCAGCATGGGAAATGCAGCTGATAATGGCAGGGAGCAGCAGCACATCCCCAAACTGCCTCTGCACCAACCAGACTGGGCTCAGGCTTTGCAGCCACCTCAGGTACAGCTAGAAACAACTACATAGGCACCTTACAGGGCTGACAGCCCCTAATTAACCACCTGGAGGTCAAGATAAGTTTGGAGTTAATTGAGGAGGATCCCACTTAATTATGGCCTGCTTTATCATGGCAACAGAGCCTTTTGCTTGAAAACATCTCAATTTGCTGTAAGCCCAAACAGGCAAAATAGTTGCAATTAGACATGGCCTATATTTTTACACTCTCTCAAATGCCAGGTTCCCTGCACCGTCTGCCAGCAAAACTCAACTCACGGCTGCACTTGCAAGACAAAAAATGCTCTTTCAGTTGGGAAGCTTTTGCATTCACTTCAGGGCTTGATTTCTTTTCAGTTGCCTGGTCATTTCTCTTCCTTTAAACAGAAAGGAAATAATTCAGCCAGCAGACATTGCAATGATGAGCAATGGAGGAAATGGATAAACAGCTGGGTTTGTGTATGGTGTTTTTATGACCTCTGTCTTACTGGTATTCTCCTTCCATCAAATACTCATTATCGAATTCTGATGCCTATCCTTCCATATGAAACTGCAATTATTAGCTCTGCCTGTGAATAAACCACAAATACAGCATGCTTGAGAGAGTAAGCAGATTCAGAAATCACTGAAATTTAAATGCAAAATGTGAGCAATGATCTGAGCCTTCCCAATTATCAGTACGTATTTAAATATGAACTTTTGCCTTCACAATATATTTGACAGCAGCTGTGTTAGGGAAAAAGCCACTACAGATGTATCTGCTGGATGGAGAAGCTCCGCAACCAGCATCATATGATAAACAGTATGTTATTGTCATTGAATGATGGAAAACAAGGCTGGGAGGGTCCTGTGGAGGTCGTTCTGTCCATCGTCCTGCCCTGGGCTGGAGCAGCAGCTCCCAACAGTGCCTGTGGGTCAAACCTGGTCTGAGGGAATTTCCAGGACAACTCTGCTTCGACCTCAAGCAGTTTCTCCCAGTGCTTAACTCCTTCCAGTTAGAATGATTTTTCTAGCTTTAAACTCCTTTGTTGCAGTGTAACCATCATTTCTGGACCTCTCCCCAGTGGGCACGGAGAGAAGGACTGTTCCCCATTGCAACAATCTCTTATATACTGGAAGATTTAATAATACACGAGTGAACTCTTTTTGGCCTCAGGAGGAGACTGGCTTAATGATGACTATTATCATTGGCCTGCGATTCATCCTTTCCTCACTACTCATCTCCTTCAAGTGTCCTCCAGGGATATGCCTTCAAATTTTAAAGCAACAGACTGTGAATCCCAGAGCCAGATCTCCAGGCACTGTCTCCTCTTCACCCTCCCGGCTCCTGCTCCCCACGCTGCCGTCCTCAGTCCACGTGTCCCCTCCCGTTTGTTTGTCGCTTTATTTTTAGAGCTACAGAAAAGAAACCCTGCAGAGGCGTTATTCTTTGCAAAGAGGCTGGTTTCTGCTGGGTGGCAGTGCTATCGGTGTGCCCCACTCGGGTCGCTGGCTGCGGGCTCGCATACCAGCGAGGACAAGGAGCGGTTGTTTCATGGGCAACCAGCATCATGTCGGGGCAGCTCCTGCCTGCCCACCACCAGCACAGAAAACTCAAGTATTGTGAGCAGAGAGCTGTAGATGTTGAGACATTTGGCCTCATTCTTCACAAGCCAAATGTGTCTTGATAAATCAGAGCCAACTTTGCATTGGGGACGTGCTGGGACCATAGCGTTTGTGTTTGTTTAATTAATGCATCTGGTTTTGCTCCGCTTGGGCTCTTTGTTTTTACTTATCGGAATACGAAATAAGACTAGAGGTTCTCCAGGACCCCAGAAGAAATAAGAAGTGTGTTTTTCCAGGAGAGGGAATCTCTGCAGACCATCAGTCTATCTGCAGGCTGAACAAACTGGTACGGCCTGGAGGTCAGGCAGGATAAGGTCAGAGCCATGTCTCACGTAGGAAGGAGAAAAGACCTCTTAGAAACACTATTTCTGCCCATTGTCTGACCTATGCAGACCGCAAAGGCTGCTGCTGCCTGTAGTACATGTTAATGCCAGTTGTTTGTAGGGAGCTGAATTTAATCCTTTACTTGCTGCCATGTCCTGGGATGCACCAGTGGGATCGAGGCTGATGGGGTGTCCCTGGTGCATGCAGGATAACAGCCGCCTCCTGGCAGCTCTGCCACAGGGACACCCAGAAAGGCAGAAAGTCTCCAAACGCAACACCACACAGATGGGAAGCTTCAGTGGGAGTTCCACCCTGTACGCGGAAGGACGACACAGAGGTTTGTTGGAGAGGGGGTTTAGGGGCTTGAGACCAAAGCTGTTGCTGAGGCACCAGCTGAGCTTCAGGGGGTCACTTCTGGTTGTGCTTGCAAAAACAGGTGCTGGTTTTGCACCAGTTTTCAACTTGATCCACCCAGACCCCGTCTGCCGAACTTATGCATCTCCCTGTAACTTCGCTTCAGTTGGGAAGACCCCTGGAAATTCCTCTAAGGGATGCACCAGCCTCTTAAGGAGCGGAATTGCAGCTGGTCCTGCTCTGGGGTGAGGGCTTTGCCTCCTGAACAGGTTGCCAACGGCAGGGAGCAGCCTGTCCCTTTGCTGAGCAGGGACGGAAGGATGACATTGTCACTCCGGCTGCAAGGGAAGGGAAGGGGGATTCAGTGGGCTCCCGGCTATGTGTGCTATCCATTGTCAATACACATTTTTGGCATGGCAGCTTTTCCTTTGACTGACAGCTCCGAAGGAAAGGCGGGGGTGTCAACGGTGATTTTTCAGAGATTTCCTTGATGTCTTTAGGTTTCTACCAAAAAAAAAATCCCAACCCAACAGTACAAAACAACTCCCTCCCTCCCAACTTAACAGCTTTATCAATCTTAGAGCAGAATTTTGCCAGAACAAGGACGGAGACCACTTGCCAAATTATTTGTTGTCATTAAAATAAATTAGGTATCAAGTTATAAAACAATAGCGTGGTGACAGAAAGCTGGAAAGCAAGAGCAATCCTAATCAGAGGCAAACATGCTGCGTGTTCTGGAGCTGAGAGCACGGCGCTGTGACAGGATCTGCATCCGGTGCGGGCGATGCGGATCTGCAATCCATCTGCCGGTCCCGACACTGGGAAATTAACTCACAGGGACTAATTACCCCAGAAATGGGGAGGAGGGGAGAATATGTTTCGCACTGTTTTCTCAGAAGATCTCAAAGCACTTTGGGAAGAGTGATGGTGATTTCAGAACTGGTACCCACATGCTTGAGCCCGGAGCTGTGCGTGCTGCCGTGGCCCAAAGGGATGCAGCCAGGATGATGAAGCATCACCGCCTTCTGCTTTGCAAATATGGACCTGACAGGAGGCTAGCGGATTTATCAACCTGAGATTGCAACCGTTCTCTGCAACGCAACGTGCCAGGGCTGTCCAAAGGGAGAGGTGAAGAGGAGGCTGAGCAAGGAGAGCTGGAGGCTTGCACACCTCCCAGACCAGAGCCGGCTGCATCCCACAGGCAGGGACCAGAAACCTCCATCGATGGCCAAGTCCCTCCCACAGCTCAGAGGATGCGGAGGGGTCTGGGACACCCCGCAGCAGGTCCTGGCACCGTCCCGTTCCCCTGGCCCCTCGGTCGGGCAGCTGGCGCGCGGCGTGTTGTGCAGACGGATTAGCCGTGGCGCGCGTACAGCTGTGCTGATCCGACACACAGGGGTTGCATTCGAGACGGGCCGGGCTGGCAGATTCCCTGGGAAGGGCTGGGGAAAGGACACCCACAGTTGTTGCCCGAGAGCTCGTCTCTATCCACCGGCACTAATTCCTGCAGTAATCCCCCTCCACAACAGGCGCAGTGTTGGGGACCGGGTGGCCCCTTGCCTCCCCGGCTGACCCCGCGGCTCGGACCCCTGCCAGCGCTCGCTGCCCCGCTCCAAAACTGGATGCTGTCCCTGGGGAGGGGACGACGGGTGATGGGGGCTGCAGGCACAGGTGGCCGGGCCAGCTGCAGGTTTTCGATTTCCTATTGATTCAGTAATGGCCCCCGGTTATGTCAGGAAAGCAGGAAAGGCAGTGCAGGCTCTGGCAAGGACAGAGGAGGTGGTTTCCTCAGCTGATGTTGAGCCTATGGGTTATCCCATCTGCCGTGGTGAATGCCCACGCTGTCTTTCCCTCCAGACCCTATTTGAGATCCCATCAGCCTGCAAAAATATAAGGTGCAGAAAGACAATGGTGTTTCCCTTCCATTTCTCTTCCAGGATCTCATCTTGCTGCAAACTCAGCTCCAGGAACCAGCCAGTGGCTGCACACCATCTCGCAGCTAAAGGTGCATCCCCAGAAGTTTTGCTGATGTCCCTTCTCACAGACACTGCTACACCTATTTTTATTTTCAGGGACCTTTGCAAAGAGTGCAGCAGCAATCTTTGCCCAGCTGTCTTACTAAAAGTCATCCCGGACTGGCCAACAATCTCTGTGCCCCGCTGCAGAGCCCACAGGTATTTATCACATGATACATTCCTCTCCAGAAATGTGTGACAACCATCTTTAAAAGACCAGCCAAAATATCATTCTCAATCCAGTTTCAATATTAGCTGAGGAGGTAGGGACTGGGCCAGCCTCAAAATCTGTACAAAAGCAAAATCCTGCTTTCCAGTGTCCACCGAGCAGCTGCTGCTCTGCTGAGCCAAGAAGCTCAAAAGCAGCCGGTGAGTTGGAGAACTGCCAGTTTTGGCCACTAAAACACCTTAAAAGAATCTGATTTGCGGAGGCAGAAACTTCCTGGAAAATGTAGATCTTAAGTGAAGTCTGCACAAGTCAGGGACGCCTGATTCTGCTGATTAAGAGAAGATCTTGGTGCCATTAAAACAGCTCTTCTCTAAGCTGAGATTTTCCTTTCAAAAGCACAGAAATACTTATATGATGCATAGACTAGAAACAAGGGCAACGAGGGTGCTGATTTTACTCTGAATAGAGACTTATACCTGTATCCTGGATATATACAGCAGAATTCAGCCTTAAAAAATGTGTTTGTCTTGGAAGGAGCCAGATACAGTTTTAACATACCCCATAGGAGACTGAATCATACAACCACTGGAGCGTGGCACCGTGTCCAAACAGTTGTCTGGTGGGGAGGGAGGCTGACTTTCCACTTGGCATGTGGAAACAGCTTCCAATGCATTTCTCCAAAATATAATCAAAAAATAAAATAAAAATAAAAATAGAAGAAGAAAAATAAGAAGAAAATGAGACAGTTCTAACATACAAAGTTTGAAATAGTAGCCAACAATGGATGGCAAATTCACCTCTGGTTTATTAACTGCATCCCTTTAGTACGGTCACCGAAAGCTTGTTGGGTTCCCCTTTACCAGGCAACATCTCTGGAGAGTGTGAAGTGGAATCAGATTTTACATCAAAACTGATGGATCTTTCAATACATTTCTCTATTTCTTTCTGCTATCAAGTATATAGCAGTCTCAATTTAGAGTTATTCTCCTCTTTTTCAACAAAAAGATAATACCGGATCTTAGCTCTCTCTCGCAGAAGCTTTTCTGCACCTTTTCTTGTGTATTTCCCACATCCTCTGAAAACCAGAACAAGGAAATGAAAATGGCTCAAACTGGCCAGACAAGTTTCACTGCCCAAGCTAAGTAAACGTGAAAACTGGTTAAACAATATCCTTTCAGCTAAGCCAGGTTCCTTTAGGTCCACGCGCGGGTTCCATGCACTCCCTATTGAATTCACTGTCCTTGCTCTAGCCAGGACCACGGTTTCACCTGCTGTGCCAGGGACACCTGATTTCCAGCCTATTATACTTTCCTTCCTTTGTGACACTGTAATACGATCTCATTGAAGTCTTCTCTTTAAATTAGCTTTTCATAGCAGAGCAAACAAGAATGAGAATAGAAGGAAAGTCATTAGACAGGACATAACAATAGCTCTGGTTGGTAATTAATTAATACATAGAAAAGGAAAGTACCTTTATTAAGGAAAAAAAACCACGGAGTTCTCAGGAGTTGAATTTCCTTTGAAGTCTCTGTTAGTGAGTCGTCTGCTGACCAGTGGGTTTTTTCATAAGGGATTTGAGAGACTTCCTGATGCAAGCCCTGGTGAGACATCAGAAGAACAAGGTAGTTGTAGCGACTTGTTGCTGGGACGCTTCAGTGATGCTCTTACTTTGCTGATTTAACTTGGGAACGGAAGACGGACCCGGGCGACAACAGCCGGGTTACCTGTCCTGCTGAGACAGGGGATATTTGTCGCTGCAGACCAACCGTTCAATCGACGGCCTGAGATACTGGACCTTTCACAATGTTGTCTCACCATCTTTAATAAAACAAGTCAAGCTGACTTCCCACCAGCCTTTACACCTGCAGATGCACGTGTGCAGCAGGTGTTGGTCCTGCACAGGTATCGGCCTCCAGATGAGCCCAGTCCTTGTTCCCAGCCCAGTCCTTGTCCCCAGCACCACCCTGCAGCATGGACTTCCCAAACCTGCGTTGACCCTTTGGCTGAGGGACAGCTCTGGTTTCTCGCACTCCAGTCTGTCTTGACTTCCATGCCTACCTCCAAATCTGGTCCTAACTGTGGAGGTCAAACATCCTTCTCCTGGTAGAGATCCCATTTCAACGTAACCCGATTTCTGTAGCACACAGAGAACTTTGCAAAGGAATCCGGGTATAGGAACACCTAAGCTGCTTAGCACCTTCAAGTAACGAGGTGGAGGAATGGATGGGGGACAAGGTAAGCAGTCGCTGCCTCTCTGCAGAGCGAATCTCGGCATTTCGAAGTTGTTTGAAGTGTTTTGTGTGTTGGCTGGTTTTTGGTCTTTTTTTTTTTCTTTCCTCAATGAATTTCTGTGGAATGCTCACTGGAGACTGGAATGTTGGTTTCCCTGCTGCCCTTCCCAAGCGTGCAATGGCATTCGGATAAATTACACACGCAGCACTTTTTTAGCTCTTTTTGTTCTTTTTCTAGCAGAGTTTTACTTGGAGTTGGCCAGCAGTTTGGACTAAAAGCAAGACGCAGCTCCTCTTCTGTGGAGGTTACTCAATTATAGCAATCAGTGCACCAAGGCTTCCAAAAATATTAACTGTTGACTAAGTGGAAAACAATAAAAATGGTAAAGAATGTTTACTTCTTTTTCTCCCTTGTGAGTCTAATGATAATCAAAGGTACCAGACCAAGATCCCTGGAGAGGGAAACCTTCTAATTTTCTACAAAATAGCATTGCAGAAAATTTCCCTATCAATGTGCTTCAACCCAGAGCAGGAATGCTCAGCTTTAACAACCCTTTTTGTCCTGCTTGGTTGAGTTTTGCCAGTTAGCAGAAAGGAGGCTGATGATCACAGAGACATCAAGCAAGTTCGATGTCAAGAGCTCCAGGTTTTTCCTTTATCATTTCTTCTGTGCAGCCCTTCTGATGTTGTCTGTCTAAACAGAGAGGGGAAAACACATCTCAGAAGTGACACTGCCCACACCATCAGCCTGACCTGCAAAGAGTACATAAGAAGTGATAGAGGGTCTCCTTCATGAGGAAGTTGTCCTATTGCAGCCCATCTAGAAATTTGTCCAGCACTTCACTTCTTTCTTGGTGCTAGGTCTGGTTTGGGTATATTTGGACTATTCATATATATTTATGATTAGTTTTGATTCAGTTTGTCTGAACTATAGTTGTACGACTCATGATACTTCTCCAAGTTTTCAATGCCAGGTGGATCTGTCGGGACATAGCTTTGAATTATTGACCAACGCATGAATTATTCACCGTATCCTTGCGTGAGTTGGCCCCAGGACCTGAAAGAGGCCATCAGCTTTGCCCTGCAGGCAAGGGCAGCCACCCGGCCTCCCCCCTGAGGAGCACATGGAAACAGGAGGGACCGATACACCTGCTCACTTGGATTTGATTAAGGCCAAAGCTTGTTTTCTCCTCTAAAGCTCACTGGAAATGGTAAAATCACTTGGATCTGCAGAAAGCAATAGGAAAGTTGTGGGGGGGGTGTGGTGGTGGTGGTTTGTCATCTCTGGTACCTCTTACTTCTAACGGAGTTTCTTTTAAACTCTTTCCAGCATAATCCCCCAAACTATGTGATCTTTGTCCCAGAGAAGCTGTGCTGTTTCTATGGAGTCCCAAAGATACCATCCATTTTCCCTTTGATTTGATTTCAGCAGGTTCAAGAGCTCGAGTAAAGTAGCAAAGGACGAATACAAATACTCGTTAAGAAAAACGCTTTGGAGGTTGCACAAGTGGCGAGAAAGGTGGACGCAACAATAGGTCTTGACTTTGCAATTCTCTACGCTTCGTACCCCACCGGGCACATGTCAAAGGCTGAAGATTAACACCCGCCGAGCGCTCTGCTCGCATACAAGGCCTCCCCCAAGCCACGGCAATAAAAGCTCAGCCTCAAATCAAAAGCGAAGCTTGCTGAGACTTCAAAATAGTTCACAGCCCGGGCGCTCAGCCCAAATTCAACTCAGCAATGTGCGGCCTTGTGTCCAGGTGTGAAAGCCTTTGCCTACTGCCAGGATAAACCTCGCCGAGGCTCTGCAGGCAGCGGTGCGAGGGGCGTGTGAAGCCACCAGAAATGCACAACCTGTCCCTGCATGGGGTTCAGCCTCTGGACCCTTCCCTGCTCCTGCTTCCACCTCTCCCAAAGGTGGCCAGAAGAGCTGAGGCTCTCGGCTAAAACCAAGCTGCTTCCAGCTGAGGATCTCCAAGTGGCCCGAAAGCCCTGAAGTTCATTATCTCAACCCTTCCATTAGACAGGAAATTATTAACCACGTTTTACATGTCGGGAAAGTGAAGCAGGGAGGGGCTGAAGGGAGCTGCAGGACTTTGTAAGAAAAAGGGAGTTTGGGAGCTTACTGGTAATTTTGAAAAACTAAGGAAAAAAATCATTTGGGGCTGGATGAAAATCAGGCATTAAAAAAAAAAGAAAGAAAAAAAAACCAACACCACTTTTGGCAAATCACAAACTGAAAGAAAAGCAAAACGGGTCATATAAAATGTTACATTTCAATCAAATTGAAACCATCCCTCTCATTGATTTCTTGAAAATGTCTTGGAACCACTTATACAATTAAGGGAAAGCTTGACACAAGAATTGAAATGGTACATTTTGAAAAATGTCAAAACGAGACCTTTGAGTGCTTTTTCAGTTATCTCTTTGCTTTTTCCAAAGATAATCATTGGGCAAAATGATCAAAAATTCATTGCACGTTTCACTGTGATGGAATTTGCATTTTCCATAAAAAAACCCAGGGCTTCAGGAAAAAAAAAATGAGCTTTATTCCAGATGCAGCCCGTCCAATGGGGAGGCTGGAACAGACCCCAGATCTCCTCCTTCAGCCCAGTCCGGAGGGTGGTTTGGGTTTGGGCTCAGACAGGAATGTGTCCTGGAGACAGCAGAGCCCCACGGGTGCATCCTTGGCCTCTGCTCTGGATCCTCCCTTTGGCCTTGCTCTTGGGTTTCATTCTCCTCTTCCTCACTTTCTCAGCCTCTACAACCAAGAACATATACATTTCCCTGTTCTGTAGAGCACTTTGAACAGCGGATGAAAAGCGTGACTGCTAAACATTAATACGTTCAGCGTAATAATGGTTTAGTGCCAGAGTTGGGTTATGGTTGGACTTGATGATCTTAAGGGTCTATTGCAACCAAAATGATTCAGTGATTCTATGATCTTCTCTTCATGGAATAGTCATTCATATTTGTGGTGCAATTAACTGATGATAGATACTATTGAATATGCAATATGGTGACTGAAAATCCTGCAGCAATAAGGGCCCGATCCTGCATCTCTGACCCTTGCAAGCCACTCAGTGAAGGAAATTAATCTCCTTAACTTTAATAGAGCCTTTAACCATGGTAAACAACCCTTACACAGTCAAGTCATCCTCACACACAAGGAAATGGGCTCCATCCCTCTGCTTACGGCCTCTCCCAGTTCCACTGCCTCATGCTTTGCAAACCCACAGTTTGTTTAGCAGCTCAATTATGTTTAAATTACAGAGTCATCTGTAGCTGCAGTTCCACCATTTCAAAGCCATATTAAAAAATTGAGCTCTCATTTAGCATTTAAATCTGCAGAAGTGTTTTCTAGGTTCCCTATATGATTTGATTTTGCAAAACTGGCATAGGGGAGAACCCAAAGCTGAGATACCAGGGGGTCGGGGAGGGACAGTTGGGGTTTTTTCCCACCTGACTGCAAAACCAGCAGCACGAAACAAGACCACAGGGTGGCAATTAAAGTAATTACCAGAAAAAATTAGATCACTCCCTCTTTTTCCCTCGTATAATGGCAGGCCATTAAAGTTAATAGTCAGGATCACATTTGTACATGTCAGCAAAAAGTCACTGCAGCATCTTTCATCTCCGCGACTGCAAGCAACTTTCCTCCCATTCCTTCAGTCTCCGAGGGAGCAGCACGGTATGTCGGCTTCTGGGTTTGGCTTTTCTTCGTCTTACACCTGTTGCTGGGACTCGCCAGCAAAGGCTTCAGGGTGCTAAAACTCGTCTGTTGGGATAGGAAAGCTTTCAAGTGCTCTGAATATTTCGAGGTCAGGGAAGAATTCGTGTTAGATGTAACCCCAGAGATGACTCTGTCTGGAGCTGGAGGTGGGTATTTGGCAGAGCAAGGGGAAAGCCAGCGCAAAGTGCCTTTGATGGTGATGTGCGGCTCCAAAAGGCTGTTTCCACCCCAAGGAGACAGGTCCGTCCCCGTGCCGTACCACAGCCGCCACGTGTTGAGCTGGAGGTCCCTCCACGTGGGGTGGCTTTGGCCTGGAGCATCTCTCCATCACCACTTCCCACCAGACCAACCCACCCACTCTTGAAAAGACCCTGCGGGGTTTCCCAAAAGGAGAGAACCGGTATTTTCACGGCAAAGGGATGATGCCAACCTCTGCCAGTGCTCAGTGGGGCCGCGTGTTTTCTAAGGGAGGAGTAACAGGATGAATTTTAATCCCAGTGACCACAGATTGGACCTGCACATGCAGTACGGACCAGGGGCATGCCCTGTGCAGGATCGGTCATGAAGGCAAGTACGTTATGGGAACTGAAGAGCAAAGAATCCATTTTATTTCAGCTTTTTCCCTTGCAGTGCTGGGAGCCCAAACCAGACATGTGAGATAAATGAAATGTGCCTTTTGGGTAAGGAATCCAGGCAGAGGCATCATTTGGGGTTCAGGACAAGACGTGAGGTGTAGTTGGGCTTGTTGCAATCATCTTTCTTCTGCCCTTCCATCCAAGGATAAAGCTTCCTTCTCTTCCCTGCTGGAATCTGTGCCTGTCTGGGGCAGGGGAGACTCTGTCTCAGCGACATGGGCATCGGGGAGTAACAATCACTAACAAAGGGAAACTACTACATGCAGTGAGATTGCTGATTTTATAGCGGCGAATGATACTAATAAATACGTGAGTCCCAGGGGGACCTGGCGTCACAAGGGAAGTTCCAGGTTTCAAACCACCAGCTGCTTCGGCTGGTCTGGTATCAGAGCACGACCCCCAAAAAAAGAGATTCTTATTTTACATTTGATCCCGGAGAGATGGATAGTGTCTGTTTTTGCTGAACTCATCAGCAGGCCTCTCTCGGCGGCTGAGCGTGCCAGAGGCTGTTGAATGATGCAGGCTTCATGTTATCCTAGGAGAAAATTTCATTTCCCCATTTTTACGCTGGAACGTCTCTGAACTGTTCCAGCTGCTTGGGAGTGAATGTTCTTTGGGAATGATGGACCTCAATCATACTCCTTTTCCTCTCCACCGATCAAACTACAGGGACACAACAGCATGAGTCTGGAAGGAGAAAGGAAGGAAGGAATTCCTGCTGTGGGCCTTTTGGGGCAGAACGTGCCGAGTGCTGTGATGCGTTCCTGGGGGGCTGACGAGGTTTGGGGTGCTGCCCCTGCTCCTGCCACCCTTATGCAAGAGCTGCATTTTCCTCTGGACCTCCCTTGCCCAGCATGGATGTTGGGAGCCCCTTTGGAGACAGACACCCTTTCCATCTTCAGGGGAACGGCCTTGCATGGATTCACCACCACACCTGACTTCGTTTGGGAACAAGCTTCACCTTCCCCTTCCGAAAACCCAGAAGAGGCGATGGCTTTGAAACCAATCCGATACGTTTCGTGTAGCCACTGTAGAGGGCGATTTCCCCCAAAACTCTTGTTGAAAAGTTTCCCTTGTACCCCCGCAACTTTGGGCGAGGGCTCACAGCTGGATTTATCTTTCACCTTCCCCTCACACTTTGCATAACAGAGAATGTCTTTTGCAGCCAGGACTGTGATAGGCAGTTGCAGGTCTGTCTTGTGGCTTCCAGTGGCCCTAAAAACTGCAAATAATATATTCTGGAAATTCCCTAGCCTTGCCCATGCTTTTGCTGTGTAAGTCTTAGCTCCTCCCGTATCATTAGTCCTCCTTCGGCAAATAGCTATTGTGCATTTGATACTTTTATCTTTTAACAATTTTCCTCTACATTTTTCATCTGCTAAATTGCATTTTTGTGGGCTTGTCTCTTTCTTTTTATTTTAGTTTATGTTAGTTCTTTCCCCCGTGTAACTGTACTCTTAGGAAGATTTTAATTACCTTCCTTTAAAGCCAAATGACAAGTAGAGCATGTCATTTGTAGCTAAAGTATCACTTGAAAATGCAAAAGCCCCGGCTTTATCAGGCTTAAAAGCTTTCCTGGAATCTGTTCAAAAACTGCTGACTGGGCAAGATTAAACATCGCAATGTTAAGTAAAAGATCTCCACATGTGGTATTCTTTTATTCCCTTGGGTGATCAAGTTAAACTGCAATGCAGCCCTCAGGCCTTCTTCTAAAATAATATTAAGGGTTTTTTCTTCTTTGTGCAATAGGGAGAGGGGACAAGGCTTTGATGATGAGAATCTCAAACCAACTATACCTGAAAGCACAGAGGACCCGAAGCCACGGTGCCTTCAGAAGAGATCAGGTGTTTCTAGAGCAAAGGAGCGACAACAGAGGGCACCTGAGGAACAGCCCTTGTCCAAACACACCGTCCGCACAGCTCCTGCGGAGCCAGAACCTCCTGCAAGCCTGGGCAGACTCGTAATCCCACAGCACAGAAATGGTCTGACTGCATCAAGGCATTAATGGAAACCAGTTGTTAAGGTGGTTTGTTGCATGGGGATCAGCAAACCTGGCAGGGGACCCACCTCTTAATTGCTGGGACAATGACTGAAAGTGGGACTGTGGTGTAAGGTGAGCAGAAAAACATAGAATCATTTGGGTTGGGAAAGACCCTCAAGATCATTGAGTCCAACCGTTTCCCCATCCCCGGCACTGCCCCGTGTCCCTGAGAACCTCATCTCCGTCTGTCCAACCCCTCCAGGGATGGTGACTCCAGCACTGCCCTGGGCAGCCTGTTCCAATGCCCCACAGCCCTTTCCACGACAAAATTTTCCTAATATCCAATCTAAACGTCAGGCAGGACACACCTGCCTGTTTGGGTGTGCTGAGGGGCTGCCCATTCTCCCTGCACCCGGGGCTGCCAGGTCTGGGCTGCTCATCAGTGCAATCTGTATTTTCTGGCCCACCAAGCAAGGTATCTCAACGTGCTGTCCTGGGATCAGTGATGGGACTTGCAGCTTCTCCCCTGGGTAAGACACTGTGTGCAGACGGCAAACAGCCCGATGTAAGGACAGGAGCAGTAGGACAGCACAGGGTCATTGAAAAGATCCCGCAAGGCAGAAAGCCACCGCTGGGACAGAAAAAGCCGTGGTGATAACCCGGATGCCCACGCACACCTGCAGACACAGATGCGGCTCTCACCGGGCCCTGAAGCACAGCAGTGATTTGTTACGTGTCTCTGGTATAAACCTCCCGAGGTGTCAGCAGCATGCAAACAGCATTGAGAGAGCCTCTGCCGCAGCCTGGCGCAGTGTGAGGGGCAGTAACAGCCCACGCCGAGGTATTTCAACCAGGAATGAGCAGAACCCATCCCAGGACAGCTACTAGAGCCTGGAGGTGTGAGCCATGCGGGAGGACCCTTGAGAGGCTGCAGATGGGCTGGGGACATCACCCCATCCAGGGCAAAGCCCTAAGGGTGAAGGGACCGGGAAATGGGTGGGCAGGACTGACCATTCCCCACCCACCATCCATGAGAAGCTTCGGTTTAGATTTCCCCGAAGGCAGCAGGGAGCAGAGGATCTCTTAATTTATAGTAGCAGGTTTTCCCTTCCCTGAACACAGCGAGACGATCCTGATCCACTGGCCAAGAGCTCCTTAAAAATGCTTGGAAAGGAGAATACTGGGATGTGGAGGGGAAACACTCATGGTTTAAAAGGCACATTGGACTTCCAGGTCTGTCCAGATTGCCTCTGAAGAAATCCTCTGAGAGCCTGGATTACTCATTTTTAATAAGAACAGGAACCACCTGCCTGCAATCACACATATAAACTGTTGGTTACTTTGCAATGGAAGAGCAGCTTGAATGCTTTTTACTGTAATGCTTAACCCACTGTGTGTTTCAGAGATTTTTCTTCTTTTAATTGAAAACACACTTTTCAGATGTGAAGCGTGCTTGTCTCTATCTCCCCCAGCCTCCCCAAGTAGAAGGAATATATCCTGACCGTTTCAGAGGGCGCTCCGCGGATTGAAGAGGGGCAATTTGGGGTGACAGAGCGAGCTGCAGGAGCGGGTGCGCAAACGCGGCCAGGGCACGGCTGAGAAGGTGCTTGGCACCCGCCTTCGGCTCCCTCTGGCCCGCATCCCTTCCAGCCACTCCTAACAGCACAAACACCGAGCTGCTTCTCCCCTTTGCCCTCCTCCTTCCCCAAAACCCCCCAGGCTGATGGAGTGACGCATCCTCATTTCTTTCTCCAGTTGCCGAAGCCTCCCAGGCTCAGATCTCAGACCTCAGCTCAGGCAGCAGCCGGGAGACGTTCTGGGCATCGTGTCCCACCGGCTCCAAGGCAAAGTGAGGACAGTCCCCAACGGGCCAGCTCCTCACCCTCACTGACTATTTTGCATCACTCAAAGTAAGTCTCAGAAACTTTTTTTTTTTTTTTTTCCCCCACTTTTTAAAAAACTCTTTTCAAAACCCAGTGAAAAAAAGAAAGCAGCTGACCAAACAGCGAGGGAAACGGACAGGGGTCTCGGAGAAGGTCACCCAGAAAGATTTCCATCTTTCTTTCTGCAGATTCATTGAATCTGATCAAGTTTCCACAAAAAACCACCAATTAACATTCTAGATAATTTTCTCTTTTTTCTGGACAGGTCCAGCGGTGCTTATCACCCCAAATTTTAACCAGCTGAGAAAACCCGGCTCTCAATTTTGAGCCAAACATCCAACATCGGGACGTTTTGTTGTTGTTCCTTTTCTTTTTTTCTCCCTCCAACCAGGCGAATGCAACAGTTTTGCATCCTTGACCTGTGTGTGTGTGTGGCTGTGGGTGTCTTAGCAGCTAGAATCGCCTTTTGTCCCATTGGGTTTCCATAGGGACTGAGCATTCCCCTCAATAAAGGGCTCCAAATGAGTGTAGCCTTCTCAGGGATATCATACAACCAGGCCTGCAAAAGCCTTTTATTAGGACATTCACCTCTGATGGGATAATTTTACCTATCGGATCACATAATCTCTTCCCCTGATGCTGAGCCAGGAAATGAAAAAAGACCAGTGGGGAGATTTTTGCCTCAAGAGCCAGGTTCTGCTGTGATGACAGCCTTGATTACTTGGTCACAGTCATCTTAAAAGACGAGTACATCGAGCAAAGCCTAAAATTACAATGCACAACTAGACAATAGGTGGGGCAAGAAAGAGAGCGGCGACCAGACACTTTTAGATCAAATTATCAGCATTTAGTCTATCCATAAATATTTTAGTGGGTTAGTTAGCTAGAGGAGCTTGTCAGGCTGGAAG
Source organism: Caloenas nicobarica (assembly GCF_036013445.1). Taxonomy (NCBI): domain Eukaryota; kingdom Metazoa; phylum Chordata; class Aves; order Columbiformes; family Columbidae; genus Caloenas; species Caloenas nicobarica. The sequence goes on along the minus strand of NC_088258.1, from coordinate 2,018,393 downwards.
CGAAGATATCTTCTGTTGCTCAATTTCTGTCCATGCTACTAATGTTTGATGCAAACACAGGTGATTGAAAAGAAAACCACAGAGGTTAAGAGGATTTAGGAGAAGAGGATCCAGATCAGCACACAAGCAAACTGAAACGTTAGCCTTCCTCTGCTCCCCGTGCTCCGACTTGTTACCACATATCCTTTTTCATCAGCTAACACAATCACAGCAAAGCAAAAGGCTGCGGAGCCAGGTAGAAGGTGATTAATACATACCTAGTTGCAAAAATAAACTGTTTCTACCCCAGTGGAGTGGAGCCAAGGATTCTGCTAAGCCCTTTGGGTGCAAATCACCAGCCCCATGAAAACAAAGTGACTACTGGGGTGATGGAGGATGCTCCCTGCCCGGGAACGGGTCATCGTCCTGCCACAGCATCCGTCCCGGGAAGGGCTGAGCTGTTAATCCCTTCTGCCCAGAGGCAGGATCAGCTTCTCCGCCGTCCTTTCTGGCCAATCTGCTCTTAAAGCAGACAAATCTTGACAGCAGATCTGTAACACAGATTCACCATCCTCCCCCCTTAGCAGCTTTCAGCAAAATTCAGTCTGAACTTCTTTTACTGAAATTTAAGCCCTCTCTTCTCCTCCGTGCATGTGGAGAACTGATCATTCCCTCTTTTTTGCAGCAGTGTTTTGAAGATCGCTCTCATCTGCCTTTCCAGTTCTCTCTTCCTGAGGCCAAACAACCCTCGTCCCTTCAATTTCTCCATCAGGCTGTTGATTCCTGCTCACCTTTGGGTGAATAATCTTTGGGCTGTTTTCTGCAGAACCCCTGCCTGTCCGGTTATTTTGCATCCTTCCCAGTTGCCCATGGGTTATTCCTGCAGTATCTCACACTCACTCCTCAGTACATCCTATATTAGGGGTCACCCACTCAGCACTTACAGTTCCAACGTGTCACCCTGTGTGAGACTGTCCCTCCAGCACAAGGGTCACCTGCTAATCTGATAAGCATACACTTGGTTAGGCTGTCCTGATCATTAATTAGAAGGTTTAATAGCATCAGACCTTTGGCAGATACCCCAAGTCCATGAGACCCAGCTTCCTCATCCAGATGAATCTCCCCTGGTTTCCCCCACTGAGTTTCTCGTTTCACACTGACCCAAACATAGACAGTGACTTTGAAAGGCCAAATAGCAAAGTCTTGTACATCAACCAACAAAGTAAGTCTGATGTAAATAATCTGCTTCATGCTTGCACTTCAGTCACTGCACCTGAACAATTCAGCTTTTGAAAGATAAGGTATTTCCCCTCCAGATTGTCAGTGTTTTGCTGGAAAACTGTGGCTCATGCTAAAATGTCATCATTGTTCTCCACAAATAACTTATATGCTTGTATAACATATTAGCTATATCCACCGAGCTGCTTGTCAAAACACCGTTCATGTTCCCACTAGCCCATCCTAAAGAGCTGAGTCCTGTTCTTCCATTTTTCACCATAAATAAAATCACATTTCTTATATGAAACGCACATTACGGTTGCGGATTTCGTTTGATTCCTCAGTTCGGAAAAAATCCTGTTTGGTCTAAGGAAATATTCCAGTTCAGGCTGGCCAGTCTTCCCCTCCCCATGAGCCACAATGCAACATCTCCAGCACAGCGAGAGCCGCAAGACCCACGTCACGTACGTCAAAAACCCCGAGGGGAGAAAGAGCTCTGGGGCATCACAAGGACTGAAGGCTGGGCCGGCAAAAAGGAGAACTATGAAGAATACATTTGTGATGGAAACCGGTCCATTGACCCTGGGTGGAGTCCAGATCACCCTCCCTGAATTCAGAGATATGACTCCACGTCAACAGGTGTGCCAGTTGATGAAAAATGCTTGTTTATAGCCTATATTTAGTGGAGGAAAGCCCATCTATTTATAGGGACCTATGAGGTGAAAGACAGAAACTCTCTTTGTGCTTACCTCAGAACGATAATTTCTGGGAATTCCACCTTTCCCTTGCCCTATAAGTTCATTATTCACTCATTATGGGGAAGCAAGGCAAGGCAAAGGCATGCGATCCACTGACACGCCACCTCCTCGGGTATTTCTAGCCAGAGCAGGAAGTTGCAGCTGGGTTGGTAACAAAGACATCTCCCCTTTGATTTTCCCCCTGAGCCGTTCCCTGCAGCCTCAGCTTGTTGCTTCAGTGTTGATCTGCCACTTCACCTCCACCGCGAGCCTTCCTTGAGAATATTCCTACATGAAAGAGAAGAAAAACCCACATGGGATGTTATTCTCTTACAGCCAGACAGAGCTATTATGATCATCAAGTCTGACTTCACACGTAATACAGGACATACCTTTCCACACCGAGCTTATAAGCCCTGTGTGAGCTGTAACAGAGCTTTTGCTTAAAAAAAACTCCTGGGGTTAAAGTCTTCAAGTGATGGAGAATCTGCAGCACACCTCAGTAATTCCCTATTGCTCCTACTGGTGTCTGCGGTTTGCAGTTCCTGGGTAGGGCAAGGACAAAACGCAGGCACAGATCCTTGCTCCTCTGCATTGGGAATATTTGAGCTGGCTGATGGGCACTGAAAACAATCTCCATTCCTGGAAAGATGAGAAGATCAAGCTCATTGCTAAGCTGCATCGTATTTATCACACAAAACCGGCATTTTGAGCTGATTGCAAATTAATCCATTTGAAAACAAAATGCTCCTGCAAGTCAGTATTTAAGAAAACTCTGGTGGAAATAGGGATTTGGAAGGGCTAGAATGAAGAGGGAGGTATTTTCCGTGCCATTTTGTAAAGTGCCAGAGCACCTCTGTCAGTACCAGGGTGGCAAACCAGCTCACCTGAACACCACAGACCCTTAACTCACAATTTCCTCTCTCCACCTCATTGCTGCCCCCATGAATTAGGTAGCCAGCAGCTCGGGGTGGGTTCTGCCTTGGCGAGGAGCAGCAGCAGCAGCAGCAGCAGCAGCAGCAGCAGCAGCAGCAGCAGCAGCAGCAGCAGCAGCATGGTGGGGCTCTCACAGGATGCACAGATGCACACACCCACCCCATCCCACCGTATATCCCCAAATGGACCATCACCAAACTTCAGCTTATCTCCCCCTTCCTCTGTAACATCTCAAAACCATGCCAGGTGCTGAAAGGGTTAATTGGAGCTATCTGCTGGTTCCTGTTGGAGGCTGCAGCATTTATGCCAGTGACCAATTAATCAGACCGGCCACTTTCCCCTGGCTTCGCCAGCTGGGCTGTGTTATGATCCTGACCACAAATAAAGACAGAAAGGAAGGAAAACACAGGCTTTCGGTGGGGCAGATAGCCTGACTGCCATTCCCAGGCAGATTCCCCCAGTATCAGGCAGATCAACCCCTCTCCCTGCGAGGGTTCAGAGTTCAAGCTCATTAGTGCAGGCTGAAGGAGAGCTAATCAGGGAGGAAGGGCTGATGTCAGAGCTCCGTTCATCCTGCCTTCTTCCCACCGGGGAGGAGAAGCCCTGGACTCCCACACTGGTCATTAATTAGCTCACTGACGAGCCCCGTGATGGAGCGTGCCATCCCCAGGACAGCCCTGCACCACATTGCGATGTGAGAGGGGAAAGGCCATGGCCACAGGTTTCATCATGGGTTGACTTGAAGGAAAATGTCAGGTTTCAGGTGAAACATGGTCTCTGTAGAAGCTGAAGGACTGTGTGGAAGCATGGCATTCGTTAAGGTCAGCAGCAAAAACCACACTGACTTCCCTGAGGTTGGGATTTTAGCCTGGGGAGAAGCCAAACAGCAAAGCAGAGTCACTTCACATCATCCATGCAGAGCTACGGTATCACCCTGCAAGTGCTCCTTGTTGCTAAAGATGGACCAAGCTCCCTTCTGGAGCAAAAGGGTTCACTGCTTTGAAAATCATTATAGAAAGTTGGTGCAGTTGAGCAGTCTGGTCCATAATAGCTTAATCCAGAAAGGGCTGCTGAAATGCATGGTTTCAGTTCAGTCCAGCTGGGCCCTTGTGTTGCATTCGTTGTGGTCGTATTGGATGGCAGAGCAGGGGGGTGATATCGGGGAGGGGGGCCAGAGGTGGGACCCTCAGACATCTGCCATACAAACCATCCACAGTCAGCTGGGAGCAGCCAAAAACCTGAATCCACTGCACAGGGTAACGATTTGGGAGCTGCTACAGCGGATTGCCCAGGTGAGCTGGGTCTCTGCAAACAGCTTCTCAGCCCAGAGGAAACTCACAAAATCCTGGGTCTGCACATCGGGTTCACCTGCGGCTGGTAGGACCCCAAGCAGCCGACTGTACCAGACCAGCCTGGAGCCAAAAAAGCATCATCTCCTGTTAAAAACGCGCAGGGGAAGGGCTGCCCCTGGCCGGGTGCAGATGTCCAACTGCACCCGCACATTCCAGGCTGAATTCAATTTTCTGCTCCTCACCCAGGGCCCTGGAAAGCAGCAGCTGCTCAGACTGCACCTAAGATGCATATAAATAGAGGCATAATACCTTATTAGAAAGGAATGCATGCCTAAGCAGGAGATACTGTTACCTTCTGAGAAGGAAGGGGGAGGAGGCAAAATGCTGCACAGAGGAAGAAAAAGTAAGATGACAGAGATCTAAACTGGTTTACAGTAACAAGACACTGTCAAGACTAGAAAAAAAAATCGCATTAACCCCCTCCTCTTGCATTGCAGCAATAGAAAGGCCGAGTCCTGGCACCCTCCACTGTGCTGTGCTGGGGCATGACCCAGGTTTGCTTCCAAGATATTGGGGTCAGCCCTATGTCCTCAACTGTGCAGCACAACCATGAACAGTTCCACCGACCCCTCTGCACAGGGATACAGAGCAAAATCAGGGAATTTTGGAAATTATCACCTCTGCACTGCAAGACTTGAGACCAGGTTTTAATCGGAGGGCTGAAAATTATTTTGGGCATAAGGGAGCATTTGGTCCATCCAACGTGTTCCAGGTCATCCTGCCTTGGCAGCGTGTCCTGCGGCACGCAGGAACCAGTATGACATCCCTGCTCTGTATGTATCCCGGCTGTGCATGATGTCTGTGCTATGTGTGATGTCCCTGCTGTGTGTGATGTCCCTGCTGCGTGTGATGTCCCTGCTGTGTACATGGAGTGTGGCGATCACCATGCTAAGTGACATGGCAGAGGCCACATGAGCAGTCGGTGGCAGAGAAGGGCTCTGACACTGGGTCCCCCTGCCCTGCTCTGCTGTTCCTGTAATTTTGGGACGATCCTGCCCCTCAGTGCTCTGCCTTCAGCCCTGGCAGAAATCCCGCCTGACATAAACCAGCAGGCAGCACCCAGGGAAAGAGAGCTGAGCCAGACCCAGCGCTCCCCATCCGTGTGCCTCTGCCAGCACAGCAGCTCTCCAGAACCTCGTAGGGTTTCTGAGGGCTGCACTAGAATTGTTCAGGTCCCTGCAGAGCCCCGCTGTCCCCGTGAGCTGTGTCCCCAGCACGCCGTGTCCCCAGCATGCCACATGCATGGCTGCTCAGGTGGCTTAGAGCAGAAGCCACTCGGTGTTGGGCTGAGCTTGCCAGTGCTTCGGCTTTGATCTTCCCAGCCAGGGATGTGATGTAACACCTGCAGAATTATACAGTGACAAGGGAAAGGGAAGTTTCTGGCAATTACAAGGCACCGACAGAGGAGGCTGAGAACCCTTCGGGCAGCCCCAGCCCAGCGCAGAGCTCTACGTGTCTCAGGTTTAGGGACCTGGTTTTCAGAGGGATTTTTAAAGTGCGTTTGTTTTTCCAAGACCTGTCGCCTTGACTTTGCACTTGTGCCCTTGGATTTGCCTGAGCATCGATACCTCTGCTCATTAAAGGGAGGCCGGGGCAGTCCCGCAGCTGGTGATGTCCCTTCCCGGGGCCATGTCCCCCGACGCTGGTGGCCCCATGGAGACCCCAGGGCATCGCTCTGCTCCTCCGGCCAACTCCTGAGGTTTCCTAGCAACGTGATGTGCTACCTCAGACCAAAGAAAACACACTTGTGGAGCATCTACTTTAGAATAAGGACACTAACCACTGCCAGCAACCATGGAAACCCCAGAGAAAACAACTGAAATTCATGGTTATGTGCAGCTCCCGGTAGCGGCAGAAATTGGATTCCCACATGAAAGGGAACGTTCGGCGGCCACTGTACACACTGACAAACCCTCTGGCTGTGACCTGCCAGGGATGTGCTGTCTAATAAAGCCAGGGAGCGAGGGGAAATGTAAAGCTCTGTGCTCATTAGTTAATGTTCGCCACAGTACTTGGTAGGTGAAGCTGAAAAGCCTGATACAAAGGCTGGACATCCGTCTTTTAGAGACATTCTTCAGCAAATTCAGGTATCATCAACTTTGGGTTAGACAAGGACTGGCTCAGTGGCATTACACAGTGGTAAGGGAGGAGCAGGACCTGGGCCAGTTTAGTCTGTGGGGTTTATCTTGGGATAAAGCAGAGGGATAGAAAATGCCCTCGAGACTTTTGCCAACTGTGTCTTTCACGGCTCTAGGTGAAAGACATTTCCAGATTGAGTCCAGCCAGAGCAGTGGGTCCTTATTCCCTTGCAGCAAAACTGGATTAAGCCAGACCCTGCAGCCAGTCCAAATATTTTTATGCCCCTGACAGCAGATGGAGACTGTCAGCAGCACAGTCGTGCGAGTTTACACCGCCAAAGACGTGGCCCCCAGATGATGGAAGCAAAAGCCCTGACTCCAGTTTGTGTTCGGGTTTTGTGAAAAGGCTGTTAGGGACAGGAGTTGGTTTTCATGTTAAGGATCCTTCAATTTCTGATGATTCGTGACAAGCATAATCCCATACTAATTAGATTTCAGTGCATGTGTTGAAAGCACTGGGTACATTTAGATGAGTTGGAGTTTATGGAAACTCTTGCTTGTTCTGCACAGTTTTTTCAAAATTAATTCTTGGAAGCCAGAAAGCTCAGACTAGATAGAGAGGCCAGAAATACAACAACAACAACAAAACGACTTTTTGTTTTTTTTGATTTTCCCAATCCAGTCAGGTAGTAGGCAGGTTACAATTTCTGACATTACGCTACCACTCAAAAATGTCCCAAGCTGTCTACTTTCATTGCATCAACGATATCAGCAGTGTTGACTTGCTCTTAGAGAGTTTTAATTCTGTTTGCTCTTGGCTAAACTCCATTCCTAATCCTATTTTCACCCATTTCTATCCAATTTAATACAGCTTCTGTAAGTCAAAATTAATTACTCCATGTGCTCTCTCAGCCCTGTGGTCTAAAGAAATAACAGAGAAATCCCACCTCGTCATTAACGGCACCTCATGGCTGCTCTCATCCAGGGAAGCTGAGAGAGGGAAAGGCAGCTGGATAAGAAAACCATAAAGCTTTGCTCATTTTTGCAATTAGTATTTCACCCTCATGGCTCTCCCCTCGGTCAGTCTCCACATGCCCATTTGCTCTGTATTAGATGGTGATACCCACCGAGGAACATCCATCTCCTGGGGCAAAGAAACAAGCCAGCGTCCCCAGGTCACTTTCTCCCTTATCCTTCACCTACTCAGAAATAGCTCATTTGCCTTTCTTTTCCAGTATTAATTCCTCCTTCTGTCCAGGCTTTGCCAACAGGGCTCCCAAGGGGAGGAAGGATGGTTGTCTGGTCACACGCGTCTCATGTTTCTCTAGTCAGGCCTCCTGGTTTATGACTTACCCCACCTGGAAACTGGGTTTGTTCTTTATAGAGATGCTGTAGGTTGGAATTAACTGAGATTCATAAAGTACCCCAAAGATGTAAAGCAGAATTTCTACTAAACTCTAGAATGTTTATTTTATCCCTGCTTTGTAGGCACCTAGACGCTCTCCTATACATACGATGATATTATTCCCATTTTTTATTTGTAATCGTTTTAGCCTGTGTTCGTTCTCACATCCTTCTTCTTCTTCTTTCTCTATAGATATATCACCCACCCACTACGTAGTTGAGAGGTATTTGAAATTCAGGTCTCGTGCTCTGGTTTGGCCTCCATGGCAGGAGACTCAGAAAACTCCACGCCAAGGGCACAAGAGCTCATCCAGCTGCTTGTGCCTGTACGGCACATCGGCAAAACCACCTTATCACCTTGTGTAAGAGTAAACATTCAATTCACACAATATAATAAAGAGACTACATAGGCAAATGACTTTTCTCCTTCACAGAGACAGCCAGAAGACTTTTTCATTACTCACAGATCATGGATGATGGGAGTAAACGTCGCTGCAATTGTAAAAGACGGTGGAAAGCTTTAGAAGAAAACTTCAAATGCAGCTTCTCAGCCAAGAGGGGAAATTTCCTCCCTCATATTCAGTAAATTGTACGCGGAGGGTAGTCAGAGTCCACCAGTAAAAATCAAACGGCTTTTCCTGGGAAGGGGAATGAACCACAAATATCAACTACGTGACGTCAGTGGAAGCGTTACAGGGCTAAAACCATCCGGCCAATAAAAAGGTTTGAATTTTCTATATCAGCCACGAAAATAAACCCACAGTACAATAAAGCAAGGAGTTTGCTTTCATGTGGGATTAGATCATTGATGCTGAACGACACAAATCGTCAGTTTGCTCTCAGAATAAATGCTGTGGTCATAATATTGCTCGTACCTCTGCGGACTTCTTACTCCAATCACTTTGATGAAGATACGTATAATTAAGATGTCAGAATTAAGAGAAAGATATTGAAAAAGAGAGATTGCCATGCCAAGAAATTACTTTCCTAAGCAACAAATGAGTGTCAGGCAGCAAACTAGTAACAGAGACAGACACTCATCTTGTGTAGCTGCAGTGTCCCAAGTATCAAGGAAAACATGTTTGCAGGCTGGAAATCACCATTTTCCTATAACATGATGCTAATTCATGTAAGCAAGTTGAAAATGAAAGCTTTCCAAAAATAAACTTGACTTCCACCACTTCATTTCTATTATATATGCTGGTGTTGTATTCCTTTTAGCCTCAGTAAATTGTTCCTCTCTCAATTTTTCAGTAATTAGCACATTGGCAGGTGTTGGTCAGGAAGGTGGTTTAAGATTTTCCTACCACAAAGCGGTAAGACAGAAACACGTGGAACAGTATTGTCAGGCATTTCACCTTTCCTAAGTGTCTTGTTCTTATAGAAAATAATAACATACTGTTGCTATTTCTTACTAGTGTTACACCTTTAGCTTAAACAGAAATTCATGTTGCAGAGCTGACATATTTTGAGTAGGACTGGCCAAAAATGTATCTTCCTTCCTGATGAAGAATGTCAAGGTTTCGTAAATCCTTTTAATCCCCACCAACATTTTTGGAAACTATTTGTGAAAAAAAAAAAAAAACAAACCACAAAGAAGAGAAAACTCCTGATTGACCCACCCGTGCTACAGAAGCCGGAGTCTTGCTTGGTGGTAAAGCATCTCCCAAGGGAGGTGAAGGCCAAAACTGCTTGTTATGTTTCATCTGCTAACAGAGTTATGTTCCTAAACGATGATATGCAAGCACTAAAATACAGCAAGCACAAAGGTGCTCTTTCATTCGTGGAAGCCGTCATCTTAAAGTAATTAACTGGGGATTAGGCAGAAATGATGCCCAAACAAATGAGATACGGAAGGACGAGAAATCGTATTCCTCTCCTGAACCCTGCGTTACGTGGAGCGCTGCCAGTGCAAACAGCAACGAGAACAGAGCGTTATGTCTTCAGAATAACGAAAAAAAAAAAAGAAGATTGGCAATTAGAGCGGGACGGTTGTTTTCCAAACGAAGCATCCCAGGGACAGGCAGTGCTCTGCCTGTGGGCAGCGCTGTCACCCTGTGCCCCGCGGCGTCCCCAGAGCTCGGCCTTTCCTCTCTCCCAGGTCGGATGCTGATGCGCATTGCGCGGGACTTGCTGCGGCTTCCAGGGCTGTAAATCAAAGGCTGTGTCAGCGGCATGGAGCAACAGCACCGCTCCTCGTGCCACGTTTTGTCTGAACAATCTTTCATTTGCCTTCCCATGACTGACACACAATTCAGGAAGCGAGCGCGGGAAAGGCGGATTTTACTGGGGATGAACCTGCGCCGGCTCTTGCACGGGGGAATTTTATTGTGCAAAGCACCATAACACCCATGTTGGGTTTGCTTGGAAAGAAGAAGAACTGCTCAAGATCCGCATCCAAGGGCTGCTCCCATCAGGTTCTTTTCAGACTAAAGCCTGGTCTAACACTGCTCTCCCCAGTGCAAAGCTGGGCCCAAGCTCCCCTCCAGAGCTGTAAGCACAGCGCATGGACCCAGCGAGCTGCAATTTTTCCCATAAACTCAATTCCCCTCTCTCCCCAGCTCTTGTCGCAACAGTAAAGGACAAGTTATAGAAGATAAAATTTATGAAAAATATCCATCCTGTTGACATCAGCCATGCAGGAAACAAAACCCTGAAAAGTCTAAAATACATAGTTCCTGAAAGGAGGTTGTAGTGAGGTGGGCGTTTGTCTCTTTTCCCAGGCAATAAGTGACAGGATGAGAGGAAAGGGCCTCAGGCTGTGCTGGGGAGGTTTAGATTGAATATTAGCAAAAATTTCTAGCTGTGGGGCATTGGAACAGGCTGCCCAGGGCAGTGCTGGAGTCAGCATCCCTGCAGGGTTGGACACACGGAGATGAGGTTCTCAGGGACACGGGGCAGTGCCGGGGCTGGGGGAACGGGTGGACTCAGTGATCACAAAGATCTTTTCCAACCTAAACGATTCTATGATGTCCTGATAAATACTGAATTAGCTGCCTCGGGAGCAGCACCCAGCGCTGCTGCTACTGAGAAATGCCACAACCCAGCACGCGGGGCTCTGTAAACCCCCCGAGCTCTGCACCCGCCATGGGCAGCCGCTGCACACCCAGCCCCAGCTCAGCAGCCGCGGTGCTGATGGCGCTGGGAACCAACCTGCCTGCTTGTAAAACCCATCTGGAGGAGAAGGAGGCGAGCTGTATAACCTGAGAGCAGTAATTGAGTGTGTGCGTTAAGCAACTTTACAACCGCGCTTCGCTAGGAAGCCAATAAAAGGGCAAAACACAGTGGCCGGGTTTTAATTAAGAGGCTAACATTCAAATGAGGTGCATCATCTGTTTGTATTAAATGTCTTTAATTTAATTTGTTATAGTACACTTATTAAATAAATCAGCTTTATTGAATTTGCTGTGCTGGTGGCATGCTGAACAGAAGTGAATGGAAAGAAGCTGAGTCCGGAATTTTCTTTTTAAAATCAACTAAGGTTCTGTTTGCATGCAGTGACACTCAGGAAAATTAATTCCAGTTAATTAAAGGTGTGAATTTAGAGCAGATCAGTTAAGCCACCTTAAAACTCCGAGCAGACCTCTCCACTCAGAATCCAAATACTGTTGATTCAGCTCGTCTTGATTCACTTGGCATGTGATGTAAGAAATTGAATTAAGGCCGTTTTAAATACGAATGAACATCTGTACCAGCGTTTCTCAGGATTTAATGTGTCTCTTTTTTCCTGAGCATCTCTGTGTGCACCAGAGGTTTGCAAGAGACACGCAGGTTGGGTCGGCAGCCTCTGCTCTCCCGAAATTCAGCCTTGTTAGGAATCACCAGCGGCCAGAAAAGCGAAGTGCTGGTGGCAATAAACTCCTCCGGCTGGCGCCGCCCGGCTCTCTGCCCTGCTCTGTCCTCTCCCATCCTCACTCTGCTGTGGAAATGCAACATTTCAGTTCATTGCTACGGGAGATCCAGTCTAGAGCTATCAATACATACCCGCTGGCAAGCAATTTTCCTGCAAATTTTGGCTTCTGTCCAGACGACAAATCACTGGACACAGCAGCTCCTGGGGACCTGTTGTCCACTGGTACCCGACCTCAGGCTTCAGCATCGTCCTCTGCATCACAGATGCGTTTGCACCTCGGTCGGCGTGCTCACAGCCCCCCAGCTTCGATTCCTCCTGGCACAGGCGTTAGAGATGTGTATCCCGTCCTGGTGTATCCAAATGTGCCCCCAGCATTTGACATTTTGAAAAACGCCGTTACAAGGCTCGATCTTTTCCTGGCTCACCTCCAGCCCTGCGTACAGTCAAGTAATACCTACTTATTTCACAGCACAGCCAGCAAAGTTTCAAAGCCACTTGCGAGCCCCTCAGAACTCCCCAGTCGAAGCAGCGTTGAGCATCGGGGAGCTCGTGAACACAGCACGTTGTCCCTGCTCCAGAGGGGCCAGCACACGAGCATCACTGCATCCCGGGGGACCGCACGCCCCGGAGTCCCCCCACACCGCCCCCCATGAAAGAGCCCTTGTGCTCCCCGGTGCCGCCCGGCGAGACAGCCCCTTGTCATCCCTTCAACTTTGTGCGCACTTTTCCTGGGAGGAAAACGAAATTCCTGCCTCAGAATTGGCGCCACCGTGCCAGAACGGCAGTGACCTCTGTAACCACACAAGATTTAGTGGTTACTTTATTTCAGCTGTAATGAGGCTTTGTAAACCGCTAAAAGCCAAATGTTTTCTTCTCCTTTAACTCTTGGTGGATCGCGCAAAATAAATAACAGAACAGACGTGCTGTCTGTGCATGAATTGAGAATTCACTTAAAATTACCCAGCGTCTGAAGTGGGCGAAACGGTGGTACTGAGGGCAGGTAGGTGCTGAGTGAGAAGTTATTTGGAGAAATGAGCCCTGAGCTCCTTCCAGCAGCCGCAGCTGGTCGAGGGCACAGGGAGCAGCTCTGGGAGCACCAGGGAGGATCCAATCTTTATCCCTGCACCGAGACCCGTGGGGCAATGTCCTCCAACCCTCCCTCAGACACACCTGAGGAGTCACCTCAGCTCAGCCAGCATCATATCGTGTCCGTCAGGAGAGGTGTGTGCTCATCCTTCTGATTTTCTCCACAATCTGCATCTGCAGGAATGTTCCTTCCCATTAAAAAGTGTTCCTGGCTGCAGTCTGCCCCACTAAGGACACTCGCCTTGAGCACTGAAGACAGACACCAACTGATAAACACAGCTGAAATACTTGTTAGAGGGCAAAGATTTTAAAGATTTTGTTTTTAAAGACGAAATGCTCTCTTGCTAAACGTAATCCTTGTTCCAGAGCCTGCTTCATTGCACCAAAAAGCATTATAGATGGTGGTGATCGAAATGTGCTGATGTGACCATGGTTTATAGGGAACTTCTTCACCCTCTGCTGCTAATAAAAATAATAATCCATTATTTTATGCTTTGGAGCAAGTGTCCAAATGTTTGCCACTCCCGTACCCATGAGCTGCAAGGGCTGTCGGGGTGGTGAGGTGGGTTATTTTGGGATTCAGCAGAAGGGCTGGGGAGTGGCAGTGTCCCCAGGACACAGGCGATGCCACCACCATGCCACCGCCACCGGGAGCAATGGAGCCCCACAGGACTCAGCCTGGCTGACCCAATTAATCTGGAACAACTGGAAACATCTTTCTCCGGGTTTAATTTGCTGCATGACTGAATACAGCCTGTGTGACGATTCAATGTGGGAGAGGGGCAGGACCGCGGCAGGGTGGTGGCACCCGGAATGAGAAGGGCATCACTTCTACCTGCTGGCAGCAGAGACAGGCTGCTCATCATGGGTAATATTTAATTTGTCAGAAAACAGTGTTTTCTTCTCTCCAGACAACTGCGATGAGCTGTGCCCACTGTTTTCCCCCCTGGAAGGTGAACTCAGCTGCATGACTTCTCCTTTGCGGCCGAGATCAACCCTTTGGGGTGGAGATGCCAGGAGTCTGCAGGAGGTGAACAGAAAGTCAGGATTCCTGGTTTCAACCCCCAGCTCAGCCTCAAGTAAATAATAACAAGGGAGTAACGAACTTTCATCAGGAGTTTGATCCACTCATGCTCAGGGAAGATCAAGACTTTCCATGAAATTCACCTTGTGGGTATATTGTGCCCAACCCTTTGCCCAACCAACGCCGTGCAGCAAACTGTGGCTGGAACAAGCTGCTGGTTTCAAAGTGTTGGAGGGATTCACCAGATTTTTCTAAGCATATCATCCCTTTGTTCATTTTCTGGTGAACTAATCCAGCTTGATATTCTACATTTTGTTACAGCCATGACCTTTTCTATTCTAATTCACATGCATAAGTCTAACCATTTTGGCATCTATTAAGCTATTTGCTGCAATAATAACCTTGCAATGGTAAGTTCCACAAGTTTGTAACCTGTTGTACTGCACCAGTTTTATTTAAATAGATAAAGTCAGATTCTCACCTGCACTAAGTTGGAGTGAAGTCAATTTATGCCATCAAAAGAGCTGGCCCAAAGTTTTAATTTCATCAAACACCTCTTTGATCTTCTATCAGAGGAAAGGGAAAATAGAAGCACTTTATAACTGAAGGGGGTTATGCCACATGTTTTATCTTCTTCTGCCTCTTAATGTTTCAGAGTGGAACTGTGCTGTCCCTTTTAACTGTTCCTGATTAAAGACTCCCGCTGCTGACCCTCTGCTCTGCGCTGACCCTCAGGAAAGTCCAGGGGATCATCTCTTTGGCTTGACCTGCAGGACAAAGTGTCTGCTGGACTACCCACTGTGAGAGGAGAAGACACCTACACATTGCAAATGTGTCTTAGGGAAGGCAGCAATTAATTCCACACCTTCAGTGTGCCTTGAACCTCTCAGTGATGTTGGGTGCAAGACAAGATTCTGCACTACATGGACATGGTCTTATCTAATCTCAGTGCTCTCAGGTTAAGGAAGAACTTTATTCTGTCGTTTGCTCTTGCTACCAGGAAGAAACTTCATCTCTGCATTTACGGTGCTTCACACGTAACAACAAACAAAGGCTTTACTGTGCAATACCCAGCAACATTCTCCTTCTCACCTTCCTCTTTGGTCCCTCCCTTGACCTCCCCGTGTCCCCTCAGATGAACCAGCTCTCGTCCCATCGAGTAGCTTCTCTACAGCCAAACAAATTTCTCGTTCATGTTCCCAGTGTAATTTCTCTGTGGTATGGCCTTTGGGTTGAAGAGGAACCTGGGAAGGTTTCTGGAAAGGCGTCTTTGTGCCTCCATTGTTGGGTGGGCCAAGGAACACCAGATGACAAGGCGTTTTTCCAGTTAGATTCCTGTTCTGTATAAATTTTTTTAGCTGTGAGATCCGTCTGAGCTACTGAAAGGGTCTGAAATCTCAAACTAGGTCAATGTGCAATGATTGAATCATTGGATCGCTGCCTTGGTGATGTGTATCTCACTGAGGACGAAGCCACGTTACCTTGGCAGGCCTCTGAGCTATCATCTAAAGCTTTCTATCTCCACCAGCCAGGGCTGGATCTGAAACCCCAGGCAGTGATGGATACATAAGCTGCCTACTCAATAATACAGCTTATCTTGGAGCTGTAGGAATCTCTACGCTGGGCTTTGAGTGAGGAATTTAATTGAGTAGGGTCTCCCTCATCTTCAGGAGTGACTCAGGCCAACTGCTTGAGAGGAAAGTGCGAACAGGCAGCCACGGGCCAACGTGCCCGAAAGGGAAGTTTTGTCCTACCGCTGTTAATTAGAGCTATGCAGAGCATCGAAGCATGAGGATTCAAAACCTTTCCCAACTATTGCTTCTGGGTTTCTCCTCAGCTGCTCCAGATCACGCTGCTGTTCCAGGTTGTGCAATAACCTCTTGGAAATTCTGAAAGGTTAAAACCTCCTTATAAAGGGAAGAAGGGCTATAAAAGTTGTATTTCCAACCCACCGGCTCTCCCTGGATGCCTTTGAGTCATGTTTGTTATGGCAAGGCAAAAAACTCAGAGCTTTTAACTCATTTGAGATCCACTCAACATTCTGAAGAGAGCACTGGGTTCTCTTCTGCTTTTACAGATCCACATGTGGCCATGCAATTTTTTTTTTTCTAGAGGCTCTGTTAATGTGAACAGGGCATAGATCTCAAGAAACACTGATTTTTGGCGTCTGACACTACCGCCAACTTGCAGCCTTGCACTGCGGAAGTGGGGAGCGTAAGTCCCAAGCATCCGATGTGGGAAACTCTTACGTGTATCGCACCCAAGCAGTACCAATGTGTTCAGCAGGACCACGTAGGTGTGCGAGTACCACCTGGCTGAACAACAGGTCCAGCATCAGGTCCAGCGTCAGGGCCAAAGGGAAGATGAAAACAAAATCCCAGAGCATGGGTGGGCAATGATCTTCCATACCCTGCCCAAAGGCTTGCCCAACAGAAGGGGAACCCTGCATTTATCCCCCACTCCCTTTCATTAACTTAAATTAGCCAAGCATGGTCCATACTCTGCCTGCTGACCCAGTATTGATTCAGCATCATCAAACCAGCTCACACTATTGACATATTCCATGCTCGTGTCAGCTAAAGCTGCATCTCCAGAGACAAAACAGGTAGAGTCAGGCTTAGTTAATTCATTTTAAATAACTTTGACATAAGTCTGAATTTTTTCTCCATCTAGGCAAAAGCAAGAATGGACTCGGTCATGGTGTGTCAGACCATTGCCAGGCACACACCTGGAGCAGCAGAGGCTGTGACAAGAGCTTGCAGACAATTACCACGCAAACGGGGCTGCGACCCACTGGGACACCCTACCAGCCAAGAGCTGGGACTTACTCCCTACGCGGGAAGGAAAATCCATTGCGACCGTACCTGAAGTGAGCCTGCACACTGCAAGAAGGTGTCTGCCACTTGGCTGTGCAGCAGCAATCACGACAGAAGTCCCTGGCTTGTGAAGTTGTCAAACTGTAAAGTTAATGAGGTAGAAATGAGAGTTTGGTGCAGGCGTCTGAATGTTCGAATTGCTCCCTGACGGGTTTGCCCTCCTCTTATTGCAGCCTGCGTAAATGAAGTGACTAAGGGTCTCCTTGGACTTCGGCCAACTCGCCGCTGCTGCTGCAAAAAAGGTCCGCAGCCTTGTTTTTGCAGATTAATAAATAAGAAGTTGCCGGGGAAGGAAGAACATGTGGTTTCGAAGAACTAGACAAGCAGGAAAAGCAGACAGACATTACACTGCTCCTTGTCCCGGAGAAAAAAATAAAAGCCACACAAGCCATGTATGCACAAACAGCCTTCCACCGTGCAGGGGAAAGCAGCGGTGGTGTGAGACAAAGCAGCGGTGTTTCCAGGAGGCTGGGCGATGCTGGGGAAGACAAGAGCTCAGGTGTTAGGTGGAAAAAAGGTGGAGTTTTTTGTGCTTTGCTGCTGAAAGAGGGGCTTAAACAAGATGGGTTTGGTTGGAGCTGAGGAATTTGGTTGGATCTGGGGTCTGCTTTGCCTGTGTGGAGGGACAAGTTAATGAACACACAGCTGGGATGCCAGCAGAGAAACCATCTGGAGAAGGAAAGCCTTCCCTTGGTGCTGGTGAGCGGGTGGCTCCGTAGAGAAGCTCTGGGTGAACGTAGGTGTGCCATGGTGGGAGCCCAGGGGCAGCGTGAGTAACACCGCGGGTGGAAACAAAATCAACAGAGGTTTGTGCTATGGAAAGATGAGGGACAACTTGAGACATCTGCAAGCAGCCTTGCTGGCCAAGTAACTCATACATCCTTTTGGGAGCCCCACCAGCTGACCCGTAACACTATGCTGAAGTGTAGGAAGATTATTAATTGCAGAGAGCAAGCAGGAGAGCTAATCCCACAGAGACATTCGTGTCTAAGGCTTGTGACTATGAGATTTTCTTGTTTCCAAAAATCCCTCCAAGTTTGCCTAGAGAAGTGGGTCGTGGTCCTCATCATGGTCCTAAAAAGAGTTATGCAAGACCTCCATGAGCAAAGCTGAAGGAAGCAAAGAGCACACACTGCAAAATTTGAATAGTTTTCTTAATTGCCAGAAAGCTTAGAGAAACCTGGAGCTGGAGCTTGGGCTTCAGTGAAGCCTGAAGCTGCGATGGAACCAGAAAGTCGGAGGTGTGCTGGCGATGTCCATGTGCACAGTAAAATAACCTCCTCTTGAAATGAATTATTTCAAATAAATCCTGTCTTTCCTTACTGCTATAGAGATGAGGGGCCCCATTACAAAGCAGGGGCCCAAGGAACAACTTGTAGCTGAGAACACAAGCGAGTTCAAAGGGATTTGAAAGTGGGAACAAGGACTGGAACAAGCCTTTCACTACTATTAAGACAACAAGAGTGATCTAATTAGGTTTAAAAGAGGATTTGGACCCCGTTGCTGTGTCTTCCCCACGTCAGAGGAACTGATCCAGATGTCAGCTCTGAGACTAGACATCCCGGCAAACCCAACCCGTTACCGACGTGCTGATCGTCCTGTAGAACAGGCCAGATTCTCACTGCTCACATCTGCACGCTCTGCATTATCAGCACCATCACGTTTTCTATACTTCAGGCTCGAATCCATCCCCAGTGCGTGTTATTTTGATAAAGAAGCATCTGTTTAGATCGTGTACAATATCCAGTGTGCAGACAAACACATGTCATGGCAACCCAGGGGCACTCTGCTCTCCGCTAATGACACACGCAGCAACGGAGAAATCGTGAAGATTAATTTTACACCTAATTTAACATGAGTTAACATGTCTCTGTAAGCCTCCTAAGGGAACACAGTCCCACCGCATGTCACTTACAGCTGTTTCCTTTATTTTGTGACTTCCAAAATTGCCGACTTGCGACTTTAGGAAATTGCCAAGCTGCGACTTTGGATTTTGCCAACTCGCGCTTTCCAAGAGACTCTGGAAAGGCTCCAGGGAAGCTCCGCGACAGCCCTGGGAAAGCTTTGAAGCGCCTTGTTGGGAGCAGGGATGGCTGAGATGATTCTAGAACGTGTCCAGAGAAGCTCTTAGACACCTCTAGGACAAGGTCCACAGTCGCAGCTCAACAACTTCGCAGAGTTTCCACGTGGCAGCGTCAGGAGGCTGGGACTGCAAAATCCACATTTCTGACTCAGTGAAACACAAAGTCCATTATTTACTGTGTTTTACCAATTTTTGCAATAGTTCCATATTTTGGGGTTACAAATCTGAGGAGCTGTCACTCAAAGGGTAGTTTTCAAGCATCCTTCTGTCCCGTTGCTGCTGCTCCATCACCTCTGCTGCTTCCTCCTCCCCGGGGACAAGAACCAGAGCGCAAAGAGGACAAGGCTCGAACCTCCCACGTACCCCCCCATTTTTCTTCTCTTCATTTATTTCTCCACAGAATCAGTGATTTTACACACACACAATTTTCATCCAAATTACTTCTTCATGTTTAATCACTACAAGGAAGGCAGCACTTTCCTGCCTCCCCTTCTTCCCCCACAACAGATTATGTTTTCTTACAGGTTTCATTCCAGTGTCCAAGAGCACAGATTTTCCTCTGCCTTGCCTTAATATCTGCTTCCCTTCAGCATCCCTTTACCTTCCCGAGCAGGAACTGAGGGCTTTCTTCCACCTGCCTTCCAAGTCCTACTGGATCTGTGATTTTAACCCCTACTTTGCCACTAAGGCATCGCTTTCACTTTGTAGTAATCTCTAAAGAACAGGACTTCATGAGGGGGATTTCAGAAAGAATCAGATTGCCAAATCAGCATGTGAATCCAGTTTAACGTAATCCAACATTTGCTTGTAATTCTTATTTAAGACACTTTCACCAAAACACATTTTAGCCCCAGTAATTCAAAAATGCACAGAAACATAAAATCTTGTCGGGGGCGGGGGTGAATAATATATATCCAGAGTGCAGATGAGATTATGCACTGCAAAGAAACACTCAAAGCGGTGGCAACTGCTCCTGTTCTGCAAACCTCAATTTTATTAGTTCCCAGAGCTGGAGCTTGGGGTTGGGTTGCTTTTTTTAGTATCTTTTTTTAAACACAGGTTAAATGCTGTGAGGAATCGAAGTGCTGTTTCTCCCAGCTGTCTCAATCTTCGGAAAACTAGCACAGCGGTTTCTTCCTATTGCAGTAACTAAGCCTTGTTTCTGCTGTGTCCAAAGCTTGAGCGTAGGCCATGTTCCCAATTTTACATGCCAAAATCCTCATTTACCCAAAATTATGAATTAGGCACCGTTCGCATCGCCTTCTGCCTCTCCCATGCCTGTGTTTTTTCCCTTTTCCTACGAGGGCCTTTTCATCTCGGCTGAGCCACCGGGAAAATTGTGAGCTGCCTCAGCACCCTGGCTCCTCTGTCTGGATGCTGGGATTATGTTGCAGATGTTGCCTGTGCTGAACGTGTAAGGATACTACATGGTGGTGTCACAGCTGGACATCCCATTAATAGGAACAATATTTGGTTTGAGCCATTTTAATTGAAACCACGGCTGTAGCAGCATGTATTTTTTTCTTAATCGTAGGCAAACGTGTTCCTCTCAGCCCTCCCCGCCTCCTGTGCAATAGTTATTGCTCTAAGACATCTGGTTTCACAGTTCAACAAGCACAGGCGTATTTCCACCATGTAGTTCTTCGCTTGTTGACAGGGCAGAATTTTTTAATATGGGGTTACTATCATCCAGACTTCCTCCACCTCCTCATTTATGTGACGGATACCTCTAAACAGTCCCTCAGCTCCTCCATCTTCAATCTGCTGGCCCAGTTTTATTAGCTCGCATACATGACACCTCGATGTCTGATTTCCCTCTCCCCTCCTAGGTGAAATTCAAACCCCAAACATGAACCGGACCTAATACTTCTGGGGTTTTTTTTCCCCCTTTTGTTAAGATCTGTTCCACAGAAACAAGGCCAGCAGCTTGGAGCCCCTTCATCTTGCAAATAATTTGCAAATGGATATAAGGGCAAGATGAGCCCCCTCCCCATGCCTGACAGGGCTGTAGGACAACCCAGAGCAGAGCAGCTCTAGAATCTCAATTTTTTTTCTCTATAGCTTCAGATTTTGCGCAGAAGTTATACTTTGCAAACTGCTTTGGTACCTGTACGAGTGTAAATGGTACCAACAGCTCCAGGGCACTTCAGGCTTCAGCATTTTGCAACACAAACGGCTGTTTCACCATCTGCCCCCATCACCAGCTTTGCTGATGTCCAAAAACACCCCAAAAGAATGCTGCTGAATGGCAAAGCTCTTCTCTGCAGGGTGGTTTTGGAAGGAGAATTGATTTGCAAGGGGAGAGGTGCCCTTCGCAGGGGAGCACCCTCACCCTGGGATGGGGACATCAGTGACACTTTGCCCCAGGCTGAGCTGCTTATCCAACTGCCTGCTTCACTTCTAAACATCAGGAAAAATGCAATTTTATCATCAATACACACCGAAACACAGCCCCTCCTGTCCCTTCCAAAGAGTCACAGTATCTCCCACCGTGCTCACTAATTTGCACTTCACGCAGCCGAGGTCACCTGCAGCTCCAGAGCAGCTCCCCCCTGGCATGAGACAGAAACGTCATCGTACGGTGTAACCGTGACATCTCGTGTAGTCACCGCGCTTGGCATTGCCCCCGACTCAGCTTTGCATCCTCCCGTCTTTGAAGGTTTTCTCCAGATACGAATTAGTCCCTCCAGTGTTGGACAAAAGCATCAGCCCCGCTATAGAGACTCTATATAGAGAGTTGTGGGGAGGAGACTTGCACGGGGCAGAGTGCGGGTGACACGAGCCACCAGTGACAGGGACACACGTGTGGACCGTGAAGATGGAGTTCATTTATGTGGATCATCGAGCAGACAAGAAAAGGCAGAATTTATATTGTGTTGGGCTGGAGGGAGCCTGGTAGCAAATCAAGGGCTGCAAACCGAAGTCCTCACTCTCCAAAACATCTTTTCTTCCCAGCCTAGAGCTGCATGTAAAATAACTCCAGCAGATACCCGTTATCCGAATTCTTCAGAGGGGTTTAAGCCTGGCTCACAAAGGTGCACTTTCGCTGGGACAATTGCACCTGCTTGCCCAAGGTGTGAACTCAGCTCTTTATTTTCTTTTTAGGCTTTATTGTACAAAAAGGGCAAGACTCAGAAAAAAAATAAAATTATTAGGTAAGGTAAAAACAAACTTTACCTTTCATTCTTGGTTTATTGGTTACTGGAAAATAAGTTTTACAAACTATCTCTTGCAAAGGACTTGTTTTCAGCTAGTTTATATAGTAGCTTTTGTTCACATAAAAATTTAGAAAGTTACTTTCCTCTTCTCCTTTCCCCCCCTCCAATACATAAGGGAGGTATTACAGTGTGAAATATATCTACCGCTAGCAGGGCTGTGTTGTGAAGCTAAAATGAACACAGTAAATTCTGAGAAGGAATTTGTTTAACCTATAACCTTAAAGTAATAAGTGGAGTGCTAAATGTTTTGGCTCACACTGATATATTTTTATAACACTTGGCAAGGCAGCTCGGAGTCTGAAAGAAAAACTCGAGCGCTGGAGAAACAGCTCGCTGCCTCTCCAGCTCCGGGAGGCCGCGTTTCGGCCCGGCACGGACCCCGTCCCTCCATACGGGCACCGGGAACACGCACGTGGCCACGTGTGCACTTATGTATATGCGCATATATGTGCGTGTGCACACGCGTGCGCCCGCGGGAGTCAGAGCGTGGTGTGACGGTGAAGCCGGTGACCCGGCACACCCTGTCCAGCTTGCATGGTTCAAGTTGCATTTGCTTTTTAAAATGTGATTAAAATTAAATTTGATCTAATTAATCTGGAGGGGTTTGGAGAGAGCCAGGGCAGTGGGACCTGGTATTTGGGATGCTGTGGGACCCGCTTGGCAGCGCTGGCTTAACCTTGGCGCCGACTGGGGGTGACCCCGGGGCCCCCGGTGCTCCCCATACCCCATTCCCCATCTGCCACTGGGAGCAATAATTACCTTCCTCCCTCCAGCACGCAAACACATTTTCACAAAGATTTAAGGGGGATGCAATACGCAGGCCTGGTTTTCCTTCATTAACACCCGTTTGACATGGATTTCAATAACATCACCCCCTGCTCGTGCCACCGCCAGAGCTGAGCACCAGGAGCGCGGATGCTGCCGGTGTTTTGCCGTGAGTTCCCTCCGGCTCCACAGCAGCCTGAGCACGGGGCAGAGAGCAGCGGGATGACCTCGGCTCCCCCCCGGCTCCCTTGGTGGAAACCCGGACTGAACTGCCCTGAAACCACCGAGCGGGAGTTTGCACGGCAGAGGTGCAGCCCAGGATTCGGCCCATCGCCTGGCAGGGCTCCAGGGTACAGTCTAGCCTGAAGCCCGCCTGTATACTTTGGTTGCAAACCCACGCGCTGCTGGTTAAAGCAAATCCTTCTTTCTTTCCAGACAACGTCACTCCTGTTGCATCTCAGCCCGAGGTGGTGTTTTTCCTGGGGAGAGACCAAGGGCGCAGCGTTTGAGCCGGGATGCAGAGCCAGGACGAGGTGCTGCCGCTGCCACCCCGCTCGGGGCAGAGCTTGGAGGGACCCACGGGGGTGGTGGGGGCTCTGGCTGCAGATCCCCATTTCTGGGGATCTGCAAAGGTGGGAAACGAGGGCATCTCCCACGTGGGAAACACCCCAAGGACTGCGGGCAGGCTGGATCCCAAGCAAGGCACTGGGGGAGGTGGAATCCTTGTTGTGCAGCAGATGGAAAAGGGGATTTTGGGGGATCACAGGACATCCAGGAGGTTTCCCAGTCCTCCCACTGGGAGCTGCAGGGGCGCAGCAAAGGGGTCTCGCTAGCAGCCATTGTTGCTTCCTTGATAAAAAATAACGTGTCTGTGCTCAGCCTGGGGCAGCACGGGTCCCCGCTGGTGCTGGGCACTGTCGGCCACCGCCTTCATTGGAGAAAACAGCATCTGACAGAGACCTTTCACACGTCCTTACCTTAAATATATCTGGGGGTGCCCATCGCCACAGCACTGAGCATCCACACCGTGTCCATGTAGGACACTACCTTAAGATTCTGTGTTTAAAGATGGGGAAACTGAGTCACAGCACTATTAAGTGACTTTATCCAGGGTTTACGGGAAGCCTGTGGCAGGTCAGGGGGTGCCGCGTGTCAGGACAACGTGAGAAGCTTGAGCCAGCTCTGTCAGCCCTCCAAAGCTCGTGGGAGACAAGGGGGACCCATGTTCTGAACCAGCACAATTCTCTCCCGCCAGCAGCCCCCCAGGAAAGCTCCCTGCTCCCCCAGGCACCCAACCCCAGGGAGCAGGGCCAGCAGGAATGTTTCACGTCCCTCGTCCTCTTCTTCTTCTTTTTTTTTTTTTAATTTGGCATTATTAATCTCAGGGGGGGTATAAATAACCTTGCACACCCCTTCCCTGCCTCCACCTCCCAGATCATTTACTGTGGATTAATATTTGCTAGCTCGTTTGCACAGTAGCCTGTAGATTTTCAGCCTCCTCGCTGGAATGATGTTGACTTGCAGAGAAATTACAGGGGCTTTACCCTGGTACAAAGCAAACAGTGTGTGCTGTAATCAGACTCAACACCTCAGCAAATAATGAAAAGAGATATTATGTGGCTATAATTTCCACGCGGGATTAGGTGTTTGTCTTGTAAAGCATTCAGGTGCCGCCGGGTGTATAAACGAGTGTGTAATTATGGTCATCAGGTTAAACAGAGGGAGCAGGAATCCGACCCGGGGTTGGGGCGTGCACAGATGGGCCTGACGGTAGCTGTTAATTTGCAGCTATGAATGGCTCTTACAGGTCTTGGATATTTGAGTGACTCGGCTTCTATTTATGGTTCCCGAAAGCAGAGCCCGATCCAAGGCTCGGGGGGGTCCATGGGAGCTTTTCCACAGCTCTGCACTGGCCCCCGCTTCGGAATGGTTTCTGCTTATCTTATTTTGGGGGTGAATCAAGCATGTGGGAAGAGCTCCTCTAGTGCCGTCCCCAAGGCTGGCACGAAGCCACCTTGTCACACGCCGGGCGATGGACCTCATCTGTCTGTGGGGTGTGTGGTAGTTCGAGGAGAAACACCCAGGACAGGAGAGCACGGGATGACATTGCCATTCCAGCACACATCCCAAAAACATCTTCCTGCTCTTTGAGTACCTTCTGGAGGGGTTTAGGTGTGATGGGACAGGAGCACACGCTAAATGTCCTCCTGAATCGGTGCCTTGTTCCCTGAAGGCTGGAGAGAGACCAACCCATTTCAGCCTGGCCGGCCAAGAGCCGACAGCTCTCTCTGGAAAAACCACCGGAGGCACCCAGGGCAGAAATGTCCACCCACACCAAAAAGGTGGGCTGGTCACTGGCAAACCCCAGCAGGGTCCAGCATGGGACAACCAAAGCCCAGAAAGGGAAATCTGGCAAAACTCTGACTGAGAACAGGGAATGTTTTGGGCTAAGAAGAAGCAGAGATCCCATGGAAAATGATGGACTCAGGACCCGGGAAAGGGCTGCTGTTCTGGCAGAGAGTTCCCAGCCAAGTTCTTGCTCTTGGCCCAGTACAGAGACAACCCCATGGTGCCTCATGGCCAACGAGATGCCCCAATGCCAGCCCAGCCTTTGGCTGTGCAAAACCAGGGAGTTTTCCCCTGCACGGGCTAAACCTACCCAAGCAGCTCAATCCGGCGTCCAAGCAAAAAGCCCTCCTAGACAGTTAGTCTCATCCTGAGCCATGGGAACAAGGTGACTCGCAGGAGAGGAGCAGCTTTGCAAAGGCAGGAGCGTTGCAGGGCGGCCGCGCCGGGCTCCCGGCCTGGCCCGGGTGGGCAGAGCCGGGCAGAGGCCCAGCTGCCGGCCGCGGGACGGGGGAGGCTGCAGGAGGAGGCTGGGCTGGCTGCCCGGCCGCAGGACAAGGTGCCTGCCCAGGCTCTGGCACAGAAGCTGGAGGCCGAGGGGACGGTTCGCAGCCCCAGCAGCCGCCTGGAGCCATCCCGGCTGCCCAGCCTGGATTTACCCCGTGCGGGAAGGCGGGAGAGCGATACACCCCCTTAGCGCCCCCAGAGCATCCCCTGCTCTTCCCTGCCAACCCAGACCCGTCACGGGGGTTCCCTGTGCAGAGCCCACACCCTGCGCATGAGGGTCGGTGCCCACAAGGAGACGGGTCCAGAGACCCCCCCACGTCCTCAGCCACCTCCAGGCAAGGGCAGCAGCTGGGCCAAAACGTCTACACCGCGCTCACGCCTTCCCCAAAACGGCTTATTATAGCGAATGTTATTGCAGTGGCGAAAGCGGCTGCATCCAGGAGCAGGCAATATCCTGCCTGAAATGTTCAGGGCCTGCTGCCATCTGAACATTCTTCCACGGCATAATTAGGGTGGCAGGCGCTGGCGACAAGCACGCAGTCTGCTCAGGACGGGGTTGTTGGGTTGGGGTTTTTTTGTTGGTTTTTTTTTCTTCTTCTCTTTGCAGGAGATTCACCTCAGATGGGGAACACACTAGTTTATTGAATGCCAAATGTTCCAGAGGAAATCATTAAAGTGGGGTGGAGTGACAGAGCTCTCGGTTAATGTCACCTAAGAGAAAAAAGGCTTCCAGAAAGGAAGAATTCAGGAAAGCCCTAATGGCCCCACATGCTCTCAGTGAGAAATGGGGACGTGAAGCCGACGCTCGTCTGGGGAAAGGCTGCAGCAAACCGATGGTTTCTGCAATTGGCACAAACAAAACAGAAAACTGGGATTTGTACTTTGATTTGGTCTTGGGACAAGTTGCAGGGCTGGGCTGAGCAAAGATCTGCAGATCTTCGGGCCTGCTTGTGCTGTAGCCTTCATGGGCAGTGAGCTCCGGGGTGCTCGGAGGGGAGGATGCTCTAGGGATGGGAGTTGTGGTGTCCGGATGTTTGGTGCCCTGAAATAGTCAACAACGTATCTAATAATAATTCACTATTTAAGTCCGCTTCAGGTAGCGAAACACAGACTTTTAACCCAGACTGAGTAACCATAAAGCCCATCTCCTGAGATTGCAGAAGAATTAAGGAGTTTAGGGGGGAAAATTTAACTATGAGTAGGCTTGTGTTTGCCGAGGATGTCTGGAAATAACTTCTTCATTCATTCCACACTAGGTGGGTATATGGGGGAAATGTGTTACCATGAGTGCTGTCTTTGGGTTTCACGTTAAAGCATACGCTTAATATTTAGCTTGTTGTTTTCCTGTTTCTTCTCTGGGTGACCGAGTCCTCAGGAAGAAAGCTCCCTGGTTATTTTGGAGCCCAAGGATGTGATTCACTCCAGGCGACCTATACAAACAATAAAACAAGTCTCTGTCATGTCTGTCCCCAGGAAATGGAGGAAATCTGTCATGCTTTAAGCTCCTTGGTGGGCACATCACTGTAGAGCAATTTTGTCCCAGCAGCCACACGGGTGGGTGCCACGGTCCCACTGCCAGGCGTTTGCCAGGCTGATATTCCAACCTTTAGCCCAAGCTGAGTGCAAGTTTGGGGACTTCAACCTACTGGGAGCTGCTCCCCTCCCGAGCATCCATCCCTTTTGTCTTGTAGCTGCCTGTCCCCTCACAGCCACGGTCTTGCCTTCCCATTGCAGCAGCTTATCCCACAGACAAATAGCACAAAGCAACATGAAATATATGTCCCAGAAAAAAAATAAAAAAGGCTGTGCCTTGGCTAGAGAATGAATAGCCACCTCCCAGCTCTGTGCCAGCCGGGTTTTCTGTAAGAGGTCTGGCAAGGAGCGGGGACAGCGAGGACATCCAGGGCTCGGTGGCCCTGGAGCAACTCGGCACAGCGGGATCGCCCTTTCAAACCAGCTCCGTGCCCCTGCCCGGGCTGAGGCTGAGCGAGAAACCTCTTCACAGCAAAGCAGGGGGAATATTTATTACCCCTGTCAGGATCTGGGAGTCGGAGAGCAGTAGCAGAATACAAAATCCAAGCCTAGGGTACAAAATCCAAGCTCCTGGGGGTAGGGAGATGAAATAAAAAGGCTGTGTCCTGCAGGCGAGAGCACACCTTGCCCTCCCACTCTTGAAGTATTCTGGTTTTTGGAGGGTTTCTGGTATTGCTGTCTGCCTGGAGAAGCACTGTAAAAGCAGTCGGTATCTACGGCTTGGCCCACGGCTGCTCCTTCCCCGCCGGGCACAGTCCCTGCCAGCCCGTGTCCCTCCGAGCTCCAGCTTCAGCTGAACGGGGACGTGGGTCCTGTTGCACCGATGGAGCTGCGGTGGGCAGGGATGACGCTATCAAAAAAGCAGGATTGGTTCCGTATTCCCCTCGGCTTTCACACCCTGCTTTTCATCCCATCCAAAGTTATCGCTCCTTCTGCGGGCGAGGAGCGATCTGTGCGGTGTTCGCTCTCCGTTCGCAGCTACACGGGGCTGTCTCCTTCAGGAGGAGCCAGAGAGACGCGAGTAACGGGACCTCAGCCGCCCTGGCCCCGCTCGTTTGGCTGACACGGTGCTGCCCAAGCCCTCCATCCCAGCAGAAACCCGGGGACCCCCTAAGGTGCAACCCCAGCAGCATCTCTAAGACTTAAAGACAAAAAGGATCTTTCCAATGACATGTTGGGACTTCCAGCATGGGCCAAAGAGTTTTATTTGCTACAGGCAGAAAAGTTCTTCCCTGGTATGTAAAGTAACATCATCACACTCAGGAAAAAATGCAGCCACCTCTGGAAATGCTTGAATTAGCCACAAAAGAGCAGGTTTTGGGTGAGCCACTGTCCCAGCACCACTCTGGGACCAGACAGCTCGTGGGAGCTAAATCAGCTAAAATTCAGGCAGTTCCACAGAGGCAATAAATAGATAAAATTTAGCCAGCTAATTGCAAAAGATGCAGGTGCCTTTGCACAAGTAGGATTTTTGAAAGTTGGCCAAGCTTTAAGGTCCTTGTCCTTCGAACTCTCCATCCAGAAATCCCTTGCGGGCCCAGCAGCAGAGGCGTTATCCACCAAGAGAGCTGTAAAACATTTCCCTCCCGCCATGGTGTAGTCCCAAGCAGCCTCTACATGGAGCAAATGATGCAAATCTATGCCCCTCTCTTTGCATCTCATCTGCGTGCCCACACTGCAGCCCTCAGCTCAGGAGCTGGGGGCAAACGATTGGGATGGAGACGGGATAGGGATGGGATAGGGATAGGGGTAGGGATAGGGATAGGGATAGGGATAGGGATAGGGATAGGGATAGGGATAGGGATAGGGATAGGGATGAGGATGGGGATGAGGCATTGGTTCCTACAAGGCAGGACCCAGCTTCAGAGCCAGCAACATCAGCTGGCGTTTTCCTTCCTTATCTCCTCTGTGGGAGCTGAGATGATTCAGCTTTGATCACCTTTTAAAAATGAATGAAAGTTGCAGAGGGGGCTGATTTCAGGGGAAGATTCCTGAGTCCAGCCAGAGCCCAGCAGGCAGTGGGCGGCTCCACCGTTAGCAGAGACCACTGCGTCTCTGTGATGTCTCTAACATCCCTCCTCACAGACAAGAAAAAGCAGATAGTCACAGCAAAAAAAAAAAAAAAGCCAATTTACTCTGGAGTGGCCAAGCAGTTAGGAATAACTCCAAGGGGATGCCCTCAAAAACAAGTGTTATCCTGTTTGTTATCCTGGTTGTGGACCTGCACGGCTCAGCCAGCAAAGCCGGGAGTGAGGGGCTGCAGGAAACACCGAGGGGGAGCAAAAGCGCAGCCCCCCCACACCGAGAGCCCCCAGCCCACCCACAGCCACCCCCAGCCCCCAGCAGGCACAAAGGCATTCACAAATCCTTCAGTCGGGATGATCGCACAGAGCAAAAATATTAACAAGAGTAATAAAAACCCGTTTTAACTGTGATAGCGAAGCCAGAGTGTGGAAGAAAGAAAAAATCATGCAAATGAGGCTTATCGGCTGATCAGAATAACAAGTGAACTTGATCTGGAAGGGGACAGCCTTCCCGGGTAATGAGGATTATTTACCCATGATTTCCCTTGCAAATCAGCAGTGGGTTCCCAGAGCCGAGTGCTCACCGGGCGATGCTCAGCGTCCAGCTACGCCTCTGCGGAGCCGGGGTGCAAAGCTCGGGGAGCACACGGGACGCTTGGCCAAGTCTTCAGCTCTTTGCAATAAAACACAGACTCCTGGGGAGGTGCTTCCCCGCACCATGGTTCTGGGGGGTGAGCCAGGTGCCTTACGGACACACCGGTTTGCTTCTCGTGGCCACGCTGTGCGTGTAGAGCAAAGGATAGTTGGTGTCGTCCGCAGCCTCTGCTGAAGAGGGAGTTGCAAACCACAGAAGCGAGTTTACATTTTGGCAATTAACAGTGTTCATAGCTATTTTTCTCGTTATTAGCAGGCAGAGCATCTGTCCTGTGTCATGGAACAGCACTCGCCAACGGCCTCAAAATCCTCGGCAGCGAGGCTGGGGTCTCAGCAGGCTGGTTGTCCTGTTTCCTCGGCTCCAAGGGATCGCCCTTTATTGAATCCAGCTTCCAGGCAGCTATTTGGGTCTTACCCGTGCTTTCTGGGCCAGGACTATTCCCATATGCATGATCCATGTGCTCCAAAGTATTAGTGCATTGGAAAGGTCCTAACACAATTTCAGTCTGCATTTTCCAGACATTTATAAAACAGTGAGCTATGCAATTCTGCTGTGGATTCCCTCCGGCTTAGTTTGCGTCTGGGATGGAGGAACCGGGGGGATTCCCATCCAGCGCAGGGGACACCCTCACTGGGTGCTGCCAAGAGTCTCTTGCAGGGATCCCAGTGCAATTGGTGAAGTCAAAGCGTTTTCCTTCTGCATATTAAGTATAGGACACAAGAAAACACCAGCAATAGCCAGAGGCTCATTATCTCTGCAAGAGCAATGTTTGTAGGACTCCTGGGAGCATCACCTTCCATTTTATCGAGTGTGCCAGCTCACTCCGCAGCCTTTGGAGGAGGAGCAGATACCTGGGAGAGGGAGCAGATGGACCACAGACATTGTGCTCAGGCTGCTGGAGGGTGGCAGGATCAAGCCCATCCCAAAGCTATGTATTTATGTTGTCTTCTTTTCTGTGCATGCCCTTCCAGGCTTGTGGGAGCAGGATTTCAAGGTGTCACCCATCAGTGTGATCCACCACCAGGGCTCTGGACCAAGCACAAAGGTGAAAGATCTCCAAGCTGAGGTTTCTGCTGGCCATACATGGTTTGGGGGGTGGGGGGGTTCAGCACAGGAGATCTTGCCCTCCCAAATCTTGGTTGTGGTGAAGAACCTGCAATGGGACTCTGCAGGACCTCTCTTCCTTCCCACCACAGCTCTGCTGGGGGACTTCCCACGGAACAGTCGGACGTGGCTCCTTGTGAACAAGCATTCAGCTCCAGAAACACCTGGCCGGGGTGGGCACGTGGAGCTCCGCCACGGGCAATCCTGCAGCGAGGAGCCACCACAACCCTGGTGAGGGCATGGAGAAGTATGAGGAAAGGGGAACAAAAATTATTAAGGCCATGTGAATACTTGGGGCAGAAGTCCAAGTCTGGCAGGCTCAATGTGCTGAAACCCACCACACCCATGGCCAACAATACACATTCATTTTTTGCGTACCGGGGGGGTGGAGAGCGGCTGCTCACGCGCTTGCGCTGGGACTTTGTTTCAGAGCATCATGCTGTGGGACGGGGACGTCCCAGCACAGACATTGTCCCATTGTCCCTCTGCCCCAGTGCTCCCACAATCCAGAGCTGGTCTCCCAAGAACAGATAGAGGAGGCAGTTCGGGGTCGTGTTTCCAACCTTGAGGCCATCTGCACCGCATGAACTTGCCAAGTTCGGTATTGCACACCCCAATAATCTACAGAAGGATTTGCACCATTGTTAAAAACGTAGAGGCCAGCTTGTTCCAGGAGGTTATAGTTTAATTTCAGTGATGGTTTCACCAGGAGTTGCTGTAATAAAGAGCTTTGGGTACTCCTGGGCCAGGTACAGCTCTCATGACCTTTGTGAAAACCTGAAGTAACGTTCCTGGTGTCAGAAAAGATGCTGCATGTTCGGAGGCTTAGAAAAGAAAACAGCATTTGGCCTACGATTTCTCCCAACAAACCTTTCTCATGCAAATATGGCCATTTTGCACATGCCTTGAATACCAAATTAGGACGTTTTGCTGCTCATACTCACATTTCCCCACGTAACCCACCCCAACACGTCTGTCCGTGCTGAGCACTGACATGTGGCTTTCCCTGCCCCTGAAACCCAAGGGTGATCGCTGCAAAACCAAATTGCTGCTGTTACACCAATAGCAATGCTGGCCCATCAGATGGGCCGGCCAAGGGCTGCTCACGTGGGAATATTTGGTGATGGAAATTAGGAGGAGCAGAAGAAATCGGGACACAACAGGGAACTCCGAAAGCCCAGGAGGAGCTTTGCTCCGGCTCTTGGTTGTAGATAAAGGTGCCTGAGCATCATGGCATGAAGGGGGTGGGTGTAAAACGCCCAGATTAGGTAAATGACCATTAGGCAGAAGTGCTGGAAGAGAATGGCATGTTTCTGTGACGCCGAGCGTCACCAAGGAGCAGACCCCTCATTCCCCAGCCCCTTCAGGTGCTGCGTGGACCGGAGCTGGGGAATTTACTGTTGTCTGGCTCCAAGTCGCGCTGATCCCGCTGCAGCTGGGAGGGGATTTCCCGTCAGCTCCAACCCAGCTGCCTTAAACACTCTTGCACTAAGTGAGCTAATATTTCATGAATAAATTGAAGTGGTCAAGTCCCATTTTGTGCAGAAAGCACGGTTCCCTGCTGATTAGCCTCCTTCGTACTTTCGGGGATATAAATAACTTCACAGGCTCATTCTCTGCGCCTTTCAAAATAAAAGCAACATTCAGTTATTTTATTTTTTTTTTAATTTTATGCAAATGGTCTTCTGTTCTGTGTTATTATGTAAACGAGCCAACTGAAATGGTAATGAGGGAACCCAGAAGTATGCATATATTAACTGCTGCTATAGAACTTTACACCTACAGAAATGGCACTGAATCACATTTCTAAGGGAGGGACAGGTGTCCTGAGGGGGAAGATTTTACTCCGGGACTCGGTTACTTCTGAAATCCTTGCATGTGAACACTTCTTCCTACAGAGCATTCAATTCAAAGAGCAAGTCAGCACTTCAGTCTGAAATTGCTTATTTTCAGTGTGGGAAAACACGTTGCATTCCGTCACCGTCGGGCTGTGAGCAGCAGTTCGCGTCCCACCACTCGTAGCCCAGCAAATTGGCTCAAAGCAGAGTTCACCCGACTCTAGACAGCACCAGATAACCCACGATGAAGACAGAGCTGTAGGAATTTTTCTTTCCATGAGCTCCATTGCAATAGAGGAATCTATGGGGAAATCACCCCTATGTGCACTGCTTTAGGTTTGAGGGGAAAAGAACATTTCCAGGCTCGGGTCAGGCCATGGCATGATATAAGTATAGGATGATGCACACTAAGAGCAACTTTTTGAGTGTTTAAGGTAGAGGCAAAGCCCATTTGCAAAGGTCATGCAGTCTCCAATGAAGTCCACGGCAAAACTCGACAGTGTTAAAGGAATTAAAATGTTTCTGCTTCCTAAACTGCATCCTTACCTGCCTGCTCCCCTCCAAGACACCACATAGGACGCATCTCAAGCTAGAAAAACTGCCCTAAGTATAATAAGAGAAGCAATACCTTCATTTTCTACATTCTCCAACAATATTCAAGCGTTTTAACTAAGGTGAAAGCACCAGTGTTTCTCACCTTTATAAAACACCCTGAGAAAGCTGAAGCTGAGATCACAAGGGAGCAGATGCCTCAAATCCTCCCTAATCCCTGTGTTTAGCGATGATGTTTGAAGCGATTAGAGCCACAGCGAGCACCGTTCCCGAGCAGGTAGAGCAGATGTCGGATGCAGAGCTGCATTAAGCTCTTGGTTGTGGCTGTACTGAAGAAACCTTGGCCAAAGTCCATCTCAACATGTTCCAACTGTTTGGCTCCAAACCGAGTGGATTGGACCCGTAACATAACGACACGGATTTGTTTTTCACAGTTTGAGAATTCACCGTTCTGTCAGGAGGGAGAGTGAAATCCAGGGACCTCCTGAGTCTTGTCCTTGATTTTAAGGCATCTGGAAGCTTAAAATCTGCAGCTTCTGTTTAATAATTAAATGAGAACCAGCAAATAACGCATAATTCGTTATAGGAAAAAACTACACCTAGTGCCTAGCTCTGATCCAAGAGCCCATGAAAGCCTTCTGCTGAGCCGACTGGGTTTTGAAACAAGCCCGTAGTGGTAATAAAAATAAATCCCTGTAATTAGGCAAAAGGGAAAATGTCAAAGATGCTGCATGAGCCATTTAGGGCTCAGAATCTGTATCCCGGGGTTAGGACTGGGTGGAAGCTCAGGAAATCCTGCAGCCCCGGGGGAGGTGGGTCATGGAAGGGGATGGGGGAGCATCTTCTGCACCCCAGGTCTCAGCCTCCCGAAATGACAATTCGCAGGTGAGCCGGGGTGCCCCGAGCCCAGGCAGGATGACGAGATGTCACCCGGTTTGGATCTGGCTGGCCCGGTTTCTGGTCACAGCCCAGCCCTGGTCTGACTGTCTTTCCCCAAAAAAGCTCCACCGGGTCTGTCAGTCCTTCCCGCAGGCATCTGTACGGCAGTCCTGTCTGGGCTGCTTCGCCATCCAAGATATAAATGTCATTTCAGGCAATGCCACAGCCTTTTCTGCTTTGTCTGCTTTCTTTAGAGTGTATTTTTGCACAGATGTAGAAATTTATCACTTGGAAGGCATGGTCCAAAACCCAAGGCATTTATTGCTCAGAAACCAGGAAATCCTGACTTTTAAAACATGTTTAAAGTCTGTTTTTCACACTGAGATGAGACAAATGTCACCAGCACCAGGAGTGTATTGGGCCTCAATGTGGAGTCAAAGATGGGGGCAAAATTCTGCCCAAAGAGGATATTTCAGGTTTGGAGCTGAAATACGCTACTTGCTTCTAGAAGGCTCTTTCCAGCCCAGATCGAGGTCTTTGGGTACAGGCAGTGAAGCACTAAACAGGGGGAGGAGAAGGGAAAGGACACTGGTGATTCTTGCCCTGGTGTCTCTCATGATATGATGGGCGAGTGCCCAACAAGGTTGGCTTCAAAGGAAGGTGAGACAAATTCTGGAAAAATATGCAACTTCTAGGCGTAGTGTTGAGGCAACACGAGGGTCTCACTGCAATTGCTGGTGGCCAGAGGCTGGCAGAGCCCAGGGGAAGGCTTATTTTATACAAACCCTGTTTGCTTCACTGGTTTGAAGGGGTTTTTTTTAGTTTGCTCCTGCATGACAAACCTAAATGTGCCTTTGCAGGACACTCCTGAGAGAGACCTTTGCCCTCCTCTCGTGCAGATATTTCCATCTTCCTTATTTTTTCCAAGCAGATCCAAATCTCTCTGACATTTGGGGCTGATTGTTTTAGCATTTCTCTTTTTCTGGGGGGGTTTCAGAGGATCTTTCCTGCATTCCCAGAAATAGAACACAAAACATCTACTACTCGGATGTTTTGTTAAGTTATTTTCATTAAAAAAATAAACTTGCTTCCATCTGGGAATTTTGTTAAGTGCTTTAAATATGTTTTTAACTTCTCTG
This sequence comes from Caloenas nicobarica, assembly GCF_036013445.1. Taxonomy (NCBI): domain Eukaryota; kingdom Metazoa; phylum Chordata; class Aves; order Columbiformes; family Columbidae; genus Caloenas; species Caloenas nicobarica. The sequence continues at coordinate 1,983,207 of NC_088258.1, read as the reverse complement.
CATCCCATCACCAGGCGTGGGTGTCAGCCAAGTATTCCAGGGCTCGGACACACGGCTCTGAAGGGATGGTCGGAATCTGGCTCTGAACCTCTCACCTGACTTCGTTCTGACAGACGTCACTCCAAGCTCCTCCTCCACACATCTGATTTCTCCCAAATGTTGAGAATATCTGGAATATCTGGATTCCTGCCTGAATTTTGTCCGTTCAGGTCCAGTTTTATCCCCGTCTCCATCTGGTGACCAGGAGAAGCTGTTAAAGCCAACAGACCTGCTGGGGTTCAGGTGGCCCCGGAGCAGCGGGAGCTTCGGAGGGGCAGGACCAGGGGCCGGGGGACCTGGCGGTGACGTGTCCCGGCTCGGCCAATGTGCCTTCATGGCCAACAACAGCTTTTCCATTTGCCTCCTTCCCATCTGCAGCACAAACAGAGGAGCACAGATAACAGTATTTTTTTTTTCCTCCTTTCACAGTGTTAAGAACCTGAAGTCTCAGGAGGAGCATTACAATTTCCAGTGGAACCAGCTACCTTCCCACCTCTTTTTTAAAAATTATTTTATTTTTGTTTGACGTGCATGCCTTTACTTTCCCGAATGAAGAGTGCCACTACCTACCTCTTAAAATATTATTGCGGAAGGGTTGTATTCTACAGAGAACGGCTTTTTTTGTAATAACCCCATTTTCCTTTTCACTTATTCTTACCTAAAAAGTTTCAGATTGCAGCTCATCCATCTCCCTGACACCCAAATCCCCTCTCACGTTTTCAAATTTATATATATATTGTTAACCCGTTATTACCTCATAGTACCCAGGGAAAAAAAAAAAAATGAGAAGCGTGAGAAAGGGCCAGGCCCTGAGCAGACGTGCAGGGTACATCAGTTTCGGCTGCTGGATTTGGGACATTTGTCTGCAAATGGGTGGTTGGGACCAGTGCATCCCAGCGCATCCCGGTGCATCCCAGTGCATCCCAGTGCACCCCGGTGCATCCCAGCGCATCCCAGTGCACCCCGGTGCATCCCAGTGCATCCCAGCGCTTCCCGGTGCATCCCAGCGCATCCCGGTGCACTCCGGTGCATCCCAGTGCATCCCAGCTCCCCCAGACGCCGGCAGGAGGATTGAGGCTGCAGGGCCAGCTGGACAAGGTGCATCTATGCAGGACAGGAAGGAGGTCGTGAGAAATGAAGTTATCCTCTGCCGGCTTCCAAGCAAAACTTCAAATGTAATCTCTAGCATGTGAAAATCTCCAGGTTACGCAAAGGTGGCAGCTTTCTATTTTCATCAGGCTGTAATGAATCACTTGTAGGGAACAAGAAAAAAAAAACCCGCTGTATCTTCATTAAGGTTTCCTTTTATCTCCTGAAACTTGCAGCCAGCTGTGTACAGACCTGATGGTAAACTGCTATTCCTATGTGCTATGCTCAAAAAAAAAAAAAAACATTCCTCATCAAAATCACACCTACCCAAAATGCTGGGAATTTTTTTTTTTTTTTTAATTCTTTCTTGCCCTTCTGTGTGTGTAATTTTTTTTCTTATAACTCGCGGGCAACTGCTTAACATCAACAAGAGCAAGGCGACTTTGGCAGAAGCCGCCTCAAAGGGTCCGTGCGCGAGATGTTCAATGAACTTCCTAGCGACCAATAATTCCAGTTGGCTGCTTTTCCCTGAGCCGCATCCTCGCGGCGTCGGGCTGTGGAAGCGGCCGGAGCCGCAGCGCTCGCAGGGGCCGCACCAGCTGCACGAGGCTCTTTGGGAATGGGGGGAAGTGGGAGAAGTTTATTAGTTCTTTTCCTTTTTTTTTTTTTTTGCCTAAGTGAAGCTACTTCTCGTAAGTCTAAATATTTACGGGGGTTTCTGGACACACACACAAAAATTCATAAAACTATCGGCAGAGCGAGATTCTGATTCCCAATTATTTTGCTGTCGCGAAGTTAGAAAAAAAAAATCCCAACTTTGTTTGTGCATTCTTATTGCAAACACAATGCCAACAATGGCTAAATAGACAGCATAATAAATAGCACCACAATGCCAACATAAAGGCCTTTCTGGTACTGCATACAAAATATAAACTGTGCCATGCCATTATTATTCCGGAGCCCTTGCTGAAACAGTGCAGTTGAAATTCCACCCCCAATGTGCACCTAATCAGCCATTCAGAGCCCCTTAATGACTTGTCAGTTCTTTGCCCTGCCATTTTCTGTCCAATTAATTCTTTTATTGTGCACCGGATAAAGGAAGACAAAGGCCTTCCATGCAATAATGAATCATTAAAATTCAGCAGCTCCTCTCTTGTGCTCTTGGCTCCTCACCAGCAATTCAGGCTGTTTCGCATTCGTTATGTGTGTGGTGGTTAAAATTCACTCTACCTCAAACAAGACCTTTCAAAACGCTTAACCCTTTCCTGGGTGAAGACCTCCATCGCTACGCTGGGAATTTAGACATACACACAACAAAAAAAAAAAAAAAGGGGAGGAGGGGGACGAGCGAGGGGAGGAGAAAGGCAGGCAGAGGTATTTTGGGTAAACGTTTTAATATCACATCTCTGACAGTCACAATATTGCCTGTGCACGCAGCCACAAACAAACGCGGGGAGCGGGAGGCGACGCCGGCGCAGCCGCCGGGCTGGGGAGCGCGGGGGGACGGGGGCGCGGGGACCGTCACCCCCACATCCCGACCCCAGCCCGCAGCTTCGCGCCGTTACCCATAAACCAGCCCAGCCCCAGGAGCGGGTGGCGGAGCCAGGGAGGGACACCTTCTTATTTTGGATTAGGAGTGGCTTGTTTTTCATTCCTAATTGGTTTAAGATAAACCGAAAGAAGCCGGCTTTTTAAACCTGAATAAGTGTGTCCAACTGGATTTTTTTTTTTTTTTTTTTTTTTTTCTTCCACGGGCTTCACTAAATCAGGTCAAAACCAACACTCCAGTTAAGCCAGTGACACACTGTGCATGGCTGAGCTCCGCAGCCATATGGGAGCGGCTTAATAGGGGTCAGCAGCAAGGCCGGCGGCTCTTTCAAGCACGGGAAGAGCAAAGCCCGGCTTTCGGCAGCGCCCACCGTGGTTATCCAAGTGCCAAACCATTTCTGAGCAAGAACCGCCGGGGCTGGTGGCAACGGCCACCCCACCGGTGACTCCCATCTCACCGCGGTGGCGGCTGCGGCAGAAGCCGGGGCAGGTTTGTTTTCTGAGCCTGGCTAAAACGGTATTTTTTCAGTGCAAACCGCGTGGTTTTATGGAAAGACGTTGCCTGCCGTTTCCCTCCCGGTGCAGCAAGGTTCTGCAAAAAAATAGACTCGTTTTCCACCTAAGCCACAAAACCAGCCGCGGCTGCGGCTGCAGCCCCGCTACTGAAATCTGCGCTTTTCTGCAAATACTCTGCGACAGAAACCCCACAGTGCAAGACCCACCAGGGGCTGAGCGAAGGGCTGTTGTTCCCAAAAAAAAGGGGTCACCATCAGACACCAGCCCCTGTATGGCGACACGTCCCGTGGGCAGGGATTGCCCTGCAACCTCTGCGGCTCCAGCCCAGGCTGGGGTTGCAGGATGGCAGAAGAACGAAGCAATTTGTAATAAGCACCATTTTCCGTGGTTTGGGCTCCGGGGGAACTCTATTTTTAGCTCCTGCTGACTCATTTGGGAAATGGCTTCCCCTCCCCAAGCCTCATCCCTCGCCACTTGGTGCCACCCTGAATTCCTGTGTATAACACATATAAAGTGAATTTAAAACGACACCTCCCTGGCTCAGCTGGGCGGAGGAGATGGAATCAGGGCTGGACCAGATCTCCCTGGCTCCCACAGTCCTGAGAAGCTCCTCTCCTTTTGTTAATTACGGTGCCGTTTAATGAATCCCCCAAAACCCTGTGGACCCTCCGCAGGATGGGGGGTCTCTCTGGGAGCTGGGGCTCCTCACTGACGTGAACCCCCCTGCTTTCAGTCCCCCCCAGAAAGGCAGTTCAGAGCCCTTCTGCTGGTGAATTCACACTTAATAATCTGCCTTTAGACTTAAAATTAATTGGACCCAACTTCATGCTCTCAAAGGCTGAAAACAGGGCAATATTGGAGTTTTGCCCGACTGGGGCCACTGGCCGCAGTGTCTGCCCGCTCACCTGAAAACAGCTTTAACCGCCCTCCAGGTCCTTAGACACCACGTGCTCCAAACGGCACTCATGTCTCTCGTTATTTCTCTTCTATATTCTCATGTCTCTAGTTATTTCTCTTCTATATTTAACCTTTTTTTGACTCCGGCTCACAGGCAACGCGTAGCCAGGGCCTGCGAGCGCCCGGCCCGGGCCGTGGGAGGACGGAGGAGGCAGCGGGATGGGCCCGAGGAGCAGCAGGCCGGAGACGCTGGGGACGGCCAAAGGCAAAGACAGTTCAGATCCCCCGGATCCCACCTGGGAAGGGCTCTGGTGGCCCCACATCATCCCAGCAGATCCGAGCTGGAAAACTCAGACACCCCAAGGTCAACCCACGGACAGCGAGCAGGGATACACCCACGAGGAAGCTCGTTAAAGCCGATCGCTGTCATCAAAATGCCATTTAACAGTTTCTTTGCCATAAACCTAATGCCCAGCTGTAAAAAAAAAAATGTGTAACAAAAGTTGATATCACTCCAGGAAAAATTATAATAAGGAGGATGGGAAGGGACTTTTTCCACCACACGGAAGGAATGTGGATACGGTCTATAAAATTAATCTCCTCTTTCTAACCAAACAGAACCTTCTGAGCAATTCAGATAAATAGCAACATTCATTATTCTCTGCACCAAAAATTTTTAAAAAAAGAGGAACTTTTATCACTTGCATATTCCTGCAATTATCTTGAGAAGCCTTTTCTGTTGACAGCCAGGGGTCAAAAGCCGGTCTTGGTTTCACCTGATCTCATTGATTTCTGCAGAGACATTCCAGATTCACGCCAGCACAAGAGCCACCAGGGCTGAGCTGGGGACGCACAATGCTGCCATTCACCCTCAGCTCACGGAAAATCACTTCTCTTTCTGTAGACAGCATCTACACGTAAAATGGAAGGAAACGACAATGCGTGAAAATGCATTTACACAAACAGTATTAACTTCAAATCAAAATGCTCTTCTCTGAATGTAAACTGTGCCCGCCCCCCATCAGTGTTTTTCTCCTTGGGAAATGAAATGGGACACTCGCAGGTTTAAGTGTAAATCTGGGTGTGGGGAATGAATTTCTGGCGCTCTTAGAAATTTCCAGCCCACCCTGAAGCCCGAGTCACTGGGATTATTCAGGCCTGTGAATTTTACCTGCCTGTCACCTTCTCGACGGTCCGTGTTGTAAGGTCCTTGAATTTTACTCAACAGCAAATGTGCAGCAAGTACCCCCTGCTCTGTGGGATGCTGAAAAAAGAGTTGAATGTCACGATTCTATGATTCTATTCAGCATTAGCTTCTCAAACAGGAGCTGCTTGCAGGAGCTGCAGAGGGGTCTCCAGGGCTCACATCATCACTTGTACCCCCTGAACGGTACGTTCGGTTTCTGCAAATATTAGCAAGGGCTAGCTTGGTTTTGCAAAGCTTACAGAAAGCAAAACCAAGTGTGACCAAAAGCAAAGGGATTTCAAAGCCGCATATTTTGGACGTGCATTTCCTCAGCGCTGTCGCCAGGTTGGGCCGGCGGCCCCGCGGCCACCCAGGGATCCCACGTCCCCCCACAAGCACCCCGAGCTCCCGGCCATGCCGGACAGGGATGTCACCCCAGACAGGGATGTCACCCCGTGCCGGGGCCGCTGGGGATGGTTCAGTGCACCGCGAAAAGGAGAAAAAGGAGAGATGGAAATGGATGTCTTAATTTCACTATTTTGGGTGGTTTACAACACAATCGCGCACAGATATTTTAACTCTGTTTTAAAGATTAATCCAGATATCAGTGAGGTTACTATAAACTCTGCTATTAAACGTCATGAAGAAAGTAAATATAAGCACTTATACTCCCATCTCACCTTTTTTCTTCTTTTTCCCCCCCGCAAAGTATGTGACTTTGGAGACAAAGCCCTACCCCAACATGCAGAACAAGCAAAGCCAAAACACATTTGTTTTTCAAGCATGAGTTAGAATAAGACTTGAAATTTGTGTTGTAACTAGAGGGAGGAGAAAGGAGGAAAGAAAGTCTCTAAAAGTTATTTTGCAGCTTTGGCTTAAAGCGCAATAAAGTCATTTTGCCAACAGTTCTGCAAACGAGTGCAGAGAAAATGGTGTCCAGTTACCGACACTCTGGCAAGAAAAAAACCTCTTGGCAGATGCCGCAAACAGCAAATTTGCTTTGGGACACTGTTGTTCAGACTTTGTTAATGTTCTCGAGCTTCATTAATTGTCATCACTTTTATTTTCCCCGCGTTAAAACATTTTCCACAGCGCTGCACCGCGACCGAGCCCTGAGCGGCCGAACAGCCCCAATTCCAAATCTCTCCTCCCAATTAGGGCCCAGTCCGAAAATCTTGCACTGGTTTCTCTGAACTGGTGAAATCAAGCTGCAGCTTAGTTTATACAATAATAATAATTTTTTAAAAAAAGTTTAAAAGTCACAAATGTAACTATTTTAATGACTGTATTTAAAAAAACCCAACAAAATCCAAACCTCTACATGCAACATATAATTTTGTTGCTATCATAATCAAGAGGTATTTACAAGGGCTCGCCAACCAGAAAACAGAATTTGTTACTGTAAAATTCCTACGTGCCGTACAGAAGAAAATAAACTTGGTCTAAACCCATGGAGTCTGACCTTGCAAACCCCTCCTCATGTGAGCAGTCTCAGTGAAATCCTATGAAATCCTTGGGATTACGGGCATGGAAATATACTTCTCAAAGTTAAAAAAAAAATAAATCTCATATTAAGACACCATTTAAGTACAGGGAAAGGGAGCAAGGAAAAAAAAAAAATCAAAACAGAAAACAAGACATTAGGACACTGGCCCAAATGTTTATTCTGAATAGCTTGTCCCTTCCAAGCTGTTCTCTGCGTTTCTTTTCGGCACAGAAAAAGGCTCAAGAAGAAAGAAAACATAACACGTACTTGATAAAAAGCAATTTTTAATTTTATCAAATTGATCTGTACAAAAGTTAGCATTGCTTAGTCAGAAGCTAGTGAAGAGAACAGATAAGTAACAGCCAAAGTCTTTCAAACTTTATACAGAAAAATAGATTGCATAAAAATGAGTTTTCTGTATTTTTTCCCCCACCCCCACGTCCCCAACAGGAAATATGCAAAAAATATTTTTAGAAAAAGAGTAGGAAACGTAGAAAAGGTAAAAAGATGATAACCTCTGAAATGTGTTTTTAGATTTACAAAGTTTTTAAAGGCACAAGTTACCATAAAATAGATGGTTATTATATGCTCAGCATACAATGGAAGAAGTAGAAATATATCAATGAAATATTAGTCTAAAACTAAGTACCTAAAATTTTTTTAGTGGAGAAGATTTTAGTTTCACAGCTTGATGGATGATATCTGGTCCCTAGAAGCCAAAAATTAAAGCAGAACTCGATAATTTCTCATTAAATTACATCTTCCTATGAAGTAGTCCTGGTTCTGAAAGCGTACAAAGACTCTGCAATGCCTTAAATCCAATTTGAACGCCCCAAAGCAGGTAGCCAGAAAATTTGCCTGCTCCTTTTTCCCATCGTTTTATCCTCCCAATTTAATTAGTAACTTTCCCCCCCGTTACTTTTCATTCCCGTTTGAGTTTCCTGTCGGTGACCAGGTCTGCGATGGGCAGATCCGCTCCATCCCTCTCTCCAACACAACTGCTGCAGCGGTTCACAACGCAAAAAACCCAAAACCAACAAAAATCTATAGACTCATAACGCCATTTTATTGTATCATCTCCACTATTATTATGCGCCCTCCCCATCTTTAAAATCTTTTAAAATTCTACTTTTTGCACAAAATTACTTCATTAATTAAAAGACAAAATAATACAGAACATAAATACATATTTAACAGATTTTAAAAAAAAACCCAACAAAACAAAACCAAAAACCCAACACTTTAAGCTTCCAAAACCAAACCAAAATGTTAATTACAGCCAAACCTTGCTTAGAAGAACTCTTGACTAAAAAAACAAACACTTCAGACATTTAATTGGTTGGTCCCACCAGAATTGTTTGTTCCCACGAGATTGTGACACAGAATAGCCGGATTTTGGGGTTTCATCCACGTTGGTCCCAGTGAGTTCTTGCCCTCAAGGTTGGTCCGTTCCTCACATTGCAATAGACCCTTAAAGTCTCGAACAGCTTTTTAAATTTTTTTTTCTTCCCCCCTCTGCCCACCCCCCTGCTCCACTTTTGCACTTGTCAACTTCCATGACGAGTAAGTTCAGTTCAGTCCTCACAGAGGAGTCGAATGGTTTTGTCCTTCATTTATTCAAAAGGAATTGCCCGTCCTTTTTTAATTTTTTTTTAATTTTTTTTTTTTTAATTGTATCAATTCAAGAAAAATAGAGCTCTGTCCTTTTGGAGAGTTTTGAAGCAAGGGGACACCCAGTCGCAACGAGCAAGAGCTCCCAGTGGCTCAGGAGGCACTTCGGAAACGATGGCAGCACTCCCCGCTCTTTGTCTTCAATTCCTTCATTAGTGCACACGTCGGGGAAGCCCTCGGGGGCTCCACGCACCCTTTAAGGCCTCGTCAGGGTCGTATAGACCGGCTGGTCCCAGTTAGCGGTGGGGCTGTGGGCCGGCGGGATGGACAAGCCGTTGAGGATGGGCGTCGCGTAGGGCCGGCGGGAGGAGTGGAAATAGGGATACTGGTAGATACTGGAGGGGTAGCCGGGGTAGGGGTTGTAGTAGTTGGAGCTCTGGAGGTCCGTGTAGTCGCACTGGGAGCTGGAGAAGGAGGCGGCGGCTGTGGCGCTGGAGGCGGTGGTGGCGCAGGCCTGGGCGCTGTAGGAGCCGTAGTCGGAGTGCGCAGGGGAGCCGTGGGACTGGTCGCTGTAGTGGCTGGGGCTCAGCTGCTCCGTCTTGATGTGCGGCCGCTGCTGGCCCGAATCGGCAGACGACGGTGACGCCGAGGCCGGGCTTTTGTGAGTCCATACCTGGTTGGTCCCACCGGTGCCCGTGGCCGAGTGGGAGTAGGACGCACCGTAGGAGCCGGCGTTGGGGCCGTGGTCGGCCGGCATGGCGGCGTGGCCGTTGAGCGGCAGGTACTGGTCGAACTCGTGCACGTCGAAGGTCTCCATGTTGTTGATGACCTCGCTGCTCAGCTCCGAGATGTCCACGTTGCTGAAGTCGATGTTCTGGCGGCCGCTCTCCACGAGGCGGCGGCCCTCGTGCTTCAGCTCCTGCTTGCTGCCGTGGTGGAGGTCGGTTTTGGGGGTGGTGGGTGGGGTGGGTGGCCCGTGGGTCTGGCCTGGGGACAAAGGGACGGCCAAGCTTTAACAAGAGTGCACGCAAATTGAGGATAAAAAAAAAATTGCATGTTTCTTTCCCTTCTTATTGCAAGGGGGGGATTTAAATCTACAGCCCCATGTTGGAGGTAGCTCATGTCCCCCTGCGACCATCCTGGGGATCATGTCCTCAGCTGGGGTAAACCACTGGCATGAGTGATGGTTCACAGTGGGGAAGAGAAACTGGAGAGTGCGTTGTGCCCATCAGAATCCCTCTGGAACACGGTGGGACACCCGCGGCTGCACAAACTCCCCCCAGCACGGGAAGCAGAACCAGGGGGTGGGTTCGGAGGGACCCGCTCAGCCTCTCCCCGCCGGCAGCCTGGAGCCAGCGTGGCTCTCCCGGAGGCAGAGGAGCCGTCCCGGGATCCCCAGCCAGGCTGGGCGAGAGAGCAGACGCGTCTGAAGCTGCAGGACGTTCGCAATCCTCCTGGAATCTGTCAACACGCGCCCCGTGCCAATTCACAGCACCGCCGAGGAGCGGCAAGTTTTGGGGGGAAGCTGTGTCTGTGGGACCCACTCCCCCAGGCACCCTTCACACGGCCAACACATTATTAACCCTTATTAGCTCACAATTAATTCTCCCCACTATCAGGCCAGCTGGGAAACCAGGGTCCCTGCACTCCGGGGATTTCTTATTGCACAGTCAGCTCCACAACCATTTACTAAAGAAAACCATGGCCACGTTCACAACCTGGTGCAAAACCAGGGAAAATAACTCCTGCTTTTGCACAGTCCCAATCCCATCAATATTAATTCTGGGGGCAGATGAGCCCTGTGCTCACCAGCAGGTTCACATCCCAAACCAACACGCCTGGGACTCACAGATTTATTTTTTGCCCGTGAGGTTCCTTTACCTGTGTGGTCACCGTGGTGGTGGGAATCGGCCATGGCTCCCAGCCCGCTGTCCGCCTTGTAGATCTGCGTGCCTGCATGGTGGCCGAGCTCGGCTCCCGAGTCCGAGTCGCTCTGCCCAGCTTTTACGCTTTTCCTCCTCCGTGGCTGGTATTTATAATCCGGGTGATCCTTTTTGTGCTGGACCCTGAGCCGCTCAGCTTCTTCCACAAAGGGACGTTTCTCATTTTCGCTTAACAAACTGATTTGGGATGTTGGTTTTTTTTTTTTTTTCAAATAAGGAGGAAGGAAAAAAAATCCAAAATTAATATCTTTTCCTTAGAAGTTTTCAGCCTATTTTCAAATTCCCACATCCCCACTTCCCATACGCTGATTTAAACAAACAGAAAGTTAATTACAAAACAAATTTGCCATTGCAAAAGAGAGCTAAACTATGTTGCAAAAATGTATTAAAATACCAACTGTAGAGGCGTGAGAAAAATTGGCCACTATGGGTACCAGTAACTGGGCAAAATAAAATTCCCCTGCCCCGTTTTAAACACCTTTGCCAAATGTTATTCCCATGTTTGTCCTACAAATGCCACCCCCCATCACCGTGACAAACAACGCTGCCCATTTCCAGCTTTGTTTGGTGCTTACAAAGAAACCGCGAAGGCAACAGCCATGGGATTATTTCTTTCTAAACTCTCCCCAGCCCGGATCTCTTTTTCCAAACTCTTGGAGAGTCTCAAACCGCAGTGGGAGCATCACTGGCCCAAACGGGGAGGAAAGATGCAAGTTTGGTACGGCCAGACATGACCGAATATACCACACGGTAAAACGTGGCTGGTTGCAGAGCCTTGGAAAGCCAAGTGCACTCGGATGCCGCCCAGCAAAAAAAAAGTTTGCATCGGTGGGCAGCACCGAGCATGCAAGTACGCAGATAAGAAGGGAAATTAGAAAGAAGATTAAAATAACTGCTAAAAATGAGCTTGCTTCGGCTTTACAGCCTGTTAAGCAGCAAGCAAGGACACCAAGGAAAAAAACTTTTAGAAGAACACATTGTAAACGAAGCAATTTTTTAAAAGTCTCAGTCTCCTGGGGACAGGGACATGGGAAATCCTGGCCAGGAGAGGCAGGAGCCCCGGCTGCACATCTGGGTGATGGAGCGGGGAAAATCCACACGTGGGGCAGGACCCACCGGCTGTGGCTGTGGGCCCCCAGGCCCCTGCATGGGGGCATTTTCGGAACAGGGACCAACATGCTTTGGGGGATTTTTGCACTTCAGTCTGAAATGCTTCAAGAATCCCCGGCGGGCACAGGCAGTACAAAAAAAAAATAATAAATAAAGATTAAAGAAAAAAAAAAGTTTTTTAAAAGCGGTGGGAGGGAGAATCCAGCTGTACACCCCGAGGCAAAGCCCCGCGGGGGTCCCTGCGCGGCTCGGGGGCTCCGTGCGCGGCCCCGCGGGGTTGCGCGGCGCGGAGCGAGGATGCGCGGCTCGGAGCGGAGCGGGATGCGCGACCCGGGACTCACCGCCAGAGCTTGCCCAGGGTCTTGCTGAGCTCGGCGTTGTGCAGATGCGGGTACTGGTCGGCCAGCTTCCTGCGGGCGGCCTGCGCCCACACCATGAAGGCGTTCATGGGCCGTTTGACGTGCGGCTTGGCCTTGAGCGATCCGTTGCCGCGGACGGGCATGGGCACCAGGCTCCAGTCGTAGCCCTTCAGCACCTGCGAGACGGCATCGCGGATGCAGGCGGGGAAGCGCTCGTCCACCTCGGCCGCGTCCACCTTGGCGCCCAGCGGAGCGGAGCCGGGCGGGCGCGGGGCGGGCGCGGGGGCGCAGCCCAGACCCTCGGAGCCGGCGGGGGACAGCGGCGAGTCGGAGTCCGAGTCCACGGGGGACATGGAGCTGGTGGTGCCCGCGGGGCTGCACGGAGCCTCCAGCGCTTTGTCGTGTTCCTCGGTCATGTTGAGCATTGGTGGGCGCGGGTGGGGGGGCCGAAAAGGGGACGCGAGGCTGAGCCGCCCCGACGGCGAGGATGCGCCCGGGCGGAGCGGCGGGGGGACCGCGCACCCCTCCGCGGGCGCCCGAAGAGCGAGGAAAAAACAAACAAACAAACTCTATAAAAATGAAAAGATATAAATGTATGAAAATCAGCCGAGGAATGAAAAAAAGAAAATAAGAAAACAACCCAAAGCAGTCCTGCTGCGGTGCCGGCGCCCCGCTCCACGCCCGGCCCGGCCCGCCGCGCTCCACGTCCCGTGCGAAACTCGGCCCCTGGCAACAAGTGACTTTAAGGGGAGGGCAAGCGGCTCCTCCTCCGGCGCCGCTTCCCATTGGCGGAGCGGGATCCTCATTTACATAAGGGGCGGGGCGAGGTTGCGACGCGCGTTCTCCCGCCGCGCTCCCGCTGCTCCGCCGGCCGGACCCGCGGCCGCCGGGAGGTGCCGTCGCTCGGGGGCTGCACCGCATCGCGGTACCGGCGGGGACCCTCCGGCCGCGGGGCTGTGTTTTATACCCGCGGCGTGCGGAGGGGATTTCTCTCTTTGCAGGGGTGGCGGCGGGTTCTAAGTCCCGCGGACCGAGGAGGTGCGGAGCGGCGCCGGGATGGGGCGGCAACAGCCGCTTCCCGAGGCTCCGGTACAGCGGGAGGCACCGGCCGGGTTACTTTTTAAGCAGCCTTTCCGGGAGGCTCGGTGCGTGGCAGAAGCACCGGTGCGTCCCGGTTGCAAGCGGGGCGGAGCTGCCCGTGTACCCCGCTGCCGCGCTCCGGCCGCCGAGCCCCGGTGCCCCCGGGCCGCCTCGCACTCCTGAGCGCATCGTTTCTCCCCGCTCTCTCCAGCGGGCGAATAACGGAGGAAAGCGGCAAATTGCTGGAAAGAACCGAAACGAGCCCCTCCGCCCCTTCCCGCTTCCCCTCGCCCGCTCCTCGGGCTCGGTACCGGACTCGGGGCACCGGGGAACCTCCCCGGGAGAGCAGAGCCGGGGCTGCCCCGGCGGTTTTGCAGCGTCCAGAGGATGCGGCAGCTCGGGGTGAGCCTTTGGGTTTTGGGGAGGTTTGTCCGCAAAATCTCCCCCGTTAACTCCGGATGCGGGAGACCCCGGTGCGGGGCTGCGCCCCTCGGGCCCCGCAGCAAAAATCCCTCTTTTAAAAGATTTCCCTGCGCCAGCCGGAGCGCTGCCCCTCTCCAAGCGAGCCCTGGGTTTGTAGCACTTCTTTAGAGCATTTGATTCTAATTATCTGCAGAATCCAGCTTTCTAATTGCGATGGGGCGGGGAGGGGAAGCAAGTCCCCAAATTCCAGTTTTATGTACTGCTTCCCCTCAGCCCCGCTACCCCCTGGAAAAAAGGGTCGAGTACAAGATTTACAGGGAAAAAATAGAAATTGTGAGAGTGCTTCAAGTATTGCAACATTTTAAAAGTAACAAAAATGTGGGGGTTTTGAGAGCATTTTGTTTAATTACTGTGATGTGTAATCACCTTGAAATAAAGCATAAGCTTTGAATTTAAATGTAATGCTGTTTAAATGTGCCTGAATGTCCATATGCCTTCTATGTGAAAATCAATATGTCCCATTAAAGTGGAAAGTGGGATTTTATGTTATTTAAGAATTCTCTCATTTCCTTATTAGTAATTTCTCAATATTTCAGTTTGCAGAGTCAGAGAGCGAGTTACCTTTGGGCAAAGTATTTTTTTAATATAATTTTACAAAGTGGTATTTTAAAAAAATAGTGACTTCAAGACTTAAGGCAAACTATGTATATTGAACTCGCAAGTGCGAATTAATCGAATTTCTCTTCCAGGGCCCAATCCAAAGCTTAATGAGATCGTGAAAGAGTTTCTGTTTCCCTGGGCTTCAGAGAGGTGCCTTTGCAGTGCTGTTGGACATTGGGCAAAACTATTTTTTTTCCCTCATATGACATATAATTATTATCCATTTCTATAATGCCTGCCTCTTAGGATTCTCATGGCTCTTTAATAAGGAATTCTTTGAGTTAAGTAAATTGTATTTCATCCATTTTAGAGGTGGCTTAGTCAAAGCAGTAATTGCTATTTTTAGTCCATCTCTTGCGTGGTTCCTTCCTTGGAAGATTTGAACCTCATTGCGTGGCTGAGGCTGGGAAGGGGTTTGTGGAATATTTGGAACTTTGGGGGAAGGATTAAAAACAAGAGCCCCTATTTTCTGATCCCTGCCTTCAACTACAAGTCAAATTCCTGCAAAAGAAGCCCCCAAGAACAGCAGGAGTTAGAGATGTTGGTTTTCTTCGTCCTTTCAGGGCTGCCCAGCTCTGCCCGAAGCAGGGAGGTGCATTTCCAAGCCTGTACACTTCAATTCCGCTTTGTCCAATGCAGGTAGGAGGAGGAGGAGCAGGACAACTTTCAGTAGTTTCTTTCTCTTACTCTAGAGACAGGCACGGGGAAGAGGCAGCACCTGGAACCAGAGTAGGGTACTTGTCCTGCTTCATGTCTGGTTTTGTGACCTCGCATAAACCATTTCGCGTCTGCAAGCGTCAGTTCTCAGCCTGCCTGGTGGAGGGAGCAGCGTTGCCCTATCTTGCAGACCAATCCTGAGAAGTTCACTCATCCATGAAATGGAGTGAGATTACGCTTGGACAAGTGGGTTCAAGTGGCATAGTTTGTTTTACAGGGGTCTCGTGTTCAAATTTTGCATGACAAAGTACCAGCGCTGTTTGCAGAGGGATGGGCAAACGATGGAGTTGCAGGACAGGCCTTGCAATGGTCTCACATGAAGCACCATCGAGACCCAGCCTAATGCTTCTTTGTCTTGACCTGGCCCATTGCGGGGCAGGCCCTGATGCTGGGATTTGTAGGAAAAGGGTGCAGATCTGGGAGGAAAGAACCAAGATTCCCATTGCCCAATGGAGCCTTGGAGTGCACCCAAGCGGGAGATGTTTAGAGAAGATTTGGTGGAACAGAGCTGGCTGTTCCTGCCAGAGAGCGGGCATAGCAGAGCTCCACCAGCTGCCTGGCAATGTTGCTTCATTTTCTTTAAAGTCTGACACCGTCTCCAATAAAGTTCCTGGCCAGCTCACACCAGCGTTGCTGGGGATTGGACACTAAATACAAGGTGTGCATGCTTGGCTCCATCGCATTGTCACTTGTCACCCTGGAACCCTCAGAATCCTCATGGGATGGGAGGTGGCTTGACCTCCCATCCCAGTTCCTCTTGACCATACTTACTGGTTATGCAGGAATTGGGGGGTGTGTGTGTTGGCTTCAGAGCAGCCAGAGCCCCCCTAATGTCAGGGAGGAGAAGTTTCACCTTCAGAAGCCAGGGAAGGCATTTTCAGAGCATGAGAGCACGTGGGGACTCCTGCACGCGATGGGACGTGCAATGTGCTGCACCCTTTCCCCAGCCCAAAGGCGGGTTCTACCGCTTCATCCGATCAAGTGCGAAAGCTACCATTTTTCAAAATTTGTCTGCCTTTGAACTATGAGCAGATTTTACATGGGAATTTCAAAGGGCAAATAGAAAGAGCCTCACAGGGGAAGAAAAAACAAGCCCTGATCAGATAAGAGTAACCTACGCGTTGTGTTAAAATGAGCCTCTGACGTGTAGGATTAATGCTCTGCCCAGAGGATACAGCCGTTCAGTGGCAGATCAGAGATTGCTGTAAAACAACGTTCAGTCCTTTTCAGAAAAGCTCCTGATAGCTGGGGAAAAAAAAAAAAAAAAAAGACTTGTGGTAACTTTCAACTAATTTCAACTAAAATAACAGCAGAAGAGCTGAAAAGCTTTGCTCTCAAGATGATGGGTCCAATCCTACACTGCGTGCTTGTGAAGGCTCCAGTAATTTTAAGACTAATATATTGCTCAGCTCCTTGCAGATCAGTTTAGGTCCAAAATTTGTCTTCTGTTCATGTGAAATGAGCCCTGCCGTTCTGACCAATTCAAGAGTAAAAAGGGCGCAACCTTTTTGCAAATTTTAATTAACACTTGGGGTATTTAGTCCTCAGCATTCCCACAGCTTCCACCACTGTGCTCAGCTGTGCTGCTTGTCACCTGTACAGCAGGAGGGAAAAATTACTGTGTTCCAGTCACTGTGTGCTCCCACCATAGCAAGAAGTACTTTTTTTTTATTGCACAGCCTCATCATTACAGACGTTTCCATGGATTGCGACGAGCTGGGGACTCCAGACGCCCATCACTGTGAGTGGACGCAAACTTGTCCCCCTTGCACAGCTGCTGCAGTCTGCTGAGAACAGGGGGGAAGAAAGAGGCTTGAATATTAGTTTAATATTAGTTTTTACTGTGTTAATGGGGTGCTTAGCTCCAGCATCCCTCCTTTTTCTGGACAGGAATAGTTTGGCAGCTGCAGGACGAACACTGGAGGAATGTGTCCCCCAGCAGCTCTTTTCCAACCCAGGAACATTTACCTGGCGTTGATGCAAGAAACTCCACACACCTGCACTGGGCAGGATCCCACTGACCTCTCTGCTGCTTGAAATGCAAGTGGAGAGGAGTGCGTGGGATTCCTAAACCCGTACCCAGGTTTCATCATGGCAGCAAATACCAGAGGAAAAGGATTTTTTTTTTTTTCCTAGAAAACTTTGACTTCAGTGTGAGTCAAAGGCAGTGACGGCTTCATGAAAATCTTTACATGTTACATTTGGCCTGGTGTGGAATTTCAGCTACATAATAACAACTTTTATGATTATTAATTTTTTTAATATCCCAGCGGACAAAGTTAACCAGTGGTTCGTTCTGAGTTTTTATCTTGCAGCTTTCCCAGCCTGAAGCTGCACACGAGAAAACAAGTATGCACAAAGACCAAAACCAGTGAAAAGGAAAAGATATGTCAGTGTGTTATTTCTGTTCAAATATTCTAAGGTACCAGCAACAAAGCAAAATTTGCTTTTGTGGGATCAACACCTCTCATGTACACGTTACATGTTAAAGGCCAGGGGAGACACTGGCAAAAAATCTCATCTTTCCTCCTGCCCAACACAGGCTGGATGGCATCTTTTCAAAACGATGGAGAGCCACAATTCTATTCATTATGATTACTGTGATCATTAATTGTTTGTCCTGTGGTACCACTTTGGAATCCCTCTTCTGAATCAGCACCCTCTCATTATAGATGCTGCACAAATACAGGAGAAAAAAAGGTAATTCTTCCTCTCAAAATCCTTTTCAGCCTTAATCCTGCTAACCCTGGAGTTAAAGATCAGATTTCCACATGGAAGGATCAGGGATTTTAATGAAAAAAATATTACCACCAGAAAAATCTTAACTAGTAGAAGGGAGCTCCCAAATTCTTCGTGAGATTCCCACCTCCTATTTAGCAAATGCAGCTGAATGGTCAGTGGGATTGCATATAACTTCATTATACATAATTGTGAATGTATGTTTTCTTTAGAGGAGTCCCCAAATGTTAATGCTGCTTTACAAAATAGTTATTTCTGCACACATTCACTTTCCTCTGTTTTATTTAAACCCAATTCCTGGCAGCCAGAGGGGCGAAAGCCTAGACCTGAATGAACACAGAGTAATGTAGGGTGCCAGGGACAGCAGGGTTGAGGTGCTGGTGGGGACAGCTGCTGGGTGCTGTGACAGTAAATGCTTGTTTCTCTGTCACTTTTGCAGCTGTTTGGAACACAGCAAAATAGGGTCGGGCGGGGGGACGTGGTGGCGCGGATTTTGTTGAATGAAGATCAGCATCAATGATGCCTCAGCGCCCGCCTGACATTTATGAATCACTTTCCCTTTGAGACTTCAAGGCTCAGAGCCTCGCTTTTAAATATCTTGTTTGCATTGCTTGCTTGGTTTTTCCATTGTTTTCTTTTTCTGGTACCTTACTTTGAAAAGAGGGAATGTGAGGGAAAATCACGAAATGAAAATAAAATGACTCTAAATAGATAAGTAGAGCAGAAAACGAGACACAGGTGATGTTGCACACAAAGCTGCGGACTGGCTGGAACGCAGAACAGAGAGGAGCTGACTTGATGTTCTAATCTACCATTTTATCACACTTTTTCCTTCACGGCTTGAGCCATCTTCCAGTAAAGCTAAAGGAAAGGCTTCCATTGCCTTTCGTGAGAGTTGGATTGATCCTTCAGAGTAACATCATCTTTCTGCCATTTAATAAACTTAAAACTTTGCAGCCCGTGTTGTTGCAAGGTGCGGTGACACACGATGTCCCCTGAGCTCGGGTCAGCAGATCTCAGAGTGATCTTTGCCAATGAAAACCAACCCAGTTCAGTGTCACCTTCCCAGCTCAAATTCTTCTTCTTCTTTTTTTTTTTTTTTTCCTAAATCTTTAGCCTAAACTTTCCGCTTTTCCCTGGTAATTTCCTCAATTATCCAGTTTGTTTTACAGACATTTCCATTTAATGTGGAATTTGCTGTAAAAGTTTCACAAAGACCCCACAAAGGAAACCATTAGCTTACATCTATTTAAATTTATCTAGCCGAACCTTGTGGCTAATCCAAAGGGAGAGCGAAGCTGCAGTGTACCAGAGGCCTTCAACAAATAGCTTATTTTTCTTTCGCTACACAATGCACCATTATGTAGGGTTTTTTTTGAAGGAGAACAATGCAAGCAGCAGTGATGGGAAACTGGAAAAACAAAAGAGGCATTTAGAAGGGGCCGCTTTGCAGCCTGAAAAGCGTTGAATAATGTTACACCTGATAGCAGATACTTTCTCAGAGACCACCGGACGGCTCAGCCCCGCGGTTATTTACTTCAGCGGGACACACAACGCATGTCTAAACTCATCGATGACTGTCGAGGCTGTTTTATTAAAGTAGTTTTGCTAAAAAAAGTGTTTATGAACTCAACATGGAGTCAAGAGTTTGACAGCTATAACGGTGTAGCAATCATTGCAGCGTCAGAAGTGGCCAACGTTGAAAACCTGAGGAATTTATCTTAAATTTTTTCCTTAGAGAGGGATGTCTCCTTCTCTGGAGACATTCAAAACCCCCCTGGACGTCTTCCTGTGTAACCTCACCTAGGTGTTCCTGCCCTGGCAGGGGGATTGGACTAGATGATCTTTTGAGGTCTCTTCCAATCCCTAACATTCTGTGATTCTGTGATTCTGTGAGCACAGACATGTTGGGGTGGGCTGGGGCGGGCTGTGGCCTCTTTGTGCAGCAGGTGGATTAGGGGTTTTGGAGTCGACTCTTTCGACTTTCTTTCCGGGTTTATTTATTAAAAAAAAAAACCAAAAACCAAACTTTGCACTTTCTCGCCGTTTTTCAAGGTCGCTCCCTGAGGCCGGGGTATATAAACGCCATTTTTCCACGGAAAGCCCAGCCCGGCCCCCGCTCTACCAACATGGCTGCCTGAGGGGGCCACCTGGGCCAGCCGTCCGCAGCGCCGCCCGGCCGCCCCGGCGGGGGCGGGCCGCCCCGCACGCATGCTCGCTGCGGGCCCCGACATGGCGGCGCCCAGCGCGGCGCTGCGGCAGCGGCGGGCGGCAGCGGGCGGCGGCGGCCCCGGAGGCCCCGGAGCCCCGCAGCGGGTTGTGGCGGGGCCGGCGGGCAGCGGGGTCGGGCTGCAGCCGCCGCCGCTGCTGCTGCCGGGCACTTTCTGGCTGACCCGCATCGTGCTGCTGCGATCCATAGCGCTGCTTTACTGTGAGTCTGCGGGGGGGAGCCCGGCCCGGCGGAGCCCCGGGCTGCTGGAGATACCTATATTTCTAATTATTAGGCTGTGTTTTAAGGAATTACAGAACTCGTGGTTTAGGAGAATATTAAGGTAGCAACCTTTAAAAGTTAACCGACCTTGTAAGCGTAGAATTTTGTATAAGCAGACCTTGTAGCCGGAGAATCTTTGTGCTTAGTAATCATACCCCATTCTTAAAATTGACATAGGTTTACAACATATTCTTTTAGAACAGGTAACTGAGAAGCAACTGAGAAACATGTGAATGTTACTTAGTGTTGCTTAAACAGCTTGTGTTACAATAGGCGCGAAATATGTTAATGGTTGTCAGGAGCTGTAATGAATATGTAATTTTTCTATCGGTATAAGCCATGTGTGACCAACTGGTTGGTGGCGGACCTGTGGAGGGACATCCCTGCTCTGGCCCCAATTAAGAAATGCTACTTTTAAAGCCCAAAAACGTGCGTTTAAGAGTCGGTTACTTTGCCGATTTAACGGCATCGCTGGGGCAGCTGGGCTGGTTGCCCCGTGAAGTCCCGGGGTTGCCCCAACCCTGGTGGCCTTCCCCGCTGCACAGCCTCGGTGGGACCCTGCCCTGCGGGGGCTGAGCCCTCCCATGGGGTCCCTGCTGGTGTCACCACGTGAGGTCCCGTTGCGGCGTCAGGGACACCCGCGACCATCTTATCTACTCGGCGGACCCCAGCTCCTGGGTCCAGAACCCGTCCTGGCAGGGATGCAGCAATTGCACTGAAGAGCCCTGCCAGCCTTTTACCAAAAATACTGCTTAATTTTGCATGTTGGGGATACGTGTTTGCATACACAAAGCTTGAGGCGATGTGTGAGGTGTGCAGTGGGAAAAGCCTCTTGTTTTCAACTCCTGCTTTGCTGGTGGGACAGGGACCCTGCAGTTGGCAGCTGGGATGGTGTTGGGTGACGTTGGGTCTCCCAAGCTGAAAGGAGGGTTTGCTGGTATCTGTCAGCAAAGCTGGTTGGAGCCGGTCATCCTTTTTCTTCAAGGTAGATGTCGTGAGTGAACTGTGCAAGAGAGGAGCTCTTTGTCTAATGCAGAAGCAGGTCTCCCAGCGTCTTATGCAGGAAGAGACTGGACGACATCCTCAGACACATGGTGTGAATTTTGGGGTTGCCCTATGCAGGGACAGGAGTTGGATTTGATGATCCTTGTGGGTCCCTTCCAACTCAGGACATTCTATGTAGGACTGGAGAGATGTGACATCCTTGGGTGCCAATAGCACTGGTAGGGACCTAGAATTAACTTGACCTTAAAATGATTAACAGTGAAATCAGTTTTCAGCCTCGTTTGGCTCTTGTTTTGGCAGGGAGTACTGAGAGCCATGCTCGGAGCCCACTGGTGTTCCACTTAAAAAATATTCACAGTGAAACCTAAACTGACATGTAACACACCATGTTACAAATTCTAAACTTGCCCCAGATTTGTCCACAAAATCGTTAGGATTTGTAGGCTGGCAGCCTGCTTAGATTATTTTGCATCAAAACCATGCAGAAGTTGTAGTTTTGTATGGGTTTGACACGTGCTCTGTTTCTAGTTTGGTTTCAGCTCTCGGTGAAATGCGGGGTTATGACTCTTTCAGTCAAAATGAAAGCGATTCTGATATTCCCCCGTGTGTAAATCCAGACTGCTGAGTTTCCCGTAGCTTGGTTTGCAGTTTCCTTATGAAAAACTGATTAGTGTTCTCTGCTGCGTGTTCAGTGGAGGCTGCTGCTTTCTGATTGTGGATTTGGGGTTATAAATATGCCACATCTGGGACGAAATGCTGTCCTGTAGGGTGGTGGTATGTTTGATGGGAAGGGAGCAGGTGGTGGTTGGAAGGGTGGGAGTTGGGAAGGGGGTGATGAGGAGGAGGGTGAAGAGTGAGTCAAACACATGGGACTTTCTGGTGAGGGGGAGACGTGATTTGAGACAATGAGAGCAGCTGGAGGTGAGGAGCAATTATCCCAATCAGGGACAGGTGAGTTACAGGGTGGAAATGATTGAGACCTGTGGGCTGCAGGGAGAAGGGAGAGTGAGGCTGCACGAGCCAGGGGATGAAGCTCAGATGTGGTGAGTGAACACGGGATGGCAGTAAACAGAGGGAGAACAACTGGATTGGGCACTTCTCCGAAGAGGAGAGTGGAGTGGGAACGCCTGGGAGTAGCAGAAGCGGGGAGAAGACCACAAAATGCTTCCACGATCTAAAGCGAGGAAACCTTTTGGATGGAGGTAGCGTCAGAGGAGAGGTTTGAGGAGCAGGGAAGGATGGTTCTGTCCTTTGTGATGGAAGAGGTGCAAGAGAGGAAAAGTTTACCTCCTCGTTATGCAACTTCTGCTTGATTGCAGTCAGGTGACAGTGATTTCTGCTGCTTGTTTTTTGTTGAGTAACAGCCAAACAACCTGAAGCCAGAAAGCTCACCAGATTTGAGGTTGAATTCTGACTCGGGCTGTCACTTTTGCAGTGGTGTTGGGACTCCAGCTCTGATCCCAGCGTGGGGAGATGCTGCACAGCCTAACACTGAAATGTTCGTGGGGTGGAAACTAATTGGTGTACCTGAGATGGAGAGATTGTGAAGAGGTGGATTCCTCTGTCAAAGGCTGCAGAACCATGACACGGCTGCTGGGGTGGGATGCTCTTGAGGGAAGGTGGGTTGCCTGTTGATCTCTTCTGAGAGCCTGGGTTTAGAAAGAGCAGAAAACAACTTAAAGCCTCTGTGCCAAGCACCTCTTCCAAGCTCCTTTCTGAAGATGGAACCATTTACTCTGACAGGTTATTTTTTTTTCCCAGACGTGGCGATTCTCCACATGCCGACTCTCAGACTTGCTGAGGAAACGGTTGATGCGGTTGTGACAGTTTGACATTCCTCAGTCGAGGGATGTTTTTCCCCCTTCTTTCATTTCACCCTTTTAAACATAACCCTTTCATTCCTGCTGTGTTAAGCAACAAGTCCTTTGGGGGCAGCTTGTGCTGAAGTATCAGGAAAAGTTGTCACCCCTGATGATTGCAGCTTCTGCCTGTTAGTGCAGCTGTGGGACCTGAAAGCTTGTTCCTCCTCCTGGGTGGGAGAGCAAAGGTGCCTCTGGCTGGGGTGGAAATGTGATTTGGGGTGTGACTGGAGGGATGTTGAGATGACGGGCAGAATCACTAAGCATGATGGAGGGGGGGCTGTCACCTCTTTCCTGCCCTCCACCTCTCGAGAGGCTGTTTTATTGCACGATGCAAACTGGGGAGATGCTTCCCCTTTGGATCTTCTCCTGTAGAAGGACAGGCAGAGCAAGGCAGGTGTGAAGTGTCCTATGTGCCCTCCCTTCTCCCTCATCCCCTTTGGTTATAACAGCTCTCCTCTTATGTTATTTTTTTTTTTTTGAAGGGGGTTTCCAGAAGCAGCCAGAGCCTGGAAAGTCCCTGGCAAAGCAGCTCTTGTCTAAAAGGCAAGTTGGAGATGGGAAGGTGGGAAAGAATCTGATGACTCCTGGAGGTCAGCGACCAAAGCCACCTGCTGCTTGCAGGAATGGGAAGGAAGGGGAAAGGGATCCAAGCTGGAAGTTGGGGGAGGTTTGGTCTTGGCACTTGGGCTGTGCCAGCGGGATCCTCCCAGCTGAGCACTAAGGGAGATGAAATGCCTGTCTGCACAATCCTGTTTTTAATAGTAGCTAGTACTGTGTGCTTGTAAATTAGGTGACACTTAGATTCTTAAAACTGACTTTCAGGTCTGGGACCTCTTTCCCCACTTCGCCAAATGTGGGCAGACCAAGTGGTAAAACACTTCCAGAGGAGGAGAGTGTGAAGTAACACAGAATCCAGCCCTGAACACTGGGGAAGAGACTGATTTTTGTGGGTCTTACCCTGTGCTCTGCTGCCCAAACCCCTCTCTGTGTTTCTTTAGAAGCATTTTTATATAGCACTGGTGTGCTGACTGAAGAGACTTGTCTCGTGGGCTTTGGCCATTGTAGCCTGTCCCTTGGTGACTAATTGCAATCTCTAATACAGGAATTCATGGGACAGGGAGGCTTGGAGAAATCCCATTTCGAGATTGGAAGGTTTTCCATCCTGGTCTTGCACTGTGTGTTTCTTCTTTATGGCAGGGATTAGACATTTTGTCAATGCAGAAAGTCTTTGAGGTCTTGTTGGAAGTGCTGTTACAGGTAAATAGCTGGTCCCAAAGCTCTTGACAACAGACGTGCATGATTTGCTCCTTTCACCTTCCTTCTAAATCATTGCTAAGTGCCCTTTTTGGATGATTACTATCATCAGATTCCAGATGTAGAAGTTTAAGTAATTAGATACAACCCTTCCCAATTTCAGCCAGGTTCTGTAGAGTGCTTTGAAATAAAAGCTATTATTTAAATCCAGCTTATCTTCCTTCTCCTTATGTATTGTTTAACAGTAGTATTTTCTTTCCCCAGATCTACAGCTTTGGGAGTTTCATGCTACTTCTTCCTAATTCTGAAATCTAAAGCCTTCTTGGGGGGAGTTTGGCTTCCTGTAGGTTCCTGCTCTCCCCCGTGTCCTCCTCTCTCTGACATCTCCCCGTCTCTTCCCTCAGTTATATTAAAAAGCTCCCAGCAGCTTTCAGTTTGCCCGCTCAGGATTATAGTGCGTCTTTGAACGCTTTTTCTCCCCTGAAAGGTTTTATTTGCTTGTTAGCAAGTCCGCACAGCAAAGGTGGCGTGTTAGCACCGTGTCATCTTAGCGAGCTCCGTGTCCCCGTTTAACTCTGCACGGAAGAGAAAGAAGCGCATTTGGTCCTGAAGAAAGCACCCTCACTGTGGGAAGGTAAATCTGCGGCAAGTAGTGATAGGTTTAAGGGAAATGATAATGATAACTGAGGAGAGAATCTGTCTCCCAGTCTGCTGTTTGCCTGGACTGATCTGGAGCAGGGGGATCTTTTTGGGGCATCCTCCTGCTGCAGGTTGGGCTGGTGTTGGTGTTTTGCACAACCTGGGTCCTACAGGGAAGCTTTTTAGCAGTGCCACAGCCCAAGCTTTTCTATTTACTTCCACATTATTTCAAACAAAGAGAAAACGAGCAGATAAGCACTTAAAAACGCCTCCAAAGCAACCACTCCAAAGTCTTCAGCTTTGCTGTGGATGGCAATAAAGGGAAAAAAGTGTTAAGAGCAGACTACTTTGTTGTGTGTTTGTGGCTGTAGGGCTGCAGGATTAAAAGAGGCTGCTTGGTTTCCCTCTGGCTCTTTGCTCAATACTCAAGTGTTGTTGCTTCTGTGTTGCAAAACTTTGCAGGGGAATTTATCAGTTGAAAACTTGTTTGATTAATTTCTCTGATAGTAGTGAGAAGACTGTGCATATTCTCCCCCTTTTTCTTTATGGTAGTTCAACCTCAGCTTGCCAGCATCCAGCAAAGGGCCCTTTTTGAATGCCTTGCTGGGTCAAAGGTGCACTTGATATATGGCTCCAGGCAGATTTGTGTATGTGTGTGCAAAATGTAGTTTGGTTTTCATGCAAAACTCTGTGCCTTTGGTTCATTTCTTCTTGTGGTTTGGGCTTTAAGTAAAAGTTAAGACTTCTTTTTATGGGGGGAGAGAGAAAGCCATATGACCGGAAAGTTTTGGGTTTCACATCTTTAAATCTTTGCAGAGCATGAAGAATGGGATTCTCTCATTCTCCTACCATGACAGGCTGAGCCTGGACCGGAGGAAAGGAACTGAGGTGACAGGGCAATATGGATAGCCCACATCATTTCAAAGGGGTGACTCTCGTTTTGCGTGCTTGGGTTGTGTTTATTGGTAGCATGTGGGTTTGAACAAGGAATGTGTTCAGTTTGGGTGGAAAGAGAAGGGTAGAAGGAGGGAGTTAATGGAAAAGTACAGTCAAGCACCTTCTGAGGTGAGAATAAGTAGCGAAGGTCTATTAGCAGTTGATGACAATTTACATGTATTACTTCTGTGAAGATGAGCTCGCGGCAGGTAGAGGAGTGTGCTCCCGTGGGAGCTGTCAAGGCTCCGTCTGCTCCGGAGTGGGAGTCCCTGAGGCTGAGGGGTTTTTCAATCTGCAAAGGAGCAAATATTTGGAAGAAGGATGGCAAAGTGCTTCAGGTGGATCAGAGGAGACCAGCACGGGCTAAAGATTCCCAAACCCAGGAGGTATTGGTAGAAAGTCCTGGCAGTGAGCAGTCAGAGGGGTGATGGGGTTTTATGCTGGATTTGGAGACTTGGAGATGTGCAGAGCTGTGCTGGGAGTCTGCAGGGGATGGCCCTGGGTTAGGAGCCTGGCCATGGCCCCACATCATTCCCATCCATGATGTTGGGGAAAAAAAACCTGTGGGAAAACATTGGCTTCTGCATCCTGAACTCTGAAAAAGTGCCCTTCTCAGTTATGCTCTTGTTTTTGCAAGTTGATACCAGAACGTGAGAGTTACTCTGAGGGGGTCTGGCCTGCTAGAGATGCTGGAAGGAGGGGGTGACCCTGGATCAGTCCCTGCGTCAGCTTGCTCCATCCTGGGGGAATTCCTCAGTGCGGAACGTGCTGGAGCTGGAGGCAGCTGGGGTGCTGGGGGAGGCGAGCTGTCCGCTGCCCGGGGATGCAGGTGCTTGCACTGGTTTTGCAGGAGAAAAAAAAACAACCCCTGAACTGACAGGAGGCACTGCTGAATGCATTGCCCGAAGTTTGCAAATCCAGGAGTCAGATTTGCTCAGGAGGAAAGCATCTTCTCCTGGGTGAGATGCAGAGTCTTGCGGCTGTGTTGGTGAATGAGATGCTGCCAGCCATGCTCAGCAGCTGCCGGCTGCCCGCTCGGGCTCCCTTTTGCCATTCCCTTTGGGTAAGACTCTTCTCTCTTTGCTGCCGGACATCAGAACATGCCAGGAGCGCAGCTTGACGGAGGGTTTGGAGAGGCTGAGGAGGATGCAGTGCTGTTGCTCGAGCAGCCTCCATCCCTGCCTTGGAGCCCGTGGGGTGGTTGAGCCCCGTGTGCTTTGTGGGTGGCTTCTCCCAGCATCGGCTGACGTACTAACTGGTGAATCCTGGTTCACGTAGCAGGGCTGCTCTGCTGCCCTCTTGTCGGGAAGGAGCTACAGGATGAAGAACAGAAATGATGAACCTTGCCCCCCTGCCTGGCTGTGCAGGGAACGTGCCAGCCAGTGCCCAAGGTGGAACCAAACTCGTTTGACCACATTTACCTGGAGGGTAGTGGGAAGATGGAGAGTGGAAAATCCCTAAATAAGAGGCCAGAGGGAGAAAGGTTTCAGAACAGGTGTTAAGGAAGAGGAAGAAAAGCACAGCCTTTGGGGGCAAAAGGGACTTTTTCCATCCCTGACTAAGTCAAGATCTAAGAGAAGGTTCCTGGAGAAAGTAGCAGGGTCTGTTATATTCAATTTCAGGATACTGTTTCTCGAGGACTTCAGGGAGAAGCAGCAATGACAAGCTGATAAATAACTTCCTTTTTTTTTTTTTTCCCCCCTGGATCTGTGCATCTCCTGCGTTGCTGAAATCCTTTGCAGACTCTGTTTTTATTTTGGACTGTGTATGTCCAGTGAAGGCTTAGCTGCTGCCTTGGGAGAGTAGATCTGGGAGATTTGGTGGCGGGGTTTGAGAAGCCAAAGGGATGTGCCCTTCCAAGGTGCTCCAAAAAATGCTGGAGATGAGAGAGAACACAGAAGGAGGTGGTGGGTCAGCTCAGGGAGCGCCCAGGAGAGGGAGCTGGATCGGGATGGAGCAGCGCCGTCAGGAGATGCTGCATTTGCTGGACACGGGCCCTGATGGACCAAAACGTAGGTGGAACCACGAGGATTTGGTTTGGGTTGAGCCCTTCATTGCCGATGGGATTTAGTCGTGAAATGGTAACGTGCGGAGTGTCAGCAGCGCAGCGTCTTGTGAGAAACGGGTGTTCTGGGAGAAAACCAGTTTGGAGCCCAAGCTGGGTGATCTCTAGATGTTCGGTGCACGCAGCCTTTGCTGCTTTCAGACTTAAAAAAGGCTGTACAGTATTTTGTACATACAATGTGTACTTTTCTGCAATTGCTATAGTTTGTTTTTCCTAATTTACCCTTTCCTTGTTTATCTTGCATACTGTGCAGGGGTCTAATTTAGATATTTTTTTTTTTTTTTAGAAAAAATACTGCTTAGCACTTATGGGTTGGGGCAGCAGTTTCTGTAGCATTTAGAGGTGAATTTGATTAGCACTTTTGGAAAACTGTGCAGTAAATTGCAGTGATAATCAAGGGGAATCAAGCCATGCAGTTTTAAGGCAGAGTTGGTCTTTATTTTTTTTTTTTAAACCAAAAATGAAGATGTTAAGTTGTCTGAGGCTCAGAAGCATTATGTTTCTGTGGTTTCACGTGCCAGGCTTTCTGATTACACAGTTGTGCCAGACAGTGTCATTAAAATATGAATACTCTAAAATATAAACCACTTAATTTGCCGTCCAAAACCGATCCATTAGTGTTACGATCAATTTTTTTTTTCTTGTCTCTCTCTGTCCATAACTGAGTAAAATACTTGACGTGTCTTTTATTAGTTTGGAAAGTCTTTCACTGTGTATAAAAGATGGACAGAAAGAGACGCAACCAATTAAACCCCCAACTTTATTGAGTTAGTGCTGTGATCCAGGACCTGTTGAAATCAATGGGAACCCTCCCGTGACCTCAGGTACGCGTTGGGTTGTGAGTTTTCCTGGTTTTTCAAGTGAGAACAAAATACATGACACGTGCAAAGAGACACAGTAAGCATGAAGTGGCTTAACTGGAACCCACTGGAGACCTTTGCGCGTGTCTGGGGAATACGGGACATTTATTTCTTATTCCCTGGGGCTGCAGACTTTGGGTTGCTATTCAAACTCAAAAAAAATGGGAATGCAGGCCTGGACTGAGGATATAGTTTCAGAAAGACTTTCCACCAGCGTTCCCAGTGAGACGCCAACCAGATGAACACCAGAATTCTTGTGTGCAGAATGGCAGGATGCAGATAAGGAAGGAAAGGGATTTGATCACTAAGGAGGGTTGGGGGAGGCAGATGAGCCTTTTTGCAAGAACATGTGTGACGTGGCTGGTGTGTGGATAACGTTTGAAGACGGGTAAGTGAGCTGCTGGGAGCTAAATGTGTGGAGCCTAATCAGGAAATGTTGGCTTTCATAATTTTTTCTGAGAAATGGAGATTACTGCAGTTAAGAACTGCAGATTGGTGACTGGAGGAGATTCCTAAAATATGAGATAATCCCTAGAAACTGACCAACTTTCTCTGTAGGACATCAAATTCTAGGTCTATGATCTGTAATTAAATTGCTTATGTGCTGTTAAAAAAAGCATCTGGCTGTTCTAAGATTGTCCAGTGCAGGAGCGTAGACACTATAAATGAGAGAGCTGTAGTAACATGTAAAAAGTAGCAATTTAGAGGACAGGAAAATATTAAGATTTTTGTATTTCCAGCCTACCAGGATGTGAGAGGATCCAGAAGGTCAACCCATAGCATAACTACTGCCTTTTGCAATTGCAATATATAACCCGTAACCAATACACTGCTAGAAGGATTAAAGTGTCCTTTAGGTGGCTATTGGATGGTGTGTACGAGTTTAAACTGTCTCATTATCAGTATTTTGAAATAGTGTTTACATATAAGGAAAAATTTCAATACTTGATAGATGCACAGATAGTGTTATATAAAAATGAAGATATGTTGTCCTCTGAAATCAGAGCATAACCTCGCAGACACAATCTGCCATCAGTCTGCCGTGGGTTATTTGTCCATCACCACCAAAATCCACGCTGGAGCTGTTGTCTATTTACACTACAAAGTATTTTGTGAAACTAAAATATGAGGGCTCATGAAGTGCAGCTGTGTCTCTGCTGCAAAGCCGGAGGGGGTTGTGTGCGCGATTCTGGCTGCTCCAGCTCCCCGTGTCTGCGCGTGAACTTGCCTGACGCTTTTTCATAGGAAGGAAATTCTGTCTGAATGTCTGGAAATTAATGCATTACTTTCACTTGTACTCTGCAGTGCAATTAAGCTCTCTTCCTCATCTGCATCAGGAGATGAATGGCATATGTGACTAACCTGGGGTCAGGCAGAGTCTAACAGAGCCAGGCTCAGCCGCCTCTTCCTACGTTAGGTCAGGTCGCTCGGTTACAGGGACTGTTTCCCAGAAGTGCCTGGTTGGGTTTGCCTGAAGCAAGTGGTGTGTCCCTTGCTGCTGAGGAGAAAATTATCTCTGAACAGGCTCTGTGCCGTTTCCTGGTGTGAAGGCAGAGCCGGTATCTCTAGAATTCCTCTGCCTTCCGCATCGTGGTTAATAGTTACTGTGATGTCCTCATCTCCGTTAACATACATGTGAATAAATTCCTTCCCGAGGCATGAATATACTTCTGTAACTGGACTCAAAATATGTATTTCAGCCTGGATGACTTCTAATACTGTTTGTTTTTTCTCCTCTAGTTGTGGCCTTCCTTGTGGCGTATCATCAAAACAAGCAGCTAATAGGAGAGAAGGGGCTGCTCCCGTGTAAACTGTACCTGCAGAATGTCAAGAAGTATTTCAAAGGGAAGATAAACCTGGATGCTCTGAGCTACGCGCCAACAATCATCTGGTTTCTGGACTGGTCAGACATGGACAGCCTCTTGGACTGCATCTCCCTGCTCGGCCTGGCAACTTCAGCCTTCGTGGTGATCACTGGGTGTGCAAACATGGTCCTCATGGCTGTCCTGTGGGTTCTCTACCTCTCCTTGGTCAACGTTGGACAGATCTGGTAGGTTAACAATCTCTCTGCTTGGTTTCTCTCTGTAATCTCTTGCTGTTTGTTGTACACATTGACTTTTCTGTTACCATTTGAGGTTGGTAATCTAGTAAGGAGCAAGGTAGGAATGTCAGATAAGCAAAGTATTTGGCAGAAATGAGTTATGGGCATCCCCCTGTGCTTTCTTTTACTCGGAATATCTGTCCTGATTTCTGTTGTCCTCTGTGAGAGGCAAATGGGCTGCATAATGTACCATGCTGTGCATTGCCCCTGCTGTGGAATACTCTCCCTCGTGGCATTCCCCTAATAATTACCTTTGAGATGGTTTCTCAATTTTCAGTTCTGTCCAGAAGAGAGCTGAAACACTCAGGGTAAGGATATAAAACCTGTGGGAAAAAAGTAAAGGAGGAATAGTGAGTGTCCGTGCATTTCCTTGCTGCAGGGAAAGGCTGTGGTGCAAAACGAAAGGCTTTAGGTGGTCCTCGGCATTGTCAAGGCACCAATTACATTTGTTAACAGGATGAGTCCTTAGGAAAACTCATTTCATTAGCTGAGAGCCCTTAGGAAACCACATTTTGTTAGCTGACCTCTTCAAGCGCCTTTGTGTCTGTGTCAGAGGTGATAACTTTGGGGAGGTGAAAAGTCCTGCCATGAAGGGGTGCCCAAGCTGGGAACAGGACACAGCTGTGTCAGTGAGGTGTTCTGGCTCTGCAACACATTACAGGACACCTTCTGTATAGAAGAGCTCAGTGAATTTAATGTTAAGGATTTGCACATGCCTGGGCAGCCCTGTGTCTCGTCCTGTCCCATTCATTCCTATCCTACTCCAGATGGTATGTAAGTGGGTGAAGGATAACAGCTTCAGTTTTCTGAAAAGCTCTATTCTCTGAGCTCTTAACTCAGCGTGAACTTAAGACTGTGAAAGAAAGCCACAAAATATGAAAAATAACTTGGTGGATAGTTTTCTGTTGCCCGTTTCCAAGTTATTCCAAAAATCGCTTGTCTGTTTTTTGGATGTTTTATGTTACAGGGCAGGAATTCAGGCATCATCGTGCTCTCAGTTCCAGAGATACAGGAGCCTGTGTCTTCGTAGCAGCATAAATCTGGACATGTTCCTTGATTTCTTTCTGGTTTTGTGGCGGGGGGGGAAACATCTAACAATATCCCTCCCCAAGTTCATCATTATTAAAGCTGCAAAGGTTTTGTAGTAGGAAGCTGGACCTGCAGTGGCTTCTGAGGTGACAGTCCTGCAGAACTCTCGAGGTTTTCCCCAGAGACATCCAGTTGTGCCCGTTGAGCTCTGCGTGGCTGTTTTGTCATCTTTCAAGCCTTTAAGGGAGAGGTGAAGGGCAGGGGATAGAGAGAGGAGCCTTTTTCTGCTGCTGCTCCAAACCACCCCTGCCCAGCAGCCCATGTCCAGACCCTTCTTCCCAAGGGGGTGGAACCTCACGGCCAAGCGTTGAGTCTCTGTGCAGCTCCGAAGAAAACGATCTGGGCAGCCGGAATGCAAGACTTGGCCTTTTGTGGATGCTGTGGTCGAAAGGAATGGCTCTTTATATTTGAGATAAGGCTGTGGTGTGTTTTTTCTCCTTTGCTACTTCAGATTTGGAGTTTAAAATTTACTCCGGCATGGGCATGTGTCTCTTGTATCCAGCAATAACACACCAAGGGGTTGGCTTGGGTTCTTCTGGGGAAGGGGTAAGAAAGAAGAGGGGGCATAGGAAATGTTGCTTCAACTTCATCTCTTCTTAGTTGTGGCATCAAATATATGAAACAGGAAATTAGGTGGTTCTTGTAAAAGGGCGGGGGAAAAGAATCAAAGCAACCCAGCAGTACAGTTCATTCAACTGTGGTTCCATTTTTTCATTAGATCCTCTGAAATGGGTCACTAGGTGGTCAAAACCATATTATTATTGTGCACGCAGTGTGACGTTCCGTTCCCCGGAGAAGGGGACGCTGGGCGCTCACAGTGCAGGTAAACATGGGGAGAGAGCAAAGCGGGGATTAACTAATTTCTCCCCGTCCTCCAGGGAATTGTGGTGGCACAAGGGATGAGCTGAGAGCACCTGAAATCTCAGGAATTCTGGGACCGATTGTGGGTGGCAGCATCGGCCTTAAAACTGAGACTGGCTTGAAAACTCCCTTTTCACACTGGTTCGTAGGTGGCGTTAGGTGATCAGTTAACTTTGTCTTACTCTCAAATTTGGGCAGATCGAGAGGTTTTGATAAGTTCTGATCATTCTCCAAAGCATCTACTGAAGACCACAGTGACTTCTTGTAGAGGGGGAAAGGACAAGGTTGTGGGGCATTCCCGATGAGAGGTACGAGATGGCTCAGCAAAGAGGTGTCTGAAATGACGAAGAAATTCCTCCTGCGGCCACGTTGTTTTGTAGTTAATGTACGTTTTTTCTCAGTGTTCCTCTGGGGCTGGCAGGCGTGGGGACCTGCGGGCTGACCTGATCCGACACATCCTTTGCCGTAGTTGCCTGGAAAGCCAGTTCAAGGAAGATACGGCGTGATAAAGAGGAATAGAGCTCTCTTCTTCAGGCCAGCGAGGAACAATTTATTCCTTTTATCGCTTTTCCTTTTTCTATTTTAATTTTAAATGTTTCTATTTGTTTTGGGCTGGAGTCTCCAGATACCGGGCACTGCTGAAGGAGCGAGTCTTTCAACTGCTGTCCAGCTGGCTTGGGCTCAGACTAAGGAAGCTTTAGAAGAGCAAACCGTCTCCTTTGAAGGGCAGGACACGTTCCCTGCCTGCCCCGGTGCTGCCGACCTCCACCTGTGAGCTGGGGGATCTGCTGGGAGCCTGGGGACAGCTGGGGACAGCCTGGCAAGGGACCAGCTGAAGGCCTTAGAACCCTGAAGAAAGCTGCTCCTGGAATGGGCTGATGTGAGCTGTTTGTGATGGATGTTATGGGATAAGGATTACTTTGGCAATGTAAAATCCCAAGAACAGGGGCCAGGATGTTGTCCTGGCCCTGAATTCTTGGTTTTGCCAGTTTGCTGTTGGCTCTGCCGAAGCGCAGGTGAACTGCCTGAATTAAGACGCACTTCAGTGGTTCTCAGACAAGCTTTCAGGGAACAGCGTGTTAATTTTGGTACCTGTGAAATGCGGGGCCGAAGTCTGCCTTTGCCAAATTTGAAAGCGGAATGCACAGGAGAGCTTTGATAATTCTGGGCGCTGTGTTCCCAGACCAGCTGTGGTATTTGGGCTCTGCTCAGACTAAACCTCCGTGTGTTCTCCCGGTCATGGGGCACTTGTGTACTGGTGCCGCACTTGGCATCACAAGCTCAGTGCATCTGCCTTAAAATACTGGATTTTTTTCCCCTTCTGCCATTTTGAAATTATCCTTTTGAAGTAGGAGGAGACTCTCAAGAAACTAAAAATCTGCCAGTGCAAAAGAATATTTTGTGTCTGACCCATCGGCTGGGTGAAACGCTTAATCATTCTGTTAATTTTAGCTTTGATTTTTCTTGAGATTTCTGCAGACAATGCCTAACTTCAGTAAAATAATAACAGTAAAAAGTCCCAGTTTGAGTATAATAGAAGCTACTTAATGAGGCTAGAGATGCTTAAAACGATTTTGTGGGAATTCCTGATCCTTTGGTGTCTGTTTTGCAGACTGCGGGTCCTGCTTGTCTGGGTTCAGTTGTTTAAGTCGTTGCAGCTCTGCAGGTCCCGTATGAACGGCTTTGCCTTTCTCCCCAATTCTTCCCTCTTGAATATTAACATAACGGATTGGCGTACATGTAGACAAGGCTGAGAAAAACTGCCCCTTTGTTTAAAAGTAAAAATACTTGTTGCAGATGACCCCGTTTGTGGTTTTATTCCCTGCGGTTTCTGCCGGGGCTGATGGACCATTGGCAGCAGAGGTCCCTGGTCAGGACAAGTTCTCTGGGCGAGACATTCCAGCAGAAGTTAAATCATTTTTATACCAGAATAACTAATGCACTTTGAAAGTGAATGTGTAATTCTGGAATAAAATCACTTTTATCCCACAGTAAGGTGTCTCCAGAGAGCTATTACATTTTCTTATATAAACAAACTTTTAAACTATGCTGCCACTGATCTCCTGTTTCTTTTTCTGTTGTTTCCTCACTGAACCACCTCCCCCCGGCATTTTCAAATGTTGTCTGGAAACCCTTCCTTTCCCTTGGTTATTGTGTTGTTTCATTTTACAAAGCATGTTGTCCACTGTTAGTGAGCATTCAGATGTACAGTTTGTAAGACACTTGATACAAAAGCTGGAATTGTGGGCTTTTAAAATCCTGTTGCTTTTTTTTTTCTTTCATGACTAAGATTTTGGTAGAGTTACAAGAGCTTGAGGGAATAGGTTAAACAAGCCAATGATTAAAATGTTATAGCATGAGGTGGCTACGGCATTTTCAGTGTGTTCTTCCCTTGTGGAAAATGTTGGTGGAGCTACTGCTAATGGATATTTAGGGTAAAATAAGACTAAACATGCCTTTTTTTTTTTTTTTTTTTTTTTGTCTGCAAGGAATATGAGGATGAAGAATGCTTTGCTGCCATAGAATGGCCAGGGCCTTTCCAAGCAGTTGCAGATGCTGCAACACTTTCCTAGAGCCTCTGTCTGGCCCCAGACGCCTGGTGTTATT
Organism: Caloenas nicobarica; assembly: GCF_036013445.1. Classification (NCBI taxonomy): domain Eukaryota; kingdom Metazoa; phylum Chordata; class Aves; order Columbiformes; family Columbidae; genus Caloenas; species Caloenas nicobarica. Next base: position 1,948,034 of record NC_088258.1, on the reverse strand, counting down.
TCATATTTAGCTGATTGAACATAATATTAATAGCTTTTAACTTTAAGGGTGTATCGGAGGGACAGGTCTACTGCAGGTCATGAAAGCATGTCTCTGAGGCACGTAACTTAATTGCAATTAAATTACCCTCCTCAGAAGTTCATTTACAATAGAGACAGAAGAAAGACTTGTGTGTGTCACGGAGGTTTTGTGGTTTATATGTCTCATTAAAAACCACTTGACCTATGCAGGACTTTAATCACCGTGTGCTCGCGGATGGACTGGTGATGCTGGTAGATGCTGGGGGGCTGATGAGGTGCTCAGGGCCGTGTTTTCACTCCAGGAGGATGTTAGTAGCAATTAAACAGACTCCTTCCTCACTTTCTTTCCTCTTATGCTCTGCAGCTTTGGTTTTTCAGTCTAAAGCACTTGGGTTTTTGTCTGGTGTCATCCCATCCAGTAAAGGTTAGAAAGATCTCTTCTGAATTTCTTATTCGATCTTGTAAAATAGCCAGTGTGTGAATTGTGGGCTGGATTGGGCAAAATGTCATTCCCATTTTTTAAGTGTACTTTAAGTGTTTGTGACCCTCTTATGACAGGGGCACAGCACTGACAGATATACTCATTTTATGACTAGGAGAATCCTAGTCTGACATGCAAAATACAGACGGAAGAATCGCCCAGCAGACCAGAGCCAGATGAAAGTGGAATTATTGTATCCATCCAAGTGTGTTTGAAGTAACGCGCGTTTTATTTGGTAGCTTGGGTAATTCATTAGGACTTTTTTGCCTGCCCCCAAGCAAGCGAAGACTGAAAGATCAGGAGCTGTGCAAGTCAGGAATAGGAACTCGTGTGTTTTGGGTTTCGTTGGTGTGTTTGGTTCGCTCGGGAGTTCAGAGACCTCGCTGTACAGGCAGGAGTGGATGTGTTAGGCTGGGCTTAACTGTCTGACCTTGGCAAGGTCTTTCCATTGGTCTATATCCTGCTTTATTGACCTGTCTGGAAGCAATACAGGCTTGTACTGAGGGACTGTAAAACTTAATTGGTGTCAGCTTTGCAAATAGTAAAGTTTGAAGTGCAAGCAAAAATTAACATCGTGTCTGAATCCAGTGTAGAATTTAGCGTATTAAAAAGTATCTAGCATTTTAGATGAATCACGTTAACAAACATCACCTTGATGCATGTGCTGAACTGGAGTCACTTGAAGTTTGCTAGGGACTTTGCAAATAACTCTCGTGCAAATAACCCTTTTTGCAACCTGGCTTTATTTTCCTAGCTCTCCAAAATATCCCAATGACAACAACAACAAGAAAACTTAGAATATCTTACTCCTTTATCTGGCCCTGGCCTTGGCAGTAAACCTCAGGAATTTCTTTGTTATTGTGGATCGCAGCCCCACATCCCTCTACTCTCAACTTCCCTCCCTCTTTCCCCAGAAAGAAAAGATTATCTTGAGAAACGTAAACCAAAAGTGGAGGGATCTCAGGGGGTCATCCTTCCTGTCGAGGAAGCTGCTTTTTTGGCACTTCCTACTCGCACAGAAGAGAGGGAGCGTATCGGTTTCAAAGAATGCTGCGAGCAGCCGTGAGCGCTTGATATGACACATTAATGAAAACAAAGATTAATACCATGTGACACCGTTGCCTTGCAGTACAACTGGGAACTAATGAGGCTAATGAGAACCATATTTTTGTTTGAGAGATTAAAATTTAATCATGGCTGATGTCAGAAATGAGTCGTTTAGTGTTTCTCCCCCCCCAGGTCTGTGCTAGGGCTGGATTTCTGGTTTAGCAGCAGCCCCATGCCATCTCGCCGGGCGTTCAGCATGGTTAGAATCATAGAATCATTTCAGTTGGAAGAGACCCTCAGGATCATCAAGTCCAACCATAACCTAACCCAACTCTAGCACTAAACCATGTCCCTAAGAACCTCGTCTAAACGCCTTTTAAACCCCTGCAGGGCTGGTGACTCCAGCACTGCCCTGGGCAGCCTGTTCCAATGCCTGGCAGCCCTGCGCTGGAAGAATATTTTTCCTAATATCCAATCTAAACCTCCTCTGGTGCAACTTGAGGCCGTTTCCTCTCATCCCATCACTTGCTACTTGGGAGAAGAGACCAACCCCCTCCATGCTCCAAGCTCCTTTCAGGCCGTTGCAGACAGTGATAAGGTTTCCCCTCAGCCTCCTTTTCTCCAGGCTGAACAGCCCCAGGTCCCGCAGCTGCTGCTCCTCAGACTCGTGCTCCAGGCCCCAGGTTGGGAAGGAGGAGGGTGATGCTGTGGCCGATGGGCCTTCCTGCATCCCCAAGACCTGCCAATGTGCGAGATTGCTTGTCCTGGTTGAGGCGGTTGGGTTAAATGCAGGTGGCAAAGGGTTGTGTGCTGTTAACTTAGCTCGGGCTTTTCAAAGGAGCAAGCAGGGGCAAAGAATGCAGTTGCCATGGAGATTTGAGCGTGGTCCTGCCCATGTCTACTCTAAAAACTGTGCGTTAGTCTGCGAGAGTAGACTGGGCTGAAAAGGCAAGTGGAGATGAACCTGGTGAAGCAGCCAGGTCCGGCTCTGATGGGGATTTGAGAAGATCTGTGTGGGCTGTCAGCAGGAGAGGAGCTGCCAAAAGCCTTTGGGTGTCGAGGGATGCTCCGGTGGGGTCTCAGCCTGCAGCGGGGCTGGTCCTTGCCTGCTCCTGTGAATATATTCCTGGAGAAGAACTGACCTGTGGCAAGTCAAACTTGCCATTGACACACGATATGAAAAAACAAGAGAATTGGCTTTGGTAAAATGGTATGGTGGGGTTTGCTGAGCGGCTGCAGCACAGGAATGTGCAGAGTTACTGCTGAGGCTGTTGATTTTGTAGCAAGTAGTGCTGCTACGATTAATGTCATCTGAATAGCGTGAATGCTTGTAGGAACTTAAAACGAGGGAAACTAAAGAGGAATCTAATTATTATACATTGGTTGCATGTGTTGTTTTGACTTACTGTAGTTACTGCCTTTGTTTTACTTAATAATAACACCTTTGGAGGACTCTTTTTTTTTTTTTTTTTAAATTTAAATCTGCTGTAAGATAGCTATAAAAATGAATTCACCATATGTAGAAGAGATCATGTCCTTGTCTACACTAGAAAATGGTGTCGTGTCGTCCAGGGTCTGTGTTGTCCCGGGTTTTTGGGTGCCGGTCCCCTGAGTGTCCCCCTGCAGCCGCCACCTCCTGCCCCAGCACCCACTCCCTTCCCTAAATGTTCCCCATGGAGTTGTCCTCAGAGTCCTGGTTTGTAACCTTTTATCATGTTAAGCCCAGTAATCACTTCTGTCTGAATGTCAGGACTGTTACCTGTATCTACCCTTAAGAAAACATAGAAAAGCAGTGGTGTGTGTCTGCTGCTTCGCTTTGCAGAAAGTCTGACAAAGTGTCTTAAGGTAATGCTTTGATAGCACAGCAAATGTCAGCGAAAGGCACGTAGCGATATTCCTGCACCTCCTGCCTGCTTCCCCTGCCCCAACTTGATTTCCTGAGGCCGTGTTAAAGCACCAGCGGCAATTGGAATGGGATATGGGTATCGCCGTTGCACTGGGAGCTGTGTACGCTCTGTGGACAGTTAATAACACTCCACTGCTTCCTTTGCACAAACTGTCTCTGGATTCCAATCACTTCTGCAAATCACAGCCGATGAGAAACCAAAAGAAGTTATCGGAAGATTCTGTGGTTAGTGGCATGGCTGTGCAGTGTCTGATGTACCACAGGGCTTTGCCAGACACTGAGACAAATACTTTTTTATTGCTTATTATCTGGCACATGTAATTGCCAGCTGTATCCAGTACATAGACTGAGTATTGATCCCACAGCTGAAAGATTTAGGAAAAGAATGAATAATGTTTTTTTCATGATTTTTTTTTTTTTTTTTTTTAAACTGTAACTTGCCAAATAGCTTCATGCGCCCAGCCTGGTCCAGCACACGTTCATGTTGTTTAACTCATCGAAGTTGTCAGACAGCTGTGGTTGGAAAGAATGTTAATACAGTGATTGGTACAGCCGAAAAGCAATCAGGGCTTGGGGAAGGGCTGTGGTGGGATCTGTGTTCACTGACCTCCCTAAGGGTCTTAATCCAGACACTTATTCTCAAAAACAGTGCTTGCTACCAGTGGTGCTGGCTCATCTCTGGGCTGGGGTTACTGCATGACCCGAGTTTTTTGGAGGGCTGAGCCGTGTTACTGGAGAAGTGTCCCAGGTCTGGCTGGGCAACCAGCAGCTCTGTCCTGGAGAAGGAAGAGTGAATGGCTGCAAAACCCAGCGAGCTCCCTGGGGAAAAAGCCTGGGGTACAAAGTACTGGAAACTTGCATTAGAGTCACTCATGTCTCTCCGAACTTGGTGTGGAGGAAATGACTGTGCTTGCACTGAAACCCATCGCCTCGCTGCAGAATTCCTCATTTAATGGGGAACCGCACTCAGTCTGCAGAATGGTTGGCAGTGGGAGGCCAGCCTTCAGAGAGAGATTAATTAATGCAATTAAATAAGGTTGGTTTGTTTGTGTGGTTGGTTGGTTTGTTTGTTTTAAAATCAAGGAATGGAATTACTGAAGTGCAGTTTCCTGGGATTTTACCTGCTGGCGTGTTAGCAGCAGAAATACTAAAACCTTTCTGCTGCTGGTCCCGAAGAAGCAGGATTGCAGCACTGGTTTTGTGCTGCCTCCCCGTCCGCGCACGCACACCAAAACCTGCGGAGAGACTGACCTCTTCTCTGGGCCTGGGACATGGTCAGGCCGGTGCTCACCCCTTTATTTTCCATCAGTGTCTGTTGCCACTTGCTGCACACACACTTCTTGTTTTTTGCATAGGGAGGTGCAGCAGTTCTGGCGGGACGGGGGAGCCGCGGTGCTGCCGGCTCCTGCTCCCACCTTGGACTTGCTGTTGGGCTTAAGGAGCAGCTCGGAGAGGGATTCCCAAGGGCCACTTCAGCATCTGGTTTTGGCACCGGAAGGATTTCACCAAAGCAAATTTCACTTGAGTTTGGCAGATTCTGTAGTCTTGTAAGCCAGGGCTTGTCATGACTTTCTGCTTTGGAAATGAGCACAGACAGAACAGTCGGTGAGTGCCGGGGCTGCTTTGGGGAATTCACATTTGGTCTCTTAGCCCAGCCCAGTTCCCTGCCTTGCAAAGGGACACTGAAGAGGTGCTTGGATGGTTTGTCACCTGGAGCTGCCGCAGGGACAGCCACGCGTGGCTCCGGGAGGGCGACTGTCCCCTCCTGTCCCTCAGTCCCTGCTTGGTTCCAGTTCCAGCTCTGCCCAGGCACCTTTCCCAGCACCATGAGCAAACCCAGGAGTAAACCTCATCCTCCAGCGCTCTTTTTTTTTTTTTTTTCCTTTTTAAAGTTATCCCAGTTCCTTCCATTTAAATGTGGATGTTGTAATTACAGAGTGCAGAATCCCAGTTTTTAGAGATCTGTGACCACAATAAAGTGAATCCAGAAACCAGACGAGTGGTTTCATTTACTACCATTCCAGCTTATTTCCTCCCCCCATGACCGCTGTGCAATACTAAAGGCTTGGCAGCAACTGAAACCAGCTGTCAAAAATGTTTCTTACCCCCACACTTTTAAGCTAATGATGTTCTGAAATTAATGGTGCACTAGGCTAATTCTGTCATCTCATTTTGATGGACTCTCAGCTTCTTGGTCTCTTGCAAGTGGTGTTTGCCAACCTTTTTTTCTTTGTTTTGAGGCAGTGCGCTAAGGGAGTGGATCCCCAGGTACTGTAAATATTAATATATATGCATTGAGAAGATGTTGGTTTTGTCCCGAAGTGTTTACAGCTTTAATTGGGTTGGTATATTGTGGTTCACCAAACAAGCTTTCAGGCACGTAAAGCAGTAACTTTTAGGAGCGTCATGTGCGAGACAGCAGCGGATGAGGTTTCCCGGAGCCGGGAGGTGACAGCAGCATCGCGTGTCTGGTTGTCACATTGTGCTGGAAGTGGCCTCGGCCCCACGCCGGGCAGAGAAGAGGCGCAAACCTCGGTGGCGGTGCAGAAAGTGGCCTGTTGTGGTAAAAAGCTGAAGGAGCTGAGTTTGGTTAGTTAAAAGAAATGAGACAAATATCTGAGTGCATGAAGGCAGCGGATGGTGGAAGGTGGCTGTTGTCCATGTTTGCTGTCCACGCATGGACAGGACAAGAAGCTGTTGGTTCACATGGCAGGAAAGATGCAGGTTCGATGTAAGGAAAAGCATTCTAGATGTATTATACGTATGGAGGAACATTGGGCTGAACACCTGGAGAGCGAGATGGAGTCTCCATCACAGTCCGAGGCGATTCTCGCACGGTCAGTCCTGTCTTGGGGCAGGTGGATTTCCCACAATTTCTGTGCTTCCATGGCTTAGCCCTTTTTGTTTGTTTGGGTTTTTTGTTTGTTTTTTTGTTTGGTTTGGTTTTTGTTTGTTGTTTTTCCTCCCCTGTGCATTCCCAGGATTTATAGCAGGCAGCTCATCCAGCTTTCCCTGCCACAAAATTTTGGCAGGGAGCTCTTTGCTCTGCCACGTGTGTGTCTGTCAGACTCCCCGCTGCGGTCTGAGGTGATGGGATCTCCTGGGGAAGTGGTTCCCTCCTTCCTCCTCTCCCTGAACAGGTACCGGAGGGAAGACCGGGATAATTAACGTGTCCTGGTTCCATCCTTCAGAGGGAAATGACACCTCGTGGTGTAGCTTCTGCCTCATTTCCACCGTGGAGAGCAGGTTTTGGAGCCATGTCTTGATGGAGAATTGGAAATATGTCCGTACTACCCAAATAGCTTTTTCCCACATCCCAATTTATACAACCCAGACAACAAGAAATATTCATAACGGAGATGAAAGTTGACATCTGGGTTCACTTTCCCTCTGTTGAGATCAGTGGGAGAAGCTGTTAACACCAGATACAGCAGGGAATGATCCTGCCTCTGGAAATCAGTTCAGCTGCGAGGATCTGGTGGTGTTGGGCACTGCTGGCATGTGAATGGTGGGTAGGACTAATTTTTTCTAATTATAAATATAGAGTTTTCCTAGTTTTCAATTTAATTATATATTTTAATTATAAACGTAGATTTTCATGTCTTCCTGGTAAGCATCGTTAGATGTAAAGGTATGAGTTCCTGTCTGTGTTCAAATATTATTTACTAACAGATTCTCCGTAGAATCCTGTCATGTTCTACAGACTTATCAGAGGAGTCCCTGTCCCAAACAACTGTTGCATTAAATGATCTGTGCAATTATGGGGTAAATGAGCAGAGAAAGACTGTAAATTTGTTGGGCAGGTCTGGCTGATCTGCGTTTCCTTCTCCTTGACCAAATAGAAACCATAATCTTATGTGCTTTGCAAACAGAAAAAAAGATGTTTTGGGGAACAGGCGGTGTTCTCTGTTGGGTCGGGAAATCCCTATTGGTTTGCACAGTGATGCCCACGCCGGGTTTGGAAACTCTTGCAGATCCATGTGTTCAAACCCATCTCAGCTCCATGTATTTTCATCAGGAGTGATGTGCTTAAATGCAGTTTAAACTATGTTTTGTTATCAATTTTTGCTTTCCAGGAATATACTTGAGCTAGAATTAAGCAACATGACGATGTGGTGAAAACAATTTAACTGAAATATTTGATGTTTATGGTTCCCAGATGATACTTGCAGCCTCTTGAAGTATGACATGAAGTTTGTCCTCTGACAAGTCATGGCTAATTACATTGTGTCTTCAACCAGGGAACAGAAATGACATCACGTTTTAATTTGATTTAGAAAATCCAAATGGAATATACTTTGAATTTGCAAAATTTCTGGTTTTGACAATGTGCAGATCAAAAGTCACTCTGAAATCTGCCAAAAAGCCCCAAGCCCGCAAAATCAAACCCATGTTTTTAGTTGTCGTTATCTGTCTGTAATGTTTCAAATGGCAAGGCAGGCAGTAGGAAAAAAAAATTCATTTTTAATAAATACTTCTGTTTACTGTGTATAAAGAAGGAAGAGAACCTTGAAAAGGAAAAAAGGGTCGTTAGGTTCCAAACTACAACCTGAAGTCTGGGGGAATTGGGTACCTGCCTATTTGTACCTATTAAAAAAAAAAAAAAAAGAGAAAAAAAAAAAAAAATCCGTGCAAGAAGCCCTGCTGCTTTTATGTATTTGGAGTGGGCCGTTTGGTTTGGTTTCCTTGGCATTTGTATCGCAGGCTTCTTCAGAGAAATAAATTCACAAGTGTTTGCCTGTCATCACATGACAAGTTACGGAGCCGAGATTGATGTAATCAGCAACAGGCACATGTCAGAAAACTTAATGTGGTTCAGAAGAATACAATATTTTATTAATTCCTCGTTTCGTATGTGTCTCTGGGTGTGTGTTTTAAATGAGCCTCAGGGGGTTCTTAACTTCTGCCAAGAAGTAGGAATAATTCGTACAAGTTTGTGCTGAACTGCACCACAACTGTGGTGGAGAACAGCGAAGTCAGGTTGCCCTTAATGACAGATATCTTTATAAAGAGCCACTTTTATTAAGAAAGCTAAAACTTGTGCGTTTTAAAGTTACTGCTCTTTGTACATCCGTAGCCCTGTATGAAATTGTTGTTAAATATGTAGTCAAATATTCAGATTGTTGGACTGTAGAAATATTGAAACTACCAGTGTATAAAACTTGCACACCTATTCAGGGCATTTTCAGTAAGAGCAAATCTTTCTGAAAATCTCTGAAAGGCCTGGAGTATTTTTTTGGTTGTTGTTTTGGGGTTCTGTGTTGTGTGGTGGTTTTTTTTTCTTTTTCTTATTTTTGTTGGTGTGCTGCAGATACTAATAATAAAGCCCCGATGTGGGACTGAAGCCGTAATGGGAGTGAACACCAGCTGTTGAAGAGCAGCATCTTAAAACTCGTTAACCTTTGGGTTTTACTTCTAATCGGAATGGATAATCTTACTGAAAATCACTATGTTGTAGCTGAGGCTAAAGGTAATTTCAGTGAGAAGACCAGTTAAAAAAGCAAGTTAAATGATGCGCCAGATTGTGGCAAAAATTCACATGAAAACGCTGCAGTGAGTGTGTGTCCCTGTTCCTGAGGATCGAGGAGCATCGAGTGCCCAGCTCAGCTGGCACAGTGCTGGACGTTTCTGGGTTCAAAGGGGGAAGAATTAATGAATTTACTCTTCTTGCATTTCCTGGTAGCAGCAATTTACCTTTTGTTGCCTTTAAGGTGCATGTTACATGCTTCAGGCATGTTTCCGTACCCCTCAGCAGATGTGTTTTGAATCTCAACACATGGGAAGTTTGAAATAAAACTAACATGAGGCATGGATTCCTGCAGTTGATCCACTGAGATTTTAATTTTTTTGCTTTTTCTTCATTTTGTTTTGCAGGTATTCCTTTGGTAAGTGAATAAAAATGAGAAAAAATCTGCAGTAATAATTAGTTGATGCGTTTGTGGGTATGTAGCTTTTTACATTACTCTAGCTTTCTCTGTCTTTCTCTGTCAAATGTTGAAGTTTCAATTCTCTGTTCCCTGCTACTGTGTTTTGTTTGTGTGGTTTTTTTTTTTTAAGTTTTCTGCCTGTATGCCCTTAAGGAAAGGAAAACTGGTGTCAATTCTGTAAATTGAGATGGAAGGGGAATTGGTGGAAGGGTTGTCTAGGGTACTGACAGCATCGTTTGGAGGGTGACGTTAAAGACGAGCAGTTAAATAACCCTGAGGCCACCGAGCGAGCTCTGAGGGACCTCCCTGGAGAGGGCCCCCCGTCCTCCCGAATTGCTGCTCCCTTCCCACTGGGGGCTTGTGTGAATGTCAAGAACCTCTTACTCGTATTATCTGCATTTCCACTGGTGCGAGATGCAGATATTATTCCCTGGGAGGTCTGGAAAGTTGATTTTTGCTTTGTACAGGTTTGGGGTTTTTTCAGCATTAATTATTCCTACCCGTGGCTGGAGTCTAAATGGGAAGTTAGAAATCCCAGGAGGAAACATTCCACTCTGTGGAAATATTAGGAAAACTGCTAGCGTATTTCTGATTTTCTGGGCAGTGCTGCCATGGTGTGATGCCTTAAAACAGCCTCTTGGGTCCTGTCTTCTCCTCCCTTCAGCCGGGCGCTTGTGCTGCGGGTGGAGGAAGATGATGCTGCATCATTGCATGGATGAAAAGGGGATTCGGATTCCCAGGTTGTCACTGGCCAGTCACAAATAGAAATTTGGTTATTCTAATATGAAGCATGAAAATAGTTAAAGTCCATTCGTGTCTCTGTGTGGCGGAGGCTTGCGAAAGTAATGACCAAGGATGCTGCTGCTTCAGGGAATTGCATCCATTGCCTCATTTACCAATTAATTGTTTTAATCAGTTGTAAGTGGACGTACTGTGTTAGCGCAGGTGGGATCATCGAGCTGGTGCTCACCAATTGGAGCGGCGGCGGAATGTGGAGAATTGAACCTACGCCTGTGTGTTTTGAGATGGTTCTTCCAAACCCAATGTGGATCTTTGAACCAGCAGGACTTCACAATACGAATCCACGCTTTGGTTGGGTTAGTGAGGACAGCCAGCTTGGTTTTAACTCAAGTTGCTCATCTTCTGTGTGTGTTTTCCGCTCTCACTAATGGTTGTAGAAAAACTGTTTTTTTGCAAGTGGTGGTTTATCTTTCGTTGGCCTTTCTTTATGTCCCAACTGGAAAGCCACCGTGTGAAGATGACTGGAGTCCTTTGTACGCAGTAGGGTCTCTCCCTTCCTTGTTTTTGGCTTAAGGGCCACTTCTGAGTAAGATGAATGAGATGTAAATCTAGAGTTACTTTTGTTAGAATACAGGAAAACCACAATATTTTTGTTATAATATAGCTGAAACAACAACATTGTCATCCATTGCTGTAGAAGTACATTAAATATTGCTGAGCTCTGGAAGCCTTATTCTTTGGTAGCATCTACTTCAAAGCAAGATCTTACAAAAAAAAAAAAATCCTGGAGAGATATTTGTAAATACTGACAGTTTCCTATTCCTCTCCAGGAAGTGTGCTTTTTTTTGATACATCTTAGGATGGATTTTGGTAGCCTCTATTAAAACTGCAGGCTGTCCCTATGAATTTTAAAGAACTCTGGAGTCTGGAAATAACAACAAGCTGTTAGGCCAAATGGGATCAACTGGTATTGCTACAGGTTCTGCTCTTTGCTCTTACTCCTGTCAGGTAACAGTTATTAAAAACACTCCTCACTTGTGGGAATGAGCTGCGAAACAGCCGTGCAAGAGCTTTCGCAGCCCAAAGCACCGGCCGCGTTGGACTATTTATCCTTGGAAGGTGAGGAGGTTCCCTGCAATGCAAATCCTGGAGCGGGCGCCAGCACTGTTCTGCAATTAGACGAGCTGTAGTAACTTCTCAGCTTTATTTATTGTTGTTCAGGTATAAATTGGGCTCTTGATGCAGCGCGGCGTGTTTCGGCGAGTTTGACATTGCGTTGCTCCCCGCGATGGGCGCAGCTCGGGCGTGCGAGGTCCCTCCGGGAGGCGGACACGGGGGCTGGATGGTCCCTTTTCTCCTCGTTTTTGGCCGTGCAGGGCTCTGGCTGCTGAGCGGGGTCTGCGCGCTGCTGGGGCTGCACGTCGGCTGGAGTACGCTGGGCTGCTTTGGTTCTGCTGAGCTGAGGCTGCTGGGCCTCTTGGGGATGGATGGATGGACAGATGGGTGGACGGAGGTCCTGCCTCTCCTCGGTGGAGCGCACCTGCAGGGCCAGCGGCCAGGCTGTTCCTGGAGAGCTGAGCTATGGCAACTTCATCCTCTGCCTAAATCTCCTCCTTGAGCTTTGCTGTTCCAGGGGCTTTCCTCCGTGACCTTCTCTGTTGCAGCCCCTGTCTACGTGCCTTGGTGACTTGCGTGTGCCACCACGAGCCAGCTGGCCCCGCTCAGCACCCCTGCTCCTGGCTCAGAAACGGCAGGTCGCCCCTTCTCCGAAGGTTGTAACTGTGGTGTTGGGACAAGAACGAACCAGCAAGGTCAACCTGTTATTTTATCCTTTAAAATTAAGGACATCTTTTCTTCTGGCTTCGAACGAGACCAAAGCTGCTTCAGCAGATTTGTGGTGTTGACAGCTTTGCTGTTCCTGACCCTTTCTGGGCGAGGGTGTGCTCTCCTAGAGCGGTAGTTCCTGATGATGCTTCTGGCTGAGATACCTCCAAGGACGTGTTTTGTTCCAGTGGAAGCCTGATTTAATACAGTGATTTATTATCTTTCTTCTAACAGAGGCTGTGAAAAAGACGATGCTCTATTACAGGTGTTCTTGACCCCCTTCTTCTGTTCTGCCTTAATATTGTGTTCGGTAGCCTCAGATACTCAGAAGACGGTTTGGCAGCCCGATGTGTGTCCTGAGATACTGGTCGAATGAGGCAGGAGTGGGGAGCTAAGCAGAGCGGCAGGAAGGCTGTGAAGATCGCGGGAGTCGTAACTACATCTCCTTAGGGTGAAAATCCAGGTGTGGTGTGACAATGATGCAACCGTCCAGGGAGATTCCGACTCTGCATCATCACCTCCGTGGCCGTTGGATCCCTCTCGGAGCCACAATCTGGATTCTCAGAAACGACAGAAATGCGCCTGTTTACCTTTTGGCTATCAATGGGATCATTAGACGGAAAGGATTGAGAAGCAGCTGATCTTATTTGACTCTTGATGCACAAAAGTGTCCTATTTGAAGCCAAAGCAAATGTTTCCTTGGGGACCGTTCCAGAGAGCCTCACTTTTGCACTCTTTGTAGGCCAACTGTATGGCCAGAATTAGAAACATATTTTAAAAGAAAGAGCTTTTTTTTTTCCTCTTACAGTAAACTTTCTTGTTAATTTTGACATGGAGAGAAGATGATTGCTGACTGTTGAATTAAACTCCTAATTTTTTTCCATTGTCTGTAAACATGCAATAAGCAAGTAATCTAGTTTGTACCTGTGCCTGCCCTCAAATTTCATATTGTATCCATCATCTCAGAATTTAAGATGAAGTGTGTTTTGATTAGAAGTAGAATAAAAAGTTGAGAGCCGAGTGTACGTAATTCTCCATTAGTTGTTAAATCCTCACTCTTTACTTCAATGCAAATTGTTCCAGGGAGGATTTTATTTTAAAAGGTCTTCAGGGATCTTGAATTTTAGATGTGAACTGACATAAAATGAAATGTTAGAGTGCACAGCTGGCGTTCTGGCTTTTGCTGTACGCGATTGAGATGTTTCTCCTTTTGTGAGTGCCTGTTTCCAAGGAAGGGGCAAAGTTTTTGTATTAGTTGCACTATATTGGTGAGCAGCGATGGTGGAAGAAAACGAAAGTAAATTGAAAAGACTAAGATTAAACTAGTGCAGCTCCAAAGCTTAGTTCAAAAAGTGTACCGAGATGGGGATGTGTCTGAACGGCGCCCAGAGCTGAGCCCTGGATTCCTGCAGATGTGTCTGTGTGGTGGGCGTGAGGGTCCCCAAGTGCAAGAGAATTTGCTGGCAGAGATTTGCCTTTTTGCACGGCAGCACGTCGGTGTCACGGCAGCACCCGGTGGCGCTTGTTCCTGTGGTTCCTGGCTGTACAGACGACGCGTGGGGCAGACACCGACAGCAGGACCCAGAAGGTGGGTCGGGCTTTGTTATACCTGGAGAATTTAGGTCTGGCTGCAGCAGAAGACCCCACGGGGCCACAGCGCGAGCGTCCCTGAGCCCCTGGGGATCGCTGCGGGGTTGAACACCCCGATGGCCATCGGCTGCTGTTTGTTCATCCTCCCCGCAAGCTGAGACGGGAGGGATGGGGCTCCTTACCGACCGTTCCCGTTCCTGGCTAATATTGTGATCTGCCGTTCCCGTTTCTCATGTAAGAATGGGAAACTTTTCTCTCTGTCTTATTAAATCTATTTTTCAAGCTGTCACTTAACCAGGTCTAGTGACAGAGTCGGATGTTTATGTGGCCCTGGACACTTGAACTCTGGTGTTTTCAATCACAACAGCACCTTTTGCCAGCCGTTGTGAATTAAATACTCCTCGTGACCTTTTACCCTCGCCGCTCTTAAATTCATGCTTTAAAAACAGCTTAATGAGGGGTTTACTGGCCCAATTGGAAGTTTTTATTAAAACCTATTAGTGTGCTAGAGTAGCCTGCCTGAAGGAAACGATTAGCCCAAAGCAACTAAACTCAGAGCTGGCCCTTAGCCACACCAGGTTTTCACTAAACTGTTTCCAGACCCACGTTAACCCCAACACTGCAGCTTGCATGGTATTCATATCCTCTGCTTTAATTTATAGCTTGTCTGATTCTCTCCCCAGCCTTCCTCCGTGTTCGCGAAAGCGTTTTGTTTTAATGTAATTAGACCTGCGTTAAAGGGCAACGTGCCTTCGTTCGGGCCTGACTCGTTTGAGAACCTCAATTAAGTGGGAACGTTCCCCCCAAGTCCTCGGCGGCTGCTGCCCTACGGACGAGATGTGGAGCCCACCTGGAGAAAACCACGATGATCCTGGTCCACCTTCCCCTGAGGAGCATCCCAGGACCGAGCTGGTGAGGCAGCTGCGTGGGTGGAACACGCCGGGGATTTGAAATGAAGCTGTGTTATCTGGAGGACACAGACCTGAGGAAAACGTGCAGGAGCTGAAGGGTGGAAATCCCGGCTGGCGTCTGCCGCTGACTTCCCGTTGGACCTTCGCTTGTTTGCTCTAAGTCTGTGTTTTGTGTTCCAAACTGGGCCAGTGGTTCTTGCCCATCTTAAAAATAGACTTTACAGTGCTACTGAAGCCCTCTAGCCCTTATCTTTGTGTTCTTGTCCTCACGTCTCTGTGCGGCTGAGAAAAGCAGCCCAGAGCTCCTGCTCGTTAAGAAAATTACTGTAGCGAGTCCCATGCTTCAAAAGTTCTGAGCAACTAGCAATCTCATAGATATTCCCTCCCCATCCATGTTCTTGGCTGCTTGTCCGGGCTTCCTGCGACGTCTCCTGAAACCACGAGGGCTTTGGAGAAGAGACGTCCAGTTACTATATATATATATATATATGTATATGTGTGTATATATATATACTATATAGTGTATATATACTATATAGTGTATATATACTATATAGTGTATATATACTATATAGTGTATATATATAGCGCATATATATATGTATTTTTTAGCACAGTAGCTTGCCTATTTGTAGGTGTCTGCAACTCCTGAACTGAGGGCATGAGCTAATACAAAACCTGTAAGCTGTATTTAATGTTTTGCTGGTGGTTTTCTTTGTTGTCCGACCGCCGAAATGACCGCCCGTGTATTAATGGTGCATCCCCAAAGTAACGATACGTCACCCGGGGAGTCACTGATGTATGTACTGAATGCATTTGACAGGTTTTATGTTTTTCATTGCTAACCTGTAATCAGGGAAAGCGAGTTGAAGGAGGAGATGTAGACTCTCACAAGACCTTGTTTGAGCCTGCAAAGAGGCCACGTTCTCTCATTATGAGATTACATATGGTAAATATCAAAATTAATAGGAAAAAAAATGAGAGTTGCTCATGTACCAACAAGGCTGCTGTTTGATTCACAAAGATTTAAGTTCTGGGATGCATTTTGAGCATCATAAAGTGATTTTTTTTTTTTTTTTAATAAACAAACCACAAACCAAAAAGCAACTGGTTCTTTGCACCAGCCGCTTCCTGAGTGTTACCTCCTGTCTTTATTTTTACTGGCATATGGATGCACCAACCTTGGGAGGTACCTTTTAAAAAGAATGTTGAAGGAAAGATCTGCCATCAAAGTTATTACTGTAAAGTAGTGCCTTTGATTGCAGCAATTATGCAAATGATTTTAAGGGATAAAATACTTCTTAACAAGGACTGATGTAAATGGTGGTGCTGGAATGAGCGCATAACTTCTTCCAACAAGATCTTTCCGTGCAAGTGATTTTCTTCCAGCCGTTTGCCATGTTGCCTGGGTGTTGACCTGTGTAACCGATGACCGGCCTGCAGATGTGACTTTTATTTTCTCTTAATACAGGAATGTAAGTGGGTGGAATGGGAACGCTGGTCTTGCAGAAACTGGGAAACCCTTTCCCTAAGCAAATTGTTTCTCCACAGCTCTTGTGACTTTTGTCCTGGCCTTAATAAAAAGGAAACAAACAAAAATGCTTTTTGCAGGCAGAGATTTCCTCAGAAAAAGGCGAGCTGGACTGGGTGACTAGCAAGAGTGGAGCCTCTGCTGGATTTAGACTTGCATAAATGCACTGAGTTAAATTAAATGAAATTTCCTCCAATATTAGTTTTAAAGCAGAGAAGTTGGATCCTTGTCCCCCATAGTTTGGAAGAACATCGATCACAAGCATTTGTTGGTGGTGGTGCTGAGACACTTAACTCCTGTTTCAGTCTGCGGTGCTTAGACCGAGCTTTTAGCTCCTGGTGGAGCAGAAATGCAGCACTGCACTGTGCATGGCGCCAGTTACCAGGACGTTTACTGTTTGGGTTCAAATTAGTCCCAAAAGGTGTCAAAGGTTGGTCACTGCCTTGACTTCGCACTAGGTAAAGGCTGTTCTCCTTGTATTGTGGATTTGTTGTCATTGGCCCTCCTGCAGCTGGCAAATAACGGCATAAAAGCCAAAAGCCTTTATAGAATAATTATAGCGAGTAGACATGGACATAGAGTAGCGTGCAGGGAGCATCGCTTGTGCTCTGCGAGGTTGCTGCACCCCGTTGAAACCTTGGTGTCAAAGCTATGGCAGAAACGCCAAATGAGCGTGTGTGTGTTTTATTAGCGATGTGTCTCATCTGCCTGAAAACCGGCGTTGTGGGGAGAAAGCTGCAGGAATGAAGGATATAGCAATGGGGCAGCCCGGCCGTTCCGTCGGTGTCGGGCTCACCTGAGCTCGGATGCTCTCGCTGGGTTGAGCTGCGATGCCCCATTTGGCTGGAGCAGGTGTAGTCATTTGCAATTCTAATCAGAGCTTCTGGTTTTGCAGATCTGTGGGCAAATAGCAAGGGTATTGTATTCAAAGCTTTGTAACCTCTGCATTTCCTCCTGAAATGCATTTTCCCCTTCTGGGTGCTTTTCCTCCTTTATAGGAAAGGTTTTAACGTGCTTACTGTAATGGTATTAGTGTCTGCTTAGATTTTTATCCTTTTGACAAGACTCTAATGAGAGAGAACTTATATATGTGGGTATTTATTTTAAATCTGGCCATCTTTGCACTTGGAGAAAGACAATGCAGTTCAATTAACTTTAATTGCTATAAGTACGTAGGAGTGCACCTGTTCACGGATACACCGGAACGGTTTGGTACCGGCACTGAGTTCACTTGGCGTGCGCTGTAAAACCAGCACTTGCTCTCCTGGTATTAGTGTCTCTGTTACCTGCTGTCCTGAGCTTACACTGGATTTCTGGTAAGTCTTTCTGTAAATCTTGTTTGTGCGGTGTTCCCACTTGTGGCTTCCTGTGCGAAAGTGAAAACAAAACTGGGGTTAATAAAAGTGCCAACTCAGTTCTTTAAAACAAAAGAAATGGGGAAGCAGGCAGGTCTGAGCGCTCTGGCCCTGCTCGCCTTGTGCATTAGCCAGAGGTTGCCGCAGTGGTACCGACTGCTGGGACTTGTTGCTTCTCCCTCTTTTGGGTTTTCCTATTTAATTGCACAAAAGCAGGAATTTTCCCCCTGCAAAAGCAGAGCAAAGTCTTTCAGCAAGGCCAGCCTTGTACAACAGCCACAAAATCATTCTGTGAATGCTACACTATGCAATTATTTTTTCCTTTTGCTCTAGTTTTAAAAGCGGAACTCAGACAACTGTTTGAAATGGGATTTTTTTTTTTTTAAGTATTTAGGCAATTGCAGAGGACACTTTATTTTATGTCCTCACCTCATTTATGGGTTACTGCTGGTTTTTCCACTTCTGAACGGTCCCTCCTGGCCGTGGTGCTCGCCTGCGTGTCACCGCGGGTGACGGATCCCAAATGGGATTCTGTGAGCCTGTTGGTGCCGAGCAGAAATAACGGCACCCGTGTTGTCCCCAAAGTATTTGCCACTTGTCGTAAATGCCAAGAGTCAGCACAGCCCATCTACCTGTTTTTACTCTGTAGAAAGCAGGCATCTCTAGGGAATAAAAGCATTAAAACGCCTCAGAAGTGGGAGGCAGACAGTAAAGTTGTTTCTGATTTTTAGTGAGAAAGACAAGTTGGGGAGAATCCAGTGAAAACAGCGGATCAGCTCCACGGCAGCGCTGGCTTCAGCAGCCTGAGACTGCTCAGCACGGCGCTGTTTAAATTCATTGCGGTACTGCCAGGCGTTTGATGGGAGGAGGAGGAGAGACGGGCAGGGTTGTCTTCGAGGCATGTTTCCATCTAAAGGGCAAGTCTGGCATGGGAGAGCAAATTTTATTTTTATTTTTCTATTTTTCTGAAGTTAAATAAACCTCGATGTGCAGAATAACCCCTGGATAATAATAATAAACCAAAGGAACTGCTGCTGTTTCTATTTTTCGTTAACCACACTGTCATTTCTAACGTGTTTGATTTATCTGTCTGGTTAACCATTCAAATGACCTGATATACATCACGTGAAAGCTTTATGGCAGTAATTTATAGAGGATGATTACAGCTCTGAATGTAAAGTTTTGGAGCATCGTTCTTAGGGACGGTGGGTTGTGTTGGCTGTTCCTGAGGTGTATGGTAGAATTAAAATACAAATTTAAGGGTTGAGCTCTTGGGACTGGGCATCTCTGGGCAGCAAAATGAAGTTGTGCGTGGAGCTCTGAGGAAGGTCAGCGAGAATATGTGCTCCTTCTAAGGAACCCAACTCTACTGGGATATTCTTCATCCTTCCTTTATTCTGGATTTGATCCAGAGTGTGGAAGTTTGAGTGGAAGTCCATTGGCTTTTGGATGCTTTCCACCAGGAGTGTTCGATGAACAGCAATGCCCTGCGGTTTGGATCTGGTTAGAGGGTCTAGGTCTTGTTTTCTTTGTTCATAAGTCATAGTATGTAAAAAGCAATTAGTCCGGAGAATCATCAGCAGAACTGCACCATCCCCTGAACGTCTCTGTGCAAAATCCCACGGGCTGAGCTGCGGGTGTGGGGGGAGCAGTGACAGCACCGCGATGGAGATGGCACTAGGAAGGAGGATGAACTCTTTGGTATCCCTGCCTGTTTGCATTTGGTGCTGACTGGTTTTGGCCATGCATTGAAAGCCATTATGCATTTTTTAGCCGTGCATTAGAATCCAGTGACATGACTAATAAACCAAACGGCCAGTTCCAGGACATGTATCCTAGCGTGCTCTCATCTATTCTTTTTGTCTCCTTTTTCTTGTTGGGAGGAGTGATGTGTAGGATTTTTTTTTTTTTCCTTCTTTTAAGTCATCTTTTTAGGGTATTTATTTGATTGTTTGCTGCTGCTGAGGGCTAAAGAGATAAATGTATTTCTGCTGGCAGAGTCCCTTTTTGAAGCCTGTGTGCTTCTTCACAAGTCTGTGTTTTGAAGTTTATTGCATTTTCTGTGTTCATGTATAAGGACTGGGAAAAGTCCCAGCGTTGGGTAATGGAGCGAGAGCCAGAGGTCAAGTTTGATCTTCCTCTAAGTGCTGGACGCCTTGATCTCCCCGGGCAGGGACCGGGCTGTCGCTCCTCATTGCCTTCGCAGAAATTGCTGCAAAAGTGAGCGACCACATGAATGGAGCCGTCTTATGGATTTCTTCGTAACGTTCCTTTGTCCTAAAATGTTGTTTCCTCGAAATGGAGATTATTCGTGGGAACACACCGGTTTGGACAGATTTCTGGATTGGGAAAACGAAGCTGACGTTCTTGAAATTGTTGCTGCTCTTTTTGTCTTGCCATCTTTAAATTAGAGAAAAGCGTGTTACGGTTCAGAGGGATTTGGTATGGAGAAATTGGGAAAACAATTGCACTTATTAGAGCCAAAAGGGTGTTTGCATTAGTGTGTTTGTGCGTGCAAAAGAATGGAACTGTGCAGCACCTCAGAGCTGACTCAAGATCAAATCTGTAGGCTTAGTAACAACCAGAAATACCGCATTTCCTTGCCTTTGCCTGGATTTAAATGTGAGCAAGCTGACTGATTTGTGTGAAGGAAACGTTTAATGAGTTATCCTCATTTCAAACCCGTACCTTTGTAAACTTCATGGGATTTGGCTGCATTCTTGAGCATCGTCTGAACTTTGCACAGAAGTTGAAGCTGCTGCGTGTGCCTCAGCACACAGCTGAGCGGGGACCCGTGTTTTCTCCAATACCGTACCAGTGCTTGAGTATTCCAGTTTTATGTTATCATTTTTGGTTTAAGGAGAACGCTACCTAGCCAAATACTTCTGACCGCCTCCTCATTGCGTCCGCCATGTTCCCTTAAACTCTTAAAAAAATTTGATTCATTTATTTATTTTTAGTCTGGCGAAATAATTTTCTCATGGGTTTCTCTTCCGTTTCTAAACTGGGCGAAACCGCAGCATTAAGCCACCCTCTTCCCAGTCCTATATAGGAAGTGAGCGGGAGCCAAGGTACATATTTTATGTTAGTCAAAAGAGATAAGTGTCAGGATTTCAAAGTAAATTCTACCCTGCAATTCCCAGCGCCGGAATCTCTCCTGCACCTTGACTCTCGTGTCTTGATTCAGAGCAGTTGGTGCTTTTATTGCAACTCTCTTGTATTTTAATATTCTTTTGTGTGGGGAGGTGCCTGTATGCATGCCAAAACTATCTGTCTGGGTCATAGTTACTCTAGGAATACCCTTGAATGGCAGGAAAAAACGCAAGTAGCAGAGCCAGAGAGGGCGCCGGCTGGGAGGAAGAGGAAGGTGTGTGTGATGCTGTGATTTATCATCAGAAAGAGCAAACGCGGCTCCTCTCCTCGCTCAGCAGAAGGTGGTCGGTCCCCGGGGGTCTGTGCCTGATGTGGGGAGATGGACAAGCCTGGGCTGTATTAACTGCATCTTCCACGTCCTTTTCCCTCGACATCGTGTGGGGATGGGGCTTTCCCCAAGGTGCTTTTGGACCTTCATGTCAAGCAAGAGGCTGCTACTTGATTAAGGCACAGTGCCTAGAATAACAATGCTTTATTATAGCAACAGGATTTTGATATCTATCCCATGCTTTCAGCCTATTAGGTGATTAAACCACCGTTAAAACTGGACTAAACAGCCTAGGTTTTGGTGGAGCAGGTAGCTGAGGTGTGGAGGTTTATGAGGTTACTTCTTGATCTACCGTCTATTCCGAACATTTATCGGGGAGGAGATACAGGGTGTTTTTCTGTTTTGCTTTATGTCCAACCCCTTCTGGGTCATGTCTGATTCAGCGACTAACCTGGAGCTCGGCTGGAGGACCTGCGGGATGGAGCCCTTCACTTGTGCGAGTAGGATGGACAAGAATCCCGAGGGTTGGGCCGAGGTTTAGCTCTGCACAAGTTTTGCTCAGCTCGGGGCTGGCTGCATCCCCACGCGGGGATGGCTTCCAGGGATGGCTGGGAAACGGTAAATTCAGGAATAAGTCCTGCAGCTCCAGCCTGCTTGGCTCTCACCACCCAAGATACGGACTTTATTTTCTGCAGATATGGACTTCGTTTTCTTTTTTTTCTCTGCAAAGGAGGGGTTGGGGCTGGCACACGGCGGCTGCACTTGTGGGCAGTGGAGATCTGCCCGGGAGCTGAGCCATGGTACCCAGGGGAAAAGTCAGCCTGAAATTCTCCAAGAATAGGGTGGTACTTCTGTGTGGGAGGGGTGAGAGAGCAAGGATGATGCCCCGAAATAGGGTGGTGGTGGGGGGAATAAACAAGCTGTGTAATAAATAAGCCATGAGCAATCTGGGTGCAGGGGAGGGAGGAGGCATCAGGAAGGCTCCTCGTGGGGAAAGGAGCAATGGGAAAGGTGAAGGCTGAGGGGTAGGAACCGATGGGGAAATCGTTCTTGTCCCTTGTTTGGGATTGCTGAGGTAATGCTGTTATTTTGGGACGGAGCTGGCGCACGCGGCAGAGCTCGGTTCCCCCGTGTGACGTTTCTGCTCGGCCCCGCAGCTGCACAGGGGCTGTCACCAACGTGCTGCCGTGGACTGTTGTTGTCACCAGTTGTCACGGGGGCAAACACTGCCAGGATATGTGTGTGTGTGTGTATATTTTTTTTTTTTTTTTTTTTTAAGGCAGCTTGGTAAACAGAAGGGCCAGATTCCAGGTGTAAATCTGGAAGGGTGTCAGTGCAGTTGGATCTCCCGCAGGGAAGCACGGCATGGAGCCGGCACGCCGGGCTGCTCCGCTTCCCCTGGAGACACCAAAAAATTACCCGGAGGGTCCTCCATGTTTAACCAATAAGCATATTACATTCTCATTTACACGGCTTACTTCTTAATAAGACCTCTTCTGGCTTATTCAGCTTTTACAACAGATGTTCCTGGCAGCTAATGGCCAGGGAAAGGAGGAGGAGAACGCTTTAAAATCGGGATTCAATGCTTTAGGTGACACACATTAAATTCGAGCTTCAGGAAAATCCAGCTCCAGGAATTGATGTTTATTTGGAAATGTGTGTCCCCTCGTCCCGAGGCTTCAGCAGGAGGTTAACCCGCCTGGGACCGGTTGGGGAATTGTCCCAAACGCTGGGGACGGAGACGGGAGCATCGCCCGGGCAGGGGCTGGTGTGGAGCAGCATCGCCCCACGGCCACTTCCACCCTCCCGTGTGTCTTGGGCACAGCACCGAGATCTTTGTCCTAAAAGGCTCCAGGATTTCCAGCTGTGGTGGTTGCAGAGCCCTTGGGAAGGGAGTTGGAGGCATTTCAGCGCCGTGTTGCCTGTGTCCTTGCTGCAGTGCCAGAGAGGTTCCATCCGAAATGTCGTTATGGGCGTTAAAACTCACCCCCAGATACAGGAGCGAACCAGAGCTCGGAGCAAAGATAAAGCCACGTCCTTGGGGGTTTCTCGGGGGTCTCGTGGTCGGTGCGGCGGCTCCTTGCGCTCGTGGGATCGGATCCGCGCTCTCACTCCGCAGTGCTGTCAGCTCGCAGTGTAGCTCGGACCGTGACTTCATCCACTTCTTTATTTTTAAAAGAAAGTAGCTCGATGCCTGGATTTCAGTCTGCAGGAACGCGGAGAGCTCTGCGATCTACGCAGTGAGAAGAGTATATAGATAGTTAAGCAGGGGAATTTGGCCAAGACTTTCTGGCATACAGCTTAGATAGTTAGAATAATTTATTATAATATTTTCCCATCTGTGTTTTATTAAATATGAAGTACTGATGTTGCACAATCTTACCTTTTGGATTTATGTCCAGAAGAAATCGGCGTACATTTTTAGTGAATTCCTTTTACCTCTAACTTACGGTTACCAACAGTGTTTTGAACTTCTCCTCTGTGAGTTTGAAGTAAGATTAATTTAAAAAAACTCCTGACACGTGCCACTCTTCAAGGGTCAGCACTCTCTCTTTGGAAAATGATCCTGTACATGAATATCTTTCTCACATGTTTTATTTCACTCCTAAATCCTGGGTTGCCAGCAGCTTCTTTTCCTACGTGAGATGTTGTGAAACAAAGTGGTCAGTTTTGCAGCCGTGTCCCCCAACTGAGCAATATTATGTTTATTAGTGAGAACAGTAATTTTTTTGGTAGAAAAACTTACTGCGCGCAGTAACATTTAAAAATTGGCTGCTTCATAGAGTAATTATTTTAACAAATAACGCGGATGCTCTAGAATTGCTTTGGGTTTCCTTACCACATTTCAAGTGATTTTTAAATAAAACATTTTCTCTCCCTTCCATCCAGGGCTGTGTTGGTTGAGCACATCGTGGGCTCCGCTGGGTGATAAATCACCGGGGGAAGCGGTGCTGGTGTTCGGGTCCCTTCACACGTGTTTCCAGTTATTCGGAATTTCAGCCCCCAGCTTTACTGACAAGTTTCCCATTAATGTTTGAAAGTTCGCATCAAAGACTGGATGGTTGTTTTTATCGATAAAAATAAGGCATTCTTTGAGCGACTCTTTTAGAGCTGTTTCCATTCACGGTGCAATTTCAGCATTAAAGCAGTTGCAGGATATTTTCCCCCGTTTTGAGGTATTGATAACCATTTATATGGAAATTCCCCAAGCGGTTCCTGCTATTTTGCATTTCCAGGTTGGCTTTACTTTGCTGAATGCTTAATGAACTACACGCTCCCTTGCTGGATCACTCTTTGTTCTGGGGCACACGCGTTTTCAGCCTGAATTAATAACGCCGTAGAGTGAGGACAGAAAAGCCAGTGATTAATTCATATGGTTCATTTTATGCACTGAAGTCATTTGGGTTTCTTACAGCGGGGAGAGCCGAGCGGGTGTACGAGGCTTGTGGTACTGGGACATATGTGAATAGCTGTTTAATATCAGTTGTCACTATCCCGTGTGATTTTTTTTTTTTTAATGTGGTTGATTTCAGCGGTTTATATGAAAACGTAAAAAGCTGCTTCTTCAAATTAGAAGCAAAAATTCTAATTATATGCTACAGAATATCCTCGCGAGTGAATTTTGATGTCACGCGCATGGGAAACCCGCCACCCAGGTTGCCGGCAGCGGAACCGTGTCTGGCTGCGAGGGCCGAAGGAGAATCTCGCTGTACGCTGCTGAGTTATCATTTAACCGCTGAATCCTTCCAACTGGCAGCTTCTCAGCAGAACTCGGGGGATATTTGTGGGAAAACGTGCTGCTTTTCTTCTCCCCTCTTCTACCAGGAAGGCTTTTGCAGCTGGGCACACGGGGATCATTCTGGAGTTGCTGTAGGTAGATGTTTGCCGGGATGCCCAACAGAAAAACGTGATACAGGATCTGTCGGAGGGGCAGGAGGGTGATTTTGTTGGAGTGACCTGGATCAGGACTGTGAGCAGAGGTTGCACGAGCAGCAGGAGATGAACCGGCCGTGCAAACCCTTTGCTCAGCACCGCTGGGCTGTCACTCGGCTGCTCTGCATCCTATGGAATCTATACCCAAAATCCGTGGTCACAGACAGTGCAAAATTCCTGCTCTGAACATCTCCCAAGAGTTAGTTTGCAAACAGTTTCAGTTTTATAGCAGAAGCGATAAGTAGTAAATGTTTGTGGAGAACTCCATGAAGTAGGGAAAGGGCTGACGCTTTTAAAAGTGAATTCCTAGGGGAAAAAAAAACCAAACAACAGATCTTGCCAGTTAAATTGTTGGACAATTTAAAATGAAAGATTGCATCCTGTAAATGTGGTGATGGGGTTTCTTGTTTGTTTGTTTTTTGTTGTTATTGTGTTTTTTTTAATGATCTCCTGGCTAGAGGAGAGGAAAGATGGGACTGGATTTAGGGTTGTCTTTATTGCTGTTTTTTGTTACTGACTACAGGATGGAGACAGGAATAAAAATAGAATGGAGAGGCTTAAAATATTAGCTGTTGCTTTGTAACGTTGCTGGGTCAGAAGCTTCAGGATTCCTCCGTCCCTTTCTCTGGCCCTGTGGATGCAGCGACAGTTGTCCAGACCCTGCAGCTGGGGGGGTGCAAACCCTGGTCCAGAAATAACGAGTGGACTTGATTCCCTGTCAGGGGAAATCGGTTCGGTGGATGGGGGAGAAAACAAGAGGTGAAGATCCCTGCAGTTCTAAACCTGCTGATGCGCTGGTGCCGCGGGAGCACGTCTGTGTGTCACTTTGGTGCTGGCTGTGGTGGCATCGGAATTATAGTGAAAACTGCCAGGCCCAAAGGATGTGAGGAAGGAATTGTTGGCCCTGAGGGTGGGGAGAGCCCGGCCCAGGTTCCCAGAGAGGTGGTGGCTGAACCATCCCTGGAGACATCCCAGGCCAGGCTGGACGGGGCTCTGAGCAACCTGAGCTGGTGCAGATGTCCCTGCTCGTGGCAGGGGGGGCACTGGGGGAGCTGGGGAGGGCCCTTCGACCCAAACCATCCTGTGATTCCATGACCCAAACCATTTTATGACACAGGAGAGGAGGTAAACTGAGGCACCAGCACAGCCTGAAGCAGATCGTGGGAGACCAGAGACTTCCCGACACATGTTTAGTCGTTTAGTCTCGCGTAGTCAATTCTGCAGAGCACAATTATGTAGTTACTTTGCCTTGGGTAAATATAGATTTCAGCTAGCACGAGTTAGAAGTGGATGTTGTAATTTTTGGGAACGTATATATCTGTTTTAATTTCCTTTCCAAGATTTTCTTGATTGCTCCCTTGGTATTTCTCCCATCAAATGATTCTCTTGACAGTTGAGCGTGACAGCTCAGGTCTCTTCAAGAACATTTGCTCCTGTCCCGGGTGAATTTGGGCTTGGAAACCACGGCGGAGGGGACGGTGGGGACGGGTCGGCAGAGCAGCTGGTTCTGTGGCAGCAAAATTGTAAAATGAAGCATTTGCCCAGGATCATTTTTAGGCACCAAACTGGCTGGTTTAAGGCTCAGGTTTGTAATCACCCTCCTCTGCCCTTTGTCTTGTCTTTGCTGAGTATCTCGGTAAAGAAACAATCCTTTTTACACAGACAGGCAGTTGTTATTTTTTTAATCATTGTACTCTGCCCTATCACTCTTTATAAATTGTGTCTTACCTGAATAATTCTGTTTAGCTGGATTTAACAAAAAAGCGTGGAAAAAGGAAGCACAAAGTACTGGGTGTTTTGCGTGCGGTGGTTCAGGAGGGGTTAAGGAACAACATTGCAATGCTGTTTAATTTACTGTGGTAATTATAAACCCTAATAGATGCCAACCATGTGCTGCTCATGTTTATATGTGAGCGATGACTCTGTGCTCAGACTCAGGGCCCCACCTTTGCCAAAAGTCTAAAGAATAGTTTTGCTTTTTTGTTGTTTTAAGAGTATAAAATTAATATCTAAGCTGGCATTTTTGCCGTGCTCGAGGTTGAATTCTGCCTCCTTGGAAGCCAAGCATGGCTCTGCAGGGAGTTTCCTTTCACAAAAATATTTTTTGGAGGAATATTTTTGTTTTTACATTTTGTTAGCGTGTATATTGACTGTTCAATAGTAGGCAACAGTATTGCAAAATAGCCAGAAAAGAAAAATATACATTCTTTTCCAAGTGTTGGGGAAGATTAGGCAAAGAAAGAGTAATTTATCCCAGCTGGCATTCTCAACCATAAAACAAATGTGTAGTTTTCCAAAAAATAGGGTGGCTCATAACTTCCAGGAATTGAGAACCTTGTTTTTCTTTAGGCCATATTGACAGTGATCATTCTCATCGAAGATGCGCAGTTAATGCCAGTTCACTGTGGCTGTGACGTTAACAACATACTCGATCTGGTAGTTTTAAATTTTTTTTTAATGAAGTCCTAGATTATCTGTGGAATTTCTGCTGACGGATATCAAAGCAAAGATCCAAGTCCTCCTAAATAGAAAGTGCTTATGAAAACACATGTAGAGTGGTCTGTTTGCCTCTAGTTTCAATGTTTTCAAGAAAAAAAAAAGGTTACTAAAGAATTTGTGCTCATGCAGAAACAAACTCAGCATTGGATGTGTCCTTGTTACTTCTACGGTAAGAAATTTTGGGGTTGTTTTGGAAGTTTTCCTCCTCTCCTTCCCTCATCGTTTTCCTTTGTGGTTGCATCTTTGTGTTGGAGCACACGAGGTTCATCAGGGTAAGACCCGTTTTCAGGCACGGGAAATAAAAAGACCGAGAAATGGTAATTTCTCGTGCCCTTCGGGCGAATGGGAGTTAACTATTTGGAATACATTAATGCTAAATGCTCGGTGTTGCTAGGTCTAATTTCCGCCGAGGGGAAGCGTGTTCGTATTTATTTTAAACCAGTAAAGCAAGTCTGGGTCGTTGCTGTGGGTGCTTCGCTCGCCGGGTGCTGACCCCTGTAGGGATTTTGGCAACGGGTGCCCCGTGGCCACTGTCACCACCACTGACACCCACCCTCACAAAACCGGGAGGATTTGGGGTCAGACAGCGGGTTTTGGGGTCACATCTGCCTGCCTGTGCTCGGGGAGGTGGCAGGGACCCCACATCACCGGGGGTGGCTCATCGGGGCATCCCGAACCCCCGCGGCCACCGGAGCCCTTTGCCGTGTCCCCAACCCCAAAACCCGCCGTTCAGCCGCGTCGCCTCTCCGGCCGCTATTCCCGAGGATTCCTTCTTTGCACAAAGTGGATTTCAGGGTTTCTTCTAGAACCGTCACAAACAGTTAAAACAGCTAAACCTGCAGCTGTCAAAATAAATAACCCTGCTTTGTGTTGCTTTATCTTTTTGTTTTCTTACCACTCTGGAACTTGCTTATTCCTAAAAATGGAATCCACGGTAATTCTCCCAGCTGCTGGTTCCGATCTGTATGGGTGTCTGTCTCCGGCTCTCTTGCCAGCGTCTGAGATTTTGAAGTTTAACAAGTAATATCTACACATGTGGCGAGGAAACATAGTGAATGGCACGTTAATAAGAGCAACGCTTAATGAGTGCCATGTCTGGCTGTTCCTCAACATAAACCTGATTTATATTTACTTTTTTTTTATCAGCTAAAGTCTAAACTTCTGTTTTAGATGCATATTATAATGAGGTATTTACCCTTGTTATTTTGTAGGTTGTAAGCTGAGCTTCTTTCTGCTGGTGTTTGACATGGTGGAAGCTGCTCTGGATGAGCAGAGAGCGAGTAAAATATTAGGACGGACTGAGAAAAGAGCTTAAAGAAATGACTTGAGATCTTAAGACTCCTGCAATTATTTTTCTCTCTCCTCTCAGTGTATCCTGGTGAAGACTGATGGGTATTTTGATCATGACGGGGAGTTTCTGTGGTCGAGGGAACAGGCAAAATTAGGGCAATGTTTGGGGCTGCCTTGTGGCAGAAAAAAATGTATATAAAATGTTATGATTTTGACATGCCGCTTAATAATTGTGGCTGTTTCTGGGGGCTGAGGTGGAGAGGTCATCATCTGAAATCTTGACATTAGGCCTGCAGCATTTTAATTAGCTTTGCTTAAGCTGGAAATGGCAGATTTTGGTTGGAGGTGGCCGAGTGTGTTTTGTGTCCTGTGCCGGCTGCGTCCTCCTCCCCTCCCTGTCTCTGAAATCCTTTAACGGGTTGGCTTTAAAGGTTTCCAGAGGACACTTTTGGCTTTTTTTCCAAGTGAGTAATGATGGGAAGAACACCAGCTTCTCCAACGGGTGGGTTTTGTTTCTGCTGCTTTGGTAAATTGTCCTTTGTACGCGGCAGGAGATTTGCCAGGGAAGGTCGGTCACGTTGGAGGTTTAATGTTTCCTGCAGATCATCCGAACGGTCCCTTACAGATCCATTTGCTGTTGCTGAAAAGAATTCTGTTGAAGTATTTCTGATTTCTTTTATTGTTTGTAATTTTCAATGTATCGTGATAGTTTAGTTGTTCAAACACTCAATTAAATGATAGTTGATCTAAACCGTCTCTTCCTTTGTATCAACAGGGAGATTTTGGGACTTGGAAGCCTTGGTGCGTAGTTCGTGTCTCTGCCCATCAGCATTTCTGGCTGTTTGTGTGTTTGCTCATCTCTTTGTACTGTGCAGGGAGAGAACAACTTCCCAACGCCGTTGACTTTTTGGCATTCGTCCCGTAATTGCCAAAAAACTGCGGCTTCCTCCTACGTATCCATCAGATCTCTTTAAAATCAGAGGGGTTTTGAAAGCAGCTTTTTGATTTCCTGAGATCCGCGCTCGGCCTTCCTTCCTCCCGCTCCCTCTTTCTTCCTTTGTTCTTGGAGGTTAAAGCTGTGGGTGTTGAGGTCCCGTTAGTCATTTTGGCCACTTCTGAGTTCATCACGTTGAAAAGTGCCTGGATTAGACCATTCCTCAATTACAGCAGATTTACATCACTGAAGCTTCGCTAGTTACTTCAGACAGAGGGGATGTCCTAAAGGACACAGCAATAGCCATTTTCTTATCTCATTGTAATCCTAAAAAATAACCTTTGCTCCAGACAGAGCAAATCCCCTTTTAGGATCAGAAAACTAGTATTAGAGGTGCTGTACTGTAGTGGTTTTCTCATGCTGTCTTGTATAAATAGCATCCTACTTTTTTTGGTTGGTTTGTTTGGCTTTTTTTTTTTTTTTTAAGGTTTTGAGTGTAAAAGATGGTGCAGGGGTGTAACCGAAAGTAAGTAAGTAGTTTCTGGCGTTCTTCACCACTGAAGGACGTGGGCCCTGTGGTCACTCATCTCCATCCTGGTGGCTGTTGGCTCAAGCACGGTTGTGGTTTCCTGGGACGAACGTGGTTGGTGGGATCTGGGCTGTCCAAACACCAGCTCCTGCTCCACATCGTGGGGCGGATGGTGCCTCCTGGGCGGTTGGCGTGTGCGTTCCGTAGGCGTCCGATGGTGGGTTGTGTGTAGATGAGTGTTTGTCATGCTGAGTGGTGGGGCCATGACCATGGCTGGTGTCTCTGGCCAGAACAACCCTCTGGGAACCAATGTGCCTGCTACCAAACATGCAAGGTTGTGCTGTCTGGGACTCCTTTTCACCACCAAGACCTGTATTTCCTCTCCTGCACCAGGGCAACCTTTCACATTCAACCTAAACACTGGCCATAACCTGCTCATGGTCTTCTCACATATCACTTTCGAGGTTACGCCTCTGTTATCGCTTCTGTGACCTGCGGCTGTTGGGATGTTGGGTGGGTGTATCTGCTTAGAGGTTAACGAGCTATGCAGCCTTTTTTCCCCCCTATTCCGTATACAAGCTATACTTTAAAGCCACTGTGTTATGAAAAAATTAGGGAGGCGGAGAAAATTTTAAATGAGGTGTACTTCAAACTGATGGGGAAGCCCAATGGAGTCATCCCTTGGTGAGTATTTATCATCTCCTGCAAACGTTGAAGCTAAAACATGTGCTTGCATGAGGCTAAAATGTGATGGGAATCTCACATGATACAGCAAGAAAAATTTGTGTAATATGCTTTTTATTTTGAGAATTGCTGCTGTCTGCTAGCAAAATAGCTCACCAGGTGCCTTCATGGTATTGGTTTTAATTTGTTCTTGCTTCGAGTGGGCAAGTGGGGAATGATAGTTTGGAAACGGTGAAGAAAGCAGGCTGGTTGAGCTGTGAGGCTCAGCGTTGCCATGTTAACCATGTTAACAGCTGCTAATGGTTTCTTAAGCTGCCAAAGCACCCTGGAGATGGATTTGACACCCAACAGACACCTGTTTTTAGCAATTTAGCTCCGCAGGCACATGGCATGGTACCGCAGGGGTCCTGTCCAGAAAGAACAGATTAAATGTCTTCAACAGGTTGCTCGAAGGTGGAAGTTGCCGGTTTTCTACGTCGTCTGTGGGCTTTCTTAGTGGAGAGTAAGCATAATAAGAAGGAATCTGACCTGGAAGAGATGAGCACTAAAAGGATTTTTTGGTATTTCCAACTCAGCTGCACCTTCCAAAGCCCTTGTTGCCTTTCCATCAATCAAAGGACCCTCGTGTCCTTGTTTGCGGCATCCTCCCAAGGTTCAGAGTGCTCTGCAGGTGGGAATAAGATGCTGATTCTCTCAGATGCTTGGAAGCTCCAGTTCCATTTCTGGAAGAGTCCACTTGTAGCAAGGCCAAGTTGCAAGATGACCTTTCCAGAAGTTTCAGCCCCAGGGTGCTGTCAGAGTTCCCATGTGGTGATCCCAGCATGACCATGAATTGGAGTAGACTTGTGCTTCTGACCCAGTCAGGCCCATATCAGCTCTTGATCAGTGCTGGGAGGAAAACATCAGTTTTGCTGGTTTGGGAGGTGAGGGTTCAGTCTTTGCATTTCTTGTCCTTTAGGTATGTTCTAGTTTTGCGTATTTTCTTTTTAGCCAAAAGCTCCTGACTCTGTGCACTTGGCTGTGCCATCGTGTATTCTTTTCATCTAATCAGTGTGAGTTTCCACTGAGAATACGTTGAGTGGGAGCTCTCAGCCCCTGCAGAACGTGCTGCTGCGCCCTGGTGCAACATGTAGCACCAGTACTGAACGGACCGTGTCACCTGGTCATGGTGGCATCACTTGGCCTTGGCCTCTCGTTCTGCATCCGTTCCCGGTTCTGTTCTTCAACATCTTATTTCACAGTCAGTCCCCTCCATCACTTCCCATTTCATTTATGAAGTTCTCTGTGTGGCATGGGATTTGTGGACTGTTGCAGGATGTCCAGCTTCTTTTTCTCCCCCCAGCTTTGTATCCAGCCTAGATCCTGCTGATCTTTGTCAACCTTTATTGATGGCCATCATTGACCCTAATCCTAATAATCTGTTATGGGGAAAATGGGGTGAATCCCCTGCTGCAGGAGGTGAGTCCAGAGGAGATGTTAGACCCCTGTTGGGTTGTCCTGGGGCCCAGCACCAACCAAGCTGTGCCTGGAGGAGGCCGGTGGGGAACTGGGGAAGCCACCACCTTGGCTGTGACCCACTCCCAACGCTCATTCCCCTCTGCTCACCAAGAGTTGTGGCACAGGTCTGGTGGCTGTTGGTCACGGGAGGATTTTGAGGGATGGTTTGAGGTGTTGAGATGTCCCGTGAGCAAGCGGTAGCTGCTGTGGTTGCCCATCTCCAGAGACAGCACACCGCTCTCTTGCATCTTCTCCTTGCCTTGATGGCCATGCTTGAGAGATGCTGGTGCCCGTGAGTTCGTATGAACACAGATGAAATTATTTTCCTTACTTTAAGACAGAGTAATTAAATACAGTATATACGGATCCCTCAAAATGACAGCCGCCCACAGAGCTAAAAACAGGAAATCCATTAACTTCATTATTTAAAAAATAAAATAAAAATCCTCCCAACTGATTCCTCTGTCACTTAAAGTTCTGCGTGCAAGGAGGGCTAATTTAACGCTGCATTAACTCACTGTTATCACCCTCCTGTTACCTAAGTAGTTTCTAATGACTACCCTGGAGAGCACTTGGAAGCTTTTAAAAGTTTTTATGCTAAATTTTTTTTTTCTGTGTGGTTTATACTTTAAGAACAAAAGTTATCGATAACATTTTCCCAAATCTTCCGACGACATCAAGAACTATTCTGTTGGCTGCAGAATTGTGAAGTATCACCGGTCTCTTATCTCTTTGGCAGATGAGACATTCAGGATGTTTGATAGTGGTGGTGTTTGTGGGAAGCTCGTTGGGTTTTGGGGCAGCCGCGTGTCCCGGGGGTGGGAGCAGAGGAGTGGGGGGACCTGCTCTTGTCCAGACGAGATGCCAAAGGGGACTTTGTCCTTAAACCCTCTGAGCTTTGGCTTTTATGGCTCTGAAAAGACTCGAGACGCCGTGGGGCAGGCGGCTTGTGAGACACGTCTCTTTGTTCTGGGGTCCCTGAGTGAAAGGCACCACCGAGCCGAGAAGCAATAAATCATCATCTTTCCTCATTGTCTTTTCCTCAGAGCTGTGCTGGACCGATTTCTTCCTTTTTTAAGCATCTCCTCCTTTCTCTGTCCTAGTTTGGATGTGCTCCTGAGGTCAGCATCTTTTGCACTTATAAATCTGGGCTTTTTGGGAGGATGACTTCAAAATGAAGCATTTTTGTTGCTCTGCAGCATTTTTAAGTCTTGAAGTTGAAACTTTCTGCTTTGTATCGGTGGAAAAGTGAGCTTTGCTGTGCTCTGGAGATGCGTGTGATGCTAACGCCTGGGCTTAAATTTCCCCTGATGGAAGACCAAAGTTATTTTGAAGTTAAGCCTTGCACGGGTGCTCTGCCTGGTGGTGGAGGAGATTCAGAACCGCTCTCTGACATTATTAACAGGGTTTTTGTGTTTACAGGCTGACTGTGTTGCGGAGAGATCTGGTCTTTCCATTTGGAATCGACAGGACTTTTGTCCAGCGGGAGCCCTGGGAAACTTTTTAAACTTGATGCAAACTTGAACATTTCTTGGATGTGCTCGTTGTGCCTCTGCTTTTCACTGCTGCTTGGAGAGCTAGAGAGCGAGGGGAGTGAGTCTGTCCCCTCGGGAGGTTTGTTGTCCTTCTGGAAAAGGAAAAAATGGCTGGAAAAAAGGCAAAAAGGGGCAATGTAGCAGGGGGAGGACAGCTGGTGGTGATGCCTTGTGGAGCGCCCGGAGCTCCTGGGGTGCAGAACACGACTGGCTTTGGTGCGAAGTTCTGCAGAGCGAGTTACAGCGATTCACTGAACATCCTCTGCTTTCTGAGGGTTTCCTTCTCCTGCAGTCTGAGCTGTTTGTGTCCGGCTCGTGTTGTCCAGCCTGGAATGGCTCAGCAGTGGCTGGATCCTGCTCGCTTGGGGTTTTGGCGGCACCTTCAGCACCGTGATGCTCGTCCCCCGTGCCGGGGCTGCTCCGTCAGCCGCTCCCCTGGCACGTTTCAACAGGTGAAACTCCTGCGTGAAAACCAAATCCAGTTGAAACTGGTGATAATTTTGCCATGGGTGTTATTGTGGCCAATATTTCACACTGGAGGTAAAAAAAATTATTTGCAGTTGGCTGCAGGCACAGTATTTTAATTTATTAGTGGACACGTTAGCAAGACACTTCAAAACGATGCAGCTTTTTTTAGGATAGTTAAGAGCTTTGCTTTCCTTCGAGGAAGCTGTTGCTATGAATGATGTAGGTTGTAAAGATTTAC
The DNA here is from genome assembly GCF_036013445.1 of Caloenas nicobarica. NCBI lineage: Eukaryota > Metazoa > Chordata > Aves > Columbiformes > Columbidae > Caloenas > Caloenas nicobarica. The sequence continues at coordinate 1,913,673 of NC_088258.1, read as the reverse complement.
AGAGTATTTTGTTAAAAAAAAGGAAAAAGCAAAAACATTTATTTCCCATGAGTGTGGTGTGTTTTGGGGTTTTTTTGAGATCTGTATTTCATAGTTGGACAGTAGGGCTACGTTTGACCTGACAGTCTTCCTTTAAGGCAATACGTACTTTTTATCATAAAAGAAGCGTTGATACGTCAGTACAGTTCTATGCATTTTCTAATTCGATCTGTGTTTCTGCAGGTGGGAGATGAGCGCGGATGGCGGGTGAAGGGGAGGACGGTGATGGGGATGAGTGGTGGGTGCCGAAGCAAAGAGCATCCTGGTGCAGGGCAGGTGAACACCTAATTAATTCCTCAGCATATTGCTCACCGCTCGTTCGCGTCGCTTGAACCGCGCGCGGTAGTTGCAATGAGTATTTGCAAGCTAAAGTCCGTGGTCAGAATATCCCGTAGTCATCAGCGTAACCCACGCTACAACAGGTGTTTTAACGCCGTAGCTGGAATTATACTGGATTTCAGGGAGGTAGGGAGGAGAGGCTCCCGAGCAGTTAATCGGATTCCAGTGTAAGTCGGTCTGGATTGGGTATCTCCCTGGTTTTGGCTGCCGCGATGTCTGACACACAATATTCATGTGCAGACAGCTGCAGCGGCCGGACCCGGCTCCTCTGCTAGAAGATGCGTGTACGCTGTAGAAGCATTTGTCTGTGCATGCAAACATGCTCTCTATACATTTTATGTGTAGTTATGCAGATACAGAGAGAGACAATTCACCTTATCCCGTATTTAAGGAAGGGGAACTAATAAAAATAAATTACCTGAGCCTATTTCTACCATAGTTAGGTGTAGGGTTTGATTTTGACCAGATTATTTTTTTTCCTCAGGAAAAATAGATTAATTGAGGATAGGAAACTTATCTTTGCACCCGACTATTTCGTATGTAGTTCTGCAGGCTTTCTGCCCCTTCTCCACCTCATTGCTTTCTCCCTGGCTGTTCTGTGTGAACAGAAAACTGGTTTGGGGACGCGGGGCTGGTTGGGGACGGGGGTGCAGCCAGGGACAAGCTGTGATAACTTGGCTGGTTTTTTTTTCACCAGGTGTTTGATGGCAAATAATAAAGATGAAAATTGTAAACCTTAATTATGTAATGCTATATAATCTATATTCCATTAGAAATAATACTCTCTATAGGGAGCCATAATGGGGTTTCTTTAGACTTTTCTGGAGACCGTTCATACCAAATTGACTTTTTTTTAATATGTTAAGCACCAGTAACATTTTCTACAGCGCATCAGATGTCTGTGCCGACGGGCTCGGTGAGAGCGCGTGGTGCCGGCTTTTGCGATTCCTCTTTCAAGCCGCAAATGGTTTTTGACCCTAGAGATCGCTTGATGTTGGGCTAAATTTCCAAGCTGAAAGTTTAAACTCCTGGAGGTTTTATGTAATTTTGAAGAGGAGAAACATCTGAAAACCCTAAAAGGAAAAGGGGAAAGCTAATTTTTGGGGTTTGTCTTTGCTTCCTCCCCTTCCCTGGCTTCCCCCCCGCTTCTCCTCCCCCCTGCCCCGGCAGAGACCTCCAGAAAATGCCAAACTACGGATTTTTTCGCATCAAGTTTGGAGCATGTAACAAACATTCGAAACGCGTGTGGGGCAAGCGCAGCCGACATTGGCAGTTTATTTTATTTCTTTTTTTTTTATTTCTTTCCCCCCCCGGGGGGAAAAAAAAAAAAAAGTGGCTCCCTCTCCGGCTGCGCGGGAGATAACAATGGGGCGCTTTGTGCTGCTCTGCAGCTGCTGAAATTTGACTAGATCCAACTGAAGAAAACAGGAGCAGGTGGGTCAACAACATGACCCTTTCGTTCCCAGCAGTATCAGTGTGCGCCGGGGCCGGGGGTGAACCCCGAGATTTAACCCGGGCCGTGAGGATGGGTTGGTTTTGAAGATGGAGATAGCCTCGATGCCTCTGGATATTGTGCGGTTTGCTGCCATTTATAAAGTGGGATTCACTCCAAAAATGCTAGGGTTGGGAAATGTCGCTGGATGTGACAAACTGGCATCGCTACAGGGTACAGATCTTTGCTCTGTTACCGGTGCTTTAATTCCCATATTGCCACTCGTGTGTGGGTTTTTGTGATGCTCCGTGGATGCTCCCAAAGCCCCCGATGTCCAGTGCGTGCCCACCCCTCTCGCACCCAAAATCAGGGATTATTGAATTCCCCCTCTAGGTCTGCCCATGTCTGTGCTTTTGCTGTGCTAGAGCTATCCTAAAAAAATACCAAGGGTGGGAATTTCTGCAGCTTGGAAGAGGGTTCGGTACGTGGTTCCTGGTACATTCGATGGAGATGGAAGATGTGGTTGTGTTGGACTCCTTGGGCACCGTCACAGCAGCAAATACATCTCATCAGCGCTGCCCGCTGGATAGCAAGAAGAGGAGGAGAAGGACAGGGAGAAAAATACCGTTATGACTTAGTAGCACAGGTCAGCTAAGAACTGGTTGTTCTGAAGTCCTTCTCTTCCAAGGTGGGATGACGATGACTTGGTTGACTCTTTGTAGGCGTCACGGTGTGTTTGGGCTTTGTGAGCCTCGGAAGCTAGAAGTTAGGAGGTGGCAATGCTCAAACTCCATCCGTGTTCAGCAGGCACATGGTTACAGCCTCGAACCTGTCTAAAATTGCAAGGGATTTGGAGTCTGAGGCTTTTAAGGGAGAGACATGAACAACTGTTTGTAAGTCAGCAGTTAGAAACGCGAGGTTTCTGTTGATGGATCTTGTAATCTTGCTTTCGAGTATCAACTTACAACAAAGCGAATGTGGTACAGAGCAGAGCTCCCCCTTTTTACACTGTGCTGTGGATACAGTTGTGATGTTCAACGACGTGTTCACGTCCTTGAAAATCTTCATCATTTAGCTGTAATTTTTAGTAGAAAACACGGCGTGTGTCTCGGATAGTCCAACCACCACAAGCACTTGTGTTGCCCGTGGGGCAGGATCAAGCATCAAGGCTTAATTGTTCGCGTGTGATGAAGCTTGTAAGAGGACTAACGAGTTACGGTCAGGATGAGATGGGTGCTAAATGGGGGACAGCGGTGACAGCTTTGGCGTGGGGTTGGGAGCAGGACGGGTCCAGGATGAGGAGCTGCTTGGGGTGAGAGAAAGATGGATGGAATTGGAGAAGGAGCCGCTGCTGCCGAGGGCAGCGATGCGGCTGTTTGGGTGATGTGTGCTGGGATGGAAGATTGATCTGCGTGACCACATAACCAGCTGTGGAGCCTCAGCCCATCAGGAAGAGGGTTGTTAATAAATCAGAGGCTCTCTGTGCACATCCGCGTCTTAAACTTGGTTTTTAGCAGAAACTTGCCGCGATCTGAAGGTCAGTAGCAAAGCACAGCACTTCATGGAATCGTTTTGGTTGGAAAAGACCTTTAAGATCGAGTCCAACTGCTAACCCAACACTGCAGTATGAAATTTGCCCGTTGCCATCGGCGGATGCTGGGCAGGATTTAGCCACGAGCCGAGGAGGTTTAGACGGAGACTCGTGCGACGGCGCTGTGACCGGAGTTTGTCCTTGGCTGCACTCGCAGTTAAACCCTGTTTGGTGCCGGCTTTAGCGGCACCCGCTGCCAGCCCCCCTTGTCAGCAGCGGGTAATTTAAGAGGTTTCTCCCAACAGCTGGCAGCGCTGGTTACCCCGCTCCCCCCTCCCTGGCACAGGGTGCAGCGGATTATGCTCTTGGCCGCGCAGCCGGGAGCCGCCGGTGCCAGGATTCAGACCCGTCGCTTCGGAACAAGAAGCACAGGTGCGGGCTGAACCCGTGATCCTCGGGGGCCGGTGCGTACCGGGGGGGCTCCGGCTCCGGGTCGGACACACGCGCCCTCTCGCACGTGTCCCCGTGCGCTCCGGTCGTGTGTTCAGCATGCAAAAAAAAACCCGATCGCGCAAACCTTTGGTGCCCCTTCCCACCACGCACGCAAACGCCTCCCGAGGAGTTTGGTTTGAAAATAAAATCTGAAAAAATTGCTGCTGCTTCCTGCTTGGTGAAAGATGAAGCCGCTCAGCAAAGGGAAATATATACGTAGGGATGTAAAGGCTATTTGGAGATACAGAGGTGTTCGCCTCCCTGCTCAGCCGTCCAGGGCGCATCCTATACAGAAAAACGCAGCGATTAACATGAAAATGCAGATAACAGTGGGATTCTTGTGCAGGCAGAAGCGAAGGAGATCTGCTACCATTTTGGCGCCAGTTAGAGCCATAACTGCTGTTTGGGGCTGGCTTTAGTAACAATTAACCTTTCACGCTTGGTGATAGCCATCACTTTGTGGTGCAGCTGCTTTTATAACAATATATTTCACTTCTTCACTCAGATGCGCTGATTTTGGCAGTTGGGGGAATCTGTTCTAGAATCGCGAGGTGTATGGAGGGAAAATGGGGATTTTTTTTTTTTTTAAATAGCTGTTTGATATATAATAATAGTTTTGAAAAAAAAAATTACGTTTTGATTTAAAGGACCTTGCGCATATTAAGAAAAAGGAGGAGACTGCATGACTGCCGTTTCAAATATTTTCAAGCAAATTCAACATAGTCTTGCTCATGTGACAGTAGCAAACCAGGGGGTTGAAAAGTCTCGACCTGCTGTGCAATCAGGTGTCTCAGCCTGGAGCTGGAAGAAATTAAAGCCTTTAACAGGTGTTTCCCTGCCCGTTTGGGCTGGGTGACGGGCTGTGTTATGGACCAAACTCTGTAGTTACCATTTGAAAATTAGTAAAGTGCCTGGAGGACTCTTGGGAAGCAACGTGGCTACAAGTGACCCACAAGGACTATCTGCTTCAATTTATGTAGACACGTAGGTGGGAATATCAGCATCTTAAATAGCTTCAACCAGGTTGCTGAGGCTTCAGGAATTTTCCCCGCTGCTTTGCCATTTAGTGTCCTTTTTATTTTTTAATGGCTTCAGAGTGTGATTGTATCATACAGAAACATTTGAAAATAATTGGAGTGTAACTGGAGGTAGGATAAAGTTGGAGTAATTTGGTTTTGGCATCAGAATATTGTTACTGGAAAACATAGTGGAGGTTGGACTTCACCTGTCAAAACAGAACTGCAGAGTTCTGGCTCTTCCTGAATAATCATTTCAATATTTATGCTGTGCTAGAAAAAGAAAATGCAGATTTGCATGAAATAGGTTATAGTTTGTCTTCTCCAAAGAATCTGGTATCGAGGGTGACAGTTTCACTGTGTGGTTACAAGGTTGTGCTTCGGTCTCAGCTCTACTCATATTCATTGAGAGGAATTTTGCCCAATCCAGCAATGTGTAAAACTGGCTTGATGGACTTTTTTCATTATGATTTCTCTTTATGATTAAAAATTCAAAGCTTCTGGTTGCGCGTCAATGTTGGTGATGAATAAGACTTAATGTGATTTTTATTCATTGTCTTTTGAAGATAAAGACTGCCCCATTTGGGCACAAATCCAGTAAAGTCCGTGGGACCATTGATAATGGACTCTGTAGCATCACTCATCAGTTTTTTTCCTGGATCCAGTTCCAAAGGCACTTAAATCACATTTTCCTTTGCTTTGTAAAAGTGTGTATCTTTTTCTCTTGCTTTACACTGCATAAATTAACCACAGAAACAACAAAAGTGTTGGTGTGTGAACAACACAACCCAATGCACCAAATGTAGCTGCACATCATTTACACTGTCGCGTAAAGCGTCTGAATTCCTGGTGTGGGTGATGCGTGTATGGGGACAGAGTTGGTACCTAAGTTCCCCGAAGTTAAATTTGAAAAGCATTACAGGTTTGGAGGGGGTTTTGTTTGGTTTTGGTGGTTTTTGTGTGTGTGTTGCTTTGTTTGTTTGGGGCTTTTTGTTTGTTTGTTTCTTCTTGGGTGTTTAAAATTTGTGAAAGGGTAACTTATAGGACTTGTATAACAGCTATTTTCTTTTTCTCCGATGTTGGCGCTACAGGCTGGGAGTCTCAGCTCCTGGAGACGGGGTTCCTGGGGATGTTCCTGTGCCCGCTCTGGACCCTGTCCCGCCTGCCCCCGCACACTCCTCCTCCCACCATCGTCATCTGGGCCTTCCGCTGGCTCATTTTCCGCATCATGCTTGGAGCGGTAAGTGGAACTGCACGGTTTTTTTTACTTTTTTTGGAGGCGGCAGCAAAAAGAGCACCCCATCCTAGCAGAAAACCTGCCCCGGTCCAACACGTCGGTGTCCTCTGGTTTAGGAATTTTTCTAGTTGCAAGGAAGAAGCAGATATCAGGAAATGCTTCGCGCTCTGGTTCACAGAATCTTTCAACCTACTATTAATGTTTATTTTAAAGAGGACAAACATAGGAGTAAGAATATTGGTGCTGCTCTTATGATTGGCTCTTGAAAAGGAATAAAACTCAAGTTTGAGGCTTGAGCATTGTGACTTTTTGGTAAGATGGTTGGGAGTCTTGTGGGTAATTCCCAGGAGCTTTACCCCAAGTTATTTTTTCTTTGTGTTTTACTGAAATGTCATTTTCTGCCCCGTGTTTTCAAAGAGAACAATTGCTACGTTACGGTGCCAGTGCCAATGGAAATTCCCAAGTAGCTTGTAAAAGAATCCATCAGGAACTGACAGATCTTTGTTAAAATAAAAGTGTGGCAGGGGCGTTATCCTGTCATCTGGATCCGCATTTTGGACATTTCAAAATATCCCAGAACTTTAAGCTGAGGATCATCACTGTAGAAGGAAATGCTGCTTCTCAACCACGATGCCAACTATGGAAATAATCAACAGACTGTGACACCAGGTGTAGGGAGATGCAGCTGATTTTCTTCACAAGTTACATGATCACCGAGTTTGTATCCTGCTTTCCTTTTAAAATGAGAGTCTGAGCTTTGCTCTGTGCCTGCTATTTTATAGTATAGAATCTGAATTATGGGACAGGTTGGATATAAAGGAAAATGGTGCTCACCAAACGTCTTTGTTACTGTTATCTCTGTGCTGCCTCTTGATTTTTATCTGGAGAGTAATAACTCTCCCATTATTTTGGGGAGAGCCCTCTGCAGAAGAGCTGCCGCCCCTCGAGTCCCTTGTCTGTCTGGGTTACTGATATATAAGTAACAGGCATGGAAGAGGAGAACATGGAAAGGTCATTAAACGGGGATCTATACGAGCAAGTGGAAATCGGTGATTGATGGCATCTTTAATGTTTTGGGGCCCAAACACGTGTACGTTTCCTTCTCGGCTGGGTAATGACGCTTGCAGGCACTGGGAAGGGGGTTTAAGGCGTGAAACCCAAGTTTCCTCCCGGAGCGCGGCAGCACCTGCTCGCGAGGCAGCTTTGATTTCTTCGCTCGCCTGGGCAGGACCTGAGGCCTGTGCACAAATGTGGGGTGACGGAGGTTGTTCCCAGGGGTGGGATTGGCAGTCATGAGATTTTTTTTTTTTTTTTTTTATTTTTTTAGGCAGGAGGAAAGTTTGACTTTCCCACGTGGTTCTCTGGGGACACTTCTAGCTGGCTGGGATGAGGTTTTCCTTGGAAAATGCCATCCTCTGAGCTAACTGTATTCCCTTGGGTCAACTTGGTTTTTCTCGCCTTGCGCTGGGTGAGCAGCACCATGTGCAGGTTTGAAACACCCTAAATAGGCAAGTTCGTCTCTCTCTTGCAATGTGATGGCTCCCAGTGAAGGTTTCAGGCTCCTACCCCACAGCTCCCCTGTTTTCTCCAGTCGGTTCCTGTGTCGTGAACAGTACATGGTGGGGATTTCACTTTTTTCCCCATTCAGATGATCATATTTGGGAACGTTTTCCACGCAGAGCTCTGGCAGCCAGAGATTCTGTGCTGAAGCACAAGGATCTCCTGCCAACATGAACGCTGATGTGCCGATGCCCATTGCAGCCCCTCTTGTTTCGCCCTGTGAAGAAACAGAAGATCAAGCCCAGTAGCTGCTGGATACACAATTAACTGTGAAGAAGGGAGACTGGACCTAAAAGATGTTATTTCCTAACCCGAATTGGTGTGATTGTTGCCAGTGGTCTCCCCAGAGCACATTAACCATCCTCTCAAAAGCTGCCCGTATCCTATCACCCCACATGCTTGTCCACAACCTTCTAGTTAAGGAGCATTGGAACAACGATATGTCTTTGTATTTTCTGCCGCATAAATCGTAGAAACCCGCAGAGCTGGTGGGAGACGTCTGAGCAGCACACGGAGCTCACGGGTGTGCTGTGCCTGCTCCCTGGTTTGCTGCTGCCTTTTCTGTCCTGTCTCCTTGTTAATCTCTCTCCTGCTTAGGAGAGATTCATTATTATCAATAATTATTCACATATTGCTCCTGACACTCAGCAGCATCCCCAGCCTGGTCCTGTTTCCTTCTCTCTTAGTCTTAACCAGGTTTTTTGCTGCCGAGGTATGTGAGCGCCGTCATCCCGACTGGTGTAAGGGAGCCTTGTTTCCTGGCTAATACTCCCCCAAAAAATCATGTCCAGATCTTGCTTTATTGTGCATGCCTTCCCCGAGGGCTGGCGTGGCTTGCTTAGGGGAGACACAGCACGCGAGGAGTAAAATAATCCCGGCTGTGTACTTGGGGAGGCGAGGCGCGCGGGCAGGCTCTGCGTCTGGGCTTTGGTTGGCAGCAAGCGCTGGGCTGATCTCAAATACTGCTGACTTTTTAAAAGGCGTAATTGCGTGATTCAATCTATATGTTTGATGTTCCTAATAACCCATTAGTGCAGGATGTAAAGACGGATGCTTCTTAGGAACACGCAGAGGCAATAGAATAACGGTCCCTTTGTGTGAGCGACCAGCTTGTTAGGAAATAAGTGATGCAAACAGACGTGTACGGGGCTGATTTGCCTCCGACGTGCTCGGTGACTTGATGTCTTTGTCGTTTTGCTTGTGATTCTCCGTCACTCTGATTTCGTGAAGCCTTGAAGATGCAAAGTGTTGTTTTGTGGTTCCACAAGAGTCAAGAGGTGGGTAAGCAAAGGTGCACGCTCAGCCTGTCAGGCGCGAACCAGGGACGGTGCCCAAACTGCGGTGACGTGACAAGGGACCAGCCGGCGCTGGCAGAGAGGGGCTTTGCTCGGTGATGTTCCTCAGGGGTGATAAGGTGTTTTGACATCTGCAGCTACCTGGGGAGACATCAAAGGCACAATGCTGCGCTCTCAAAGCCTCGGCCTTCTCTCAAGCGTAGATATACATATATATCTATCTTTTTCAGCAGACAGATTTTGTTTTCCAGCTGCTCCGTTGTTGGACTTGGTGCATTTGATGGGTTTGAGCCGTTGAGGCAAACTGCAGATCTCTCTAATCACCCGATCCGCAGCAGTGGGACTCGTTGGAGGGGTAACTGTGCCTCTTGGGTTCGGTGGAGCCGCATCTCCCCTGCATCTCGTGGCTTTTCCAAGCCAAGTCACATCTGTGCTGTCTGGGCTTCGTGCTCTGGCCGGGCTGTTGCGAGGAGTTTCTGGTTTAATTACCAGGCTCTCATCATCGGCTGCACTGGCCGAGGCCATGGGCTTTACCTCTGAGATGGGCAAGTTTCTGTTTAGCCTTTTTTTTTTGGTGACAAGCAGCAGCATCACTGACGAGCTCTCCTTTGTCGGAAAATATGATTTGTGGCTAATACTGCATTCAGCAAATGTTAGTCCCATTCTTTTTTTGCAAAAGACTTGAAAGCAGATGACAACTTGGCCGAGTTCATATATTCTGTGTAGTTACCTGCTGCGGGTGAAAACCATGTGCTGGGGAATCCAAATACCTGCGCGGCTTGTGCTGGGGCAGAGGGGAGCAGCTGTGAGCTGATGAGTCGCCAACACCGTGTTGCTGAAATGTCATAGTAGCTCTTTGCATCCTGAAGGTCGTTAGTGATTGCATATGTAAACCGTAAAATATAGTTTCTGTTTCTTCATTAGTTGTCTGCAAAAATGTTGCGTGCGTACTCGCTCAGAAATGTGAGAATTTGATTCTCGTCAACACCTGTGTGCGTAACTATAGTAACGCTGATAAAAGTTAGTAACAGAAAAAAACACGTGTGAAGGGATAGGAGTAGGGGAACGTGATTTAACTGGATTTTGGGAAGAACTCTGGACCAGGTTGGTCCTTGGAGCCCCTGCAGGCAGCGCTGGGTGTCCGGGCACTCCCCGGTGGGAGCGCAGAAGGTGATGCTGGTGACCGTAGACATGACTCTGATTTCCTCACTGATGATACCCAAGGGCTGCCTCTGCTTGTTACATGCAGCTCCTCTGATCTCACACCAGAGGGGTTTTGACAAGAGGCAGTTAAATGTGGGGCTGTTTCCTCCTACCGGCACATCTTTCTGTCCATAAAGCAGATATTACCAGGGTGGGTAACGAGTTCAGCTCTATCTCTACTATTGCCTCTCCCAGCTGGAGCTGCTGAAATTTGGTGGTAGCAATGGGACAGGTCAAAGACTCAGCAGGTCAAAAAGCAAAGCAAGCGGCGAGTCCCCTGTAAAAACCACCCCACTGCTGGGGATGGAAAATATGGCCTGGGGACTGGGATGGGGAAACGGGTCATGGATGGAGCCAGGGCAGAGACCGGGCTGAGCGCAGGCAGAGCAGGAGCGAGGAGCTGGGCACCCGGTGCTCACCAGAGATGCCGCGTTGTTCCCAGCGAGGTGCCGGGACCCCTTCCCGCTCGGGCGGGTTTGTGGAGCCCGGTGCTGCCAAAATCCCGCACAGCCAGGTTCGAGCTGCCCAGCGCCGTGCCAAGATCTGTCCTCGCACCATTACATCTTTGGCTTAACCGGGAGAGCATTAAACAGCGGGCGGCTTGGAGCGGAGGAGACACGGGCGGTTTTTACGGGGGTGCGCGTTAGCCTTGGCACGTGCGCTGTCTCTCCCGCTCCATGTTGTTTGAGGTTTGGAGATATTTGAAGTATGCGTGTAGGTTTTTAACAGGCGTGTATCGGCCGTGCAGGGCCTGGCTCGCTGCAGCAGCCGCGCAGCTGGTACTTGGGGGGGCCGGTGCGAAAAGCAGCGTGGAAATGTCATTATCCGTTTGCGACTGGTGTTCCTCCTGCAAAACGTGGGGCGCGCAAAATGCCTTTAGGTCAGGTTGGACTTGAGGCCAACGAGAAGCAAGAGCGGAGCAAATGCAAGTGTTTGCTGCTTGGCCACGATGCTGTCGGGTGTCAGTGGTCCCTCCATAAGTGCCCAGCAGCGATGGGCTTAAATTTATATGGCTTTTTTTCGTCTCCGCTGTCTCCTGTGCCTCTTCCCTCCCCTCCTTTCTTTCTGTGGGACATGAACGGGGATCCCGGCAGTTCCCCGTGTCACAGCCGAGGGCTGGCGGTTGCGGTGCTGGTGACACGGATCCCATCCCAACAAGGGACGTGTCCATGGGAGTATCTGTCAGAAATGGTGACCGAGGAGGTGAAACACCTCAAGATTCCCACTCTCTTGTTCCTACAAGCCTCCCGTGTCCCCGTTTCATGGCAATATAGACGTATATGCAGGTGAGACTGGACACATGCTACACAGCTTGTTTGGGCTGTTAATGGCCAAGTGGTCATTTCTCAAGGGTTTCCAATGAACATTTTATTTTGCATCAGGATGGGTTTGCAATGCTCTGTTAGGCAGCTCTGCTGAGGTGTGTACGTTAGCGGGGAGAGTCAAAGGACTCGGTTGGTGACGTTTGCCAGCTTGGTGTGGTGTTCTGTACAAACAATTATCACTATTGGAGATGTAACAGGGAGGTGGGGGGAAATGAAGCATCAGGGCTGTAACAGCCCATTGAGAAACTGGAAGTAAATAGGGAATTAGAGTGGAGCTGTGCCTTGCAAAGGATCGCAGACATATGGAACAAGTTACCAGGGAAGGTGGCTGGAGCAGAGAGTATAAGTGAGTCTGAGACATCTTGATTAGTTTCTGGAGGAAAGGATTGAAGAGTGTAGTGAAAAAGCAGGGAAACAGGATTTAAAGCACATTACCACTTTAATTTAAAAGTGCCCAAAGCAAGGAAATTCAGATTTAAAGCTGCCAATCTGTCAGTGGCTGCTGCAGGTGTCGGGCTCTGTGTGCAGATGGGTCCGTGCCCCGCGGGCTCTGGGCAGCTTAAGCCAAAGCCTCCTGCTTGCCCCAAGAACCAGACCCTTTAATATGTGTGTTATATACAAATATTTATAATATGCATGTCTTTTTATATAATAATATTATAGTAATCTGCTATATGTGCCGTGTTCTTGATGTCTTCCTTGTGCGATGCCCGTAAGACCATTGCAGGGGCTGCTCCTGCTCGCCGGGCTGGTGCCGCACCAGGAGCCGGAGCGCCCCAGGGAAAGTCGTGGGGGTTGTTTTTTTTTTTTTTCTAATTTCCTCCCCTTTATCTTCATGTTTTGGGGAGCCGTTCCCAGGAGTCGCTCCCCCTGCTCCTCCCTACGCCGGGCACGTCGTGCAGAAGGTCCCGAGGGGCGCAGGAGGAATTTTGGGAAACCCAAGCGCATCTTTTCAAATTTGTGACTTGGTGGTCCCTCCCCTCAGTTTACTTTTTGTAAACAAAATTTCTATTTATTTTCTTTTTTGCACTTTCTGGATTTCCCTTTCTGAATATAACTACAGACCGACCCCCCCAAGTGCCAGCTCTGCCTCTCTGAGCTGTTCGAATTCATCCTCGGAAGAAGCTGCTGCGGAACAGGAGTCCTGGAGCATTTTTTGGCAGGGACTTAGAAAATAATTTAAATCCTCTAGTTTTTCAAGTCTGCACAAAAGATATGTTTCCCCTTTTCCAGAGAGGGAAAAAAAAGTATGATTTAAAGTGGTAGTCTTGGGAAAGACTACTGCAAACAATTTATAATAATTAGCAATGAATTCTTCTGCTAAATTCTCGTATTTGTTTCCTAGTAAATATTGGCCATCTTTCACACAGAGGTGTGTTTTCGTAGAGAAAAGACCAATTATTTCCAGATCAAATACCTAATGATGTAGGAATAATATATTTTTTTTTTTTTTTACAATTAGGAAAAATGTTTCTTTTGACCAACAGCAGCAAATTATTTTAGAAACTGGTGGTTCATGTTAAACTCTTCGTTTTTCTTGTCTTGTTTTTTGCTTGGATTCTGTTAAAAGTGTCATAACGTGGGTGGCATTTTAAAGGTTACTGGAAAGGGTGGGGATGTGATTAGCTAATAAGGGAGATGAACTTTCTGGCAAAAATAATGAAGACTTTGAAGCAAACAGAATCTGGATGCCTGTAGTAAAATTGCATTAGATGTAATGAAATAAAAGTCAGTATTTAGGCTATCTCTGTAAATATAAAAAAAGAAGAGAAGAATCAAACGGATGTAGTTGTCATTTCAGTGACAAGCATGCCCTGATCCTGGGCATTATGGCTCTGAAATTGAGAATAATTATTCTAATTTGTTTTATTACATTAGCGTGGGTAGGAGGGAAGAAAGGGCGCTTTCTTTTATGGCTTTCTCATTATTCATCGGCGAGCGCGGCGGGGCCAGGGCTCCCGGCTCCCGCGCCGGGGCTTCATGGGAATTTTTGGAAAATGATGTCTGCAATGTTCTGACCTTTGCCGTCCCAGCTGCAGCCTCCTCCTCTCTGCAGGGATCCCACACTTGACTCCTTAGCAACCTCCTTTGTGCCTCTGATCTCTCTCCATTTGTCTAGTAATAGCCCTTGGCAGGAAGACTTGTTGTTCCTTCGGTGGCTGTAAAAGGCCGGGAGCCGCTAATGCCAAGTGCTTTTGCAAAATCCCTTTCACCAGCCCTTGCAGCGCCGGCTTCAAAGTCAAGCAGATGCTGGTGCGGTCGTGGTGGCTTCTCAAAGGGTCTTTCTGGTGGCTGGGGGAAAAAAAAACCAGCAACAAATAAACCAAAGTAAAAATCAACACCAGTGGCTCCTCTTTCAGAAAAGCCTTTTCCCACCCGGTGAGGTGCTTTGCAGTTGCGTTCTGTGGTGACTCCGGTTTAGCTCTTGGGCTGGACCAACCTGCGCTGGTTGCAGCAGAGTCTGGACGTTGACCTGTTCTGCAGGTGGGACCTGTCCTGTGGGCTCACGGCCCTGGGGACACCTGAACCCCCTCCCTGCCTGTGCAGGAGGTTACCAGGCGGACGGGGATTGTTCACCTGAAGGTTGGTTGTTCCACAGAATCATGGAATCCCAGGTTGGAAGGGACCTCAGGGATCATCTGGTCCAACCTTTCTTGGCACAAGCCCGGTCTAGACAAGCTGGCCCAGCACCTGTCCAGCTGAATCGTAACAGTGTCCGATGCTGGGGAATCCACTGCTTCCCTGGGGAGATTATTCCAATGGCTGATTGTTCTCATCAGGAACAACTTCCCTCTTGTGTCCAATCGGAATCTCCCCAGGAGTAATTTGTACCCATCACCCGTCATCTTTTCCGTGGGACTCCTCGTACGAAGGGAGCTCCAGCTGCTTTGTAGCCACCCTTGGAATACTGGAACATCTGGAGCCTGGTCCTATAACCTGCTAATGCTGGACCAGAACTGATGTTCTGCAGGTGATGGGGAAGCGCCTGGACCTGAATAGGGCTGGTGGTGGGTTCTGAACTCATGCGCGAGGTACAGAATAAAGCGTTTTAAACAGCAGAGTCATCTGAGGAGCGTAAGCTTGTCATTCTCTGGCTAAGGAAGAGGTATCATAGCCTGTTATTTCTCTCTCTTTTAATGGAAGAAGCAGGTGAGGTTTGAATTACCAGCTGTTCATGTAATGAGAGGTTTGTATGAACATCAGGGAAAGCTCTTCTGAAAACCCTTAGTTTGCTGCTGTCAGAGTTATAGGAAAAAAGTTTCCAAAAAGCCTAAAACCTGTGTCACATCTTCCCTGTGTGGCATTTTTAGGAGAAATGAATGAGATACCCCAGATCGTCCTTCCTGCACCGCGGAGCTTTGAACCCTCCAGCAGAGCCCACGTGTGGGTTTGCTTAGGCCTGGCCCAAATCCAGGCTGTGCCGCCAGCGCGGTCCGTGCCCAGCCCTGCGCCAGAGCACTCTGCAGTTGGAGATTTGGGCTCAGAAGTCAGGCAGACATTTAAAAGTATGCAAACAATCTCCACAGCCATAACGTGAGCCTCGAGGCATAAAAGGACCATAGAAAATGTATTGAATTTTCAAAAAGCCAGAGCCCTTGCTGGTCTGGGGAATTAAATATTTTTCTTGTATGAGGTATATTGGAAAAAAAATGGCATAAAACGATGTTGTGGAGCTCAGAGGCAGTTTGGTGCATCCCTAGGATTGTGTGTTGCTGCTGCAGGGTCACACCCTCGAGCATCTTTCCCCCGGTGACCGCAGCATTTGGGCATGAGATTTATTACTGAGGTTGAAATGAACGCAGAAAATTTTCGAGATTTATCCTTTCAAATGCAGAAAGCTGGAGCAGACTGGGCAGCCTGGTGTTATAACAGCAGGAAAACTCAGGTTTCTTCAGTGTTTCTGTTGTGGTCTGAAGGCGTCGTGTCCAGATTTGAGCACTTTGGGTACCAGGGTCTGGCTTTGTAAAGCTCCTTCCTCTTCCATTAATTGGGGTCTAAATTACAGCCGGTTTGTCTTTAAAACACACTGGTATGTATCTCTGGGAGCATTTCATATCATCAGAAAAAATATAAAATTTAGGATTGCCCTTCGTTGAGAGGTTTTTCTTTTTCACCCACCTCCTGTATTGTGAAGACGTGGAAAGGAGGTGTTTAAATTGACTCTAAATTTCTCGCGCTGTGCCCCGTGCCCCCGCCGGCGCTGCAGAGCCGCTGTCAATAGGGGTTTTGCAGACATAGCCTGAGTCACCAGGCTGCTTCTCGGCTTCCCGTGCTATTGGCCTGTCTGTGCCATTTTTTTCAGAATTAATTTTGGGCTGAAAAAGTCTCAAAGAGTGCTTTGTTCCCCCTTGACACTCATTCCAGGGGGAAAAAAAAAAAAAAAAAAAAAGAAAAAAAGAAAAAAAAAAAAGCCCGTGGAAAATCTGACATCTGCATTGTAGAGAAAAATCAATAGATAGGGAGGAATATAATTATCCCCCACTCCTGAAAGAATTTTTAAGATATTTTTTGTAACAGTGACTCACATCGGCTTAGAGCTTGAATGACATTTTAATTATTTAGGCTTTTTTTTCCGTCGTTTTGCGTCACCGGGGCGCAGCGGCCTGCAAGGGGAGTGGTCAGGCAGCGCGACGTGCGGGGCACGACGGGGAAGGATTTGCCGTGTCGGGGCTTCAGCTGCTTCCTTCCCCCCCCGAGTCACGTTTGCTGGCATCCAGTAAATCGGGAAACAGTTTGTCTTCACTGGAGATGGTTTCGCTTCTTACACAAAGTCTAAAATCCCTATGGAGCTGGCCACCCGTTGGCAAACTCCGTGTGTTCAACAACCTACTGCATTCGAAAGAGAATTTCTTAGTCGTAAAGAGGTGGTTTTCTGCAGGCTTAGCGAGTTTTATAAAGCAGGCTGGTCCGGTGTCTTGCTGGCTGGGTCAAGTCCTGCAGCAGGCGTGAGGATGAATGTGGGTTTTGCTAAGAATTCGCTGGAAAATACTTTTTCTTTCCTGTCATTTGCTTGTGGATCTGCTCAGGTGACTCCGTGGCCATTTTTCCTTTAACTCTGTAGTAAGCTGGCAAAGGTAGTGGTGGTGCTGGAGGCAAAATAAGGTCTTGTTCCATGTAGCTGATGTCTATCGCTGACATACACAATAAAAGTACAGTGACAAATGTTATCCGTGACACCTGCGGTTTGTCCAGGGTGTTCATCGGCTGAGTTTGGGAAATGTCCTTTATATGTGATGGACGCAGAGTAGGGCTGATGGATGGGAACTGCAAGGGACCAAACGGAGCAGGGGAGGAGGTTTCGAGCACATATTTCATTCTGGATGCTCATTCAACCCGGGGTGAACACTTTATAGCTCTCGTGCGGATGGCGGCGTAAGATTTCTGAGCGTGCGGAATGGCCTGGAGCCGCAGTCAGCTGTAAATTAATATGACAAAGATCTCGGCTTTCCCCTTCCCCAGGCCAGGATTTCTTAGGACTGGAAGGGGTTTGTGTGCGTGGTCCGGCTGCCCTGATCTCGGCCAAAATCATCAAACCCCGGGGTCTTTGTAGCCACCGTCCCATCAGTATGAATTTAATAATTCTGGTTAGGGCTGGATTCAAAGCAAGGCCACGGAGGTGAAAGGGCAATTGCTGGTTCACTTAGCCACCTGTTTCCTTCCCTGTAGCTTATATTTAATTTGTATTGCTGAATACTTTTCCCTTCTGATATGCAGGGCTTTGAAAGTCCCTTCACCCGCCCCCAGTGTGCAAACAGAGCCGGCGTTTCTGGGGTGCTTGGTTTTTTCCTGGATGTGAGAATGCATTTGCCTTTATCATTGGGAAAAGAAAATATGCTTTAAAAGCCATTTTCCTGTCCCCCCCCAACACATACCTACACTCAGTAGTTTTATCTAACAATTAGAGTGGATCATAAAAAGGGAAAAAATCAAAAATATTCTAAAAAAATCCCTATCTCCTGCCTGTTAGTCTCCAGTCCTTATGTCAAAATAAATGCAGGATTCAAGTTTTTAGCTGATGCTACCAGGAGGTGGCTGGAGGTGTGAGACCCGACAGCCACGTCTGCACGTGATTTTGGGGATGTGAGCCCTGCTCTCCAAAGTGCTGCTAAATGATGTCTTTCCTTCCCTTGTTTTCCATTTGATTCGCCCATATCCTTCACCATTTGATTCGCCCATATCCTTCACCTCTTGAACTCCGCTTAATATTTGCCCCCAAAATATTCCTTGCGAGATGTTTGTAGCTTATGTCCAAATGACAGAGGGGTCTCCCAGGTCTCCTGGAGTCCCATGGGGTTGTCCCATGGGCATGTCCTCTGGCTCCTTTTCCTTCTGGTCCCCCGCAGGACTTTGTCACATGCACAGAGAGGACAGTTTGGGTCCATCAGGGATGCGCTCGCCTCTGCTTGTCGGAGAGCAGGGGATGGGGATCTTCCCCCGTGCTTGGATCTGTGGTACGGCAGCATAATCTGCTGCAGCTGTGGAGCCCAGGCCAGTTCAATATACACGGAGAAATTTTGAAAATGGATTGGGAATTGTTAGCAGACTGAAAGAAATCCGGGGAAATGTCAAACTCCAGCAGATGTGGGGATCCCCATTTCCTCCCTTCCTCTTTGTGTCCTCCTGTGCTCACTCGGATGCAGATGCCATTCCTCAAGCTGAGTTTGCATCTTCCAGAGAACATGAGCTGACTTCCAGAAATGTCAGCAGGGTCCCAATAATGTGGGGAGAGTGTGTAGAAACAGAGCCGACCCGAGCACGGAGCAGTCGGTTTGTCTGGTGTGTCCGTACCCAGGGTGCACATCTCCATACAACAGGATTATTTAGTGAGCCCCCGTGGCTCCTTCTCCTTTCATGCTCCTCAGCAGAGATGATGCTACAGAGCATGCAGGTTTTCGTGCCCTTCATGCTCTTGTTTCTTGGTCCAACTTCATTTGAAAACTGGAAAACTCACGTGTGAGTGTGGGAGTGGAAGTGGACTCGGAGACAGCAGCGGGGTAAAGGAGATTTGAAACACCCCCTAATTATGAGAGTGGGAGTTTTCTGTGCTGAAAAACAGATTTGATATTAAAAGCTTTAAGTGACTTTCCTGTTTGAAAGCTTTGTAGTAAACAAAATGTGATTAACTCGCTTAGTGACTCATTGCAGGAAGCATTTTGATTTTCAGTGTGGTGCTTTTCTATCATATACTCGTTTTAATTATCCCTGCTGAATAATAGAGCTTGCTAACAGCTTGGGCAAGGTAGGAGGGAAGGTCATCAAGATAGCTGTCCTTTTTTAATATTCCAGCATTCTTACACAGAGCCTTCCTGAGCGTCTGTCCTGCCACTGACAGGGCTGTCGGCTGCGGCACATCCTGCGAGATGCTATCAATGTATCCTGTAATTTTAGAAAAGATTTGAGGGGCAGAGCGAGCTGCAGATGATTCGGGAGGGCGAGATGAAGCCGTGACTGCTGACAGACAGTCTGTCTTGTCCCTGGCTCCAGCCGGGCAGAGTGATGGAGAAGAGAGTGATGGCATCTGCTGGATAAACCACCAGAGAGTAAAACCGCGGAGCAGCCGCCGGTACCCACCGCTCTGCTTTCCCATCCCGCGAGTCCGATATCGCTTTGCATCCGTCGTGCTTTTGTCTGTGCCTTTCTGGACCAGCTCTGCTGGGGGGTTGCGCGGTGCTGGTGCTGGTGGGGGGTGTCCCTTTCATGATGCTGCTGAGATGCAGACCGGGGTGTTTCTAGGTCTGAGCTCCATCTCGGCCGTGCATGGAGCCCCCCCAGCCGTCCCCATTGTAACCTGCGTAAGACAACATCATGTGTGAGGTTCGAAGGTGCCTCTCCTGCTGCAAATGTAAAGAAGCTTCAGGATGCTCCTGGTGTAGCCAGCAATGGGTCCTTACAGAAACTCCCTGTATTTTTCTACTAAGGGAGTCAGGAACGTTATAATTAGGGGCAATGTCAGAGGTAGGCAAATACCCCCTAATTGTATGCAGATGATAGAGCTGGTTCAGCCTTTTGACCAGTGGAGCTTTCCTCAATTTGGGATATTGTGATGGTAATCAGGGACCTTTCCCCACACATCAAAGCTGACCCGCATACCTTGGGGCTGGCACGGCTTGATTGCAGCAGGCTCATCCCTGCCCAGGTGTCTTTCCTGCTCTGGACGACTGATTCCTTTCTACTCTTCATCACCGAGGCAAAGAAATTTAATCCCAATATTATTGCCAGGCCTGGAGTGGACCCACTGATTTGGAAATTTCACCCTCTTGTTGCCCTGAAATATCAATGCACAGCAAGCTCCGATACCTGCTTATTTCATCGCCAACCTCTAACCTAAGGTGGGGCAGACCTGTCATTAGCGCATTCATCTGTGTTTAGATCTGTCAGCTTCCTTCCCCTTCTCCTCTTTTGTTTCTCTAATTACTTTGATTGCATCTCTATCCAGCTCAGGGGTCCCCATCCCAGCCTGTGTCACTATTTCCTTTTCTATGGGCAGCAGAGGCGGCTTTATGAGAGGGAGACACGGTTGTGATTAGGTCTGCAGGGACCTTTTTGGTGTGTTTTAAGATGTCCCAGTGGCAGAGCCTCATTTTTCCTGTTGCTTCTCGATGCTCTGCACCTCCCTGCCTCGTACCCAGTGATGCTGGAAGCTGATACTGGGAGCCCTGGGTTGCTCGTAGCTGCCCTGCAAAGGCTCAGGTGTAGGTAAAGCATCTTCCAGCACCCTTAAAGCGACACGTCATATTCCACAAACACTTTGCGTCATATTTTCCGTAAACAGGCAGTGGAAGGAGTCATGTTGGAGCTCTCATTGCGTTATGATCCCTCGGGGACAGGGCCTGGGCTCCAGATGTGCCATGGGGGGTCATTCCAGCTGTTACAGGCTCTCCCTGTAGTTTAACCAGACTATTTGGCACCCTGAGATAATACCTTGACATACAAGGTAAAGTAAAATAGAGTATTTGTAACAGTCATTTTTGTCTTTTTTATTTTTCCCCAGGGTCTGATCAAAATTCGAGGAGATCGCTGCTGGAGAGAGTTAACGTGCATGGATTATCACTATGAGGTGAGCGACCTGCACATTAAAACTGGTTTCTCTTGTCTATTTTACTTCGGTAGAAAGTTTTCCCTAACCTTTCCTCTTCTGCCGGGCAGCTCTCCATGTTTTCTTTCTTTATTGTTGCCTTCCATCTGGCAACACAGTCAGTGTCCATGGGCCAGCTCAGTGATGTGATTTTTTTTCCCAAGCCTGATTTCTCTTTTTCCCTCCCCTCCCCAGCACTGACCGATTCAGGAGCAAACCTGAGACCTCCCTCTATAAAAAGTGACAGGAGAGGAGCACAAAGGACTTTTCCGTGGCATTGTGCTGAATGCTTTCTGTTTATGCTCCCAAAATGCAGACGTTTGTAGACAAACAGAGTGTCTCAGTGCTCACCAAGATGCCGAGCGTTAATCGTTAGCAATTCAGAATTACATGGTTTTATCTTTTTGACATCTGTATCAGTGATTACATTGCATCCTGATTATAAACTGTGGTTTGTATTCTGGCTCGGAGAGTTGTCTCCTCGTTGATTCCAGAGAGAGGGAGCTCAGCTTCCCCTCTCTTTTTACCTGTATTTTTGCGTTTGCAATTTGTATGAAGAGCGTTAAAGAAGACATTGCTGCGTACAGCAGTGTTCCACTGGGCAAGCAGCTCTGCTTTAACAAAGGAAACAGTACTGAAGCAATATTGCCGTCGCCAGACTAACATCGGTGCCACTGAAACGGGCACGCTATGGTATAACACCTCTGATTGATAATCCACGTGTGTCTAACGAGCGGGTGCGTGTGTCGCACCCATTGGCAGGAGGCTGCGAAGGCTCAGCCTGGTGCTGTGTTTGTACCGGGTTGGTAGGACCTGGGCACCTCTGTGCCGCCGTCACACGGTTATTTTCAGCCGGTCGGTCCCTGGAGATGCTCCTTTGGGGTGGTGTTCTCAGCAGACCTTCCTCACGTCTGGAAACTGTTTCCCATTCCAGTTAAAGCTGGCGGAGCGTGACTTCTCTGACCTGCCCAACGTGTTCCACGGCGTCTCCTGTGAATTACGTTTCACGGGGTAGGCACACTGGCAGTGGAAATGGGGACATTTCTTTAGGACCTCTGTCTTTCCACTCTTGTGTGAGGAGAATTGTGTGCCAGGGACTGTGTTCCCAGTCCTGTTACAGGATTGGGATCCCTCTCTCCAAAACAGGAAAAAGAAGCCTTTATTTTTTGCTCCTGTGACTGAGTTAACTGGTTGTACATTTTGAAATGGAATTTTGCAGGTGCAGAAGGCCATATCTGCCTCTTCAAGTCTCATGCTCCTTTATTTTCTCATCATTTACTTTTAAGGGGGTTTCACACACCGAATGCACGGCTGACCTTTGGCGAAGGCTGACGCCCAGTCAGCTCATCTGTGTCCCGCTGCATTCTGAGTAAAACTTTGGATGCAAAGTCCCTTCAGTGCTGTCATTCTTAACGCGGAACACAAAGGCAGCTGCGGTAAACTGTCCGTCATTTTTTGCCTGGAAGCGCGAGGGCTCTGCTCCATGTACCAGGCACCTGGCAATGGGCAGAGAGAAACCAGCTCAAAACCGCCCCCCCAGAGCCCCCGGCCGGCTCCACGGTGACCCCAGCCCGCCACAGCCAGCCTGCGTCATCCCAAAGACTCCTAATCAAAACCAGGATCAGTTCTGTAGCCCAGAAAGCTAATTAAGTCCATTCCCATCATATCCATAACGCGGGATCCCCAGCCTGTGCAAGTAATTGGGAACAGGGGCAGGGAGCGGATCGCGTTATCAATATCAATTATTTTAATCCTCACAAAAGAAGCTGCAATAAAAGGGAAATGAAAGAGGCCAAACTTTGTCTGCCAGCGGTAACAAAGGACTGCGGTTCACCTGCTGATCTCAACCAGAGGGAGGAAGAAAAGGGTGAAGCTGAAGATACCTCTGTGGGAGAGGGAGGGAGCTGGGAATCTGCTCGTAATTAGGACGATAAAACTGGGTATTGGACCTGCTTGTAAGTGGACCTGGGCCAAACGTAGTCTGCTGTGATGTATGTTGGCCACCCCAGCTCTCCTGTTCCAGTCCTGAGCTGCAGTCCAAAATCTACATGGGCTTCTCTGCCAAGAGAATTAATGGAAACACATGGGCTCCATCTCTCACGTGGGGAGCGCGCCCTGCACTATTTATTTGTAGTAGAACCAGCAGCTATGCTCGTGGAAAATAACATTTCCACTTTTGTCAGGAATCGTGTATAAAATAGTAAAATGTTGTTATGGCTCGGGTAATTAAATGGAGCATATTTTTCCTCCGTCTTTCCTTTCTAATGTGCAGAGCCTTAATCCGAGCCTTTATGGAGATCTGCTCCTCGACTGAGGACTCTCTGTTTAGAGGGCTTACGATCTGTGACGCCGTGTAATTTGGAGAGGGAGACGGCAGAACGCACGGTTTATATGGGAAAGGTATTTTCCTACCAGCCTAACGCTTCTCTGATCCCTGAGGAGTCGGTGGGCTCCAGTAAGTGTGGAAGAGAAAGGCAGATGCTGATGGAGATGAGAAGACTTTGCCACAGCCTGGCGCATGGAAACCACCAGCAGGCTGGGATGAGGGTAGAAACACTTGGCAGATTAATCCTTGCTCTGGAACTCTAACCCTGGCTTGGCAAGACACCGTGAACAGGGTGTTTAACCTCCTTCTGCATTAGTTTCCGTGCCCAAGGCTCCGAGGTAGGTGCGCACGTTTGCACCCCGGTTTGCACAACTTGGTGCAGTGGTGTCCGTGTTGGCATGTGGATATGGGGGTGACTGGCAGATGAAGTCCTGGGGTCTGATGTGCCATGGGCTTCATTTATCAATTGTTGGGTTTGCCATCGTTTCAGATGGCTTTTTCCCCTGTAAGTCCCAGTAAAAGGGCGGCATTTGTTCAGCAGGACCTGTTCTGATGCGGTTAATGCGGAGAGAAGCTGCTTCTGCAGTTTAGGTCTGTTTGTTATCGTGATTATTAAGCATTTATCTACTGTGTACACAATGGTTTACAAATACGCGAGTAGCGGTTTGCAGGCTGGAGCTCGATTTCTGCTTGCACTGGAGCTCACGGCTCAGATCCCACGGCGTTCGGCGGCAGCAGCCGAGCAGCCTCGGTTCGCTGCTTGTGCGAGCGGGGAGATGCGGCAGTGTCCCCCGGCCCTGCCTGCATCCTTTGTCCCCTGCAGAGTCCCTCAGCTCCCTCCCATACCCAGGCTCCCACATGCACCAGGGAAAATGTCAGCTGTGGAAGGTTTTCTGCCACTCGAGGCCGTTTCTGGAGCTTGCACGGTTTGTAGGACGCTGCCCGGGCATGGGCTGGAGCAGCTTTCTACCCGCTCTTGGTGGGTACCAGGACTGCGACCCACGCAAGGGATCGGGGAGCACCAACCTGCTCCCCAGGAGCCTCTCACCACCCCACCCCGTGCCAAGCTTTATCTGGCTCAGGCTTTGCTAATTCTGGGTGCGTGGCTTAGCTGGCACAAGCACAATGTCTTAACGTGCTCCAAATGGAGAAAATCCTCTTGTGCAAGACCCGTGTTTTAAAATCTCCCCACCAAACCTGCGGCTCTCCGCCCCTCGCGCTTGCGCTGCGGAGCACCTTGCGCCCATATGTCTTGGCGCGGGCCGGGTTGGAGTGGCACAAGCAGGAGATGAGCGTTTGTGACCCACCCAAACGGAGCCCGTGGGTTTGGATGCTGGCGGTGGTCTTGGCAGAGCAGCGAAGCAGATGATCTCAGGGGTTTAGAAACTGCAGAGCTCCACGCGGTCACATCTATCGCACCTCCCCGTACCCCAGTGCAGACGTACTCCCTGTGGGTCGCGATCCAGCCATGCGTTTTCATAGCGGCTGCCAAAGTATTGTTGCTTTTTAATTACGGGCAGATATCCTGTAAAATTCAGCCACCAACTGGTAGGAACAGCTGCCGAAGCAGCTGCTGGGGCGGGTGGGCGGAGGGGAGCGCCCCGGGCGCCCTGCTCCTCCGTCAGCTTTGCACCGAAACCACGTGGGAGCGGTTTTAAGATAATTTCAGGTTATTTTGAAAAGCTTTAACCATGCTGATGGCGTTACGTTGGTTTCAAGAGCTCATCAGTTGGTGATGGAGGGGTACAACTGGTGCCATGATCAGAATGTAGGAACAGTTTTCGGTGCTCCAAACTATTGTTATCATTGTGGCAACCAGGCTGCAATTATGGAACTTGATAATACTCTGAAATACTCCTTTTTGCACTTCGATCCAGCACTACATAGAGGTGAACCGCGTGTTACTCGTCGCACCCCAGACTACTTCTTGTAAAGAGATTTTAGACCTGTACAGTATTGCCATGAGCCATATGTTGACCTAAAAAAAATGGGAAGAGCAACAGTAACTCCAGAGTGTCAGAAAATATTTAACGTTCAAACTCATTTTCACATGGACCAAAAGACGTGCCGTATTCGAATACAAAGCCTCTTGTCATCAACAACTGTGACCACTCTAGAATGAACCAGTTCATCGTGTGCTGAAGCAACATTATTGGTCAAGAAACCAGTTTCTGGCATAGCGCTATTTCCAGTCACTTTTGCTTTCTCTGAGAGACTGCAAATAATAAGATGTAGACACGAACACCTCGTGAATACATTTAACTTTCCATTTAGCTATAGCTTTACGCAGCATGACTGTAGATACGGGTAGCAGCAAACAATCATTGAAGCCTAAAGAACATTTTAAAAATAAGTACCAAAGCCTCATATTTATTCTGAAACTGTTTTATTTTCAGGGAATACTGTTTAATTGTCTTGATTTTTTTTTTTTTTAATATCCTGCAATTTCATATTTTTAAGATAACTTTAAAAGCGATGTTTTGAAGGGAATGCTATTTATCCAAGAGTTTCTTGGTGATTTGCATCCTTTGCTGCAGAAAGCTGGGCTAGGATGGCAAACTTAGTACTGAGACAAAGATGAGGCAGAGGGATAAAGGGAAAGGAAAACAAAAACCTGCTCCTGAAGCAAGAAAATCTTTGTAAGCATTGAAAATAAGACCCAGGATTTGCTTCCCTGCTGTGGAGTTATCTGTAGGTGCTCAGGATGGGTCGGTTGCCACCGAGCAGGGATGTCTGAAGGGCTTTGCTGAACCAGCCTTAACTCAATAACCGAGGCCCGTTTTAGTTGGCGCTGCTGAGAACAGCTTTGTTCTGTACGTAAGATGCTGCGCAGCCACGAAGGTCACTTCTTGTGATCCGTACAAATTGTCACTAATCATTCTGTAACCGTTCTTCTCAAATAGAGTCTGTCAATCAGGGCTTCCCGGAGAAGCGCTCCCGAGCAAAATGTCTTTTGTACTTAATTAGGGGCTTGCTGACTGATAGCGGTGCTGATAAGATGAAGAGGAAGCTCCAGCTGCTCTTTAACTGCCTCTTGGTTTCTTTTCTCCCTTCTCTTCACTGTATTACGCCTTGTTAGGCTTTTCATCGAGCTTTTTCCAACCTATTATGAAACAAAAAGTAAATTATGTCTAGCAATTCATTTTGATAAATCAGGAAATGATCTGCTTGCGCGATCCCTAATGTCTCAGGATGGGCGTGATTCCAACAGTTTGCATTGCTGGAAGCAAAAATGTTCCCGACAGGGAAGCAGGGGCTTGGATCTCGCACTCAGAACGTATGTTTTAAAGTTGCGAATTAATATGAGGGAAACGGTGCTGAATTAAACAGAAAACAAGAATATTTAGAAGAAGTAACAACGCAAAGCATTTTGGAGATCTTTTTAATAACATTATAAAATATTTGTGTTGCATCCTAAGTTTACAATCATTGGCCCTTTACAGAATTTTCTCCATTCTGAAGGCAATAAAGGCGAACCCGGGATTGATGGTCGCAATAATGAATTATTACGGCCAACAAAATGTGTTCCCTGGAGAAGTCCCCGGCCTGGCTATGGCGGGCTTTCCAAAACTGATGTGTTCTGGGGGAAGAAGCGCAGATCTTCCCGACAAGAGCCACCAACGGGAACCCGAAGCAGCCACCTGGGTGTTCGTGGCACAGCGCGGCTGAGGTGGTTCGTTGGCACATTCCCCCTTGCTGGTGCAAAAGGGTCTGGTTTTATTTCATCGAACGCAGAATAATTTGTGTGTCTGCTCCTTCCTTCGTGCAGACGTGACCTCGCGCGGTTTTGCCGATGGATTTTGCTGGTTCCCCGTGGGACGGGAGGTCGCAGTAGTTGAGTTGCCAAAGCCAAAGCTGCTCCTGAGTCCCGGCACGTGTGTTATCAGGTGAGGCGGGACAAGACGCAGCCTTGACGTGGGGAAATCGGGCAGGTTTTTGCAAAAGCATTTGAAAAGATCGAGGAAGCCCAGCAGTGTGGGCTCGCAGGGCTCGGGCTGAGCTCAGCGCTGCCGGAGACGTGGCCGTGAGCCCAGGGCGGCCGCTGCCCCCGGCATCTCGGGGGCTTTCAAGAAGTGGACGTGCCGTGGGCTTCTGGGGCTGCTCACAGCCCGTCCTCACTTGGAACAGTAACATTTCTACCCTGGAAGACGTGTTTCTGTGAAAATACGAGTCAAGTGGGTTGTGGTCCATCTCTGTCCGCGTTGGAATCTAAAACCGCTGTCGATGAGTCCTGTGTAAGGAGAGCAGGGAGGAGACGCGGTTCTGCCCGTGGTGAATTAGAAATGCAGCTTGTTTTCATCTCCTGTTGCAAAAGCAAACTGTTCTTTGAGTTAAGGTGGCTGATACCGAAAGGAAGAGCATGCTTCTGCTCAGCTTTTTAAAGTTTTTTTAAATTTCCATTTGGTCATAAGTTTTGAAAAAATGACCTTTTCAGAGGCATAATTGGAAAAACAGTTGTTCTCGTTCACATGTATGGGAGGGCTGCTTAGTGTGGGTTTGAAGCTGAGGATTAGGTGCTTTCTTCTGGTTTTTGGTGATTTGCATGATGTCAGTGCCAGGACTGGAAGAAAGGCCAATTCCTGACCTTGTCTGTGATCAATTAACAGGATCCATCACAAGGTAAGTGCATGAAGCAATAATATTGGCAGATAAATGTCAACACGACATCAAAAGCTTATTACGCTGTATCTGGATTCTGTATCAGGCTGCTGTGAGAAGATCCCTATCCGAGGCAGGTTTTCAGATGAATCCCGCTTGCTCTGTGTTGGATGCAAGATATCTTTGAATGCAGCTTGGTAGAAATGTTGGGAATTCCCAGTTTTGGGCCGGGCTCTGTTGTTCTAATAATAGTTAAATGTGCACATCACTTGGAAAGAGAGGGAACAAATGGTTTTAAAGGCAGAATTTGTGCTTAGCTCGGGAAGATGGGTGTCGCTGGGTTTGCACTTTAGAAGACGTAATGATAAATATCAACATTTTTGCCCAGTCGTGCAGCTTTTTAAAAAGCAAAAGGGAGTGCAGGTATTCCACAGTCAGAGGATGCTCCGGAGGAACGAAGGTAACTAATAATGCTGGACCTTAAGCAGAACGAAAGCAGATTTCTCCTACCTGCAGGGACGTGGTAGGTGATATTTTATTTCTATGCGCTCGTGAGACCGTAGCTTTACTGTCAGCCGGGGTTTGGTCCAGATCTCTGGCTTCTATTACCCCAAACAGCAAAACCGACAGACGAATGGTGAAATCCCAACCGCCTCCAAGTCAGCTTTGGTTCAGCTGTATCACCTTCGTCGGGACCACGGTCCCAGCAGCAAGTTTGGGAGCAGGGGGAAGGAGCGTCCGGTCAGAGAACTGTCGAAATAAAAGGTAGAGCTGCAAATCAGCGTCAGCAAGCAGAGCAGCATCTTTGGCCCAGGCTCAGGAAACCACATAATGCTGAAGTAAATTGGACGTAAGCAGGTGCTGAGAGAGAAACTTTCAAAAGAGGTTTAAAAGGAAACCAGTGTCAGGAATTGGAGGGATGGGATAAGCACGTGGTAAGTGATCCCTCCCAGACACGGGCAGCAGAGAACTCGGGATTTTATTTATCTCTTTGCTGCAGTTCAAGAGCTGCTTTTTTCTTTTTCTTCACCAAAAGTAACTGTATTAAAACAAAAAAAAAAAAATAAAGTGAGCAGCCTGTGTGATTCTCACTTCAGTATAAGCCAAGCAGGTTGGCGGCACCTGCCACTTGGGTCACCCACCGCTTGCCCCAGCTTTCCCCTGATTTCCAGCAATATTAAAACAAAATAAGATAAACTAGCAAAAGTTTAGTGGAAATGCCCCCCGGGGAACTTGCTGTTGTGAGCCTTTTGAGGTTTTTGAAGCGTAGGAAGACATTATCCCTCCCCGCTGCCGGGATCAGCAGCAGAACTGTCAGTCACACGCTATAAATGCATTGGGAATATGCCAATACCGTTTTCAGCAGTAATACAATTCCTCTTCCTGGATTCTTTTTCTGTTTTTCTTAAGGATTTGTTTTAAGCCTGGTGAAAGCTTCCTGTACAACTATTGGATTTCATCTCTTCGTTACACTCTCCCACTGTTTCAAACTCGTTTACAGACCACCCAGGACCCTCATCACTTGCCTTGAATATTCTCTTTTCTCTTCCTCCTCCCTCCACCCGTTTGGTCTTTTTCAATCCTAATCAGATTAATCCTTCCGAGCCACTTAATCAGCTCTGGGGGCTCTGCCCCCGAAGGTGGTTTTTATCTGCGGGCAGATTCTGCGGCTGACACGGGAAGGACGGAGCCCACGGAGCCCACGGAGCCCATCGCTCCCTCTGCCTGCGGGGGCTGTGGGGAATAATCCACCGCCCACGAAACCCTCAGGGCCCAGGAGGTTTGTCAGCTTCGCAGATAACAGAGGCAACGCTCCGGTAATTATTTAAATTGTGGATTTATGAGCCAGTTAATGGCGTGCTTTAAGAAATCCGCAAAGAGAAGGAAGATGACAAATTTCGGTGCTATCTGGAAGACAAAAACGAGAGGGGAAAATGGCAGAAGGAACTTGAAGAGCCTTCCAGTCTTTCCAAGTAACGTGTCTGTTCTCTCTCTTGCTCAGCTGGCCTCCCTGGTATGGTGTCAGCAGCTCCTCTGTCCATACCACAGCATCCTGGTCCTCCAGGCTCCAGAGCCGGGTCCTCCAGGCAGGACCGGCACCCTCAGCTGCGATGGGGCCACCTCGACACCCAGCCTGGGACTCGCTCACCCGAGCGTTCCTACCTCTGCGTGCTCCGAATGGTCAAAACTGGTCTCCGTAGCAAGAATTATACTAGTTTTTTATCATCCTTTGTGGCATGCGTGGACATTCAATACTGTCTTCTCTGGTGTCCAGCCGCAGTCTTGCAGCGGTTGGTCTTCTCATCCATTCCCACCTTCCCCAGTGCTTGCAGGGGATTAACCGTCATTTCGGTTCCCTTGCTTTGGAGACTTCTGGGATGATGCAAACTGCTGGTATCTGCCAAAATGCAGTGCTTTTCTTTTTCCAAAAGGTTTGCTCTCAACAGTCCAGGAGTCTTAAGTGAAACTGAAACTTGAAAGCTGTGATTTCACGTAGTATCAGCTGCAAAATGGTGTGTGCGGAGCTCCAACGTACAATTACATTAGCCAAAAAACAGCCTACATCCTAGCCACGTGCTGTTCCAGGGAAAGCAAAATAACCGTGTGCCTTTAATTGCAGATAAAGGTTTAAACAAATAGGGCGTTGGTTTACAAACCGGTGCTTTCTTCTTTGGAGATCAGGTTACATTTTCATCAGATTATGAAAACGTGCTACAGTTCCATCTCTTTCTTTGACTATTAAATGTGTTAAATTCTTCAATGAATTTTCACATAGTAGAGAAGTCTGTCCTAACTTAATAAGTGAAATATGGAATTTGTCGCCTACAAAACAGCACACACGCAATGAAGTTGTGCTGAAGAAGCTGCGTTCCCAGCGGTGGGTGTGTTTGTGCGTCTCTCCTCCTCTGGTCTCTCACTAGGATTTTCTTACAGGAATAACCATAAGGAGCTATTCCAGTTCTCAGGTTAACACTATATTAATTATTTCATGCACCAGGAGTTTTAAGTTCAGCTTGAAGTTTTGTTTCCGCAGAGATGTTGGTCTGTCCTGGAGAAAGACCAACCATTGGCAGAATTCCATAAATAGCAGAACCCTTCCATTTGATGGTAAAGGTCTGAATTATTTGCATATCTTCTATTTGCATTTAATTTGTGCTGTTTCCATGCAATTCTTTGTGTTTTCAAACTTTCCGTGTTTAACATACGCTTAATTTGATTTGCAGCACACAGGTAATGTCACTTCAGTAATCAGGGGCTGATGGCCCCATACAATTCCCATACACGTTTCTCTCCCTACCGTAGATCAGGAAGAATTCCACTTATTTCTCCAATGCATGTTTTTTTTTTTCTGTCTTGTAACTATTCCAGTGCTCACAGCAAGCCCTTGTAACTCTGTAGGAGGAGGAATATGGCACTGGGATGGTGCAGGAATGAGTTAATAGTAAGTCTCTGCTGTGGTGTTTTCCTCCAAAGTCGTGTGCGCCAAACTGACCTTTAATCTTGGAATATAAATCACTTTCCAGTCCTATTATTTGTAAAATCCTACAGGCTTGCAAATGCACAAAAGAAGCCTTTGTCTCTTATTAATTTAATTTATAGGTTAAAGTTTCAAATCAGTGGCAAGCAAAAGCTGATTTACTCTTCGCTTCAGGAATTGCTGTTCTGGAAAGCACGGCATTTGCTAGACTGCCTAGAAATTGTGATATGTAATTAGGAGCTTCTGTAATTATATATAATGTAATATAATTTACTTATCTTTTTTGGTATGTATTATACGTAAAAGCTGGGAGGGTAACTCAATGTGGATTAGCTCTTTCAACCCTAAAAACTCCACGGATCGGTAGAACCGCTGGTTTTTGTCTTATTCTATTAACATTGTGGCAGGATCAATGTTTTCAAGCATTTGAAGTTGCCACCGTTTTCTTTTTTTGTATAGAATCATCACATCATCTCTTGTGCAAAACCATTTGTGCTACAACAAAACAATAGCCACTTCTGTGATAAAATTTAGCTAAAAGCAGTGGGGACCTTTTCCCCACCGGTTTAAAACAAGACAACCATTCCTATTTTTTTTTAGTTGGATTTAAGCTATGAAATTCCCGTGTTTCTCTTCCCAGAGTTCGGAGTGTTCCCATCAGCAGTTCAGACCCATTTCTTCCACTTCGAGATTTCTAGTTAAGCAGTTTTGTAACCAAGTTTTCTACTCTATCTCAGAATAACTAGAGACAAAGAAATAAAACGTCTCCATAACCATGCTGTCGTTCCACATTCCAGGGTAGAAGCTTTGGCTGCTCAAGGTGCTCATGAGAAGCTTTTACCTGTTGACCAATTTACACGGAAAAGCAGAGATGTTGAATTGTTGCCCTTGCAAGCATTATGGACATATTTGTTTCAAAAATGGCATTCGTCTGACTCATATCCATGAATTCACTTATCTATATTTTCCAAGGATCATATTCTTCCTCCTCCCTTTCAGCCTGTCTGTCTTGATGGCTAAAAGGGGTTTTATTGCTTTCGCATTAATCAAGACATGCGACAGTATTGAGCTGGATCCTGTCCAATTAGGCCGAGACAATATCGAATTTCGAACCGTCATGTTGGATCCATTTGAATGTAACACAAGCCCGTCGGTCTCCGCAATCCATCCGTGAGTTAATAATCGCGGCCGGCGGTGGAGGGATGTCCACCTTGCCCTGATGCTGTGGACACAGCGAAGCTCTGCTGAGGGTCCGTGCTGGGATTTCCCCTCAGATGTGGAGGGCACTGAACAAAACCTCTGTGCGACAAGCAGCGAGAAGGTTCCTTTCCTCTTCTTAGAGCTGTGTTCAATGAACTCACCTTCCTTAAGGAGCCTGTTAACATCTGGAGTCCTGCTGCTGGTTCTGCTCTCCCCCCTGGCTCGGCACGCTGGGCCGTTGGCTGCCTTGGTGAGTTAGGACCGGCATTTAGGGGCGTAGGTCTAAGGAAGAAATTATTGCCCCTGAGGGTGGGGAGAGCCTGGCCCAGGTTGGCCAGAGAGGTGGTGGCTGAACCATCCCTGGAGACATCCCAGGCCAGGCTGGACGGGGCTCTGAGCAACCTGAGCTGGTGCAGATGTCCCTGCTCGTGGCAGGGGGGGCACTGGGGCAGCTGGGGAGGGCCCTGCAACCCAAAATATTCCATGATTCTATTACTACTTTTTTAACTTCTGGGTGTCAGGCCATCCCTGCGCACAGAGGAGAGCGTGGGGAGACGTGAACCCACAACTGCTGGAGCTGAGCAAATTCTGCTCTGCAAATAATACTATTAAAGAACATTTATTGAAATATAAAATGTCAGTTGGCTGTAATACTTGCTAGTCTAACTGCATCGCTTGCCACTAACAACGTGTAGGTTTGTTGGTAGCTCAAGGGCCTTGCAACAGTGTTCGTCTTGTCTGATGAAATTTCCTGTCATCTGTCTAAGGAGCAGAAATAGTCTCCCACGCAGGAGGTGGCCCACGCTCTCTGAAATGATCTACGATTGGTAAGTCCTTGAGGCAAGAGTTGCAATTAACAGTTTGCAAGCAGCCCTCAATGGAAATCTGCTTGAACGTTTTACCCTTGGCCCCGAGGCAAATAAGTGAAATATTTTAATTCAAGGAGTTAATTGTAATTTTAGCAGCCTTTCCACCCCAAGTTTGGCAGATGATGTGAAACGCTGCCCTGCTCCCCTCTCAGCCAAACGGCTGGGAACACCGGGGCAGATGTTGAAACCCAACATGAGCAAGAACAGGCTGGGAATGTTTCTTGACTCGTTATGTCATTCATTAATGATTTTTTGAGTATTTCTACCGCACTTCAAGTTGCTGCAAATCACCGTAAAGAGTATTTCCAGTAGCCCCGTGAGCAGATGGTGCGGTCGCATCCTGAGGTCTCTGACCACGATTCCCCGGCTCCCTTTGCCCTTGCTCACCGGTTCTGTTGGTAAACAGAGCTGATGGACGTTTCCCAGCCTGTTCCTCCTTTTGAACATTGAACCTGAACTATCTGAGTGCACGAGGGGTTGACAGGAGAGAGCAGGAGCCAAAGAAAACTGCAGTAACCTCTTTTCTCTGCCAAAAGAAGTGAAAGGATAATGTAGCGTGTAGTTATCAAAGGGTAGTTTTCTCAAAGCCGGTCAAACCTGACTTTCCTAATTGAACTTTGGTTTTATTAGATAGAGGGCAACTTGCTTTTGTAACTTGCCGGGATCAAAGTTTGCACGAAGGTGCGTCTCTGAATTCCTGCCCCCTGGTCTTGTGTCTTGGCCTTAGGGAAACGGCTTCTTCCAGCATTTCTTGTCCCAACTTTGATCCCACCAGAGGATGCCTGGGGAGGTCCTACAGAGATTGTCACAGAGAGACTGAGGGTCCCAGGGGAGGATCAAGCCCCAAAACCCTCCAAGGGCAGCAGCTGAGCCCTCTCCACACCAGGTGCCCCGGTTGGCTGCTGGGGCTCCTAACTGATGTTCTTCTACCAAAGGTGTTCTTGTCCTCCCAGCGGTCCCCGCACAGGAGCCTTGCAGGGCAGTTGGGAGGTCCTGGGGAACTCGCCATGTCTTGGCCAAATCCTGCTTGTCAGAGGTGCTGAGCATTTCCAGCAGGTTGATCCCTTTGTTTCCCAGAAACCTGCAGCCACTGAGTTTTAAAAGAGCAATCCTTTAATTCCTTAAGCCACTAGTCCGAATTTCACCATGGTCTGTGAATTTGTCATCGTCGAGAATTTCCTTTAGAAGTTTCATAAGAAACGCAACCAGAAACATGTCTTTTAAAAGCAGGTTTTCTCCATTAATGCATTTCACTTCTGCAGAATGTTCGATCATCAGTATTCCTCCGTGTGTGTTTGTGTACAATTTCCATCGGGCTGCTCCCGCTGTACGTTTTCCTAACCACGAGCAGGATCTAACAGTGCTTTTTATAACTCCCTTTTGCAGCTATTCATGCCAAATATGCAGCAGCAACGCACGTGACCCGACTGTGCTACCAGCAGCCGAGCGTTAGCTGATTACCTTGGGGGGATGTAAAGGCCAGCAGCAGTTAACGAACATGGCTGGTTAGCGGCTTAAATATTGGAGATTTGCTTTCTATTGTTTTATTACTCCTGTAAGTCTCGGTGGTATGATTAACATCAAACCCATCGCTTTCCTCGTTACCGTGATGAGTTTATCAAGCTGATGGGCGAGGGCGGAGGGGAGTTCCGGGGGTGATGGAGTGCGATGCTGCGCAGCAGCAAAAGCCACGTGTGGTGCATTACGGGCTTTAAATGCCAAACTTTCGCAACTAGAAAGTGCTTTCGAGATTTGTAGTTGATAATGTTTTCTTATTTGTGGGACGGCTGTAGGTAAAAGGAAAAGGGGCAGTCAGAAGTCTGTAAAAGGTCAGTATGGGGGGTTGGTTTTGTTTGGTTTTGTTTTTTATTTTGTGGGGGTTTTTGTTATTTGTGGTTTTTTGTTGGGTTGGTTTTTTACTTCTGATGTTAAAGGTCTTCTAAAGGTGCTAGTTAAGCAGCTTGGGTGCTTTTGAGGATTTTATCCGTAGCTTTGTCCTGCTTACTGTCTTCATATCTGTACCCCATATGAATTATTGGGTCTTACTCTTCTTTTTAGCTGGAATAACCCAAGAGTAACCCAGCACGGAGGGTCAGGAGTGGGAACTCAAGGTGCACGAGGGAGAAGCTGAAGCGCCGGTATTTATTTCTTGCTCAGCACCGTCTCCTGTTTTGTCTGACAAGGATGAATCCGGGTTTCGTTTTATGTGCTTTGCCTCCAGCAAATCTCAAAGGAGCCCGTGCCAGGCTTGAGACCTTTCAGCCCGTCTCCCTCTGAGAGCATTTTCTTTGGGCTTTTAGCGGGGTTGCCTCTACGTCAAGCGTGGTATGGGTTTAATTTGCTAGTTAAGATGTTACTGACTTCTCCGAGATTTCTAATGTTTCCTCTTCTGCGAAATCTTATATGTGACCTATACAGGAGCCGTTTTGGCTGGGGGTTTTTAGGGGAGCACTCAGGAATTTCTGACTGTTTCTCTGGCACTTTAGTTCAATTTACACTGTACACTAAAGAAATAGTTCCCTTTAGGTTAGGATAGGTTACACGCTCTCCTCTGTGGAAGAACAAAGGACTGTCTGTTCCAGCGAGCACGGTTATAAGTCGGGAGGTGATGCTGCAGACGGTGAGGATGCGAGATGGGATTTTGAGGTTGTATTTCAAGTTTAGGGGGTTGACAAGCAATGAGAACGTCGCAATAAAACAGAACACAAACAACCCCTTAAATTCTGGAAATGTAGGAATACATGAGATGGTTAAAGCGCAGGGTGTGGTGGTGTTTGCTATAGGGACCCTGTGGCAAACCCGTTGTGGTTTGGGGCGCTGGATGCCGGTCCTGCCGTGCGAGGGGGCAGCGGGTCGGTGCTGCCCTGGGGCTGTGTTGGTGCCTGCGAACGGCTCTGCCTTCATCCAGAGCCTGCACCGGCTCCTCCACCTCCCTGGGGTCATGTCTTTCTACCCCATTTGGGCTTTTTTAGTGCCGCTGAGGTGCTGGTCTAATGCCGTGGCTGAAGGCGATGGCCAAAACTGGGCGAAATCGCTTCGTTTTGTTGCTAGCATCGGTTATTTAACCAAATGTTCATGGGGAACATTAGGTTTTGCCTTCCCCTGAGTTGTCCTAGATGGTCCCTGGTGTTCTGCACCTTTTGCTGCTTTTTGGTCGTGTCCTCTGCAGTGACCACAGGTGGATAGAACATG
Organism: Caloenas nicobarica; assembly: GCF_036013445.1. NCBI lineage: Eukaryota > Metazoa > Chordata > Aves > Columbiformes > Columbidae > Caloenas > Caloenas nicobarica. The sequence continues at coordinate 1,877,464 of NC_088258.1, read as the reverse complement.
TTCCTGCATCTCGGTGGCCGGGGAGCCCTGGGTAAGGGTTGCTTCAACATCATAAAATCACTATATAGCCATAACCGTGATGTCTCTTCATGCAGACTTCTGGTCCTCCTCCGTTTTAGAGCCTATTGGAAGCACATTCCGTGTCCGTGTTCCCGTGGTTCTGGTGCACACAAACCCTTGCACAGTAGCGAGCCCTGACCTCTCTTGCAGGACTTTTCGCACTGGGAAAAATGAACCCCTGTGGACCCTTAATAGGTGTTTTCGTGTTTGGTTTAAGGAGGCTCCACAACATGCTGGTTTTATGGGTATTACATTTGTGTGCACCAGAGCTGGGTTTAGGGTCCCCCTGGGATGAATGGCCCAGTTACTCCCTCAGTCTTTTCTTCCAGAAATTGTATTATTTAGAGGTAAAGCAGCTGTAAAATTGTATAATCTCTCCTCTGCCATCAGATGTTGATGCTAGAATGTAGGATCGAAGACCACAAAAAAGTTAGGCAGTGATTTTTTTACCCTGGAACAGTGGTTGGAATGATGATTTGAAGTTTGTTTCTCCTGCCGTTAACAAAACCACTGCTTTTGATCCCGAAGAACAGGTAGAGCAGACCTGGGCATGCATTGCTGAGGGTGTCGAGATTTCAGCACCTGATACCATGCAATGAGAGTTGACTTACGAGATCTCCTCCTGCTCCTCTTAGACAATCCCAGGCCTATGTCCTTACTCTGCACCTGGTTTTGCCCAGTGAAAAAATGAATTTTCATGGGTTTTGAGGGGGCTCTGCCTGGACTCAAAGACCAAGATCCAGCAAGTCATTCTGGAAGGTCACCCACATGATGACCACAGACCAGCAGCCATCGGGATGTGGTGGCCTGTGTGGTCAGTTGGGGATGAGGGGAGAGAAAGGCTGGAGCCAGATGGGTGCACAGAACTTAAAATTTTAAAAATTGCCAGCTTTGGATTTCAGCAGAGCATCAGACTCAGTTTGCTTATCCTTAGGGGGAATTTCCAAGGGCCTTCCTTTGCCCATGGCTGCAAGAGGAGTTGTCCATGGATCTAGTTGCCACTCTCTAAGCCCCTGTTTTTTGAAGATGATCCACCCTTTGCCAGCTGGTAGATTTTAGCCCAGCTTGGCCCAGGTAACGCCAGACCTTGCGCTTCTGTTCTGCAGTTGGTAAAGTGGCTTAGGAAGAGTGAGCACTGGCAAAACCAGGAGATGGGGCTGGTTGTGGAACCAAGAGGTCACACGTGTCTGTGTGCATGTGAGTGCCGGAGAGGTGACAGCTGGGTGCCATGGGAATACTTGATTCTTAGCCAAAAGCACACTCGTAAAAGCATCCCGGGAAGGATTCCTTGCAGATGCAGATGTTCACGTTCATCCCGAGCGTCCCGGGTGCTGGCGATCAGCGTGTCCAGGGGAACTCGGTCAGACGTCAGTGGGTAGTAATTAACTCACCATTTAGCGTTGGGTTTTAATCATTCTATGGCTTCTGAGAGAGCCCAACTCTTGGATTACTGGGGTTTTTTTTGTTGTAGTCTATTAAGAAAACTTGCTGCAGGATTTGGTTCTACCTGTTGAAAAAAATTTATTATAGAAGATATTGAGGGCTTTGTCTTGTTTTGCTTAGAGATGTCACGGGGTAAATTGTATCCATGTTACGGGACCGTGAATGTCTGTCTATGACGCCAGCTGTTTTCGATAAACTATAAAATGGCCCGTCTCAAGTAAATTAAACACAAATTTTACGAAACAATTATGCATCGGCCTTTTCATTCCCTTCCCTCAAAGTTTGAATTTGATTTTATTGCTTGAGATTTAGCAGAAATTTAATACTTTATCTTCTTCTGAAGAGCGAACCGTCTCTCCGAGGCCCAGCATTCCACAGCGTGGATTTTGGGTTCCCAGCACAGCTGATGTTTTGCCAAATTTCAGTTAGTCTGTACCCAAGCTGCCCAAGCTTAGTGGCTGGTTAAAACTTTTGAAGTTTGCTCAAGAATGTGCTTTACGTTTAGTTGCATGGCAGGAAAGATTCCTTCTTTTTAATTTTTCATTGAAAGCAGCCTTTGGTCAGAAAGCCAGACTCAACCAAGATGTCATGAGTCACTAATCTTTCAAAATGCTGGGTTAGGCCTGCAGAGGTATCTGTTTATTCAGTAAGGATCCAAGACTTATCTTTCTCGAAAGAAAGTAATTTAGAGCCACCGATGCAGCGCTTAGTCGTGTCGTTATTAGATGAGCATCTAATCTACTCTGCAGTGGGGATGCGGCCCTTCAACTTTACTAATGACAGGAATTTCATTAGTGTCTGTGGGGCTCCGGTGTAGTAAACACTTCCATGTGTGAGAGTTTTGACAGTTCAAGGTAGGAGTTTTATGGACGTTTGTGCATAAAAGCACCCACCAGCTCAGGATTATTTAATGTATGATTGAAACAAAATAGGGTTGATGTTGCTGGAGAAGGAAAACCTGGCACGCAGGTGGAAGGGGAAGAGGGTTTAGATGGTGTTGTGGGCTCGGCTGAAGCCTGGGGAACCCTGAGGTACCGTGTCTCGGGAGACGTGGCGGGTCTGCAATATCCAGTTGGGATGTGGTGGGACAGGAGGACGCGCAGGGGCACATCTGGAGGAGACCAGGCAGCTCCAGCTCCCCACGGCACAGCTCTCGTGGCTTTTGGCACTGTTGGCTGCGTGCAGGAGATCTGCAGCTGGGAAGGAAGCTGATACTGCTGGAGCGTTCAGCAGATGTTCCCAGGCGGTACCTCTTGGGTCAGACCATGGTGTGGGTCCAGAGGTCGGGCTGCTTCGCGTGTTGTTGAGCCACAGGTTGTGATTGTCTCCGGGAGACCCATCTGGTGCTCCCCTATAGTCCTGGAGCAGCCCAAACCCTTCCTTTTGGAGAAGGTAAGGCCTCCCCTGGCTTGTTTTGTTGTGCTAAACCAAGGGTTTATGGAAAGCTGGGTACTTTTGTCCTGTGGAGGCTTCCTGTTTGTCTTCTGCTTGGCACGGGTTTATGGATTGAGCGTGAGATGTGAGGTGGAAATCTCAAACAGGTTTACGTGTGAACGGCAAAATTAGCTTGTACCGCTGTCCTCTGCGTTTGAGAAGAGGAGCATCTGCGGGGCCGCGAGCACAGTGAGGTGCAGGCAAACTGTCCCCTCGTCCCTTGACTTTGGGATCCCAGCACAGAGCCGGGGACAGACGACAGGGTCACCTTCCCCAGGGGTGCCCGGGGTAGCTCCCAAACTGCAGAAGTTAATTTGTTAGAGCCACGTCAGACCATGAACATGCTCTGTGTTGGCAAATATGGTTGATCGTGGTCTTTGTGATGTGCTGCTCCGTGGAGTTACCCTCCTTGATATTAACACCGTGGGGTAAAACTCTTGGCTTCCAATGCTTATTTCCAGTCTGTTCTCTCAAAGAACATCCTTTGTTCCTTTCGACTGAAATGGTGCAGTTTCTGCGGCGGGATAGTGCCCTGGGCTATCTCGTAGGAGGGTTGAGGTGGGTGGAAGAATGATCACATTATTCCCCGTAGACATGTGGTTAACTGCACATGCGGAGGGGCTGCTTTTACGGGCGCGGGTGTCTGCCAGAACGGCCGCGTTTCTTCTGATTTGCAGGGGGAGAAGGGGGGAGCGGTTTGAGTTTGCCCCAAGGGGCTTCACCCCAAAGGTGATGAAGATTTTGTAGCGTTTGCCTTGGGTGAGTCTGGCTCTTGCGTGAAGGTCCCCAACGCCCCATCGACACATTTGCAGACGACTCTGAATTGCGTCGCTTTTTGTGAGTTTGTGCCAGAGCTCTATTATTTTAATGCAGCTGTTAGTGCGTAAATCTGTCCGTATCGCGGCGTATAAACAACAGCGTTTTCCCTTTGCACTTTAAAAAAAAAAACCCACGGCGTTGTTTATTCCTCTGGATTTTGTCCAGTACCACTGGGCATCTCCTGCTCGAATGCAAAGACTGAGAAAGCAAGTCCCATTTTCAAACGAAATAGGAGATTGTCTGCCTTTTGATATTTGAAGTAATTCTATTTCTAGGGCTTTTCTAGAAGATGTTCTTGGGTAGCAAGTGATGATACGATTAGGGGCAAGCGGTGGATACAGGGACTCTCAAAGGTAGGGACAAGGGTTTCCGCGTGGGACGCTCGGGCAGGTCCCCAAGGCATGTGGCGCTGGCAGGAAAACCATTGTAAAGCCATTGACAGTGTCACGCTTCTTATCTGCTTTTTGTTTATTAGGAGGAGAAAAAAAAAAAAAAAAAAAGGCAGCAAATAAAGCAGTGTCACAAGATCCTACTTGTAATTGAGGGTCCTAAATTAATTAGCTATGGTGAATGTTCTGCATGGCTTTGTCTCTCCTCGGAAGAAGGAGCCTTTGTGCATCAGGGCCGCAGGCTGCCCGGGCAGGATCCGCACATGAAATACCTGAGGGCATCACGGGGCCTTTTCCTCCTTCTCTTGTTTTCACACTTCTCTTCCCCTTTCCTTGCCTGTCCTTTCAATTTCTTTGGACGGGAGGATTTCCTAACATCTCTTTTCAGCGTCGCTTCCTCCTCAGCTCCCCCACGTTCCCCTTCATGCCTCTCAAATCCACGGCAGCCGTAGTGTTATCCCTCTTGTTTGGTTTTTAACATGCGAGCTGATGCTGTGGATTCCCAGCCTGGTCGATGTGGCTGTTCCTTCGCCGGCTCCTCTCCCCGGTCTTACCCCTGGGACTGTCACGTTTTCAGCGACGTGCTGCTTGTGCTCCTCTGCTGTGCCTCTTCATTTGGGGCTTACTGGTTTCTCTTTAATTTTGCTTTTCGCAGGCAGGTCCATGCTTTTTTTTTTTTTTTTTTTTGTGACGGACACTGTTTTTTGCTCTTTGTCTGTTGACCGAGCTCTGACTTTCAAGCGAACTGGCAGGAGCAAGTCTGGTTTCCTCTAGCGTTGGGGTTTTCTGCCTTTTTTCTACTCAGTCTTTTTTTTTTTTACCCGGTGCACAGCAAATTCAGGTCTACAGACAATAGCTGTTAACCATGAAAATACAGTTGTATTTTACACAATTATATAAATCTCTATTACAATTTATACATATAAATGATAATTTAAAATAATCGATCATCAACCCTTCTAGGTTTTACCTGTAATTTGTGCTTCCCGAGGACCGGGTTCCGCCCTCGCGGCGTGTGCACGAGTTTTTCCCCACCCGACACCCCCTTTTCCGTGGGGATCCGCAGCTGAGGAATGTGTCCATCAGCCCCGAAATAAATCAGGATGGGAAGCGTGTCATGAAAACTAATCCACCAGCTGTTCCACCAAGCCGCCACCAGTCGCTCCAAGACAGGAATTAGACCAATGTAATAAATAAATACGGGAACGTTGTTCTGCAGGCACACGTGCCCAGGTTGTCTCCGTTCCCCGTAAGGGAGGACGTTGAGCCAAGCAGAGATTCCCCACAGCCGAGTGTCCTTTAGGAGGGGGAAACCACTTTCCTACAGGTATTTACTCTCAAAAACGTTGTCAGCTGCCCCAGGACTCCTCCAGCCACTGCTGGGTGAATGCAGGTAACCTTAACGAGGGGTAAATCCAGTGAAAACCTCGTTTCCCCACAGCCAACCCACCAGTGCAATCTGGGAACCTGACTATAATCTGTTCCAGTTGTAAACTTACAATCAGTCCTCACCCTGCTACCCTTTTAATACTTTGGGGGCTGTTTAAGCTAAATCTGCTCAGCATGAGCATAATCTTATTTTACTGTTCAATGCGATGTTGTGGCGAGCAGAGCAGGCTAATTAAACTCCACGGCCGCTTGTGTACTGACACTTTTGATAGAGTAACTGGAGTAATTCACGTTTAAATCCAAGAGCCAGCCGAGCCAGGGCTGACATCGGAGACATATTTCATAGAGCAGTAATGAGCCTAAATTTCAGGTATGCGTCCTCTTCGCCAGCCCTCAACAACACGGCTGCGACACACTGTTTACTCAAGGAAATTAAAGCCAGCAATGTGCGTGCTGCGTTGTTTTTTATTTGTTTTCGTGTTTTTGTTTTTTTTAAAAGCCAGCAAAAAAAAAAAACACAAACCCGCACGACACCCTCCCTGACTGTTAAAGTTTGTGCATGATTGATTTTAGTGGGTGGATTAAAAAGAGCAAATCTCTTCTACCGCGTTCCAAATCATACATCAGAAATCATAGGGGAGACATTTGTGCCCTGGGAGCGGGGCGTATGTTATCCCGGTTTTAATTGTGAGGCCTCAATGTGTGCAAACTGTTTCTTAGCGTAATTGGATGAGGGTCACTGGCTGCCCTGAGATATATGGGCACACTAATCAGAGAATAATTTCGACCGAGGTTGAAGTTGCCAGTAAAAGTTGTAAAAGTTAATTTTATAGGAGCTGGGACAAAATATCAGCAAGCAGTTTTGTAGCTATGGTTTATTTGCTTTGTCTAGTGACATTTTTATTATGTTTTATTATTATTATTTGTGTTTCAAATGCAATTTTGGGCAGAGGGGAAGAGAGAGGAGGGAGCGCTGACCTGATTAGCAGCCGGAGCAGCATGTGCAGATGGATCGACCGAAATAGGGGGAATTCATAAACCGACATGAACTGCCCTGGTCACAACCAGAATTAAATCAAATCGCAGGATGATTTATATATTTTTTTACCCTTATATTCTTTCCTTCGGTTTCCAACAAGCGGCAGCGCCCATCCAAAGGGTATTAACTAAGTGGGTTTGCATGTGTTGTTGCTCTGTAGGGGTGAAACGTTTTTGGCTGCGTCCCTGGCTGGGCGCTGCGGTGGCTGCGGGAGGGGAAGGTGGGACGCGGCTCGCGCGCGGGGAACGCGCAAATCTCGCGTCGTTTGCGGGATATCGAATGCAGAGAGCGCTCAGCCAGTTTGGAATGTCGTCAAACCCATCTCGGAAGATAACTTCTGCGTTACAGCTACGCGAGTCCTTCCTTAATCCGCCCCTACTAACGTTATACTGTGCAGTTCCCATTAGTATTAATAGATATGGCTGAAACCCAATGTCATCAGGTATAGATTGCTCCCATTTTTTCTTATTTCTGGCGAAGTGCTTCATACTTGGATTTTCGCCATTTTTTCCTCCGTACGTTTCAGGGAAGTCTGTTGTTGAGTGGTGCAGACCTGCACCTCTGATCTGAAAGAATTTAGTGAGGACCTAATCGTACGAAGAGGCATGCAATAGCGCGCAGTAAGAAAAAATAAAAAAAAAAGATTGTGTCCCGATTTGAAAACATGCAGTGGGAGAACTGGAAGTTAAGCGGTGGTAGGAGTTACCCTGGAGCTCACAGATCCCCGAGGATGTGGACAGACCCTCGCCGGAGCCCCCCGGACCGAATCTTGGGAGCTTTCCTGCCCAGGAGCGGGTTCTGCTGGGTACCGCACCAAAACACACCGCGTAAAACACTACAGCCCTTAGAAATGAGTAATTGCTTTGGAAAGAGCCCCGTTAAAAGAGCGAGCGATGTCAGTGCCGTGAAGTTACCCATAAAACCGGAGCGAACGCCTCGAGAGCCCGGGCGAAGCCGTTGGCCAGCACTGACAAGCGCTGCTGGATCGCGGCTCCGCTCCCGTCTGCGCGGGTTGAAAGTCTGGGCTCTGGCCCGGAATACGCTGCCCCGCTTTTCCAGCAGCATGACTTCAATATACTTTCTCAAAATAATTTTCTGTGGTCCTGGAGAATCCCCTGAGCTTTGCAGTTTAAATAAAAGCCAGACCTCAATTGGAAGCTTTGTAACATTCAAGCAACCCACGTTGACGGTTTCTTCGGCACGGCACGACCCCTTTTCCGAAAGCAAACAAGGTGGTCATAGTTTTCAGCGAAAGATTTTGGGCTACTAAATGGCCCAAAATACTTTTTGATGCCTGTCTGGTTACCTTTATGTTTTTGCATCCCAAGTGAAAAGTTTGCTGTCTGGAGGTGCCGTTGGAAATTTTGGGCTCGTGCTTGGTCCGTCCCCAGCCGAGGTGTTGCTGTTTGGTGATGAGGCGTGCTGCTGCCGTCTCACCGGTCTTCCCTTGGAGGACGTTGAGCAAGGGTTTGCAACACGTGTTGGGAGAGAATCATTCCCAGCCATCTGTCGTGGCATCAAAGGAGTGTCCTTGATTTGAAATGGTGTTTCAGTCTGATCCGATGCTCCCAACACACCAGGCTGCTCCATCACCGTGGGCCTCCTGAGGGCGGTTCCAGCAACCTGAGGACTTGGCTTTGGGAGCCCCGTTGTCCTTCACGTGCAAGAGGCGAGATGGGAGACATGCAGCGCTCGAGAGCTCCGGGTTGGGCTCTTTGCCCGTCCATTCCTCAGGAGCGATCTTGGGTGGTTTATTTACCATCTTTTAAATGAAATATTTTTAGCTGCCACTCACTGGTCCAAATGCGGTGTTCCAGGTGACGCGTTTCTGTTGCGATACAAACTGGTGACAGCACAGAAGTACCTTTTAAGAGGGGGGAAACGGGATGAGTGAGCGTCGGGAGCTGTAAATCAAAGTCCTCAGTTCTTGTTGGCGTGGTGGTGACTTTTCCTTCCCAGCAAAGCCGAGGGCGAGCAGATGGGGACAGCCCGGCAGCTCCGGGCCTGCAAACCGCCCAGCACTTGCGTTTGTTCGCGGTCACAAGAGTTTTCCGCAGTCGCTTCACATTAGGCAAAGATACGACTTTTCGAAGAAGGGATTGTGTAATTGCAATTGTTTTTTCAGAGCCTGTTGTGAGCACCGTTCTTATTCACACCCTTCTTATTCACCTTCCTCTTATTCGTCCTGCTGTGTCTGCCGAGCTGCAGGATCCCGGTTGTTTTCTGCTGGACTGAGCCCTGGTAGCAGTAAAACGAATTCGGAGAGACCTCGGGGGACTTCAGCACTGGTAATAAACCGCTGGACGAATCAGCAAGTATTGTGCATTGGCATTCAGCACAAAACGGGCGTTTTGCCATCTGACTTCAGAAAGGAGCTGCTTTGTTCTCTTTTTCGGGCGTGCTGGATGTGCATTGAGGTTGTACTGCTCAGCTGCACCTATTCAGCCATGGGCCAGGCGTGTTTTTTGTTTTTTGTTTTTTTTTTTTTATTGCATAGAACTGATAAATTCAAATGCAAACAGCACTTGAGAAGTGTTTGCCGTGTGAAACACTGCAGCGTTCTTGTGCTGGCGGTGGAATGGGAGTTCAGATTCATACATATCGTTCAGAGCAAGAGAAACTGACACCGTTAAAATGATGAGCCACCTGTTTCGAAGGCCTGTTCGGTGTCTGCAGGACAGCTAAAATGTTAGGGCTGCGGCATTTGTTGGTTGTAACGTCCCAAGGACAGCTACATTTCGTTATTTCTGCAAACTTTAGGTAAAAAGGTTCATTTGCGCCCGTGGCTTTGAAAAGCAGGGAGGTCACTCATCCCTTTCTAACATCTATACAATATTTGGTCACAGACCTCTTCCCCGGTTTAAAAGAGTCATAAAGGATATCCTCACAATTTATGAATGGAAGCAAACTGTTTCTTTTTAGTAAGTATATGGCTATATTGGGAAATGTGCTCTTTTAAATTCTCTTTCATACTGATGCTCTCTGGTGTTGCCAGCTGCCCCCATCAATGCTGCAAAAAGGGGTTTTACAGTGATTTACCTGCTTGTCTTTTCACCCTCGCAGCGCTGAGAGTCGGCTCCTGCTTTAAATCTGCTGCTTTCTGGAAGTTTTCCTTGGTGCTTGATTCTGTTTCTGCCTAATAGCGACATTATTTAGTATAATACACAGGTCCTGGTCTGCAGAGCGACCCGTTCTAATGCGCTTCTGCAGAGAAGGATTCAGTAACACACTGGTTAGGGAATTCTTGAACGCTTTCCCAGCAGTTTCCTTCATTACTGGAGTTGTTAAATTCTAAGAGCCGAGCTGCAAACAATATTATCTTGAATATGATAGGTGGACATTTTAATTTTGCTGCTTGTCTTGCTCCAGTTTTGATGCCGAAGTTTCTTTAACAGGAGCAAAAAAGAAACAACGGGGATGGGAGAGATCTCGCGTACGGGCACGTGCCTCTGATCGTGGAATCGCCTTGGTTGGAAAAGACCTTTGAGATCGAGTCCAACCGTTAAGCCAACCCTGGCACTACCCCACGTCCCCGAGAACCTCATCTCGTTGTTTAAACCCCTCCAGGGGTGGTGGGTGAACCTGAGATGGGACCTGCTGGGCTGGGGACAGGGTGCTGCGGGCAGGGAAATGCACGTTGTCCATACCTGGGCATTCCCCTATGTGTCTTGGACTTGTTGTCCTGTTTTTTTCAGTTTGGAACGAGTGCTGGGGGGTTGTTTCTGGCTCGAGGACGTTGTGGGGTGAGCGGGCTTTGGAGCTGGCCCTGCTTTCCCGTGTCGTGCCAGCCCCCCGCGCAAAGAGCGAAATGAAGAGCTCCGAGACCCTGCTTTAATTAAAGTCTAAAGTACCCATAAATTCCACTCATTTTTCATTAACATGTAGGATCAGGAAATCACGCTTTTGGCTCTCAGACTTCAATAAGGAGCCCAGCGTAGTCTGTCTCCTGGAACTTTTTGATGGCTGAATCCATTAACGGGTGAGAAATTACTTAATTTGGCTCTTCTGCTTTATCTGACACGGAGCGGTTTCACAGCTCCAGTTCCTGGACTCAGGAAAACGTGTTTAATTTTCACCACACATCTGTGTGGTTTGTGATCTGTATCTTCCTTCTCTCACTTAAGCAGATGGAATCAGTATGGGGCTTGTTGATACTTAAGAACTTGTCTGTCTCAGTTATTTATTTTGGTTTTATGTTGTTACTGTGTTGGTTTATTCTAAAGAGCTCTGTCCTAGCCCTGGGCGGTCCATGTGGAGCGGGGTGGCTGAGCTGGAACACACTTTTATTTCACTTTATTATTATTTTTATTTTACCTAAGAGCTACCTTTTGGTTCTTGACATGTAGTAGGTTAAAAAAAACCCCAGAATTCCAGATCTTAATGAACAAAACCAGGATGCACAGACTGCATCCCCACTGCTATTTAAAGAGTTTAGGAACCCGGAAAGGGACGTGGCTCTGCGATGTGTGGTCTTGCAGTGCCTGTTTTATTTATTTCACTAAAGTGGGATGCAAAAACACTTATTTGAAGTCCTCAGGTTGGATAGGAGTAGATGGGAGGACAGTCCACTTGCCGTCTGAAGTCCCCTTATCAGGGATGATAAGGTTCTTGGAGGTGAATGTGAGATATTGATAATTCCCAGCACCAGTCTGTGCAGAATTTCTTTTAAAAAGTGGTTTTAATTATTATAAGTAGGAAAAATATTTTCTTTATTAAAAACATCTGCACCCAACTGAGATTGCCCTTATCAAGTGAAACATTAATTGCTTTTGACTGCAGCACCAGCATGTTTATTCAAACATGCCTTTCATTTTGATGATACTGCTAATTAAGCCCTTTATTTTATTTGGACAATTATGTCTAAACAATTGTGCAGTTACAGTAGCTCTAATTGACCTCTTATTTTCTTACCTGCTTGTGAATTATGTGTGGCTTTAAAGAGAGGGTGGTGGGGCTGGGTTTATGTCCTGAAGGATTTAAAACCCCGGAATGTAACACAAATTGGTCAACTTTGGGTTCCTGTTGCTGTCTGTGAAGTTTACAGGGAGGGTAGAGGTTTTGCTTTATTTTTTCCATTTATTTATTTATCCTAAAGTGGATTCTGCTTTCCACAACCCTCCCAGCTCATTCTCTTCTTCCATCACTATAAATAGCAGCGATGCTGCTAAATTCACTGGAGTTGTGTGAGTGACTTTCTGCAGCCCTTCGCTTGCACTTTGGTTTCTATTTTTAGGGATGTTGGAAGGAAAATGGGATCCTTTCTCCTCCGGTCACCAGGCGCCCGTTTCCCCGTCTCCTTGTCCCTGTGCCTGGTACCCGCTGCTCAGTTCTCTGACGCTTTAACTCTTGCACCCTTGCCTTGCTGTATTGGATCGTTCCACCACTGTTTTCCTCACATTTTTTAACTATATCCGTGCAAAGCTAACAGAAAAAACTTCCAACAAGTGAAATATGTCTTTCTCTGTATGCTTTTTATTTACAAATCCCGCCGTTTTCGGTGTAGTTAATAGTTCACAGCCCCACGCTTAAATTTTTCCCTCCTCCCTTGACTTTCTCCGCAGCAGTTCTGAGCTGTTGTTTCTCTCTCTTTCCTTCTCTTTTTATTTCTCACCATCCGCCCTGTTTCCTCGCCGTGCAGTTTTCCCTGCGCTGCAGCTGCCCCGTCCCCACTTTCCCAGCAAGATCTCCGGGGCTTTTCTGCACAGATGGGAGCGAAGGGCTGAGGTGGCTTTGCTGGAGCTGCCTCTGGGCCAGCGCCTGGGCAGGATCCGTCCCGGCGGCTTTATCATGGAATCACAGATGGTTTGGGTCGAAGGGCCCTCCCCAGCTCCCCCAGTGCCCCCCCTGCCATGAGCAGGGACATCTGCACCAGCTCAGGTTGCTCAGAGCCCCGTCCAGCCTGGCCTGGGATGTCTCCAGGGATGGTTCAGCCACCACCTCTCTGGGAACCTGGGACAGGGTCTCACCACCCTCAGGGCAACAATTTCTTCCTCATGTCCAGCCTGAATCTCCCTCCTTTAGTTTAAACCATCACCCCTTGTCCTATCGCAACAGGCCCTGCTAAAAGTCTGTCCCCGTCTTTCTTAGCCCTCCCAGACCACACTCGCGCTGCAATTCGCTGCTTTGCCTTGAAAAATTGCTGCAGGAGGAGAGTGTGGAGCGAGAGAGGCAAGATTTTCAAACTACTGTATCAGTTTAGTAACGGGGATCAAGAGTCGTTTCAACTACATTTCCTAAACATATTCCAGGTGTGAAATCTGCAACTTGCCTTTCCTGCTTTCTCTCTTTCCGTCCTCGGGTGCTGTGATGTGGATTTTCTTTCTTGGCTGCAGCTGAAAGCCGCAGCGAAGCCTCCGCTGAGCCTGGCTCAGCCGCAGGAGCAAACCCCGGCCAGTCCCAGGGCTTTGCGGACGAGGGTTTCAGATCTGCGGCGGGAAGATGTTATTTCTTGAGATTCCTATTGTAGAAAAGTGCCGCGGAGCCCCGGCGAGGAGTTCGGATGCGGCTGCACCCAGTGCTGTGCGCGTACGGAGTAAATGATGAGCAGGGAGACGAGCAGAGACGGATGGACAGGTGAAATTAAGAATATACCCAGCAGTCTGCATGTGTCACAGTAATACCACTGGCTTATTTTAGCACAAGACGAAGGTCAGCCCCTTGGGGAGCCGGCAGAGGAGTTTGTGCCTGCATTGCTGTGCTCACATCTCCCTTACACCTTAGATAGCCTGTGGTTTAGAATAGGAAATCTTTATTTTCATCGCTGAAGTCTTTCATATTTTTGTCACACAGCTGAAGGACAAGGGAGCGTGATTGGTCTCTTGTTCAAAAGGAAAAGGAAACCTGGATTTTTTTGCATCATCAGGAGAGAGCCCAAGCACTTCTCAACCCTTTGAGCGGCTTTAACTGATTTTTTTCCACATGGAACAAATAAAGGTGGCCCAAAAGTCCTGGGAATTAACTTCTGTTAGGGCCTCTGTTGTTGCTGTACCCGGGCACCTCCCTCCCAAATTAGCAGAATCCTTGGCGGGCGCTGGATATTTCTCCCTTTGAAGCCAAGAGCTCGTTCTCATTTCGTTTTAAGGTGGGTGGGTTTGGGGTCGGCATCCGCGGCGTGCGTGTGTCCGCGCTGCGGACGTCTGTCCTGCGGGAGACCCCCGTGGGGCTGACGGAAAGTCAGTGCTCTGCCCCCGCTCCCCCAAACCCTCACACACACACAGATAAATAGAAATAATATTTTGTCAACAATGCGGGGTGGGGGAATGTTTTGAGCCTTGCAGACTTGTTTGTAAGGAAAAGCAGTCAAAGACCTCCCTTACCTCTTCCACCTTGTTTATACCTGAGAGGCTAGTTATTAAATTAAAAATACACCTGCCCTTTGGGCTTATGTCTGTTCTATGCACCAAGGTTTGTATTTTAGACAGTCTGTGGTCTGCACCCTTAGAAATATGGGGTCCTCTGGCCATTTTCCTTGTTTCCTTCCCTTCTGTGGTCAGCGAGAGGCTGGTGATGGGCACGGAGGGGACCAGGGACCCCCCAAGCTGTGGAACCTGCGCATCCCTGTGACCATCGTGGTCATCCGAGGTGCGGGTCCCCTGGGGCTGCAGACAGCTGAGCCCCTTGTCCTCATCTTCCTTGGCTGGAAACCAAGCAAATAAAGCTATTACCAGCCTTGTGCTAACTGGTAGCACGGCTTAATCCAAATTTATTTGGTGTCCTGCGGTTCGAGCAGGAAGGTGATGTTAGTGCCTGGGATGGGGCAGAGGGGAGTGCTCAGCTGCCACAAGCAAAGCGGGACAGAGAAAAGAACTCCTTCTCCTGCTGTTTCTGCCCTGTCTGTGCTATCCTGTCCCAGAAAACCTCCTGGGAACTAGAGAGCCCGCAGGGTTTGCTGGTGGTCCCGTCCCGCAGCTCCCCCCGCTCGCTGTGGCAGGTGCCGTCCCGGGGGGGTCGGTGCCGGGATCAAAGGGTATTTACTGTCCTGGGGACAAGGAAAGGCTGTGTTGTGTCAGGTGCGACCCGAGGCTGACAGACTCTTCCGTCCTTGTGTCTTAATTCCCGTTTTCCGGAGCCGTTTAGCAAATGTCCCATGCAGAGGGGTTCCCGGTGCCGGAGCGGAGCAGGTGAAGCGCAGGCATTCCCGTCTCCCTCGGCACCAAGCCGGCAAGCCGGCTTTGTTATTGCCCTCCCTAAAACTCAGCAACAAAGCCGAGGTTCCTTGTTTGTGTTTGCTGGGAACGTCAGCGGGATGATGGATTTGGCTGGAAAGGTAAATAATCTGCCAGGCTGAAGTGCAGCCCAAGCAACCCTGGGAACGTGCAGGCGCTATCTGGAAGGCCTTTCGTTTGTTCTGTTTGATTTGACAGAGTTTGGTGATTGCTCAATATCTCTCAATATTTTCGCTCCGCTTTCAACCCCCACTGTTTATTTCTGTTAGGAGTTACTTAAACATCCCAAATTTGTTCTTCCTAAACAGTTGCTTCAGTTTGTAGAGGTTTTAAGGCAGCAGATGCCTCTGACTTTGCTTGCAGTGCAAATAAATAAATAATCTGTTTCCTGGATTTCCAATTTAGTTCTGTTTATTTTCTTTTAATACGCACACACATACACTGCACATAAAGTAGCTGGAGCTACAGGGCATGGTGGTGCATTGGGTTAATTCCATCCTTGTTTGTTTAAAAGCGGTGGCCCGGAGCGGGGAGATGGGGCACGGCGGAGAGCTGCAGCGAGTGCGGTTTAAAACGTGCTGAATTCAATGGCCGAGGTTGGCATTGCTGGGCTTCCGAAGAAATGAGACGTGTACACAGCTTGTGGGGAGGACAAGGCTGTCAGGTTGATGGTTCGCCACATGAAGCCTGAGTTGTGATGAGTCTGTGAGACCTTTTTCCCTTCTCCCCGGGTGATGCTCACCGCTCAGTCAGGTTCTCCAGATCGTTCCCTGTCTCTGATCTCCAGTGCAATGCTGCCCGCTTGAGAGATCATGTGAAACATCTCATGGGTCTGCAAACTTGGCTTTGCAGGGGTAACAAAACAGGCTCCCGCTCACACACACATGCCTGAGTCTTCCCACCCTACTCAATTTTGCAAAAAAATCTCCCTTTCCCAGCCCTCCTGTAGTGGGGGAAGCCCCAAGGTGGGTGCAGTGGTGCTGCGTGGAGACGGTTTTGGAACCATGGTGTGTTTGAGCTGGGGAATTAATTGCAATTAGCTCTGCTGCAGGAAGCACACGATGGCCGCAGGGTCCCACGTCTCTCGTGGGGTCCCTGCGCTGACACAGGGGGGACACCCGCAGCGCCGCGGTCCTTCCCAACCCGGGGCTGCCGCCACCGGCGTGTCCTGTGTCCAGCGATGTCCAGGTCTCCAGATCCCGATTCTCAGCCTGCAAAGTGGATGAGGCTCTGTTAGGGACTCCACTGCCTTTTGGATGTGTTCCTGTATGAGAAACCGCAGTCGCTGGGGCTGGAGCTGTGGAGGACTTATACCTTAATTAAGACTAATCAAAGTGTAAACTCTTTAGGGCAGCGTCCTGTCTTTGTTTCAGCCCCGTAGGCCCTATAGTAAAACAAATACGCAAAATAATAAAGCAGTAGCCATGTAATACAGCTTTTACTCAATAAATGAAACCTTTTGTTTAATTGTAGTATTGCCAAGCTGAAAAGGAGTGTGGGGGGGAAACCCCTCTGCTAATGCTGGTGCTTTGAAATGCTTACAGCTGCCATCAGATAAAACGCATGAAAGGATTATTTTCAGAAACTTTGTTGGCAGGACTGCAGGGTCATTCTTTATTGTCAGCTGAAGTCATGCTATTTTGGGGCAAAGTGTGTTGAATTTGCTCAATGTTTGGTGCTGGTTTCCCGCGTCCGGAGAGCAGTGGAGGAGGGACGAGGGGCAGCAGGGGATGCTCAATGTGCAGGGGGGAGCGAGACGGGGGGGCAGAGGCAGCTTTTGGGGTTCCTTAGAGCAAGTGGAACTCAGAGCAGAGCCGGCTGCGCTGCCCGAGTGCCAGGGCAGCGCGGGGCACGCACAAGTTGGGCGTCCTACTTGGACTAGATGACCATTGAAGCAGAACTGTTCTACGATCCTACAATCCTGATTGAGGGTACAACGTAATTTCTCACTTGTAGTTAAGTTGGTGGTAATTTACAGTTGAGGTTTCCTTCCAGGAGCATCTTCCCGAGGGCTCCTTGGGGTGCGGTGTGCGATCAGAGGTGTCCGTTGGCAGCACAGGTGGCGTACGGAGGGAAACCACTTGCAAGAACCTTTATAAGAATTATAAACCCACGGTGCAATTACAGCTGTGGAATGTCCCCGGTACAGAAAGGCTCCTGGTGCCAAATGCTGATTTTTTTGCTTGGTGCGATCCGGATTTTGGGTACAGGGGGCAGAGGAGCAGGCAGGGGCTGCATCACCCTCAGCATCACCCTTAGCGAGGATCCGCTACGAGGACGATGCTCCTGAGTTCCTAACGAGGGCTGGGGAACGGAGCTCCCCACTTTTTGTTTTATTTCAAGCGCTCCCACCAAAACAAGCTCATATCTACCCAGTGCCCCGAGCCATTTGGAAGCAGATTAAAAGTTTTCATCGGCTCTTCTTAATAGAGCCAGATAAACCAGGCTAATAGTCATGTGTTGAGTTATTGAAGGGAAGTTCAGGTAATATGCAATCACCTTTAACCTTTGGCTTCCTCAGACCTCCTGCCTCGCGATTGTTTGTCTGTGGTGTAAACCATAGTCCAGTTCATAAATTATTATGTAGTTCCACTAATCTTAATGCAGGACAGGTTTCACGGTGTTTCATTTTGTAGTGTAAGTTAATTCTGGCTGCGCACACAATAAAGCTCCAATGTTGCCAGAATTAACCCTTTCCCTGACAACTGGGACTTTGCAAGTAAGGGAATTATTGCTGCTTGTGCACTGGTTCGTATTTTGTTCGTGGGCATGAGCCATGTGTAATTCTCTCTTTTTGCAAGTTCCTAGTGAATCCGAAAAATTCCCAGAGTAAAACATAGCAGGAAGTTTTTATAAAAAATGAAAAAAAAAAAAAAAAGTCACTTTTAGAATTCAAAGTTAACACCACTGTGATGTTTTCTGTCTAAAATTTCTGGGTAACAATTTTACACCAGGGATATTAGAAAAATGAATTTTGGTATGATGTCACACACAATAGTTGTCTGGTATTTTTAAATTTAATATGAGCCAGTGGATGCCACGCGCTGTGCACTGACCGTGGCGAGGAGCTGGTCCCGGAGGATGCTCAGATGTGGGGCTGTCTCTGCCTGAGTTCTCCTCGTCTGACGTGTCGGGAGGTGCAGCCGAGCCCCCCTTGAAACACGAACGTCTGAAACCCACCGGACACCATCCACCCAGAACTGGACCCTCCCTTCAGTTGTGTAGTTTCACTCTAAATTAATTTTATGCCAAGGGGTGCGATTGCGATCTTGAACTTCTGTCTCAGTGTGGTGTGTGTGGGGGGGGTTCATCCTGGTATTTTTTTGCTACGTTTTCCTGTAGTTTACTTTATTCAGAGTGTGACCCATCTTGCCCACCTCATACGTTGTTCCAGGCTGCCGAAATGGGGAGTGCGGAGCCGGGCTGGCGGCGAGGGCAGCGCCGCCCTCTGCGGGCACGCGGCCCCGCGGGGCCCCAAAACCCACCAGGTCCCCAAACCCATATGGAACAGTGTTTTCACCAATGTCTTGCCTTTTTGCTCTGTAATAAGCTATTATCTCCTCCATAATAAGCTAATATTGCCGCCATAATAAGCTAATAGTACTGCTTTAATAACGCTTTAATGCTTTAATAATAATAATAATGCATAGATATAACAATATATTAGCATAATGTACTTAGAATGTAATTGTAAGTGTTGATTTTTGTTCTTATGAACATGTAGGAAAGTTTCATTTGTGTTCATACACTTTAATCACAGTTATTCTGAATTTCTTTCAATAGATCCTCCTCCTGTTCCGCAGTTACTGTTTTCTATTTAAGCAGCAGTTATCCTGCCCTGGGGTGAGAGTTGGCAGATACGCAGCATAAACGAAGGATAAGGAAAGGTCAAAACCCCTTTGAAATGGAGACCAGAATGCTGGTGCTTGCAGGGACTCCTGGTCTCTGAGCTGCCCGTGCCCAGACTGCTCGGCAGATTTTTATAGTTGGACTTTGCCACTGTAATTTCTTTATGGAGAAGCCGTGAGAGATGAAATTCAGATATTGCTGTTGGACAAAGCAAACCTTACAGACGAGCTGCCGTTTTCCACAAGCTGTTGCCTTCGCCTTGCTCTCCAGCAGCCCTCTACACCGGCGTCCTCAACGCCTCTTCTTTTTGGAAGAAGTTCTTGCTTCGTTAGCTCTGCAGGACCTGGATCGCGTTCATGAGGTGGGAGATTTGCACCAGAGGAACTGGACCACCTCGTCTCTGATCTCCATCCAGCTGGCTTTGGGAAACCTTCTGCTTTCTTGGTCCTTGGTTCCTTCTGCTAGAGCTGGGTCTGATCCCCCATCCCGTTCCACCCCGTCGGCTCACCTGTGAATCCCATCCCGACTGCCTGGCCCAATACCCAGGACCAGGGGACCTCCTGCTCCCCTTGGCTTGGGCCAGACCAGCTCCTGTGCTTCCCATCGCTCCCACCTGGCTCACGGTGCCCCTCTTGCGTTATCCCACTCAACCATGTCGTACAGACCTTGCTCAGACCCAACAGGAGCCTCTTACAGCTTCTTCATCCCCCTGCAGCCAGACTTAAAATATAGGAGTGCTTCTTAGGAGAGAGGCTGCTCTTCCAGCTGGGCCAGAGCTTTTCCAGTTGGGTTCCCCACCCTTCCAGCTCCTTCTCTTCTTCTAGCCTGAGTGTCCATCACTACTCTTCTTTGGCACAGCCAGAGTGAAGATCTTTGGAGTTCTGTGGTCTCTGGAGGTCCTTGGAGCCTGGCTGTGTATCTTGGTGTCCTCTGCTAGAGGGTTCTCAAACCTACAGAGCCACAGGTGCTCTCCTCCCAGCACCCAGCACGGTACTGTTGAGAGCAACTGTCCTAATCTCTCATTTCTCAACCAGACCACCCGGCCACTGCTGGCAGAACGTGCCAGACACCCTCGCAGGAGGGTTTGCCCGCACTTTCAGTTGGATTTTTGTCACCTCATTGCAAACACCTCATGCTCCAGCATGTCTCTGGGCAGCTTTTCCTCTCTTCCCTTTGACTGGTGAGTAATAACCAGCTTGCTGGTTGAAAGCAGGAGTGAGTCTGCACCGGCACTTTTATTCCTGCTGGAGTGTCTGCCCCCACGCTGCCACCTCCACGACTTCATCAGGATGGTAAATGCCATTTCTTCATCCCCTTCCCAGCCCAGGGCTCACTGCCCGGCGTGGTTTCCCCTGTGCCATGGTTTGCAGGTTGTGGCTCTGGCCTTTCTGACACTCCGTTCCTTTCTGACACTGAGCAACACGATTATTGTCGTCTCCCATGGACCCCTGGCAATCGAGTAAGAGACTCTTTTGGGTCAGAAGTAGTTTGCGATATCTCCAGGCAGCCGAGCCCACAGCCAGGTACTTCTGGTGGTGACTTGTGGATTTTGTTATCTCCCCAGATCTTCTCTCCCCCTCCAGTCGTGACACATTTGCAAACAAGGCAGTAAACAGCCATGAGTGTCCCGAGGTGAATAATGAAATTGTGGTTTCAGAAAGTGCCAGGAAACACAGGATGCTTCTGAACTCTGTCCCACCTCTGGAGCCTTTTCCATTTTGGTACTACGAATGGGCTGTTTATTGGAGCAGCAAGTTAATTTTAAAGCGCTCAGTTTTGAGGGAGAAATGCTGTTACCAGGGAGCTGGTCCCCGGTGGGTGCCGTGAACAGTCACAGGGTTAAGTAACAGTTTCCAGCAGCACATAAAATCACAGAATACGGTGACATGGTTGTATCCCATCACAGAAGTTGTACCGATGTGGTTGCAGAAGACGAGGGGATGGTACATGCTGGTACAAAGCCCCTCCTCTCCGCCTCACCACTCGCATCTCCTTACAGCCGCCCGATTTTATTTTATTTTTTTTCCAGGAGCCCGTTTTCCTCCCAGCAGCAGCCGCCGCTGTTAGTTTTTCCATATCCACCGGGAACTCCACTCCTCATTAAAGCCGTTCCAGGGCAGGAGGAGGGGAGGGATCCGGCTCCTTCCAACACCACGGCCCTGCCAGAGGCTCCCGCTGTCCGGGCTGTAAACCGGCACCTCTTGGCACCCTCTGCACAAAGAGGTCCCTAATAATCTAAGAATCCCCTTTAAAAATAACCAGAATAAGAACAAAAGCCAAATTTTCGCATTCTTGTTAGCTGCTTTGAGCCTGGGAAAGGAGTTCATCAAGCGCTGATTGGCCCCTGCTCCTCCCCTCTCCTGGGCTTGTTATATCCGTATTTATTAATTCGTCCAAGTCTTCAAATTAGGTTGGAAAGTTAGTTGCTCTTTGCTTTTCCTGTCAAAGCTTATGTGAGGAGGACAGGGAGTTTTTAATGAGACTCTTTCAAAGTGTTTGCTGCAATCTAAGCGCTGAAAACAAATTCATATAAATCTGAATTTTAAACCCAGACTGTCTTTGAGTTCCCTTTGCAGTGATTTAACTTCCATTCTCCTGAACCTTCACAGATCTCTCTGGTATTTCTCCAGGTACCAGTATCCCGGGTTGCTGAAGATGTGCTGTCTCCAAGGATGATCATTATTTGTACCCCTGTGCCAGCGGCTTGCTGGGCTCTCTGTCCTCACGGGGAAGAATGACAAATTTATTTACATTCAAAGCTGTTGGCCTCCTCCATCTAAATGCGGCAGTGATTTTTCTTTTTGTCTTGTGAAATGCAAGATTATGAAGCAGTACTTTCGTGCACGGCGTTTTCTTCCCGCCTCCCATTTGCGTCGCCTTAGGGACCAGTTGGACATTTAGATGGGCTGCAGGTGAACGGGGTGTTGGGGTCATGTTTTTTGGAGTTCAGTCCTTTT
This sequence comes from Caloenas nicobarica, assembly GCF_036013445.1. Classification (NCBI taxonomy): domain Eukaryota; kingdom Metazoa; phylum Chordata; class Aves; order Columbiformes; family Columbidae; genus Caloenas; species Caloenas nicobarica. The sequence continues at coordinate 1,855,920 of NC_088258.1, read as the reverse complement.
TAAGTCAAGATGTACTGTTGGAGTACAATTACTTTAGCCGTTCGTGCTTTTTAACAAACGCGGGACTGAGTCGTTGCTCTGCCTGTTTGAGGTGCCCGTTGTAGCATCTCGGAGAGATGCAGCTTTCCAAAAAGATGTGAGCAAATGTGTGTGCGACTGCAGGACCCTTCTGTCCTTTGGTCCACGGGGTCAAGACCCTGTGGAGACGCTTAGTTCCGTTATAAATACATATTTGTCCATGTGAATATTAACTGTGGGGCTTGCGCTTTTGTAGCTGCTTGTGTGTGTGCACAGAAGCTGCCGCCGTAGACCAGAGCTGGTTCTCCCGCAGCTGAATTGTGTGTTCACGCAATGTCGACTGCTTCCTTGGGTGGCAACATCAGAAACGAGTATCCCGCCGGCTACGTATTGAGAACTTCTGCTCTGGGATAAGACTCTTGAGTTGTTTTTCAATTATTTTTTAACTGGAAAATTCTGGTTTATTTCTTTATTCACAAGGGATTGCCTTCAAATAGTCAAGTTCTGTAAGGTCAGCCGTAGTAGTGTTTATACAGAGCAGATTCTTTGGGTAGTTTTGATAGATATACCGGCAGCAAGGTGAGGAAATAGAAGAAATGGTTCGGTGTGGAGGGCAGGGATTCTGGGGGGACAGGGGCTGGGGTGACACCGGCTCGGCTGCCGTCATGGCCCGGGCGCATCTGCTAAAGGGTGACAACGGCGTCGTCATTATTGAACTGGAGTGGTCCCAGTTTATAAGTCAAATTAAAATGATCCCCATCCATGTTTTTCTGTAGTATTTCCTGTGGTGCTTTCCGGAGTTGGCCACATTTTTTGTCCCTGATCCCTGGGAATGAGAGATTATGAACAGCGGGTACCAGCTTTACATGAAGCAATGGTTAGCAGTTCATAACTATTTTTTTCCCTTAAATATAGGAGGAAATTGCTGTCTATGGTGAGCTGTAGATGTTTTAATAGCAAGTGCTGTTAAAGAGTTTTACTTCCTGGCTTACTTATTTGTAAATTTTATTTTAATTAGTGCATCGACTTGGAAATGTGTTAATCACTAATACATTGGTTCTAGCAACTCTTTTCTTTTGGGGTTGGCGCATACTTTAAATGCACTGAGCTGCTTGTGTGGGCGAGAAGCTTGCTTTTTAAATATTTTATGGAAGGCACAAAGTCTCAAAGGTGTTTTATGTGGCAAGCTAAAGATGTAATTTAATAACAACAAATAGTTGAGGGGTTATTCAGGGAAATTTGCCTCTGTGGAGAAATGCTGAAGAATGTAATGGAAAATCCAAATTACCTATGCGTGGCACTCTGCTTTCTCTTGCCCCCCATAAGGATGAACCTGTGGCTTAATTCCATTTAACTGCTCTTTTTATGGCAGTATCTGATCCTAAAGTCTTTGCTTTTCTCTGCTGGGTGTCTATAGCGCACGGGGTCACTGGTCGTGGGGCATCTTCTACTGGTTCTACTGGTACGTGGCTTTCAGGAGAGGTTTCCAGGGGCGGTTTCAGGGGGTTGGACCCACTGACCGCTTGCACACTCTGGTTGTGATTGTGATAAACCACAGTTCTCTAGAGACGTACTGAAAATTCAGATTTCAGGGGGGAAAAAATGAAATCTGATGTTTTAAAAATCTCTGTAGATGTTTTCTGCTCCCACCAGCTATCCTCTTCTTGGCACAGAGTGAGAAAAGAGAAGGCTGGATACAAACCCTGGCTCTTCCCTCCTGGTGCCGTCCCGTAACACAGTCCTGGCAGAGGAGAGGGATTCGAAAGGAAATGTCAAGCGATTTGCAGCAGAAGTGGCACCAAATGTCATTCCAGGGGAGGTGATGTGGGCGAGGGGACCGAGGGCCACGGAGACCCCTCTTCTGTCCTGGCCCATGGCGTTGATTTGATATAGTGGTGATTTAATATAGCGCTGATTTAATAAGCATTTTAGCCGCGTCACTTTTTGTTTTGTCCTCCTTTCCTCCCTGAAGTTCTGCCGTGTCTTTTCAGCCTTTCTGCTCTGATCTCTCACTTCCTCGGTATTTCCACAGCGTTCAGCATAACTGAGGCCCAGACATGGACAAACCCCTATCCAAACAAAAACACTGTTGTTGTTTTTTGGGGTTTTTTTGTGCAAACACATTTGGGATGAGCAAATGGGACAGCTCTGAGCTCACTCGCACCTTCTTGTTTGCCCTTTCTTGGCAGTGGGATGCTCAGGACTGGGCTCAGACGGTTGGAATAATCCGTAAATTATTGGCAAAAGTTGTGGGCCATGGCACAGGGCTGGGCAGTGGCTCCGGGTGGCTTTGCATTGAAAATCTGAATTATTTAAATACTTGGGTAGGCAGAGACGTGCGTGGGGGTGGCCTCATCCTACCGTTGCTCTTTTGCTCTCCCAATTTCTTGTGGACAGTCGTGTTTGCTTTATTTTGTCCTTGATTTAAGTACAGCTGGAAAGGCAGCTTAGACTGTATTTAATAACTAGTCCTTCAACACAGAGAGGTGCAGAAAGTAATTTGTCCCCTTGCCAAGCACCAGAAAGAATGAGCATTTTGTTCTTTGCTCCACGGTGATTTTACCTGGGTGTATTATGGAAAGAGAGAAAGACTTGTGCTACTGTTACCCTGCGCCGTGTTGATTTATTGAAATTGGAGCTGGCGAGTGCGAGTCGCGAGGTACGTTCTGCCACGGAATTTCTAGGAGAAATATACAATTGGTCTGGTTATTATTTTTTCCCTCCTCCATTCGCTTGGGCGCGATTCCAGCTTTTGCACTTAAGGAACAAGACTTTAAATTAGTCTTGAGTTTTAACACAATGCAGCTTTGCCTTCGTATTCCCAGCGTTTTACTGCAGAGCATCCGAGCTTGCGTTCTGGTTTCATCTCCATCACCTTGCTCTGAAATAGATAGTTTCTTCTCTCTCTTTTTTTTTTTTTTTAATTTTTTTTTAGAGGAATTAACTAAAAAGAAGCTGCAGACAATTTTTCTGCTGTGGCTTTGCTTTAACTTAAATGTCATCGTCCCCTTTCCCTGTGCATCGGGATGGACTCTGGGTGCCTTTGGACACCCTGGCAACCCATCGTCTTGGAGCTCCTGGCAGAGCTAAACCTCTCCTGGACCCAGGACATGCGATTTGTCTGCTTTTGCCAGACACGTGTGGCCTCTGAGCAGGTGGGAGGAAGAGGAGGAGCCAGGCTGGGCTTAAAATGGGTTTTATCAGACTTGCAGAGCAGTAGAGGTTGGGCAAGAGCTCAGACATCCCCTGGTCCAAGCCCTGCTCACACGTGGCCTCAACAAGCTGGGGACACACTGGGATGTTTCCTCTTATTTCAGCAATACTTAGGTTGTTGTAGAAATCGTTATACTGGCATTGCAGCAAGTGCTCTAAATGACCGTTTTATTTACAAGATTAATGGCAAAATGGAATAAATTTGTTGGGCTATAGCAGAACTTTATCTCTTGTTTAAGTAAAAGCAGATGTGAAGGGGGTTTGTTGGGTGAGACAGTGGAGCTGGTCATTTTTGTAGGGCTTTGTTTTGATTTATGTGCTCATATTTCTGTATAATTTTGTATCTGCTTCCAGAAGCTGCAGTGCGAAGAAAATGTAAGGATTAGGAATGGTCTGTTCATTACAAATAACGAGGTCTTTCTATGAAGGTCATCACTTAGAATCTCTGGATGTGTCACCGAGGGAGGACACGGGGCAGCCCCACGTGCGCTGGCACCGGGGGCTGGGGGACTTGAACCCCCTCCTATCTCAGTCCAGCCTAATAAAGCGCGGGGTGCATTGGGTGTGGAAAAACTGACACAGATGAGAAAAACACAGGGAAAGAATCTTTTAGAGACGTGATGCTGTGTTATCCATGTCTAAGATCTGTTAAAAGAGTAAACTCCCTGATAGCAACTCTGGTTAATTTATTTCCATTTAAGCTCTATTAAAATATATGAAGAAATCCTTCCCTTAATTAATATTGCCGGCATTCATGTATTTTTTTATTTCATTATTTTTAAGGCAAGAAATTCAGGATGAATATTTTGTGCTGATTCTTCGAGACATATTTTGTATTTTCTTCTTAGGTTGCTTCTCCTCCAGTTTTAAATTATTTACCGGGCAGGTTTTAACTCTTAGAGAAAATCTCTGATCCGTTAGAGCTCTGCAAACCCGGCGGGGTTACATTGGGAACGAGCCTTGAATCTGTTCCCATTAACAAATTCTTGACAAATGAACTTGGAATTTGAGCGTTGCGATGCTTAGATTTCCTCTGTACTTCACCAGTAGCGGGTTTCAATTAATTGTTGTCCCACATAGTTATTAACCGGTATCTGTGATTTAAAGCACTTCCACAGGCTGGTGTTTCTCCATAGAATAATTATCTCCCTCTTGACACGTGTAGTAATTCTACAAAACACTTCAACACGTGCTTGCGTTGAGACCAGGAGCGTTTGCCGGTGGATCGGGACCGGCACAGCAGTCATTGCTTTGAGGGGTAAAAGGCAATTTTGATGAGCACGTGTAGGGTGGAGAAATGGAGCTGGAGGTGTTGTGGAGACCAGAGCAGCTGGGCGCAGGTCCTCTCTAGTCCTCCCGCTTTCTTGCAGTCCGATCAGTGGCAAGAAGCCGCCGTCCCTCTCCAGCGGAAGATCAGCTCCCAGGTAACGATGTCCAGCTGTACTGACAAAATGTGATTGCTCATCAGTTTGCTTGATGACTTAATCTGGGGCTGATTAGCATCTTGGAGGCTGTCCAGACGATCAAAAACGATGCATCATTTTGCCGCGGCCCCACAGTTTATTTACCATTTTAGCATCCTCCTGGCTCTTGCGTAGCTGCAGGAGCGTTGGGATGCGTGTTCGCTCTCCACGAGGCTCAGGTTTGGGGAGGAAGGGGGTGCCGTTGTAAGGAGGAGGGTGTGAGCTGGCTTGGCTTTGTGTCACCAGAGTGTAGCTCCAGGGGACATGTTGGTGGCCAGGGCATCACCCGGCGAGGTGCCGGCTTCACCGGGCAGGGGTGCCGAGCATCCTGCGCTCACCCTGGGGCATCGCTCCCGGCAGACGCTTGCTGTGCCCTTGGGGCGATGCTAAATCCATAACAGCAATAAAAACCCTCTCTATCCCACCCCCCCAAAAAATGCTATGTTAAGCAACTGAATGCATTTTCTGTTTCTTCTTGCAGCTTTCAGATCATCACCCCAACAAGACTTTCTGCTGCCAGGGGGGGTCGGGGAGCAGGACAGAGGACAAGGCTGGGGGGGACGGACATGGGGACAACGTCTGCGGCTGCCGGGTGAGCCGGTGCTGCGGAGGCAGCCCAGCAAGGGTTAAAGCTGGAGCAGGGGCTGCTGGAAGAGTTCAGTTGTTTCACATTAGGCCGGGGCGGCCCTGGCTGCTTTCCGTGCTCTGGGAGCCGGGGGCCGAGTCCCCAGTGTTAAATCTGCGTAACCGATGCCGTACAACTGGCACCAGCCTTGACCACAAGTGGCCGTTAAAATAAACATCTCCGGGCTTAACTGACAGGCGGGCTCAAGGAGAAACAGGCCTGCATGACGGGGAATATTAAATACCCGGCGAGAACCTCACTTCATCAGACAAACACACGCCCCCCTCCCCGGCATCGCCCCGGCCCGCGGCATCAATGGGCGCAGTGTTTGGGGCAGGCGCGTGGCGCTCCCGGGGGTGACGCGCTGGTGCCAGCGGTGCCGGAATATGCGAGAAATTCAGCCCCAAAACCCGCCCCGGGGGAAAACACGGTGGGATGAGCATGGGGACCGGCCGGCACCGCGGCCACCATCGCTCCTTGGGTCAGAGCTCGTGCTCCGGGACGTTATTTGGTGTTAGGAAAGGAGGTAAAAGGCTTTATTAAAAATGAGAAGTTTGGCATAGATCGGGAGTCTTATTTATAACGATGATTTGCAAGCTGTCCAACTCGGGACAAGTGTGAGGGCATTATTATGTCCACGGGGATGGCAGAACGACACATTTATTGGGTAGAATTTATTTGTCTGTGGAATGTATTTATTTTTTTTTAGGAAAGCATAGAAACAAGCAACGCTTACAAAACAAGCAAAGCGATTACACAAGCGCAATACTTTATGGGCCTCAAAGCAAAAGGATCTGGACGTTCAGATACACATTGGTTGGTGCTGGTAGGAGAGATTTCACCCAACCCTGCAGACAACCTGAAGTCCATCTCGGTTAACGAGTTACTCCAGCACGTGCTGCTTAAAATCTGCCACGTTTTTGTGCTGGATGGTAAACCACCAGAGTTATTAAGAATGAACTGTAGAACTTTCCATTCCTAAATTGTCCTTAAAAATATAGGTAATTATTATTTTTACCCAAGAAAGGCCTTGAGCAGGACAAGGACATTTATAACAAGCACACATTTGTATCCAGATGTCCAAAGATGCCCAAGCCTGTTTCCTGGCATTAGCGGAATTTAACATTTCTGTCTATGTCGCACTTTGTGTGTATTACTTCCTAGCAAATTGTCATGTCTTTGTAAGAAGTCACTTTTTTAACGCATTAATTAAACAATAAAGATAGTTCTTGGGGTGATATCCACCCAAGAAGACACGATGCCTGTTTGAAGAGCTGTAGAGGTGCCGTTCATTGGCGAGCGAGGGCAGAATTGGCTGTTGGGTTTGTCCAACTGTTGGAAGAGTTTGTGCGTCGGCTCCACATGGCAAAGAGTTCTCTAGTGAATTGTTTTGCTTGCCCTAAATTCTTTCAGTCTACATCCTTTGTTACTAGGGAGAAAGCTTAAAAACAGAAATAATCCCTGCCAAGCTTTTGGCTGCATCTTTGGGACAGTTACCTGTTTTTTCCTGGTTTTGTGTTCGTGTGGGGCGAAGGGCTGAAGGGGATGCTGCTTTCCAGGCTGCTCTGCTGTGGCAGATTTTTTTCTATCTTTTTTTTTTTTTTTTTTTTCCCCTCTTTGGAAATGAAAGGATTATTTTTATTCCATCCTGCTCTGTGAGTGCTCTTAGGCCTGAAATCTCCCAAATCAGCCACAGTGTGTTCTGTGGAGCTGGTACAGAGTAAAGCAACCTTAGTGTGAGCATCACCAAGCATCTAGTGAAAGGGATGAGTAATTTCTATGCCCACTTAAAAGGTCATTTTGACCAAGTATCACAGAGAAATCTTTTTGCCTGCTTATCCAGGAGCTGTACTAACTTCATCTATAGAGAAAGACTTAAATTTGTAAGATACTGTGGACTGGAATGAGTGGAGTTATCGTGGTGTTCATATCACTGTAGTTTCTAGAGGAGAATGGCAATAAGATACACCATATGTTATTTTATCTACATATTCAAGTTGGATTGAATTGGCATAACCTTTTTGCATTTAAAAAAAAAAAAGTCTTCATTATAGCGATGCAGGACCTGTCAATAAATTGGAAAATGTATGTGGCAGATTTGTCAGGTGTTACTGCTGAATAATGGGTTGGAAGAAGACATGAAACAAGATGAGAATATGTGTTAGAAACGTGTGTTTCAGTGTCTGAAGCAAAGAGGTGAGGTCCACAGAAGCACAGACGTCTTCTGTCTGCACCGCCGGGTTCTTGGGTGAACTCAGTATGGAAGGGTAGAGTAGCCCCGTACCCTGCGCTTTCTCACATCCCAAGAACCTTATGCAAAACGTTTATTTCCTTAAAAATGCCCATCCATTTTTGCACCACTCCAATGGGCTGAAGAGTCAGGTCAGGGTTTTTTGTTATTTTGGAAGAATGTTTTACGTTAAAGGCATTAGGGGGACGTGTGGCAGCTCTTTGTATAAAAATCCAGCAGGATGGATGGGAGGTGACCGTCTTCAGCTTGTTTCACCATTTTGAGCCTTGCAAAAACACCTGGTCAGTGTTGGGATCACTCTTTTGTTTCATTTTAGTATGAAAATTTCAATTTACGTTTTTCTCCTTCTTTTTCTGCCTTGGCTCAAACTCTTCTCAGCCCAGCCCGGGTGACTCGCAGAGCGAACCAGCGCCAGGATGCCCTTCGCACTGTCCCCTCGGCCTCTTCCACCCCTTGGATGTTTCATTTACAACAACGATGGCTCAAACAGGGCAGTTGGTTGAAATGTCTGTGTCTCTCGGGCATTTGGAAAGTTAAACGAGGCAGCTCGTGACGCCGAGTTCCCCCTCATGCCCCCGGCGCGGCCTTCGGCCTGGAGCGTGGTGGCGTTCCAGTTCAGAGAATTCAAATGGCCGTCCAGGTAGTCGGTTCCTCGTGGCACAATTTACCCTTTGTGAACGCGTTTTATGAAAGATCTCACTGTTTGTCTCAAGTTGTGGGGAAAAAAAAAAAAACCAACAGCCAACTAACCCAACTGTAAATGTCCAGGCCACGAAACTGCCTAATCCAAACACAGGCACGAGCTGGGGGCTTTGCTGGCATTCGCCGCCCGCGGGTTCTGCCCATGTGTTCCTTGGCCTGGTGCTGAATGTCGTATTTATGCACACCAGAAAAAAAAAAAAAAATAGCCCTCTGAAGGAGATACGATCCTGGTTTTAGCACCGAACTTTTAAAAAGGGAAAAGAGTGAAGTAACGAGGGCCTTTGGGAGAGTAGCCACGGTAGGTTTTTAGAGTCGCGAATGGCAGGTTAAAGTCCAGGGTCCCTGGAAAGACGTTTGGAAAGATGTTCTTCTACCCTCTCGCCAAAGCAGCAGATTTGCCCTTCAAAGCACATCCCCAAAGAGAAAAGGGACCGTTCTGCATCGCGAGGGCCTTTGGTGGAAATGGAAAACAGGCACTGGCTGGTTTGGAAATAGCTTCCTGTTCGGGGCAAATCTACGAGGATTTTGTGACCCCACCAGCTCCGTTATCCCTGCATCTGTGCCCAGGGCTTCTGTGCTGCGGGAGACCTGGCAGCCTCCCTCACTGGGACCTTTCAAATGAGAGGAAAAGGGCTGAAAATGACCTGCCGTGGTCCCCGCAGGCATCGCGGGCACTCGCAGGGCTGTGGGTGCCAGAGGAACACGCTCCTCAGCACAGCGTCTCCCCTTGCTGCACTTGTTCTCAGCCAAGCACAACGGAGTTATAGCAGGACACCCAGGAGATGATTTTCCTATAAATCCTCAGCTGGGAGAGCAGGCTGTGCTCTGGGGATATGGGCTTTGTCCTCATTGAATACAAGCTTGCCTTCTTTTTTATTGTGGCAAGTAGTTTTTCCTCTTCCTCGGACCATCTTTTATGCTGTAGGTTCAGCTTCGGCTGCTTAGAGCAGCCTGCGATCTGTATTTTTAGTGCTTAAATTGCGTTTTACACACTTTTCCGACCTTCTGGTAGTTACAGCTCTATCTGCTGGCAGCAGAACACCATCACAGCCCAGGGCTCTGCAGCTTCTGATGCAAAACAGAGACCTTGATCTGCAAAGCAGCAGACAGGAGCCCTGGGGCGGCTTTTGGTTCATGTGTCCTTGTCCCTGTTATACCCGCGGGTTACGGTCACCCATTTCCCATGGCAGGTGGCATCCCGGTGCTCGTCGGCAGCCAAGGGTGACAGCAAACCGGAGAACAGCCGTGTTTTGAAGGAGTGAGCTCAGCAAAGCCGCTCCGTGTGACCGCAGCGCGGGCTCCGGGCTCTGCTGTGCTGACTGAATCTCCTTTTGTTTGTGGAGGTTTAAAACCACACTGATTCGGATATCGTGCCACGGCTGCATTATCAACTAGAGCGTGCCAGGAGCTCTTTGCTGAGAAGGTCAGAAAATCCCAGTTCATTGAAAATTCTCACAGAAAAATGTCGCAGGAAAATTTGCTGGGCAGGTTCCTCAGGCCCGGGAGGAGTCGGGCAGAAATACAACCTCTGGACGTGCTACAGCCCAGGAGTGAAGGCACGAGCGTGGGATAAGGGAAACCACCCGCAGCTTGAAGGCATTTTGGGGGGAATTCATCCATCTCATTCACATCCCTGTTGGGCACCAAGCTATTTGTCTGTGCCAGGTGATGCAGACCATGCAAGAGACTTTGCAGAGATCGCAGAGGGCAATCATCAGCGAGATGAACAGCACAGGGTTATCAGGGAAGTCTCTGAGGTGCCAGATATCCCGGGAAAATGGGCTGTGGGACCCACGAGATCCCAACTGGTCCTACCTAGAATTAAGAGCATGGAAGACGCTGGTTCCTGGGGTGACCTGTGCTCTTTGAGATGAAATGTCGACATACTTTCCTTTGAAACGCTTCATACTTAGGCAGAATAAGGAACTGCATGAGCTTTAGTGTGGGAAACATTAAGCACCATCATCTCGATCCACTTGATGGTGGAGCTTTGGGTCTTGCAGTGATGATGAATGCTTGACGTGGTGTCCTGGCTCCGTTTTCTCTCGTTTGGGCTGTTTATCCCCGGGATGTGACAGTTCACAACCCATTTGCAAGACCACGGGACAGCAGAGCTGTTGTCTGTGACCTGATTTACCCGTTGAGTACCTGGTGGGAGCTGGCAAATCCATCACCGTGCTCGTGGACCAAGGCAATACCTCTGGCCTGCAGGAGAACAGGCTAAATGAACCCAGAATAATGTGTATTAAAAGAAAATGTAAAATGGCAGAGGCCACATGAACTAAGCAGAGGTATTTTCTAGCTGTCTAGTCTAACGTTTGGTATCATTTTTCTCTAGGATTACAGGGGCTTTCACCTCATAAATTTGTGCCTGTTTGAGGTCGTTAATCTTTCTTTACATGTTGCCTTGCAATTTTAGAGCTTTGCCACCATCTGGGATCACATTTTAAATGGAGTTTCCACTCAGTACGTTCCTTTTCATGAAATTATTTATACATATTGAAATATATAATAAATATATCAGGACTGGGTTGTTTTTAAATGTTTTCAGTGCTTTCGCAAGGGCTTACCTTGTGTGGAAAAACTTGTCTTCTCTAATAGAGAGCCGTAACAGTGACCAATTAAAGAATCACATTTGCAATATGCTCTTAAATGGCAATTTAAAATATTGGTGAGCGACCTGCGTCGCGATCCGCTGGGGAAGGTGGGCTCTGTTGGAAAGAACCAGGCCTGGGAGTGTGTTTCTGTGTTGGAAAATCTCGAATAAGAGACGCCCGAGGAAAGGGCCATTTGATGGCAACTGGCTGTCAAACCGGGAGAAGGATTCCTGCAGCTCCCCTTTGCCTTTGGGATGGGACCTCCTTGGAAAGGATGTCTTGCTCTTAGTTCATGTTTCTTACAGACCTTCCAACCCAGTCCGCTCCCTAAACCAAAAACGCCCCATCTCAGGTGCTCTTAATAAAAAAACCTTCTCCCCAAAGGCGGGAATGACCCGCGGTTGGTTTCACCACCTTCTTCTGGCCCCACCAGAGCCAAGATGTCTGTTCCAGGCCCCCGCTAATTATTTTAAAGGGATTTTGAACAAATAAATAGCCTGAGCAGTTCAGCAGTTCCTTGTGTAATTTTAGCTCTGGACTGCTCCAAGAATGTACAGAATAAATAGGTGAATCTGTAATACATCCACAATTAACTCTATATAAGGCGGGCAGCTCGGAGGCACGCCGTGGAGGGACAGTGTCAATAAACAGGTATGCTGTGGGCTGTGGAAATGTGCTTTTTGTTAGTGCAGGACAGCTCGGAGCTGCAGCCTGGAAAAGCACACAGTGCAGCTGTAGATCCTTCTGCCCCCACCCAGCTTGTTGGAATTCGAAAATCCGTCATTTTGGTGTATCCAGGTAAAGCGCATCCTCGCTGGGGTAAGTCAGGGCTGACTCATGATGAGCAAAGCTTGGTTCGGATGTCACAGATGTGGCAGGAACATTTCACCTACGCTGGTGACTTTGCAAGTGCAACTTTGCGAACAGGAGGGAAAAAAAAAATCCTTGGGATATTTTACAACACCGAGGCATGAAATTGCACAGCAGAATTTTCTCCCAAGACCCTTTCCCCTCCGGCATTTGGAGCCACATGTGCAGCCATCATTCCCCAAGAAACCCAATGCCCAGACGTGAATCATTTCTCTGATTTTTCATGCTTTTAACTTTTCGTTGCTGAGGCTTCGCTCGGTCAGAAGAAGTAGGGACCTGTTTCAGCTTTGAAAAACCTTAGACGGAGGGACGGCTGGGGAAAGGAGTTAAAAATGAAACAGCAGATTTATATATATAAAAAGTAAAAATATATGTTCTACATCTGAAGTTTATTTAGGTCCTTTGGGAGAGTGGCGCGGCACTACGTCTCTACTAAATTGCCAACATTTTATGGTCGTGCTGGCACCGAGTCAAACACACATCTCCTTGGCTTGGGTTGCTGTCTCAAAGCAGGCAGATTCCAGTGTGGTTTTCTATGAACTGAATATTACTATTGACTGGACAAGGGAAGCTCTGCCCAGCAAGAACATATAGGTAACTTTTCTTTTTCATAGATCTGTCGAGACTTAATTATTTTGATATTGCGTTACTGAAGAGCGGACCCCTTGTGACCCACCCCGACATTAGATCTCTGTGCATTTTAAGACGGATGCCTTTTTTCAGTTTTTTCTGATTTTGATTGGAATCGTATTGATAATTGGAAAGTTTTAAACGGCCTGTTTCTAACTGGTTAGCTGTTGTGCGTGCAGGTATGTTAGCAGCACGCACGTGGAGATGTGTGGATAAAATAGACACGGCACGAGGTGCAGCTGGGATTTGCACGAGAGGCTGAGCAGTTCCCAGCTCAATTTCCTTTCCAAACCCTTGCCTACATGCGTATCTTTGTGCGAAATCCCGACGTTGTTCATCAATCACGGTGCCCACCGCAAAGCCTCACCGGCGGGAAGCAGCAGCTCTCCCTAATCCCCCCGGTTACGACGACGGGTGTTTTGCAGGAGCCCTTGGTTACGGTGCAGCACGAGACGGTCTGATTTCTGTCACGACACGCATCTCCCCACACTTCCCAGCAGCTGCCGGCGACCCCGTTTATCTCCTTTCTGCCTCTTGCTCTTCTGCACGGGGCTGGGACGCTGTTTCTGCTGGGGCTTGGCAAAGTGGAGCTTTGATCTGCAGATGCGTCGGGAGGAAGGGTCAAGATCTGAAGCAGAATTGACTGGCAGAGAAAACAGCCTGCTGGATCATGCTGATCAAATTATGCTCTGCGATGGAGAATCCTTTATATTTTTTTGGTCTGAAGTACGAGGGAATTGAGCGCTTTGCTTTGAAGCTGAGATGAGTTCATGCCTCGGTGCCTCGGGAAGCTGGAGAACTGTGCTTTACCGTTCGTCCGTGCCTTCCACAAATGCTCAGAAAAATATTAATACCCCTCAGGCTGCTTTTCTTCACCTCTTTCTGGTCTTCCCTGTTGGAATCTCTGGTGCCCACAAGCCGTTAATGAAGTGTCCATTGCACCAACTTATTCCTATTTCTTTTGACCGAATAGTTGGTTCCTCTCATCATTTATTCATATTTGCTGTTTCTCCCTTTTCTTCTGTTTTTCTAGATTTTTCTGCCTTTAAGTGCACTCAGATCTGAGTGGTTTGGTTAAGTAGGTGCCTTTCAATGGGAAAAAGAATGGTGGTGTCTAGAGTGTATAGGAATATTTATGACTTGCTTTGTTTTTCACCGAGCCAGTTTTCTGCGATAGGCACCCAGGGTGATGTTTTGAAAGGCTGTCCTTAGTGTTGTTTTAATATTAACACCAAGTATACTTTTGGTTATCTGACTCAATAGATAATCTGAGTTTACCTTATACAAACAGGTAGAAGAATGGATTTTTTGTTCACCTTTTTGAAACAGATTAATTCGTAACTTTGTGCTGGTTTTTGAAAGACGCCTGGTGAGTTCGAGCATTTGAGGTTCTCCGCCGAGCGAGCAGATACAAGAGAGGCTCCTGCATCCATGTCACAGAGCAAAGGAAGCTAAAAACCCATCATTGCAAAGGAGAAAACTTAGTTGATATATCTCTGGGCTCCTCCTCGTTTATGATCTTGGTGGGACAGGGTCTTCCCCACCCTCCCGGTTCTTTGCACGGGCGTTGTGCCGCTATAAAAATCACATCCCCGGCCCCGTCTGGGTTGTTCAAGGACAATGTGGGACTTGTTTTCCTGCACACGTGGAGGAGAGCCTGGAGGTTTCCCCGGGCTGAGCTGGGGTATCCAGCACCGGGATTAAATACTTGGTCGGAGTTTATGTAATAAGGAGGCTGAGAGGAGAGACCGTGTGCATTTACAGTCCCAGAGAAGAGCGTTTACTCCGGTGTATAATAGCCTTCTGTTGGGTTTTAGTAGCGTATAGTTTAGTAAATTAGGAGTCTTCAGGTACTTAGCACTTTAATGGTTCTCACTAAGAACATAATTAAACCATAGACCCCTTAGGGAGAAAAAACAGTTTATTGTGCATATTTTTAGAATCTGTTACCAGCCCTCATAAAACCAGGTAGATACAAGCCAGAGAACATGCCTTAGCTGGCGACCCAGAATTCGTCCAGCAGCCCCCGCAGTCACACGTTACAAATCTGCCCCGTGAATTATGGAATTAATTTTCCCCGATCTGATCTCAAAACGCATTTGCAGTGCAGTTTTTCTCCGGCTGCTGGAGGTGTGAGGGAGGCAGAAAGTTTATTATACTGCACCTTGTGCTGACACATAAAGCCCGTTTTTGCTAATCATTTTTTTATTTAAAAACGTGTTTCACGGAGGCATCCAGAAATGGGGCTTGTTGGAGACAAGGGCTCCGCTCTGTTCCCCACACCACGCATCTGCCTTGGGCTTGTTTGTTGAGTTGCAGCTGACTCGGAGCTGCATTTTTCTATGTGTGCGTGTCCGGGGTTCACAGATCTCGATGCCGGCGAACTCCTGGCTGCTTCGAGATGCTTCTCCAAAGCTCAGCGTCCCCGGCGAAACGAGCTGGTGAAGTGATCCTGGCGTCACAGGTGTCTGTGTTTGGGGCCGCAGCGATTCACACGTTGCTCTGGGTCTTTGCTCTTGCCTCAACACCCCGTTCCTGAGTAAACAGGGATTTCTCCCCGGGACACCCCTGCTGCAGCATCTGGAAGGCATTGGGAGGAACACACACACCGCGCTCTCCTCCCCCAGCAGCTTTTTAACAAATGATACATGCGAATCACTTCTCCATCGCTGCGTTTTGTTGTACATACTCAAGGCTTACACGCCGGAAAAGCCGCTGTGGCAGTGGGCAGGAAGGGTCCCTTGCCGATGGTGTCCCCAGAGGCTCCATCTCTGGCAATGCTCTTACCAAATGTGTTTCTTCTGTCAGAACAAGTGCTGAGGAACCATGTGTTATTTGCGGTGTGTCTGCTGCTGGTTTAGACTTTGGGGCTTGGGAGTGGATGCTTGTTGTTGAAGTTATCTTGCCGGTCACGCGGTGTTGCCCCCGCTGACACCGTGGTAGTGCCAGCGCTGATGAAGTGAAGGATGGCGATGCTACAGTACCTGTCAGTGAATTATTAACCCATGCTAGATTTATATGCTTTTTTTCCCCATTCCTACTTCTACTTCAGGATGAGAATTAAGCTGCTGCTAAAAAGCACAGCAGCGAGAGATAAACCGCGGCAGACCTGGACCGTCCCCACGTGGACGCGTATGTGGCTGCTACATGAGCCCAAACCAAGAACTTTCTTCTACTTCTTGTCCTCCTGCAGCGGGTCTAGAAGCAAGAATTTTCTCTTTTTGCCCTTAAGCACAGCAAATCGAGGGGACGATATCTTGAGTCCCAGCCCAAAGCGACAGGTGGGATGTGCTGGCTGCTGCTGACCTTGGCAGATGAGGCACCAGCGTGAACCAGGGATGGAGGGGAAGGGGATGGGGGAACCGAGTGGCACATTCGATAGCTAAGGGTGGGGGTCAGACTGTTTAGCAGGGCCTGTTGCGGTAGTACAAGGAGTGATGGCTTTAAAATAAGAGGGGAGATTCAGGCTGGACATGAGGAGGAAATTGTTGCCCCTGAGGGTGGTGAGAGCCTGGCCCAGGTGCCCAGAGAGGTGGTGGCTGAACCATCCCTGGAGACATCCCAGGCCAGGCTGGACGGGGCTCTGAGCAACCTGAGCTGGTGCAGATGTCCCTGCTCGTGGCAGGGGGGGCACTGGGGCAGCTGGGGAGGTCTCTTCCAACCCAACGATTCCATTCTGTGATCTTTGCTTTAAAATTAAACAGTGTCAATGCAGTCTTGCAAAGCCACAGTCAAATGTCCCAACAGCTCAGTGCCATCGCGTTATGGGATTTAATGACATGTGTAAGTAGGGATGGAATTCCACATGTAATACTGCTTGTTCTCCGTGGTCCCTCGTCAGAAGTGTTGTCTGCGTCGAAGAGAGCGGATCCAGCGCGCTGCGATGGGGAGAGGCCAGCGGCTGCATCCCGCCCGGGGACGCAGCAGCATCACCGTCCTGCAGCTCTGCCCTGTTGGGATCAGGCAGTTACGTCTGGAAACCAGCTCGTCTTGGGCCAAACGTTACAACCTGTAGGGCTGATACCTCATCATGGTTAGAGCACTTAAAAGTAATCCAAGAAGACAAGAAAGCGACTTGCCTTTTTGGAAGGATAAAAGCATTTCTCAGCAATTTGGGATCAAGGTAAAAAAAAAAAAATCTGTTTGTGAGCCTCCCTGACGTTCTGGGAATGCTCAAGCAGAGCCCAACGAGCAGATTAACTCAAAACAGGTCCCGTGTGGAGGGGAAGGACCCTCGGTGGCACCCGGGAGCCGTGACCTCCCGTCCCCTCGTTGAGTGGCCTTGGCGGAGCCCCTGACCCCGACACGGCTCCATCCGGCCCCGCCGGCCGGGGAGGAAGGATGCGGTCTGCTGTCCTGGGGCTCGCGGCAGCTCCAACCCGGAGAAAGCAATGGCTTTATTAATCCCAGCTCTGCTAATAAGGAATTACAATAGTTGTGGGATTTGGCAGTGGAAGCACGCTCGGTTGCCATGCCTCGTACAGTTATTTTCCTTGTTTTGTTTGTATTTTTGATTTAGTTGCAAATAATTTAAAGATGTGTTGTGTCTCCCTCAATTAAAATTTGCATGTTCATCTTTTTTTTTCTTTTTTGGTCACAGTTTTAAAACCATTCTAATGGATTTGGGCTTGTCAGATATGCTGAGATGAATTGTTAACTTTTTTCTTTTTGCTAAAATTGCAGTATTTCTAAGGGTGGCAGTTACTAATATATCAGGATTTGTGTTTGTTTCCTTTGTAAAATTTGCAGCTGTACTGTACTGGATGGAAGATCTCCCAGTGTCAAAAAATTTCAGGCTGATAGAAGAATAATATTGTCACAAGGCCAGTATGTAAATACCTTAAACCAATATAGCATGTTTAGAGGAATTACACTTTCCTCTCCCAAATTACAATTTTGGAAAGCAAGTCTACCACCACATTTATTTCAAATTTAAACATTTTGAAAGAATATCTCCTAAGTTTTGAAATCTGGTTTCTATTCCTGGCTCTGTGTGACCTACCGTGTGACCCTGAGAAAATCTCTTTCTCAGTTTCTGTATCTGTTTCATTGCTCTGATGATGTCCAGAGCGGTTTAACAGCCGTTGGTGTCGAGCTATGTGTAGCATTTCAGTATTAAATAATAGCGGGTTTAATTTAAGATGAGTGCGGTTTGGTTAGGATGGAAAAAAGAGAAAATTAAAACTCTTGGTTTTTTAAAAGATGTGTTGGTTTAAAGATTCCTTGGGTTTGCAGAAAAAAAACTGAATTAATTTGCTCTAGAAAGGAGTGTCCAGCGGCAAAGGACAGTTCTCCCGCGAGCAAACTTGGAGAAAGAAATAAGGAAAAGACCCAGAGCTCTGTTGCTCCCCGCAATGATGAGCTTTGGAGGGGATTGATTCTTTTTTTTCTTCCATCTTTCAGACGCAGCCGGTGCCCAACCCCATCGCCTACTTCATGCATCGCTCGCCGTGGTGGTTCCACCGGTTCGAGACCCTGGTCAATCACTTCATCGAGCTGCTGGTTCCGTTCTTCCTCCTCCTGGGACGGCGGATGAGCATCGTCCACGGCCTCCTGCAGATCCTCTTCCAGGTGAGATGCTCCAGAAGTTAATTCTTATAGACATCTTTCACCCTTTGGAGGGATTTTTCTTAACATCCAAGGGCTGTTCTTTATCTCCGAAGACACTTAAGCTGTTCTTTACAACCACCAGACTGAGGTTCGTAGTGAAAATAATTTCTTCAAAAATTAATGGCATTCACATTCCAGTTGACTTTTTTTTTGGCACATGCAATAAATAAGTCTGTGCAAAAGTCAGAGGACAGAAGCTCCTGCATATATAATTTCCTAGACCGCATCTGATTTCTCTCATCTCTGCCCAGGGATAGTTCAAGGAGCTCATTGAACCCCAGTGACTCTGACTTGCAGAAGCACAGCTCTCAGCTCTTGCTGACCGCGCCGTTTGTTCAATGTTGCTTCAGCATCATGAAATTCATCCTTGGGAGCTGTTACTGCTTCCTGTAAACACGTGTGATGATTAAACTGGAGAACAGCTTATAAACTCTATCGATAAAGCACAAAAATGCTGATCAGATTTGAAAGGGCCGACATAGAAGCCACGGGATCTGCGCCCTCGCAGAGATGCCCACTCCTTCTCCTGCATCCCGTGGTGCTTGGGTACCACCGAACACACAGCTTGGACCTCTGCTCGCTCGGCATGTCTTTTGGCCTCAGGTTTGGTTTTGTTGGGCTGGATCTCGGGCAGCTGGAGGGACAGAAGAGCCCTGACCCAGAGGGTCATTGCTCCACACAGTGCCAGCTGTGGTTGCGATGGGCATCACACCTGAGGTTTTAAGGGTCACTTGGAGGATCATATTCAGCCCAACCCTAAAAAAAACCCTGCTCTTTTGTCTCATGGACAAAACAGAACGTTGCATCTCTGTTGGCTGCTTGTTGCAGAAGCAGGCGGTGTTGTGATCGGATGGAGATTGGATTAACAAGCAGGAATCGCGCGTAGAAATACTTCTGCGTGTAAGGAAGTGTAGGGATCATGGTGGTGGCTCTTTCTAAGGTGAGTAAACCCAGAAAGGAGCAGATCACACGACGGTGAGTGGCTTACGAGAAAACAAACCACGTTGCCAAATTCCAGGCTTTGGCACGGCTGCCAAGAGCTGTCATGCTCTGCTCGCTTCTGCCGTGGCAGAAAAATAATAGTGTAAGGGACTGAGGTGGTGATGCTTTGTCTTCACATCTCTGCCACAGTAGATGTCCATGACCAGAAACCCTGACCAAAGGCTCCTCTCTCATCCCCTTCTCGGCTCTGGGTTTCTCCATCCTTGCCGTGGTCGCGGTTGGGGACAAGGATGTGGCACACGGGGGATGCGCCCCAAACCCTCAGCTCCAGTGCCCTCCGGCTCCTGGCAGGGCCCCTGACGAACAGCACGACCGTCAGTGCTGGGGAACTTCAGACGGAGCCAGTGGGATCTGAAAAAGCCAACTTCCATACACTGAAGGCTCATAATGCCATATTGTAAACGCATGCATCTAACCACCCTTTAATTGGCGCTTTATTGATAGTTTGCAATTACTGACTGATTTCTGTCATGAGGGGAGTCTGCAAAGGAAAACAGGGTCCCAGTGTAAAATGCAGCTCTGGTGCATTTATAGCATTTCAACAAAAACCTGTTTATTTAATATTTACTGCCCTTTTCTTCATTCAGAATGACTTTTATTGACAATACTTCTGCTCTGCAAAGGAAGCAGTAAAGTTTAATGTTGATATACCACTTAATTCTGCTTTTCAAGATTTGAATTGACATTACATGCAAGTTTTATTGGACATTTTATAATTGTTATTGGAGTCGTGGTGGCGAGGTTGAGTAAGTGTATTTTTCCACATTCTAACTGGCCTGGAGAATATTGCTTTGTCAGGAGCCCAAAAAAACTGTGTTTTAAAGAAAAGTCTTTTTTTTTTTTGTTGAAGTGTGAAGTTACTCTTCTTGCCTTGTTCACATCTGTAAGGAAAAAGGCTTAGTGAGTTTGGAAATGTAAGAGAGGAGCGGCTTGGGGGAGCGGAGAGCCCCCGGGAGGATGGATGGATGTCGGTCTGTCTGTCCGTCACCGATTCCTGTCCATGGGCCATATGGGTGACGGTGGCTGAAACACACACTGTGCAGGGACCATCCCCTTCCCATGCTCACCCACCCACCCGTGTCCTCATGACACCCAAAGTGGGGTGCACGAGGAGTCGGGACACCCCACGGTTTTGATGCTTCATGTGCATTAATGTTGTGATCTCAATTTGGGGTCTGCCGGCACTGATACGAGTCCCTGTAGCTCAGGTTTCCAGAAATCTCCCCCTTTGGCTGCTTTTTGATCTGGAATAAATCAGAGAGTCTTACTTAATGCAAGTCTCTTGATATAAATAGTCTTTGCTTAAAAAAAATAATCAAGGAGTGGGTTGAATGCTGGCCAGTTCCCATTAGAAAAATCATCGTTCATTGTCGCCAACCACCAGACTGGGGAGGGCTTTGTGATTTACAGCTGTGGGTGTAGCTGTTGCAGGACATCTGCGCACAGAGAGATTCTCTGTCCAACTGCAGCACCCAGAGCACATTTGCCAGGATCAAAGGTGAGCGGAGAGAAAAGGTCATCCAAGATTTTTCCGGCCAGGCCCCGTCAGCCGCGTGTCCCCTGGGCGGGCTGCGGAATGGGGACAGCGCCAGGGACTGTCCCCACGGTGTGGCACAGGGTCCCACCTGTCCCAGCTTCAGGAGCATTTCTCACAGCAAACAGGCAGGTTGGTGCTCAACAGGACTGAACAGTTTGTGCCATCGCACGTGTTCCAAAAGGAAAGACTCCCAAACTCCCATCTGCACAGGTTGACATCGCCCCATGAGGCTTGCTTCTTCCTGCGGTGTCTGGTGGAACTTAAACCCCTTGGGTTCCTGAGACCCCAAGTCGTGCATTGACCCGTCCCAGCGAGGGAACCTGCTCAGAAATCTCAGCCGGCATGAAAGCATCGGCAGGTGACAGTGGCAAAGCCTCCCCTTTAGACTGTGCCGAGAGCATGCTTTTGCATTTAGAAAGAAATCTTAGGAGAACGGCAGCCAATTACAGAGAATCTCCAAGGTAAATAGACAGCATCGTTTTAAAAAAAAACCCAACAAAACATTCTAGCATTTACAGTACATAGAAATCGAAATCTAAACCAGAAATTGCAGTAAATGGACGTTTAAGTTTTCAGCGTCGTTAGGGATTTATGGTAAGCAGGTGCCAGACTTGACGTGCTGAGCAACACCGCTGCAAAGTGTCTGTGCCAGGAATGGAGCTGGAGGAGACATGTAACTCAGCTCCTGCCCTGTAAAAACAACCTGGTGAGAAACGGCCGGTCTGAGCCACAGAAACCTCCAAATAAGCCTGAGGTGGAGTTTGCCCTTTGTTCATATAGAACCTCAGAGTTTCTGAGAGTTTGCTAAATATTCCAAGCTTTTTGCTATCATTTATTGTTGTCCTTCCTGCATTTTATAGCTGCTGCGCAGAGGCAGGACCTCGTTCACCAAGGTGCTGGGGACATGTGTGTCTCCTCATCTAAACTTCAGTGCTGGGGTTGGGGTTTTGGGCACCTTCTCTGATTCCTAACGATGGGCTAGTTTTCACTGAACGTCTCTTGATAGTTGCTGTTGAATGTGATGTTCACTTAACAGGATGGAAATCCAGCTGCAGGCGGTCGTGGTGGCCAGTGATTCACAAAGCACTTTGATGAGTTATTCTTTCATTTTGAGTCTGATTGTACCGATTGGCTGATTTTTTTAGTAGCGTTGGGGTCTGAGCCTCAAAAATATGCATGTAGATCTGAAGCAGCCCAAAGTTCAGGAGAAATAAAGTCCAAAATGTGGCTGCTAGTATCTGGAGGTGGAAGAAGAATTCTTGGAGGGTCTTGAAGACCCCAGGTGAGGTCTGGACCCTGTTGTTCATGGTTCTGTAGAAGCATCAAGCCAGAGCCTGCCCGTGCCCTGAGGAGCTTGTGCTTTTAAGGGAAAGGGAGGATGACAGTGTCGTGTGAGGAAGACAAGTCCTTTCCCCTTCCCACCACACCACCCACGAGAGCATCGCGCCGTCTCCCCTCCCTCCCCGTTGACTCTTCCATCCCCTGTGCTCACACCGTCACCTTCTCGTGTCCGTAGGTCCGTCTCTCAACCACCCACGGCCACGAAGAGCCGAGGACCAGCGTGCGTGAGTGAAACCGGAGAGGGTGCAAACCCACGGCCCCGCTGCTCTGCGGGTGTTTTCGCTCGTCTCCGGCGCTGGCTCCTAAAACCCTGAAGCCGCATGTTTTTTTCACGACGTCTAACGCGCAGCTTACACCAGCAAACGTGTTTCTTGGCTCCTTGAGGCAGGCAGTAAAATTACACTGCTTGGCAAACGGGTTGATGAGGGGAAGCGAGAGGAAAGCCAAAAAGTCAGGAAAAAGCCACCTTGCCCGTCCGAGCTGGTGGGTAGCGCTGGGTTAGGGACAAGGCGAGGGGGCTGAGGGTTCTTACAGCCCGGGGGTGGTTTTGGCCGTGCCAGCTGGGAAGCAGCTTCAGTATCATAAAGGTAAAGCCCAGAAATAAGTGAATAGTAAATGGAAAGTATGAAGCTAGCTCTGTTGGAATGGCAGGGTTGATCCTTTGCTTCCACTGCGCTGTTCTGGGTCATAGTCATATAGGCACAGTTTGGGGTTTTTAGGATGTGGGGAGAGTTTTAGGCCTTCAAATCCCTTTGGATTTGTATGAAATTGGGGAGCCTGACTCCCTTTCACGGTCCCTGAAAAATCCCGGCGTGTTCTCCTGCGTGGAGCATCCTCTGCGCAGCCTCGGGAGCTGCCGGAGGGATCCGTCCTGCCGGGATGAGCTCAGCCCCAGCCTCACACGTCGGGACAGATGTTCCCCGGAGGAGCCGGAGCGGCGGAGCCCTGGGCTCGCCAGTTCCTCGCTGCCACCGTCCTCCTCCCGACGAGGTTTGCCTTTAAATTCGGGCCATCTCGGGGTGTTTTTCAGCAGGAGCCGTACACAAAGCAGGGGGATGACAATGCCAAGAGCAAAGCTGAATTGCAGCCTTGCAGAAGGCAAAGATAAAACCTCGGCAGCCAAAACCCCCTCAAACTCAGAGCGCTGACAAAGAAAAGCTCCTGAGAGCTCCCGGGGTCCGGCCAAGGAGCTGCACGGGGACACAGCCGCTTTCTGAGCTGCTGGAGAGCTGGGAACACGCGGGACAGTGGGCAGAAAAGTCATTTTCCTCTTTTTTTTTTTTTTCTTTTTTTAAGCAGAAAACAGTTGTTGCATAGATAGGTATTTTCTGCCTTCTTTTTTTCTTTGGCTTGGACAAACCCCAACCCCCTAAAAACGTTGGTGGAAATGGACGTTTTCCTCTCATCAATCCTTTTCCCATCTCCTCTCCAGAGCTGTGCATGGGAGGCGAAGGGGGATGTTCCCCCCAGCTCCTGCCATGCCGCGAGACGTTGGAGGGATGAGCTGCCCTTCCAGCCACACACACGCAAATTAAATCATGCTGCTGCAGTGCCACAGCTGCAACATATTGTGTTGCTGACTTAGGAGGTAGCAGAGGTCACAGCAGCAGCCCAGCGAGAAGGAACAAAAATTAAACAGCTCCCCCCTTCTCTGCAGAAAGCGTCTGAATCCAGTGTTTGTTTTCACTTGTCAGATATGAGCTCGGTTTTCTTCTTTTTCTTAAAGCTGGTGCAAATCAGATGTGTCTCTAGGAGGATTATCAGGGTTACACAACTCCCAGGCTTGTGGCAGAGGAATCAAGCCCTTCATTTGTGCTTTAATTACGCACCTACAGGACATTTGCGCAGCTCAAGTAGTTGTTTTTTCTTTATTCATGCAGAGTAGTGCCGTTACCTTATGAACATGTTGCACATGAGAATAAATCCGCTACCGATTTGCCATGGGAGCCACCTCAGGGCTGCCACGAGGCAGCAGCCAGAAAATTCGGGCGTGTGTTTGCGCTTCTCCCATAAAGATCGGCACCGTGAGTACCCTTAAAACCATAAAAGAGACTGCAGATGATATTCCTCTAGGTGATATCCCCAGGCCAGCCCCCGATTTCACTTGTGGACACCCCATGGGGTGGGATGCAGGGCCCGTGGTCCCCCCGAGGAGCATCCCCGGAGCAGCATCCCCGGGAGGCTGCGAGCGAGTGGGTGTTCACTGCTCGGGCCGGGCAGCCTTTCCCCCCCGAAAACAAAGAGGAGATTCAGCCTTCACAAAAGTCCAAATTTTGTTGATTTTGTTGTGGTTTAGAAAAAAACAAAACAAAACAAAACAGAGAACATCCCAGGAAAATTAACAGCAGAACATGGAGTTTGATGCTAGGGGAGGAATGGTCCGGTGGAAAATAGTTTTGCAGCTGAGTTGTTTAAAAATCTGCTTTGGACTTGGGTGCATGTGAAATCAAAGGAGTTACAGTGTAGATTTTCTGTTACGTTTAAGCCACCTTAAATTAAATACTGAGCAATACTCCCCCAAAAATCCAACTTAAGCAGGCAGAACCCAAACTATTTAATCGCTTCTATATTTGATTTCACATCCCGCTCGATCGTATCTGCTGCAAGGCGAGGCTGCCGTGCCAGACACGAGAAAACCAGCACATACCACCCCAAATCAGTAAATAACGCTGCTCGTATAATGGTGTCTGGTATTAGTTAGCAACAAGTTAAGTTCTTGCATTCTGCAGTAGTTGGAGTGACTTGGAAACACTTACTGTTAGCCATAGGAGTGCATTTAATTAGCTTCTGATTCAGGGGGCTGGGGGTTTTTTTCTCTCTCTCTCTTTTTTTTTAATCATTAAATAAAGTGTCACCCCTAGCCAGTGCTGTAAACTCTATTTTGATTGTGGCTGCAATAACCCCTTTGGGCGTCATTCGAATTGTACTAAACAGTTTCTGGAGAGTGCTGGTTTCTCTCAAAATAAACCAAGGTCCGGCTTTGACAAGCTCTAATGAAAAACAAATTGTTATATTACTTAGAAAAATAATTTGAAGGAAGTCTGAATTAGTTGTAAAGGTGGAAAAGGTTCAGCTACTTGAAAATAGAAATTTGGAAGGTATTTATTTTAACCATTAAGCCAGTGGCCTTGAAATACAGCCTTGTTTGTTACAGAATGCGCCTAACGAGAGACATGAATCATGCTGTTAATCAGTATGGGAACTTGATTAATTGGAAAGGGGACCGTGGGTGACTCCAGCAGGCGGAGCCGCCTGGCAGCAGCCTGTGCCGAGCCCGAGCTGCCGTGATTTACCATCAGTCATCCTGCTGGCACGCGAGAGAGGCTCTGGAGGGATCCCACAGCCTTGGCTTTGCGGGTTGTTGGGGTTTTTTTTTAAAATTGAAAAGAAAATGTGGTTATTTGGGACACTGTCAGACTTTGATTTTTGGTGCCTCTGCATTTGGTTGTCTGACTTGAAATGTGCTGGTTTTAGCGTGGCTTGGAGGCACCTTGTTGAGATGTCCCCGGCTGGGGATGTGTCATCTCACCTTTGCTACCGATAGCGGTTTTGCTTATTAAACCTGAGAGCGGGATTTTACGCCCAAGATTTGCACGGGAGGCCCCCAGGATGCAGAGCGCTGCCGTGGCTGTAAAAACACGGCAGGAAGGTCTGTATTAATTTTCACTGTTGACTTGGGGCTCTTGGTTTTGGGGCCAGGAGGACTTTGGCCATCCAAGAGCCCTGGGTTGGCTTCCGAGCAGCATGGGTTTGCTCAGACGGCAAACGGAGGCGGTGGCAGGGAGGGGAGGGAGCTGGGCCGGAGTGGGGAGTTCCAGCCGAGCGTCAGGTTCGTGCTGGAAGGTGCCACGTGTGTCGGGGTGGCCCCGGTTGGTGTTGTCTCTGTGTCACAGTAACCGCCATGGCCAAGCCAAGGAGATCCAGATACCAGGTCGGCTCCATTGGCCCCATGTCTTTGGGAGTATTGCTAAGCGCTGACGTTTGAAGATCGCAAGTCAGATCCCCAAATTGCAAGATTTGCTCTAAGTGTAACGAAAACGCGACGAATTCTGGCTGCCCGTGGTGTTTCTTCCATGTTACAGCCTTCCAGGGTGCTCTCGGGTCTCGTTTTCTGTGCCGCTCGGCGTAGGCTTCACACCGCTCTCCACGCTTCGCCAACACCTTCCAGAACCGTATTAAATGACATGGCTGAGATCCACCACATGTGGTCCTTCCCTTGCCAAGGGAACACGTTGTGGAGAGTTCAGGCTCCTCGGCTCTGGGGCAGGATTTTTTTTTTTTATTATTATTTTTTTTTTCCCCTGTTTTAATTTTGCATTCCATTTTCAAGATTTCTCTGCGATCCAGAACCTTTGTGTCTGCAGTGCTCTAGCAGAATTTCCAGGTGCTTGGGCTCGAAGAGAAAAATCTATTCTGCCGATGTTGTCAGTGAAACGATATGAGTTGGCAGGGCTGCGAGAGCTTCAGAACATCTGCGCTCTCCAGATGTGATGCGCTCGGTGCTGTGCTGCAGCGTTTGGGTCCAGGAAAGGATGCGAGATAAAGTATGTGTTACACATGTGATTGCATGTATGTATAAGTGTAGATATAAAACATTCTGTCTGATAAGAGCCAGACCAGCTATAAAGTGGAGATGTTACTGAAGCCAATGACATGATCTTGAACATGTGCTGTTACCATCTTTCCAGTGATGATTATTTATTTATGTTTAGGTGTAGCTACTAAAGCGAACTAAAACCATTATGATCCGTTAACGTTGCCCAAGCCAAAGGACTCGCCCACAAATACATGTCAAATGTCCATTGAAGCTGTAGATTTATCCAGTTTCAGTGGAATGGCTTGAAATGACGGTAAAGTTCTTCCAGGTTTAATAACATTTTCTGTACCTTGTTCTTGATCTGACCTGGGCACATCGCATCTTCCCAGCCCTTGGTGCTCACCAAGCCTTGGCTTTTTGGCAGGGTGATGGTGGTGATGCTATTTGGATTTTGGTTTCTCTCCCGCCACCACCCACATTTTGGGACCTTTAAGTAACATTTTACATTCGATTTCAAAAAAAAAAAAAAAAAAAAGAAGGAATCAGAACAGCCTAACTGGAAACAGATGGCAGAGTATGAGCTTTTTTTTAAAGGGAGTTTATAATACATGTATTATGAAGAGAATCATTTAGTGGTGTCAGATATAGGCATGTGAAGACAGAACGTGCCCGTTGGAGGAGTGGAAGGGGCTGGGAGTGGGATGTGGCCTTTGGCGCGATGTTCTTGGGGTGAGGGAGGATTTTGCTGCAGTTAACGGCTGTGATACCAACTGGTGGGCCAGACCTTCATTTGGTGCCATCAACGTGACTCCACGTTAATTGAGAGGTGCCTGTGTGCCCAGCTGGTACCTGCTGTCCTCCCAGGTCGTCAACTCAGGTTTTTAAATTAATTTGCATATTTCAGTAAGTGATTTGCTGCCAAGTTAAATTAGTGCATCTTTTGTGCGTGTGGATAGTTGGATTTAAGCACATCTTGTGTCAGCTGCATGTAAAACTACCTGCAGGTCAGAGGTGTAAGTTTTACCACCATCCCTTGCACAAAGATTGAGCAACTTTAATAAAAGCCATTCTGATGAATCCCATGTAATTGCGAGGCAGAGACAAAGCTGTGGAATTTGGTGTCCGGGCTGCTTAGTGCTAGAGGTGAAGATGGATTTTGTAGCGTCCTGCTTTGATGAAAATAACTCATTTGCTTGTTCTGAGCTGAGTTGCCGGGTTTAATGTTTCTTTGTAATGATGCTGCCTCCAGAGAGATTTTATTTGGCTTTGGAAGTGTTGGGATGAGGATGCAGCCCTCAGATGCTTTAGCCCACACGCAGTTTACACAGCTGTATCATCCGATTCCCCAGGCACCGCCAAAGACATTATCTCTTCAGTGATGCAACAGCTAGAAATCGCAGGAAACCTGTGTCACTCATTACTTTCATCTTCCTATAAAAACGGGGGGTTTTTTTGGAGCCGGTAACTCAGAGAAATTGCCGATTAGCGCAAGGGGCTCTTGGAGCAGCTGTGGTTTGTTTGCGGCGCTGGCCGGGATGTTGCACTTGGACGCAGGCAGCGGTACCCGGCTCTTCCCGGGGTGCGTGTCCACCCACACGTGGGATGGAGATGCTGCACGATGGTCCGTGATTATCCTCGCCTGGAGAATGGTTTGCAAACCCCAAGTCTCACCTTTCCTTTCCTTGGGGTAACGTTGCATGTTGCAGAGGGTAATGGCTTTTGCTCGCTGATAGAAGCTGAGTCGGTGGCTGAGCTTAGCTGAGCATCAAGCCCCAAAATACCTTGTTCCAGGCCAGTGTTTGTAGCACGAGGTCTCACTTCTTTTGCTTCCCTCCAAGGGACGCTTGCGTTTTAGCTGCGTCTCTCCCAGGAGCACCCTGGCAGTTTGTCTGTCCGCGGGAGGTGTTCTCGATTAACTGCTCGTTTCACACATACGCAACCCACTTTGAAGATGGGTCAAGCTAAACAGGCACAACGTAGGTTTGGTCTGGGCTTGGTGTCCACATGTGGAGCTATTCAGGAAGAGCTATGGCACTTTAAATTTACACCCGACTTTAATTAGAAAAACTTGCAGGCAGAGAGAAACCCTAGATCAGCACCAGTTTTGCAAAGGCTGAGAAAGCAAGTGGCCTAAAACAACGTTCGCTACTCATCGCATTGGCACTTCTCGTGACTTATGCTGATGAGAGAAGAGATGAAAGAGAAAACCCCAGAGGCTTTCTGGTAGCCATGCAGCTGATTCATTCAGCTAATAAAGCTCCAGGGCTCTGAACCTTCGAAAAGCTTGAAAAGCTGGTTCCCTTGTCTGAAACACATCGTTACTGAACTCATGCTGGTGTTAAACATCTACGGGTCTCCCAGTTGCACAAATCCTGTTTGTAAGGCGATGCCATGGGGGCATGGAGAAAGTTGAACAGAAATGCTCACAAAATAAGCGGTAAATCCTTAGGGCAGTGTAGGAATGACTGGTACCAGGTTACGGCTTGTGTAGCACGGCAGTTGGGGTTGGTGGGGCCTTTGGAACCAGTGAAGCCATGAAAACGAGCAGATGAAACGAGGAACCAAACCCTCCCGCACCAAAAGGTCTCTGCAGAATGCAAATGTTTCATAGCGATGCATTTTCCATTCGTCTGCTCCCGTTTCGGGTTGTGAGCCACAGGAATTGAGTTGATCCCTCGCCCATATCCTCAGAAGTTCTCCTCAGCATCCCCCTGGGATGCACAGCAGTTCTTATCCGCCTGGTTTTCCAGCGCCTGAAGTGTCGGGTGGTCCCTGGCAGGCACGGATCACTGGTTGTTTCTTTGTAGGACTCATCTTTTTCTGGTAACAAGAGACTGATGAATTTATTTTCATCCTCACCTTAACCAATTCCTCTGCAGGAACCATTTTTAACCATTTTCCAAGGACTTTTGCTAATATTTGCCTGGATGCTTGGCTCTGCGCTGCCCTGCACCAGCGTCCCGGAGGCTGGATACATTCAAGGTGAGAGTTTTCCTCTCTATCTCCTTCAGCCGCATCCTCCTTCCTTGAGGAGATGGTGGATTTTGGAACAGGTCGAATTATGAAAGCTCAGGTCCCTTCTTCCAGAGCAAAGTAAGAGGTTCGGGAGGGAGGGATTTGCTGAACTCTGCATTTCTGTAGCATGGAACAGGTTGGGAGAGAAGGAAGGACAATAATTTCTCATCCACATCATGGTCTACTTGAGAGCACCTGCTGAGGTGCTGTGGAGAAATGCAGAAGCACAAGGGCAGCAGAAAAATCAGGGCATGGTCAATATAGATTTAAGAATTTCCTCTGGAAAAAACAAATCATGCTGCATTGTTTGTTTGGAGCGGGGTTGGGAATGACGGGAGTGGAGAATAGGAAAGGGACAGGGATTGCTTTTATTGCATCAATAATGTCATTTATTCCATAGCCAACCCTTGAAAATCAGTTCTAATCCCCACACAAATCCCTCTGTAGCAACAGCGGCAAATCTGCCAGTTCTCCTAATCAAACACTGATCGTTACTGTGGTCCAGAAACCTCAGAGGGAGCGAAGCCAAGGGAAAAGGGTCAGGATGGGGAGGGGGGGCATTCCGAAACCCATCCAAATCAGCCCCATCCCTGTGATTCAGTGAGCAGATGGGACAGCGCCAGAGACACTACGGGGCCAATATTTTACTTTCCTCCCCACAAAGCGTTCAGGGGCAGACAGTGGGGTCCTGAAGAACTACAGAGATCGTTTTCCTCGGCCTGTTTAGAAGAAATGTGACCACAGATAAGAAATGGGGCTTCAAAATGTTGCTGTCCATCCTATTTTCCTTCCTCCTTCCCCTTCTCCACCCAGCAAAAAAGGGGCCATCAGCTGGACAGCCTCCATCCAGGCCTCTGCCCTGGCTGCCATCAGTAAAAGGGGTTGTTGGTGCTTCGATGTCTCCGCTGGAGGTTTTTTCCTCTGGTCCCCATTATTGGAGCGCAGGGGAAGGCGAGGGAGATGTTTTCATGGAAATCTGTACCTCAACCGTCTTGGCAGCCAAACCTGAAACGGCTCAAGTCTTTTGCCCCCGACTTCATGTTTATGGTCAATCTGAAACTCCACCTGCGATCACCACATGCGTCCTCTGCAAGACTGGAGTAAATTAAAGCACAACAGGGAATTTTAAGAAATACATCATCTTCCTTCTTGGAGTCAGGTTACAGCGACCTCCGAACATCTGGACTCAGTGTCTCAGGGCTCCCAGAGGTTCTGCCATATTAAAGGTTCATCTGCCTTTGTTAAATTCCAGCTTTTTCCCTTCCTTGTTGCCTCCTCTCACTTCAGCATTACTTTCAGTGTGGCTGGCCATCTATGTAATTGGTATTTTACATTCAGTATATAAAACACACCATGGAATTTCAGTTGTCTCTTGCCATGGGTAAACACAGATCCGTAACCCGTTGCCATTTACTGTGCTCGTGGGAGAAGTCTGAAATAAAATACGCTCCTATTTCTTCATAAGCCTGAATTCTCTCTAAGCTACTGGTTACCAGCATCCTAAAAGACAGAAATATAATGTTGAGAGTCCAGAGCAAGAAAGAGATGCCAAAGCCACCAGGTGGCTGTGCGGGAGCTGTGGATGGTGGTCCATGTGGTCCCTGGTCAGAAGGTGATGTTGAACTACAGCATCTCAGGGATGTCACCCCATCCTCACAGCACCCCAACCCTGTTGTGCAAAGATTGACACTCAGAAGGAAAATGCAACTCCAGCTTTTTGCTTTCTGCCTTTCAGGCGTAGGCCTCAAGGTTTTAAAGACTTACATATGTGCTTCACTTGATGTGCTCCGAGTATTCCCACTGAAGTTAACTAAGTGGATAAGACTTTGCAGGATTAAAGCCAAATGAGTCCTCACCCACCATGCTGGGAAGTCTCGTTGAAGTGGGTCATTGGAGGGGAAGGAGGAGGAGTCAGTACTGAACTTGCCCCTTTCATTTTATCCTTCTATTTATTTAAAGGATATTTTTTCTAAGCCAGCCTGGGGGGAGGAAAGAAAAAGAAAAAAAAAAAAGCCCCAGGCTGTGGTGTAACCACCAAAGTCAGATGTTGTCATGACTACTAAACAAGAAACCTAATTTATAAAATGAGGAAAAACATATGAATGTGAAATAAAAGAGAAAAAAGAGAGAGGCAATCTTAAAATATTAACTATGATGTAGAGAAAAATATAAACAGACACAGTTAGGAAATTCCATAAGGAATATGACTTGTTTAATATTAATCATAAAGGAAGAGATTATGAGAGATCCCAAGAGTGCCAAATGAAATACTCCGCACATCCAGCGCTGCGATAAGAGTCCTTGTCATGGTTTTCCTCGGCTGCTGGGCTGTTGGTGCTCTTGGTGGAGATGCTCTGGTCAGAGGAGGCTTCAGGGATGTACGTGGTGGTCCCGCTGCTTCTCTCCCCGTGGTGATTTTCCTCCCTTGCAGTACTGGCAGAAACCTTCATCCCGTCCGCAACAGCCAGGATAATCTGAACTTTCATTTAAAGTAGAGTAACTTGGGGAAAGCAACTGTCTTTGAGGATGCAGAGGGATTTATGTGGGTCGATCAGGTCAGGAATGGATCTGATGTTCCTTAAGCTGCAGCTTAATTGTCTTCCAAAGCTGAGGCTGCTGCAGAGCGGTGGCTGAGGTGTGTCCAGGGGGCTCTGCTCCGGTCTCCATAGGTGCTGTGTCGCACGGCTGCTCTTCTTGCCATCTGTCCTCTCCTGAGTTTGGAAAGCCCATGGAGATCCTGAAAGCAAAGCTTGAGAGAAGTCCCAGATGTTCGTGATTTGGTCGTGAACACTCATGAGGTCACCGACTAATGACCATTGCTTGTCCAGGGCAAGATCAAAACAGGGAACCCTGAGGGTCTTCAGGACCAGGTTCACCCACCGGATGCCCCCAGGCAGGTACCAAAGGGCTCCTTTGGAGCTCGCTGTGTCCATGCAAATACCCTTTGTTGTGTTGGGCTGGCACCACTCATCTGTTTTCCGGTGACCGTCCCCTAATGTGGCCCAGGGACCCATGACCACCAGCACCATGACAGCAATGGTGCCACCACAAGACGCCAGCAAGGAGCTGCTCTGACCACAATTGCCAGCGCATGAGTACTGGGAAATACCTATGTGGTGTCTCGGGTGGAAAATCCTGGGCAGAGCTGTAATTTGCTGCTTCGTTAAACTTCCCTCAGTCGTGTCTGAGCTGCTCATGTATCTGTCACGCAGAGATTTCAAGGCTAAAATTGTGCGTTGAGAGATTAATGCCTTGTGGCGCGTCCTGTGCTCCATCGTGTAATTTTGCAGCGGTGGGGCTGGCTGCTCGCAGGCCACATTGGGCCCGGCTCTTGGTTTGGCACTCGCTTGTAAACAGTTTGGTTTACAGAAACCTTAAGGGTTCCTTCTCACTGTCAGAAGAAATTAAACTACAAAGCCGTACTAAAACTACCCCTAACAATGTCGGACTGAAGTCCACAGCATGGAGGTCCGGGATGTCGATGCCCACCCAAGCCAGGACCTCCCAGGGCTGCGGACCAGACTCTCCTTACCGGACCCCTCCAGCACACATGAGTTAACAAAGCACAATTCCTCCTGCTCACCGTCCCGTGCTGCTCCAACCTGGCACCAGCCATTCGCATGCAGCCCCAGCGCCAAAACGCTCATCACGATGCTAGCGGTGCAGAAAAACTGGACCAGCAAAGCTCTCTGCATCTTTTCCCAGCTCTCTGCATCTTATCACAGCTCCCAGCATCTTTTCCCAGCTCTCTGCATCTTATCGCAGCTCCCAGCATCTTTTCCTAGCTCTCTGCATCTTATCCAAGCTCTCTGCATCTTTTCCCAGCTCTCTGCATCTTAGCCCAGTTCTCTGCATCTTTTCCCAGCTCTCTGCATCTTTTCCCAGCTCTCTGCATCTTTTCCCAGCTCCGTACTGGCATGCAGAGGCCTGGGAATGTTCATATCCCAGCTTTTTCTAATCGCTGCTGTTTCAAATGCTGCCGCAGCAGTGCCAGGCAAGTTCTGGGCTCTTCTGCTCTGTGTCTTGTTCTCCCTCCTCTGTTTTAATGTCATGCTAGCTGTCACCTGTCTCAGAAAAGATCATTATTCCCCTTTGCTAGACGAGGCTGCTCGAATCTGAGAACCAGGCAATACTGAGTTTTTGCTCACTCCGTCTGTTGACAAATCCAATTTGCTGGTGAATAATGAGTAACCTTTTAAAATCAGCCCCAAAGCTGATGTTGATACACTTGGTTTTTGTTGAATGAGTCACACGCTCACTTTGGAGCGTAGGAACTTACTCACGGACAGGCAGCTGTACTTCATCCTCTGCTAGAGATTATTCTGAGCTGGAAAACCTCAAGCAGCTTTTTTGCCAAGAGTGCATCTCTTCTTGATAACAACGCAGCTGCCGTTGGGTTCTTGTCAATGCAGGGGCTCCTTGCAGCCTTTCTCCTCCAGCACTAAGGCTGTGCGGTGACAGCCCTTCCTGGAATACCCTGATATACATATATTTTCATTCCTCTTCCAAGGCTCATCTCATATGTAAGCGATCAGCGCGAGCAGGGATCTCCTTGCAGCTGTGACCTTGCAAGTGGGTGGCATTTGCTGCTTCCTCTCCAGCATCCTCCGGGATCTGCATTTCACGTGATCCCATCTGCCACGGGCCAAATCTGTGCTGGGAAAAGCGGTTCGATGCTACCAGGAAACAGCCACCGCACTAACCTCTTCATGGTTGAGATCTTCAAAGCTCCCTGTAGGAGACAGGCTCCCGAGGCAGCTTTTGAACCCGTAATATGCCATGTGTGCAGACCTATTAGATAAGTGGCACAAAATTTGTTCTTTTGCATATGTCCCTTCAGAGCACCTTATCTTTTCTGTCTTCCTCTGCAAACCTAAATACAGGGCTTGAGCTTCCTTTAAATGTTTGCGTTGCCGTCTTCTGCTAAATGGATGCAACCAGTTCGTGTATTGGAGATTTATTGCAGTTTTCTGCAGGCAAATAAATGTGCACACGAATGCACAGGTGAAATAAAAGCTCCCTGGTGATGCTGGATAAAATGCTTTTACATTAGTAGAGAAGAAAATCTGGCTTGATCATAGAATCAGGCTGGAGCAACCCTGAGCATCCTGGTCCTCCTGGGCCCTTCGCGTCCTCCCTTGGCTCCGTCCCACCGTGATTTGGTTTTGTGTAGAAGGAATAACTCGGGGAGGGAAAGTGTCGAAATTTCTCCTTCTTTTTTTTTTAATAATTTCATAATTTACACCTCATTCCCATTGTAACCTAAATTACAAGCAGGGCACCCCGCACTGAAAAGAAACCACTGCAGATGGCAGCATAAAAATGTGTTCTTTAACACGTTTTGTGTTTTCTTAAGCATATCTGGTTTTGTCCAATGTACATTTCATTTGTTATTTATTTAAGTCCTTGCCACTGACAGCTTGGGGGATTGCTAAGCTACCATCTGGGATGTAAGTAAAATGCCTTTTTTTCCTTCTTCTTTTGGCCTCGGAAAATTTAACAAAGGCTTTGTGTCTACTGGTTGGGCATTTCGAATCGTATTTTAAATGTGCAGTGCAATGTGTCAGTGTGTTGGCTGCTTACATCATATATTTGTCACAATTTTCAACCCATTTTCTAATACAGTGGAGGGAATCGCTGTGGGTAAGCGCAGCAGGGAGCGACCTGCGAGGGCTCTTCCATCACTATCTTCATTTTGCCAACAGAGATATTAAGGTGCGGTGACTGTTCTGCACTTTCTTCGTGTTTCTCCTCTGATTTTTTAATTAAACATATAATTTCTACTAAAATTTTTACATTCTGTACTTCATTTTTTATCCCTGAGGCTTTCGCAAGCTTGCTTTATTAAAATCAAATGGTGACCAGCCCCAACTAAGGCACCGGATTAGTTTTTCTCGGTGCGTTTTCACGCCACAACTGTTTTCTATTGAAAACCCGCAGCTCCTGTCCCTGGATTAGCTCCGAACGTGCTGCAAGAGGTGGGTTTGGTGGAAAAATTCAGGTCATCCTGGAGTTTGAAATACGCCCAGCCTTGGCTTCCAGTGACACTAAGTAGCCGACCCAAGCTAAATATTTTACTGCAGATGTTGCTAAGAGCTTAGAGTTACTGAAATTATGGACTTTAATGAGGCAAAGAAAGTAGCTGCAGAAAGATATAAATCAGAGAAGCCACCGATGTTTTCCACCGTAGTGTCAAGCTGATCAGATGTGACATCCCCTTTACGTCCTCCTTGCGTTTTCCTTCGGCCTGCAGATGTGGTTCTGTCCTTTCCTTTTAACTTGAAAAGGAAGAGGCGAGTTTGAATCTGTGTTGGGGTGGAAATGCCAGTGAATCTGGGGAGCCGAGTCCCGATCCAGCTTTTGCAGCTGGCTACTGTGTCTCCGCAACTGGTCAACCCAAAACTTTGGATTTGAATTGTTTTGAAAGAAATTTGTAACACAGATCCCATTTCCCTGTGCCAGGGCTGTCTGAGATTTGAGGTACTCAGCCTGCCCGTTGAAATTTATTCCAAAGAACATTGTTTTCCCCATATTCTGTCTTTAATACCTATTAAATCCAAATTGTACCAAGGTCTGGGTGGATGCTCTGCAAAAAGTTTGCTATCAGACCAGCTTTTTATTTGATGTGTTCTCCTTCTCTAATGGGGTTTGCTCTTATTTTGGCAATTGTTAGATGCATCTAAATATTGTAGAAAAAGTGGATTTTGAAGGGGCCTGCCATGACTGTGCGTGGAAAGGGAGTGGAAGTGTTTTCACCAGAACTATTTTAGCATTCCTTCAATGAAGGAATATGAACAGTTCCATGTGACTTCAGACTGATGCAGGATTTGAGCGAGCAGGGTTTAATTCACATCATTTCTTGCAGGGGCAGTTTTGAACCCACATGTCTCTCAGTGAAGAACGTCCTCATTAGTAGAG
Organism: Caloenas nicobarica; assembly: GCF_036013445.1. Lineage (NCBI taxonomy): Eukaryota > Metazoa > Chordata > Aves > Columbiformes > Columbidae > Caloenas > Caloenas nicobarica. Next base: position 1,819,591 of record NC_088258.1, on the reverse strand, counting down.
AAAAGGGTGTTCTGGAGAAAGGGCTTTCATTTTCTAGTCTTAATACTGTTCTACTTTAACTCAATAATCATCTAGCATTTATTACTGCGGAGTTCTGTGTTTTACCATCTGATTGGTGAGCAAGTTCTTGATTTGTGTCTATTGACAACCCGGTCCAGATTGCAGTTAAGACAAGACAGACCTCAAAGGAAGATTACGTCTACTAGGGTGAAAAAATGCTTTTGCTGCATACTTTTCCTGTACGTTAATATTTGGAGGTGATGCTTACTCTGAAACAGAAATGGCAAATGAAGTGAGGTCTGTGGTTTGACCAACTCATGAGTCAAACCAGGGCTTTGGAACCTGCCGTGCCCAAAACCCGGGTGCCTCTGGGGAAACCCAGGGTGCTGGGGATGCCGAGGAGTGGGCTCCTCATCCCTGCCGCTCTGCTCCGTGGCTCACCAAGGGCATCTTCGGTGTGACCCGCGGGCCGGATTTGCCTGCACCCGCTTCCAGAAGCACATCCAGCCAACAGCACAAGCAGCCTGTGTAACCGCTTAGGTTTTTGACAGTTTTATAGCCTTAAATTTGCACCTTATGGAAAACTATGACACTTCATGATGAATTGCCATGTTGGAATTTTTCTTATGATGTCTTCATACCCGAGTATGTAGCAGACCTCAGCAGAGAGGAAAAATAAAAACCTGCAGCAAAATGCTCCCGGAACAACTTGACTAAGCAAGTATTGCCCAGTCCAGCTAGTGCCGTCCAAAAGACATGGTTATATTTAGGATTGTTTTTTAAAGCTGTAATGCTATTTGCTAGGTGTCTAGCTCAGATTTGAAACCAGCTTGAAAGGAGGTTGTGGAACAGCTTTTCACGGGTGCATTCTTCAATCGCTTTTCAGTAGAAAGCTGATTTTTATATTACAAACCAGCTACTGGTTGTTAACCAAAACAGGCGAGAGCTTGTCGTGAAACACGCTGCTGGGGCACTCTGAGACCTCACTGCCGTGCTAGCAAGGAAAGAAAAACCATTCCTCATTTTTTTACGGTAAGGTAACTGCTTTTAGCTTATTTGCCATTGATCTGCCTTATCTTGTGTCTGTCTCCACTGGAGCTGCCCGTGGCCACAGGGCTTGGGAGCTGGGGATGTTCCGTGGTTTGGGGCTGTGCACGGGGAGAGAGCGGGTGCTCGAGAAGTTCGTAGCCTGACCCTGTTCCTGTTACTACAAGAAGAAAATAATCAGGCACAGGATGGAAATCCCACTTGTGAGTCACCTCTGTAAGCTCAGATTTGATGGCCCACAAGCCAGAATGATGGTCTTCAAGCATCGTGCATGGGAACTGGGTTCCTGGGGAAGGTGCTCAGAGCTGGGTCTGGCCCATGTAATGTTTTGATAAATCCACAAATTATGGTTGGAAAAAACCTCTTGCAACCTGTTCTCCCCATGGAGGAGGCAGATGGAGGGCAGAGCCAAGTGTCCCTCCGGAGTGCGTGGTGTGGGGCTCCTTCCAATATAACCCATCTGGAGATACCTCTGAGCAGAGCGTTTCTGCTGGACTTGAGCTCTGCGTTTGCTATAAAAGTATTTTTAATGAGCGGGACGGAGCTGGTTAGTGAAATGCTTGGACCGTTAATAGATGTAGAAATTTTTTAATGTGCTGTTTGACTTTATTGATGAAATGAGCTAATCAGAACGAGCACTGCACTCGCGCCAAGTAAAGAAACCCAGGCGTGCTCTGGAGGAACAATGCTCTGGTTTTCCACCGTGCTCGTGCCCTGTGGATGGATCCTAAAGCATTTTGCAAACAGCACGTGTGGAGCTCGCCGGGATGTCACCACTCCTCGGGGATGCCGGGAAGGGCAGCGGTGCCCTGGGTGTAACAACCTGACTTGGAGTTCGGGTTGAGATCTTCTGCATCCTACTTCTCCCGTAGAAAGTTCCGTGGTCTCTTTGATGGCCATGAGTAATCAGGAACTTGGTTTCCAGCCCTGTTTCAAAGTCCACACAAGGCCCTGTAATAACATGCTAATACGGTTTTCTCGGGACTGAACTGGGGCCAGATGCTGATCTCGGGCTGGTAGGAACCAACGGGGCAGTTGACTCCGGTACCTCTGCCTGTTCCTGTCCACGTCCTCCTGACGGCCACAGGAGTTTTGGTGGGGACCTGCCACGTCTTCTGCTAATGGGTGGGATTTGGTGCCTCAAGGGTATTCCCAGAGCTGGTTTGGCTTAGCAGCGAAAGCTCAGGGTCTGTAGAGAGGGTCTCCCTTGCTCGTTTGCCGTGTTCTTCTCATGTGCTGACTTGTTCTCCATGGAGAAACTCTCCGACCCGAACTTGGAGCACTTGGTCTTACGTGGACTTGCCTTCCTCACCTTAAACAGCAACCTCATCTGGGCGGCCTGCCACTAAAATCAACTTTTTGGAACAAATTGGAGTAAAACTAGGAAGAAATTATCTGAATTGGTCTTCTAATGTAGGATGCTGCTGAAAAGCTCCTCGAGATTTGCTGGTCCATGCGAATGCTCTTTGGCCTCCAGTAAAAAAATAAATAAGGTGTTGAAAGGTTTTTGCCATTAAGTGTCTTCGCGACAGCTTCTCTCTTTAGGAGGTAACTTTGCCATCAGGGGTGGGAAGATGTTGATAATTCAGAGCAGAGTGGCAAAAAATTCCTTCCTTCTGTAAAATTATTCTCTCATTTTTATATTGGTCCAACACTTACATAAAACAGAAACAGTCCTTGGGCAGTTATTTAGCCTGTAATACATTAATGTGGAACACTGTAGCCTCTAGCAAAAGAGTGAATGGATTAAGCAACACCAAGAGGTATTTTACATGACATAACAAGAGGTATTTTACATAACAAAGCTGCAGAGCAGAATAAATGTGTCAAAGTCAGTAATTTGCAGACACATCTGGGCTCTGCAGGAGCAGGACAGGAGGGACCCAGTTGGGTTTCAGACCCAAAACGAGCAACCGATCCTAAATTCACACGCAGTACTTTGGTAATCGAGTTAAATGTATAAACGTTCCTGGAGTGCAACTTAGTGCAACGTCTTGGGCTACCTGATAAATAAAAGAAACTAAGTTTTAACTCTTTTGACACCATATTTCTCCTGACTACTCATTGCTGGGGGCCAGGTGGATGGCTGGAGTGTGAGATTTATGTGTGTATATATATTATATTTATTTATATGTATATAAATATATAATCACTTCGCTTTCACTCTCTTGCTTCTCTTTAAAATTTTTTCCATTGAAAATCTGGAAGTTGTGCTTATCCGTAGAAATGTTCCGCAGTCAAATCCCTTAATCTGTGGGAACTACAGTAGGTGGTTCATATAGCTACAAATTAAAAATGGGTATGGAGTGAGACATTTATATTGCTTCACATTTAGATCAAGAACAAATGTTGGGTGTATAACGGGAATGGAAAGGGTTTGGTTCCCTGTTGCTTTAGCACAGTTCTGTTTGTAACTTTAGACCAGGTACTTAGACCAGGGATTGCAAAAGCCTTACAGTGCAATTTGTAATATGTCAAAACCTGACCCAGTTCAAGAACAAATTTGAGTTAAGATTGCTGCAGGATTGCATTTGCGAATCTATAGTTATTTCGTTCCTCAATAGTTATTTCATTCCTCAATACTTCCATTCTACACTTATAAGTTTGGGAGAGATTCTAACTGTACAACTCTTTATAAATAGTTGAAGTACTGACCTGTGCTTTTTATGTGGGTCTCTTTTAACACAGTTCTTCAATCCCCCAGCCTTAGCCACTCAGGCAAACAAAAATCTGTATATAGCATGTGAATTATAAAATGTTTTGAATTCTCGGTACTTCCTCTCACTCTAAATGAATAAGTTGCATATCTTGGGTCATGTCTGAGTTAACCTCCCGCTAACTAGAGTTGCGCAGCTTGTGTGTGCAATGGTGCAAGGGACGTCTCAACGTTTATTATTTTCTTATTTCTGTATTAAATGTGGTAATAACATGTGGGTTCTTTCCTATCATCTTGTGGGAAGGAAATATTCAGCCTTAGCCTATGAAATAATATTTTGGATACCAAATTTGGGCTATTTCCTGACTTTGCAGTGTTCCCAGCGAGCTCGGTAGGTGCTTTTGGAAACCCGGCAGATAAGGGCTGGAGAGAGGGGCTTTGCTTTCTCTCATGGGCTGTTTTGTAATGTGAATTAAGTTGAGATCACCTTATTCACTGAGTCACCCAAGTCAAGCCACGTTCTTCTTTCTCGTCTCACTGGCACAACCGACTTTGCTCCTTTTTCTCCTGATACTTCCAAAAGCCTTCTGAACTTCTGTGGGATTCCCAAAACCATTTTATCCACTATCTAAAACAGAACAAGTGGACAGAGGTGGTTATTTTCTGCACTAAATAGCTCTGCAAAGCAGAGGTTAAATCCTCATGCAAATATTGAATCAAGAAGTTAACAAGAGATGAAATTAATAATAAGGGAAAATTAAACGTTCTTGCTGTTGTCATTTAATGGGAATTTTTTACCCGTGCCTGCAATAACTTTTGGGAAAAACTACATATATAAGTATTTTTCAAACCGAAACCAGATGGGGGAATGATAGCCTGTTTTTCTTTGTGGGAGGCTGTGTTTTCATGGTACGCAAGTAACTGGAGGCACACGAAAATCAAATTTGGCTTTTGAGGCTTGCCCTTCCTATCTCTTACAGGAAGGGCCAACTTTTGATGTTCTGAGTTTCAGCTCGTCCTAAGAGCAGGAGATTCTGTGGTGGTGGGGCCACAGGTTTCAGAAGAGCGGAGTTAACCGCTTCCCCCAAACCAAAGCGATGTCTGCCTGTTCGGAGGACGCTGGTGTTTTCTTTTTAAAGATCCGTCCCAGGCACAGATGGCACAGAAGCTGTGCGTGATGAAGCGTCCCCAACGCAGCCGGTAGCACGTGTGCTTTCAATTCCAGCGGCACCAGCGTGTGGCCACCAGCCTGTCACCCAGCCTGGCTGCCCAGAGGAGAACCAGAAAGAGAATAAGGGAGCAGAGAAGTGAGGAGTGATGCTGGGGAGACCAGGCAAACAGATTGAGGTGGGTGATGGCAAATCTCCTTTTCCCTTGGTGTCACCCGTACCATCGGGATTTCATAGAATCATAGAATCGTTTTGGTTGGAAAAGACCATTAAGATCATTGGGTCCAACCATTAACCCACCACTGCCAAGTCCACCACTGCCCCGTGTCCCTGAGAACCTCATCTCCGTCCGTCCAACCCCTCCAGGGATGGTGACTCCACCACTGCCCTGGGCAGCCTGTTCCAACGCGTCTCCCTCTGCTCAAAGACATGGCCTGGTTGGGTCATTTCCAGACTCCCCTTCTCTCTGGTTCCCGTGGGGAGCCGAGCAGCCTGCGGAGCTTTTCCCCAAAAGCTCTGGTGGATGTGTGGGATGGGATGGAAAGGGATGGTGACCAGATGGTCCTGCCGGTGCCGAATGCCACCGCTCTCCCTGGTAGCTCCAGAGGGCACGGCACAGGCGTTCTTGGGTGTGGACTTGCGCTCCTCGTCACATCTGCTCCTCCATAAGGATCCATAAAATCCAGTTTAAAAGACAGATTTCCTCTTTCCTTGGTGACATGCACAATCCATTGAGGATCATTCTGAAGTTCTGGAGATCCAGCAGCAGCTCAGTCAGGAGGATGGGTCCTTGCCGTCCCCATCATCTGAGCTGATCGTGTGGGGATCTGCGATGAGAAGATCCACATGGGACCCAGGTCCTGCAGTTTTGACAGAGCACAGATGAGCTGGGCTCTTTTTTCTCCAGCTTTGACTAGCACAGGCTGAGTAAGTATTTTGTGTGTAGGGAAGGAGGTTTACTTTTGTTTTTTCTACATCCTATTTTTTTTTTCGTAGTTGATGAGTTTGGACTGTGTTTTATCTTGAAATGATTAGTGCCTTTTTTGTAACAGTCATCACTAAAAAGTCACATCTCACATGGCTGTCGGTATAATTAATACCAGTAACAATGCAGGATGACCTCAGCCGCAAGCAGGGGAGAGCTGGAGAGCACTGAGCTAAGTCAGATCTTTTCAAGTCATCTGAGCCTAAGGAAATCTATCCTCAGGCTGTTAAAGAGCTGGTTGTTGAAATCCTGTCAGCATTAGTGATTATCTTTGAGAATTCGTAGAACATAGGTGAAGTAATGAGAGAATGGAGAAGAACTAATAAAGTACCTGTCCTCTAAAGACAGAAAAACCGAAGAGCCAGGACATTACAGAGCCATTACCGGAAAAATACTGGGGAAAAAATGATGAAACAGACCATTTCTAAATACCTCCAAAAAACAAGGGGGATAACTACAGCTGCCGTGGTTTTGCCAGGAGCAGCCTGTGTAAAAGCAGTCTTCTTTCCTTCATTGACAAAACAGGGCGCATGAATAGAGGATAGACAATATATGCTTTTACTGAGGCTTTTGAAACTGTTTCACATAAAAACTCATAAACAACCCAAGAGAACGGGGTCTATAAGAAGTAGGAAATACTGTCCGGCAGACAAAACGGGTTGGAAAGTCTATTCAGCGGTTATCAATGGCTCAGTGTCAGAGGGAAGGATTTATCGACGGGTTTCCCCAGGCTCTAGCTGGGGATATTCAGGGTTTTCATTAATTATGTCTAATATTAGGAGACCATGCTCAGGTAAAGGGCATTGGCACACACAATGAGAATTCAGAATAATCTTGGCGATGTGGTCAAGTCGGCAGGGCTGCACTGTTGCAGGAATGGCAAAGTTCCTACCGGAATATATAACTTTTTTGTACTCCAAATACATGAACGCTTCCTCCTCTCTGCCGCTGGAAGGCCAGAGCTAAAGCTGCGGCTCAGGTTTGGGCATTCCCTTCAGGAAAGAGATGTCCCAGCTGGAGAAAATCCAGAGGACAGTGAGAATAAGCAGAGATCTAGAGACTGGATTCACAAGGCAGGGCTGGACCAACTGGGATCATTTAATCCAAACGAGAACATTACTGGTAGGCAAGGGGCAGTGGACAAAGAGTTTTCACCTCTGCGAAATGCTATTGTAGATAGAAGAGTAGACTTTGATGCCAGGGAGCAGAGAATGGGTCACGGGATTAAATATGGTCAACGCAGAGTCGGGAGTTATTAGGAATAATCTTTTGATGGTGAAGCAAATACTCCAGGGAGGGCCAAGGACCTGGCTCCATCACTCAACAAGGCTTCTAGGAAGAGTTTGGACAAACACTAGGGTGCGGGTAGAGACTGGACGGCTTCTTGAGGTCTCTTCCAGCCCTCTGCTCCTATGGTTTTCTCTTAAAATAAATTATAGTTCTTCCAGGCACCCCAATTTTGGCTCTTCTGTGCCAATGGCTTAATACCAGAAAGTTCCAGTGGCCTGGTGACCATGTCCCCGTGCTCGGATGGAGCCTGCGAGCTCCAGCCAACCCCAGACCTTGTTTAAGAGTTTACAGCCCGTTGTTGTTCCTTCTGGACAAATGTAGAGTCTGCTACACAGAATATGAGCTTCTCCTACCTACTGTATGTTTATAACAATCTGCGATTTAAAAAATATAAAACCAGCCAAACAAAGAAGTCTAACCTGTAAAAAAGTTATGGGTGTAGGTGCCCGTTTTCTGACAGAGGGGTTTGGTAACAGCATAGGGGACAGAAATGTAAGGAATAATTGTTTTTGGGCCTAGAACCAGGAAAACTACTTTTCCAAATTAATCCAGTGAGAGCCATGAATCCACAGTATTTCATATCACACTTCATAAAACTCCAGTCATAATCCATAAAACTGACATTATTAGATTAAAAACCTCAGTTCCTCCTATAAGGAGCTCGCTCATTAGACATGCTCTAGTTTTATAACCTTAAAGTTCCTACCCAATTACCATGATTAATACTGTGCTTTAATAAAAAATTCTTAAAAATCACCACAGGGGTTGATACCATCTGTTTGTTATAATTATGCATTTAAATATTGTCCAGCAAGAGAAAGACACTCAGTAAACAGAAAGCAAGACCAAAGTAGGGAGGGAACAGCCCATCTACCGCAGCAGAGGTTTGGAGGGTGGAGATACGGAGACACGGATGGTTGTGATTGTGGTACGAGCACAGAAGGGCCAAGCCTGGCATGGTGCAAAGGCTGAAATCATAGAATCACAGAATGATTTGGGTTGAAGGCTCCTTCCCAGCTCCCCCTGCCACGAGCAGGGACATCTGCACCAGCTCAGGTTGCTCAGAGCCCCGTCCAGCCTGGCCTGGGATGTCTCCAGGGATGGTTCAGCCACCACCTCTCTGGCCAACCTGGGCCGGGCTCTCACCACCCTCTGGGGCAACAATTCCTTCCTCATGTCCAGCCTGAAATTGCTGAGGGATGTGTTCAACAAACTCTTCTTCTGGTTGCTCGGCTGACAAAGCTTCACCCTTAACGCTCCTGGACACATCAACCAAATAACTTTACACCTCGTGCTAAAACGACCACGAAACCATTTGCTAGGGCAGCCCCCATCAGCATGTTTAGATAATTATCTCTTTTCCTGTTAATTGGCTTCCGAGTCTTTGAGGTTTGTTTTCGCAAAGCTGAGGGGTTCACGGTGCTCAGCCCGCCCTGGGCTGGGTTTAATATTAACCCATGTTTAAATCCGCTCCCGGTGCCCGGGCAGCAGCGGCTGATGGGAACATCGGTTGGAATAACTGAAGTTAAAAACGTGACAGGTTCGTGATTCCACCCACAGACCAGCAAACGCCAAACTTGTATTATTTTTGAATCCCCTGATTTTTAAGGGTTGGTGGAAATAAGATATCTTGCTTCTGACTTCCAAGCAATAAAGAGAGGTGAATCACTACTGAAAAAAAGCCTCCCTTGGACCACCCAGTCGCTCCATACGAAGCTGTAAAACGAGCCTCGGCAGAAGTGGCAAATTGCAGGATTATTTCCTTAATATTACTGGAGTTGCACAAGGCAAATCAATTCAGAAAAGGATCAGAGTTTCCTAACAAAGTAGCTAAGTGAGAAGTGCGTTAATGAATACAGACTCATTAATATGCATTGAACTAAATCATGTTCAGGTCAAAGCGGGAGCTCCAAACCTTGAGTACAACACGTTATGTTCAACAACTTAACATGTGTATGTAATCCAGATTTAAATGTATTTTTCCCCCTCATAATTCTGGATAATTATCCAACTCAGGATAAATAAGTAATTATTTTTTTAACTAAGTAATAGTTAGGACTTCTGTTCTTTATTGTAGTTGTTCAGATCTCTCATTTATTTTAGGATTTTCTGACTGTTAATGAAGAGTCTTGCCAGGGGTTTTGAAAATTGTAGCTTGCAAATCACCATATTTAAAAAAAAATCGTGCCAATCCTATAAAATATGAAATTACATGTTTTTAACATTTATTTGCTGTCGTTTTTAATGAGAGAACGTACATATTTTTAACAACACTGGCTGAAAGCCCTCAGACTGCAATTCTGCGTGCGTCTTTGGTGTTTGCATCATGGAATAGTGTTTTGGGAGACCACGTCGTGTTTTCAAGAGCCTCGGTGGGGGAGCGAGCAGCACAGTGAGGCTGTTGGGGCAGGAGAGGACACACGGGATGGGGACACTCCAGGATAAGCCACAGGGAAAGTCTGGGGAGCAGCATTTGGGCATGCAGGTGCTTCAGGGAGGACTCGTAATTAAGAAATTGGATTTTGAATGGGGAGATTTGGGTGCTATTTCACGTTCTGCCTCAAGACCCTGTATGTGATCTTAAGTGAGTTTCTTCAGGGCGATATCCCCGGAGAGCATCATTGAAATAAGAATTAGGTGCCAAAATTCTTCCGCTCTCGGCCTGTGACACAGCCGTAATACATCCTAATTTTGATCTAACTTTTTTCTGGTATGTTTAGATGTATTTTTTTTCACTGTCTGTTTTGGCAAGTCCAGTCTTGCGCTGTCTCGAAAGTCTCCTTGACCACATGCACTAAAGTTGTGAGTAAACAGTTCACGGAAGTTCAGCTGTGTGAATGGAGATGTGTTCTTTAAATAAAATAATGGTGGTGCCAATCAAAGTTACAGCTTTCAACGTAGCTGGAAGATCAGGAGGTTCTCATTAGCTGGTCTGAAGGCTGAAAAATAAATGTAATACATCAAGTCAGCTTTATAACCTTCATTTTTTATGGATAAGATGGTGAGACTACTTTATTTGCTTTCCTTTTTTCCACCTCTTTTGTTTTAACATGTCTGAGGAACAGCTTGTTAATTATGGCTAAATCCTAATGGAACAAGAATCCAAATCAGCCTCAAAACTCAGATAGTCCCGAACAGTCATCACCTGCTTTTCTCTTCTTGTCTTTGTGGTTTCGCTGGTGCTGGAGCAAGTTCACAACGTCGGTTCTGCACCTGGGGCAGCTCTTGGTGTCAGCAAGGCCGAGCTGGCAGCAGTTCGGTCTCGGCTGAAACGCGGAGCAATTAAATGCTTTTGGTGAAAACCCACGTTGTGCGTGAAAGCAAAGCAATGGCGTTTTGAGTCCGTCGGTGGTGTCAGCGCAGCCCGTGCTCCTGCCTTCCAAAGGTTAACGTGCAGATGGGATGAGATCGGGTTGTGTGACACGTGGGGTGCTGCACGGTGGAGCAGAGATGTCCGTGCCATGCTGGGAGCTGTGTATTTGGAAATTGCTTATGTGCAGAGGGAGTTGTGCGCGCGGGCTGGCAGGCACTAACGTGACACCTCGGTGGAGAAGATAAATGTGGCGTTAAAACGCAGCGGGAGGGGTCGGTCCGGTTGAGCATGAGAAATGTTAGCGTGGCTGTACGAGTTCCTGGGGAGACCCATCTGATATCCTCCGTACGGCCCTTGTCGGCACCCGGCAAGATTGATGGAGCCTCGCGCGGCCGAGGGCACGGCTGCCGGGAGCGGCGGGCAGGGCATCCCCCGGGACGGGACAGCGAGCGGCTCGGCGTGGTTTAAATTAGAAAAGCGGAGGAGGGATGTAACCGTACAAGTAAACAGAGGAGTCTATGGACAGGTAAAATACTGGCTTAGAAATGAATAAGTATAGACTGGGCTTGAATAAATTCAGGCTAGAAAAATACGAATTAAAAAACGCTCGTGATGAAGCAGAAATTGCTCTGTGCGCTTGGGTTTATATGGAGCTCTAATGAAAGGTTTGGCACGTACCGTGAGGGGGGGCTACCTGCGCTGTCCCCGTGGCTGACGTGTGGGCACGGCGAGGAGGTGACATCTCACACCTGCACAATGAAGCCACATGCTGTGAAGATGTGATTCATGACCAAGGCTGAACAGGCAGCGCCCGAAGATGAACGCCTGATGCTCATTAGGACTTGCTGGAGAATGGCAAGAAGGTTCCTCGTATTTTTTTAAGTCATTTGAAGAGTAAGACAAAGAATAATGCATGCCTACAAAAAGCCTTTCCCAGTCTGTACAGATATTTATGGGGACTCCTCCAAAGGCTCACGTATTTTTCCACTTTCTCTGCCTTACACATGCAAGACATTCTCCTAAATGGCCAATAAAAGCTAAAACTAAAAAAAAAAAAGCCTCTTAAAAATGCACACTTCTATATTTAGTGCCACTCTTTAATTAAAAGTTGCAATATTTCCTCCTGAAGGGTTTCAGGAGCTTTGCTGTCACAGATACGTCGGCATAAGCAGGAAGCGGACGGTTCCCAGGGGGCCAAACCGGGAGCTCTATGGAAATCAAGTCACACTATACCCCGGCTGAAAGTGAGGGCCGAGCTCGCGTTGCAAAGCAGCGGGGTACGTTTGGGCTGCAGGGAGGGAAAGGTTTGCCGTCACCGCTGCCATCACGGCAAAATCAGCAAAGTACGTGCCAGGGTGCTAAAAATCCATCCGGCGTTTCCTTCACCGCGCTTTTCTGTTGTCACTTAAGCCGATGCAACACCCTCTGCTGCCTTTTCCCCTTTTAGGTGCTTCTGATCATAAGTGGCAATCTGAGTTTCCTGAACTGGCTGACCATGGTGCCCAGCATCGCCTGCTTCGACGACGCCAGCCTGGGGTTCCTCTTCAGCTGGCGGCGAGGGGCGGTGAAGGAGCGGGTGGCGCAGATGCAGCTGCAGGAGGCAGCCGGGGAGCAGCCGCCCCCGCGGTACGGTGAGTTATTCCCAGAGCGGGGAAAAGCTGCACAGTGATGTGTTTGGTGCCCTTATCTCAGAAGTTGTCAACTCCTCCTGGAGCAAACATGGGTGGGCAAGGAGATGGCATCGTGTAGATGAGGTTCTCAGGGACATGGGTTAGTGCCAGGGTTAACAGTTAGACTCGTTATCTTGAGGGTCTTTTCCAACCAAAATCATCCCATGGTTCTATGACTCTGCCAACCTTAAGTAAGCAATGTGGACTTGCACAATTTATCGTGTGATTTTTTTTTTTTTTACCTTTTATATTCTCTTGTTGGAGTCCAACAACTCTCACTAACTGGGAGAGAGACCTGGCTGCTGGGAAAGTGAGTCACCATCCCTGGAGGGGTTGAAAAGATACATAGATGAGGTTCTCAGGGACATGGGTTAGTGCCCATGTCGGGTTAACAGTTGGAGTCGATGATCTTGGGGGTCTTTACCAACCAAAATGATTCTATGATTAGAACGGTAGTGGCCGTTCCCCGTTCCATGTCCTGCTTGGAGAAGGCGAGAGGAGCAGCTGCTCATGGGCGCTGCCACGATGGGGAGCGAGATCCCCAAAGCAGAAAGGAGGTGAACTCATGTTATACCATGAACATGGAAAAGCATATACAAGGGATTTTGTAACTGAACAAAAGGGGTCAAAGTGGCTGATGTTTCCTTCTGAAGGGAGTTTTCAAGCAGCCCTGGTCCAGAAGATCGCCTGCACGAGCAACACTGGGATATTTTTCATGGGGCTGCATAACAGATGGAGAGTTGTGTTTGCAGCATTTTTATGAACCGCTTATAAGCAACAAATTGCCTATAATGTCAACAACAATCACAGATGCTCATTTTTCAATACACTGAACATCTGTCAGAAGAATGAAAAATGCCAACAAGACACAGCATCTGTCTCTGGTCCTCTCTCATCGACCAAGAAATGCAGCTTCTTAACCTAAAGCGTTAGCTCCAGCAAGGCTAGTGCAGTTCCATTAAACTTTTCTATGTCTCCTGTCTTTTGCTGGAAGAAATCCTTAACAGCTTTTCCCCTCCGGTAGCTTCGCTTTAGAGGCTGTGAGAGCCTTGAGCTTTCCTACCAACTATTTTTGCATCCAGTCCCAAACCAGACTCAAGTCTCACCTTCCTTTCTGGAGGGGAAGCCAAAGGGCATCTCTGCCGTGGCACTCGGTGAGTCACGGTGAGGGGGAGGTAGATCCTTTTTTTGAGGAACTTGCTCCTTTTCTGTGATGTTCTCCAGAAAACCTTACTGAGTCAGGGTACCCAAGCACAGAGGGCCACCCATATGTACTCTGGAGTGAAGTGTCCCTGTTCTGGGCTTTTTAAAAGGGATAATCCATAAGTAAAGGGTAGGATGTCTGTAATATTCTAGGCGAATTTGGATTTCTGCATATTCTTTCTGCTAACAAAGCAGAAGCTGTTGAACTGGCACTGATGGACTGTGTGGCAAGAGGTTTAGAGGAGCCCTCACCCCTGGGTCACCGGAGCAGAAGACAGGAGGGTACCAGCCATACCCCGCTCGTGACCTGATTTTACAAGGCTCTGGCCACGTCCTCGAAGTGCGTGTGTGTGTAATTCCCACCGAGACCTCGAATTCCCACTGCTAGTACTCAGCTCCTGCCTGCTTCATCCAGGTCCCCTTGGCTCGTGTCCCATGCTCCTTCTCCAAGTCTTGCTCCATCCTTGCTGTGTTGAGGTTTTTTCTTCCCCATATTAAACCCTTTTCCTCTGTGACTGAGTAGCTGTGACCCCAAGGGCATGATGACGATCACCACCTGCTGAAGGACAAGCAGTCCCTGCGTGGCCGTAAACTGGGACCTGCGGAGCTGCTGATGCTGGTGGAGGGCTCCGTGTCTGTGCCTGCCCTTTAATTACAGGCTGGGAAGTTCAGCCCATCTAAAAGATGAAAAAAATGCCCAACAGACTCATACAGCACCGAGGACGAGGGGAGACATCTCAGTGACCTCCTTCCCAAATCAAATGATTCTCCAGAAATGTTCTCAGACTAAACAATTATTAATAGCTTCTGAGAGAGGTTCAAATAAACATCTCTCTCCTGTAGAGATAAGGGGGAAGCTACATGCAATTGCTTTGAATCGGATCCTTTGGCTGTTCATGTTAAACAAATTTAAAAGGGCCATAAGGGTAGGAGCCCCTCAGAGGTCACTTGTGCTTATTTGCCCGGTTGCCGGAGGTGTCTCCTTAGGCTGGAATCCAGCCCAGCCCTGCTCCTGCAAACCCAACGCCAAAGCGCTGGTGAAGCAACACGCATCTCAAACATAAATGATAAGCAATAGAGATTTGCAAAAGGAGAATAAGGTTTGAAGGGAGCTAGTGAGCAAGCAGGAGGAAAATACCAGAAATAAGCCCGGGCAGCGGGGAGGAGGCAGGAGCGGAGCCGTGGGGAGCTGGAGAGACTCCACGCACGGCTTACAAACCAGGAGGGCAATTTTGAGCAAGGTGCAAGTGCCAGCTGTGTTTTTTCCCCTGTATTAAAGCAATGATTAATCTTCACATTTTCCACATTTTTCTTTTTAGCCCTTTCTCAGACTATTTAGAGAAAAGCAGATCTCTGGAGCGATAGCATGTGGCCGTTGGCAAGGTCGGGGTGATTATGGTGAAGGGTTTGTCAGCCCCTGAGAGCAGCTGTGAGCACCCAGGCAGGGTCCTGTCAGCCGTGGGGGGATCAGGCAGGGGATTTGAGGGAGCAAAACCCATCACCAGCAGTGAAATCACCTTCTTCTGGTCTGCTTTTAACAGGCTGCTACGTCCGCAAAGTGGTGAACATCTCCTTCGGCCTCCTGATTGCTTATCTCAGCATCCCCGTTGTCCTAAACCTGCTCAATTCCAGACAAGTCATGAACACGTCGTTCCACCCTCTCAGAATAGTGAACACCTACGGAGCTTTCGGGAGGTAAATGGATTTTAATGGCACGTTGTATTGCTCTGCTCCTCTCTCCCGTATAGTCCGATAGTCCGTCTGTGTGCCTTAAACAGAAATCCTTCCAGCAGACTTGGAATATCGGTTTATGAGAAAGAAGGAGAAAAGGAGCAAGTTTCTTTCCTACCAAATTATAATATATTTTCTTTCAGCCACTTTTAGTTAGCTCGTTATATTGATGTAGCAAATATAACAGCAGGATGAAAATATCCGTAAAAGAGTTCATCCAGTGGATAGTCTTCACCAGCACCAGCCCACTTTATTTACGGGGAACTTCTCTTCCCCTGCGCGCATTTGCTCTCCCTCATGTAAATATTCACATAAGCTATTGGGTAGCAGATTTTAGGCCAACAAAAGGAAGTGCTTTTTCCAACGAGTGACTTGGGGGATTCATTGCTACAGGAAACTGTGGAGACGAAAGTATAAATGGCCTCAAAAAAGAACAAGACAGATTAAGAGGACAGGCCCAGCAGCAGTTTGGCTGCTGCCTTCAGCTCAGGAAATCCCAGTTACAGCTTTGAGGTGGGACTGGACAAGGGAAGCGTCTCCATCCGCGTTTGCAACCAGGCTGGTTTTTAAACATCCGGGGCTGGGTTTTCTGAGGACAGGTCACCAGGTGTAGGTGAGGCACGGTTGGGGTCACCATCACCGTGTTCGTGGCCCTCCCAGCCTCTTCCTGACCACGAGAACCGAGGAAATGCTGAAAAACAGGAATTTCAACCGAACAGCTTACCCCAGGGGCAACAACAGGGCCGGTCTTCTCTGCATGGACGTCTGGCTTTGCCATCCACCTCGCCATGGTGGCCATGGGTGTTGTGCAGAGGTCCAGGCCAAGGGGCGGGATGCACAGCTCTGGGATTAGTGGGCTCTGGACAAGGGCCCACAGCAGAAGCCAACAGTAATTAAATAGGTTTTAGAAAAGGCGAAGCAGGGTGGCTGTGGGGATGATGAAGGGTGGCCGAGCAGATGGTGATGGGGAGGAGAGGGTCTCGCTGTGAGCGCTGGAGATGCAGAGGACACATGGAGCACATCAAATTCTTTCAAATAGCAGAAATTGCTGTGGAAAGAAATAAGTTGGAAAAAAAAAAAAAAAACAACCAAGCATTATTAAAAATATCAATGCTAGTTGTGGAAAATGCTGAAGTTTCTGCTTTTTTTTGAGAGACGGAAAGACAACCCCTTTGAAGGCTGGAATGATGAAGCTACGGGAGATTGTTTTCTTTGGGTTGTTGTTCTTTTTCTTCCTTAGTCTATGGTTTCTGTTTCAACAGTTACCAGAACCTAAAGAGCATGTGATGAAATGCTGCTGTAATATGTTTGTAATTCCAGCCTATGTAAACCAATAAAAAGAGGATTGCAGCTTATAATGAATATACGATTATGTGAAACTTGACATATTTTGAATCACACAGTAGGAACATACTTTTATTAGTAATTTGGTGTCCCTGATTTACAGTGTGTTTCTAACCATTGGGCAGCTAGCCACGGCTCATAACTCAGCCCAGTGTATAATATGGAACTTGGCTGGAGAATCCAGAAATCTATTAAATGTAGGTAACAATTATAAGCGGAGATGTACAGCATTCCTTGGGTTGGAAGCATCTATCGCTGGAAGCCATCAGGAGAGAAGGTGGAGGCTGCGTGTTTCCAAACTTTCGGTTTCTTGGGTTGAAGGAGGAAGGACCAAAGTAGTAAAAAATTAAAAGAGTGTGGGGAGCTGGACGGCTTTGATAGGCAGAGTTCCGCAGTTACGTGTTGGTTATGGAAAACAGCTCTCCAGTGCAGGCGAGCGTCACTGACAGGTCATTGAGAGCCTGATGATGGTGTTTTCACGTGGGCTTTCCATGACCTGCAGAATTTGCCATCCCCGCTGCTCTGCCACCCTGCTGTGCAGGGTCCAGCCAAGCAGCAGAGCCTGCCATGACCTGCCGTAGGGCTGGGCTGCTTTTAGCCAAGTTTTTATACGTCACCTGGGCGCTGGGGGCTTTTTTGTTTTCATTTTCTGCTTTTCATGGCTTGGTTTGCATTGGCTCACACATTACCTTCTCCTCCCCTTCCTCTTGCTGAGTAATAGCTCCATGAGACCTGTCTTCCAGCTGGGATGGTGAAATGTTTAGGGTTGTAGAGATGCTGTTAATGATGCCCCATGTGTCATCTCCTGGGGGTTGCTCCGTACGGGGCCACCCACCACCCCACGGCTCACGCAGCTGTAGCCAGTTGACCTGTGCTCATTGCCAGCCTGTCCTGCCCTGCCCCTGTGTTTTTGCACATGGCGCATGCTAAAAACCTGGAGATGGAGTTGTGGTTTGTGACCGTCTTGCATCTCTCTTTCCTCAAATAATCAGGAGCTTGTAGTCAGAGAGCTCTTATATAATGGGAGTCAACAGAGTAACAGAAACAAAAGTTTCCTTCAGAAACATGGGACAAAGAGAGAAGTTGGTGCGGGTTGAATGTACTCATTTGGGACTTGGGAGAACTCGTATTCTCTCTATGTCTTGGGCAAGTGTTAGGCTCTGATTTAGAAAGACAGACCCTTTGATTTCAGTAGGAATCGTCTTCTTGAGCCATCGTCCCTCCTTGGACTGGCACAACCACAGGGTGAGAGAGGTTCTCTGTGCCTTGGCCCACCAGGATCCACCTGCACCGTGAGGCCATTGAGGCAGTTGAGTGTTGACTCTCCTGAATTAGCATTTTCCATGACTTGCAACAAAAACCAAGCTCATGTTGTGTCCCACAGCATTACCAAGGAGAGGACAGAAGTCGTCCTTCAGGGGACATCCAGCCCGGATCCCAATGACCCCGCTGCTGTCTGGGAGGAGTATGACTTCAAATGCAAACCCGGGGATCTGAAGAGGAGGCCGTGCTTCATCACCCCCTACCACTACCGCCTGGACTGGCTCATGTGGTTCGCTGCCTTCCAGGTACGTGCCTTTGGGTGTTCGGAGACCTGGACCAGGAAAAACAATTTGTATGAATTTACTGTGTGTTGGGGTGGGTGGGTGGATATTTGAAGCCCTGATGAAGTTAATTGTGTTTAAAAAAAAAGAAAAAAAGGTTGTATTCCTAAAGGATGTCTGCTGCTAGCGTAATGAAACTCTTGGAAATTTTATGTGAGGCTTTTTAATTGTTTCTCAGCAATAACAAGAGTTAAAGACATTGAGAAAGCCCTTGCAGAAGCTGCCTCGCAGGGGACTCGCCCCTTGGACCCGCGTCCCTCTTGGGAACACCCCTGGGGACACCAGCAGTTGCTTCCACTGCCCACCTGCCTACATATGGATGTAGGGTCCCTCAAAATATTTTCCCCACATGGCATCAGCAAACAGGTGACAGCCATAAATTAGAAAAGAGAAGGCGGGGGGCAGGCTTGTAAAAGTAATTCTTGTATATCTTTTAGCCTATTCTGCAAAATTTTATTTGTGTGAATGTGAGCACTTGGACCGGGTTTTACAAAATTTGGGCTTATAGCAGTGGCGTGAGGCAAACCCGTCTCAGATTATCACGGGCTTTTCTCTTTGTTCCTGTGTCCTCTCCCGGCGTATCCTCTTCCCTGCCCCAAACTTGTCTGTTTTGCTTTCTTTGTGGTATTTTCGTTTAGGCGCCTTTTGGATTCCTCAGCGATGACATAACCATCGCTATGGTTTTATATTTACCCCGCTAGTTTTTGCGTGCTGGAATTTCATTTAATCTGCATTAGGTATGCTTATCCCTCAGCAAGACGACAGCAAAGGTTAAAACTCAAGCCAGCAACGGTGCCCAGTGTGACATAAAGGTGCAGAAGGTTGAATGGGAGCTGTTGGTTTAAATCTGACTGTATTTTGCAAGGGCTCCGGCAGCAACAAAGAAATTCAGCTCATCCCTCCAAAGGTTGTATCTGCAGAGGAGAGAAATGTTTCTGAGATGAGAGAAAGGCTGTTTGTTTCCACGGCAAGAACATCCCAAAGGCTTTAAAATACAAAGTGATCTCAGGTTTAAAACCAAAGGAGGACAGGAGGAAGATGAAACAGCGCAGCCTCTTCGCATCTTTATTAAAAGTGTTTAATTCACTGAAAGGTTCCCCCAAGTGTCTCTGTTCGCCTGGACACAGGGGGCTGCTGCCGTGCGTGCCCACCAAGGCGTCTGTCCCCACCGGCTCATTAGCGCTAATTAGCACAGAGGGTCTCGTTGTGGCGGCAGGAGGAGGGTGCTCGTCTCCCGCTGGGGTGGGTGGGTGCCCGAGCTGTGTGTCAGCCCTGGAGCGGCTCTGTCACCTCCCGCTGCGGTGGCACCGGCTGGAGATGGGTCCTGCCAGCCCGGCGCGTGTCCCCCACCCGCTGCAGGGCTCCTGTCCCTGGGGACGTTCCCGTGGCCCCCCCGGTGCACACGGGTCTGCGTGAAACAAGTTCAGATCCTGCTTAGAAGAGGTATTAATAAAAAATGCAGAAAGGGGAAAAAAAACTCCTTCTGAACAGCGGGGAGGACTGTTGTTGGAGATAACGGGAAGGCAAGTAGCACGGGCACAGCAGCGAGCATTTGCAGTCTGGATGTCTAGGCATGTAAATATCTGCCTAAGTGTGGAAGTAAATCCCATTTGCAGTGGCCAAATGTGTGTTTGAAAACTGTGAGCTGTGTATTTGGTGCCGGCTGTCACCCGGGGAAAGCTGGCTGTCCTGCCGTCCACAGCCACAGGTCCCCATCGTTCGGGTGACGTTCAGCCTTGAGTCACCCACAGCTGCAGAAAGGATGAGAAACCAGAAGCTGAAACCCCAGAAGAAGTTTGCGAAGCCAGGCAAGTTTTGCAAACACCATACAGTAGTTTATGGAGTCCATAAAACCAAGTTACTTCAGCCTCTGGATTAGATTTAATTTTTTTTTTTTCAAGTTCTGGATATTTTCTGTGCCACCGCTCACCATCTGCCCCATCACCTCCCGAGCAGGCGGCCGCAGGGCTGGTTTTGCGGTTCATTGGCGGTGGCCAGGTAAGGAGCTGACATATCCAGCTCTGACAGGCTGCAGAAAAGCCGGGGACTTTGGGGGAAGATATTTACCATCCCTTTGTGCTGCTCCTGACAGGTTCCTCTTTGCACCTCATCACTGCTTGACATACGACGCCTTCCTCTGCTGGGGCTTTCCTGCAAAACTTTCCACCTTGGCTGGAGCTGCAGGGTTTGCTTTGAAGAGCCGGCGCCCGGGAGAGCCCTTGGCACGGCTGGCGTGGCAGCGGGAGGAGCCGCCGTGCTGCTCCACCTCTCAATTGCGATTTATTAGTTGACTGCCTCTTAATTACTGTTCCAGTAGCGCCGTAATTACATGTAATGTAACATGGCATTATTTTCCAGGAAACAATTTTCGTGACGTTAATTTTATTATCTAAATATAATACGCCTTTTCACTTGTCCTCTAAATCCCCTCTTTGTTTCGTATGTCTCAACATCCCGAGGGTGCTGTAGTTCTGAATTGGAGCCCTTCATTTAGTTCTGGCAGGGACATAACCCGTCCAGAAACATGTCTGCGTTGCTTCTTCCTGGCTGCAGAAGGGGAAAAGCTCCCACGAACCTGCAGCAACGTGCGGAAATCTGTGCGACCCTTTTCAGTGGTTTCTCAGCGGCCACCTCGGGGACCACGGTTGCTCCATCACTCTGTCACCTGTCTGCAAAGCGGGCTGGGGGGCCCTCAACAAAAGTTAGCCAAGAGCTGATGTTCAGGTGTTTCTTGTTGAGGTCGGATGCTCCGAATCACCTACGTCCATCAAAGCGATTTAAACCAACGTCTGAGTCAACTCAATGCACATTTTTAAGAGGAGCTGCTGCTAACCGGGAAGAACGACTCATTACATTTGCAGAAGCCACCGAGCTGTGAGCACAACCGAGGACAAGGTCTAAAAGCCTGGCAATCTTGCTGGGTTGGGTCCGAGCGGAGCGGTGGGGACGGGATGGAGCGGAGCATCGTGCTCCGAGGAAGCTGCTGGGGCTGAGCGTCCATCACCAGATGAGCACACTTGTGAAGAAGCATCATGAAAAGGCAAATGTGATGATAGATGAGCAGGCGTTTGACGTGCGTGGTGTCACCCTCCCACGACCCTCAGCCAAGCACCCAAATCAGGAGAGATGCAGCCGACTGGCGAGGGTGCAGAAGAGGGACCCACGGGAGGAGCAGCTGCAGAAACCTCCCGTGGCAGCGAACGAATCTGCGCTGGCGTCTGGATGTCAAAACAGGTTTGGAATAGGTGAAAACCTACCGCAAAGGGCAAAGCAGCAATTTGGCTTCCGCATCCCCATGGAGAAGGGAGGAAGTAATGGATAAAATTGCAGAATATGATTTAATCTCAGGAAAATTCAGGTTAAGCATTAGGAAAAACTTTCGCCCCTTGAAACCTCATTGTGTTAGTGCAAAGACATCCTGTTTTTACAGGAGCTGGAGACAAATTGTTAAAGCTTTGTCTGTCTTCCAGCTACTGATGGCAACACTCTTGTAATTATTCGACTTCTCATTTATGGTGGGTATTTGTAGAAGGAGCCCAGCCCAGCCATCGCAACCCAGAACAGAGTTCTGCTGTGCCGCTGGTACAAAAAGTGTTACAGGCAGATTTTTGGCAGGCCATGGGTGGATTCAGCATCGTTAATAAATAGCAACCAGAAAACAAAATGCTGCTCATAGTTTTGGGGCTTCGAGTTAGTCACTTTTCCTGGTAGCGGGATGTCTTGGACTTTACAAAAGCCAGTTATTTATCGTACCAAAGATTTGTTCTTCACCAGTGGGCAGCAGTGGAAAGCCTCCAGTGCCCTGAATAAATGAAAATCAAAGGGAAGGCTTTTCCCCTCCATACTGTGGCATGAAGGTTATTTATTCTGCTTGAAGACTGCATTGGGCCAACACGCTCTTGGTGCTTACCAAATAATACCTGCTCAAAAAATATAACAAAGCTAATGCCGTCTTCATATTGGTTTTTAAAGCCAATATCTCGCTGCATTGTACCTTGAAGCAGCTCCACGAGTCTCGGAGTGGTGGGACTGCCCTACAGGGCTCTGCAAACTGTCAGCAAAGCCACCGCAGAGCAGCGTTTGCGATGCACGGAGAAGCAACCTGTGCTTTCCAGGTGCAATGTGTAATTTTATAGGTAAGCTTCAGCTGCTTTCTGAAGAGAAGAGAGAAACATCAGCAAGGGATTGATGCGCTGAGGATCTCCCATGGGTGGTAACAGGGAGTCGTGATGGAGACTTCACGTTATGGCACACGCTCTGGAAGAGCTGGGAAAAGGTAGTCCTATTTATAGAGAAGGCCGATTAATATTTTTGCAAAATATTTTATTCAAGCCTCTGTTATCTCGGTCTTGCAGCCAGAAGGTGCTCACAGGAAAAAGCTGCACGGCAGCAGGATGGAGGAGGAGGTGTGGGTAACGTCATAAAACCCAAACCTCGTGCGCAGTGCACTGAGCGCAGCCTTTTACATTTCCTTTCTTCCCCCTTCTAAAAATCCAGGCCTCAATTCACTTCCCGTTTCCATTGCAGCATTCATACATTTTGGTCCATGTTCAGCATGGAAGAATTTTATTTTCTTCTTTTAACTGCGATTACTTGTCTCCCTGTGAATATGAAGGGTTTCAGAGCCCCAAGCTGCATTCAGACAAACTGCAGGCTGGATCGGGGGCGGCCTCCCCTCTGGTAGGAATATTGCGATGGAAGTGCCCAGAAACCCAAATAAGACCGATAGCCTATCGTGCCACGGGCTGTATAAATACACAGCAAGACCTTGTCTGTGCAGGGAGTGATTATTGTCTACAGCGGCTATTGTGTGTCCCTGTCTAGACTCTATTCTGGAACAAAGTGGCTTTTCTTTCCAAATGCAGAGGTGATACGGGAGCTATGCCAGGTGCGCGATTTCCCCGTATAGGCAAGATGTAAGAGCCGGTTCCCAAAAGTTTTGCTTCGCCTTTTATTCCTCGTCCCGGACCTGCCGTCTCCTCCGGGGACCTGCTGCTTTCCCGAGCGTTTGCTAGCAGGCCGGGCTAAGGGATGGCTTTGAGTGAGGCTGGAGAAACTGCTCCTGCTGGAATACTATCTGTTGAGGCAGACCTGCGGAGAAACGGCTTCCCTCTTTGGGAGACGCGTAGAAAGACGGGGATGTGGCTATTGGAGATAATGAGAAGTGATGTGACCTGACGCAGCCTTTGACCTTCCTTGGTTAAGTTGCTCGGGGAGTGAGACGGTAGCAAACGCTGGAATATTATAAAAAAGCAAAGGATTGCATTAGTTCTGCCCTCTTTTCTGTGGGAGATGGATTATTTCTCCAGCTGATAGCTCAAGTTCCCTAAACAGCGACAGTTGAAGGCAGAAGTGGAAGCAGCAGTATAAACAGCAGCGTGAATATTGGGTGAAAACATCCTGGCCGGTGAAGTTACCGCTTTCCCTCCCCGCGGTGTGTAGCTGTGACACGCAAAATGCCCCTTACGACACAGCATGGGAAACGTAAACCTCCCCAGCGCCTCTGTCATCCACCCTCGCACGCCGATGTGACACCGTGCAGGGCTCCCAACCACGTGAAATAATAACGCGGGGCTCCCCTGCCAAGTTTCCAGCTGTTTCCACATGTGCATCTCATACTTACCTCCTCCCGTGTGCCTGTGCCAGGACCGAGATTCAATAAAATGCCATGCTAATCCACAGTCCTTTTTCATTAAATGACCTATTAAAGCTAGAGGAAAAGGGTTCTTATTATTATTATTTCAGTTGGGAACATGTTCCCTGGAGTACCGGGTGGTTTTTATCTGTGTTTTTTGCATTCATTATGTTCTTTTCTACTTTGTTATCTCTGCAGAGGTTTGTCGCTGCTGCCTCTGGTTCGCCCCCAGCTCCTTGCTGGTGCCTGACTTAGCACTGATTCGGTTTTAAATTCTGTGAAGTTATTGAATACTTCTGTATACAAGTTCATGTATTCAAGGTGGGAATGTCATGGTTAGACTCTGCTAAAGCGGGTAAGTGGAGAGGCCAGAGGATGTAAAGAGCTGCGGGGAAGCCTCGGGGTGGTACCCGGGATGCTCAGGGCTGCTCGGCCCTCACCCTGGGCCACGTGCGGGGGGACAAGGAGCAAAGCCCTGTCCCAGGGCAGCGTTTGAAGCGAGACTGGCACGGAAAACAGGGGGGAACACCAACCCGAGCACCGCACAGGGCTGAAGCCCTTGGGCTCTAACACCAAATCCCAGGTCTGCCCTGTTAGTCCACTGTGTTAGACCTAAAACCTGATTTTCAGAGGTCTTGAGTGCTGGTACCAGCTGTCAAGACAGGTAAAGGTGACCTGGGGAGCTGCAATTGTTGTCTGCACAGACTGTCCGTGAACAGAGACGGGCTTTGGCTTTGGGATGAAGGTAGCGTTGCTTTCAGAACCTTAACTCTGCCTGAGCTGCTTTTCTCAGGCATTTTAGTTGGATTTAGGATGGGGTTTTTTGTGTTTAGGTTTGTTAGTTGCTTTCTATGCTAAAACAGAAAGAAAACTCTCAAAAGAGAAAGGAGAGAGTCATGTCCGCATGGCTGCAGCTCCCCAGGGATGCTCTGTTCAGGGTTGGACAGGGAGTCGGGCAGCTCGGGGCAGGGTTTGGTGTGCTCCGACCAGCTGTGCAGGTCACTGGTTCCCCAGTAATCCCAGTACAGGCACGGCACAGGCCCTGTGTGGCACAAGGGGACGTGCAGCCCCAATTTTTGGAGGACAGGAGGCAGGTGATGGAGTGTCGGTCCGTGTCTTGATGGAGACAGAGCAGCCCAGGGATGTGTCGCTGGTGCAGGGTCGGTCCCCAGCTGCCTTTGTCCTGGGCGAAGATCCAGAACCTCAAAATCAACCCAATTTGTGCATGCACACCCACCTTAGAGCAATGTGTGCATCTGTCCCGGCTTTTTAATTAATCCACTGGATGATTCAAGCTCTGACCCTCCTGTTTTGCACACCCAGAGATGGCAAAAGTGGAGCTCAGCGCCAGGCGAATCCCCCCATCCTGCAAACGGTGTTCGGGGCTGGGTCTCGCTGGATCCGCAGACAGTCACCTTCCCACTCCGGGGTGTGACGCTTCCTTGGACGCAGCCCAGATCTCCTGGACTCCTTTTTTTTTCCCCTCCCTTTGCCACCGTATCACTTTACAGAGTAATGAGTTAAACAGCGCGGTCGTTAGTGCAGCTCGGCTCCTGTGTGCTCCCAGCATCGGCGACGTGCGATATCTAACCCTTCGTGCTGGGGGGATTTGTGGGGGGGGGCTGCACCGGGTGGAAATTTCTCACCGCAGACTTTGCCGGGGCCAGACATGTTGTAAATTTTACAAGAAAAACACTTTGCAAACCAGAAGTCCAAGTCTCATGTGCATGGAGCTGCTAATTAACAGTTTGGAGACCGTGTGAGCCAGAGAGGTGATTCCTCCATTACAGAGCCTCATGGTTTTGAATCTGGCTTTGAAAATTTGGGATCTTCCATAAAGCTCCTGCTTTGGGATTCTGGTGATTTCTGTTGCTATTCTTCTCCAGCTTCTCCCCAGTTTGCACCCAGGAACCTTCACACCTCCCAGGCCCTCCTAGAAATAGCGCTTGAAATCATACAGAGCGCTTTAAAACGGGCTCTGCAGGGAGGCACAGGATGCTGAAGCTCTGACTCACGATATTTGATCATCTGCAATTGCTGTGGCAGCTCTCGCGAGGTCCTTGCTCACAGCCGAGGATCCTCGGGCATCCCCGAGCCCTCGAGGGACACGGAGTCGCTCGGGGTGGC
The DNA here is from genome assembly GCF_036013445.1 of Caloenas nicobarica. Taxonomy (NCBI): domain Eukaryota; kingdom Metazoa; phylum Chordata; class Aves; order Columbiformes; family Columbidae; genus Caloenas; species Caloenas nicobarica. Next base: position 1,793,817 of record NC_088258.1, on the reverse strand, counting down.
CGGAGCCTTGACGTGCGTCGTCCCATGAAACGCGACCTGGTCAAGCCCTTGGCAGGATGAGCCGCGCGGCGGGGCAGGACGGAAGCAGGCAGATGGGGAGAGTCATCTTTTTAAAAAAGTTGTTGGCTTAAATAACTGTGGTTTTCCTCGAAATTGCGATGAGCACGGGTCAGAAACCCTGCGAGGTAGAGCTGCCACTTGATGGGCCTTTCCACCAGCGTTTGGTGTTTTCCATCTCCTTTCTCTCCTCTGTTTCCCTTAGCAACGGAAATAACAAACTTTACCATTAGAAAAGATTTGCAGAGGAACTTTGCCTTGATGTTCTGCATTAGTCACAGGCCTGCAGGTACAGCTGCCGGCTTTCGCTTTCCCACAGTGTCCCCTACTGCTTGCATTAAAAAACCCCTTTAGGTACACATTAAAAAAGGAGGAAAAAAAAAATCTTCATGGAAGGATAAAGTACAGAAAGTCACCAGAAGGGGAAATGCTTTTTATGGAGCCTCAGCAAGAATCCCTGCGAAGAGCGGGAGATGCGAGGAGTCGTGGAGGGAGGAAAATGCAAATTCTGCCGCTGCAGCTCCCGGGGCTGATCTGCTGCCTTGCATGGCTGCAGGGTTATGGTATGGCATGGGGTGTAAAGAGAATAGATTAGGTTAAACTAAATAAGAGAAAGGAATCAGGAATAGAAAGTTACTTTCCTCTGTTTTCTCTCTGATAACACGCCAGGGGAAAGCAGCCTGCTTTAAAACAATGGGTGGATCGGCATTTCAAAATGTGATGTTACTGTTCCTCTGTGGAGCTCGCTGCTAAAAGAAATGATTAAAATCAAACACTTGGGGGACGGACGAGGCAAGAACACCTCCAGCTAGGGTAGATACTTGTAAAGTCAAAAGCTCTCCCTGCAGATGCCGGAGGGTCTCAGTCTGGACCTCAAAGCATTGGATCGCACAGGATCTGTTCCTTGCAACACTGGGACATTCGTCGTTTGCTACCCAAATCGGTTGTAACCTCTCCCCACGCAGAAGTCTGTAATGCTCATAACACTACACGACAAGCCCAGCAGTGCCTAACATTTATATTTCTCATTCCTTCCCCAAGACCTATGAGCAGAACGAATGGATCATCCACTTGGCTGGGAAGCTGCTGGCGCAGGAGGAGGAGACCTTGTCCCTGATGGCCACCGACCCGTTCGTGGGCAGAGAACCCCCACGGTAAGTTCTGCCGAGGGAGAAGCACCCGGGCTCCGTGTTGTTCCTATCTGGGATGTGCAGACGTGGTTTCTGTTGATGGTTTGGGGGTTGTATTTGCTGGTACCCAGGTGGTGGGTTTTTTGAGGACACCGTGAAGAGCCGCTGCTCTCGGCACCTCAACGCCTTCCCGGTGGGGACACGAGGACCCTTTGGTGGGCCAGTCCCCAGGCAGGTCGGTGGAGGGCTCGGTGGTGCTTCTCTTGGACAGAAATCGTGGCTGCTCAAGTGGTTTCCTGCCCATCAGCTTTGGATTTTTTGCCATGGTCATCCTGCGAGCTCAGATCAAAGACAAAACGGTCCTGCAGAAATGATCGTTTGTGTGGACACTTGTCTTGGAAGTGTTTGTGTTTCAATGAAGAGACAAAGCAAACATCAGCAAGAGAAAGGCACAGACGAAAACCTCAAGGTTTTCTACAAAAGGAGAATTTTTCACAAAAGCGTCTATTTTGTTGTTGAAGTTATTTTTAGCTGAGAAAACATTTTAAGGGAATTTTGGATCAACTCAAGTAATATTATGCTCTTGCTAATATTTTCCATTTGAGGCTCTTAGGATGCACTGCAAACAGGGATGAAGGTTCACAGCCCCATGCGAAAAGAATTTCCTCTTGAACCCTGCTGATGCTTTTCAGCTTTATCCCAGTGCAGCCCCCAAACCTGCTGAGGAGGGACTCCTTTTCCAGCTCAGACACTAAGAACTTCCACCTTCTACCAAAGTGCTTCTTCCAAGGTGGTTTACACATCCCAAGCTGGTGTAAAAGTATAAACCCAAGGTGGTTTATACTCTGAGCTGAATGTATGTCGGCATATAGTCTGCAAAAAAATCAGAGCAGGAGCACAGCTTGGAATATAACCACCAAGTGAGTTGCACACCATCATATTTGAGTATTTCTAATAATATTTCTAATAATGTCTAATTTCTGGAGTTCCCCAGGCATCCAGCCCCATCATATTGTGCAGGCAGCTCATCAGAGCATCCATCCAGGCTGATGGGAACATAGAGGTACAGGAGCCAAGCCAGCTGTAAGAAGAGTTATTTTGGGGGTTTTGCACATATTCTCGCTTGGGAGCCGTTTTTCCGGTCAGTGCAGCATCGCAGAGCGAACCAGCGGCACGTGGGGCAGGATCCAGAGACTCACAGCTGCACCAGAGCTCCCGTAAACGATGGTTTACGGCTCGGGACACGTTACAGGATGGTGTCACAATTTGTCGGGTTGCACAGCAGATCTGTTACACACAAATAATGACACCCTGGCCCCGGTCCAGGAGGGCTCTGGGGAACCTCGATTAATTATTGCTACAAAAGTCGTGCTCGGCTAGAGCAGCACAGCCCTTGCCGTGGAGAGATGCAGCTTTAATCATGTTTACGGCGGGGTTTTAGCTGTGATGAGCTGTGCCAGGGTTGGCTTTCCATGCCAGGAGCAGCGCGCTGATGCTGCGGGCTCAGCTGGTCGGCTCGGTGGCGTTGAGAGGAGCACGTGGAACCTCTTTGCTCCGGGTTGTGTTCCCGTCTTGGCTGTGGTTTTGCTTGGGTTTTATGGACCTTCATTTGACCGCACGTGTGTTTATCAGCCAGAGTAGGGTCTGGAGGTTGTGACAGCAAGCGGGGCCTCCCGGCTGCTCCCTGCCACCCCCTTTTTGGTGGCTGCTCAGCCCCATGGAGGTGGCACCTTTCTGGTGGCCAGGGAAGGGGCACGGTGCAGCCCCATCGCCCACGCGGCGAAGGCGGTGGGCACCTCGTTAGGGCACTAACGAGCACTGGAGCTCACAGCGGGCAGAAATCCATCCCAGTGCGAGGGCTCACCCACCGGGATGCGGCAGGAGCCGCGTCCTTGGTCATGGGGATGGCGTTGGGGCATCATTGGCAAAGCCGAGCTGGAAGAGCGACTGGAGAACCGGCACCGTGGCGGCTCCGTCTCGGGTGGGTTTAGCAACCGAGTCTCACCAAACTTCGCTCCCGTCTCCGAATCTCAGTGCCGTAAATTCGCCAAGTGGCGTTCATTGCCGGGCATTCCTTTGCGTTGCCTTTTTTTTTTTTAATTAACAAAAACCAACCTAAAAGTGCCGACTGACCCCGGGGGTTTTAGCAGAACCTGGGACCCTTAGACACCGAGTCACCCATTTGAATGAGGTGTCCCCAGGTGCCAGAAGCCGTGACCAGCTGCTGGCTGCTGGCAATAAACGGCTCTGGCGGTTCACGGAGCGGCAGAAGCATTTGATAATCCCAGAGCTGTTTATTACCACGTGTCCTCTGGTGCCGTCAGCGTTGCTCCTGGTGCTCACCGCCACTCAGGCTGAAAACAAGACACTGTAACAGATTAAAAAAATCAAGAAAATATATACCATATCTTGCCTTCCGAGACTTTGCCAGAGACGAGCTGCATCTCTGCTATGCTTTCTGGCGTCAGTGGTGTTAAAAAAAATTAAAGTAGTTGAACACAGGAACTCTTTTTAAAAGCAAAATAACGAAGGGGGATTTTGCCGGGTAGTGCTACATTGGTCCAGGTGGCGAACAGGTTTATTTTATGGTATTCCGTAACAAGTGAGGATGTGAAATGTTCAGGAACTCAAAGCAAAACCGAAAGCAAGTCTTCGTCTTCGTTAGTCTTTGCAGGATAACGATTGCGGAGCGTACAGAGGGCTGCGGGCAGGTCCAGCAGGTAATGACACAGCAGCGTGGATGCTGAGCTGAGCACACGCCGCTCTAGATCTTGTGAACAGGGTTTGGTTCATGCGTTACCCTGGTTTAACCACAGCACAGACTCTGTTTTCACTCTTTAGCAGCTATTTTATAGTAGGAAAAGATCAGGATCCAGCGCTGGTTTTATGTGTCAGCTGCCTTTGCTCTGGCATTAGCTTTGCTTTAAAAGTTTTTCATGGGTCTAAGTGTATTTTTGGGTGGCGTAAAATAAAAATAACGATTTACAAATGCTCATTTTGGCTCAGACCAAACTCCGACATCCCGTTTCACTCTGGATCCCGTGCTGCGGGTCATGTTTTGGGTCTTAGCGAGCCAAATCCAAACACCCCGGACATTTGGAGCCGGGCGGGTGCTCCCCGGCTCTGGGTCGGATCCCGCGCTGGGCTCTCCCATCACTCACCAGTTCGTGCTGCTATTTACATTCCTGCAGTTATTCCCCGTTCGCTGTTAACGCTTCGGCCGCGCAAGGACACTGAAGTGATCGTTTGCCTTTTTTTTCCCCGTTTTTCTGCCCCGTCGCAGTTCTGCTGGGTCGAGGCTCGTGGCTGGCGCGGGCACAGCGGCTCCGGCGGCTGCTTTTCGCCCGCAGTTAATTCTGCTCGGGCGGGCTCGCCTGCTCGGTTTGGGGTTTTTTTTCCTTGAAGTTTCAAATGCACCATTTCTTTATTTAGTTGTGAACACCCCCGCGGGTGCACACCGAGGCTCCCGGCGGGGCCGGCGGCTGTGGCCAGGACCTGGCGATCCATCTGCACCCTGCGATCTGGGCGCAAAACCTGCCAGAAGAGGCAGCGAGCAGGGTACCTGCTTTTCAAATCTAGACAATCTAGCCAGTTTTTGAATCCAGCAATCTTCACCTGAGTACTGGATGCGGGCAGCCCTCGTCTTTTTGTTATAATTTCATTTTTAGTTGTGAACAAAACCCTTAAATTGAAGCCTTCAGCGGTTACACCAGGAAATAAAAGATAATTCAGGGTGGTTGTAGCTGGGATGGTTTTGTAAGGGCGTCCCTGCTCCCTTCGGTAGCTGGGTGGAAAAAAAGCTGATTTTCCTACCATATTTCCCCCCCACCCTCCACTCTAAAGGGAATTTTGAGACTTAATTATTTTCATTCCCTGCTAGACTAAATAATTAGGGGAAGGGACTGTTTTCCATAAGAACATTACGCTCCATACTCCACGGAGTTTATTCTGTTAATGGAAACTCTACACCTTAAATAGCCAAGGGACTTTCAAAATGAGTTAATGCCTTCGAAATGAAATTTCTGAGACCAAAGTTTGTAGGTTTCTTTACAACTCTAGAAATTATAGTATTTTTTCAAGTGTGATAAACTTAAAATGAGAAACAGGTGACTGATTAAAAATGAGGGTATTGTTGAGCACCAGCCTGGCTGAGTGTGAAGCTTTACTTCAAGCACGGTGATGTTTGTGGAATGTAGATTTACAAAATATTATTGTGCAGCGGATAGTTCATAAAACACCAGCCGTCATAAATCTGAACGGTAGGGCTTTGGCTGAGAAATTAATAAGTGTTTAACACACCGTCATGGAAACAGACTGCAACAATAAAAGAAAACAAAAATCAGATTTTGCCTACAGAAAGAGGGGGGAAAAAAAGAAAATCAGGTTTTTATTTTTGACATGAAGTGTTCGGTGTCTCTGATATTAAGTCATGTTCACTTAAGAACTTTTATTCCAATTATAGTAGCACTTTGTCGAAAAAGCCCCAACATGCAGCTGAAGACCTGGCTTTGTAGCGGTGCTGTTATTTATGGAGGTGGCGCTTCCCGTTTGATGCTGCCCGGCTGCAGGAGAGTGAGAAGAATATCGAGTTTGGTATTGGTTTTTTATTATTATTCAGTTGCCCATTTATTTCCCATTTGTGCCACAGCTACTGGGCTTTATATACACCTGGGGGCATCTCGTACTGTTATTTCAGGCCATGTCAGTCACCATGGACATATGGCAGAAGGTGTAGGATGAACCGCCCACAAATGGGGGAACATAGAGCATTTATAAAAAGGTTACTACAACTTGATAGCTCATTAAACCGTTTGTCAATTTTTGTGTAGTCGTAGCATGTTGCCATCGGGAAATCTACTGCTTTGAAATTGGGTCCATCTTTGAAATTGGGTCCATCTTTGAAATTGGGTCCATCTTTTTGAAACACCCTGGCCTGTAATTGGAAAGAAAACCTTTATCACCAGCATTACAAATGTCTGATATCAGAATGAAATGATTCCACTGTCCCGAGGGAAAGTTTAAGGGATTTTCTTTTGGTAAAAACACCCTCGCTGTTTCAGCATTGTCAGGGAGGACGGGGCTGGTCTCAAAGCATCGGGATTTCTCCTGGGATATAAAATCGGGTTTCCAGGCGCGTCTCGTAGCGGTGGCAGCTGCAGCCTGTCCCCAGGGGGATAAACCCCAGTCCCATCTCCCAAGAGAGTTCTGAGGATGCTCCGGCTCTGCAGGGCCAGACCTTGCAGGAGCGTTGGAGAAAGAGAAGTCAGCAGCGTTGAAAAACAACCCGTAAAACCGCCCTTATTCTGCAAACTTGCGCCAAGATGAATTTATGGTCCCTCCTGCTAACGGGGCTAGAAAAAGCAAGAAAGCCGATGATGGAGGCTCCGTTCCTGTCATGAATTTGTACTTTCCACCACCACTTGCTCCCTGATTTACAATGGAGTGGGGAACTTCAAGATTAAAAAAAAAAAATGCAAAAACCCCTTCCAAATGGAAAAGGCACCCCATGTTTTGGTTTCTTTCTTCCCTCTCCCACCCCGCCTTGCCCTGTCAGGCCATTAATTCTAACAGAAACCACCGGCTCTGGCTTTTTCCCTCGAACCCCTCAGCTGTTGCAGGGAGACAGCTGCACCCTCTGGAACTAATTACAGCTGTCTGGGAGATTTAGCCCTCCATCCCAACAACTCCAATCTTGCTGCTAATTTTTAACACGTACACTTGGAAGATGTCATAATAGGCTGATATATGATCGAATCTTAAAAGCGCTACAGCGCAGCTGCTGCCGCGCATCTGGTGGGATGGGGATGTTCATTTGAAAAATAATGCTGATTATTTTTAGCCTTTCTGCCCTCCCTGAGGCTGTAGCTTTGCCCTTCTGGGCATGTCCCTGGTCCTCCCTCCTCCAGCATCAGCACCATCGCTCTGCCAGCACCTCCCGGCCACCACCGTTGGGCTTGGGAGAAGCTGCCGAAGTGTCACTTCTGTCCCTTGTCATAGAATCATAGAATAGTTTGGGTTGGAAGGGACCTTCAAAGGTGTTCTAGTCCAACCCCCTATTCCTCCATCTGTGTTGTTGCTAGAGCAGGGAGGGTCTTCCTTCTGCTGGAGGAGGAATGCCTGACGTGCTTTAGGTGGCGGTATCTTGGTTCTTGCCTCTCAAGTGACTCCTTTGCCCTCGTGTGTCTGCTGAGGGACGTGTCCCGGGCTCGGCTGGTTCAGCAGATGCTCCTCCGGAGCCGTTTCCCTGCGCTGCCGTGGCTGCTGCCCGGCGCTGCCCCAGGAGCTGCTGCTTCGTGTCCGCTCGGTAAATCCTGGGAAACTGCCCGCAGCTGGGATTGTCCTTCCTGAGCTTTGTGTCTCCTCTGAAACATGAGTCTGGCTCAGCCTCCTCCAAATATGAGTGGCATAAGTCTCCTTTTAATGTAGACAAGGTCAGGTACCTTCCCCATGACCTTCTTGAAGATGAGGAAGAAATTTTTTACAATGAAGGTGGTAAAATACTGGCCCAGATTGGGCAGAGAGGTGGTGGCTGAACCATCCCTGGAGACACCCCAGGCCAGGCTGGACGGGGCTCTGAGCAACCTGAGCTGGTGCAGATGTCCCTGCTCGTGGCAGGGGGGCACTGGGGGAGCTGGGGAGGTCCCTTCAACCCGACCTGTTCTGTGCTTCTGTGACTCCATGTTCCCATTTCTCCAGAGCAGAAGGCAAGGTTCACGCATGCCAGCAGTGTCACAGACCTGTGCATCCCTTCCAGCACCCAGAAAGTCTTTGCCAGAGCCCCAAAGTTGCAAAAAACAAAAGCAATTGCTGACAAGGTGATCTGTAGCCTGTAGCAGTTTCTTAATCTGCAGGCAACCACACATACGTGCGTCTTGCCCGAGTTACAAGGGCTCCGAGTGATGCTTGTAAACTCTCTTGAGCCCGGAAATGATGGGCTCGGGGGTGTTAATGCTTCAGCCCTGTTAGTGCCGGGCACGTTCGCTCCCCGAATCCCGAGGAGGGAGCAGGACCAGCGAGGCAGCGCAGGAGGAGCTGGGAAATCCCGTAACGTCAGGGCTGAGGCACCCAGGTACATTATAAATACTGGGGTAGCTTGTAAAGTCTATGAGCCCTGAAATGAGGGGCTCCGGTGAGTATTAAACTCAGCAGCTTTTATATTACTGAGCCTTGCAAGGAAAGATTCCTGGGGGTTCCAGGTTTTGTGCATTCCTCCCAGAGCTCCCGACCCCAGGAAGGATGGAGAGGACAAATAGCTTGGCGTCTGGATGCTGCCATCCTGTTTTGGTGCTCGGAGGTGTTCTGATACTCTGACATATTCCTGCTGCACTTTCTCCGTCCTGCAGCCCACGTTGGCTGCTGCAGCCATGGAAAGGTTCTCCAGATTGATTTAGGCTCTGGACGGAAGAGCCTGAAACACGGTCAGATAGAAGGGCAAACTTTACGCCACAAAAATGCAGCTTGAATTGCACGTGGTGGCTTTAATGCTCACACGCTTCTAGTTTTACAGGCCAATCCCTTTGATAGCAAACGCTTTAATAGACAAAGAACATATGGGAAAAATCATACCAAATCAGATGATAGGTGTTGTTTAATCTGGGCAGGCAAGCCCGTTCCAAAGGGACGTGGAAATTTTCGTTCCAAAGGGGTTATAGGACGGTCCCTGAGGTGGGGGAGAAGGTGCTTGTCCCAAGGCATCTCCTGAGGTCTCCCAGCTCTGCCCCAGGAGCTCAGACAAGTCACCTGCTCCCTGTGCTCTGCATCCCCATCTAGAAAACGAGAACTTTGCCAGGTGGGGTTTGCAGAGAGGTGCTTCAGCGTGGGGCACCCCGTTGTACCCGTGTGCGGGTGTACGTGGGGACGGGTCCAGCTGGGGAGATGCTCTGCAGTCGTTAGTGAAGAAAAACCTCCGAAAGTCCCGGTGTGGCCGGTGAAAGGAGGCTTCGAGCAGGAGAGGGGCTGACACAAAATCAGCTAGTGAAGCTTTTCTGGGAGGTGGAGGTGTTTTTTGAACTCAAGAAAGTGATCAAGCGGCACAGCTTGGAAATCTCTGACCATCCCGGACAGGAGCCTGCAGGCTACCGGCACCCGCGGGAATGTTGCTGTTCAGTTGTGCTCTAATTATTAGCATGAAATTTTGTGCTCCTGTGAAGTAAACACTCTGGGAGTAACATCTCAGCCCCCGCTTGCCTTTTTACCAGCCCCAGAGAAGTGGCGAGGGGAGAAGGCAGCAACTGCAGGGCCGCACGGACGGGGCTGAGATGCGGGTTTGTGCGGCGGGGTGATCCAGGAGGCTCTGCCGCGGAGCGCTGCGGCATCGGGGACACCGCTGTCCCCACGCTTCCCTTGGCACCCAGCCCTTGCCAGTAGTTTAAATTAGAGCTGTCCCAGTACAGCTCCAAATGCTTTAGTTTGGGCTTCCTCGGATCCGTCCTTCGTCCTCAAAGGAGGGGGAAACAGAGAGATATTTGTCCTGTTTTCCAGCCAGGAGACAATCAGAAAACAGAATTACTGCCGGTTGGTACAAGTCAGCAGCAGGTGATGGGTGTGATGAACAGCTCTGCGTTAATGTGTTCTGTCAGCAGAATCGTTTCTGTATCGCTCATCTGGGTACCCAGCAAGATTTAAATTGAGATGTCGAGATGTGATTGCAGCAGCCCTTTTAATTGGGTGCAGTTTTGTCCGTCGTCTGCAAACTCCCCTGCGTCCCGTCGGTGTGACAAAGGTGAGCGCTAATGGCAAACGTATCGGAGTCGTCCCTAATTATTTGAGCAGTAGGAAGGAACTTTGCGCTGCCCCAGGCACAGCCCCGGGAGCGAGCAGCTGCGGGAGCGCGGTGCCCCGCTCAGTAGCAGGGTTTGTATTTTGGTAGTGAAGCAAAGCAGGTTTAAATGAGCACTGACATGACTTTGACATTTTTATATTGTGGCTTATTTTATGAACTTATCCAGCAAATGCGGCGATGCACTCTGCGAGCAGGGACCGCGACGCCGGAGGAGCGGGGTGTTACTCCTTCTCTTGTCAGCATGCCCTACATCAAGCGGGACCAAACCCCCCGAACCCGGCGGCATGGTTAGCCTCCGAATGTGTTTCGCGAGACTGATGAATGCTTCTTTCTGCACTGCTTTAAAATCTCCTTTTCTGTCAACTCCCAGGGCGACCAGAAAACAGATGCGCTCGTAGCCCCGCTAATAAGCTGCGGAGCAGAAGGAGCAGCCACTGGCCGGGGCAGGGGGATGCTGGGGGAGCCGGGGTGGGAGCTGGGCTCCGTACCTAGAAATATTCTGGGCAGAAATACTCAATAGTTGCTCTCAGAAAAGAAAAAAATTATTTTTTTCCTGCTTTTATTGTTATTGTTTCAAAGTTGGTTGTAGCGAAGTGGAGCGTGCAGTGGTGGTGGGGAGGGCATGGGGAGTGTTAAAGCTGCTCTGCCTTGTGCATTGTTCCAAAATTGCATCCAGAGAAGCCCAGGAGCTCAACAGGGATGGTGGCATCGCTGCCCATGGCCATCCCGGGGATGGATGGATGGATGGATGGATGGATGGATGGGTGGATGGATGGAGGGCCGGGATGCGGGAACCAGCCAGACTGAGCACCCTCCAGCCCATTTCTCCATCCAGCTATGGAAAAGCTCAAAAACTCCTCTCCCAGGGGTCCGTAAATGGGGTCCAGTGCCTTTCCAGCTGCCGAAGAGCGGGCCCAGCCCGTCCTGAGCTGCTGTGGTTTGTGTCTCTGCAGGTGGATCCGAGGGGAACACTTCAAGTACAAGTTCAGCCAACCTGGGGGAAAGCACGCCAGCGAGGGGAGGTGGTGGATTCGGAAGAGGATCGGTCCTTACTTCCCCCCCGTCAACCTCCAGGGCCTGAAGAAGTTTTTTGAAGACAGGAATTGGCCGTACCCCGTGCGGGACTGATGGAGGGGACAAGCGAGGTCAAGAGGGACCAGCTGGGAAACAGGGGGAGCGGTCACCCCCCGTACAAATGATATGTCCTGCCTCTTTCTGTATTTTTTATCCGTATCTTTGTTTTTTCACACATTTCTTCCCATATCACATATTATACTGAAGGTTCCCAGCCAACCTATCCACCTGCTGTTGTCATCTGTTTTTTCTCGTCTTTCTTTCTGTTCATCCTTCTCGCCACAGCCTTGCCTGATGATTGATCCCTTTTTCCAGGAAATCGTCAGCTCTAGAATTTGGGGAAAAAGGTGAACAAATACTGTAATTAGGGTAGGTGTTGGTGTTGCTCTCCCCAACCTGTTGCATTGTTTGATGGCTGCTGGGGCTGGGCAGTGTCCCCAGGCTGGAGAAAATATGCTGGGACCTCACCTTGAATTTCCCCTGTCCCTCCTGTTTGCTTTGGAGTTTCACCTCATCTCGGTCTGTGTTTAAAATCACCCCAAATTGTCCCAGCACGTGAGTTTTCCTCAGTGAGCCCAAATCACAGAGATGGGAGGGAAGCGAGAGCAAGAACGTGGACGGCGTCTGAAACAGCCAGCGTCTGGCCAGGGTAGCTTATAATAATCGATGGCTTGTTGGCACGTTCTGCTGCACACGTTTCTTCTTGCAGGGGGAAAAAAAAAAAAAAACTATCAAAGCAACCTGTGTAACACATAAAACCCCGTTGTGTCAGGCTTGCCTGCAGAAAGCCGCAGATTTGCTGAGAAACCCGAAATAGCTCCTTGCTGGAGCTGCCGTGTGGGCTCCGTGGCTCAGCCCCGAGGACAAGCGCAGCCTGTGTGTCCCGTGTCCCCAGCGCTGCCGATGCTCGCGGGTCACCCGGAGTCGCTCAGTCTGCCGCCAGCCCCACCGCCCTCAAACACGGCTTGTTTGCACGGGCCCGGGCCCGGCGGCACAGACACGCGGGGCTGCGCTTTCCTGTTTGCTTAACCTGGAATTTTTATAACTGGTGCTTTTTGTCAGCGGGGCTGAAACCCGCCTGTTTGGGGAGCTGGCGGGGCGTGGTGCCGGTGTTGTCTGGGCGCTGGCGTTCGGGAGGAGCCGAGCATCCCGCGGGCACCGTCCGGCACCGCCAAGCAGGAGAGGGCAGGGAGAGGGGCAGAACGGGCTTTGCCAGGCTTTTCCCCCGGGGGTTTTGCAGTGATGTTCACCTTGGCCCCCCCAGCGAGGAATTCCAGTGGCTGGAAAGCTCACAATGAGGCTTTCACCCTTCTAGAGCTAATTCAGCCCAAGCCACATGCAAGAGGAGAAGCGTCGCTGTGCGCTGGGCTCGGGGCTGGGGACAGAGCTGTCCCCTTCAGGGGCCACCAACCTGGCGGGGATCGGTGGCCACATCTCTGTCCCCATCCCCAGGGTTCGTCCAGCTGAACCCGTCCCCTCCCACGTGAGATGTACCAAAATGTGGCTTTGAAAGAAAAATGGGTGCAAACTGGGAAAAGCAAACCAGCGGGTAATTTGTCCCTGGCACGGGGCAGCGTCGGTGCGGGCACAGAAATGCCATTTCACACATTTCTTCCCTCTTTTTGACCGCCTGTACTGAATGGGCACCACTGAGAGGGTATTTCTGGAAAGGCTTTAAAGCAAACAGCCCTTGCATAGCCAGAGGGAGCTTCAGTCATTTTTTTTTTCTTTTCTAAAAGTGTTGAAAAGGGCAAACAGCCGCAGCCCCGGCAGGGCAGCCCCGCCACGCTGCCGTCCCCCGGTGCCTGCTCTGACGTGGCTCCCAGGGGCTGAGGTGGCAGGTGATAAATAAGGTGAGTCCTGGGTGTCACGGCACTTACTCGTGTTTGAGGGATGTCCTGTCCCGGTGAGCTGGCGCTGCGGGAGCACAGCTCTCCGGTCCCTTCCCCGCTGCGTTCCAGGGTACGTTTGCACAGAGTTGGTTTGCGGTTGCTTTTCCTGCCCCGGTTGCTCCGTCTCTGGTGGGTCCGGTTCAGGACGGGTGGAGGGAGCGGGGGGACCCTCCTGTGTCCTTCCTGGGAGCTGGGAAGGTGGGAGACCCCGTGGGAGCGGGAGTGCCCAAGGCTGCACCGTGACGGTGACGGTGGCAGTGCCGGAGGTGCAGAGCCCATCGCTCAGAGCTGCCAGATCTGAACACTCTTGGCCAGGGACCGGGAAACTCTTACATGTTACCCAGTCCTTTTCGAACCAAGACAAATAGTTTAATTGTGGGGCTTGGAGCAATATATAGGGTGCTTCAAATTGTAAATAACATTTATGGCTCGATCGTGTTTTCCTAAATAGTCGGAAGCCAGTGTTCTTCTGCGAACAATGGAAGAACATTTTGTTCCGATTACCGTGTGGAGGGACGAGGGCAAACACCGTGATCCTGCATCTCGCTCCCATTATCGTCCTGCCAAGGGGCTGGGGACGCTGGAGGCCACGTTGTGTCCCTCGAGGTCCGGGGTTGGCCACGGGTGGGGGTTTGTGTCTTGACAGCCGGGGGAGATAACAGTGCAGCTTCATGCCGAGCATCTACGTGAGCTCGGGTGCTGCCTGCACTTACTTCATTGCCAGACATTATTAGAAGCATTGTATTTATTTTTTGATTTTCTTTTCCCAGGGCTGAAATTGAGCCCTGGAGCCAGATGCACAGAGCAAGGCCAGACCCGCCCCACGGCCCCGTCTCACCTCTCGCAGGACCGCGGGCGGGATTTCCTCGCAGGTGAGTTGGCCGAGAGCAGCACCCGCTGTCCGTGTGTACAGAACCTCCCAAAAAGGCCATTTTCACCTTCCCAGCGCCCAGGACGGCCACGGTCACGCAACGAAATCCCGCGGAGGATCCCACCTCTGCCGGGGTCCTGCCTGGGCGTCCTGCAGGCAAAGCCGGGGGGTTGGAAGTCGCTGTTAAAAGCAACTCTGTCCGCAGTCGCACGCTCTGCTCCCCATCCCTCTCCGTGGGTGCCGGGGAGCCGGCAGCTTCACTAGTGGCGTGGGGGGCCGAGGGTGCCCCCGCATGGGTGACGGGTGGTGGGTGACGGACATCCCCCCAGCATCCCTCACGGGCTGGTCACCAGCAGCAAATGGTGCTGGCCTCCCCCCTCCCCAATTTAATTAATTTCTTTTGGTTTCCAACCTCTGGGTCAGGGATAATGGAACCCAGACCGGCATTGCCATTCCTATTTGCTGTGCATTGTGCTTGTTAAGCTTTTTCTTTTTTTTCTTTTTTTTTTTTTTTTTAAATCAAAAATTCTCGCTCCGCTCCGGAGCACTGACTGGAAGATAATACCCATTCAAAGGCAGTGAGGAAGGTGCATGCAGGGGATTAAATGAGAAACGTTTCCCTGGGACAAAATTTTGAAAAAAGAAAAGAAACAATTATTTAGAGGGGGTGAGGAAATCAGAACCACATTGTGTTATCTGTTGACTAGAAGTTTTCTGGGAGAGGGTTGGTTTTTTTTTTGACGCTGAGCTATGCACTGAAAGTAAAACTTTGTGGCGTTCCCAAGTCTGCGTGCCATAAATCTGTCTGAAAGAGAGCTCTGTCCGAGGTCTGCTCCTGCCACGCTCCTCTTCCTCGCTTGTCTTTGAAGAGGGGACGGGGACACCCACCAAGCGCCCGCAGAGGATCAGGGTCCCGACACGAGCTCCAGCGCCTGTCGGGCGCGGGGTTTGGGTCCATCAATCAAAAATGGGCTGGTCACTCCCCGTGACAACTCTCTTCTCTTGGCTGTTTTTTCCCAGCTCATCCCCTGATCCAGAGCCTGATCTAATCCGTCTCCCTCCTGCTGTGTGAGGTCCAAGCCCATCCCGGTGCCACCCGCGCCGAGAAGGGAAGGACGTGGCCGGGCTGCTCGCCCCACTGCAGCCCTGGGCAGCTCATATGTGCCAGCAGATGGATTTTAGCTCATCCCTCATACCCAGGGAGTGGCTAAATTGATCCTTTTTTGCATAATTTGGGGAGACCCAGCAGTGTGGCTTTCGGGGTCCACTGGAAGGGACGATGCGCATGTCAAGGGCAAGGCTGGATCAGCCGTCCAGGGGTTCCCAGAGAGGCTGGCAGCTTCAGCTGCTCTATTACCGTACCCTCCATGTGAGGCTTGGGCTCAAACTCCTTTGAAAATAAATTTGCAAGGGCTTTCAAGGTTGTATAGATCATCCACCTGCCTCCAAGCCCTCCAGGAGAGCTGTCTTCTGGTGGGAAGATGGAAACATGTGCCGTGTGTTAATGTGCAACACATTAACCCTCCCACACGAATTTAAGATCTAGCTAGAAAATCTTTAATGATGGATTTATTCAGGCTGGACATGAGGAAGAAATTATTGACACCGGGGGTGGTGAGAGCCTGGCCCAGGTGCCCAGAGAGGTGGTGGCTGAACCATCCCTGGAGACATCCCAGGCCAGGCTGGACGGGGCTCTGAGCACCCTGAGCTGGTGCAGATGTCCCTGCTCGTGGCAGGGGGGCACTGGGGGAGCTGGGGAGGGCCCTTCGACCCAAACCACTCTGTGATTCGATGATTCTATGATTGTATTTCTTGAAGTTCTGTTCTCCCATTGGGGTTTATTTCTGCTGCAGGAACACAGAGAGGTTCCCAACTCCGTCATTATCGTTCATGCTGGCCGCTGGGCCCTGGGAGGACACCTGCCCCTCGCCAAACCCCTCGAACTGACAGCTTGCCTTTAAAAAAACCCCTCTAGGGTTGGTGTAAAAACCCCAAGATTTAGCGAAAAAAGTCATGGCTTCCATTTGATTTGTTGAGATCCACCCAGGTTGTATTTTCCAACCTTCCTCTGGGTAAAAGCGTGGGTTTGACTTGTGTTTTGGGAACGTGGCCCCGGTGGTGGGGTCAGGGTGAGGAGAACGTGAGGTTGTGCCTGTGCGCGGTCCTGGTGCGCTCCTGCTGTCATTGTACAGCGCACCCGCCCCGAGATTTCGTCATTCTCGGATCATTTCTAAATTGTAGTTATTTGTTTTAAAGTAGCCAACCTTCAGTCTGGGAGTTCCTGCAGAAAATGCATGTATTTGTATACCCTGCTCCCAGCTGCTTGTAGAAGCTGGCTTCACTTTAACATATATTAGAGGAAAGAGCTTTTTTCCTTCCCAGTAGATTAAGTTTGGCTAAACAATTCAGTGTGAACGGCTGGGCAAGAGGCAGAAACCTGTAGGCTAAATTACCCAGCTGCTATAAGTTTAGACCAGCATGGGATGAATTTCAGGATCGTATATTAGTTTTCATTTAATCTGATTATTCTGGGCTGGAGTTCCTGGAGGCTCTTCAAGTTATTGTCAGTCAAAAGAATCTTTAAAAGCTTCCATTCGCACTAAACTTTTCCCATTAGAAGTCTATTTTCATTATGGATCGATTTTTATTTTAATGAAAAAATGATTCTCCGAACTCCTTGCTTTTTTTTTTTTTTACCCCAGCCAGGATTAAAACTGAAGCCACAATGGGGTCTTGCAACTCAAAATACCATTTTCCTTTTTTGCTGAGGCCGTTGTCTTGGTTGAAGGAGCTTGGGCAGATGATGAGGGGGCAGATAATGGGGAAAAGCAGCTCCTCTGCTCCCAGCGATGCTCCCGGTACCTCCTCATCCTCACACCCCTCCCTCCCTGGGAAAACACTTTAAGTGGTTTGAATCCTGGGGGGATTTCTTGCTCTAAAGTCCGAGAGACTAATGCAGGACTAACTGGTCTTAAAAGCCCCGTGCTGGATGGCTCCGAGTCACGCTGTCAATGCATGGGCTGGTTTTATTTGCCCTCTCCTCTCGGTTCCAGTCTGGGGAGCTGGGAAGGCAGCAAACCCCCCACTTTGCGGTGGTGGGACCGTCCTTGTCAGGTCTGTCCTTTGGGCAGGAGTGGCAGGTTTGGGTGTCCCAGCACTGAGCTGAAGGCACCTCCCGGGGCATCCATCCCTCCCCAGCGATGGCAGTGGGATGGCAAAGGGCCGAGAACCCGTGTGGTAGGGAAAAAACAATACAGAGACATCCAGAAATAAACCCCAACCCTGTTTTCTGTATTTATGCAGGCTTTTGCATTGGATGTGCCAGCCTGAACCTTCTGGAGTCCACGTCCCGTCTGTGCTGCTCCGGTGGGCAATCCCAGTGCTGACCCGTTGGGGAACCAGGACCGTGCCAGCCACCTCTGTGGGGACATCCATCTCCTGGTACCTCGTCACTGCCTAAAATCCTTGTTTTTTCAGGTTTTGGACGCAGGCAGGTGGGGAGGAGGGGACTGAGCTGCGACACCAAATTGTCCCAGTGTGAGTTGTGCCGCAGCTGTGACACCGGGCACCATCCGGATCCCCCCCGATGGCATCAGGGTTCTCCATCCTCCTTGACCTCCTTCTTCCCCCATCAAGCCATCAGGCAGGACAAAGCCCCCACGTTTAATTTTCCACAGTCAGTGGGATTTTGCCATTCCCTTCACGGCACCAAAACACCGGGTTTTCCCCTGTTTCCCCCAGCACAGGCTGCAATCTGCTTCCTCCGCGGTAGCAGCTCCGGATAAGTTTGCACATTGCTGAGCTTTTCCCTGTTGCTGGGACAATTATACTAAAATCACAGCACCTGCAAGCAGTTAGTTAGAATAATAAATTAGTGATAGATTATCAAATAAAGTGTTGGCTTCAGATGAGGTCATCCTAGCACCGTGTCGCAGGTCTCGGAGGGTTTGCCGGCTGCTTTCCTGCTGCTGATGGGCTAAATAGCTCTTGTATCAGTCAATAAAAAACTTGTAGAGATTAAAGAATCAATTAGGCGTTAGCCAAAGGGGCAAAAGCGTAACCCAAACATGCTGATAAAATCCAGTAGGTGATTATGGGAATGGTTCTTGTTTCATTTTACTTTTGAAAGGAATAATTGCTCATTACAGAGCATGGAGCGACCTGGACGGGATACTTTTCCAGCCTTGTAGAAGAGGAAATTCTAGTGTTCAGCTGAGAAGCACGGAGGCACGCTGCACTTTAGGGCTGAATGGGCATTTTTTTGGATCCTTACTTTAAGAAGTATCATTTTGTCCCTGCAGTATTGGCCAGGGGAGCTTGGTCGGTGATTTGGTGCAACCTCAGCGTGTTCAGGGTACAGAGAGATGCTCACAGGGGAGGCGAGAGGGGTGGGGCCAAAAATCGGTCCCTGGGTATTTTGGAGCCCCAGGGCTCTGCTGCTTATCACATAAACTTTGATTAACCAAGTAAAATCTTATCAGCTGAAAAAGCATCTAAGGATGTCTGTATTTTAGCTTTTTTCCAATATTTACCATATGGCCTTCCATCTTCCAGGCACACACACCTGCAGTGCCGGCCCCGGCCGGGAATTGGGCTGCGCAATGTCACGTTCTGCTAATTCATGCGAACATTTATTAAGTGTTAGTCTGGTGCAAAGCCTTAACCTCGTTTTAGGCCAAAAATAGGGAATACCTGCCAAGGGGTAGCTCCTTGGGAAGGAGCAACCTGAGCATCCCAACCGGCTCCTGAGCCGCTCCAGGGATGCGGCAGCTCCGGAAACCCTGTGGATGGGCTGGGGATGAGCAGCAGGATGGGTCGTTCTGGTTTAGTCCTTGTGTTTCTGCAGGATGGGGCGTTCACCAGATGGTTTTCCAGGGAGGAAAGTTCAAATGAATTATCGCTTTTTTTCCCCCTTCTTGTATTAAGATATTTTGTTTTACAAGGGGAAAAAAGCACGGATTGCATTGTTTCAAGTCATTCCTGTTTGGAGCTATTTCTGATGGGGAAACATGATGCTTTCGAGCGGATTTTTGAGTCATTCCTACCCCACAAGAAGCATTGGCTGCTCAGTGCTCCCAACAAGAGCAAACGTTGCTTTTGCAATGGAGCAGCTCCCCGGGAAGGGCTGCTCCACCAGCACGCTCAGTCCCTTTACTGCTTAAGGAGATTTACAAGCAAAAAAAAGCAAAAAGCAAGCGATCCTGCAGGTGCTCTGGGCATGCGGTTATTTGGAGGTGGCACGAGGACATGGTGCCACGAGGACTGCAGCCGCCGGTGTCCCCTTTGCTGGAGCACATGGAGCCAGTTCAACCCAGCCAAGCTCCCAGCTGCCTGCCCTAGATGCTTATGTATCCTTCACAAAGCATTATTTTTATGGCATATACATAAAGCACATGCCCGGTGTACATCACCGCCGGGCTTGGCGGCACCTCAGCCCTTGCCGGCCAGGCCAGGAACGAGCAGTTTATTGCTCTGTGCCATCGACCTGCAGCTCCTTGTGTACATGCCTGGGTGGGCGAGATGGGAATTTGCTTTTGGTTTTGTTTTTCTTTAATTTTTTTTCCCTTTTTTTTCCCCCCTTTTTGCGGGTCATATACCACCAGGCCATGCCATGGTTGCAGGCAGGTTGCCGTGTCTGAGTTTGCTTGAGGAATGTTGGCGAGTTTGGAGAGTTGGAGAGCTGTGCCGTGGCTGAGGCATCGCCTGCCCTGTTGTTTTCCACATGCACAAAAAAAAAAAAAGAACAAAAAATAGAAGCCCAAGAGCTAGCTGCCCAGCTGCAGTAAAAACTCTTGCAAAAGCTAATTTTGCCCAGCTAACAATGAATGGCTGCAGCGTCGGGAGGGGAAGAAATGCTCCCGGCTGGTGCGGGAGGAGTTGGGTTTCAAGTGCAGGGAAAAAAGAGCCCGATCCTCGCTCGAGGGCTACGTGCTGCTAATCCCCTGTTTATTCTCCGTCTAGCCCGGCCGCCTACACTCTGCTAAGCTTTTGTTCATTAACAAGGTCCAGGGTAAGGAGATACCTCTGCGGCAGCTGTGCCGGCGCGTGGTCCCGGCAGCGACGGTGTCGGCAGTGCCGCATCCTCCTCCGGCGCTCGGCACGGCGCGAACTCCATCCTCCCAGAGCAGCTCTGGGTTCGTGGGTTTTGAGCCTTTCGGGATTATTTCAGTTGAGGCCCACGGTGTATCCCTGCTGCTCGTCAAATCAGATCAAGGTTTTATGATTTTAAGAGCAGCGAATAGGAGGAATATAGCAAATAGTGCAGCGTGAGCAGCCCCGGGTGCTGCCCCAGGGCTGGTGCTTTTAATTGGGAAATTCATCTTTGTCTCCTGGGCTGAGTTCAAGGGCCAGCTGCTGCCCTGAAGTGCTGGGAAGTGGGAAAGTGGGGTCTCCGCGCCCCAGGTTCTAGATCTGGTTTTGATCCCAATGGAGTGTTGAAAGAGGCAAATCCCTTGTATATAAAACAATAATTAGTAGTAATTTATCATTAATCATTAATTATTAATAATGCAAGTGCTGAGATACTAAGGCAGATAAATATACTTTGGAAACAAAAGGCTGGTAGAATTGTTCTGATCTCCTGGAGTAAAGTGACTTTTATGCAGACCAAGAAATGTTTTGCAAAACTTTAAACAGATTCAAAGGTGACTGAATTCCTATGACTTCAGGCTCTGAGATGATTGCGTCTGTCCCTAAACTGAGGGGAGATGCCACCTGTACCTACAACGGTTGTAGCACCCACATACATACACGGGTTGTAGCCACCACATCCTTGCCGAGCAGCGCAGCAGGAGCTGAGCTTTGCCCCTTGAGCGGGACCCGGAGGCCAAGAACTGACACTGGCAAACTCAGAAGTTGAGTCAGAAGACAAGGATGAGGAGTTGGGCTTCTCCCTGTCTCCAGAAAGACCTTCATCTCCTTTGGGAATGACCACACTGTGCGGACAGCCCTTGCCCCGAGACCCTCTGCCGATCGAGCACTTACCCAGCGGAGCCGGAGCAGCCGCGGGTGGCTTGGTCGGCTCCTTGAGACATCCCAGCACCCCTTCCCGCTTGCTCCTTTTCTCTAATTAATTGCGTTTTCTGTCCCTTTGTGTCACGGAGGAGCGTGCAGCTGTGGGCTTGGAGCTGCCATCTGCAGCGCCCGCCCGGGAGAAAAAACCTCATCGCAGCTGCCTGCGCCTGGTACCGGCGGTACCCGGGGAGGTCATTCATCACCGGGAGCCCAGGCGAGGAAGCTTGGCAGGGAGAAGGAGGATGGTAACCACAGGAGGCAAATCTTAAAAATATTCTGCCACAGCGGGTGTTGTATCCGCAGCCTCGGAGCTTGTTTCCTCCTGCTGTTACAGAAGGGCAGGATGCGGCCGCCGCGTCCCACGTGGGACGGAGCCCAATGTGCCTCCATCGAGCGGCTCCTGCCTGTTGGTGGGAGGAATGAGCCGTGTCCCAGGGCCAGCTCGGGGACAGCAAGGGCAGCCCTTCCCCAGAAGCACAGCGAGGGGCTACGAGCGCTTAAATCAGCAATGCAGCATATTGGGTTGTGTTGGGTGGTCACGGAGGGTGCTTTGCTTGGTGGCCTCGTGGACGCCCTTCCTTACCATCTTTCCCTGCTCTGTAGACCCATCTGTGCTAAGAGCAAATGGCAGGAGGGAGCAAAATGTGTGAGCTAAGCCCTACAGGTACTTATGGGTGTCCAGCTCCACTGGCTCTGGTTATGGGCAATGCTGCTGAAGACTCTGACCCGTTGTCTCCTGCAGCAGCTGAAGGTCCCACCGGGGCCACCACAGCAGCATGGATGACCCTGGAGCGAGGACACGGCGATGGGCTGAGGTCCTTGTGCTGGGGAGCTCACGTTTCCCACCCTCAACCTGACCCACGTCCCCAGCCGTCGCTCGCTCTGGCAGGGGGAGCCGGCAGCCACCCATGGGTGATGTCCACAGCAGCTCTGACCTTGCCTCTGGTCTCTCTTCTTGGCCCCCAGTTCACCGGAGAGGAGAGTGGGAATCAGGAGCTGCATGCGGAACAGGGGGTGACCCCAAAACCCCACCTGCGGGTCCCTGGATACAGGTGAAACCACCAGAGCCATCGGTGGAGACGGCTTTGCTCCCGCAAGACGGGATGCAGTCACTGTCCCAGCAGAAAGAGGTGAGAGCCGGGGGACCGTGGGGACCGGGAACGGGGTGGCCGCACGGAGCAACACAACTCGGTCCAACGATGCCTTTCCAAATTGGTTTTCTCTCTGTGGGGTGCCCCGTCTTTCCTGTTTACTTGTTATTCTGGAAATAGAACAATAAATAATTTATCGCCGATCGGTTGGCGCGCATCCGACCTGTCAGTTAAGTTGATTTTAACTGGCCAAGTGTCAGGGCAAAAGGCCAGGAACGCTGTGCTAGGGAACAGTCCCCGCCACAATTATAAGATTAACACCTTGTTTAGTGGTCAGATACTGTCAAGTGGTAAAAGATTGCTCCGGTTCGTCTCTATAGAGCATCGCTCACAAATTACCTTATTAAGCAGGATCTTGCTCGTGGTCGCTCCCTGCACCTGTGGCCTCAGATATTTCCATTCATGGTGGAGAGGAGGCCAACACTCGGCCGGGGCTGCGCAGCTGCGGGAGCATTATTCCCTCTTACCATATTTGCATATCAATGAGCCCCTGATTAATATTTAAAGAGCCAGCTGTCCGAGCCACCTATGAAAGAAAAAAAGCTCTGTGAGGTTTTTATTTTTTTTTTTAAGGGATAACACTTACTGCCCTTTATCAAGTATGCTTCATTTTTACCCCCCCTTATTCTTTTATTTAAGAAAAAAAAAAATACCAGGGGAAAAAAAAATATGAAACGCCATTAACGAGTTATCAGTGAATGAGTTGTGCTGCTCTCAATGCTCCTCAGTCCTTTTGTGCTGTAGTTGCAGCTGCATCGAGCAGGTTTTTCGCGGCAGGAGCTGACGGGCGCCCATGGGAACTGTATCTCCGGGCAGTTCAGCGTGAGCACGAGGCCGGGAACCGGGCCGGGCAGGGGCCGCCTGTCCTGCACGGGATGTATTTCCATGGCCCCGGCTCCCCCGGGCTCCTGTCGCGGAGCCGTGGCTGGTGCTGATGTCCCCGCGGTCCCCGGGGAGGGGACGGATGCAGCCGCGTTGCGCTCGGATGAGGGTGCTGATGGTGACCCGTTGGTTAATGAAGAGGAGCGAGACAGAAATAAATGGCTCAAGCAGGCTAATCAATTGAAATGCCATCAAAAAACTAAGAATTGGTATTTTCCATGCCTCCCCAGCACTATTAATTGCCAGGCGGTTTTGTTCCAGGCTTAAAAAGCTGTCATTTTAATAGACTATTCTCTTGCCATTTTTTTTAACTTGAGCATTTGTCAATAATCCTCCAACAGCGTCAGCTTTGTTATTCCAACTAATTGGAGTCAAGTAGGGCTGCAAGAAAAGATTGTTAACAACTGAGCCCTGGGAAAAAATGCAAAAGGATTTTAATTTTCAATAAAATATGCAGATAAGTAGAAATTAACAGTGGGGAAGGGGGTCTGGAGCCTGCGTGAATAATGGTGCCGCTCAGACGATGGTGGCTCAAGTGACTTAATGAGGATTCAGGCAACTTGTTGGCGATGCCGGTGACTCTGCAGGGCCAGGGGTGCACGGACATGCCCCCCGCACCTGCACTTTTTAGGATTTTAATGGGTATTTCTTGTGTGCGTGGAGGTGAGCGAGCTGCGTATCTGGCCGGCTGTGCCTGGCTGCAGCTGGTGGGGAAATATTTCAGGTCACGCTTTGTTATTTTCTTACACAAATGAGGGAAATTTGGGCATGCCCTCGCAGTGGGGATGGGATCGCTGCGGGATGCTGCAGTTCTCGTGAGGCCACGTACGGACACGGCCCCTCTCCGTCCCTGCCACTGTCCCAGCCCCACGGCGACCGCCGGCCCCTCTGGCTGTGGATTTTGGCCACACAAATGTTTCCCCACGTTCCCCTGCCCCTCGCTGTGTTTCGACCCGGCTGGTGGCAGATGGTCCCTTCTGCTGGTGCAGCCTCCAGAGAGGAACCTGACAGTTGGCAGCAGAAATAAAAATCTTTCCAGCTTCAGCAGAGATGTGGCCGGCTGGCTGGATTTGCCCAAAAGACCTGTCCTTGTCCTGCTGCTCCATGCCTGGGGACCGGGGACAGTGGCACCGAAGGATGCTGTTTGCAAATGGGTTTGCAGGTGTGATGGGATAAAATACTGCCTAGCGAGGGGCTGTGTGACGCCTGCGGCAGCGCAGTCCTTACCATGGAGGTGGGAAGGGCTGTCCCTGGCTGTGTCCCCGGCCGTGTCCCCAGCCGTGTCCCCAGCCGGCTGTCCCTGTCCCCGGCTGCATCGGCAGGGGACTGGGTGCTGGCACAGGGCAAACAACCCATGTGCTGCTTGCATGGTCTCGGTGCCGCCAGCACCGTGCGGAACAGGTCAGTTCCACCTTTCCCAACAAGCCAGAGCACTTTTTGGGTGGATTTAGCACAACTACCGCCTCCTGGCAGCCGTGCCCCGTCCCACTGCCGTGTGCCGTCCCACTGGGCACGGAGGGGACGCTGGGCACAAGGAGGTTTCCTGAGGGCAGAATGGGGCTGGCTGAGGCGTTGGGGACCCGCCGGCCCCCCTGCCAGAATGAGCAGCCCCTTGGGACGGGGACAGCTGAGCTGTCACCTGTTGGAGCTCAGACATGGCAGCTGCAGCCAGCACCACCCGGCGGCTTTGAACCCACCGGATTAGGCAGAGGAGGGTGGCACGTACACACTTGTGCTCCGCATGCCAACACCTTCCTCTTCTTCATCCTCCTCCTCCTCTTCTTCCTCCTCTAGCCTCCCTCTGGGTGAGCGTCAAAGCATCTTCAGCATTTGGGACACCAGGCTGAGATCTGCTGAGCTTTGTCCTTCTTATCCAAAACCAGGTAAAATCATAGGAAATTCCAGGGAGGGGGAAAAAAATCATTTTTTAACTTTGGGAGAGCCAGAATCTGCATGTGGACACAGCCCAGTGCCCAGCTGCCTGGTTTTTTTCCACTCTGTCTTTTCCCATCGTGTTCCCTGCTTCCCAGGGGAGGAGCTGGGGTGGTGGGACTTCATCAGCAGGTGGGTGACAGCCCCGGCTCTGCAGATGTCCCCTCGGCGGGGTGGGCTCCTCGTTGTTGCCTCCCGTCTCGTGTGGCTGCTGCGTCTCCAGTTTGCATGTGTTGGGTCCCAGTTTGTGTGTGTCAGGTCCCACTTTGGGCGTATTGGGTCCCAGTTTGGGTACGCGCTGCTCTGCACTGTTCTCCCTTTCGCGGTGACAGTGGAACGTGGCTCGTGGTGGGCGGCCGTGACACGTGCGGGTGGCTCTGGTCCAAGCTGTCCCCACACTGAGCTCAGTCCCGTGGCAGGACCAGGACCAAGGCTTGGCCTTGGTCCCCGAGGCTGCATTTCTCCAAGGGCAGGATTTGCCCTCTGCTACTAAAAGCAGAGAGGGTTTGGTTTGAGTCTGTTGGCTTTTTTTTTTTTTAAAGCATTCTTCCCAGTACTGTAATTTTAAAATTACCTAGTTTCACTATCTGTTCCCCATGCTCATGCTTTTGGTCTATTTAAGAGCAAGAGTGTAACATTAAGGTGATTTATAGCAATCTCTGGAGTGGAAGGGCAGAGACTTGGGTATTTTTTCCTTTTCCTCAGGTGAAAGAAAACCTCAAATGTTAACTCACGAGACATTACAACGACTGCTCCGTCAATCCTTGATTTATGAGCTCAAATTTATGAGTTAAAAATTATTATTCCACTCGCATATATTTTTTCCCCTGGCCGTTTTAGTGCTTGTGAAAGGTGAGGAGTTTGACAGCTCCTGGAAACAAAAGCCTTTAATATCTCCCCGAGCGAGGCTCTCCCAGGCAAGAAGAGAAATGCCAAGAGGGGCTTTTCCTCCCTGCTGCAGATATTAGTCACTCCAGGCTGGTCTTAACCAAACAGAGCAGAAAGTTTGCTTGAGATAAGCCAGGACTAATTAGCAAAGTCTATTCTTGGTGCTCGCGGAGTCCCCTGGGATTACCCTTGGTGGCCGGATCAGCGCGGGGCCGGAGGGCGAGGCTGGATGTGCAGGATGCCCATCACCCCCCCAACATTTTCAGACCTCTCCCAAATTTTTCTGGACACCTCCAGACCTGTTGGCGGGGACACGAGGGGGTTTGGGCTGCGCTGTCACACGGTGATGGCCGGTCGCCCTCCTTGGGGGTTGCTTTGGGATTATTTTTAGTCACTTTGGTGGAGTACCTCCTCCCTCCTCCATCCCCGAGTGACACCAACGTTTTGGGCCTAAACTAAACTGGCAGCAGTCTTTAAAATATAACATGCGTGAAATACCAGGGAGCAAAAAAATATCCTCTTTAAAGCATATGTCGCGTAGTAGCTGAGAGGATTAAAACCTTAGCGGAGCTTGGGAAATAATGCCAGAGCCCCTGCTGCACTTCATTAAAGTACATTTTTGACGCAGCTTGCCATATTCAACAACAATTTAGTTGACCAAAAACCGAATCGAAAGGGACAGGCAACTGTGTAGCATTTTGTTATGTTTTCATTTTCAGCATTTTTTCATGTCCGTTTGCCATCTGCCGTCCCGGTGGCTGTGCTGTGCCAGGGGCAAGGCTGAGCCCCTCAAAAAGTGCCGGAGGGTTTGTGTGTCCCCCCAAAAAATCAGACGGAGTTGGGTTAGGCTGGTGCTCCCACGGGCCGGGCTGGATGCTGAGGCTCAGCACCGTGCCCACCTCCCCATCAGCTTCTCCACGCAACCCACAGCCACAAACGCCACTCATGAGTCCTAAAATCATAGAATCACAGAATCATTTTTGGTTGGAAAAGACCTTTAAGATCATAGAGTCCAACCGTTCCCCCACCCCTGGCACTGCCCCATGTCCCTGAGAACCTCATGTCCGTCTGTCCAACCCCTCCAGGGACGGTGACTCCAGCACTGCCCTGGGCAGCCTGTTCCAATGCCCCACAGCCCTTTGGGGAAGAAATTGTTCCCCAGATCCAACCTCAACCTCCCCTGGCGCAACTTGAGGCCGTTTCCTCTGGTCCTGGCGCTTGTTCCTGGGGAGCAGAGCCCGAACTCCCCTGGCTCCAAGCTCCTTTCAGGCAGGTCAGAGATCAGAAGGTCTCCCCTCAGCTCCTGTTCTCCAGCTGAACCCCCGGGTCCCTCAGCCGCTCCCATCACACTTGTGCTCCAGCCCCTCACCAGCTCCGTTCCCTTCTCTCAACTCGCTCCAGCACCTCAAGGGCTTTCTTGGTGTGAGGGGCCAAAACTGCCCCCAGGGTTTGAGGTTTGGCCTCCCCAGTGCCCAGCACAGGGGGACAATTGCTTCCCTCGTTCTACTGCCATGCTATTCTTGATGCACACCAGGATGCTGTTGGCCTTTTTGGCCACCTGGGCACGCACTGGCTCATGTTCAGGCAGCTGTCCTTATGTTCTCCTCCATCTCCACACCCCATTCATCCCACAGACCTCTTTTGACCGTAGCCCTCCCTGTGCCAGGCGAGCTGGGGAGCAGGAAGAGTTACGAGTCATGTGAAGGCATGAGTGATGCTCCTGAGGTCAAGGGAGAGCAGGAATGGTCCCAGGGGAGCCGAGCAGCCAGGTCCAAATATGGATCCACCATGTGCATCTTCTCCAGGAGCAGCCGGCCAATGTTCCCACAGCGTGTGTCACGGTTCCCTGAATAACCAAGGCGCTCATACAAACAAAACAAAGAAACCCTCCGTCTCTCCGGAGACAAGTCACAAACAGAGAGCCAGGCCAGGCCCACGGATGGAGCTGGATGCAGTGAATCACTCAACCAGCTGTAGTTTAAGCAATTTGGGTCAAACATGCACCCTGGCATCACGCCACCGACCCGTCTTGGGTTTCACTTGTTGTACCTTGGCTCAGGGTTTGCCTGGCAGTTGCTTTTGGTTAACGGTAAAGTCTTTGGGGTTGAAGGTGGGTACCTGCTTATGCAGAGGTACCGATGGAATGTGCTGTGTTGGTTTTATTCCTATTTATTATTATGTCGGTTTTATTCTTGGCTAATTATTACTGCAGCTGAACACAAAGGACAGCAAGAATAGTATTAGCAGAGAGCTTTACTGAGCTATTAATATTCCCCTTGGGTGCAGAGTGAACTTAGACACTCAACAAGTGTATAAACGGGTCCATAAAACGTGCCGGGGGTAGCCCAGTGGTGCAGACTGTCCCACCGCTGCGCGCAGGCGAGGGTCTGGAGCCCTGGGCTCTGTGCAGCTTCGGCTTAGCAAGGCTGGGCCCAAGGGACCCTTCTCCGGGATTACATCAATAGCATGAGGATGCTGAGTGTACTGTCTGGGAATCTAGAAGACGAGGTGTTGTTTGGTTTTTTTTTGCTTTGAGATTATGTATATGATAAAATATGTTCTTCTGACTCTGGGGCTGCCTGCAAAAAGGGACATGGCTTGATTTTCTGTACCTGGAAGGTGACAGCTCTGTCACCACCGTGAGGATGCTGTGAGCCAGGGTGGCTTTATCCACGTTGTCTGTATCTCCTTGGAGCTGCTCGTGCTGTTGGGGTGATGCTTTTAAGCAGCTGTAGGATGCAACGTTGGATGGCACTAAAACCTGGTGTCTCCAAGCATTCCTGATGGGGGATTTTACCCCAAAATAGTGAGTGAGGTGGGAGAAGGAGCAGAGGGTGTGCCACCGGGAGCCCCCCAAGGCTGGGGGAGCGAGCAGGAGCCCCACGGGAATGGGTGAGCGCTGAGCAGGGAGCAGAGCAGGACTTTGATCAGCTCTGCACTGAGCCCTGTGTGCAACACAGGAGCAAAAATGAGGAGAAGAGAGTAGGACAGGGACTTTCCCTTTGGGGACAAGCTGCTTTGCACAAGTGCTTGCTAGTGGGGGCGGGGGGTGAGGCAAAGAGGATGCAGTTCCTAAATTGGTGGCTAGCTGGAAAATGGAGGTTTGCCCCTGGGCAGCTGGGGATTAGCCATAGAAGGGGGTAAAACGTCCGGGTTTCCTTCGGTCAAGATCACAGGGACATGGTTGAGCGCCGGCCAATGCATCGCGCAGGCCAGCGCTCCGCAGACAGACTCCACCTCCCGAAACAACCGCATCGCATCGGGCTTGGCAGCCCTGCTCCATCTGGCAGCCCCCTCCTAAACAGGCTCAAAACTGAGCTCACGGGGAGCCAGAATTACCTCTCGTCCCAGGAGGGGACAACAGGAGGGCAGCAGGACCCACATCACGTTTGATATCGGCGTTGGGTTTGTCCCGCAGGTGCGACACCGCCGGGAGCACCCGAATGGGTGGGAGAAGGGGGATGGAGCTGAGCATCACCCTCACCCTTGGGTGCAGAGTTTGAGGAGACCCCAGTTGTGACCCTTAATGCTCCTTCACAAGCTTTTCTGGATGGAGGAGGGAAACCAGGCCGAGTCCTTGTCCCCGTTCCCGACCCAGCCTTGCCCCGCCATGCCCGCCCAGGGCTTTTGGCTGGGATGCTGGGAGAGATGCTGGGAGAGATACTGGGAGATGCTGCTCTGTCCGACCAGCATTGCTGGACAGCCGAACCCAAGTTTGAAGCTTCTTTAAAAGCCCCCAAAATTTGCTCCGATTCAACATTTCAGCAAGAAACTGAAATTTTAGTATGGGGGAAAAAAACAGAATTAAAATGTCAGTGGGGATCTGTAGTATTAATAAATCATTCAGATCCTCCGTCCTCCCCAAGTACAGAGGGGGCTGGAGTTGCTCCAAAACTGCAGTTTTAACCAAAAGAAGCTAAAACAAACAAACCAACCAACCAAAAAACCACTTGGCTGTGTTTTTCATCGTCCCCTTCCCCCTCCTTTTTGATCGTCTCTGTCTTGTACAGCCCTGGTATAGGCAGATAACTGAGGATTTCACCCATCTTTTCAAAGTAGCGTGGAGGAAGAAAGCAGCCTTTGTAAAGGGTTTTCTGAAGTTCTCTGTTCTGGGAAGGTTGGAAATAGCACAAAAACATCCTTTCTCACTATATTGTGTTGCTTCCAGCTCTAAGCTCCACCACGACCCAGATGTTTAGATGCTGATGCTGAAAAAGAAAAATAAGAGCCATGGCGAGAAAGCCAAGGAGAGCGGGGATGCTCTGTGAAATCTGCTTCTAGAAACCTGCACTTTGGGTACAATGTCTTTCTTTTTGAAACGGGAAAGAGAATTAGATAAGGAGACTCAGACATTGTGAATTAATATCTTAATTCAGTAGGTATAGTGACCGCTACCAATCCAACTGCACATCTCTTTATGGGCAACCATACAGTTTAGCTTTAAGACAATATACATGTTTAGCCTCAAATGTATTCAGGGTTTGGTGCTATTACACTTTTTTTTCTGCCTTTTGATTGGATTCTCTGTTTTTCACTGTTTTCCTAACTTTGGGACAATTATTGGTGTGAGTTCACCGGTCTGCTTTTGAAATTATCTTCACTCAGAAAGAGGAGGGACCTCCTTAGGCGGATGTGTGGAATAACTCTGTTATTACCTAATTGATTGGACAAGGAAAGCACGTAACTCTTTTTTATTGTCCGTATCCTCTTATTATCGCATCTCAGCAAGAATGTCTGTGAATACCTGCTCTGCAGTCCCTCTCTAATTGTTCTGCCTCAGCAAGAATTTCTCCAAGTGTCCAAGCTGCTAATCCATCCCTTCCCGAGGGATCTTGGGCACGGGGTTTCAGCTTGAGCCGAGCAAGGTCCACGCTGATGTGGGAAGGGGGTGACCCCCCCATACATCCCCGCTGCGCTGGCATTGGTGTCTGTCCAGCTGCCGGGACATGTGTCCAGCTGCCGGGACGTGTGTCCGGCTCGATTTTGTGCTAGAGAGAGGGGGTGGGACCGGACTGGGAGCACCCAGACGTCAATGGGACAGGGGAGGCTACAGCATCGCTGTCCCCCACTCTGCCAGCCATCCTGGGCAGAGGGATGTTGGGCGGTTCAGGGCATCATTCTCCACCCGTCCTAAACCCGCTGCTGCCAGAGCACAGGTTGTCCTGGCCAAACCCCGGAGCAGGAGCTCTTTGCTGAGCTCCGGTGATGACTTTTGGGAGCCCAAGCCCTGGCTCTCACCCACACCTGGCTATGGGCTCGTCCCGGTGGCCAGCGCTGCCGAGAGGAGAGGGGACATTTCCGTCCTTCTCCGAGAGATTAGGGCAGAGACCCGGATGCTTTAAACACAAAGCCCGGAGCCTGCAAAGGTCGTGCTGCTGGAGTGACAAAGCCGCGGTGGCAGGTGGCCCTGGAGCAGCAAACCAGATGGTGGAGCTGGGTGGGAGGACGAGCAGCTGGGCTCTGTGCAGACCCCGGGAATATGTCACACGAAGGTCCCCGGGTGTCCCATGCGGGATGACCTGCCCGGGAACTCTGCACATCCCTGGCCTGTGGTCAGCCTGCAGCTCAGAGCCTGTCCCTGCTGGTTGTTGCTTTGTGGATGGGTTGTGAGTCAGTGGTTGCAGGGAAAATCCCGCTGCCCGGTTCCGCCATGAGCAGCTGGATGGGTGCAGGGTGGGAGGTTTGGCTGTGCTAGAGGGGACACCCCCAGCATCGCCCTGGGATTGCACGGGGATGACTTGTGCTTGTGTCCACTGCAGGTCCCCTGCTGTCACCCTGTCCCCAAGCACCCTCCTTGCATGTCACCAAACGCCCTCACGGTTTCTCCCCCATCCCCACTCCCACCCTCGCTTTTCCCTGCTCATGCCTAATTCCATTTCCTTTTCCCAAAACACAGCTCCCCATAGCTTGACCATTAACATATCAAGTTGGCCGGAGGCCTCGCTGACCATTTGCATCCCCAACCTGCTGCCACCGCTGCCCACCAGCCGGGTCCGGGCAGCCGCGCCGGCGCTGCCAGCATCCCGCTCCGGCACGGCGCCCGGAGCTGCCAAACCGCCACGGCACCCGTGCCAGTGCGGGGAGAAAGGGCCGAGGGAGCCGCACACAAAGAGCGGTTTATAGCCCAGCCGGGCACCTGACACGGGGAGAAGGGAGGGCTGAGACGTGCTTAGCCCTGATAATCCCTGGGTTGAGTTTAATTTTTTTTTTTTTTTTTTTTTTTTTTGGTAATCAAAAGCACAGCAACAGCTGGGGCTGAGGCTTTCCAGGAGATGAACTCATGAACAACTGTTCAAAATAACTTTATTCGTACTGCTATTAGATCAGTCCACTGGGGAGCAACCAGTTATTTTTGATTACTCGAGGCAGATAAGGCCAGGGTAGAGCCGAAAACCCTGCGCTGCGGGGGACCAAGGGCACCTCGTGGCTTGGGCACGTTGGCTGTTTTGTGGGAGGTCACAGGCCCCAGCACCCATGGGAACCCCCAGCACCCAGGGGAGCCCCCTCCCCAGTTCCAAGGGGTCATACTGGGAGCAGATGGTGGGTTGGGGGTTTTGCACGGGGCTGTGCAGGTGGCACCGTGCAAGTGTGCTGGTGTGAATATTTTGCAGGCAGACGTGTGCCGTTTCTGCCTAAAACCCGATGAACAGCGATGCTGCCACTCGCCCGCCCCGCTCCTATCCCGCAGACCAGACTTAGAGCGTTTTCAGTCAGCTGAGGCCAATACTGGACATTTTTGCTTTCCAGGATGACATCAAGTGAACCTGAGTGCTAGATCCGTTAGCCAGCAGGATCATCTCCCGAGGGACAGAAAGGTGGAAGCTGAACCACTAAAAACTGGGCTGCAGGGAACAGCCTGCACTGGCCAGCAGACAGACCGCATGATCTAATAGGTCTTTTCCATTTCTCGCTCCTGTGATTCAAGAAATCTTGTCACTGGGGATTTTGTTAAAAATAGCCTGGATGAAACAGAAGACGGTGGATGTAGGGATCAGTCCTGCCTTGGCTGGGAGGCAGGTTGGGCTAACAGGACTTTTCCATGATTAATCGAGACAAAAAAAAAAAAAAAAAGAAAAGAAAAAGGAAATTGATAAACACAACAGTAATTCCATCCCGAGTTTGCCTTATTCAGGTTGTTACAATCCTGACATCATGTCTTGAAAAGAAGACTGGAAATAAATCTCTAGTAGATAATATCTGGCTGGGGCTGGCGAGGTGCACCGGGCTGCCAGGGCACGAGGAGTTAATGCCTTCAGTGGTCCCTTCCCTAAATTGCTGTTTCTCCTCCTTTTGGTTGGTGTCAAACCAGCAGCAGGAGCACGTGGCTGCCAAGGAGACCTCGCACCTTCTGCCCGGGCTGCTCAGCCCTTCCTGCTCAAATCACCCGACCCTGGAAAAAGGGAGACCCTTTTTTGGGATTTGGACCAGCCTGGGCTATTCCCCACACTCCAGAGGTGCAGATCAGGTGAGACAGGGCTTCCGTGTGATGCAAATTAGGATCTTTT
Organism: Caloenas nicobarica; assembly: GCF_036013445.1. Classification (NCBI taxonomy): domain Eukaryota; kingdom Metazoa; phylum Chordata; class Aves; order Columbiformes; family Columbidae; genus Caloenas; species Caloenas nicobarica. The sequence continues at coordinate 1,760,639 of NC_088258.1, read as the reverse complement.
TTTTGGTCGCTTTGGTCTTTAAGGTTGCTACCGTGGATAGGTGTGAAAAACATGAGCAAGGTTGCTCCGAAATGTGTCTGAGCCCACGAACCCGTCTCCAGGCCTCACCAACGGGGCTGGGAGCTCAGAAATCGCCGTTTCAGGGAGGCAAATGAAATATTCTCCCTTTTTGTTTTTCCCCCTAAATGGTCTCCCCTAATGAAAGGTCTCAGCCTGGAAATGATTTGACTCCAGTCAGCAGAGCTGCTGCTACTGGGGATTTCGTAGGAGTCCACAAGACCTTAAATCTTTTCCTCTACAAACAGGTCTGTGTAAAACGCAAACCCCGACCATCCGTGGTGAGGAGCCTTGTGGCACCGGCAGCCGGAGCCCTGGGCCCCAGGCCGAGCTCCAGCCAGGAATTTGTGTTTCGTCTCCATATTCCCCAAAGTTTCGTCCCTGGAAACCAGAGCTGCTCCCGCCGCTCCCCGGCACTCACTGAAACCACCTCTGCACCCTGCCCCGGGAAAGACGTGTTACAGGGACAGGACTTGATTTTTTTCGCTCATTTAATTTCCTTAACAAGTGATTTTTTGCCTGTGAGCAGCCCCTGCGCTCCGCTTCTGCCTTCCGCCCCTCCTGGGGTTGCTGCTTCTTGTCGCTCTGATGCAAAATCCCAAACAAAATCCCACCCATAAAGGAGAAATCCAGAGGAAAACACGCAGCTCTGGTGTCTGAGCATCTCCAGCCCAGGAAATTCCCTGGCTACGTTTGGACCCGGCACAAGGCTGAGTGTCTCTGAGTTCAAATATGTAAAAAAGAAAGAAATTGCAATATTCAGAAAGCAAAGGTTTGAATATTGCACCCAGCAGTTCTCACACAGCATGTCTCTGTAGCCTTACCGGATGGAATACATATATATATATTTTTTTTAAACGGTGGCCCAGTTGCTCGCTCCAGCGAAGGCTGCGATGCAGGAATGGGCTATCACGGCATCTTTAAAAACCCTCTGTGTCTCCCCCATCGCGACTGCAGGCGGCAGTGGCTCCTAGAGCAGCCTGGCCCCCTTTAGCACCATGAAATCGGCAGCTTAACAGGCAGGGCCATGTGCTGGGCAAACCCCTGCCCACACGTCCCGGCTGCCAGCGCCCTCACCTGCTGTCTGGGGTTTCATTTTGGGGGGAAAAATGAGGATCCTCAGCATCACACTTAATGTTTTATTTCTCCTTCCCTCTGCTGGGTGCCATCCTGCCCCCACCACAGCGGCGTTTCTGCCCGGCTGAAGGCACCGAGGTCTCTGGTGTGGCAGGTCCCACCGTGGCTCGGGAAGGTTGGGGATCATCATCGGTCTGGGCGATGCCTGGAGGTGCCGGGGAGCGTCAGTCTGGGGTGTTTTCCCTGCTGCCACCCCCGCAGGGAGTTTCCATCTCCCCGTTGCTGATGGTTTTTTTTCCCCTTGTGCTCGCAGCTTGCAGGCTTCCCGCTGGTGCTCACCGCTTCCTCGAAGGACCAGAAGGATGAGGAGGATGAAGTCTGTGGTGTATCAGGTCCTGCACAGTCGTGGAGCAACGCATGACGCCCCTTCTCCAGGTTCAGGCACTAAGAGGTACTCAGGGACATGGTTTAGTGGAACTTGGCAGTGCTGGGTTAATGGTTGGACTCGATGATCTTAAAGGTCATTTCCAACTTAAACAATTCAACGGCGACCTGCCCTCACCCTCCGTCTCTCAAAACTCACGGCTACCGGGTCACCGTGAGCATCCCTGGATGGTGCTACACCTTTATGAGCGTTTAATTAATTAATTACACCTCCCTGCCTTGCTTCACTTGTCCAGCTCAAAACCTTGCCTGGGGATGAGAAGGGACGTGGCCGCCTGTCCAGGGCCACGGCCACCCCGCTCTGTGCCGTCCTGCTCCCCATGGGGCTTTCCCAGTGACCTCAGCCAAACAACATTATATTCTGCTGAGGAAAAGTCTGCGTTTGCTGCCTGGCTCTCTGTTCAATCGGTCTGGCAGCGGGGACCGAACGGCCCCGGCGTGGCACGAGTGTGATGCACAAAGTCCCTCCCGTGGCCAGAGCATCCCTCTGCTCTCCTACCTGGGGATGGTGGAGGTGGGGAGGGCTCCGGGACAAAAGGGATGCAGATGTTTAATTAAACAGCAGGACACGGGAAGGGTCGTTAGTGTTCACGGCTATCGGTGCTGTTTAACCACGCAGACGTTTATTTTCCTTGGCTCTGACAGAGAACTTGTGCTCCTCGAGGACTTTTTATTAAGCAAAAAAAATTTATGAGAGAGGATGAAAATTGTGGTTTACTGTCTGAGGTCTTGGTCAGCGCTGTTTCTTCAGACGTTTTAGTAATTCATCTTGGCAAGGATTGAGAAAATTTCTCCAGTGAAACACAAAAATTTAACTTCCCCGTTTGGAGTCGGTTGCATCGGCCGGTTCCGTCCCTGGCGTGGACCGATGCTGGAGCAATGACCGGCCCCCCCGGGGCTTCAGAACAAAAGCGGAACACCTCAGAATTTATGTCCAGTGAAAAATAACGTGTACATGATGTAAAGCGTTACTGGGATTTGATGCTAATTTTAGTGGTCACCTTGGCTGCGTTTGAGGAAGTTGCCAGTGCTGCCAAGAGCAAATTTACCTGATGATGAATGAGGAATCGAGGCATAAAATAAATAAATATCAGCAACACCTTTTTTTTCCCTGCTTTTTTGACAGATCGGTGTCATCCAAGGTCACACATTTGTGCAGCAGGAGAACTACTGCCAGAGCTTAGCGCTTTAGAATCACACTTAAGTAAAGAGCAGCATCTTTAAGTGCTGGATTTAAAAAGAAAGGCTAAAGTAGAGTCTCCCAAAAATTCTGGCCCATTGGTTACATTTTCTTGTCAGCATTAATCTTCTTCCCTCCTTGTGCTCAAGCTTGGCAGAAGCTGGCTGTGAACTCCTGCAAAAATTCCTTGTTTTACTCCTCAAAACTCCCATGCTGAGTACTGACCCCTCAATATTTGACCTTTTTTTCTCCTGTTCATGGAAAAACTGTGCTCTGAGGTGGAGAAAAAGGAGGATTTTTTTTTTTTGACAAAATGCAACAAATCTCAACAAGCAGGAAAATCTTTTGTGTTCTGTCTCCTCGTCCCCCTCCTGAAGTGACCCCGGTCCCACGGGTGCAGAGGGCAGCAAGTGTCACTGCCTCTCCAGGCTGCTGCTAATTACTGGAAGCTCTTTATATATTAAAAAAAAAAAAAAAAGAAAATTAAAAAAAAGGCAGGAAGTTCCCCCATTAAAAACCACAAGTTTGATTTGTATGTAATACTGACCGTTCTGCAGTTTTGAAGATGGCCTTTAGATATTTGGGGTTTATTTAATTTTTTATTCCCTCCCAAAAATGAGGATGCGGAAAGGAGACATGCAAGCTCACAGAAATAATACACCCTACAAAGGGAGGTGGATGGAGAGTTTGCGTTAGGTTAGGCAGGAGAGATGGGGCGCCCCTGAATTTATAGCAACCCTCAGAAAAAAAAAAAAGATAAATGGAAGCTGTAATTTTTATTGTCCTGACAGCCAAGTTTGTCTCTAGACCTGCCCAGTTTCTTTGGGTTTGAGTCCATCTACCGATGCCCTTTTTTGATGCCAGAAATGCGTCTGCCAACCAAATTTCCCTGGTAATTGTCCTTTGGATTAGTTTGGAAAATTGCATAAGCCCTGGGTTAGCGCTGGCTGCATCTCTCAACCGAGTGCCTAAGGCTTCATGGGGCAAAGACTAAAGAGCTGTGAAATGCAGAGATATAACAGATGTTGACATGTAGTGAAAATACTAGACGCAGGAGCCTTAGACAATAAATCTGAAAAATTAACACGTAGGAGAACGAAAAAAGGAGCAATATGTTTTGGTAATCATTCTGAACTGCTGAACCCTTCTCCTGCAGTTCAAAAATCTCTGGTATTAAGCAGATGTCATTCAAGCGATGATTAACACATTACTGAATTTCTCCAGTCGTTTAATAAAAGTTTTACATAACATGCAGGTAATTGCTTCCAAATGTCAAGGTAACAATGTGAGCCTCTATGGATGGCATTGTTTCCAGCATCAGGTGAAAACTCCTCTTGTTGCATCAATATGAGGCGAAGTCCCAGCTGCTTTTCCCGTCGCTCCGCTGAGCACCAGAGGCAAAGAAACAGGCTGGGAAGAGTCAAAGCCTTCGATCTGGGAATGGTTTCTTCCCTTCAAGTGTCTGTATGGGCAGCAAATGGGCTTTGTGCTCCAAAACTGTAGCGTGGGTATACGTCTTTTTCTGTGATATTTCTTTTTTCTTTTTTTTTTTGAAATCTCATCGCCGCTGGGTGCAGGGAGGTGATGGCAAGAAGAGGGTGCATGGGCAAGTCTGGGCAGCAGCGATGGGGTGTTGCTCTTCATAGCCCTTGCCCTGAACCCAACCCGTGCTCAAAATCTGAAATCATCCACCATGAGATCAGGCAAAAAGTCATCCCAACCAGTCTGTTTGCTGGGGAACTGTCCTGACAGACAGCCGGGGGTATTTGCTTTGCACCGGTGCAGGATCTCACTTGTTACTTCAGTGTTGGTGCAGGAGCGAAGTGCGAGAGTGATGGATGCTCGGGGACAGGGGAGCCCGACAGGCTGCAAACTCTGTGCAGACGCAGAGAATTGCTGCCTCATGGCCTTCAAGGGTGCAAATGAGCTTCCCAACTTATGAGAGCTGGAGAACAGGGCACTTTTAAAACAACCAATTTGCCATGAGACGTATCCTGTATCTGCCAGAGGCCAGCATGGCTCCATTGGAGGAATCCATGACAAAAATCTAGGGAGGGCTGTAAAAAAATGCACGTTGCTGCAGTCATTTTGACATGATGTTTCTTTTTAGGAAGCCTTCGGTGATTTTCACTGCCATGGCAGTTGGCACGTGCCGCCTCTGCTGACCAGCATCTCCGCGGTGGTTCTTGCTGCTGCCGAGGGAGCAGGATTGTCCCGTGGTCTTGCAAATGGAGAGGAGCCGTGTCCGAGGTGCGGATGCTGTGGGTGCAGTGCTGTGGCAAAGAGCAGAGAGCCCACACCCCCAGGAACGTGGCCGGGTTCCTTCTTCTCTGTGTGCTCCACTTCCTCGGCTGCAGGAGAGGGATCATAGCCGCGCTGATCCTCCCGGGCACCCCTGGGCACAGGTCTGTTGGTGGCGGAGGATGCACAGGTCGATCGACTGCAGCAGGGTGATCCCTGTGCGATATTGACAGCCAAGACCCAGGTGCCATGTCAAGACCTCGGACGCATTTTGAATGCTTGAAGGTAGGTGCTTGGTGCCACTGCATAGATGAGGTTCTCAGGGACGTGGTTTAGTGACAGTGTTGGGTTAACGGTTGGACTCGGTGATCTTAAAGGTCTTTTCCAACCAAAATGATGTGATGGTTCTATGATTTCAATGCCCTGCAGGACCCCAGCTGGCCTCCAGCTGCTCTTCCAGCAGGCTCAGGTGTCCCATAGATCCTGGCAGCCCCGTGATTTGCCCTGAGACCCCAGAGCATCTCACACAGCACCAGATACCCCTGAATCCCACCCTTGCTTCCCTGGAGTTGGGGTTTCACCCGGTGGTGGCCACTGCCCTTGGGTGCCCTTGTTGGTGGCCACCTTCATGCCATGGGCTGACGGGGGCCACCATTCGCCACACCAGGGCTGGGGTTGCCTGTGTAGGCTTTCCTGCACCTGGGAAGTTTGGGCCTATTCCCAGCACCGCTGCTCACATCAGCTGCTATGGACAGAATGATTTACAGACACATTATTAAAACCATATTTTCAGCCTCAGAGCACGAGGGAACCGGTGGGTGGTACTGGAGGCAACGTGCCTGTGGAGGATGGAGATGCTCCTCGGACCACCTGGCTCTTCAACGAAGATGAACAGCAACAAGGTTGGGTAACAGGCTGGCCAAAACCACCAGAGATGAGACGCTGGAGCAGGTCTAGCCGTGATCAGGAGGAATGGATTAGGTAGGAAACATCTCCCACCTCCTCCCGTGCTTAACATCACTCGTCAGCTGCTTCTGCTCTCCATCACTGTCAGGCACTGAATTTCTGCAAGTGGATGGGCTGCGCAGAGACAGGAGAGATGGTAACACGGTCTGGGGTGGGGGAAGCCAATGCCAACGATGGTGAATTGGTCCACCCATGCACCTTTTGCAGCATATTGGAATTCCTGACATGTCCAGCCTGGGTGTGCTCAACATCTGCGGGGCTCTTCTCAGATGAGCTCATCACAGTTTACAGGCAAATATGCGAAAAACATTTGCAGGACACCTGCTCCCACACCCTCACACCTGGAGACCTTCTGCCTTCACCTCTTTGAACGACGGGCTGCGCTCACTCATCGCCGCTGGGACCTGGCCCTGCTCCCCCGGACCCTTCATCACCCCCAGCCAGGTGGGGCCCTCCTGCCTTTTAAGCAGATGAGAGCACCCTACGGTTGGACTCGTTCATCTTAAAGGTCTTTTCCAACCAAAACAATTCTATGATTCTATGATTTCGTGGCCATACCAGCACGGCATGCGCCTGCCTTGAGCAGCTGCTGGTGCCGGCTGTGCTGGCACATGCTCATGAAAAATTCCTTCCTGGAAAGGGCTGTGGGGCATTGGAACAGGCTGCCCAGGGCAGTGCTGGAGTCACCATCCCTGGAGGGGTTGGACAGACGGGGATGAGGTTCTCAGGGACATGGGGCAGTGCCAGGGCTGGGGGAACGGGTGGACTCAGTGATCCTGAGGGGCTTTTCCAACCCAAATGATTCTATGATTCTAAGATCAGACACACGAAGGGACATGTGCCCACGCACAGCCCCGGCATGGCAGTGGGCGATGTTGTTAGGAGGAAGAAAACAGGACAGCAGTATCATCACTGGATTTCCAAGCCTGGAAATAATTTTGAAAAAAATTGATTTTTTTTTTTTTTAATAGGAGCATTTAATTTTTTTTTATCATGTCCACATCACCTTTTATCATGAGTGAAACTCCAGCTGTTTTTTGCCTTTGTTTTGTGGCTTCACGAAGACATAAATCTATGGATCTTGGTTCCTGTGTGTCCTTAAGGGACTCCTAGAGATATCAGTGTGCTCCAGTGATAACGGCTGTTCGCTCTCCAGCTCCGGTGCTCTACAGCCCACCAGAACAAACCCACCAGAACAAACCCCACTTGCCTACCCTCCGATCCAAAGTCCCTGAGTTCAGAGACGTGAGGACTCACCAGATGGGCCAGCACGGCCCGGTGATGGGAGCCAGGCTGGAGAAAGCTCCTGGATGGAGATGGCTGATTTGCTACTTTGAACTTGTTGAGCTTTTGTTGTTGCTAATATGTGTGGTAGGGCAAGAGGCGTGTGAGCATCTACCTGTCCGTGGGCTGCAGAACAGAGGTGACTTTTCGAAAGGCCACCACCAAGCAGCTCGGAGAGAGCAGGGCTGTGAAACGGCCTGGCAGGACGGCTTGAAATTGCTCGATGTCTCTGCGCTGAAAAGCAATACCTGCTGAGATTAAACCCTTTGGCCTCCTTCCCCCTGTCTCCAAGGCAAACATAGACAGTCCTATTCATACCCACAAGAAATACATATTTCAGCATTCTCTTCTTTTTGTGTGTGCTTTGTTTTATCTAGCGCCATGGAGCTTGGATGTCTTTTTCATCTCTTATTGTACTTTTGGATGCAGCCGCTTTTATTCAGCCCTCTTGCTGCCTTCATAAAGAATAACAGCGGCCGCTGTTGTTTTTTCCCCTGGAGCTTGGGCTGCTGTAAACCAAAGGGAAGCTTTCTTGCTGGAAGAGGGAGAGGGCAGGCGGGACGCTGCCGTATCCATTTCCACACCAGAGCTGCAGCCCTGCTATTCTCAGGCCTTCATGGAGAGCAACAAATTGCCCTATAAAAATTCTTTTTGTGACTTTTTCTAAGGAGACAGGCCCGACTTGTAAACTCGGGACTAAGATCTCCTACTTCTGAAATGGGCACCAAAGTCCAAGATAGAAGCTTTGACATTGAATCTTTTGGGATCTTCGGATTCTGCCTCTCTCCCTCCCTATATCTGCATCTGAAGGCTCCTTTTCCTGGCTGTGGAAAGCCCATTTTGTGGGCTTAGCTAAGCCCCCATCTCACGCAGCCTCTCAGCAACTGTCACAAAGGAGAAAACCTTGCAAGGACATTTCTGCTTGTCTTCCAGTTAAGGAGGGACAAGAGCTGCTGGCCCCAGTGCCAGACTAGACGGATGTGGTCCAGCCTCACCTCCCTCTTCCCGTGAAGGTAATTAGGGGTGAGGATGGGAACGGCTGCCTCTCCACATCCAGGTTGAAGTCACACTAGATGGGCACCAAAGATGCACCAGCCCTGTCTTGAAGTATCATCCATCCAGCTGTCAATGTCTGTGCTGCTCACATCTGCGCTTCCTGCTGCTGATGCCATGAGCTCCATGGTGTGGCCCACAGACAAGTGCAGCCGCGGTTTCAGCTCCGCAGGTCACCAGCTGCTGATAAATCACTTTTCTGGAGGTCAGTTGCTTCCTGTTTGCCATTCAAAATGCCTGAGCTGCCTGCGTGGACACCGGCGAGAGGTCCCATCCATGGCCATGCTCGAGACACTCTGAAAAACAGTAAGAAAATAAGGATCCCGCATTCAGACGAAGAGAACGGAAAGGCTGGGGGGGACCTGGCCACCCCATTTTCACTCCTTCCCATTCTCTCCTGCTCCAGCCTTGCCCTGTGCCTGGAAGGGAACGACACCCGGGACAATGCGTGTTTGGGGCTGTCTAAGATGCAATGGATGCATAAGTCTGAATTACATAGGATCCTCCCGTTATTTCCACCCTAAATATTCATTTCGTGCAGAAACCTTTCAGTCCTTGTTCCCAACCATCCAGCTTGGATTATCTCCCAAACCGAGTGCTACAAGCCACACCATCCTTTCCCTGTTGGGCCTGTTTACCATGGTGGTTTCCAAAGACTATGAGAGATGCTGGAAGAACATCTTGTGGTGATATGTCGCCCTTGAACCCTGAGTTGGGAATCAGGGGGTTTTAAGGCATTTGAAATCTATATCTGAAATGTGTGACTTGTTGTCATGCTCTGACCTGAGAGATGTTTTAAACCAGGGTGGCTGCACGAGTTAACCAGAACAGCACCTGAAAACACCCTTCTCACCTCCACGATCTGCGCCTTCATGCCCAGGTAAATACCAAAACCTTGGCTTTTTGAGGCGGATCGGCCTCCCTTTGCCTTAGGCTGCGTGTCTGCCCAAAAGTGGGACTGAGGCTGCTCCGACTCGTTTTCTGGTTGCGAAGGGCCAGGTGAGGGACGGCCGGTACCATCCCAGCTAACGGAGCCGAAAATCTGACCCCTGGCTCCCGGGGTGGAGGAGACGGGATGGGCAGCGTTGGGAACAGCATCTCTTCGGCCACATCCATCTCTTCAGCTGCGCAGCCCACCAAAGACAAATGAACTGGAGGAAGCGTTTCCTCTGCCAAAGGCTCACACCCGGGAGGTTGCTCTTCACAGCAGAGGTCAAGAGTTGAAAAGTGAAGAAGAAAGGAAAACAGATAGGAAGATCCATCTTCCCTTAGAAAATCCCCAGAGCGGGGGGCATTTGGAAGTCATTTTTCACTGCGCTGAGAGCAGTTTCTGGCCCTTCGGCAGACATGATTCTCTTCTCAAACCTCACGGTTTGGGACAGGGGGAAGCGCTTTCCCTCCATCCTCACGGATTTTGGAAAAGGAACATTATCCTGGGTGCAAGACCTTCCTCCAAGGCCACGGTTTGGGCTTTGGTACAAGGTGGAGCCCCCGGCACATGAAAAATTGCTCTGTTCCTCAGTGTGCAAACATTTTAAATGCATTAGGGCTAAGATGCAAAAAGAAATGAGTGGCTTGGATTTGCAGGAATTAATGCACAGGTTAAGAGGAATGGCTTTTAAGGGGGAAAACCCATGCAGCAAGAGGAAGGAGAAATTCAGCATGGTTAAAGGAAATCTAAAGAAAATTCCTTTCTGGAAGGAATTCAAGAAAATTATTTTCCCTCTGTATTTCTGTCTCTCTTCTTCTGGCTTATAAAAACACCTTGGCTCAGATATTACATCAGCTCTGCCTTTTATTAAAAACCCCTGATCCAGTTGTGCAGATTTCGTGCTGTGACATGAAAGTAAAATTTTATGACCAGAAGCTGAAATTAGGAAGGAAACTTTTCTGTTGTTGTTGTTGTCGTGGGTTGGATTTTGTTGGTAGTCATGAGGGTTTGTTTATTTTTGCTTTTTCCAAAGCGCAGCCAACGTCTCCGGGTCTCTGTACTCTGGGATTTTTGGGGGATGTTTGTTCCAAACAGGTGGTGATGTGGGGGAAGCAGAGCCCTGCATGGAGCAAGGCGATGGGTGCCAACCTCCCTCCGCTGCTGCGGGTGCTTTTGAGGGTTTTCAGGGCTGTTTCAGAACGGAATATATGCATGGGAGAGCAAATGCATTCCATTGCATGGGACAGGTCCTGGGTGTTCGGCCTGGAACAGTCTCGTGATGTGAGCAATGGCTCTGTGCAAAAGAGCGAGCTTGTCCCTCCTCTCAGCCCCCCCGCAAATCCAGATCTGATGGATGATGGTTTGGTTGGAACTTGTGTTCAACACCAGCTGCTTGTTGGCTGGGTAGTGCCTGCGGACTTTTTTTATTTTTATTTTGCCATCTCTCACTTTAAATGTGATACTTCTGGTTTTCCATTAATTCCTCCCTCCCCTGCTATAAAAAAATATATATATGGAAGAGTGGAAAATGTTTTAAAAACGTCCTTCCTTGTTGGGTGAGCTATAGTGAGCCTTAGGAGTTACTACATCTGGAGGTGTTGCATGGAGTTAGATGGAAGTTATAGATATGAATTACAGTTTTGGTTTCTTGTGGGACCCGGGCAAGGCAGTTTTGCATCTCCAGGATCCGTGCCTGCAGCCTCTGTTGCTCCCCAGCCCCTGGGCACCTCTCCCTGCACAGCTTCTGCCGCAGCACCCGGGGATGGAGCAGCCGGGGGACATCTCAGGGGGCTTAGGCCATGGAGCTCCTTTGCCCGCACTGGGAGCAGAGCTGGGCTCCTGCCCAGAGACACCGGCCGTGGTGGGATGGGGGATGCAGGTCAAGCCCCACAGCCCCTCTGTTTCCTTCCAGCCCAACCGTCTGTGCAACCTACTCCTGCCCTTGGAAGATTTACGGAGCAGCAGTAAGTATTTCACCAGCTCTTTATTAATAATGCAGCAATAAAAAAGGTGCAGCCTTTCTTTTCCAAGGACTCGCAGAGCCCTTAATAATCCAAGGAGGGATTTGGCTCCCCCCAGTAGATAGTTTTCTGGTGGCCACGCTTTACAGCCCCTTTGTTCGAGCGGGGCTGTTCCCCCATCATCAAAGTGCGAACTGAGGCTCCGTGATGGGCTCGTCCATAAATCTCTCCCCTCTAATCCTTTCCTTTCTACTATTTGCAAACTGGGGGAGGAGGGGGGTGGACAGGACTAAGCAGGGCAAAGCGTTAACCCTTTGTGCTTTTGGGCATCTTCTCCTTCTGAGCAGAAGACGAAGATGTGTGGAAGGAGGGCTGGTCCACGGCAGCCTTTTAGAAGCAGGTAGTTATATTCAGCAATTAAAGCCCAAATGACAGCTTAAAGAGCTCCTGTGGAAGTTTAGTAAGTCCGCCACTGTATAGAAGAAGTAAATCTGGCTGCATTACAATCATTTCAAACTACTTAAGCAATAAATGCAGAACTCTGCTCTTATTCATCCATTACGTGGGTAATGTTGCCTCACTCCCCACTGGGTTTCCAGGACTGGGATGCCAGAGGAAGATCCAGCCCAAAATTCGGAGCCAAATCAAAACTGCCGGGATCACAGGTCTGTGGTAGGAGATGGGGTGATCCCGTGCTTTGTTTTGGGGCTACCTTGAGTCTGAGGCCAAAACTAAGTATTTTTGGGCTCTGTGGAGGTGAAGAAACCATTGGAGTCCACTGCCAAAATCTCCTTTTGCTCTGTGGCTGCTGCTATGTCAGGCTCCTGAAAGAGGGGTTGCATCCCCGCTGGTCATCACCGGGAGGTGATGGGGGAACTGGGTCAAGAACAAGAGGCAAGATGCTGATTTTGGTCTTTGGGTGTTTGTGCAAACACCTTCCTCAAGGCCAGGTTTTACTAGACCGGACTGACACTGTCATGTTGTGACTACCAGCGGTTTCTTGGTTGTGAGTGGGCTTTTATCATCCCGGTGCCCACCGGAGGTGGGGAGCAGGTCCGAGGTCCATTGTGGTCACCTGAGGTTCACCCAGAGAACCTGGGAGCAGACCTTGTGGGGCATTTGATCTCCTAAACCTGGGCTTCCAACCCCTCCTGGCTCCAGTACCTTCAACCTGCCCACGATGGGACATCTCCATCCCAAAGAGAGGAGGAGCTGCCTCCTTCCCCCCACACACATCTCCATTCTTTAGGCATTGCAAGGGTTGAAAAATGAACTTTGTGTCCATTTTATCATAAAAGATCCCAGGCTTTTTAAGCCCAGCTTTATAAACAGTGATGAAAGGTCCTGCAACGGGCAGAGGTCTGCTTTTGGAATTGAACAAATTGTCGTTTTATGGTTCCCGTGTGTGGGGGGTGCTGTAAATCTCCAAGCATTTAATGCATCTGTTCTTTTCCAGCCATGCTACCAGCATCTCAAGGAGGAGAGGGAGAAATATCTGACATTTCCTGACATCGGCTGCTCTCACGGCCCCCGGGAGTTCCTCAGGAAAGTTTTTAAAGTAATATTTATGGATGATCATGGTGAATCAGGCCCTAAAAGGTACAGAGAAAGGACTGTTGTTCATTAACATTTGGAAACTGTGCACTGAGGATTTCCCTGTGGAGGGGCAAAAGAAATGGAGTGAAAGTGAAATAGCTTTCGAGTTAATCCAGATCTTTTTTAACATTATTGTTGTTGGTAAAAATCAGAACCTTATTTTGGATGAAGAAAAAAAAAATTAGAAGTACATTTTTGGGATGGTTTTCCTCAAAATGGTTTTCTTTCCAAAATTCCATAATGAGTTCCCTAGCAAAGATATTTGTTCTTACTGACGTGTGGATACGTGGTTGAGTTTTGGTCTTTGTTCATACACATCACTGTACTAAAACAACAATATATCTGCTCTGGCTAATAACCTAGAAATAACTTCAGTTAGGTGGTTTTTCCTGAAGATAACTTCCTCGTTGCCACAAACCATTTAGTTTCAAGTTGATAAAAATGTTCTTAAAGCTTTGCACTCGTAACAGCTTTCACGTGATGTGCTCCACATTCAACCTCCCCATCTCAGTGAATACCAGGTCTTTCACCGAGACTTGAAAAATCCCTCAGCGGTTACTCGGTATTAATTACTCGAGTTCTGTGAATAGGAAAGCTGAGCAGAGGAGGAGGGATGGTTTGGTAGCGTGCGAGTGGAATCACATCCTGGGGTTTCGACTTTCAGTGCATTTTCCGAAGGGCAACACGGGTGCCCCTGTGAGTCAGCTAAAAGCCTTCTATAAGACTTCACCGATAACACCAGCTCCCTCGGGGTGAGCCGGGGTTTGTCCTTCGACATGTTTGTGTAAAGTGTCTTCGGAACGGATTTATTCAAATGAATGCATTGAGAAGATAAGGCCACACGTGTGCTTTGAGCTGGCTGCTTCTTTCAGTGTGATGTCTTGAGGCTTATCTGAGTGTGCCTCAGATGAGAATTAGCCAGAGAAAGAGAAAAGTAGGATATATTGGCAAAACAACATCCAGCTTCCATATAATCCCCGGAGTTTGAATTTCTTGGGACTTTTGCTGTGATTTTGCATGCCCTGCTCCCAGAAGGGACCACCAGACTCCTGCGGCTCCCAGCACCTCCCCACGTAGGGACGGCGTTTCCTTGGGGTCTTCCAGCCATGGTGTTGGGCAGGTGGACCCAAGCTGATGATGGATGGGGTGCAGGGGGTACACAGGGCCTTTGGGTCCAGCGCTGCAACAACAGGATCAACAGCAGCCACAGCTTATTGATGTCGGTGAACCTACACCACGCTGGGCTGCCCTCCGCATGGCCCAGGAGATGGGATGAGGGGGCAGAGCCTGCCCCCAAAACTGTTGGTGTCTCTCCATAAGCGCGGGAGGGTTTCGATGTGCGGATGCAGAGCTGTGCATACCCACACCAGCTCCAGGAATGGTTTCCAGGGAGCAGCAGCGGCTGGTCCGCTCCTCGTTTTTAGAGGTGATGTGCCTAATAAATGCAAAACGCTGGGAACAACCAGGTAGTAAAAACGAAGTGCTTCCTTCTTCTCCTAAGACATCCCACCTTCACAGTGCGCGGCGGAGCTCTGGTACCTCTGGTTCTCCTGTGCAGGGGCGATCAGCAGCCAGGAGGACCCACTTGCAAACGTTCATCCACAAGCAAAACCCTCCAGTGAGTAACTGCTCTCAGTTCAGCTCCTCTGCTCAACTCTGTGTGTGCTTGGCACAAGGCAGGAGGTGAAGAGCAAACCTCTCCTCCAAGTGCCTGCGATATCGGGGCCCCAGAGAGGCAGCAGGCAAGAAAACGATGATTTTTTGACTGACGCGCTGAGCTGCAGCTGCTCTACCCCGTCCTCTCGGGAGCAGGATGAGGACGGGGGCACGAAGCCACGATGACTTCAGCAGCAGCACGAGGGAAGGCTGGTGTCCAGCTGGTCCGTGTGAAACGGCGTGCTGGGCTGTGGGCACACGGCCCGGCCCCGCGTGCCCGGCCCCACGTGCCCGGCCATCGCACACACCTTGCTCGGGTCACTTATAACCCAACACTGGGCTGGTATCACAGGCACTGAAAAAGGTTTGGTCCTGTTATTTTTTTGCAGTGACTTCATGAATCCAAGACACTGCCAATTATCGACCATTCGTGGCACTGAAAATGTCACCACCTCCCTCCCAAATGGAAATGGAGTTAAAGGTCCCCTTGCTGTCCCTGTCCTGCAGCGGGGCTGAGATTGGCCATTTAGGACGCGGCCAAGGCCATCCTGCTGCTTCCTCTGCTCAGCTCAATTGGATTTGCAATTTAGGATGTTGTCCTTGTGATCCTGCACCCAGGACATGCAGCGGGACCTGGGGCAGGGGAGGACCTGGAGACAGGTCTGGTGGGGACCCTGGTTGAGCTGTTACTTGGATTTGTCACTGCAGCTCAGGAGCTGTTGGGGGACAGCGGTGTTTGCTCTGCAGTGGTCTGTCCCTGGTCTGGATTCAACCCCAGAGTGCTCTAACTCTTTGCTCATGCCTCCCGTGTGTTTCCAACATCTCTGTTAAAAAAGAAACCTCCATCTCTCCCCCTCGCTTCCTTTTCGCTGAGACTCTGCTTGGAACTTGCATAAATCTTGCCCAAAAATAACACTGGCCGCTCTCCCAGCTGTGGGCGTCGTGACTTCTGCACAGGGAAGGGAAGGGAAGGCTGTGATCTGAGTTGTTTCATGGCAGATTTCGGTCAGCTCTGGCACTCCTCCATCCTCGCCGGTACCAAATTTACAAGGTTCCTCTTTCCAGCTTTTCACTCTTCTCCTGGTCTTACCTGTTGTCTCTCTGAGGCCTCGTCTCTGGAACGCCGCGGTGTTTTCTTGGCACGGCCGCCTGCAAAACGTGGCACGGACAAACCAATAAAAGTCGCCAATAAACTCGGTGAATTTTCTTTCCTTTGCTGCAAGTGGCCAAGGCAGCGCCGCTTCCTTTGGGATGACATTAAAATGCAGCAGAGAGGATGAGACTCGGATCCTTTTCTGTTTGTTTCCCGGCCGATATGTGATTTTTCCACCAGTGCAAGAAGAGTTCTGAGAAATTTTTTTTGAAAAGGAAAATAGTTATAGAACCACCACAGGTGCCAGTGGCCACAGCCTGGCGTCCTTACTGTGTTAACCAGCCCTTAGGTCAGTGGTGGGAATCAAAACTGGAGTGAAAACCAAGGGCATGATGCCCACATAGTGCAAATTAATCAAACTCTTATGTTTTTAATGAGCTTGACATCTGTAGATCACCTCTGCTGGTAGCGCCCTAGCAGGAGGCATTACAAGGAGAAGGACAAGTTGTTCCTCTTGGAAATTCTTCCACCTTCTCCATGCGGAGAGGAAGGACATGGCGAGGGAGCTGAGCCCTGGCCGATCCATGTAGGACGTTTGAGATGAGGAGCGGGCTTGGCTCTCTGCGAGTGGGGATTATCTTCCTATCCGAGTAGGGTAAATCAGGAGGGAAAAGTACTGAAGTGGTGGGAACTCCAACTCCAGCTCAAGACCCAATGACCCCCCCGTTGACAACAACGACTTGTGTTCCTTCGGCAGAAAACCTGCTTTTCTCTCTCCCGTGGTTGTTGGTGCTCGCGGTGGGCGCAGGGCCCGTCCCCCGCTCTGGAGCCCAGACAGCACCTCCCTGGGCCGGCCCTTTGTCGGGGTGCAGTCCTGGCCTTTCTGCTCTGTATTCATTTAAGATGCTGTGAAGTGCGAGGTGTGGGGGGGGAATGCTGTCTAAAACTTGTTCAGAGCCTTTGCTGGATAAATCCCTGTGGAATTTAATTTAAACAAGCTGACACCAGTATGAATCACGCCGGCATTACCAGCTCTTGAACACTTCCTACCAACTGCCTGCAGGGCTCTTGCTTTTTAAAGTGAAGACTAAAAGCATCTAAAACTGTTCAAGACCTCTGTCCTCAAAGAATACTTTTTTTTTTCCCCTGCTTTTCACGGTAGGAAGAAACAACATCTGCTATAAAAATCTGCTGGCCAGGGGCAGTGGGAGCGGATACCACTTATCGCACTTCGGCTATTCGTTCCCAGCAGAAAATGCCTCAGCCCAGGCCCCGTGATTGCGGCGAACACCAACGCGGTGTCTCGTCTGTCTGCAAGCTGCACAGATTCGATGCACGCAGAGAGGATGGAGAGCCAGGGAAAAAAGCAAGGACAGAGGGAATTGGATGGGAAGGTAAAGGAAATGAAAGAAAGTCTTCCACGAAAGGAAAGGAGACAACACTATTTACAAATGTGTACCTGGGCTTAAGTGAAGTCTCCTAAATGCTGCTGGGACACAAAGTTGGGCTGGTTTGTAGTAAAGCAAAGTCTGGGAGGTAGTGTGGCTGTTCCCGGGCTCCAGCTGAAGAGTGACATCTCTGAAGAGGCAGGGAAGTGGTCAGGAGTAAGCATGAAACATGTAAGATTGCAGAATTCAAAAGGATAAACATTATTTGATACCGTATTTATAGGGCACCACAGGGGAAAGGTAAAGGTTTCAGAAAAGAAAGAAGCACTTTAATTTTATCTGGAGATTTTCCAACAATAAAATCTAATCCATCATTCTCTCTGTGTGACTGCTCTTAATGAAAATTTAGAGGCTGTGACTGAAATTTAGAATTCACAGGGGATACTATTAGGAAGATGTCTAGCAGCTATGCAAAACCTGTTATATCATAGCCCCTGCCAAAGACCGGGGAAGAGTGGAGTGTGAAGCGGACAGCTTTGAATTTGGCGTGCCGAGGCTCCGCCGCGCGGAGCCTTCCTCTCCCGTGGGACTGGCGTGGGACGTTCATCCCATGGGATCCCACCCGGGATCAGCTCACCGGGCGACAGCCGGGCCCTGGCAACGGCAGCCGCGGCATTGATTTCAAAAGAGACAAGATTTGGCCCATTGACGTTTACTTTTTACCCAAAGCACCTTGTTCACCCCACCTTAGTCCCTCCGTGGTGATGAGGGCTGTAGATCTCTAATGCAATCGCTACGTTTCTTTCCCAGATTTATTGATCGCAGTTAAAAGCTTTCCAAAAAGAAGAGAAAACAAAACTATTTTCTGCATGGTCTTTTCTTCCAAGGCTGAGCGGAGACCCTGCAGCGATGCCAGGGCTGTCGGACACCACCGTGGGCAGGACATCCTGCTGCGTGCTGCCCTCAGCATGTCACCAACACCGGGACAGCGCCGTCCTCGCTGTGTCACCAACACCAGGACAGCACCATCCTCGGCGTGTCACCAACACCGGGACAGCGCTGCTCAGTAAGAAAAAAGGTATCACTGGTGCTTGCTGGGGTGACGGGCATATTTTCCTGTTCATCACTTGGCTGGAGACCATCGAAATCCATTATTGCTGGGTGGTGGTTGGTGCTGTGCAGAGCCAAGGGGTGCCTGTCAGCCAAGGGGGAGCCGGAGGGGAACGCTGACCATCTCTAATCATTACCAATCCTCTGCACTTTATTTTTAATCAAAGCAGATCACTAGACTGTTCCCAATACTTCTTTTTTAATGGGCAAAAAGGGGCTTCGATTATAAAGACAATAATGTTCAATTATTTAAGGGCCTGGATGTACATCATGAATCAGTTTAATACCAAAGTCACTGCCAATTATTCAACTGATTCAAAATGAGACTCCATCACAAAATGTTAAATCACGGGATAAATCTGTCCTGGGAAGGGCTTTAGCAATCAAAATTCTCTCAAAGCAGAAAAAGCTTTTCTAAAAGCAGGGGTGGGGGAAAGGGTTACAGCTTAAGCCAGACATTATATAGTAATGCCAGATGTTAAACAGTTGACTTAAATTATTGGCAACTATCAAATGCAAGATGCTAATACTACTGGTTGCAGAGCTATGCCACCAAGTTTGTAATCTGTGGAATGGGCTTAAATATTCCTTTAATTTTCTGCCTATGGATAACAGGCAATTTGGATTAGCTTCCGCAGAATAATAACCTCCTAATTCTCAGCAGATGAGTCTAAGTCTTCTGCAACATCAAAAAACCAAGACCATGATTAATATGTAACCTTTAATGGCAGATGTTTTTAAATTATACGACTCTGTTGGACCTGTGTAGTTAAGCACAAGAAGTGCCTGAAACCGCTCTGCCTGCCTCGCAGACAGCAGAAGGCACCTCCGTAGTGCCCCGCTTCCAAATGGGGAACAAAACATCCAAAAAGGTGTTTGCAGATTTGCATGAAAACCTCCTCCACCCCCAAATTTGCCTTTTAAAAATGTTGCCGTGAATCCCTGGGGCTGGTAGATGCCAACATCACTTGGAGCGGGGGCTCAGCCCGTCACCCATCGTGTCACTGTTTTTCCAGCCAGAACTGACACCTCTTTATTTGTGCAGCACCCAGCCTGGCGGGTGTAATCCTTTATATAAAACCCCAACCAGGTGTCCTATACCAACCCTCCAGCGTGGCACCGGTGACTGTGTCTGTCCGAGGCTGAAGAAAATGGGACGTGGGCAGGTCCTGGCCCCGTCCAGGCTCGGTGGGGACGGTCTCGTCCCCCGGCAGCTCGAGCAACGTCTCTTCCTGCTGTCCTTGCAGCACGACCGCGAGATCGGGCACCTCATGCCTTGCAGGATGAGATTTCTAAGGTATCTGGGATATATTAGAAATAAAGGGAGCAGAGTCACAGCTCGGCCTGTTTTCCAGCCGATGGCTCGTCAGGGTGCATGTGTGCAAACGATAAAACACCCCAGCACAGCCACAAACCTCTGTGGCACAGGAACAGCTCCCAGCCTGACCCGCTCGCTGCAAACTGTAATAAAATGTCCTGCAAGTCAGGCTGAAGGAACAAAACTCAGCTGTTCAGATGAGCCAAAGCCCACATTTGCTTTTATTTTGATTTTATTTTCTCTTTCCTTGATATAGAGCTGCATTTGAGAGCGGGGACAGCAGGGTTTGTTCCCGCCCCCGTACTTTGGGGGAACATCCTTGCTCAAGACGGGTGAAACGGTGGTGAGGAAAGGGTCAAAACATCCCCCCGACTGCGAGCAGAGGAAGAATGTTGGCAGAGCAAACCTTGCCACAGGAATAAAAGGTTGTCCTGACTGTTCATATTACTCCACATGGGGTGAGTAAAACTGTCGGTCAGACTGAAGCGTCTGATATACAAAGGGGAATAAAAACTCATTAAAGGTCTAAAAGGAAACCCTATTAAAATACCAAATATAAAGTGGAGGAGACCTGATCACTCTAGTGCTAGAGAAGTGTCAGGGTTTGAATGAACCCGGCTTTTTTTTTTTTTCCTGAAAGCAGAGGAAATGCGTTTTGTGGAAAGCCAGGTGGGATGAGGGGCAGGTAGAGTGTCAAAGAGCACTGATAATATTTCAGGGTCTCGCTAGGAGCCTGAAAGACGAAGGGGATTTATTCGGCTTTCGGTGGGGAGGAGAGTGCTAGCAGATTTTTGAAGGCATTCCAACGAGGTTCATATTCATCTGTTTCTTCAATCGAGAGCTCTTGGCTGCCGCTGTGCCGAGGTAGGGACATCTCCTCTCTCTGGCTGGCTCGTAGCCGAAGGCGAATTAGCGCTGGTGGGTCCTCGTGATTCTCCTGCCCTGGCCTGGCTGTTGTCCCCCTGAAAAGCCACCAAACCAGAGCATTTTTACAGGGCCTGAAATAACCTGAGAATGGGCTTTCTCACGGCATCCCGTTTCTGCTTTATTTGTAGAGGAAGGGAAGAAATTACAAGTGAAAGAGCTAAAGGAACAGTTTTCTTTCAAGCATTAAAAAACCACATTGTCCTGTGAGCGGTGGAAGCCATGAAGCCTGGTTTCCAATGGGTTTGTGTCTCATGGTTGATGGACTTTTAAATTGAATTGCACTGTGGCTGCGGCAGGTTTTCACCCCTTCTTACACACCAGAGAAGCCACGTGGGGAAAAAACCCACCATGAATAACTCACCCAGAGCAATTCCTGCCTGATAGCCAACCCAGAGTTCCCTTCTGAGGCATCTTCCCCTGCGGGGACTCTCTGGTGTCTCATAGGCCTGAACGTTCCCAAGGCTTTGCTGTGACTGGGGAATTTTTGTCCCGTCTCATGCTGGATTTGTAGTTTTCTGATGGTGTTTGAACTCATAGAAGGGTTTCTCTCTCACACACACACATATCTCTTACCACAACACTTTAGGAACTTGGTACCTTTGGGATTTTTACCTGCTGTCCATTTGGCTGAAATTGGCACCAGAACTCAGTAATTACCAGGAGTTGGGGCTGTTGGGGAACAGGAGGAACTTCAAATATTAAAGGGGGTGGAACCCTCCTTAAAGTCACCTTGGAAAGTTTGCCTGTTAACAGAGGCAATTAATCAGCAGAGATGCTGAATGTAGCTAGAAAAGACCACAAGTCTTTTCCGAGCAGCTCAGTTATAAGAACCTCTTTTAGAATTCTAGCACTGAACATCCTTTTCTGGGCCAAACAAGCACAAAAGCCATGACATGAGTCAGCTCTGAGTGCCTGAAAAGATCTGCGGCACCTTCCTCGGGCTCAGCAGAGCGATGGATTAGCACTTGTCCATCTGGAATCGCAGGTTTCAATCCTCTCAGCTTTTTCCAGTCAATTGATCTATCCCGAGCCTTTCAGTGGGTACAAATGGGCCTTTGACTTTCAGCAGAATGAAGCAGAAATAAATATAAATGGGACATGAAAAAAATTTTTGAACAGGCGTTTTAATATGCTCTGTTCCCTCTACAGCTCCGTTGTTGCAGTCAAAGAGAAATTCCACTTGTACTTCAGGAGCAGGTGGGTAGAAACCCCATTGCTCCAGCCCTCGCTCTTCACTCCAGGGAGCAGAACCCACAGCTCGTGGCTCAGGACAGGGCGTTATGTTTGACTTACGGCCTCTGGGAGCAGGAAAACCATCTCTTCACCCCAAAACGCAACAGACCTACAAGACACAGCCCATGAAGCAGGAGCCGATGATGTCAGTCCCAGACCTTGAGCTTCACGAGGTCTGGGCTCAAAACCCGACGTGGCAGAGCAGCCCGAGCTCCGGCGACGCGAAATTCAACCAACACATTTTACACCCACACCACTAAAAATAAGACGCCGACGCCAACTCTTCATCTGGCAAGAGAGGGAGCACCAGCGCTGCTGTGTTTTGGATGAGGTGCAGCACTGAAGTCCTGACCATATTTAGCCGTAAGATCATCTCACAGGATTTCTGCGTGAGAGCCGAGTTTTAGAGATATTATTCTGGCCACGTGCCAGTTGTGCCGTTATTATTTCTCCCTGCTATCTCAATACTTCATTTCATCACCCGAATTGCTGCGTTGAGTTACTCAAGGCTGTTAAAATGCTGTCATGCTACAGAGGCAACGATATGAAGGAAATGATGTCTCTACTCCATGCAGCTGAAATCAGGCCACCTATTTAGGTGTCGGGTTTAGATTTTTCGTTGTAAGCGCAGAAACTTGAAACATTTTGCCCAAATGTGTTGAAAGCTACGAAGACATTAAAGATTATTCATGGAATAAATATTCATTTGCAGGAAGACCTTTTTTTTTTCTTAACGCATGAATATTTCAGGCGGCGCGGTGCAGTGTGTGCAGCTGCTCACAGAAAAAGGTGATCGTATTCTGAGTGCTGTTTCAATAGTTCCTAATATTAACGATACCAGCAATGTACCTCATTTTTATGATTTAATGGCAGTTTCTCCTTAAGTTAAAACACTCCTAGATTTTCTTTAACTATTAACTAATTACTAGTAGTTAAAAATTCCCTGAAAATTAATCTTCAAATGCTTCCCCATCAGGAGCTCTCATACCTTCACTTTGCTGATAATTTTTAACTGCAAATACTGTTACACTTGTTGCCCTGATCACTGGAAAAATGTCCTTATTTTATTTGTAACTCCCATCTGCTTTTTCCCATAGAAACAGCGATGACTTTGCCAATGGCACACTAATATATTGCAGCTTTACATCTTCAGCTTTCCATGTTTCAGAATTTCCATTTTTTTAAGGCACTTTCTGTCCAGCCGGGTCCTGCCTGAGCCGCTGTGGAGCTCTGGTACCATCTAGCGTTACCGGGGAAATGCTGAATATCGGCGGATGTGGTGTTTTCCTCACTGAGCTGCTGGGTGTGTGGTAGGACAGTTCTGTGTGACACAACTCGCGATTCGGGATGAGCACAAGCGGTAAAACCGTTTTATCCGCCAGCAGCTGCTGTGCTGTCGGTGGCCACAGCGGCTCAGGACGAGTGTCCTGGTCTGACGGGAGGGGAATCAACTCTCTTGGCTGCGAGGAGGCATCTGGGGCCACAGAGAATCGTAGAACGGTATAATCATTGTAAGGAACATTTAACGGAGAACTGTTGTTTTTACGTAACTGAGGACCTGGCGCCTGACCCCAGCAGGGGGGAAGGACCAAGAGACATCAGACTGTGCATCCTTAATGTAAAACACAGTCTCTTCCCGGAATATATACTGATACCTGTATTTACAAGTTAATTTAGGGAGAAGAGTAGCTAAAGTACCAGGAATGCATATCTTAAATAGATTGATAAGGGGAAGGGTATTGTATGTAAATCAAGGCAGGGTCGGGTGGTCTGTAAACCCTGAAGTACCGACCGATGTGGAACAGGGGAGGGAAATTGCGGCCGAGATTTTGGGGGGATATAAGCAGGGGCTTTTTGCCCTATTATGTGCGCCGGCCTTTAGGTACAACACCCCTTGTTGCAATATCGTTATTTAAAAAAATTGCTTTGCTGAGAGATCCTGCCTGAGCCTATTACATTTGCAAAATAATTGTTTCCTACAATCATAGTGGGGAGCATGAGCAGCTTGTGACCTGTGGGGCCTGGGCCACCAAGACACCCCCAAAAGGCCACAGGAGATGCAAGGGGGCTTCACCGCCTCCCTCTTCCCCACTTGCAGGGCCTCATGCACCAAGAGGACCCTGCACTGATAGCGATCTCTGTTCCATTCTGCAGCCTGTGGAGGATGAAGGGTTTATTTAAGCACTGGGGGAGCCGGGCCCGCACCAGGCCCTGCGCCCCGCAGGCGTGAAGCGCAAGACCCCCTCTGCCCTCACCAAATATGGCGGCCCCACCTCAGCTCTCCCACCAAGCTGCCAGGGCGGAAGTGACGCCGGTGGCGTCACTGCGCTGGCCCTTTCCGGGGTCACCGCCTCGGAAGTACTTAGTTCGCTCAAAGAGTGGCGGCAGCCAGCGGTTCGACGGCGGCGGGAGCGGCGGGACGGGAGCGGGGCCGGACGGTGAGGGGAGGGCGGGCAGGGGTTGGGGAGGTGGATCACGATGGGGCGGGGGGGACGGTTTGGGGGCGGTCAGAGCCGAGGGGAGGGGGCGGTTGGGCCGGGGCTGGGCGGGATCCGTGGGCCTTGGAGTGGGGAGGGGGCGAGTCCTGTGGTTGGGGACGGTTGGGGAGGGCAGTGGGGCTGCGGTGTGAGGAGGGGGGTAGTTGGGGTGCGGTTTTTGAGGCTGGGGTGGGAGCGGGGTCTGCGCGGGGCACCTCGAGCAAGGGGCAGCAGAATTATTGTGAACCATGGTTGTTATTAGATGGTTCTTTCAGAGTTGGTCCCACCAAACCCACCATGGAAACAGCGGATTTATTATTATTTTTTTTCCCACCTCCTTGTTTTTTAGGGTGTTCTCAACTCTGGATGGAACCCTCAACGTTTTTTGAGCTGCTGGCTGCCGTAAAGATGGAACATTTCTGTCCCTAGTGTAACTCGCTCAACACAGATGAAGAGTTTGGGTCTTGGAGGAGCCCTTTGCTTCCCTTCCTGAGGAAAGGAACCTTAGAAGCGTGAACTTTGTGTCCTGTTTGCTGCCAAGCCGTTCCTTTCCTTCGGAGTTCAGTAACCATGGGGCCATCGAAAGGAGAAGAGGAGGAGCAGAGCGTGATCCTGATCAGCGATGACGAAGCCGAGAACACGCTGGGGAGTTCGGTTCTGGTAGTTGACCCGTTGGGTGAGCACTGAGCTCTTGTTGTCAGTGAAGTTCTGTAGAGAACTTTTGAAATCTAAGTAAATTATTACACAATATGTTTGAAATGTGTCTTTATTCTGCTAGGAAAACAAAGTACTTCAAAAATAAATAAAACTGGGAGGAACTGCAATTATTCCATAACTTTGGGGATTTCTTTGATGGCACGATTTACCTGTGTACTGTACTGAACTTTGCTGCGTGGTTTCAAAATATTACAAGCTTAGCTGAGCCTGGACCTTTTCAATGTCGACTGGATCCTTTCTGATTACATTATCTCTGTTTTGATAGTGTGACAGTTTTTTGTCACAGGCCACTGTACCATTCTTATTGGTACCATATGAAATCATAAGAAAAACTTATGCCTAAAGTGTTTTTATAAAGAAAATGTCAATAGGTGGTTGAATTTGTAATGAAGTCATAGTTATCTTTATACTGATTTACACCACATATTCTGTGTTCTGCAGAGAAGTCTGACCTGGAAGGGGAGAAATCTGAAGAAGTTGTGGATGAGGAATGTGAACTGATGGTGACTTTCTGTAAACAAGCAAATGTGATGCCTCATGCAAGATATGACTGTACAATACACCCGTTTGAGTACGTTCAGTGATGTGGAGGATAACACGGGGGTTTCATTTTCCACATTTAGTCCATCTTGTCAAGTAACCCAGTTAGCTTTTTACCAGCTGAAAGCAGAAGCAGAGTTGGATAAGAGTATAACTTGTTTCGTAAAGAACCTTCTGTTTTTCAACTTTGTAGGCGAACAGAATGTGATACCTGCTCACCCCTTGGAAAAAATGCTGATATTTGTGATCAATGCTACTGCTACATTTGTGACAAACTCGCTGCTGAGGTAAGAAGAGCTGTAATCAAGAAATGCACAACTTTGAGTAAACTAAATTACTCAGCAGTCTGTTTAAAAGAAATCACTCTTAAGCACACCAAAAGAATAAAGGATACATGAAATTTGATAATTTTAGCAGTTCCTCTCCAAAATGTTGATATCAGTCTGCTTCACAATGCTGCTGAAAATGTGGTCACTGTCTGGGTTTATTTTTAGTAGTTCAGCAGTTGTTGGAGTCGACATTCACTTGGTGTAAGCAAATGTCCCTTTGTTTGCTTTAGGCACATGGTGTCAGAGAGTCAAATTACTCAGACTGCTGCTCGCTGCACTAGAGAAATTCAGACTTTTAGGCTGTCCTAACCTGGAGTGCAGGGAATTGGGTGTGGGGGGTTTGTTTGTTTGGGTTTTTCTTAAAATTCAGGAAAGTTTGAACTGTGAGTGAAGTTTGGGTGAAAATACAAAGCCAGTGCTCCGTTACCGATTTACAGTGGGGAGGGTACCAGCCCGAAGTGTCTCTGGAAGGTTTTCAGGAATTATGGTAAATTACTATGGGCTTTTCTTATTTTATTTTATTTTTAGCCATGATATCAAGTTATTGCCATATTGGCCTGTTGCTCTGACTGTCAAAATGCTTCACTCTGGCTTTGCCTAGATGTTTAAAGGATGAAATGAATTGTAGTCCTTCATTCAGAGGAACTAAATTTTGACTTGCTCAACTAGAGAAGAGGAAGAAAAAAAAGAAAAAGAAAAAAAAAACTTTCCCTGTTTTTTCACGTTTTATGAAATAGTGCCAGAACTGGACAACCTCTTCCCTCTGTCACTGCAACGCACACAACAAAAGCAAATTCTGGAAGGACCAGCGTGACTTTGCCTTGGCTGGTGTTCTTGTGATGTTCAATTTGGAGCTCACGGATATCGATGCAGACCTTCGGCACGGTGGTAAGTGTTCTGCTCGCGGGCTGGCCTGGGAGACCTGTGCCTCACCGCGGCTGCCCAGTCTGTGGCTTCACAGACAGTTTATCTGGTCCACAGCTCTCCTTGCGAGGGCTTGGGGAGTTTTTAAGGCAGTAGGCTGCTGTTGCTGCTCTCTTTCTGGCCCATACTCAGACCAGACCCCAGTCTACAGGTCCAGTTTTTGTGCTTTCCTGCTTTCCTCCCTCTGGAAGGAGCAAAAAAGCTTTCCGGGCCAGTACAATTGTGTGTAACTTGCTAAATATTTTACGTAGAATTGTAGAATGATCGTCTTCCTGTTTCTTTTAGTTTTGGAAGAGGGAAAAAAAAGTAATTATTACACTAACAGCTTCCCATCTGTCTGCTCTCTTAGGAAGTCTTCTAATAAAATTTATCCAGGAACTTTCTGTGGAATATAATAAGTATCTGGTGGGAGAAAAAATTCCTCCCATGCAACATGAATGCTTTTGTCTCCCCAAACTGCCTGCTGGGCAGTGCAATATCTGCAGATCACGCAACATGGAAGTTGTATACAAGTAAGTGAGAGCAGAACTTGGCTACTAGCAGTACCTGCTGGTCTGTGCACGCTTGCTTTCCTTTACTCCAGTGATAACCAGAATCCTGGCACCTGATATAGCGGAAACTTGGTTGAGAGAACTTACTTGGCCAGCGAGCTATTAAATTGCACTTGGATGTATTTTAAACATCCTCTTAAATACCTCTTTACATATGTCTTACATACGACTTTAAGTACATCTCTTGTGCTATACTAAGGCAGTTGATAATAGACCTCGTTATTATAACCTGGAAAGCATGAAAGTAAAGCTCATATTTTTACTAATTTGATTTGTAGGATGGGGTTCAGCTATTACTTGATGTTATGTGCTGGTAAAATGATTAAAGTAACAGTTGTGCAAATACCCTGTCGCTATCTTAGAAATGTTTTTCAAGGAAAGGCCAGTCAATTTGCT
This sequence comes from Caloenas nicobarica, assembly GCF_036013445.1. Lineage (NCBI taxonomy): Eukaryota > Metazoa > Chordata > Aves > Columbiformes > Columbidae > Caloenas > Caloenas nicobarica. Next base: position 1,733,190 of record NC_088258.1, on the reverse strand, counting down.
CTCAATCTGCAGAATGGCCATAATTGCCATTTGTTTACCAAGTACATCATTGCAGATACTTTATCTTATGGACAACTTGAACTTTCTCAGGTATTCTGGAGTTTTTGCGCTGGTAACAAGATTTTTAGATCAGGCGGAACAGGAGAGTCCTAAGGCTGCTGCTGTCATGTATTTGGGAGCAGCTAAAGAGATTGCACTTCATAAAGACCCTGCTCTGTGAGTACCAGTTCCACATCCAGGCTGTCACCTTCGCTTGCTCCTCAAAAGGAGGAGACAGAGACAGTTCTGGTTTTCTGTTTGTTAAGTGTAAGGACAGTGTAAAGATCATGGCCCTGGTTGCAGCACAATGAGAGGAAAATGAGGACACCCGAGGGAGAAATGAGATTGGTTATGGGGAGGGATTTAGGGGAAAAAGATGGTTAAAAAGTGGATATTGAAAGAATTTAAGTGAGGTTGAATCATGAGGGGGAGAGATGGAATTTGAGATGGGAACTGGGAGGGCGACAGACAGCAGGTAGTGGCAGGTGGAGTTAATTCCCCAGGAGAAGGGACAGGGGAGCTTCCCGGAGTGGAGGACGCAGAAGCTGCGTTGTGTGAAGAAACTTCTGCTGCTGAGCCGGAAGGAAGGATGTGACGTTCCTTGGGGAGGAAGTTTTAGGTGGCTCCTTCGAGTCTGGAGGCTGACCTGGCAGCTGGAGGGCTGTGTGATAAATAAAGAGACTTTAAATACATCAGTCTTTCTGACTTGTGCTGTAAAACCATGTTAATTCTAAAATGTGTCCTAAACTTTATGCACTTGTTTTATCTGTTTGGAATAATTTTTATTAGCATGATAGCTCCCAATGCTTTTTAAGAAAAAAAAGTGGGTTTTTTTAAACAGTTGAGGACAGAGAAGGGGAAAAGGCAGGAAAACCAATCAAATGTTAATTAGTGCTTTTTTTCCTCCCCTCTTAGAAGCTGGCAGAACCTTGGTCACACGGCTTCGTTAAAGATTGCTGTCCCTTGTCTGCTGCAAAGGTGAGATTGTCTTATTACACGGTGAGATGACGATGGGAGGGTTGCTGGCTGCAAACCGTCTGCTTGCATTTAAAATGCATTTCAAACCGCTTCTGTTCAAAGGTATAAATGAAATAGTGAATGCTTTGGCCCTTAAAAGCCAAAAGTAAACTTGCACACGTGTATAATCTGATGGTTCTGGCATCAAAAACTCCGTAGTAAGCCCCAGAGTAAATAGTGTGTGTGAAAGATGAACGCAGCAGCTGTGCAGGGCTCCTCTGGGACTGAGTGCTCAGGGAAGTGACACAGTGAAGTCCCCCAGAGGCTGCGGAATGAGGACATCCAGCTCACTTGGTTTAATTCCTTTCTCATTTTAGCTTTGTTTTTCACCTTTAACCCGAAATTCACTTGCAACAGAAGGTTAATGAGTTAAGAATTCACTTTTTTCCAGGAGCACTCAAAAACAATTATATATTCTCACCTCTTATTTGAAACTAATGACAGGCATAACCTAAATCCTGCATTAGTTTTGATTTTAAATTATTCTTCTTGAAATTTTTATTTCTTACTTGAAAAAAAACAGGAAAAGGAATTTTTTTGCCTCCCTCCCCCAATTTTGAAAGACTAAACTCTTCTCTGGTGCGTTATCTCCAGTTTTCAGTGAAGACAGAGACGGTTTCACTGGATGTGAAGCCGCCAGGAGCTCAGGTGGTTTGTTGGGCTCACCACGTGTTTCTTGCATCTGCTCACTGGGGATCTTTGTTTTCAAACTGAAGACCACAGAAGCTTGTTTTTACCGGAGTTTAAAAATAAAAGAGCAATACCATTATTCACTACGAATCTCAAAGCACAAATTTAAATATAGATCCAAACTGTCCGACGCTTAACCAAAAAAAACAAGTTTCCATAGAATAGTTTTCTCTAGGATTAAAAAGTATGCAATGATGTAGTAGTAATTCATTTGATTTTTAAGAGATTTTTCTTCTTTTCTTTTCAAAACACAGGATCACAACACAACTTCAGAGGATGCTGGTGTTGTGTGACTTTCCAAAGAATTTGTATGAAAAATTTGTTAATTTTTTTCAGTCCATCTCTCTTCCATGTCACTGTTTTGGCTTCTCAAATAGGTACGTCCTTCGGGTTTTGTTTGTAGAATATTTTTTTGTATACTGTTGCGTGATTTGAAAACAGCTATATAGAGTGGTTTTTCACTCATAGTGTTACGTGTGAGTGTTTTATAGGAAAATTCAGTATTGGCTGCTTTGTATTTCTCCTGTCCTTACAGGAGAAGTTGTTGTTTGATTCTATGGCTAAGTTGTCCGTATTTCCGCCCCCCCGCCCCACCCTTAGAAGTCAGCTGTAAACCTCAAGATGTTTTATTGATAAATCTTGATGTTACTTAAAAGGAAATAAAGTGTAGTGTACCAGCAAAGCACACTTAAGTATGACTTGATTTTTGTACTTCCAGCTTGAATGTTGTACCATGGGACGATATGTTACTGACGACAGTTTTAAAAGGCCAGAACATCACTGGTCAAAGAACACAGAAAGGAAGAAAAATGCGCCTGTGGGAAGCATTCCCTGTTATAGAGGCTCGAGTGAAGAAATTGGTAGACAAAGAGAAGTAAGATCAGTTTGGTTTTGCATTTTTCATTTTATGAACTCAAGTTTTACATTTTGCAGCGTACTGTTTTCCTAAAATCTGCAGGAGTTTTGTATAATGGGGAAGCCTACAAAACAAAGACACACTTGAAGGTGTTTGTGCCAGTCACTTACCAACAAGGCCAGTGGCTTTTTGAAGTTTTTCAAAGCAGCATCAAGCCCTGTGAACACTTCAGGACCAGAAAAGAATGTTGAAGTGGATAATTCCTTTGTTTCGATAACCCCAGTAGGTTTTAGATGTTGATGTTTAAAACAAATTCTGTTCATCAAAGGCTGACTAGCTGCAAGACAGCAAAAAAGTGTGTTCTGCTCTTTGGAAGTCTGTATTCAAAAGAAGACAGTCCACTTGTAAAGGAATGTAAACGTAAAGGAAACCTCCTGTTTTATTTTGCCAGAGAGCGCAGATAATCCATGGATAACTTCTTGGAACTTATTTCCAACTGTCTCTGCCAGTTGTATTTCTGTCCTATTGTGGGAAGATCTACTGATTTGCTTTGTTAATTGTAGTAAATATTTGATTGATGTGTATGTACCTTGGCAATCCTTCCTCTTCTGCTTACCCTCTTTTTTTTGTCCCCAGCTATAGAGAAGTTGTTCGCTACCTGAGAGCTGTCAAGTGCAACGATACCAAAGGGTAAAGGGCTTTTAAAAATATTTTTAATTGTTTCTTTGCCTTAAGATTGTGTCCCAGTCTGTTTCTTCAATGTGTAACACACTGGTGGAATGAAAAGGAGTAGGATTTTGGGAGCTGTTTGCCAAGTGAAAGTACTACAGCATTGCAACCAACTTCGACTTTACTGGACTTTGCTAGCGGTCAAGCATAATCGCATCTATACATACATACTGTAAAACTTTCATGTTAATGAAAACCAAATATTAATTTATTCTTTCTTTCCAGGCTAGTAGACCTTCAAGATAAAATCCCATTCTACTTGTGTAAAAGCGGAGACCTCCTCGCGGCCGCGCACTCGCTGCTGTTCCCGGTGTGCAGCCTGGCCTGCTGTCCTGCCTGCCGGGTGACGCCGTTCCAGTTCGAGCTCTACCTGAAGATGTTCAGAACAGGCAGTGTCCCCGCTGGAAAGGATATGCTGGACGCTGGGCCCTGGCTTACAGTTGGTAAGTCTGATTTCTTGCTTACATATATTTAGGACCTTAATTAGTTGCAGCTTTTACCTTAGCATTAAATCTAATGGTATTCTGAGGGACTCTGAACCCAACTATAAATTGTCTGGACTAAAGCACGGTCCATAACTAGGCAGGAAGAATGTCTTCGTATTTGAGCGTGGGTTTGTTTAGTACACTTCACACAAAATACTTATTGAGAGGAAATGCAAAGCTCTCAGTTACATCACGGCCTTGCCGATGGCAGTGTGTAACTGAGCATTGTGGTATGTCTCAGCCTTGGCCTTGAGAATAAAGGCTTCCTGATGAAAAGGGTTTAATGATCTGTTTATTACATTATGTTGTTATTTCCGCCGCTGATAACTCTGGTCACCTATCCGCATGCTACTTGTCAAGGTGTATTCTGAAATGAAAGATTTATTTTGGAGATATTCAGCTGCTAGTAGAATTCTTAGAGGTATGAGATACTGATAGTATGTCACACTGTACTGTGGTGTGATGCACATAATGAAGATTTTGTCCTGTGATGGCTTAGTCTAAATTGTATTCAGTTCTTTGTAGCTTTCCAGACTAGCATTTTACAGTTGATGTTGTTTTTTCTATTCACAACCTACCAAAAAAAATTGTAAAATAGCTGTACACACTTGCTTATCTTTTTTTGTTAGGCTTCTGTTGAAGCATATCTGTAACTAAGTTAATATTTTGCTTGTGTTCACACTCTGTAGTTTTCAGGGAATATAAGATATGTTTTGGATTTTTATTTCTTGCAGGATCTCCTTTGAAGGACGGTGTTCTAATTAAGCAGGCGCTCAAGCTCCTTTACAGCAACATGTCACTGTACAGGAATGTGAGTCTGGTTTAAAACTCTGTTTCTGTGGCCCATCGAGTGTTTCTATATATTACCCATCTAGTTACTTCTCCAATGTAAGGATTTACTATTGAACCCTTTTCTGTCTGAATATTTCACACCTCTGTGAACAGATTTGACTCTGTTTACAAATGTTCTGCTGTGTTTCAGCCCAAATGCTGGAGTTCCCTCATCATGACCTTGGGCAGTAGCAGTTTCCTGGAGAAAAGTGGGCACCTACATCCTCTATCCCTGAAAGAACCGCCGCTGGACTTCCAAAGGGTAAGGGAAACATGCTGTGAAATGGGAGGATCTCGTGTCTTGGGTTTAGACAAGATTTCATTTGACATGGGCATTGGTTCCTGCTTCTAAATCCTAAGGTTAACTTGACGGTGCCTCGTCAAATACTCCTGTGGTGTTTGCAAATGTAACACTTTGCAGGATGTTGTGATTCAGGAGTGTGTTAAATACAACAGTAAGCAGATTAATTCTGCTTGCAGCTTAGTGCCTGATGCTGATTCTGTATCTTTTAATGTTGAGGTGGATCAGGTGACAAAATGGATAGGAAAGCAGTTTAAGAAAAATGTGTTCAGATAGTCCTGAAGAATCAGTATCTGGGTATTTTCTTCACAAGAACAGAAATAACTGTTCTGCTAAGCACATGAGGTGAAAACGAAGAGATTATGTAATGTGGTTTGGTTAGTGCTGTAGAGCTTCAATCCTTGAGTATGATGTTGAACAGTCAACTTCCTCTGTTTTAATTTAAAAAAAAAGAGCTGAAAAATAAAAGTAAAAGCATGTTAAAGAGCCGTCTTGGACACCCTTCCCCTTACTTGTGACTCATGACTTGTGTTGCAGGGGGTGCTTGCTGCCAGCAGCGGCCTTTTGGAGGAACTGAAGGCAAAAATTAATGTTTCTTTACCGCCTGCTATTTCCTCTCCTCATGTAAGTGTGCACACGGTGACAAGGAAACTTACCCTTTGTTTTATTGTGCTTGAAGATACAGCAGTATTGAAAACACTTGGATTATTTTCAAAAGCTTTTAAGAGGAAGTTTGAAGATTTTGGAGGGGATTGGCATAGGCTGTTCTTATCTGCTGTAGCCTATGCTGTCAGAAGTTAAGAAAAATATGAGAGTCTGTTCTGGTCTGACGCAATCTTCAACCTAGGACAAGCCTCATTTCAGCGCTGTCCAAGTTTATAAAGTGGGAGGGTTGGCAATAACTGATCCTCTTTTAACTACTCCCAGGCTGATCTTGTGTTGAATTTGAACTGGAGACCGTCCTTTAAGACTTGGCACTGGGTTTGTCTCAAAACTCAGAATAGCCCAGCATTTCTCAACTTGTTTTGAACGATGGTTTCAAGTGTAGTGGAATGTGTTTAAAGATGGCTTGAAATGTATTTTGTATTTTATTCTTTTTTACTTATTTTGAGGAAATTACATTTAGCTTACTCTACAAATAAATGACTACTGGGCAAGAAGTTGTCATTTTTTTTCCTTTAATTCTGCTTCTGTGAGGGTGTAAGACTTCGTGTTTCTATGAGGATTTTGAGATCACCAGGAGAAATATATCATTTAAATAAAAGTACCTATTTTATTCCCCCTTCTTTTGGTCTTCATGAGATTCTTTGGATGTTGTGTCTGACATCCAACCCGTTTGACTGGAATGTAGCAACTTGGTGCTGATTTGACTGGGTACGATATACAAGTAGTGGGAAAGTGTCTTTTAAATATGTCTCTTTTCTTGATATCTCTTCCTGTAGTTGCACCATGAGGCTTGTCTTATTCTCGCAGTACAAGCAATACAACAGATGCTTTTTTGTGACCTTCCATACTTGACTTCCTTCTTAGAGGTAGCCCTGGCTTTTGGGGTGAGTCCTAGATACTGATTTCTGTTCTAAGAGATTAAACCAAATTAAATTTAGAATCTGTGTAGAGACTTTTAGACACATTTAACTTGGTTTTCATCCCCTTTATCTTTGCTGACCTTTAATTTATTCTGGTTTTTTTAAGAAATGACTGGCAATTAGGTTAAATCACTGCTCTTATTTTATCTCTTCCTAGAATAACTTTTGGGCTCTGAGGCTGTTATTGGACCATCTTTCCTATGAAGAACATGTTCTCCATGGCACTGTCAACCTGATTTTGAGAGATCTAAATCATCAGAAAGCAACAATGCTAAAACTGTGAGTAAACACTTGCTCCCTGAAGTCTGTTTATGGAAACATAAGAGCAGTCCCGCAGCAGTAACGTTTAGCAGAGCTATAATCCTTAGCTCTAATGCTAGGAATGAATAGGAAAGTTGTCTCCGAATATCTGTGTTCTGTTTTCTGTTGCGTAGGTGGCAAAACCTTGGTCCTCAGTACGTGGGTGAATTCCTTTGCCTGTTCCTGACATGCAGACACAAGAAGATGCAATCCATTGGCCTCTTCACTCTGAGTATTATTACAGAGAACCTGCATATGTAAGTGTGAACCTTCTTCACAGCCGAACAGAATAATTTCAAATCTACCACAACCATCGCGTTCAGTATCTTTACTACTGCTAATAACAGGGAAGAATAAAAAACAAGAATGAATTGTGAGTTAAGACTGTTAATGAAGAGAAAACTACCATCAGTGTTGCAACACAAAGGGTTTTCTGTGTTACCTGTTGAAACCAAATGGCCTTTTCACTTTGCAGTGTCCAATGTTATGAGAAAACATGTTGTCTGATCTTGGCAACCCTGACCAGTTGTCAAGATTACATGTGGTACAGTCTAGTTCTAATACTTAATATCACTGACATCAACAACAACTGAAAAGCCTTAACTGGGACTTTATAGCAAACCAAAACCCAGAGATTCGGGAACATACAGGCACTGTAACGCAAACTGAGGACAGCATTAGCTTTCTGCCTCTCATCCTCTTTTTAAAAGAAGATTCGCCACCTGCTCTGCAGCAGCACAAAGCTTCAGTGGGTGAGGAAAACAGTTCTGGACAAGTCCAAGTGCTTTATTTAGATTACGAATGATAACAAAACACCAATGTGTCACTTTTGAAACCACTGACTGTTTATAAGTATAATCCTCGCTCTTCTGTGTTACACAATGAAGCATTATAGGCTTTAGAGTGATAGACTTTAATGTATTGACACAGTAGTTTTCAAATTAATTGGCTCTGTGGTTGTGTGCAGGAAGGCAGAGTAATTGCCTGTGCTGGTACTTTAAATTCACACGTAGCTGCTGGCAGCAGAGCAGTGGTGAGAGTTTGCCTCTTACTGACTGTCTTATGTGGAAATTACAGACCTACGAGTTGACTTTCTTTGTGAAAACCTTTGCTGTGTGTAGCCGAGAAAGTAAAATACCCAATTTCAGTCAGTTGTGTATGAGCTAAGCTGTATTTTACAAATATGCGATTCCATTAATTGTCTCTTTTTTTGTTTGTTTTTTGTGAGGTTTTACAGTGTATGCTCTAGCACTGATCAAAGAGAATCTGATGAAATCCTGTTTCTTATGGTCTGTCTTTGTCTTAATTATTTTACTGTACATCTGATGCTGAAATTATCTCCATTTGGAAGTTTAGGTGAATAGTTGGAGTAGCCTTCTTGTAAAGCTTTGAGTAATGCAAAACTCAGAGTGGCTGAGACTGGGGACAGGTCTGTCCTTGTGAGAAAATGGATTAAGAATCTGTATCTGCTTTTCAGGTGTCCATGGGCAAAGCATCTTTGCAATTTCTTTCACAATACAGTGAGTATCTCTATTTTAAAATTTAACAACAAAGCATGTCAATGACAACTGTATTACTTATCAATTAGATATTTAAATGTATCATTCAATATATCATGTATCAAATATATGTCAATGTAATTTATTATAACATTATTATAAACGTTACTGAAGTATACTAGCAAGTATACTAACTAGTTTTTTTCCTGTGCCCAGGGATTAAGGCACCTGCCCCTTGGCACCGCAGCTCATCATGAAATCTTGAAGTTCGTGAACATTTTTGAAAAACTGTAATTTGGCAAAACCTTCAGGAATATTTTCCAATTTGTCTTAACCTGAGAAATCTCTTCCTGAAGTCCCTTGTGTTTTACTTTGGTCAACATCTCAAAAAACGTTCAGCTAAAAACTGACTTCAGACAAACCCACAACTGAGATCCTGGGTGAAGATGGTGAACAGTGGCTGCATTTCAGCGGACGTGTTTGGGAGATTTCCTGTCTTGCAGGTCCATGTATTAAGCAGCTGCTCGAAGAGGGAGTGGGTTTAAGTTTTGGGTTTGGTTTGGGGTTGTTGTTTGGTGGTTTTGGTTTTTTTTTTTTTGGTTTTTTTTTTTTTTTAAATGGTCTACAGAGAGATGCTGACCAGGGGGGAAGGAGAGAGACACAGATGAGTTAGAAAAGCACCACAAGTCTTGATTCCTGTGTTGCACAGATGCGCAGTGGGTGAGATGTCTGTGCAGAACAGCTGCTGAGAGAGGAAATAAAAGAAACCTGCGTCTCCACAGGTGTACAACAGTGTGCGATAAAACGCAGTTTGCACACTTATATTTAATGTACAGGGTATTTCAAAGAGATGGACCCAATTTTGTTGAATTGCAGATTCCAGATTGGGTCCATCTTTTTGGAACACCCTGTGTAATTATAAAGAACAAGCTACTCTTGAGACTGGAGGACATAAAGTGAAGCTTTCTTGCTAGCTTCAAGAAACAAGATTCAGGAAGACAATGCAGTAAATAGCTTCTTTTGTTTGTAAATAAAAAAGGTCTAGTTTTTCAATACCGGGGCTTTGCTTTTATTTTCTATGGTAGGTGACTGTTAGACTGGTGCTCATGGTTCTCTGGGTTTCTCAAATCCTTATTATAATGGTGAGTTTTAGAGTTAACTTTTGAACTCTGGAGGGAGACAGGCAGCAATATTTCTGGGCTGGTTTCTGCCCTTTGCCTTGCTACGATACCGTCTGCATTGGTTTGGCAGTAAGGGGAAAAAAAATCCTAATATGCGATGAGCTGTATTTTGCACATTTAAGGCTTTCGGTGGCTTTTGCAGATTTTGTTGTCCTAAATAAGCAACGCTATTCAAGTCTTCTACTAAAGTGTATGTGTATCCAAATCAACACGATGTTAAGTAAAACTCTAGAAATTCTGTCGTTGGTTCTGTTTGGGGTTTTCTTTGTGGGTATTTTGAGGTTGGGATTTTTGGGGGATTTTTTTGTGTGGTTTTTGGTTTTGGGGGGCTTGGAGGTTCTTTTGTGTCATCGTGGTGGTGGTGGTGGTTTTGTTTTGTTGTTTTTCTTTAAAGCAGTTGCTGTACCTTTATCTCGTGCTGCCCATGTTGTGGATTGGGGGGAGAACAAAAAAGGGAGAAGGAGGCTGCAAACACTGATCTTTGTAGGTGCTGTATCGACGTTCTCTGCTTTGCCCCAGTGTCAGAGCTTCCCTTTCCCTTTGCTCTGGGGCTCTCCCAGCGATGCAGGGCTTGGGCAGCTGACTGCTCTGAAGGCTCCTTAGCTCCCCAAAATAATCTGTAGGGTGTTGCATCATGCTTTGTCACTTTGCTGTGGGTGTAAAGAGACAACAGCAAACCCCAAAAAGACAACAGCAAACCCCAGTAAGCCCTGATTGATAACAGACTGAACTTGGACTGGGCACAGACCTCAGTGTCACCCCTTTTGGTGCCCTGGGCACAGGAGGGAGCGGGAGGTGGTGTTTTGTTACCCCTGGATTTACCAGCACAAAGAAAGGCTTGGAACTCCTTATTTACTGTAAGTAATATCATATCTATTCATTATTTATCCACTTCTGAATTGTAATGAATTATGGCAACCCTTATGGTGCGGGTTATACTATAGATAATGATATAATCTTTTATGTATGAGAAAAAGACTTTATCTGAAGATCTGCACTTTGGACACAGGTTGGAGAGACAAGTATCGTCATTACAGTCAACCCCAGCAGAAAACATCTTCCCGGTACCCGGAGACTATGACTAGTGTAACCCCAAAGGTAAACTGGAGGCTGATCTTGTCTGCTTTGCTCCAGGTATAATTGAGATGAGCAGAGCTCATTAAAAATGGAAATGCATGGTTTGGAGAGGAGAATGGGCACCTAGAGCTCTCTCATCCAAATATTGTATTTTAGCAAACAGAACTCTGCTGTTTTAGCAAGTGTGTGTACAGCTGATCTTGCCAAACAATAAATAGAACATTGGCAAAGAAGTGCTTGTGTCGAAAATGAAATTTCATCTGAAAATAGTGAAATTGATGTATGTTCTTGAAGCCTGGAAGGGGAGTGCCATCAGCTAATGGCGTGATGTACCTGCGGGCCAAGGAGCTGCCTGCCTGTGGGCAGGAGACCTGAGTGTGTGTCAGCATTGATTAGGGACAGGGTTTCTGAAATAAATCACTAATCAGCTAATTGTTTACAGGCCAGAGAGGGAAGTTCTCAGTATAATATTTAATATTATATAATATAATATATAATATAAACAACTCTTCAGTCTAGTGCTGCCAGGAACCCCCCGTGGCTCTTCCAGCTCTGCTCAAGGGGATGGTGATGGGTAAGTTTGGACAAGGAGGCTGAGAGGATGGGAAGAGGGGGCAGCTTTATCATCTCAACTATATGGACAAAAAAACAGAGTTTGCAGCCTCAGCACTAGTGTTCTGCTTCCTCTGGTTGGGACAGTGCTCACAGCATTTCTGCCAAGGACACTAATTAACCTCTGAAATTAGTTTATCCCTTTGGAGTACGCACCAGAGACCAGAGTTCTGTAAAATACCATCCCAAAGAGAGCCAGAATTAGCAGCTGGTGCTGAGGGCAGCCCCTGCGCTTCCCTGGGGTGAAGGTGGTGGGGGCTGGTGGCTCCTTGCTGGTACCAGACAACACCCCTGGGTCGTGCATGGTGTTTGTCACCCCCAGCATCCCTGTCCTCTTCCCCCAGCAATTCGGAGGGGGATGCAAGTCCTTACCCAGCTACCCCAGGACACAAAGCAGTCACACTCCTCCAGCTGCCTGCCAAACCAAAAATACTCAGTTTTAATAACTAGAGTAAGCAAAGTCAAAAATGGGCTCGTTGCTGGCTGCCAGATTAGCAGATGGCTACAATCATTAATATTGCAAAACTTCAGGAGTTCATAATTCTTTAATCTACAAAGCCAGTGGGGGCAGTTAATGCGGACCCAGCAATCTGTGTCCTGGGAGGTGCCAGCCGCCCCGTCCCCATCCATCCCAGACCCGCGAGGGTCGGGCAGCTGCCTGGCCAGGACAAGGCTCCTGCCTGCAGCGAGGATCCTGCAGCTGGGCAGATGTTACCTGCGGGAGGAATGGGCGCGATGGACCCCCCGGGCTTAGGGCTGGTGTTGATGGTGGCTCCTAAATTCACCCATGTGTCTCCACCAGCTCTGCTGAGCTCTCACTGCCATCAGATTGTGGAAAATCCACAGAAATCCAATAACCCGTCTCCAGTGTCATTTTCTCGTTAAACCCAAGCCTTTACCATAATTGTTTGGAGGCAGTGCAGGGAGATTACGACTTATGTCAACAGCCAGATAATCTGACCCTGATCGTCAGTGCCAGTGGAGTTTGCAGCATGGGGAGGGTGCTCTGAGCCCCAAGGGAGCCCCGCACCATGCGGCTATTTGCAACAAAGCAAAGCCTAGCATTGGTGTTACAGCAAAAAAATATATTTATTATTTCACTTGGATGAAAAACGTCCCACTGCAGGCGCAGCGGGCTCAGGGTTCGGCCCCAAACGGCTCCATCGATCCCTGGCCCGGCCCCAGGCTCCAGGTTTCTCTGGAAGGGCCGGCGGCTCCGTGAGGCTGCGGGAGCCTCGTCCAGCATCGACCGGGGCTGGGGGAGCCTGGCTTGGCCCCTGTGCTCATTGCCCTTCTGCTCATACAAATATGTGTGTTTATGTATATATAGTGTATTTATGTATGTCGTATAATATATAGTATATAATACATTTAATATAAATTCTAAATACACACATATATCATATGAATATATCTACCTCCACGTATATGATATATATATGTATGTGTAAGTATATATGTGTATTTATACACACTCATATTCCTTTGGGTTTTTGCAATGTATCTGTTCATTAGACACTTGTATGTGTTTGCATAATTGGCCCAGTCCAGCCCAGGTGTGTTGCAGAGAGGGCAAACAGCCGCCCGTACGGACACAGGTAGGCTTAGGGCAGCTTTTCTTTGTGGAAACCTTGCTTTCCTTTTGCTTCAGCAGAAAAGCTACTATCACTATAATTACCTGAAGGTTTTTTTAAATTGTTTAATGAATGGTAGAGGGCTGGTGGAGGGTTTTTTCACTTGTTTGTGTTTTTGATTTTGCATCAGTTATATTGCCTTTAATCAGTTAACCCTTACTGGGCTTTTGCCCCTCCCTCTAAGTCTCACATTATTATTTTTTAACATTGCTGCACTTTTCCACTTGTGCTGACCCAGCCCCAGCACCCACCATGTGCTTAGTCTCCAACTGCTCACTTTATGCACTGATTTTTTTTTTTTTTTTTTTTTTTTTTTTTTTTAACAACCCGTTCTCAGAAGCATCCCTGCATCTCCCTGCCCGCAGCCCCGGGAAGTGGGAAGAAGCAGAAAATCCAGGGATGGCAGCTGGGGGAAAGCTATGGAGGGGGAGGCTGACTTTGGCAGGGATGCAGGCAGCAGCAAGGGCCTCCCTGGGGTGTCCCACCCCGTCACCCCCTCTCCTTTTGTCCCCTAGGGCGATGGAGGACGCTGGGTAACCCCGTTTTGGCAGCTTGGCCGCTGGGTACCAGGATGCTGCCTTCATCCCGGGCACTTCACGTTCAGCGGAGCCAAATCCCCCGGGAGCAGCGGGGGGAGGACGCTCCCATTATCCGGCTCCTGCCGTGGTGGATGCAGCTGGACCAGCCGCGCATTAATAGATTACACCGAGGATTTGGGCTCTTCGGCAGCGAGGGGAGCGCTCGCAGGAGGGAAGGCCAGGGCGGCTCGGGGACGGACGCAGCTCCTGCTCCCCACTGACACCTCCAGCCAAGGTCAGTGGAGGGCTCAGCCGCGGGGCTGCGATGCTACTGGGGTGGCTGGAGCGGGGATGCTGGTTCCTGGTCGGTGGGGAACGGGAGCCCCGGGGGGGCCAGACTGCAGGCGGGGTTTGCTGGGCTCTGGGTGCTTCTCTTCCCCCTGCCCGGCTGCTTTTTGGGGGGATGCTCTGCAGAGAAGTCAGGCTGGGGGCGCTGGGGCAGCTGCCGAGCTGTGCCGGTGTGCGGTTGGATTTAAGTTGTGTCCGTGCGTGGCTGGGTTTGAGCTGGTGTGTGGTCGGGTTGTGTGCCATGGCACTGGAGGCTGCAGCCTGGTTGGGGTTGCAGGATGGGGTGCGTGGCCACCCCCAGATTTCAGCCACCCTGGGTGCAAGGCAATGTTGCTGGGTGCTGCCTCTGCGTGCTGGAGGGTCTGGGGCCACGGGCAGGGGACAGTCCCCTTGTGCCACCAGTTTTTGGAGTGCTGCGGGGAGCCAGGAGCTCATGGGTTTCATGTGACTTTCATCGCAGCTTGTGCCCCACCAGCTGCTGTGCCTCAGTTTCCCCATCGTTCACACCCCCACTGTCAGCTGGTACCCAGGGCCACGGATGTGGCGCGGAGGGAGAAAATGCCCATGTGGGTGCCCAGAAATTCCTGCTGGCCCTGCTCAGGGCTGTGGCTGGGCAGGGACGGACAGACAACCCCCACTCCCCAGAGAGCCTCGGGTTACTTGCTGCTCTCCACCCCAAGCAACAGCAACACCCAAATTCAGTCAAATCTGGCCGGGCCCTCAGGTTTTGCATGTGCCCCCAGGTGCGGCTACAAAAGGGCGGCACTGGGCACCTGCCCCACATCCCCAGGTAAGTGCAGCCTTTGCCTTGTGAAATCAGCACCAAAGGCTCCCAGAACCACGGGCTGGGGTTGGAAACCTCCCCGGAACACGGTGACGCGCTGTCCCCATCCTGGGGGACCCTCTTTGTGGGGGTGCAGAGCTGGAGGGGGGGGGGCTGGAGCGGGATGCAGCTGTGGGACACGGCACCAAAGTTGTTGTTTTCAGCCCCGCAGAGCCCCGGGCTGAGCCATGGACGAGTGGGACCTCCCGCAGTGGAAGAAGGAGGTGGAAAGCCTCAAGTACCAGCTGGCATACAAGCGGGAGATGTCCTCCAAGACCATCCCCGAGTGAGTGCTGCCCACCCTCCCCTCCCAGTACCCCCGCTCCAGCCCAGCAGCAGGACATGGCTTTGCCCAGCCACGAGCAAAATCCAGCTTTTCTCCACCCCTGTCCCTCTCCGAATCACCTGGGAGCTCTCAAAATGTCAGGTTTAGAGATATATATTTATTTTTTTTTAGTCACTTTATTGTTCTTCAAGCCCCCCAACCCCTGGCACTGGGGTTTAAGGTTTTAAGCTCCCTCTGAACTTAAAAGTCTTAAACCTGGAAAACAGTCACAGAAAGGTATTTATTTCCCCTCCCTCGTTTGTACCTCATTGCTTGGGACAAGTCCCCCCCAATTTACGCAGTCCATGGCCCTCTCACTCACCTCGTACAAGGCGGGGGAATAGAAAAAGAGCAACTTCAGTGAAGAAGTTTTAAAAACCCAGCGCAAAGTCTGTCCCCATGCTGAAAGCTACAGATTTGTGGACAAAAGGCTTTTATTAACATTTTCTTGTGCTTAACTCCCCCATCCGAAAATGGGTGCAGCTCCCGCAAAGTGCTCACTTTGGGGCTGCGCCCACCCTCGGCTCCCTCCCCGCAGGTTCGTGAAGTGGATTGAGGACGGCATCCCCGAGGATCCCTTCCTCAACCCCGAGCTGATGAAAAACAACCCCTGGGTGGAGAAAGGAAAATGCACCATCCTCTGAGGAACCGACCCCCCCGCGGCGCCTCCCGCTGCCCTCGCTCCCCTTCACTGAATGTACTTTTTTATTAGCTAGCTTCTGAATATGACTACCTGAACAAAAACCCTACCCTCATCTGGTCTTATTATTTTTAGAATTGTTTCTTTTTTATATGTCGGGGGCAACGGGGAAAACACGGGGGTGGGCAGGGTGGGGGGACAGGAGCAGCAACGTGTCCAGTCTCAGCCCTCTGCTATTGCCAAAGGATGGCACATGTTTGAACTTGTAAAGGAAGAAAACTTTTATAAAACATTTCCAGTGATTTTAAATAGTCTTTTGTATATTGTAGGATACAATTTTTCAAGGAAAAAAAAAAGGGTAAAATATGGCAAACAGGAGTTTATAAATGAAATAAACAGAACAATACTTCATTATTATTTTATATATATATATTTTATTTTTTTTTAACAAAACAAGTGTGTACTAAAAAAAACAAATGAGGATCATGCGCACACACCCCATCCATGGGTTAGAAAGTCAAGTCAGCTTTATCCCTTCAGTTCCACCTACAGAATGTCCAGGGCTCCATCGCTGCCCCACTAGAGCAGGTCCCTGATGTAGATATTCCTCCTGACGGCATTGGAAACGCCTTCGTTAAACCGGAACCAGATATCACTGTTGCCCACCGCCTTTCCCATCCGGCTCTCGATCGACTCTTCCTTGGAGACCTGAGGGGCTGCGGGGGGAAAACTGATGTCAAAAACTTGCAGAAACTCTGAAGCCGTGAAGTTACAACCTGTGCAGGGACGTTTGCAAGGGCAGAGCTGATGCTCCTGAATCCCAGATCAGCAAATATGTGCGGTACCCACATCAGTGCTCTCCAGCTCTGGGTATTTTTCTGGCACTTTGGACACTGCCAAAATTGCATGGGCAGTTCCCTCAAATATCCCCCACCCCGCTGATTTTCCCCCGTGGTTCAGCATTTGAGGACAGAACCCCAGTTTGGGCACCCATGTGGGGTCCAGGGACCCCCCTCCCCAAAGCAGCACCCATGGTCCCCATATCCCTCTGCCACCTACCCGGGGCTGCAGGCACCCGCTGAATCGGCCGCCCGAAAAAGTCGGTCTCAGGCTGCAAAAAAAAAAAAACAAACACCAAACAACCCCAAAAAAGCAGGAGGTGAGCACAGCTCCCATTCACAAACAGCCAAAAGCCACCCCAGTGTCTCTCCATGCAAAACTAGACACTTGTGACAGCCCTAGGCAGGGTCTAAAGCAGGGTCTAAGGGTCCACTCGCTGGGGTCTTGCTCAGGGCTGCTCCAGCCCCTTCCCCTCCAAGCGCCCAGTGCCAGAGCTGGATGCAAATCCTGCAGAAAGGGCCAGTGGCCTCGAGAAAAAAAAAAAAAAAAAATTGCAAACTGCATTCAAAATAAGGTGGGGAATACAAAATTTGAGGCTTGTGGTGCTAAAGCAGGTTTTACAGACAGCTGAGGTCTCAAAGCTGACCCTACAGAGAGGGGAGGTGGCCCAGGACCCCTCTTATGTGCAAACCCCCCCCAGCCCGCAAGCAGCTCTTCCACTGAGCCAAAATTCAGTTTTTTGAGCCCAAACATCCCCATTTCTTTCCCTCCCCAGCCCTGAAAACTTTGCAAGGCACATAATTGTGTCCCTTTCCCCCACCCCCCCGACCAGATCCAATTCATCCCCATCTATAAACCCAGCGCTGCATTTACGGGACGCACGGTGTCGAACTACTCTATTAAAAGAAAATGGACTAAAAATAAATAAATACCAATGGAGCCAGCCAGTCTCCAGCACACGCTGGTAGGAAATGGGGTGTAAATCTCAGCCCCCTCACCTTGTCCTCCCCCGCGGCCGCTCTCCGGACGATGTGCTCCAGCCGCTGCCGGTGGTTGGGGGGCTCGGCCGCCCCCCCATCCGCTGGGTCCCCCCCCTCGCCGAGGCCGTTCCCAGGCTCCTGTGGGGAGGAGAGATCTGAAACAGGGCCTGGAGGTTTGGGCATCGCCCTTAGTTGCTGCAAGCTTTGATTACAATAGCCAAACAACACGTTAAGTTTTTTTTTTTTTAAATCCTTTTCTGTCTCGCAGCAGCACACGCGATCAGCGCCGGCTGCGCTTCAGGCACGTGCGTGTTTGCAGCCCCTTTCCCGGGGCTTCACGGTCTGCACCGTGTAAACAAGGAGCCTCCAGAGATGTTCTTACAGCATCTCTTAACCCCACACATTCCCCGAGATGCTCCAAGAGGAGGCTCTCGGGGATTAACTATCCCCACAGCACCAGGGCAGGGCAGGCAGCAGCTACACCTGAGCCATTTCTCAGCTTTTTCCACCCGTTTCTACCTTCTCCTGCCTTCTGCCTGCTGCTCCACGCAGGGTTTGTGGCGGGCAGAGTGATTCTCTGCTCCTGCCGGGGGCTTTGGGAAGATGGAAGTGAAGCAGCGAGGAATATGATGCAGGCAGGAGAGGAGCTCAGCTCCCTCATGGACATGAACGAATCGCAGCCAAACTAAAATTCCTTTCTCATCGCAACCCTCGTTAGAGAGTTTAAAGCTTTAATTTACAGTGAACGTTTTCTTCCCAACTTCTTGCACAAAGATGAGCCGTTCAGGCCGGTGACCCAGCGCGGCCGTGCTGCCCACAGGCAGATGTGCAGCCAGACGCTGCGCCCGGGGGGGTTAATCCTGGATTTCCATTTGCAGAGCAAAAGCCACTGAGGCCCCACCCCAGCCCTAAGGACTTTATCCCCATCAGCAGACCCACCAACCCCCCCCAACCCACAGCTGTCCCTACCTGGCCCAGGTTTCGTGCCTGCAGCAAAGCGTCCGTCCTCCTCATCTTCTCCAGCTCGATCTCCCTGGCGATGAGCTGCTTGGCCTGGTAGCTCAGCTGCCGGCGAGCCGGCAGGTCCGGGAACCGGCACACGGCCTCCACGTTCCTGCACCGCGGCGGAAACAGAGGAAAATCAATCAATACTGAAAATAAAAAAGCATTCTGCAAACCGCAGCCTGGCACAGAGACACCCGCCACACTCCAAGCCCCGTCCCCACCAGTATGATCCTGGCCGCTGTGCCTCAGTTTCCCCATCGCTGCTCTCTCCGTTACGCCCGGCACAGCAGAGCCAGCTTGCTGCAGGGCATCTCAGCTGAATGGGAACTCAGGAGGGATCGACGTGCTTTTTTCATCTCGGTTTTAATGCAAGAAGAGGAAACCGCAGGCAGGTCTGTGCCGAACAGATTGCCCTGAAAAAGCTGCGGTCACATCCCAGCGTGGGCACGAGCGGCACCACGAACCTTCACGTGAACCCTGAGGTGTCCACAGGGAGCTGTTTAATTAAGATACGGCCATGAACAGTAATTCTGGCTAATCAGAGCAATCTTATTGCTAACGAGGCTGGTGCACCAGGTCTGGAACGAAGCCTCTTCCAGCACCGCGACAGCCCAGGCGCAGCCGCAGCGCCGAGCAGCCCGCTGGGCCGGATCCTCCCCCAGCTGTATATGTCTCACGCTTTATTCACCTTCAATATTATTCCCCTTAAAATAAAGGCAACAAAGCAAACTATCAGAGAGCTTTGCAGTCATTTAGAAATTAGCTGTCGAATCTATGATTTAAAAAGTTTTAAAGAGAAAACATGACTTTTGTTGTCAACGACAACTCTGTTCGCCAGAGAGACGCTGGGACGTGAGTTGCAGGTGCCACCAGGACATGACACCCCCGCCGTCCCCGTCATCACCCTGCATGGCCTGCAAACCAGCTCAGACTTTGCCAAAAAAGCAAAGCAAAGCGAAGCAAAGCAACACGTCTGCTTGTGCCACGTGGCTCCCGGTGTCCCACGGTTTCCCTACGGCCACATTTTGGTGGCACAGCCTGGCATGGGGAGGGCAAGAGAGGATGGTTCTATGCAGCCCCCGCAGGCCTTTCTGTGGAAAAAAAAAAACACCCAACCATAAAGCACTTCACTGTAATTAGATACAGCTGCTCGATTTAACAGAGGCTAATTTTTGTAATTAACTTTGCACCAGGAAGACATTAGCCTTACTCCTAGCTGTGGACAGGTCTGTATTAGTTCATCGAAGCCTTGGGAGCATTTACAGCTCCGTACATACATAAAGCACAGTGTATATACTTAAAGCCAGACTCAATTCTAGCAAGGGCCAGCTATTAATACACAAATTAA
Source organism: Caloenas nicobarica (assembly GCF_036013445.1). Classification (NCBI taxonomy): domain Eukaryota; kingdom Metazoa; phylum Chordata; class Aves; order Columbiformes; family Columbidae; genus Caloenas; species Caloenas nicobarica. The sequence continues at coordinate 1,713,526 of NC_088258.1, read as the reverse complement.
CTGTGGCTACAGTGAGCTCCTGTGTGCGATGTGCCCAGGTGGACCCGCTCTCCCCGGCAGCTTCGGTCCCTCCTCTGCCAGCTCCAGTGAGAGCCAAAGGCAGCTGCTGCCTTTCCTTTAATCCCATTAAAGCAAAACCAGCCCTGCTTTGGGTTCCTGGGCTCCTCTTTTTAAAAAATTACAGCAAAATAATCCAGAAAATCTCTGCAGAGCCACTCCCAGAGAACCATAGAATCATTTTGGTTGGAAAACATGCTCAAGATCATGGAGTCCAACCATAACCCACCCCTGGCACTGCCCCATGTCCTGAGAACCTCATGTCCGTCTGTCCAGCCCCTCCAGGGATGGTGACTCCAGCACTGCCCTGGGCAGCCTGTTCCAATGCCCCACAGCCCTTTGGGGAAGAAATTGTTCCCAGATCCAACCTCAACCTCCCCTGGCGCAACTTGAGGCCGTTTCCTCTGGTCCTGGCGCTTGTTCCTGGGGAGCAGAGCCCGACCCCCCCTGGCTCCAAGCTCCTTTCAGGCAGGTCAGAGATCAGAAGGTCTCCCCTCAGCTCCTGTTCTCCAGCTGAACCCCCAGCTCCCTCAGCCGCTCCCATCACACTTGTGCTCCAGCCCCCACCAGCTCCGTTCCCTTCTCTCACTTCACTCCAGCACCTCAAGGCCTTTCTTGGCGTGAGGGGCCCAAAACCGACCCCAGGACTCGAGAAACCTCTGGCTGCAGGAAACCAGCTCAAACCCACGATGCCTTTGGGCTCAAACTCCTCCCTGAACTCTCTGCTGTTTCTCTGGAGCCCAACACCTTCTCCCCGCCCTCGAGACTCACGGGTCCAGCTTGTAGCCGTAGTGGCCCTCGGGCAGGCGCTCCTGGCGGTAGGTGAGGTTGTAGGCCAGCATGGTGCTGACGAGCTCCGCCAGCTGCCGCTTCTCCTTCAGGCTGTAGAGCTGCGTGTTCACCTGGGGAGGAGAGCCAGGCCCAGCATCACCAACCCCAAACGACTTTGAAATATAAAAATAACCTGAAGGGGGAGGTTTGGCTCTATCTGAGAAAGGACAGTCAACACCAGCGAGGTTCAGACCAAGTTTAGTTTCCTATCACAGAATCACAGAACAGTTTGGGTTGGAGGGCCCTCCCCAGCTCCCCCAGTGCCCCCCTGCCACGAGCAGGGACATCTGCACCAGCTCAGGTTGCTCAGAGCCCCGTCCAGCCTGGCCTGGGATGTCTCCAGGGATGGTTCAGCCACCACCTCTCTGGGAACCTGGGCCCGGCTCTCCCCACCCTCAGGGCAACAATTTCTTCCTCGTGTCTGGCCTGAGTCTCCTCCCCATCGTGTATCAGGGACGCAGGTACATCACAGAGCAGGGACAGACCTTTCTGATGGCCCAAAGTGTTAAATGCACCCAACACAACCACGTGTGCAGATGAGGTGCTGCAAGGACACTGCGACAGTCCCCAAACCCACGCTCAGGCCAAGGCCACCCCTGGTGCAGGGGTCTGGGAGGTGCAGGACGCCATCCCACACCCCCAGCACTCGCGTATCTCAGCACTGTAGCCCGGCTTTCAGACGGCCTCTGCTCCAGGTGTACATCAAACTGACCCCAAATTTGGGACAGAAGTCTGGGACAGCTCAGCCTGGGGGACGCAGGGCAGGGGACGTGTCCCAACCCTCCCAGGGGGTTTGCAGAGGGGACATGTCATCCCACCAAGACTCCTGCCACCGCAGGGGAGGGGGCCAGCGGGGACTCACCGGTCGGAGCTTCGGGGCGATGATGTCCAGGAGCAGACACAGCACCTCCAGGATGAAGGACTGCTGCCCCGTGCGGCTGCGGGCGCTGGGCGTTATCCCCAGCATCATGGCCATGACGAGGTTCTGCATGTGGTTCAGCTTGGCCAGGGCCTGAGTGGGGAGGGCAGGGACAGCTCAGCCACGGCTACGACTGCAGACGTCCCCGCGGGGGACAGAGCTGGAGCCACGCAGCCACCATGCCCTCCCCAGTAGTTAGGATCATAAAATCAAAGAATCATTTTGGTTGGAAAAGACCCTCAGGATCATCGAGTCCAACCATTCCCCCAGCCCTGGCACTGCCCATGTCCTGAGAACCTCATGTCCGTCTGTCCAACCCCTCCAGGGATGGCGACTCCAGCACTGCCCTGGGCAGCCTGTTCCAATGCCCCACAGCCCTTTGGGGAAGAAATTGTTCCCCAGATCCAACCTCAACCTCCCCTGGCGCAACTTGAGGCCGTTTCCTCTGCTCCTGGCGCTTGTTCCTGGGGAGCAGAGCCCGACCCCCCCTGGCTCCAAGCTCCTTTCAGGCAGGTCAGAGATCAGAAGGTCTCCCCTCAGCTCCTGTTCTCCAGCTGAACCCCCAGCTCCCTCAGCCGCTCCCATCACACTTGTGCTCCAGCCCCTCACCAGCTCCGTTCCCTTCTCTCGATTCGCTCCAGCACCTCAAGGGCTTTCTTGGTGTGAGGGGCCAAAACTGCCCCCAGGATTCGAGGTGCTCACCTCGTGCTGGCTGCTGGGATAAGCCAGCCGGGGGACGCTGGTGGCTGCGAAGAGCAGGTGAAAAGCCACGGGCAGGAAGGGCAGGTACCGCAGCAGCTGGAAGCTCTGCCGGTGCAGGACAGCCTGGCCCAGCAGGTCGGAGAAGCCCAACCACTCCAGGGCCATGCAGACCGAGCCAAGACTGGAGTCCCGCAGCTTCATGTTCAGGAAATTCTCGTACAGACCCTGGAAGCGAACGCAGGATTAGAGAAGGCTTGAGCTCATGCAGATGGTCATAGAATTATCAAATAGTTTGGGTTAGAAGGGACCTTTAAGGCTCATCTAGTCCAACCCCCTGCCACAAGCAGGGACATCTTTACCCAGATCAAGCTGCCCATCAGAGCATCCCACTACAACACCCTAACACTCCATCCCAAATCAGCACAATCCGACTGCAGGGAGGGATCTCCCCAGGCACCCACCAGCCATGGACCCCCCAGATCAGGAGCCATCCTTGCTCTGGCTGGCACAGCCCGGCTCTTACCCCCGCAAACCATCTGCTCTACCTGGGCCAACTTCTCCTGCTCCCCCGAGGCCATGGCGAGGTGCAGGACGTGGTGGAAGCGCTGGGAGGACGCGTTGAAGCCAGCTGCCCCGCCGAGGAGCGCCAGGTCCTCATCGCCCACCAGCAGCTGGGTTGGCAAAGCAGGGTCCATCCCGATCCTGTGCCTGGGGGGAGCCCAAAAGGAAAGAAGAGCTCAGGGTGCCCCCAGCCCTATACTGACCAGCAAGAAATATTTGGACCCTTGCAAACTGGACTGAAAACAATTACAATGCCAAATTACTGGGCAGTAAAGAAAGCGGCCAAAGAGCATCTGGACACGCAAATCTGCTGACGAAGTCAGGTCTGCTGCAACTCTCCAGGATCCTTCAGGTTTCTCCACTGCAGGTCTTGGAATACCACAAATCAGCGCGCCCCAAGCAGACAGCAGACCTTCTAAATCTCCCCTCCCTTTACCTTTGGACCCTTGGGAGCTGGAAGATCTCTTGCCAGATGGAGAAGAGCCCCTTGTTTTGGTCCTTCAAGCCGATCTTCATGGTCTGCACCATCTGCACGTTCAGCTCCTTCTGGCCCCGGCCGTGTAGGAACTGCAACAGGAGAGAGGGGCTGGGGGGACACGGGCATGGAGGGAGGGAGGGGATGCTCCCCACAGCCCACTGGTGCTGGGAGAGACAGAGACACCTTGCTTTTCCTCATGTCATAGGTGAATTCACGTTAAAAATAACACAGGGAACAGGGTGGATCTGCCCGGGACATGGTTTTTTTTGCTCCGTCCCCATCTGAGCCACAGCAAGTCTATTGGTGATCGTTCCCCTTTCCTGGGCACTGGGGAGGCCAAATCTTGAATCCTGGGGGCAGTTCCGGGCCCCTCAAACCAAGAAAGCCCTTGAGGTGCTGGAGCGAGTTGAGAGAAGGGAACGGAGCTGGTGAGGGGCTGGAGCACAAGGGTGATGGGAGCGGCTGAGGGAGCTGGGGGTTCAGCTGGAGAACAGGAGCTGAGGGGAGACCTTCTGATCTCTGACCTGCCTGAAAGGAGCTTGGAGCCAGGGGGGGTCGGGCTCTGCTCCCCAGGAACAAGCGCCAGGAGCAGAGGAAACGGCCTCGAGTTGCGCCAGGGGAGGTTGAGGTTGGATCTGGGGAACAATTTCTTCCCCAAAGGGCTGTGGGGCATTGGAACAGGCTGCCCAGGGCAGTGCTGGAGTCACCATCCCTGGAGGGGTTGGACAGACGGACATGAGGTTCTCAGGGACATGGGGCAGTGCCAGGGGTGGGGGAACGGCTGGACTCAATGATCTTGAGGGTCTTTTCAACCAAAATGATTCTGTGATTCCAAGTCTGTGTAGCCCAGAGCCCCCCCAGTGACCCCCGTACCTGCAGGGTGTTGATGCAGGAGCGAATGTCGTTCTCCGTCTTCTCGCACAGGGCCAGCAGCGCGCCCGTGTCCGCCCGCATGCCCTGCCGCAGGGCGATCTGCAGGAGAGGGGGGTCAGGAGGGGGGTTCCCCGCCCCGGGGGGGCCCGAGGAGCCCTGGGCTGTGCCGCACCTCGCAGAGCCGCTGGGCCAGCCGCGACGGGGCCGTCCGGGGGAAGGTGAGCAGGAAGGATTGCTGCCGCAGCGGCCGCAGGGCAGGGACATACCTGGCAAAGGGAAGCACAGGGGTCTCTGAGCGACCCTAGCAGAGGAAAAAATCCAGCTATTAATGCTCTGTTCTAAGAGAGATGGATTATTTAGCAGCTGCACGGACACCGCTGCACGCCTGGGCATGCACAAATGCAACCATATGCCCACACCCAGCTACAAGTCACCCCAGATACAAAACCTGGGGGGGTTCAGGAAAGCTGAGCATGTTGTAGTTTTACTTTTCATCAAGTACTTCTCAGCTCTCCAGCCCTCCCCAGTCCCGCGGGTGACACTCACTGGTCGTTGCAGATGCAGATGATGGGCCGGAGCAGCAGCCCACCCTCGCGCCGTCTCCTCCGGCCCGCGCCAGCCGCTGCCTCGCCCTCCACATCCTTCTGGTGGATGATGTTGAGCAGCACGTTGATAGATGCCTTGGGGAAAAAAGAAAAAAAAAAAAAAAAATCAAGGACAGAAGGGATGTATTCTTGCTGTTTGGTAGCAAGAACCCACTCCTAAAGTGGATGAGCTGCTAAGAGGGCAATAATCAGCAGAGCCTGTTGTGACAGGACAAGGGGTGATGGTTTTAAACTAAAGGAGGGAGATTCAGGCTGGACATGAGGAAGAAATTGTTGGCCCTGAGGGTGGGGAGAGCCTGGCCCAGGCTGCCCAGAGAGGTGGTGGCTGAACCATCCCTGGAGACATCCCAGGCCAGGCTGGACGGGGCTCTGAGCAACCTGAGCTGGTGCAGATGTCCCTGCTCATGGCAGGGGGGGCACTGGAGGAGCTGGGGAGGGCCCTCCAACCCAAACTATTCTATAATTCTGTGAATTAAGTGGTTAATGCAAAAGGTGGCCAGGTCCACGCTGGGCTTACCGTGGGCGCACCGTCTATCTCATCGATGATCAGGCAGTTGGGTTTCTCGTTGGCGCCCAACACAGACTTCATCTGGGTGGCAGCTTCGATGCGGGTTTTGAAGACCTCGGGACTGCGGTCGTCACTGCAAGACAAACCAGTGCCAGGCTGCTGTGCCATCACCTTCATCACAGCGTCACCTTCATGACAGCGTCACCTCCATCACAGCGTCACCTCCATCACAGCGTCACCTCCATCACAGCGTCACCTCCAGCAGCTTCTGGGCTGTGCAGCCAGCGCAGACTCACCTGGCGTTCATCTCGACGGCGTTGTACCCCGCGTGCTTCGCGATGACGTGGGCCAGCGTGGTCTTTCCCAAGCCGGGCGGGCCACAGAGCAGGGCTACCTGCGGGAGGGAGGTGGGGTCAGCGGGGCAGCGCTGCCTCCAGCACCCACCGAGGCTGCTGTGCAGGGGGATGAGGATCTACAGCCTGCAAACTGGGCTTGGGAGCTGCTGCACTGGTTTGTAGACACACGGGAAGAAGGGAAAGTCACTGGATGAAGGCGAATATAACAGAAACTCACCCTGGCAGCATCTCTCACGCGTATGTTTAAGTTTGCAGAGCAATAGATAGAAAAGGCTGAACAAAATCCCTTCCAGAATTACATTCCTGAAAAGCAATGCTGTCAACATCTATTTTTGTTTCCCCTTTTTTATATCCTCTCACTGGGCAGGCTGAAGCTGGTAAGCTGGCCTGGGTGTGTTATCTCTGCTCCCTTTAGCTTTTGAGCATCATTGCTCTTTTCTGGATGCAGAAACTCTGGCTCAAAAGCACATCATATCTGCCTCTAACAGATAAAGTCAAGACCAAATTCTTCTAAAAAAGGTACATCTTTCCTCAACTGGCCAATTAATTTGGCTGGAGGAAGTCTGTTCCCCTCCCTTTGTTATCAAATTTCTCAAGCCAAAACAGAAGAAAAAACGAGAAAATCTCATATTTGCCAAAAGGCAACAAGGAATCCAATTTCTCCTAGATCTGTCCTCGAAGAGAAAGGGAAGACCCTGCTCCTCACCTCGGTGGCAGGATGAGGGGGACAGGAGAGGAGACCCCCCCAGCAGCATCCTGTTCTGCTCACCTTGTATTTGGGTCTCTTGTATTGGTCCAGCTCAGCCTCCAGAATCTCTTCTGTAAGTTGAACCTTCGTTTTCCACTTATTCTGCTGCTCCTTGGGCTGGCTGAATGGAGGACGAGCTTCAGTGCTGGGCTTGCTCTTCTTCACAGCATTCTCCTTCCCGAACACCACCGTGTCCCAGAGCTTCAGCCACTTGAGAAGGCAGCGGTTTGTGTACTGCACGGCAGGCAGGAAAGCAAGGAAACCACATCAAACCTCGGAAGGATCCAGCCAAGCAGAGAGAAAGGCCTCTCCATAGCTTAAAAACCAGCCTGGTCTGCGGAGGAAGGAGCAGGGAGGCAACGCAGAGCGTGTCTGCCCAGAGCAGCCTCATCCCCGCTGTCCCTCATCAGTCTTGGCTCAACCCAGTGCTTCTCAGCCTTTTCCATAATTTCCAATTCCCTAGAAAACTTCTAATATTCCAGAAAAAACAAAATAGCCAGCAATTCCTGGCTAAAGTCCACTCGGACTTTTTTGTGCTGAAAGCCCCGCGACCAAAGGCAGCACCGTAAAACTCTGATCCCACAGCATAAAGGGTTATAAAAATGGCAAAGCCACCTGAACCCCAAACCCCCACCTATCCCAGCACCTCACATCATCACTGAGCAGCTCCGTGTAGCGCCGGGGAGTGAACTTGTCCACCCAGAGGCAATGCAGCCCAGACTCCTCCTCGTCTGCCGGCTCCGCGTCCCCGCTGGGCTCTGGGCTCTCGGCGCTGGTCTCGCTCTCGAGGCAACTGCAAGAAAGAATTAACTTGGCCCAAACCACCCAGGGAGTCACAGAACCATAGAATCATTTCAGTTGCAAGAGACCCTCAAGATCATTGAGTCCAACCATAACGTAGGTCTAGTACTAAGCCATGTCCCTAAGAACCTCTAAACACCTTTTAAACCCCTCCAGGGATGGTGACTCCACCACTGCCCTGGGCAGCCTGTTCCAATGCCTGACAGCCCTTTCCGTGAAGAATTTTTTCATAATATCCCTTTAAACACCTCCAGGGAGAGTCAGGGCAGAGCTGGAAATTACGGCCAGACTTCCCCAGCTAGGGATGCTGAGAGCAAAGAGGCTCCTCTGCTCACAGGTCCCCAAAACCTGGATCCCACCAGAGCATCTTGACAGCATAGCAGGGATAGGAATACGATTTCATCCCAACACCTCACCTGTTTATTATCTCTGTCAGCTGCTGCGACGCCTGCAGAACGTGTCTCCGACGCTTGAGCACAAAGAGGGCAAGAAAGGGGTCAGAGACACCCCGTTAAGCCACAGCTGGGGGGAGCAGGGATTCGGGAGCCAACACTGTGGCTATCCAGGGGTGGCAGGGGAAGACGGGAAGGTGGGGATAAGATGCGATACCTCTTCGTTCACTTGTTCCTTCAGGTAGGAGAAAGGCACCCCCAGCAAGTGGAGCGGTCTGCGTGCATTCCAGCCCAGGCAACTGGAGAGCTGCGAGGACCAGAGGACACACATCAATGATGCTCGGCACAAATATCTCCTCCCGAACTGGATGGAGCTCACAGAGAAGCAAGCCCAGCACTCAGATCCCTCCTTACCTCCACCCCTGTCCTGGAAGGATCGTCCTTCACCACCATGAAGACCCTGGTGCCCTCGCTGGACGTCACGTTGATGTAGTCCTCCAGAATGGGTGGCCGCTTGAGGACTCGCTTCTTCTTGGAGGGTGGTGTTGTCTGTAGCGGGGCCATGCCACTCATCTCCAGGTGGTCTGAGCTGGAGAGCATCAAATTCCTTTAGCAGGGGCGAGGGGAAAAAGCCCTCGAACCCCACCTGGTGGGGTTCGAGGGCTTTTTCCCCTCGCCCCTGCTAAAAGTGGGGTTCAAGGTGGCCAACCTGGCAGTGTGGGGAGCAGAAGGTGCCTCCGCACCACCATCCTGGAGGACGTCAGGAGCCAACTCATCATCCGCACCAAAGCTGAGCTTCTTAACAGCTTCCAGGCGCTGCCGCTTCGGTTTCGGGGCTGCGGGAGACACAGGGTAGGAGGAAGAGGAGAAGCATCGTTGGCTGAAGGTTGGTACCTGCTGCTCCTCCAGCAGCACCGGGGGAGCGGGGAGAGGGGTCAGCAGCACCCGGGGATCCACCGGGGCTGCAGACCCGGCTTGGACCAAACCTACTGCGGGCTGCGGGTGGCGATGGGGAGCCGGGGGGGACACGGCCCCGGTCCCTCTTTCTGGGGTTGGTGCCCCCGGGGTCGCTGCCCCCGGGGGGCACGTCCGGTGCCTCCGGGGGGTGCCTCCTGTCCCGGAATTTGGAGATTTTGGGGCCAGCGAGTGGGGATGGATCATCTGCAAGATGTTACACGGCGGTACCGATCACCGGAGGGGACGCGCGGTGGGGCGGGCACACGCGGCTGCGCTGCCCGCCGCGCAAAGCCCGGCTCCTGCCCGCGCCCTCCCTCCTTCCGCCACCGTCTCCGGCACCGGACACGGCGCCGCAGCAGCACCCACCTCCCAGCTCGGCCAGCACCTCCAGCTCGTCCGCGAACCGCTCGTAGAAATCATCGTCGGGACGCTCCCCGCCGTCCGCCATGGGGCCCGCGTCCGCCCGCCCGCTCCGCGCTTCCGGCCGCCGCGCCGCGGCGGAGCCGCTGCTGATTGGGCGCGGCGCGCTGGCCGGAAGCGGTGGCAGCGCTGATTGGACGCGACGCGCGGCTGGACGCGGCGGCGGCGGCGTTGATTGGACGCGACGCGCGGCCCGGCGCCGCCGGTGGATGCGATGTAGCCGCTCTCCGCCCGCCCGGCCCGGGGACGGCGCTGCAGGTCGGGCCGGGGGGAGCGGGGGTCGCGGCGGGGGGGTGGTGTTTCCCTCCCCGAGCGTGTCCCCTGCGCCTTGTCCCAGGTCCTCTCCTCCGTGCGTGTCCCTTCCGCTGCGTCCCGTCTCCCCTCCGCCGTGCGTGTCCCTTGCGGGGAGCCGAAATCGCGGTCCGGCTGGCAGCGGGACCGGGGCTTTGGGGCGGTAAGACGGGAGTGAGACCGAGCCCCACTGTCGCACCGGATCGGCCCGGCCTCGTGCGGTTGCGGGGCCGCCACGCGTGACAGCGGGCCGGCGGCAGAGCTGTGCGGTGACCCCGGGAGGCGGCAGGACGTGTGCGGTGCCACACGGGGACGGCTGTGGCTGCAGCGCTGCTGGCACACCGACACCGCGGTCGCACCGGTGCTGTGTGAGACCTGCACAGTGTGACACCGGGATAAGGCTGGGAGACCTGTGCGCTGTGACATCGGTGTTGTGGTGTGACAGCGGTACCGGTGCAGCACCGGTACATCCAGTCCCACCGGGGTACCCACTGCCGGGCGCTGCTCCCTGCCTGCTCTCGCTGGGTCCCCTCGCTCCCCTGCGGTGCTGTCCCCATCCCGGGGGCGCGGGGGCTGGGGCTGGAGGCTTTTTCCCCCCACACATTCACCCCGATCCTCCCACGCTCCCCGCAGGGCGCTGGCCATGGAGCCGGGCACCATCGACAACCTGTCCATCCTGTACCAGAGCTCCGACTTCATTGTGGTCAACAAGCACTGGGACATCCGCATCGACAGCAAGATGTGGTACGAGACGCTGACCCTGCAGAGCCAGCTCAAGTACCGCTTCCCCGAGCTGGCCGACCCCGGCACCTACTATGGCTTCAGGTGAGTGGCTGGGGACCAAACTGGGCCATGCCCTGTCACCGAGCTGGCCTGGGCAGGGCACACTGCGAGCAGGGGACACTGCCTGGGGATGCTCCTCCATCTCCTTCCCAGGTTCTGCCACCAGCTCGACTTCTCCACCAGCGGGGCCCTGTGTGTCGCACTCAACAAAGCAGCAGCTGGAAGCGCCTACAAGTGTTTTAAAGACCGGCTAGTGACCAAAGCCTATCTCGCCCTGGTGAGCCCATTCTGCCAGGTCCTGCTTCTGGACTGACTTACCTTCTGGTTTTGCGAAATTGCAGCTTGGCCTCTGCTTCTTGTTGTCCCGGTGCTGGCAAGTGCCGGGGCTTGGTTTGCAAACCAGTTTTCTGCCCTGCAGGTCAGGGGCCACGTGAGCCAGAACCGCATGACGATCCGCTACGCCATAGGGAAGAACACAACCGAGGGCATGACCCACATGATGTGCATCGACGGGACGGAGGGTGAGCGGCTCCCGTGCCCTGCCCACGCTGTTGCGCCATGCTGGGGCGAGCTGACCCCCCTCTGCATCTCATTGCAGGCTGCGAAAATCCCAAACCCTGCCAGTCGGAGCTGATCGTGCTCGAGCACGGTTCATACAGCGGAGACCCCGTGACCAAAGTGCTGCTGCAGCCGCTGACAGGTGGGAGGTGGGGGCCGGGGGGTGCTGAGGTGGGCAGTGGAGGTGCTGGAGTGGGACCTGCATTTGGAGCCCCGAGCTGTGGTTGTAGCATGGTGCCATAAAAATAATAAAGCCTAAAAAAGGGCTGAGCAGAGCCAAGAGCCACACTCAGCTCACGGAGGACTCAGGTTCTCAGACTAAGGGGACAAATGCCATTTGGTACATTGTCACCTCGCACCGCTGTGCCCTTGAGGAGAGATTCAGGGATAACCTGTCCCTGCTTCTCCTGCTCTCCTCCTAGGGCGGACTCATCAGCTGCGGGTTCACTGCAGCGCCATTGGCCACCCCATCGTGGGGGACTTCACCTACAGCCACAAGAAGGACAGCGGTCCCTACCGGATGATGCTCCACGCCTACTACCTGCGCATCCCCACCGGCAAGGAGCTCATCGAGGTCTGCGCGCCTGACCCCTTCGTCACCACGATGGACAGCAACTGGGTGCCTCACCAGGTCACTCACCGGCTGGACGAGATCATCCAAGAGCTGAAGGACAAGGTGATGCAGAAGGAGGAGGAGGAGGAGGAGGAGAGCCGGGAAGCCGTGCTCGGCGATGGAGGAGAGGAGGCGCTGAGCAAAGCCAAGAGCCTGGAGACGGAGGAGCAGCGAGCCCGGTGCGAGCAGTGGTTGACCGAGTGGGCTTTGGAGTGAGCACACACCGCGTCTCTGTGTTTCCAGCCCAACGCTCCCATTTCCGTCCCAGTGGGTCTCCACAGAGCCCAGCGCTGACTCCACATCTGCACTCTCTGTACGCCGTGGCTTCCCTCACTCCTGGGGCTGGGGTTAGACAGATTTTAGCAGTAATTAGGATGGGTTTATTTTTTAATGTGCACATCATCCATCTGGCCACTGGATGCCCCTTTCCTAATTCCAGGCCTGAGCAGCAGAGCCAGTGTGTCACGTACCACCTTAGAGTGACCCCAGAGCTTTATGTCCCTGTCCCAGGGCTCGGGCACAGCCGGGGCAGTGCAGACGCTGCGTTTGCCACGAGCACGATGGATGGATCTGCAAATCAGCGCCGGGATGCTAAAATGCAGCCCAGCAAAAGGGAGAGGAGAACATACTGGGACGCAGCTTCGGTGTCCGCCTTCCCCTGTTCCCGTTCCCTTCGCTCCAGGCTGCTGCGCTCGCTGGTGTGTGGGAGGTGGGAGATGCGGAGGCTGAAGTGCAGCCTGGGGGGGAAACCACAGCCCCCCCCAGTCCCGGGGCGGCCGCGGGTGTTCTGCCTGCAGAGCTGGGCTGTGCGATGGGCACAGGAGAGCCCCCGTGCTTCCCTCCCTGCTTCAGCCCACACGCGGGGTTTTTTTAAGGTTTGTGGAAGGCGAATGAGTTGATACAAATGAGTTTTAGACTTTTTTCAAATTTCTTACAGGAAGAATCTAGTCTTTTAGTGGTTCTGGAATACCAGTGAGCTCAGAAATGTGTGTATTTTTCGTACTTCTGTGGTCAGAATAGCCAGCAGCCCAAAGCTTTTTTAACAGATCTTATTATTCTTTCTCCTAGCATTGCCTTTCCCTAGTGCCCACTTTTATCCCGGGTGTGGATGTAACCCCTGCTGAGATGGGTCAGGAAACATCAGCCCCTTTCTGCTGTACCCAAATGAGGGGGAATCTGTTTTGGTCCCATCGCGTGACCCCTTGCTGGCCGGTTCCTGCGGGGGTGTCAGGGCCTTGGGGTGGGTGGTTTTTGGGGGCTCTGGAGCAGCCAAAGTGGCCAAGGAAATGGTTGAAGCTGCAGGAGAGGCTGAGAAGTGACGTGATGAGTAGGAAGGAGCTCAAAGCTCATGCTGGCGTTCAGCTTTGCAAGATGTAGAGGAGCTTCTCTGGAAATTCCTTTGCTGTGCCAGCCGGTGTCGGGCTGGTTCAGTCCCTCCTTCCCACCCCACTTTGAAAATGAAGAGAGGGGGCGACTGGGCGGGAGCCCCTTGCACCCAGAGCACCCATCCCCACGGTATTCGGCACTGGGCCGCTACATCAGCACGTGCCCAGAATTACCATCAGGCCACGAGCCCCGTCCCCTTTGAAAAGCGCCCACAATGGTTTCACAGACCTTGTATCCCGGCCCTGAGGAGAAATAAAACGGCACAGCCCTCTTATTGCAGGTGAACGCACCCTATAGGTCACCGAAACCTCACGGGGTTTTGCATCACCCGTCCCTGGTATCCTGGATGGGTGCGGGGCCATGGAGGAGGTGGCCGTCGCCTTGTTCTCGTGGCTCTGCACAAAGCGCTGCTGTCAGCTGCAGGATGGGGACCGGTACAGAGCTCACGGCTCTGCAGGTACCTGGGGACCGAGCGGGGACATGGGCTCAGGAGCTGGTGGCAGAGGGCTCAGGGGGGTTGGAGGAGCAGAAGATCCATCTCCTCCCTCCCAGGCCTGTCTCTGCCCATCCCATCGCCCAGGAGCGGCTGGGGAGGGGACAGGCAGCCACAGGCGGGTCCTGAAGCTGCAAATTAAACCATCAACCTGTTTGCCAAAGGATGAAGCTGTAAATTAAACCATGGATCTGTTTGCCGAAGGATGGACATGGGTGACACGCACAGGTGTGTGTGGGGACAGTTCCAGCTGCGTGACGGGACGTGTCCTGCAGCCGCACGTTGGGGACAAGGCTGCCCGTGGCCACGGGGCTGGTGGTCACTCGGGTGGTATGTGGGGACATCTCGGTGTCCATGCACAAGGTGAGGGACCGTCACAGCTGGGGACTGGCACCCATCACTCTCCCCAACATCTCTGTGGAGGAGCCCCTGCCCCGTGCATTGCACTTTTACCCGATACTGCAGCAGCCAGACATAAATATATATTTTTCCTTACCCTGCAGAGGTGTTTTCCTGGTGCCTTTCCCATGTCCCGTGCAATCCCGCTCCCTCCTCTCTGCCGTCGCGGGACCATTTCTGCATCGCGTGTGAATCCACTGGTGTGTTCAGGGGGTTCTGATCGGGTGTGTGTTTCGTGATGTTCTGTACAGCCTGCAATAACCCTTATTCCTTGTTGCACATCACCACAGTAAAACCATTTACCTCTGTACCCTGCGTTTCACCCTCTGGTCTCTCCATCCGGCGCGGTGCCGGGAGCTGCCAGGAATGAGCCCGGACCAGCACGGCGGGACCGGCCGACCTGTTGTGTGAGCACCCGCATCGTCCTCGCCCTGCTGCAACCCCCCCGGCCGAAACCACCCGATCAGCGACCCGACAACCCTCCCAGATTTAGTAACCCTGGCACAGATGCCCAAGGATGCCCGAGGTGGCGGGGGCAGATGCCACTGCCCTGCCCGTCCCTGCCCGCTGCCCATCCCAGCCAACGCCAGCAGCTGGGATTGTCCTGAACCAAATAGCAGAGACGGAAGAAAAACTCCTTATTTTGAAACATGACAGCTCTCCCTGGCAGGGAAACAGGGGAGCAGGCCCAGGGCTGCCGGTGTTTAGGGGTGCACAGGGAAAGCCACCGCCACACAATTTCTGCATAACTCTTGTACATCGATGGTCATTCCTGGGGCTGGTGCAGCTGGAAAAGCGAGTGAAGACCCAAAGGAATTATTTGCACTCTGCAAACTGGGAGATTTTTAAGATTATAAACCCAGCAAGGGTGGAGAAGCAGCGGGTTAAGTGCAGGAGAGTTTCCAGCTCGCCCAGCATGGGGGATGCGGTCGGAGCCCCCAGGGAAGGGGCTGGGGCAGGTGCTTCCAGCACGTGGGAGTTTGGGGTGGGTGCTCCTGTGCCTGTTCCTCCACAGCCCCTGGCGTTGTTTTGGGGCCAGTTTTAAGCCTCATGGGGACATGGTGGACGCAGTGACCCCCCAAAGGGCCCCCGATGTCCCTCTGCCCTCCCATCCAGCCACCCCTGCCCAGCAAGCCCGCGGCAGGGGCTGTGTCCCACCAACAGCCTTGTAGCAAACAAGTTTCTGCAATTTTACCGCTCCAACAAGAGCTATTTTTACAGCAAATCATTCCAAAATAGAAACCAGAAACACCCGCGGGGGTTGACCGAGCCCTGGTGCTGCAGGACGGGTTGCTGGGTGGGGGACAGGGACATTGGGGATGGCAAACCCCGCTCAACGCTGTGCCAGCGGCTCCAGGGACACTTTGCAAAGGCTGATGTCCCCAAACTCAGCCATGCGGGTGGTGGAGCCCGGCCAACTGCTGCCCGCACCTTTGCCCGGGATAAACGCACAGATAAAGTGTTTGCTGCATCGGGCTCCTCGGGTTTTCATCACTCAGCCCCGGAAAAGCTTTGCCTCCATTTTTTTTAAGTTTCCTTCTTCTGGATGGCATCTCAGAACGGGATCAGAAATTCCTGAGAGAAAGCTGAAAAAAAGGCAAAGGGATTATCCGTGAACAAGTCAAAAAGGACGGACACGAGGGGAAGCACCTCCTGGGGGTGCTGAGCCCATCACCGAGGACTCACCTGTTCTGCACCCCACTTGCACTGCAAAATACACCCCTGAAGAGCTCAAAGGTTTCTCACTAACCGGGAGGACCTTTGCCTCCATCAGGAGCGTAGAAACCTCTAACCCGGAGGATTTAACTAATTTGCCCCGAAGTTCAAAGTGACCCTTTGCAAAGGGGAAAAAAAACCTGAACAAACCAAAACCAGGAGAGGAAGCAGCTTTACAAAACACTGTTGAGAAACTGCACCGTCACACCCCATTTTCACAGCAACATCCCCACCCCGCAGCACATAAGTGCCGAGACATCCCCGGCGCTGCCCAACCCGGTCCCCGCAGTGGGTGAGCACCGTCCCCGGCACCGAACCCGCATCCCTGAGCCAAATCCAGCCGGTTGGAGAGCGACTGGCAAGGCCGCTGGTGAGATTTGGGAAAAATAATGAGACCTACTAGAAAAAGGACTTGCATTTGGTTTGAAGGGCGGTAAGCTCACTGCTCTGAGCAGCCCGTCAATGGCATTTCTAGAGCTGGGATTTATTTTCTATCAGGGGTTTCTAGCTGAGGGGTATGAGACTGGGTGTGGGGGGAGGGCAATGCCTGTGGGTGCTCTTCCACTGGTTTATAATGGATTTCTCCCAGTCTGCACTGGTGTGGCCCTGTGAGAATGCAGGGGATGGAGGGGAGCCCTGTCCCTGCAGCATCCGGACAGGATCAGGGATCTGCGTGTCACAGAGGACAATTTATTGTGGAGTTTCTTTTGATAACAGAGAATGACGTTCTGTTTTCTGTCATATAGGATTAAAACCTGTCCCGTCCCTGCTCTGTGCTCTCCCGACCCGCTCCGAGGACGAAGCCCCGGCACAGGCAGCATGGTGTGGGCAGCCATCGCCCTCGGCCTCTGTAAGTGACGTCTTGTGCCCCCAAACCGACCCTGCCCGGACCCCTATGCCTGTCTGAGGACCCTCTGCCACCCCCGGGCACCAAGGATGCTCCAGCCCACGGTGCTTTTCATCCTCAACCCACTTGGCTTTGGTGCTCCCGGCAGCATCTGCAGGCAGTGGGAGTTTTTCCCAGCCACAGCTAGAACAGCATTAGAAATCTGCACAAACAGATTTCCAGGGGCAGATTTATCTCTTTTTGTCTTCTAAACACACCCCGGGTTGCCTGGTCTGGCACAGGCTGCAGAGTGGTACAGGGGCTGCTCTGCACTGTGTTTGCCAGCATTTACTAAATATTATTAAACCGACAAAGAAAAGGCCCTTCCCAGACTGTAAACCTGGAGCTGCTTTAGAACAGCCCCCGACTGCCTGCACATACGGTCATGAATATTTAATAACGGGGATGTTTTGTAACAGGGATGTTTTATAACCTGCTCCTGCTCTGTTGCAGGTCTCTCCGCAAACCTGGGGAAGGCAGCAGCGGTGAGTCCCTGATGGCTCCGGATACACCGGAGGCTTTGACAAAACATCCCGGCTGGTGCCTGGAGCAGCAGAGCTGCCGCGGTTCCCCTGGTCCTTGTCTCCGGGGAGGCAAAGCCATCGCCTCCCTGTACAGCCCGTGTCCCGGCCCGTCCCTCGCTCCCTGCTCCCGAACCAAGGGCTGGGACACAAACCCTGATGGCCACCCAGCGCCCAGCTGGGGGAAGCAGGGACAGCCCCGCTGGTGGAGGGTCAGGTCTGGTTTCCCGCTTGGTCCCTGCATTTAAAAGCCTTTTGTCCCATCCCTCGCTGGGGCTGAGCATCCCCTGTCCTCGTCCCCAGGCCGCCCTGATTGTGGGAGCCGTCCAGTTCACCACTGAGCAACACCCCGAGTAAGTACCAGCCCCCAGCACGGTCTCTGACAAGTGGGGGTCTCGGGGGACCCGGGTGGGGGAACAGGCGTGGGTGGGTGTTGCATTTCTCCCCACATCCGTGTCACGGCCGCTGTGACAGGTCACTCGGGCTGGAGGATTTAGAGCCTTGCGCGGCCGGTTCTGGTGCTGGTGCTGGGATTTCAGCTGCCTCAGCTGGCACAAACTGGCACAAACACACCAAGAATTTCCTTCCCTTTACGGGGCTGACGCAGATGCTACGGGAACCTCCCTCGAGCTGAAATCCGGGCTCTGCTGGTTTCCCCCTCACCCCGGTGCCCAGGCGCCTCTGCCACCACCCTGGCCATGGGGACACAGGGACAGCCACCCTCAGGGCTGCAGGGCATCCCTTTCCGTGTCACCACAGCACCGGGGTTAGGGAAAGTCTCCATTACACCCCATATTATTCCTACTTACCGCGCCACCAGGGCGAAGGGGGATTTCCAGAGGGAAGGAGCAGGTTCATCCTCCACGGGGTGTTGGGAACAGCTGGTGAAACGCAACCGCATCTCCCCATCGCAGCCTCTCAGCCTCGCTCCTGCAAGGGTTCCCGTGTGTCCCGGCCAGCGACCTGCCCGCCGCCGCCGTCCTCGCCTTCGCCCAGGGGCTGCAGAGCGACCCGGCCGAGCTGAGCGCTGCCCAGGTGGGCAGGAGCTGGGGCTGGGAGGCAAAGGGGCTCTCGCTGCCCGGGCACTGACCGTCTGAGCCTCTCTCCGCCCAGCTCTCCTGCCTGGCCAGGCTGCTCGCTGCCAAGAACCTGACGGCCCATTTTAGCCGGTACCCACCGGACCTGCTGCTCTTCTTCGAGTGAGTACGGAGGGTTTGGTGCTGAATCCCACCATCCAGCGCCGGCCGGCGTGGCCCCGGTACCCCCCAGGGCGTGCGAGAGCTCTGCGTGGGAGAAGAAAATTCGGAAAGTTGTCTGCGGGCACCTTCAGACCCACACGGGGCATTTCCAGCCCTGCAGACCCCCTGGTCCTTCCCTCACCCCACTCCTCTCCGAGGCTGGGACATGGGGTGTGTGGGGTTGGGGACCCCCATCCCATGCCCGAGACATGGAGAGGAGCCCCCAGCCCTGTGCAACTCGGCAGCTCGTTGCTCAGAATGAAGTGACCATTGAAGACAGCTCTCCCCATGCCCTCCCCAAAAAACAACATTAAAGGTCACGACAAGCCCTTCACCCCAGTTCTTCTCCGCAGTTTGGCTGAGCTGGACGCTGGGACCTGCGAAGCGTTTTATGCCCGAGCGTCCCGCGGGAACCTGGAGCTGCTGCCCAGGGGCTCAGCCCAGCGGACGGGGCTGCTCCGTGGGGCTCTGACCTGCCTGGTGAGTGGGGGGCGAGGTGGGGGCTGCCGGGGTCCCCCACATGCCCCCGGTGTTTGTACGAGGGCCGGGTGTCTCTCCCAGGGAGTGAGGAGCAGCCGCCTGCACCCTGAGCAGCTGAGCAGCATTGGAGGGCTGGTGTGCGACATGGAGCCTGAGACCATCACGGCCTCGGACCCCGGCATCCTGGAGAACCTGAAGCTCTGCCCAGCGCTGACGGGGGCCCAACGGGATGCCCTGAACACCGTGCTGCTCGGGGGGGGCACAGCGTACGGGTAAGTTGCCTCTGCTCTCATGGCGGGGATGCTGTACCCGGGAGGACGCTGAGCTCCTCCTTCTCCCCGCGGCTGCAGGGATCCTTCCAGCTGGGATTTACGGACTCTGCAAAATCTGGGGCCGCTCGTGCTGGCTTTGAACCAGACCACGCTGAGCCTGGTGCCCAAGGTGAGTCCCCGCCTCGAGACCCCGGGGTGAGGCGCCCATGAGCCCCCAGGCTGCGGGACCCAGCACCCTCTGCCCCCCAGGCAGCGCGAGAGGCTTTCGGCAGGAGCATCGCGGCCGCCTACGGCAGCCAGGGACGTTCCCAGCGGGAGGAATCCCTGGCCCTCCTCAGGGCTCTCACAGCTTCGTCTCGTCCCAGGCTGAAGCGGAACGCAAACCGTGAGTGTTCCCCTGCACCGCAGCCAGTTTGAGCTCTTGCAGGGAGGACAGGACCGGGCAGAAAGCTGTGGGATTCCCCTAAAGTAACCGAGGACGTGGGGGGAATGTCCTTTCAGCACGCTGGGGTGTTTGCTCCTACCTGGGGGCAGGAATGTGGCAGCAGCAGCCGGGACAGAGGGAAGAAACTCCCGGGCAGGGGCAGCAGCTGGGGAGGATGCTGCAAGACCAGAGGATGCCCGTGGGGGAGGATGTGGGAAAGGATTCACCATAGTGGAGCGTTTTTAGTTACCTTTAACAGGACAAAGTGCATGTCACCCGTGGAAACAGCAGCAGGTCCTTCAGGAATGACTTTAAAGAATGAAAGTGAATAAGGCATCGCCACGGGTTGGGGAGCCATGGGTGGGAGGGACACCCTGACACCCCTCCCTGCCCGCAGGCTGCCTGTACGCTCCCATCACGGCCAGCACCGTCTCCGACCCCCTCTTACTCATCGACTACGACACCGTTGAGCAGTTTGACCTGTGTATGAGCAGTGACGTTGTGAAAACAAACCTGAAGGCTCTGCTGCAACAGCCGCTCACCATCGCGTACATGTGGGTTGTGAAAAAAAAGCTGGACCAGGTAATGGGTGACGCAGGACAGGAGCCCCCACGCAGCCCCAGTTATCATGGGCACGCTCCGGGATGGGCGAAACCCACTGTGGGAACAGGGATTAAAGCACCTGAGCAGGTCCTTTGTGCTCGTTTCTGCCTCCTTTTCCCTTCCCTGACCCTCTTTTCTGCCCCCCTGCCCTGGCCCTACAGGCTTACCCGTCAGGGCTGCCCGATGAGCAGCTGAAGCTGTTGGGGCCGCTGTCCCGCCTGTACACACCAAAGGAGATCAGCCGGTGGCTGGTGACATCCAGTGGCACACTGTTAGCCCTGCTCAACCCCGCGGATGGCAAGTGGGGGGAAGCCCAGGTAAACCCACGGCAGCAGCGGGGGACCCCGAACCGGGACCGCTTGGTGCCCAAGCCCAGTTCGGGGCGAAGGCATCACCCGCGGGCAGCGCGGTGGGTTTGCAGCACAGCGATTTCTACCCGGAGCATCTTCCTTCCCGTGCAACCACGTGAACTGTTTCCCAGGTCCAGCAGCTGATCAGGAGGTACCTGGACCTGGGGGGCACCTTGACCGGGCCCTTGCTTCAGAAAATCAGTGGGAAAAACCTCTGTAATCTGCAGGAGAAGGACATCAATCAAATCTCTCCAGAAGCAATCAGGTAAGCCACTTTTTAGGAATGCTTTTTGGTCCTGGGAGCACAGGGAAGCGGATGGTGGGATGGCAGCATGGTGGGATGGTCCCGTCCTGCTCCAGCTCCTGCCGGAGCCCCCGGCACCACAGGCAGGGACAGACGGTTCATGTCCCCCCACCAACAAAAGGGCTTTAGCTGTGGATTGGGGTGCTGCCCCCGGCTCTAACCTGTGACTCTCCCTCTCCCCAGGACTGCTGGGCAATTAAACATTTCTTCTTGCTCTCAAACCAAGAAGGACCAACTCTACCAAAAAGCCCGGGAGGCCTTTGCTGGCCAGCCGGGCAGCCCCGGGGTGTATTTGTGCCGGATTGGTCCCTACCTGGGTAGGTGCTTCAGCCTTCACCCTCCTCCCCACAGAGGCTGGGTACCTCTTGCTCGGCCAGGGGGTTTGGCCACACCAGAGACGTGTCCTGCAGCCTCCAGATCCCCTCCAAATGTGTTGGAAGTGTTCAGGTGCCCCATACGCTTTGTTTAAGGTGGAGCTCCAGTGCAGGACCTGAAAGACCTGGCCGAAGCTGGCGTTGCCATCGACATCAACACTTTCCTTGCCCTAAATCCCGATGAGCTGCAGGTACGTCCCTGCTTCGCCGCTGCTCTTGTCCCTGACAAAGGGCAGGACTAATCGAGGGCTGAGTTTTGGGTCCACAGCCCCATCAGATCTCCAAGTCTCTATATTTTTACCTTTTCAAATTTTCTTTTGGAAGTTATTACTAGCTCTGAGTCCCATTTTGCGGCGATGCCGGACGTGAGGATGAACAGAGATGTTGTTGTTCGTGTGTTGCAGAAACTCAGTGTCACGGATGTGAAAAATTTGCTTGGCAAAAACCTTCCTTACCTGAAGGATGCTGAGAACGAGCCCTCGGTGATGCGCTGGCTGCAGAGACAGTCCCAGCGGGAGCTGGACTGTGTCCTGGGAATCGGCCTGCAAGGGGGGATGGTCCCCTCTCCTCACCTCCCCACCTCGGCCAGTGTCACCCCCACGGCCACCGTCCCCATGCCCACCACCCTCCCCACCCCTATTGCCATTAGCAGCCACCCTACCACTCATTCAAGCACTGGCCCCCACAAGGTCCCCACCCCGAGCCTGACCCCCCCACGCACTGACACCCCTGTCCCCAGCACTGCCGCGAGTCCCCCTGTCACCTCCACTGCCCGACCTGCTCCCACCACCGGCCCCATGGTCCCGTGCTCCATCCATCCGGCTGTCACCTCCGGTACGGCCACCCCCCCGGCTGCCACCCCCCTCAGCACCATCCTGGCCGCTGTCAGCCCCAATGCCACCTCTCCCAGCTCCATCCCACCCCTGGCTGTCACACACGGTGCCACCACCACCACCAGTGTTGTTCCTAACCCGGTGGTTACCACCTACAATACCAGCACCCCGCTGGTGTCCACCAACCCCCCAGCACCCGGGGGTACCGTCCACCCCACTCCTGCCACCCCGAACACCGTCACCCCCAGCACCCACAACGCTCACAGCACCCTTGTCACTCCCTCTCCCTCTGCACCCACAGAAATGAATCCCCCTCCCCAGCCCACTCTCAGTCCCCACTCCACCCAAAAGAGCGTCGTCTCCTCCATGGCCAAGACCACAACGTTGGATTGCGTGACAGGTGCCCCTCCAGCATCTCCCAGCCCCTCTTCCACCAACACTGCCAGTGAGACCAGTAAAAAACCAGCCGCGGGTGCACCAGAGTCACCTGGACCCACATCCAGTGGAAACATCAACCTGCAGCCTGAACCTGGTAAGGTGGGAATGTTCGGGGTTGGGAAAGGCTTAGGAACCATCTTCACCGACAAGCAGCAGCTGCTCCACCTTCCTCACGGGCAGACCCAGCACTGCTGGCTGCTCTCCACCAGAAACCCCAGGCAGTTACTGGTTGGACTGGCAAAGATGTGTCTACGGACATTACAGCCCTGGGATCTGGAAAATTTTGCCTTCAGATCCACTGCGCTCTTGAATCCAGAACCTTAAGATGTCTCATCACCTTCTGAGCATGCAGCCCCCACCAACCCTGAGCTGGGTTTATGGCTGGACTCGATGATCTTGAGGGTCTCTTCCAACCAAAATGGTTCTATGAATCTATAGATTCTACTGCAGAACGCTGGAGTAATTCTGTTAATGCCAACGCACTGGGTATTTTTCACAAGGCAAGGATATGGCCTTCTGTATTTCAGCTGCACATGGTGTTTCTGACAACGCATCACTGTAAAAGCCTAAAATCCAAATTCCTCTATCCTGACTGAGCTACATCCCTAGTTTTAATGACTCAAACAGATTTAGTCCTGCTTTATGCTGGTGAAAGTCAGAAAAGACTCGGCCCTGCTGACTATTCACGGCCAGGTGACATTTATAACAGGGGTGCAGGTGGGTACAGGTGTGGGCAATGTCACAAAAGGCAGAAAAGTGTTGTCTGGACTCATGTGACCCTCTGGGGCACCAGCACCCAAAGCTGCTCTGCAGCCCTGAGCGCTCACCTGTGCTTTGTTGGATAACCCAGTTCTTTCCCATCCAGTTCCCCCGCCAGGATCGGGATCCCGCCTGTCCCCTTGCCTGGTGTCCGTCCTGACGGTGGCCGTGGGGATGTCCCTGCTGCGGGGGCTGCTCTGACCTTGCCCCCCCAGCACCGCTCTCACCTGCAACCCTCAGCATCCTGCAAATAACAGCGCTGGCAGCGTCCCTGCTGGAAAGCAGAAACCCAGGACAGAACAGACTTTGGCCATTTGGCACCAGCCAGAATTTGCTCATTATTTTTGAGGCTGGGCAGTGAAGGGAGGACAGATCTTTTTCCAGCCCAGCAGGTACTAACTAGCTTGTTGTTCTACATAATGCAATTCTCAGCAATATTGACAGTGCACCAGTGCTGACAGCGGGCCCGGTTCTGCCAGCTTTACTCACACCGAGTGCTGTTTTACTTCCAAGCAGTCCCACTGGGATCTGTTGAAACCACGAGACAACTCAGGGATTCGAGTCACCGGTGTTGCAAGAGCAGCAGAATACGGCCCAGCAACACAGACTGAAAGCTCAGAGATCCACTAAACCGCATTTGACTTGTTTCAGGAACTTACAGGATTTTTGATCCAGATTTGTTCCGACTATGCCAAGCCTAGTTAGAGGGATGATTAAGTGAAGATAGTTTATCTTGATTATTGTTGCAATGCTATATAATAAAACATCAACTTTTTTTTTTTTCTCCTAATCAAGTGTGGGTTTTGATGTGTTTAGTTCTTTGTATTGTAGTTTTTCTGGCTGGCTTAAATCTAAAGTTTCCACTTCAGCTCTTTCTTCATTATCTAGTATCTCGTCCTCCGATATCTCTATTACAAGTGAACATTTATCCCTCCAACTTGCAGATCATCCACTGAAAATCTTATACCAAGTTCTTATGCCCTCCCCACGAGGAAGCTGAGAACAGCCTCAGCTCTCAAGTGTTGAGTAGTCAACACCAAAGAAAATTAACAGGCGTATTTGGGGGTTCTGACCATTTAATTTGGACCGATACCTGCAGACACAAGGTTCAGGCAGCCTGAATGAAGAGCAGACAACAGCAACTCATTAATTTGCTTCTGGCATTTTTTACTTAGTTCCATTATTTATTTACAACCATCCGGGGAACTTCACTCCCACTCCAAGATCCTGGCAGTGTCAAGAGATGAGGTTCTTTGAGAAATGTCACCGTTAACATGCAGAACAGTCCATTTGCTCACCCTTAAACCCACCAGGGTTGCGCAGTAAAATACTGATATCATTTGTGTTGCAATAATATGACTCGGGTTTACCTGGGCTTGGTCTGTACAAAAGGCAAAGATCCTGCTCTGAAGGGTCTGAAATCTTCCCTTCAGACAGAACACTGATTTTTTTCCTTTTTTGAGTGATTTGAAAGATAAAAGTACCTGAAAGTGAACAGCGGGCTGTGTAACAGTTGCCTGCTTGCACTGAGCACCCCTCACCCCCGGCATGGCTGTCCCCAAAGGTCTCAAGACAGGTCACAGGCTGGTCCCTCCTCATCTTGCTTTCTCTCGAGGAAGACTTTCAAGATAAAACCAATGTGATCAGGAAACTGGTAAGCAGAGCAGGCAGGAGGTGAAGCGTCATGGCCACAGGACCCAGAGGGGCTGAGGATGGTGCTGGAGGAAAAAGAGAGGGCGTCAGTGCCAGGAAATCAAGGATTGAAGCGTTCTCCCCATGCGAGGGGGCATCTCTTTTTGCCGCACAACTCAGGGCCCCGGGAGCTGCAGCAGCTCGGTGCACCCACGTCTCTTTACAGACAACTGAAAGCACTTTGCTTCCATAAGGCAGCTTTTCTGTTTACTGTAACCCCCCAAAAAATATTTAATTCACAATAATCAGAGGTCCAAACACACTACGTACTCTGAAATTTGGGTGTGACGATGTTGATGTAGCCTTCCTGCGTTCCCCCAGTGAGCCCAATCTGCAGTTTATCCAGTTCCGATTGCTTCTGCACCTGGATCCAGTCCCAGATGGGAGGCTTGTACTGCCATTTCTTCAGATCAGCAAGATTCACTCCCAGCAAGCCCTGAACCTCAGAAGGTGTCAGGCTCTAGGAGAAATCAAAGAGTAAGAATTACGGATGTAAATGCAAGAATGGAAACAATACGTCTGACCAGGGAATCCGTGAGGTTTCTGTCAGCAGAAGCGTGAAGAACAAAGACAAATTTCTGGTGAGCAGTTGCAGTTGGGACACTCTTGCCTTAGGTTGGGGGAATGAACACAACGGTTCCTCAGAGCCTATTTCTGTTGTCCTCTGATGTCAGGTCTCCTACACCCAAGTGGGGGCTCCAGTCCATGCCCACATCACTGGACTTTCTTCCAGAATTGACGATATTACAGCTAACACTCTCGTTAGAAGGTCTGTCACATATCTGTGGACTGTAGTCTAGTGGACACCTGTCCTCTGCTCCTGCCATTCCTGCTATGAGAGCCTGGGCTAAAGAAATTCCCCAGTAAGACTGGCTTAGCATCCACGTGTGACTCCAAATTATATTTTTAAAGAAGTTTCAGGCTGGTTCGCCACTTTTTACTGGTCTAGCATCATTCTGACTTTGATGGAGTGACTCCTGATTCACACCAATGGACAATGCAATCATAACAAGAACACAAGGACTCAAACAATTTCAAAATTCAGCTCACCATCAAAGCGTCTCTTCTTAACTTCGCCAAAGTACTAACATTCATGTTCACATTGTCCTTGCTTAGAGCTTGGAGATCCACACCAGGAGCACCCCCTGGAACCCAAAAAAAAAAGCGTATCAATGCAGGGGACCAGCCCTCACCTGAGCAGGTTGTGCAGCTCTATAAACTGGAGCTACAATGATGAATCCAAAATTTATTAGGCTGGGGGTGCTAACAGAGTGAGTTCCAGCTGCAAAATACATAGATGCTACTCCAGTTCACTGGAGGTATTATTATATTGGCCATTAAGCCAATCTGTGACAATGCCAGATGCCAGGCAGAGGTGTAAGAAGAATTTGCTCAGGCTGTGAATAAATTCTTGGCTTAACAGAGTAAAATCCATGTTTTGTGACATGGCTGTGAGATAAGTGTTAGGCATTAGCAGCTGGATTTCTTGTGGACCTGGCTGATCTTACCCATCCCAGCAGTCATGAATTTGATTTTCCCTGTGACAGCCTGACAATTGATGTAGGCAACTTTAAGCCAGGTACAGAATCTTTCCAGAATATTTTATCTCAACTACAAGTTGGAAAAGCCTCAAACTCTCCAAAACTGGTAACAACTTGCCTTGGAAAATTCCCCAAATTCCCAAATCTTAGGTAGTATTTGATACCTGTTCTTCTACATACCTAGATATGGTACAATAAGCTGATAATAAGCAGGTGTATTGTGCTGGTCTGAGAATGCGCGTTTGGCTTTAACATACAAGATGTCTTTCGTAGTCTGTGAACAGGCTGAAAGATTCAGAGATGCCAGTCTGCAGAAAAATGAAGATTTAGGGAGAGAAACAATTTTATTATATTCAATTTCAATCTCCAACTTGAATAAACTATTCTGAGTATCTCTCTGGGATTCCCTACATAGGACAGGTTGCCCCCTCTTCCCAGTAGACAGAAGAGGTATGGGGAGAAGCTAAGCAAAAAAAAATTTAAAAAATCACTCGGTCTCCTGCTCAAAATGATGTGTCTTCTAAGTTACAATGACTCAGGTAGTGCATGATAAGTTTGTTTGCAAAGATAGAGTTATTAAATCAATTTCATTTAGCAGTCTTTCAAAAGAATTTAAATTACATTTAATGAGCTCTCTTGTGCCCCTGCATGCATTCAGACCATATCTGTTGTCAGCTGAGGTGCAATAAAGAGAGTTTGACTGCAAATCTGAGCCCTTCCCAGTGGGATGGAGAACAGCAGGCTTTGAAACCTGGACGCAGAGCAGCAACAAAGTTGGTTCCTAGATTTCCTGTCACTGAGTGGAGAGAAAAGGACACTGCACTTGCTGATGGGAAAGTGCTTTTGCAAGAAGCCAAAAACATCACAATATTTGACTCACTTCAAGCTGTTGGGGTCTATCATGTTCAAATCAGTCGCATTTAGGAGGCACACGTATCTCGTACCAATTGCGTTCAGTGCAGTGGCATTCAAGGGGTTTCCCAAGTCAATATATCGTCTAATTATTGTTGAAGCCTAGAAACACATTTAACTTGAATCAGAATTTATGTTTTCATCCTCAAAAGAAAAACAAATGCAATTCACAAAAATAAAATTGAATCATTTCAGATCAATTTGTTTGGCCCTCAAAGATGGGGCCAATCATCTCTGAGCCCACTAAGCTTGTCCTAAACCAGCAGCTCCCGACCCAGGAAGCAAACATGGGCAGGAAAGCAAACCCAAACCTGATCATTAGAGGGCTCATTTCTTAGCAAGAAAGCCAGCGTGTCAGCTGAAGTTATCTTCCATTTGGCAACGTCCTCTGGGGTGATCAAAGCCATGAGGGGTCCCAGGTTGCGGAGCAGGCTTTCAGGATACCCATCAGGATACGTCTGTGGAAAGATCACGGTTATTGCTATGAACACTCGTTATCACGCCTGTGAATTTATGTTCTTTGCAAAATTAAGGTGGAAAAGCCCTAAAGGTCCGCAAGGAATAAAAAAGTGAAGCCAGAGAGATGCCATGAGCACGTGTGTCCTTTTTCTGCTCGATAGCTCAGGCAAGCAGGTCTCCAGGGAAAGAACAAACCCTGAGAAGATTTTATTACTGTCTTCAACTATGTAATGGGAGATTACAGGGAAGAAGCAGCCACACACTTCTCAGAGGCACACAGTGAAAGGATAAGGGCCAACAGGCAATGAAAATTCTGATTAGATAATAAGAAATACGTATTTTCACGGTAAAGGTGGTCAAACATTGCAAGAGGAGCTCAGAGGGGTGGTGGAGTCTCCGTCCTTGGAGATACTTAAACTCAACCAGACACATCTCTGAGCAATCTCATCAGTAGATAATTTGACACTCTTCAGCCCAGCATTACCTCATCCAGATTCTCCTTCAGCACAGCTAATTGCTGAACACTGAAGGCGTAGGTCACTATCTGAGAGAGGTGGTTCTCCAGAGAGACATTCTTCAGGCAAGCACGTAACTCTTCAGGTGTGTAGTAAATAGGCATCAGTTCATCGTTAAGAACCTCCCCTGTTATCTCTTTGCCAGCTGGGCAACCTGTAGAAACAATTATCAAACATGTTCAGTGTTAAGTCCTTTTGCTTCAAGCTCTGAATGCTCCCTTGCTGCAGATGGACAGGTATGAAATCACAGTTCCCCCCTCCTCCTGGGAGGGTTTCACAGTTCAACTCAGACAGATTCAGGGAGACCCACAAGCACCAGGGGGAACTCTGCTGTTAGGATCAGGAAAAGCTCCCGTACCGTCAGCGCGCTTGTGCCTCGTGGGCAGGAGCTCCTGGACAACGGCCGCCAGCTGTTCCCTGGACAGAGGCGAATCGTGTGCAAAGTTTTTCAGCCAAACAGTTAAAGTTTTCTGCAAAGAAAACGTTTCGTCAGGGGGATATTGCAATTTTGGGCCTATCACCAGCATAACAAGTTGCTACTCAGACAAGAAACTTCACCAATAAAGTACTACGGGCAGCAGAGCTGCTGCCGTAAGCCTCAAGACCAGTCTTTGGTGAGCCAAAGGTTGGTTTATAAATGCCTCAACTCTATCATATCCCATGCCCAGTAAGAGATTTTACCTCCTCACAAAGCATAGCAAATACTTACTACCGCTTTCCACCTCCAGTACTCATCCAACAGGAACAGGAGGAGGATGACAGTGACCTGGATCTGCAGTTCCAGGTTGTCAGCTTGATCAACCTCACTTCCCATAGACCATCCATCCCCTTTGGCACCACACTTTTAATGAAGACACTACTGAAAATGTATCAGCTGAACAACCTCCGCCATATTTCTTCCATCCCGCAGGACCTACAAGTGCTTCCCGAACTCCCCACACCTCTGTGACCAACCCACCTTGGGGATCTGCTGCAAGATGCTGCGATCAAAGACAGGAATCAATCCACTGAGCTCATTCAAGGTAAAAGCTGACCATGCTGCAGGAGGCCTGCACGCAAACATCAGCAGGGATCAGCTTAGTAATAATAATAATATAAAAAACATTTAAAAACCCACAAACAAATGAAAAAAACCCACCACCAAACACAAACCACCTTAAAAGAGGCCAGGATTATGTCCTTCTAACATCTGAAGTTAAGAAAACACAAGATTTAAATCTTAAAACTTCTCGATCCCTTCCTGTTACACAAAGCTTCCTTCCATGAGAGCAGGAGCAATTGTTAGTAACACGAATAATGGCAGGTGGATGGGAAAATGGCATTTAACAAATATATTACTTTCTCAACCATGCAAACCAAAGAATATCTGTTGCTTACTATCACCCAATTCAGTGCCAAGATGTCAGGGCATTTGCCACAGGAAGGGAAAATATGTTGTCTCCCTGGACAATGTCTCTGTTAGATCTAGCCAGGGATTTATCAAGCACCTGTCAGTCTGACAGGTAGAAACAGAACTTTTAAAACTAGCGCAAGTGAGACACAGAAGTGACAACGTATTTTTCAGTGGAATTCCAGCCAACATTTTCAGTTGAAAGAAATTCAAATAAAACAATGTAAAAGGCCAAATGTGAAACCCAAAACCAGAAAATTATTTAAGTTCTTGATAAAGCTGGTTGGCTGGAGTTCACTCAGGTCTTAATAGGACAACGGTTTTGTTTAGGGGAATTGTTTTGCTGATATGCCCAGAAGAAAAATTCATACCCAAACATAGTGTTACCACCACTGATGACGCTCCTAATGGCCTCTTCTTGATCGGGTAGGAAAGATTCACACCGGCTTAACTGCTTCAGCAAATTCCCACCAGAACTTCTAATGTATTCTCCACCCAGGTCACAGACCAGATGTCCCAGAATCTCTCTATTTTCCACATTTACTTGTGTGCCAGGGATTTTCTAAAGTAAGACACGAAAGAGGCGTTAAATAGAACTGGATGCTGCTGTAGAAGAGGATTCTCGAAGCCCACGTTGTCCCCAGCCCTGTGCAGAGCTGTCCCCTCACCACGTACCAGACACGCTAACGCTTCCAAGAGCAGCTGTTTCCGCTGGGACGACTCTCTCTGCAGAACATGAAGATTTGCTTTCCCAATTTCAGCAAAGTACTGCCGACAGCTTCCTGTTGCTGCATAGTCTGAAGGACTAGAAAGACAAATACTCCATGAATTCCAGTGAACGATACCGAACGGTTGGTCAGGGTCAAGGCTGTTCAACATACACTGTGTCCAGTATAACATCTCCCACATCCACAGACTCAAGTCTATGCAGCTGTTGTTCTACAAGATCCTAGTCCACATTTTTTAACAATTCATTTTCAACTTAAGGAGTCTGCTGTGAGACTTGGCTTAAAGTTGTTCAAGATTTGGATACAAAACCACGGTGGGTAGCTACTGGAACAAAGAAATCCCCTCTACTGGCTGTTTGCTTTGATGTTGTCAAGGAAAAGCACGTTCAGGGAAGCCAGAAAGTAAGAAAACCCCATATGGGTTTCGTATCCAAATAGATGTATTTAAAAAGAGCTCCATAATGTTTATAGTAATATGATGGATGGTTGGATTTGAAAGGACCTTAAAACCCTTTTGAAAGCTTTCTGCAATCTGTTTTTTTTTCCCCTATAATGAGGCCTGAACAAGTTTGAAATACACATCAAATATGAACTAGTCATTGCCAGCGAGGTTATAAAGTAGTACCTTTTTCCCACTAAGTACTAAGGCAACAACACAAAAACCATAGCACAGTTACCTTAAAAACAGCAACAGGTCTTTAGGATAGTTATCTAAATCCTTGGGAATCCCATTCAGTGTCACCATCTTCACTAAGCAGCTCAGCTGAAAGGACACCACAGTTTACATCGAAGAAACGAAACAGCAGGAAAA
Source organism: Caloenas nicobarica (assembly GCF_036013445.1). Classification (NCBI taxonomy): domain Eukaryota; kingdom Metazoa; phylum Chordata; class Aves; order Columbiformes; family Columbidae; genus Caloenas; species Caloenas nicobarica. The sequence goes on along the minus strand of NC_088258.1, from coordinate 1,682,549 downwards.
CATAAGGAAACAAACAAACGAACCCCAACCAAATATAAATATTTTACTCTTCTACAAAGTAATAATAATAAAACATAGAAATCAGAGGTTTTAGTTCCTGAGAAACCAGCCAACTGGGTTTTGACAACTTCTCTCTTTGGGGAAATTCAGAACTGTGGGACAGAGACCCAGGACCAGTCACATTTGTTCTAGTCCCTTAAGCTGGAAGTGCTTTTGTTCTGGCTGAGCAATCCTCATCGCTATCTTCATGTCAACATCAAACACCGCATTTCAAAATACGGGAACTGACCTGGTCTTCTCCTAGCTTGACATTCTTCTCCTTCATGGCTTTGGCCAGCTCCTGAAGGCTTTCTGCGTCCAGCTCAGGTGCAGCCGCACAGGTGAAGCCTTGGAGGACCGACTGGGAAAGCCTGAACATTGACAGAAAGTAAATCAGAGGGGTGAGGACTTCAGGAGAAAATTCAGTGCTGATCTCCCATATATATATAACGACAAATACAGGAAGCATAAACCTCTCCCGTTCCCAAAGCTTCATGGTCTCTAAACTCCATCCCCTCAAAGTCTTGATGAATGTGAGAGATCAAGAAGCCATCACTGGTCAGATAAATATAATCTAGAGACTCGTAGGGGAAGCAGAAATGCAGGGACAAACTCTCCCTGAGCAGTACTGCTGTATCCTGAATTACAAGACCAGTTTCCTCCCCGAGTTTTCAGTACGTGCCACATGTTGACAGTGCAGGGGAGCTGTGCAGACCCTCAGCACTGAGCACAGGCTGCACAGCCCGAGAGTGCTCAGGGAGCAGGCCCTGAAACTTCAATTGCTTTCTACATGGAAAAGCTTCTGCTGTGAAATCAGCAGGACACTGATGCCAACTCCATTGTTTTTCCAGATACATATCGTGGTTTTCATAATTTCTCATCTCAGATACGAGACCTGACAAATCTAATCCCTCAAATAGCGCCGTGGAAGACTGACATATTCTCCGATTCGAAACACAGAGGCAGAAGCAAGGCTCCAGGCACAGCCTGAGCCAGCAGCATCGTCTTGGAAAGCAAATGTGGCTTTTGGGTGTATTTTACAGTTGATACCCTGGTAAATCTTGGTGCTACACCCCTTTGTTTCAGTTTGCATGATATTTCCCATCTGTTGCTATGGATCGAATATGGTGGGTCTGCCATACGAACCAAACGAAACACAGAAATTGCAATCAAAGCAAACATGGAAAATGGAAAGAGAGAAGAAAAACGCTACCTGCTGAAGTCAGGCTCTGTCTTTATCACATCACTGAAGAACATGGCAGCCTGTGAAGCAAAGCCACAGTGTCAGTGGTTACGATGCTCCTCTGCAACATCCACCTGCATTTTCAGATGGATTTACAGAGCAGACTCGCAGCTCTGGAGAGTCCAAGGCTCATGCTGAGGGGTAGGAAGGACACAAGCCACTGGCATATTACCTGTTCTCGGGTCCACATTTTACTGTTGAGATCCTGAATGCTGGGCTTCTCTTCCCCAAAAACAAGCAATGATTTTGGAATGTAACTGGCCAGAGCATCAGGGATATATTTAACCAGGTCAGCAGGGTGGCCTACACTGGAGGAAATCTTTAAAAAAAACCAACCGTATCATTCAAACATTGTGGCTAAAATAAACAAGTGCTGGAAGAGAAATGACAAACTGGAAAGGAGCCAGGAAAATTCCCCTGCTGATCATCTGGGCATTTCTCAGAGACCTAACGCTATCAAATATTTCCTGTTTGACATATTCATCAGACCAGTAGAGCTGCTTGGACCTAATACCCGGGGTCCTGATGAATGGGAACAATTCTGTCTCTTATCAGTTCCCCACCTCCTGGCTTCATGCCCTAAAAATGTTTAACCGGCCAGAAAGGAGGGATAAGTCTTTCCTCTCTGCCAACCCAAACAATGTCTCAGCTTACCAAAGGCACGCTGCAGAACAATCCTGCGGTAAATGAGATGTTATTTCTCTAATGCTTCACACAGAGCCCTGGCAGCCCTGTTGGCCCAGGACATGCTATAGGCAGGGCCTGGGGTGCCAAAAACAGGTCAGAGTCTTTCCTACCAGAGGGAAGATGATTATCAACAAACTTGAATGCTACACAGGCAGCTTGAAGGCTAAAGTCACAGTGAGAAAAAAGGCAAAGAGGTGTCCACATCCTACACAATCACATGAAGGAATGAAATTCTGCACTGCTGGAGGATCTGTCCAGCTTGAAAGGGATTTTCTAAGCTGCCTTCACTTCTCACACGGGTCTCACTGCAAACCATGACAACAACCTTTCCCTGCGAGCATCTCATCGAGTCAGTGGGGAGTAGTTTCTAGGACCGACCACAGAGCAGCTGTTTCTCCTGCCCCAGGAGGCTCTGCTGGACATGCTGGCTGGCAGCCAAGGACACGGTGACAGGGACCTGAGATGTTTGTCCTGCTGCACATTCTGTTTAGCAACGCCAACCCCCCCCGAGGGAATGCGGTCTGGGTGTGCGCCTGTGTGTCAATGCCTGGCCCCAGGTAACCGGTGTTCTCAGCTGGGACTCACTGGAGCTTTGCTAATTTATGACGCCTGAAGAGAAAAAAAACCAACTTCACCTTTTCCACTAATGCCATTTTCAGAGGAGAAGGCAGGGTCGCCATTTGCTGAACAAACTCAGGGAACTTAATGGCTTCCAAGATGACTTCTGGAGGCAGATTTCGAACTGTGCTGCTGTTGAGACCAGCCACCAAGCTCCCCAGCTTTGCCAGGCTCTGTCCATCCAGGATCTGAAAGGTAACGCATGCAGGCATGAGTATGTGAAGGGCCAAATATCATTTGTTTGCAGTTGTAATAGCTATACCAGGGGTGAGGTGCATTTGTGAAACTTATCTTTTGTACCTGATAGCCAGAGCTGAGCAGTTTGTTGATAATAGCACTGGACTGCTCAGCGTTCCAGCCACGAACTTCACCCAGGGCAGGAATAGATGCTTCAAGGTCCTTATCACGGATGCTGTTCTGGATGTCGGATACGGACAGCCCAACCGCAGCCTGGCCCAGTGCACGCAGGATCTCAGGGGAGAAATGCTCAAACTTTCTCACCAAAGAGGATGCAACCTGAAAAAGTCCCATACAGAAAGAAAAGAGAGTCAGAGAAGCAATGAGTTGAGCTTATTGGATCCTACAGCCTTTGGACATCTTAAATCACTGGTCTTTCCACCTCCAACTTGTGTGATGAAGCCTGTGACAGACTGCATCCATCCCCTGAGAATTTTCAGATTATGAAACACTAGCCAGATGCCACAATAAAAAAAAAGCAAGATGACCTACAGGAGTGTACACAAGAGGAGGTATGAGAGCTGAATCCTCAACCCTCATAAATTTTGTCCAGGAGAATGAAGAGCTGAGTGGTTGGCCTGGACAGGAGACTACCTGCAGTTCTTCTGCGGGCAGGGAGGAGGCAGCTCGCTCCCTAGTTTTTCCTCTGCGTGTCAGGTTCCATGGGCAGTTCTTAGTGATCCTCTGGGCCAAGCTCAGAGCGTCCTCTCTGCTCACGTTGCTCACTGCCGAGGGGCTCAGGTAGCAAACCAATCTGTCTGGGACACTGCGGGTGGGAGACAAGGAGAAGTTGCCAGTGTGACAGTGGCTCCGTCAGACCTTTCCTCTTTTTACAAAAATGCTCTTTTCCAGTGCACGTTTCTGCGGATTCATTTTAGCTCTGATGATGCTGATGCTCCTGTTTACAGAGAGCACTGCTGTGTCATGCAAAACTGCACGAACACGCAAGACACACTGTTGGTCATTAGCTGGTGGCTGGCACTGTGTGACAGTCATTTCCCAAGATTCGGAACTTGTGGTCTGGCCCTCCCTGAGATCAAGTGCAATGCAGTGATTTGAGGAACAGAAAAATGCTTTACATGTTCTGTGGAAGCAGCCATCAGAACCATCACTCAGCAAACATTTGCTAAGTCACGGTCCCATACGAAACCGTAAGTCAGTTAGGAAGTCAGGTCAGGTCCTGTACCTCGATAAGAGAAAACCAGGTCCAGAGGTCAGCAGCCAGGTGTAGTACACAGCCGTCTCCCGCAGCAAGGTGAGGCTGCTGATCATCTGTATATTGACTGGATCCCTGGCAAATTTTTGAAGCTGAAGGTGTGGACACGGAAAAAAAAAATTAAAAAAGAATAGAATGGATACTTTAATCCTGACGGTCATTTCAGACAGTTTGAATGAACCTCACTTCAAGCAATAAGGATTTTTTCACCTGGCTTTAAGGTTGTGACAAAATTTATTTTCTGTTTTCAGGTAATACAGTTGTACCTGGTTTTATTTATCTTTTCACTCCAAGGGCATGTAAGCCTCTCTCTGACTGCTGTAGGGCACAAAGGTGGGAGAGCTGCTAAAGGATGTGGCCCCTCCAGCACCGCTCACACACACAGGCCTGGTACGGTCTACACTAGACCAGGCCCAGACATCAGTCCAGTCTGGAGATAAAGTTTGGGTTTGCAGCTCTTACTGCCTCCAGTTTGCTTTCTGCAAAATTACCCATGTGAAACCGACTTCTGTGCAAGTGCCTCTTATCACAAGAAATCATGATGTGGGGAAAAAATAAGAACTGAAGTGACCATAAATAAACAAGAAAAATGTTCCCGCCAGCAGCATCTCCAAGAATTTTGGTCAGGGCAGGAAGACTGCATCCTAGGCATAGAGTATTATGATGAGCCTGCACTTACTGTTGGTTCATCACCAAAAAGCTGCACGTCTTCAACAGTAGCATGTTCCAGAAAGGATCCCAGATAATTTTCAAACCAAGCAGTGGAATCCAGACCTGCAACGGCTGCACTGTAGCATTTCTGGTTTGATCCTGCAAAACAGGCAGACACCATAAAACTACAGACGTGCTGTACCAGGAAATCGGTGGAGACTGGAGATTGCTGAATGCGGAACAGGCTTCAGTCTATCGGAGAACTCAGCAGAGAGTTCCCCGAGTGCCTCTGGTCACATATTGTGCTCAAATCCATGTGTTTGTGCATTCAAATGACAAATGCACATGGGACAGGAGAGATGCCTCATTCCTTCACAGCCCTCCACCACGTCATCACCAGTCTCTTTCTTCCTCCAAATCTGACAAAAACATTTAGCAGGACATCAAATTTTTGCATGCAAGGTACTGTCTGGAGACAGGGGAGTGTCTCACCTGGGTCCTCTTTCTGAGCTAATTTCTGACTGAATTCTTTAGCTCTCAGAACCAAATCCTGCCCCGTTCTTTCACACCAAAAGCTGTAAATGCCATCTGCACAGGGTGTAAGTCAGCACAGGACTGACTGTGCTGATTTATAAAAATCCTGGATTGATAAAGTTTTCAGGCACGGAAATTATTCCTGATACCACTTATCACTGTCACATTGCCAGCCTATTTCCATTGAAGAGACAATATAAATTCTCGAAAAAAAAAAAGTGAAGCCTCTGCCCTTTAAGAGATGGCATCTAAGGCTGTAACACAGAACTGTGGCCTAAAGCATTCTGTTGTTTCCTAAAGAAAAATCAAGTCATTTACCATCCTGGGTGAGATAGTATTTGATTCCAGAGTAAATCCTCCTCTGTTCTTCCACTGGAAGGTCCAAATATATGTCATTCAGGGCAGCGACTCTAAAGATGGATAAGAAAGGCAGACATCTCAAACACAGCTGAAGTCAAACCTTGAAGACTGATATTATCCATCATATCCCTCTTCAAAGCCACCAACGCATGGACTGATGCCGAGGAGCAGTTACAGGATCAGTAGGTGTGTTACAAAGCCTTGGAGAGATGTTCTCAGAGACTCTCCATCAGTTCCCAGTGCTCACAGGGTTTAGCCCCTCGCTTTGGGGACTGGAGGAAGGGCCACATTCCTATCTCAGCAACAATGGACTGAAACAACGCCTGTATTCAGCACTTACATGTTCTGAAAGGTCTCACACAAGATGTTTTTGGCATGGAGGCAAGCAAAGACCTTGGGTTCCACCAGGAATGGCTGAAGCCCCTCATGGACCCACTGAGACAAAGCGGGCGGGCTGTCTATGTCGGGTATTTGCAACATCTTCTCCCACAGGCCATTAATGAAGATCATGCTCCACTCAAGAGAAAGAGGCACGTGAGAAAACTGAAGGCAAGAGATGAGAAGAAACACATGAATTCACGTGAATATAGACTTCTAAACAAATGTTATTTCCATCTTCCCAGCTATTTTTAACAGTACAGGACTCTACTATGTTGGTAGATATCTGTTGATTGAAATGGTGCCCTAGGGTAACGTTAATTAACGCCTTCTACTGCCATTAATGTTACAGGTGAACAAACAGTTGGATATGTGATACCCACCCGCTGGCTGAACATAGTCAGGGCAGCTATAAGCTTCTTGGCATCATACTTTGAAAAGAACAAAACAGAGTATTCTGCATCCATAGAACTGGCAGGTTTAGGGATAAGGCAAGAATATAAGGATATGAGAAAATCATCCTGAAGTTCCTGGAGCCAAGCGCTCTGAAAAAGAAAAGGGAAATTCATACAGAGATAAGAAAAGGTGTGTGACATTTAGAGATGCCGCAATCTGCTTCTGGTCTGCATCACAAGCTCAGCTACACATGAGCATTTGGCACCATAAGGTGATGAAACCTCTTGGCAGAAGAATCAGAAGCAAGACCAACTTACACTGACTTCAAGCAAGTCTAAACTTCTCCAGTTCCAAATGTGGGATCCTTCTGTTGCCTAATCTGTGCTCCCCCCAGGCAGAGAGTGGCTTTAAAAAACTTTTTTCAAAATGGTTTCCCACCAAAATAAAAAAGGCCGTTTAATCAAAGTGGAAACTTCCATAAGAAACTTCCTTGTTCCAGAAACACTTTTAAATGAACAAAACCCACAACAAATAACTGAAGAAATTACATCTTTTTGTTAGAAACACTTATGGGAAAGTATGTATCTTTGTCAATTTAATCGCAATTAGTGGTAGCACAGCAACTTAAGAGATAATGGTAAAAGCAGGAAGGGAAGTAAACCTGAAATATCCCAGATGATGCTGCAATCACTGTTCATTGTGCTCAGAAGTGGTTTACCCCCACAGACCAGGGTTATTATCATGCACAGATTTGTTTCAACATTATGATATCAGTTTCTAAGAGCCAGTCTGTTTTAGAAATCTCCTTTGTCCCACTTTCTCATTTGAGAGGTTTGGAGAAGATAGCATCCCCCACAGAGACCAGCTTTGCCCACTCCATTCACAGCCGACAGCGGGACTGCTTTTAATACAGAAACCGCACTGTTGTCATGGAAAACAAAACACGCCAGCCCATGAAAAGAAGGTGACTGTTATTACCTGTGCACAGGCATATTGCCCAAAAGTGAGGCTGCAGGGGGAAGCCTGGCCACGGGCTACCTTGAGAAGCAATTCTTGGCTGACCCTGGTGGGAAAAGAAGCAAAGACATCACCTTGGTGCCAGCTGCCCCGGAGCTGCAGCAGTGGGGGCTGAACTGGCAGGGAGCTGGGGGCTGAACTGGCGGGGAGCTGGGGGCTGAACTGGCGGGGAGCTGGGGGCTGAACTGGCGGGGAGCTGGCACTCCAACAGCACCACACCTGCAGACGCGGGCAGGGAGCAGCCCGAGCCCTGACAGGCAGCGAAAGGTGTCTGAACGCCCCTGCCCACATTTTTGTTCACTTAAGTTTTGTTCAGCTGCAGCAGGGAACTACTTGCTGGCACCATTTGGGAGCAGGGACAAGATACTTGTAAACTGTTGACCCTTTGGTAGAAATCACGTTCCATGAAGGCTTGAAGCAGACCTGTGGGAGTCATCATCTGCCACCACGAGCCAAGCCAAGTTCAGCACTAATGTCAAGGTTTTTGGAGCAGTAAATCCCCCTGCGTCAGGCTGGCTGACACCGCAGGGACTGGCCCTGCCTGCCTTTGTCCTGCACAGGCACAGAGCCCCAGGAAGGCACTTTCCCTTCACTGTTTCAAGGAGAACAACTAGAGTCCTCCCTGCCTGTGGGCAACCCTGGGACTCTGTGAGGTGAAAGATGGCACATGTGGTTTCAAGGGCTTCCTGCTGCCCCAACTGATATCCCCGACAAACTGGTGTCACTCCCAAGGAACATGGTGCCAAGAAAATTTGCTGGTGGTTCACATACCTTGTCACTGAAGCACACACAGCAGATTCTGATTCCCCAAAACAAAAAGAGAGAGACAAAGATAAAGGAACTGGGATAGGAATATGTTTACAGAACCATGTCTGAATCTTCCTTATGGAGATTATGTGGTAAGAAACTCACCATTGACAGGAGAGCTGGAGCACTGCACCAGGAGCAAGAGAGAAAAGAGATGATCTTATCATGCAGTTACAATGGTAGCACAGAATTATTAGTGATCATTGCATACAGACAAGCATGTTATCTGCAATCTTTTGTACTTGGATCTGGCCTGAAAACACCGAAGTGCCAGGATCCAGAGGTCCCCTCTTGCCATGCAAGGTAGTTGCCATCTGCAAAATTCACACCAGTGCTGGCTCTGCACTTCCAACAGCCGGAAAGCTCAGGATGAGGGTCACTGGGATGGACTGTTGCTATGATTTCAGTGTGGTCAGTGGGTGTCACCCTCACTGCACTGCCTGGTGATGTGCTTACACTGAAGCCTTGCAGACAGGCAGGGGAAGGGCATTTCCCACCCACCTCCATGCTCAATGCACCAGATCTGCCTTGTAGCAATGGTTTCCCATCGACACACTGACCACCAACTCACACACGCTTTGCAAGTAATGACACAGATGACATAGATTTTAAACACAAGAGTTTACCTTACCAGGTATGTCCCAGTAGAATTTGCAGCAGCAACCTGCCCACCTGGAAGACAATGTGCAATTTTAGACAATTTTAGCAGGAAATCCAGGACAAAATTCATTCCCGCAGTCCAGCCCTGTCTGGCTTAACAGACCCTGAACATCACTCATCCCGCTACATGATTTTATTCCTCATTCTTGACACAGGATTTCACAGAATCGTTTCTGTCAGACCTTTCTGCTGTTTTCTCTTTGACTTTGCTGACCAGGTGAGCAGACGTGAGGTTTTCCCTGTCCACCTGGGTCAAGCTGGCAGGACAGAAATGCGGCCCCTTGGATGACATGAGGGATTGCATGCATCCCTGTCCCCAAAGAGTAAAAAGCAGGGAAAGGGGCAAAAATAACACTTTGGGAAGAGTCTTTCCCCCCAGGACTTCCTTGCCCTGTATCCCTTGTGCACCATGGCCAGCCCATCCTCACCGATCCACCCAGGGACCAGGCTCACCATGCTTGTATTTCCACATTGCTTTTAGCTTTGCAGCTTTCTTACAGGATCCTCATCAACATGTCAATTGTAGCCAAGCCTAGGATGGATTTCCTACAATTTTCTTGCCAAGTCCTCAACTGGATTAAAATCACGCTGTGCTGCAGAACTGCAGAGGACACAGGTAACTCCAGTGCACACCAGCCCTCAGGCTGGTCCTGCCCAAGAGCTTGATGGGGATTTAGTGAAAGAAGAGAAGTCAACCCATCCCTGCTGGCTCCCAGCAGGTCCATACAAGCCCTCCACTCGCCTATTCCTTGTTTCTCAACTTTTACATTGTTCCTGATGGCAATTTGCATTTCCTCTGCCAATGCCATGAAGCTGGAAAGGTGGTGAAACACAAGCTTAGGAAATCACTAACAATATACAGACTCAAATCTCCCTGGCATTAGCATTATTTACTTGAGACTAGGCATCTGCCAAGCTCAGCATCCCCTGTGTACAGAAAAAAGGGGAAGGTAGACACTTCCCACCAGTTTCTGATGGGACAGAACAAGTGAATCCAACAAACGCTACATGAAACGAGAGGCAGGGAGAGGGAGAAGGGAATGGTCAGAGTGACTTTGGGTCAGGCACTACAGCTGACAGGAGGCTGAGGTGGCCACAGAGGTCACCCCCATCCACATCTCATCTCCTGGATCCACGGAGCAGCTGGGCAGAGCCCAGCAAGCACACGGAGATGCGACAGAGCTCAGGCTCAGCACGATGGCTCCGCGGCTCTAAAGGATCCGTGACTTCCACCCCTCATCACCCCTGGGGGAAGAATGGTCAAGACTGGCGTTATCTACAAATATTCGGTCAGAAGTGACTCATGGGGGGAATGAGGAGGAGCTGAGCCCCAAAACCAAAACACAGAAGCAACCTCCTGTGGTTCCTCCATACCACAAGGCTAAGGGATGGGGCTGAGCTGGCCCAGGGCAGCGCCACTTAAAGCCAGGGTGACATTCGGGCACAGAAATCAATGGGATGGGAAACCATTATCACAGAACTGCGATGGGGAAGATGAGGAGGAGGAAGGTGGTGGCTTTGCTGAGTGTGGATGTGTTCACCAGCCCAATGACCTGCATTAGGAAAGGGATTATAAAACAGCTTGAAAGGAAGGATGAGATGAGTCCCTAATTAGTATAACAGCTTTTTTGATTACTAGCTGCTACGCCTTTTAAATAATTTAATTAATAGAGAACTGTCACTAAGTAATGGGCAAAGGAAACATACCCAGAGCTGGGCAAATGCAGCGCCTCCCTCCAGGCTGCACACACATTGACTTCACTCCTAGAGAACGTCCCGAAGGAGTCACCCAAACCGTACCAAAGCTGGTGCCAGCACTGGCCTCGCAGCCATGCTCCCCTGCCTGCGGACAAAGCCTCCGTGAAAATCGCTTCCTGCTCACCTCGGACCTGCGGAACACACAGCCAAGCCCTTTGGCCCCACTCTCAGAAACCTCCTACGCACATGTTTAACCTGAAGCATGCAAATTGCTCCATTGACTCGAAAGAGCAGCGTTCAGAAACTCCCCCGCAGGAGAAGGAGGAAGAGGAAGGGCGGCTTCTCGCTCTGCAAGACCAGAGACGACCCCAACCTACTATCGCACATGCAACCTGTGCACTTCTCCCGGACAAAGGCATCCCTCTTTGTACAGGATGTTGCTAGAAAATTGGAAAATCACATTTTCATCAGAGTGTCCACAATACATTGGTCAGTTTTGCACAGCAACAATGGCTTAATTAAAGAAATAAAGAAAAGTTATCTATTTATTTTTCCTTCCTATAGTACTGATAACTAAGGCCACTGCAGAGGAAGCAACAGTCCCTTTATGGAGCTGCTCACTCCATAAAGCTTGTTCATAATGTTACAGGTTTATGTTCTGTCGCCATCAACATTCACTGCAACCATGACCTCAACTCTGATGAGTAAAGAAGAATAAAGCACAGACACTTTCTGAAACAAACAAAGATCCTGCTCTGGAACCCCTGACTACCAAAAAAACAGATGGAAGGAAAGTAGGAGAATACAGAGGTTATCAGATTTGGGTAAGATTATTTCTTAGGTGCTTTTTCAGAGATACCTGGATACTCCAGCAAAAGGAGCAGTGAGCAGACAGCTCTGCAATGACAGGAGGAGAATGAACTCCAATTTTGTCTTTCCACCCTGTTACAAAATCTAATATATTTTTGCTCACAGATACAATAATAAACAAGCATAACTAAAGGCTGGGGATTTAGAACGACCACCAAAGTAATGTTCAATGGTCTTTCAGCACAATTTTCCCCTTTGAGGATTATCTCAACTACATCTGCTGGTAAGGAAAATCCTTCCAGGACACCCATCACCCTCCTGGTAATACTTACCAACCAAAAGGAGGAAGCCCAGACTTTGGAATAACGGCAGCATTTCTGCGAAGGTCTTCGGAGAGCCCCGACATGCAAGGAATCACCTTATTGCAGCCAAGAAAAAAAATCAAATGCATTTCTTAATCGCAAAACCAAACTCAAGGGTAGGAAAGTTAAAAGGTGACTGTCTCACAAGCACACCCTTCACAAAACCCATCTGACACTAGACCCAAGGTACCTGAAAAACTATTAAAGGTCTGCTACACCTGGGAAAGCACAGAGTTGCATGCAGAAAATTCAGAATTAGTTAATTAGCTAATTCAGTGTTATCAAGCCAGGCTTCCCCCAGCAGAGGAGGAGGAGATGGTGACAGTGGCGCTCACCTCCGAGCCGTTAGTCGCCAGCACTCGCTGGGCAGGGCTCCGATCAGCGGCTGCTTTTCACTGAGCAAACCAGGGTGTGTCTCTGGCTTCGCAAAACTGCATCTGAAATTACAGGATGGATTTGGAGCACCGGACACACCTGTAAGCTCTTGAGAATACAAACGTGTAGCAGTACAAATAAATGTGTTATTTGTTAATGCCTGTCATTCCTAGGATACGGCAGGGAACGCTGAGGCTGCATGAAGCGAGGAGGAGAGCAGTGAAAAGCTGCGTTCCCTTCCTGCCCTGCGCTCAGCCTTTACAGGAGGCAACCAAAATAAAGCTGCACTCCCAGGACAGAGCTGCTCTGGGATCACCTTCCTCCTGTTACTAAAGAAATATTTGTCATCAGGAAATTTTGTGTCAGTGGAGCTTGAAATATTTGGCCTTTTTCTCAAAATGTCTACTTACCCCAGATGTCTCCACCTGGGAAATCCCAAAGAGAAACCCATGGCAGCTCCTCCGCTGCTCAGACAGGCCATTTTCAGATCCCAGGTATGTCAAACTAGAAACTCTGCTCCAGGCTCAGCGAGGTCAGTCAACTGGAACACAGAACCCTCTGCTCAGCACAGAGGAATCGGGAGAGCTGAAATCAAAAAATGCAGCTCCACAGCAGGACAAAAGGCCAGGACTGTGCAGGCAAACCCCACAGCACAGCCATCAGTCTCCTTTCCATGACGAACCTTTGCTTGCTAAGGTGCTCAGGGTGCGGAGAACACACTGGCCTCAAGCCCAGGGGCCCAACGTTTGCACCCAAGTGCCACCTGGGCTCCTGCACTCACAGGTACCACAGCAACGAGATGCAGGGATGTTATTATCCAAGGCTCCAGAACTGTAACTCCAGGGATCCCTGTCTCCCTATCACCAGAAATGGCCTTTTCTTTCATTTATTTCATTGCTGTAAAGCTCCTGGGACATCGCTTCATGGGCTTTCCAATTCCTGCAGGCTGCTCTGTTTTAAAAACTAAACGACGTTCTTATTAAAGAGATCACATTTGGTTTTAAGGGGTCTTTATACAATAACTGCATGCTGCAAGGGCTGAGGGTTTGTCCTTCGCCTGAATCCCACGTGCTGTGGTTCCCCACGACCCCCCCAAGACCTGCGCAGCAGCAAACAGGAGGATCTGACTTCACCTAAACTTGCGTTCTCCCTAAGCTGATGCTCAGCCTGGCAGCACGTCAACAAAGAAAACCGGGCAAGTATAATCCGCAAGAAATGAGAGCTGCTGCAGATTCCAACAAGGGATGGATATTAAATTATCTTCCACCTATTTCAGGCTTTTTCTCCCCTTGGATCTGAGCCCTCAATCTCTAAGCAATTGCCCACTGTAACTATCTCAATTTCTCTGGATGCAACAGAGTTATTTTGCATCCTCAGATCTGAAAAATCTTTCTTTGGTCACTTTATTGATGCTTTTTCAGGAGAAGTTTTTTTCCCATAAGCCAATTATGTCCCAGGTTCAGACTTGCCCCATCACGCCCACCTATAACTCATGTGTTACTGACAATATGAAGAAAAGCTGGTGTCGACACACATCATCACCAGGTACCCAAACACCGGCTCTCTCCCAGTTTTCTTACCACAATCAACATGTTTTGCAGCTATTTTGGACCTAGTGCAACACTGATCCATAAATGTAGTTTGTGTGACTCAGAAGTGACTCTCACCAACACCCATCCTAAGCTACCCAAACCTATATAAACTTGAAATGCATCATTTTGTAAATAGTCAGATTCATGGAGTCCTAGTTCAAAGCAAGAAGCTGCTTCTTCAGGAAATCCAAATGAGGTCTCCTTGGGAAGGATGGGAGATCAGGTTTCAAATACCGAAGCTTTCAGTGTCTCGCACCTTTTTGAAATTCAGCATTGTAAGCAGGCCATCCTGACAGAGGGTTGCCCACACCTGGGCAGACGAGTCTTTCAGGAGACAGAGCCAAGAACTGTACCTGTCACTAGTCTCATCTGTACCACGTTCCCTTCCTAAGCACCGCTCTCCCCACCCCTTCTGAACTTTTCTAATTTTGCAGCATCGGGCTTCTCGGCTGCAGGCAAATGGGAACACAGAACACGTACCAGGAATGCTACTAGAACTTGCTCGGTGGGAGACAAGTAGAGATTCCAATTCTAGAACAACTAGAGATGCTCAATTCTGCACCACAACCTCTAACAAACACCCCAAAAACCTGGGGCAGAAGGGGAGGCAATGAAATCAGCGGGTGGGCAGGAGCGGGACAGGTTTGAGATGGGGTTTGTACCATGGGAAAACCAGTCAGAACCTCTTCTCACCTGACCTGACTGTGCATGTGTAGCATCAAGTCTGGTGCAAGTGTTCTTCAGTCACGTGAAATTGTACAATCGATTGCTGAGGTGTTCCCGTTGTGCTAAGCCAGGTGTGGTGACAGACAACAACTCCCTCCCCATCCCATCTCCACCACACACAACACACACCCTGCTCAGCCCCAAAAAAAAAAAAAAAAAATTCACTGAGCTTCCCTGTGGTTTTCATCCCGAACAAAAGGGGCTTTGTGCTTTATCAGGCTCTGTCGGCCTCTGTCAGGCTTTTTCGAGCCCATTCGGGCTCTGTCGAGCCCTGTCAGTGCATATTGAGCCTTCTGTTCCCTTTAGAACAGAAATCTTCTTCGCGATTACCCCTTTTACTTTTTTGGTGGTTGTTTGGTTTTTTTAATTTTTCCTTTGTTTTCTTTGGGTTTTTTTCTTTGATTTTTTTTTCCTTGCTTTTTGAGAGTTTTTTGCTAAAAGACCAAAGTGTCGCAGGTGCTCTGGAAATTACATGAAGTCATATTGAAGGCTGAAAGCAAATGCAAACCAGCTAGCAAAGAAAATCAAACTGTCATAACTGAACAGAAAGGCAACACAGGCTACTGGAAGTAAGAAAGTATCTTTCAGAAACTTGAAGTTATTTTTGTGGTTTTTTCATTAGCTGCCTCTTGAAGAAGGAATCTGTCAGGGCCCTGCTGGGACAACATGGCCCAAGAATAGAAAGAAGATCTGGAGCCACAAAGCTCTAAAAGGAAAACTAAATTCATTCTTTGTATCCATTGCGCTAGATCCCTTTGTTATGCGAGTTTATCTAAGAATGAATCTCCCACTGACAGAAGCAGTAACAGAACAAAACCACACCAAAATGCCCAGACAAGGCGACCACATCGCAGTCCTGGAAGAGCAGGACGTGACGCATCTGCCACGTCCAGCCCTTTGCTTCAATTACCCTGTGGACCACAGGATGGAAGGTGACAGACACAGCAGCGGCTTTTTGAAGGATCTCCAAAGCGGACTGGACAGAGAACCAGAAGGAAAAAGAGAGACATGAAGGTCAAGCCTCAGCCTAGAGCAAACCTCTTCTCTTTGGTGGGGCAAGAAACAAGTTTGCTGCTGAGTGAAGTGAGGCACATGAGGCCCCTTCCCAGGGTTGTGTCTAGAGCTGACAGAAGGGGATAGATACAGAAGTGATGCAATGCCTGTGGTCTGAGGTATAAACAGCTCCGAGCACACAAAAACGGCGTTATGATACAGCCATCACTTGCACTTAGCTCTCCCTTGTATCCTCTCTGTACAGATCTCAGGTTTCCTGGGACTTGGCACACAAAGGAAAACTCCCCAATAACTGAAACAAATCTGCAGGAAACCTCTCCCATCCTTCTCTCTCCAAAAACACAAACAAGGAAACGCTGCTAAAAAAAATTCTCACATTTGAGAGCTGTGATTTCAGTGGCAGCGAACCAAGGCATATTGCCCCATGGCTCAGCGCGTCCCTGCATGGCCGTGTCCTGCCCTTGTTCCTCCGCTCTGGACCAAAACCGCCGTCACCTACCGGCAGAGTCACACAGAGAACGTCGGGAGGGCTCCCAGGCGGTGACGGAATGTCTCCTGCCTTCACGTGGATCAGTCTCACAACCACTTTGCCCGGATCAATGCTCTGGGCTGGCAGCCCAAAAGGCTCTGGGTTAAGGTAGAGGATGCATTTTTTGAAAGTCTCAGGTAACCTATAAATAAGTTTTTTCCTTGAAGCCGCTGCTGTGGTCAGTGGTGGTAGGAAGAGAACTATCAAATGAACAGGAAACTGTGGTGTTTGCAGCACAAAGCCTTTTGGCCCATTTCAGCTGCATAACCACCTTTCTCTGCAAACCAAGAGATTCACAGGACCAGAGCAATAGTTCAGACTAGAAAAGGAGCTGGCTCTCCACACTGGCAATTAAATTGCACAGCTCTGTCTCCAAGAGTGGCACATACCAGAGGTTGCCACTAGTTCAGAAAGCAACCAAGCAAAAATTATACCCTCGGATTTATTATCAATGCAAGTAGTTTCAAATCGACAGGACTGATTCTTATCTCAGCATAGATCTTTAAAAGCATGCGTAAGCACACAGGTCACATCCAGCTATGTGACTGCGTGGTATTATGTGCCCGCTTGTTAAATGTCAGCCAGAGAGATTTTTATAAACAGGGCAACATTTGGTTCAATAAGCAGCTTGTCTCACCTCTATTTGCTTAAGCATGCACTTACTTGCAGGGAATATGTGAAAAGAACCATTATTGGCTTCAAGGTGTTACTGTGCCCACATCTACAAATGCCAGTGGGGTCACCAGAACCCAATACTGAAGGTTTGTGCTTTACAGTTCATGCAAGACCGTTTGTCCTCAGCTGCCTGTGCTAACAGGCCTTCGCTTGAGGCTGCTTCTAAGTTGAAAAGGAGAAGAGAGGAAAGCCAGGGTCTTAGAGACCTGCCTACCATCAAACATGTGAATCCTTGGTCACCTCAGGACTAAAACTCAACTCTGATTTATCCCCCATTGCAGTGACTCAAGAGCAAACCCTGCTCTGGCCACACAACACTCCCGGAGTTTTACACAAGAGATTTTCCTTGCTTTCTGCCTCCTTCTCTCCTCTGTAATGTTTGTGGTGCACGAAGTCAAAACTCACCTACATCCAACACTCAAACCTTGTCCTAAATTATAAGCCAAACCAAGGTAATTACTGACATCTGATATTGCTCTCTTGACAAGGTTTCTTCATGCTGGTGACCAGCTGGCTGCACTCGAGAGCAAAAGTGTTGTTTAGTAATGCCCTAACCTTACCTGTTTAGCTCCTGTCAGGGCAGGGTCCACAGCCAGGAGTAAGAAGCATGATCAGTTTTAAGGTCATTTACATTACTGGGAGACCAGTTTGCAGCAGGAGGAGGCTCAGAGCTGACACGTGCTCCAGAAACCCAGCCCAGCCTTGAAAAGCTGCTCAGGAAAAACCAGGTTATCACAACACTGGCCCCTCAGCCTTCAGTTCTGGCTGTACCACAGTGCTCATGGTATTTTAAGTATTTGGCACCCAGCACTCCAGAACAGTGTTACTGGTGCCAGCTGCTGTGCCGTGTTCGTGCAATTCCCACGACCTTGGCTGAGAGGGTCCTCCCAAAGCACACACTCACCTTCCAGAGGGCAGGCACGAACGGGTGAGGTGCTGTGGGCAGCAGCAACGCTCCTGCCCCACCTGGCTCTGATGCAAGTAATGTCTGCACTCGGACATCTCTGCCATACACTGAAGTGCAGCAAAATACAGCTCTCGTTGACAGGCACTCCTTATTCTCAAGCACAAAGAAGTTCTGCCTCTGGATTTTGCAGCTTCACGACAACGGTCTTGAGTGTGAGTCAGCCCCCTGATAAGAGCTTTGCATGTTCTCAGTCGCTTCTCCTTACAGCAAGGCTGACACCTCGCGATGCAACACAGCAGTCTAACCTGCCCTCTCCTTTATATATAAATATATATATATACAACATAGTCACCTGTAGTAGGTGACAGATCACACACAGCCCTAAGAAGGAAGGGAGGGAAAAGACAGAGCACACATTATGAAAGTCAGAGATCCAGCTCATGAACTGGAAAACCTAACTCAATTTCTAGCATGACTAAGCCCCATCTCTCACTTTCCCTAAACCCCTTCAGCCAAAGGCCACCAACCCTAAACACTCTTCTTAACCCTAAACACTCTCCCTACAAATACTTAGCACCTGCTATGTCAAGCAGCTGCAAGGGATTTAGGTCAGCTCAGGGTATCCAGTCAGTGACTGCTCTGCAGGGTAAGGAAGGTTTAACCCCTTACTGCTGCATGTCTGTGTCTGCTGAAAGCAAACAGGTACCAAGCAGGACAATCAATGAACCTGACTGAACATCACATTCATAGAATCATAGAATCATTTTGGTTGGAAAAGACCCTCAAGATCCGAGTCCAACCGTTCCCCCACCCCTGGCACTGCCCCATGTCCCTGAGAACCTCATCTCCATCTGTTCAGCCCCTCCAGGGATGGTGACTCCACCACTGCCCTGGGCAGCTCGTTCCAATGCCCGACAGCCCTTTGGGGAAGAAATTGTTCCCCAGATCCAACCTCAACCTCCCCTGGCGCAACTTGAAGTCGTTTCCTCCTATCCCATCAAAAATGTCCTATTCCAAATAGCACATGGAGCCATAGGCAGGTAATTTGCCTGGCTGTGTCCTTATTTTCCAGGACAGGAAAGGCAGGAGGGATATAGGACATTAAGCAGTGTGTTAAAAATTACACGGCAATGTCAGAGCTTCAGAGAGACCTGGGGAGGGGGAAAGTAAGAAAAGCACCACAGGGTCAGTTCTGGTTGTTCCTGCAACCATCAGCCCCCAGGTACCACCCCGGGGGTGACCGCACTGCGTGGCACAGCCCAGCTCAGCCCTGCTGCCTCCCCAGCACCTTTTCCTCGTTGTGGGGCTCAGGACACCCACCCTGGGACCAGCACCTGCCTGGGCCCAGGCTGTGACAAGGAGCGTGCAGGCACCAGAGGGCAGCAGGAGCTCAGCCCTGCCAGCCCACAGCTCCTGTGGCCACTGCAGGGCTCTGCCAAGTCACTCACCTGGGGACAGAGCCGTGGAGAAGGTGTCAGAACCAAGCTGGAGGATTTCACAAAACACCATCCATTCTTGTGGAAACTCTGCTGGAAAATATTCAAGACAAACGTTAGTCATTTCTGTTTTGTTTTCAGTCATATATTGTTGTACGTCTGATTTCCTTCCCACATAAACCTGGGGAAATTCATAGAACAATCCTCCATGCAAGATTTCATTCGCTTCAATGCCAAATTTAAGGTACTGAGCTGAAAGTCTGTACAGAATGACCTGCAATGCCACAGCTCATTCTTGGTAACAATGTGTCACACTGGGCTTCAGAGGAATTAAAATTTCCCACACAAAGGCCCAAGAAGTCAAAAAATTTGCCTGCAACTACCCCATCAGGGTCACTAATACATTCATAGGCCTTAATCCAGAAGAAGTGAACATAACACACATTAAAATTGAACACTGTTGCTCACTGTGCCTTGGAGACACCACCATCTCTGTGCAGAGTGAACACAACCCAAGTGGTGCTGATCAGCTTAAAAGTCTCTGTCATGTAACTACTGAATGAGCAACTCCACAGAGTTTCATATGAACATGCCTAATTTCTGTATTATTATTTTCCCTGTATAGGAACTAAGTGCTCAGAGCCTGAAAGACTTGCTGGGACCTCATTTTGGGTTTCACCTTGAAGCGGGATCTTCACAAGAACGATTGGCAGGTGAGAGAGGACTTAGGAGTTACCATCGAGTTTTCCCTAGTTCTGACACCCTTATATATGATTAGAATGCAAACAAATTCCAAAGGGCTTGTACCTGCATAGCAAAAGTATACAAAATGTTATTCCTTGCCTGCCTGACGGCAGATTCTCTCCCACCGTACAGAAAATAATCACTTAGCACATGAAAGAGAGGATGTGCCCGATTTTGCAGTGGGATCTCCTGGCATATGCTTGGCTGTAGGCTCAGCATCACCACACCAAATATCACACACAAGGTCAACTGGCAAGTCACACTGGGTTCACTGTGAAGGAGCAGGACTGTCACACACCACATGTTCCCCATTGCTTTGCATAATTTAATTATAACCGACTTCGCAGATGACTTCCGCTCCTTCCCATGGGAGTCTACACTAGTAAAACATTCCCAAATGGGCTGATGGGAAGGTCATCAGGAGGTGGAATGGTTATTGCAGAGCCCGGAACAGATCATTGTCTCTGTGGACCATCCCTGTGCACTCAGAACTGATCAGGTGCCTTTATATTTATTTCAGCACCTCCTGTAACTGGAAGAGTAACAACATACATTAAAACCCACACATTTTGGATTTTTTACTGTGTTCTCCCCCTCTGGCTACTAAAAACTCTCTTGTAAAATGATATCCTGCCCCTAATAATCGGGTATTCTAGCACACAGACTCTTCAATCAACAAGGGTGTTTACTTTCTTCAGAGCTCGTTGCTTCTTAATAATCTAGAGGTGCAACTGCAGGATGTTAAAGTCCTACAGAAATGTGCAGAATCTGGTGCATTTGTTGGTAAGTACGTTGTCTAGAGCCCCATCTCCACACCTTAACCAGAGCTTTTGAAGCTGCAAGGACAAAACCCAACACTGCTCTCAGTATCAGTTTCTCTTTGCATTCTGCCCACAGCTATGCCTGGAATGACACACAGCTCTGCTCATTAACATCACAGGCACTTAGCACCTTCCATCTAGGTACGTCAGGGTGCTTCTACAAACAGTGCAAATATAGTTTTTTGTTAATAAAGCTCCTGTTCATGTGTATTGGGTTGCATTCCGTAGGAGCCCAGATCTGCAAGGCTTTCCTTGCAAGGCCACTGACAGAGCAAAATCTCCAGCAGGGTCTGTGATCAAGAGGATGCAAAGTTCTCAACCAGGAACCTTGAAAAATTGTTACACCACTTTCTCCACTGCTTCTCGTGTAAATAAAATTGTTTCCTTCAAAGAGTTAATCATTTATCACACTGAGCTTTGTCTCTCTAACACCCCACACGTGCGCTTGCACAGACACAGCCAAGCTGTTCAGGGGGGATTTACAGCTTTAAAGCCTGTGCCACAGAGGCAGGAACCTCAGCAGATGGCACCCTGGACAGCAATACCAAGAAGGGCGTCGGGTGTCCAGGCCACCCCACAATCTCAGGGCTCTGTGGATTTTCTCTCTGCAATAAAGAGCAGCAGCCCAGCACAGGCCCCACACGGCTTATAAGGCAAAAACCCAGGATGCCTCCTTCTCTAGAGTGCCTACGTCTTACCTCAGCCTAACACACTTCCCACCGTAGCCTATAAATGAACCAATGCCCTGCAGGAGCCTGTCTGCGGGGTGTCCCGCGTTTCCGGCCGCAGAACGGCCCTGCCTGCTGCCTCAGCCCCTCGACCGCCATACCGGCCTCCCGCCCCGCCGCCCTTTCCGGCAGTGTGGCGCTTCCCTTTTACGACAGTGTGGCAGGCCCCGCCCCTCCGCTGGCTGCCGCGCTCGGCGGCGGCGCGGCCGCGATGGCGTCTCCGTTCAGCGGGGTCCTGCAGCTGGCGGACCTGGACGATTTCATCGGGCCGGCCCAGGTGGGTGCGGGTCCCTCGCCCCGGGGTGGGCCCTGGCAGGGTGAGGAGATGGCGCTGAGGGGTTTGGTGGTGCCAGCAGCTCCCGGCCTGGCCGCGGCTCAGCGCGGGCAGGGGCGAAGGGGCCGAGGCGCTTCCACACGTCGAATCACAGAATCATTTTGGGAGGAAAAGCCCCTCAAGATCCTCCTGTCCAACCGTTAACCCACCCCTGGCACTAACCCGTTGTGGAGTATCTTACAGACAGTCATCTTGAGTTGCTGGAACGACCTTGACCAAGATAGAATGAGAAACCAGAATGTTTTTGTACAAGAAAAGATATTTACAATGTGTTAGCCAAACTGCCGGGGTGCGTGCAAGATTAAGTAAACCAATCGCAAGATAACTTTAAGCGCGTGAACATAAGCCATAAGCCAATTAAAACGGAAAGTTAAACGCGTGTACAACAGCTACTAACTATAAATGTAAGAGCCTTGCGGAAATAAAGGGTCTCTTGGTTCACCCGCGCCAGGAGTCCGTGTGGTCAATCCCTCCACCCGTGTCCCTGAGAACCTCATCTCTGCGTCTGTTCAGCCCTCCAGGGATAAATGAAGTGGTCAAAGCGAAGATACCTGCTCTTGCCAGGGTGGCAGAGCAGGGTGAGCACAAGGACGGGTCGAGACTGTTCCTCAGGAGGCCTCAGGCACTCACAGAAGTACAAAAGAGTAATTCTGCGTGTATTTGCTGACAAGTGCGGCGGAAAAACTACCCTGAACTGAGAGCAGTGGACTGGAGCAAAGCAAACCCCGTTAACTCTCCTTGTACTTGGGTTTCCTAGTGAAGTCTTGCGTGTAAATAATGCGACACGCTTTTCTGTTTCAAGTAGAGATCGTTGTTTAATTGAGCAAGCATAACTGAAGGGTCATTGTGACTTGTTCCGGCCAGTCTGTCAATCTCGCAAAATGCAGAAAAAGTGGATTAATTTTTGGGGGGAAACTGAAGGTGTTGGCAGAGCAAAGGTGGTAAAAGGCAAAGCGAATCCGAGCTGAAGTAGGACAAGGAGTCATGAGGTGCCTGAACAATAAAAATCGCACAAAAGGCAAAAAACACCCTGGAGACTTCATCACAGAACAGCACAGAAAACTGGAAGCAGTCCATCTGAGGCCGTCAGAGTCCTTTCCACATTAAACGGAACTTCATTGGCACTAACCAAGTATCGGCGGTGGTGACCACGCCTCCCCCAGTTAAAATTTGCAATGAAGGAGCAGGAGCGTCTGGGATTTGAGAGGGAGGGTGTGCAGGCGAGTCTGCTCCTGGCCAGGCGTGTAAAACAGCTGTGTTCTCAGAAAGAACAGCAAAATCCTCCCCGCTTTGGGTATGATGCTGGAAAAGTGTTCCTTCTGTAAAAAAGGGGTGAGCAGTTTGGGCTTTTTACATTTTCCCTTGGTGGTTGTAGACACTGCAAGAAAATCCAGCACAGCGTAAGGGAGAGTGAGCAGCGTTCACTCTACAACTAGTGTTTGGGTTTGACCATTCTACTTTCTATTAAATCCACCTCTTCCACACTTCATTGCTAGCCTCCTGACTTTCGGGCTTTATTTCTCTTTCAGGAATGTATCAAACCTGTTAAAGTGGAAAAAAAACCTGGAAAAGCAGCAGCCAAGATCAGAATTGAAGCAGATGGAAGCTATTTTCAGATCAATCAGGTACGTATGATTTTTCTTCATGATTGTGTAAAATATCCAGAAAACATGAATGTATTGTCAAATATTTGAATAGTCTACAGCTATTTAATGCCTCAAAGAGAACCAAGATGCTAGAAAAGTGTCGCTGTTGCTGTCAGCATTCTTGTATCTTTTTTTCCAAAGTCCAACTTTTTAATTACCTGGTTTTATAAGCAGTAATTCTGATTTCTTGTCAATCTTTTATGCTCTGAAACACTGGCATTAATTAATTAACATCAGTTTTCAGTATGAGAGCAGATAAGCTGAGTATTTTGCCCTCAGTACTTAAGTATTAGCAATTCCTAGATTATCTGAGACAATGTCTTATTGCATAATGTCATACAGCAGAGTGCTGACTCACAAAGAGATTCAAATAGATACTCTTAAATTTTGCTCTTGATTTTTTTAATAATATTTCAAATTGTTTGTTAGGTAGCCTGCAGGATTCATAACCTCCTGCTTAAAAATTTAATGCTGAGTTCTGGAGAATTATTTTCCTGCTTACACAAAAGAGGTTCACATTTCGTAGTTACCCAAGCTGGGAATTCATGTAGAAACAGTACTGTTAACTTTAAGTAGATGGTGACCTTTTGACTTAAAAAAGGGGGATACAGCTCTCCCATAGAAGTCTGGTTTCTTATTTTAAAATTTTAATTTAGTTGTACCTAATTGCTCAGTCTGTTTCTGACTTGATTGAAAAGTGAAGTGTAAGAGGAGAGGAGTCTCAGGAGAAAACTGGCTTATTCAGGTCAAATATTATGAAATGTATTTCCTTCCAGTGGCAAGTCACACACTGTCCTTGATATGTATGGTTCTCCCATCACTGTCCATGTAAGTTTTGCACACAGAAAGATTGCAGAACACTCTGTATCAATTAAAAATGTTAGTGAGTTTGTGGTCTATTTAAGAGTGAAATTCAAGTTCATGTGAAGAAACAGGTCCCGAACTATTCAATAACATGAGCTGCACCTGACAGAGGTGATGTTATGCTCTTGGTCTTGTTAAAATTTTCCTGAAGTTCCTCAGCATATTGTGCCAAATAATCCCACTGAAAGCAGCGAACTTCAAAGATGCTTGTCTTCCTTCTCGTCTTGCTAAAAATACAAGGTACTTTTTTTTAGTGATAAACCTGGAACATAATAAAGGCAACATCTTTGTGCTAAATACAGTAAAGGTGGGAAAACTGCTGCGTAATTCTGCACTGCGAGGAGAAGTGAGTCTGATCTGTTTCTTTCTAGGATGGAGAAGCACAGAAACTGGAAAAGGCTAAAATTACTCTGAACGACTGTCTGGCTTGTAGTGGCTGCATTACATCAGCAGAAAGTGTTTTAATCACCCAACAGAGCCACGAAGAGCTCTGCAAAATGCTGACGTTTAACAAGGTGGGTGACAAGTCACGGCCGGGGAGGCTTCAGAGCATGAAAGTTGTAGCGGATCGATACGAGGCATCTGCAGAAGCGTGCGTGGAAACAGCACACATAAAAATTTATTTCTGCAGGATCCGAGGATGTTTTCAGTGCACTGTTGTGTTTTTTCTGATTTTTAAAAAGTTATAATGGGTTTGGAAAGGACCTTTAATGCAGTAAGTTATTGACTTCAGGGTTGAGCTGGGAGATACTTTCTGATGCCCTAATATGCTGAAAGTTCTGCACGTGCCACATTAATATTGTCTCAGCAGTGTCGCTGTTGTTTGTTTTTTTCAAAGACTGCCGCTCCCAGTGAACAGAAATTGGTGGTGGTTTCTGTTTCACCACAATCCAGAGCTTCACTAGCAGCAAAGTGTAAAGTGGGTGTTCTGGAAACAGCGCAGAAGCTGACTGCGTTCTTCAAGAGTTTAGGCAAGTGTGGCATCGCGTTCTGCCGGTCACGAGGGGGCTATGGGGGTGAATGTTAAGGATAATTGTTTTGTGTGCACCCAGTTGGTATGATGTAACCTCCCCATGGACACTTACTGGTTCGTAATTGTCATTAGCTAAAATGTAAATGTGTCTACAACTTCAGTCACATAAAAAACATGCCCTGATGGAACTTCAAGTATTAAATTTGCAATCTTCCTGTCACTTTTGCTTGTCTTACTGTGCTGACATGCTAGGGAAACAGGTTCACTATCAACTGCAGAGATTGATACCTCTAAATAAACATAAATAAATTTGAATTGAGTTTGACTGGAGGCTTCTTGTTGCAGTTTGCCATATCTTCCTTGCGAATTTTAACACAGATTCTGTACTGCTTAGGTGTGCACTATGTTTTTGATACAACTTTCTCAAGAAACTTCAGCCTGTTGGAGAGCCAGCGAGAGTTTGTGAAACGCTTTCGGAAACAATCCGAAGACAAAAAGGCTTTGCCAATGCTGGCTTCTGCCTGTCCGGGTATAGTGTTAAATTAGTTATGGAAATAATAAAATTATAGTACACTAATAATACACTAGAAGAAAAATGCAGAAAGCTAGTCAGAAAAGTTTAAATGGATACATTTGCTTAGGGGATTGGTGTTAATAGCAGCGATGAGCTGTACAGTTACCTAATGAGCTCTTTAATTTAATCTTATGTTACACTTTCTTTGCTTTTTGTGCTGAAGTGAGACTGAAAATGATAATTAAAGGGTAGGAAGTCTGGGGTTGTGGGGATGGTGAGCAGAGTGAAGGGGTGCTTGTTATTTTTTTTCAATGTAATTTGCTAATTACACTCTTATCAGGTTGGATCTGCTACGCAGAGAAGACCCACGGCAGCTTCATCATTCCCTATATCAGCACCACCAAGTCTCCCCAGCAGGTCATGGGCTCCTTGATCAAGGGCCATTTTGCAGAACAGCAGGTAAGGGGCTGAAGAACACTAAACTGCTCACATTGAAGACTTCAAGCTGATATTTTTTTTTATTTTGCTACATGTCATACATTAGGCTTTAAAGGTAAAAAATATCTTGCAAAAGGCAGCATCTTTCTGATTTCTATTTTATCTAATGGGAAGTTAGCAACTAGGGCAGCAACACTAAGGTCACGCTGAATGGACAATTTAAAACCTCTGCATGTTATTTGCGAAGGCTAGAGAAACTTATTTTTCAGTGTCCTGGTGCTCCCATCTTGTCTGTGTGTGGTATTTTCATGTTGTTTAAAGTTGGTGAACAACTTAAAATAAATTAGCCTGAGACAAAGCTTCAGTCAGTGCATACGTGCAGATCATGTCTTGTCTAAAAATGACTTGCTCGTTCCCAACTTCATGTTCTCTTTCAGTTTGACTTAGTTCTGTTCACAGTCTTTAACCTTTGGAATCTTTCCAAATGTAAATTTGATCTTTAAAGACCAGAGTTATACTAAAGACCTAGATTTGTCCAGTAAGAAACTTAAGCAGTATTTCTGATTATATGATTTATTGTCCAATAATGAGCAGTGATTTAACACTTGCATTAAGTAAACGCCGACATCTGCATACTTGTTACAAAAATTGGCAGCAACTCTGACTATTTGGCACAAGATACTGAAACGATGGCCTTGAGTCAATGACTCGTTTCCTTGGCCTGTACTTGTTTCTTGGATGGTCATGAGGTTTTTGTCCGACACCAGATTATTTCTTAGTTGCTGATGCAGGGGCTGGGTTTTAGTACCGTGGAAGAAGCAGATTCTCTAAATTCGGAATTCTTCACTGACTCTGTTTGGATCATCTGCACCAGCAAAAGTGGGGGGACCTGGAAAAAACCATATTGCTGACACTTCCTACAAACTAAAATTGGGTTCTATGAGAGAAATGATTTGATGTATGTATAAATGTGTGTGTATATGTATACACACACAAAAAAAAAAGTTGAATAATAGTGGAGAGTATTTCCAGAGACGTGGTGACACCAGTTTCATGATTCTCATTTGTACCTGGCAAACATCTCCCTCCAGACAGGTTTGAAATTGGCCAACCCAACTGCACAGCTTTGTCTTTCTTCCAGCACTTAACCCCTGACCGGATCTACCACGTCACAGTGATGCCCTGTTACGACAAAAAGCTGGAGGCTTCACGGCCAGACTTTTTCAACCAGGAGTACCAAACCCGTGACGTGGACTGTGTCATCACCACAGGTGAGCAGAGCCAGAGGCAGCCCGGCTAATTTCTGTAAGCCTCTGAGCAAGGCGTTCACTCGGTTTAACAACTCTATTAGAGGGTGTACTGTATGGTTATTGCTGTATAATTACACTTTAATAATGCAAATCATGTCCTGGTAAAGATTGCACAGTCTCGTGTACCAGCCTGTGGATTTTGTTTTTCCTTTATTGCCAAAATAAGAAGTTTTTATGTCTGTGGTTCTGTTTTAGGAGAAGTTCTAAAGTTGTTGGAACAAGAGGGGGTGTCTCTGTCAGATGTAGATCCAGCTCCTTTGGATACCATGTAAGAACAAAATCTCATTCACATCTTCAGTCATGTTCTTTTTCATCCAGTATTTACAGAATTATTCAACAGAATTTGCTATTCCACTACAGTGCTGCCCAAGGCTGCATGTGTTTGCATTTGTTTTCTTGCGTCAGCGATTTTGAATCAGTGCAATTGTACATAAAATACATTACAGAATATGCTGAATCTCCACTTTTGGAGGATCTGTAACTATTCGTTCTAGATTTTAGTAGTCCAAGGATTAGCAGCTCTCACTCTAAATCAGCAGGATTGCTACAATTAGCTCACTGAGAGCATAATGGCAAAATAATTATGCAAAGAAGTAAAAATTGCATGACAGTCATTGACTTCAATTACGGTTACTCACAATATAGCTGGTGGAATCCCACCAAAAAAATCTATCTGTGGAATTTGAAAAGTGAAAGAATCCAACCAGTGATAAAAGAGCTTGCTAAAACAAATCCTGTTATTGCACCATACTCAGTTTGCTTGTACCTGTCCTTAGTTACCAGAGCTACTGTAAGGATTCCAGAATTAAAGTGTAAGTAAGAAATATCTAAGTCACTCAGCTAATGTCTAGGAGTCTTCATTTGTAAAAAAAAATAAGATCTTAAACATGTGCGAACCAGATGAGACTTCAGTTGCTTCAACTGGCAAGTAACATCTGGTTAAGTGACAGCGGCACAGAGATCTAAGTGACTATAGAAACATTAAAATCACACTTCATTCATCTAAGTTGACATGCAGTGGTGGTTCTGCATGGAACACTAAACCAACGTGTTCTCTTCTTCAGTTTAAAAGAACTGTCTTTGTAGCAGTTTGCACATGACTAAACAGAAAGGCTACACATGTGGCAACCTATAATAATTATAAGAGGTGATTTAAAATAACGTGCGCGCCCAGAGCCTCGGTTTCCTTCTGCTATATTGCAGTGGATCGGTAGGTGGAGGTTTCACATCACACATTCACTAGCACAGATCGATTTAGGCACACTTTTTGCTAAATTAAGTGTCTTTTTCTGACATAGTATATGCACAGGTTGCTTTCACATCAAAAAAGAAAAGTATTCTCGAGCTATAATAAATGCCTGCATGGCGAGTTCCAAAAGTACAACTTCAAAAGTTGCCCATGTAAACAGATGTTTCTGTTCTACCTGCTTTACTCTTACACCACTAACCGAAAATTAAGGAGGAAAAAAAGATTCTGAAGTGTTTGGGTTCCCCGAGGAACTGACATTATAGAAGTGTCAGTTATAAAATAGAACTGAATGTCTAATTACTTGATAAACATCTCTGGACAGCTTCTTCAGAGTACATTGTGAGCACCAGGCCTCACGCTCGCGGTGATAAAGCGCCGCTATAACCTTTTGCTGGCTTTAATGCGCTGGGCGAATTGACTGGTCACAAACAGCACGTATCCCTCGGAGCTCGGAGCCTTCGCATCAGCAGCATGATGGCTCTCGTTCTGCTTTATCCTCCCGCACGTGGAAAAGCCCATTAAGAGGTTATTACATTTGGCAGCAAGAATGAGTTAAAGTGCCAGAAATCCCGGGACTTTTGCTGGTGTAACCGTTCACTCCAGGCCAGCACTGGAGCTTCCTGGCAGCCCCGCTTTCAGAGAGCAGCACTACGTGAGGCCAGACACACTGAAACGGTTTGTTAATGAAGCTCAGTTCCTGTAAACAAGATCAAATTAAAAATAGTTTCAGCGGGTGATTGCAGGCTAGAGTGTTGCCTTCTGCAGTTCTTCCAAAGCTGAGATTTTTATCTGCAAGAGGCAACATCTTTGATTTGACTTGAAACTCTTTGGCCTGAATTCAAGTGTTTTCCCCTCCGCAGCTGTTAGGAGGAGAATGCAAGTGTCAGTGCCTGATGAGTGCTTAGAGCAGATCCCTTGGCTTGTTATTCTCTGCTAACAAAAGCTATTGTTGTGGCTCCCATCTGGTGAGCTATTCTCAAGAAACATTATCTTGACCTCTGAATAGTTGGTTGCATTGTGGCATGTCAGGGAGTTGGAATTATTTGCACAGAACTGGAATTACAGAACTTAGGTTAACATAGCTGTTCAACACCAAAAAATGTGTTGAACTTGAATGACGATCCCGCTGAGGAGCAAATGTCCTGGCATCGCTAGGTTTGTTCACCTTTTTGTATAAGTTAAAGCACAAGAAACCACAGCAACGTGGATTTCATCTCTCTCTGCTTGTGATCGTAGCACCGATGCCTCCCAGAAGTGTTCTCTCACATCCCAGAAACCACGTCTTAAGTGGCTGGTTTCAAAAAATATTTTGTAACACAGAACTAGAGCTTTCAATAACCAACTTGGCTTCTGTTGAGGCTGCAGAGCTGAGACAGGACTCCCGCTGGGCTGTGTTCTCCGAGAGAAGCACAGGTTGCACAGCCCCACACCACCGCTGCTTCCTTATTGCCCTCCTCCCATCTCTCAGTGCAACCAGGATGTTTGTAGAGGTGTTGAACAGAAAACTAACAAAATATGCGCATCAGGTAACTGCCCTTGTACTAACTCAAACGTATTTTTGACACCCGAAGATTAAGTTGGCAGCGCGTGGGTCAGGCCTTGTCGTGGCATGTGACAGTATTTCCACTGAGCTTGACCCAAGCAGCGTTAGGCGGGACAGGGTTAAACCTGCTGGGTTCTGAAGCTGTAAATAGTTGGCCCCCAGGTCAAGGGAGAAGCGCAGAGCTCAGAGGGAGCCGGTCTACAGCTTGTTCTGCTGCTTTTGAGTCCCCTGGACCTTTGCGTTTGTGCTGCCCGTTCTGGTTTTGCAAAGACTCCCCTAAAACTGCTGCTTTCTTCCCTTCCCCAGGTTTGGTAGCGCTGCAGGAGAGGAGCTCACTGGCCACGCAGGAGGAGGTTCTGGTGGCTATTTGGAGCATATCTACAAATACGCAGCCAAGGAGCTCTTTGGAATTCAAGTGGACACAATTCAGTACAAACCCTTAAAGTAAGGAGTTTAAATTCCTACAGAAAGCGCTATTGTTACTGCAGTTCTGTTCGCGCCATTATCTGGCTGAGGGACTGAAACTTGCCTTGCAATGTTAAACATTTTACTCCCAGGCATGGGAATTGGCTTCTCACTCCCACAGCTGCCTGGCAATAAATCAGCCCGCGCGCCGTCCAGCCTTTCCCGGGGAGACTTGCGGCCCCTTCGCCACCCACGCACTTTATTTTGGCCCGGTGGATTTTCCCAGTATCGAGTTGCAGACAATTTTTAGAGTAATTTAGAAGACAGAGCTCACATGCATCTGAGCTTCCTCACCTGCAGTCTGACTGATAAAGATTTGTTGGTAATCTGGCTATCACAGAACAGAAAATCTTGTGCCAAGGCTTTGGGGCTGTTGTAACTATGTTGTGGCAAGACAGAAAACTTCAGTTTGAGCAGAGAGGGTCATTCAGCTGAGATCCCTGCTGCCTTCCCAGTTATAGTATTAATGTACCATTGGTAATTAATTATATCCCTGATTAGCAACATTTATGTGTGGGATTCCCTGGTCTAGGAAGAAAACAGTCCTCCAGAGTCTCAGTGTGAAATACTAGATAAAAATCAATTAACTTATTCTTTTATCAAGAATATTTATCAGGCACTTCCACTAACTCTCCGAGTCTGGAAGCCTTCAGTAATGGTTTGCTCCCTGGTTTTATGACGTGCTACAATTTAAAAGTTTCCTTAGTGGCCTCACTAATGTATAAGTTGGCCAAAGCCAATTCAGAAGGCTGATCACAAAGGAGCTTTTGTTGAGGCTCTATTTGCTTAGATTTTAAGGATTTATTCAACACAGGTGTTACTCAGCAGGTCCTCAAGCAAGGATCTGTAAGATAATTCCTTCATGTTTTGTTTGGGTGGCGAAGAACTAGGACAGCTTTCTCGAATAAGATTTCCCAAAGAACTTGGTTTTAGCACAGGACTCTTTGAAGTTTAAAATAGAAGTTAATTTGGATAAGACATCTTCTCTGTTCTTGTTCCTCAGAAACAAGGACTTCCAGGAGGTGACACTGGAGAAGGATGGAGCCGTCCTGCTCCAGTTTGCGCTGGCGTACGGGTTTCGCAACATACAGAACTTGGTGCAGAAGCTGAAACGAGGGAGGTCGCCCTATCACTATGTTGAAGTCATGGCCTGCCCGTCAGGTAGGGCTGCACAGGGATTGAACTCTTACAATCTGTAGCTGTAAGAAGCTGTATGAAACTATAAATAAAATCTAAGAATAGGCCGTTTCTCACATCCTGAGTTATCGTGGCAAAGCCTTCAGGCTCTTGAGATGTTATAGTCACAGCATCAAAATTTCAAAGTTGTTTGTGTGTCTGTTTTCCTACCTAGAAGCTAGTAATTCTTCAGGAGTTAAGTAATTACAGTTAAATTCCATTGCACAAAATTTGCATATTTAGTGCTTTTAAGGAGGTCATCCTGCTTTTCTGAGCTCTTTGACACCTGAGGAGGTTCTTCCCCTACAATTGCACAAAACTGACTGTTACACTTTCAGAGAACACCTGCTACGGCTGCTGAAGAAAGTCTCTTTCTCCCTCTTTCATTCCCTTTTCCGCTTTGTGCGAACCTTCCATTTTTCTCCCTCCTGATTCTCTTTGAATCCGCTTGCAGAGAGCGCGGGCAGCGCGAGCCTGGCCCACAGCGCCGCTGAGCTGCTGCTCTCAGTGCTCGGAGAAACTCTCGCTCCCCAAAATGTTGTGCAGCTCCCAGCCTGCTCAGCCCAGAACTCTGCCCAGGGGCATTTATCTTACCTTCAGGTGAAACTCTGAGGCCGTTCTCCCCTGGATTTCATTCTGGTCCTTGTCTGCAGGCACAAGGCAGGAGCCAGAGCGAGCACAGGGACACACCAGCCCAACCATTTACCCAAGGGGCTGCTGTATTAGGTACCTGGGGAGGAAACCACAATTATTATGGTGTTTTCATTGCTTAAATGTTTGCAGGTGCAGAGTAAATTAACTACAGTTGTTTGGGGTTTCTTTTTTCTGATAAACTTGGTGACATTTTCTCCCTTTGTTGCACACAGGCTGTTTAAATGGAGGTGGTCAGATCAAACTCGACGGGGAATCCAGCAAGGAGCAGCTTCAGCAAGTTGAGAGGTTGTACGAGTCTCTTCGGACTGAAATTCCGGAGGAGAACCGGGCTGTGAAGGAGCTGTACGAGCGGTGGCTGGGTGGCGTGGCGTCGGGAAAGGCTGCGGAAGCTTTGCACACAGGGTACCACGCGGTGGAGAAAACAAGCATTGGATTTAACATCAAGTGGTGAAGACGGATGCTGTGGAGCCCCAATACGGACACTCAGCGCCTTTTTAACTCTGGTGGATTTAAGATTCTCAAAAGACAGCTGGTGTTTTGTGCCGTCACTGGGAGTTTGCAATTTCTGACTCTCGTTAAGGTAATGCACATAGAAGCAGGCAGTGTTAATTCATACAGCTTTGTAATTATTAAAGTGTTGTCAATAAAAACCAAACCTTGACTTAAAACACGTCAAAAGAAGCAGCAATGCATCCTGCATCTACGCAGCCTTTGAAGACTAAATCTGCATTCCCTTCAGAACGCGATTCCTACCAGAACTGCTGGATTTAAGGCGCTGGAGGATTTCAGCTCGCAGGAGCCTGTGGCCTCGTTGAGCTGAGCTTTGTGCTGCTCACAGTTCCTCACCCAGGCCTCGCTGTGTTTTCACAGCACTCAGTTTTATGGCTGTCTCTGTCGGGACATCCTCAGTTAGTTCTAAATAGTCTAATTAGGCCTCGAGTTCTGTTCGTCCCTGTGGCCACCCCAGCTGCGGTGGTTTTGCCCTCTCGGGAGTGGGTACCAGCAGCATCTCCAGGGCTGTTCGATTGCCTGATGAAATGGGGCTTGAAGGAATGTTTAAGAAGAAAAAGCTAGAGTGATTTTTTTTTTGTCCCCTTTAATTATAATAATTGTCTATAACTGTGGGCAATTACATCTCTCTCTCCCTAAATACAGAATTGTCACATCTACTCCATCCTCAAAAGCCAGTTACTGATGAATAATATCCTTAAACTCAAAAACCCCAATTTTTTAGTGTTTCCAGTAAGAATTGATCGCCAGCTTTCTTTCCAACAAAGACCTTGGTGTTTCCGAAAGGTGTTGCTTTACAAAAGCGAGATGTAATCATTACAAGTAGTTTACCAGAGCAATCCACGAGGTTAGTAAGACCACATCTGGTTTAAGGCAGTGCGTTACGATGCTGCGCCACAAGACGAATGGATGTGAAACAGCTTTGGGCTTTTGTTCCTGGAGGTGACGTGCTTGTCCTGCTCTCTGGATTTTTACGTACAGGTATTTTCAGAACTAGTCACAGAAAAACAACCGAATGAATAACTCTGGTTTGGTCTGTCTAATCTGAACATCAGTTTTCTGAAGTCACCATGTGTATGGGGAGGGGAAGCAGGAGGGTTTGCAGCTGTACCTGAACCTGAGGGCCATGGGCAGATGTGGAATCTCTCCTGTGGCTGCTGTAGCCACAAGCAAATACGAATTTAAGAATCGCATTATTGAATCACTTCAGTATTTCTCCTTCCAGTTACTGTTGCGTGAGGAAGAAGGATTGCGCCGAAAGTGGATGGAAACTGAAAACAAACTGTTGTGTCGCTTTGTTCCTGCGGAGTAAACACAAACAGCTGGAGCTGGTTACAGCATCTAGGCCGGGTTTAAACCTCGCCCAGACCCTGGTCCAGGAGAACCCGCACGTGTTAGTGCCGACCTGGAGCTCAGGGCTCCTCCTGCTCCTGTCACAGCTTCTCGGGCACTTCTCACCTATGTCCTTCTCAAAGCCTCCTCCACTCCACATTAAAAATAAGCCAACGGTGTAAAAGACTTTTTTGAAATGTTTTTAATTAAAAGCTTTACATTTTTCAGGTGTTGCTGATCAATGAGTGAATTCACAGTGTTCATAAGGCAAGAATCTCCCGCGGCTCCCTTCTTCCCCCGAGTTAATTTTACAAGCAGGTTGGTGGATTCAGCCCTTCCCCAAGTGCAGATGTCAAACACGCTGTTGTGCTGAACCCTAAAACCCTGATCTACAGCAAGAGCCGCTGCAATGCAAAGTCAGTGCGCTGAGCTCACAGACTCTGTACGTCGGCGCACAAGAAACACATTCTGCTTCTGCTGAGAACATGCACATCAGGCCAGAAGTGCACAAATAAATAAAGCTCAATTAGCTGTGGATTAAAGAATTAGAGCTCTACGTTTTGTCTCTTCCCGGGTGTCTGTTCCCGCCGAACAGCTTGAGTTTCCTGCAGCCTTTGAGCTGCACGAAGCCGCTGCCAACGCGCGCAGGCTCGGGGCTGGTTCCGAAGCCTCCCGGACACACAGCCCTGCTCCCAGGACAGACAGACTGCCAGACAACACCCAGGTAATGGCTGCAAACAGCACCATTGCACTGAAACTGAGAAACTGTGAGGCAATAGCACCGAAGCAACTTGTGCAACAGGATTAATTCCTCCCCTCTTGTGGGGGAGAGTAAATTCTAACACTACAGCTTAAAAGAAAAGGAAAAAATAGAACCTTAGTCTAGTTTCTAGCAAGGGAAGAAACAGCCACGAACAGGATTCAGTGGTAATGGATGCAGTTCAGTCCACACATGAACGACCCTGAAGTCAACTCGATTCCAGTGTTAGGAGCTGTAAAATTTACAATCAACGCTACTTAAAATGACAACAAACGGTAAAGG
The DNA here is from genome assembly GCF_036013445.1 of Caloenas nicobarica. Classification (NCBI taxonomy): domain Eukaryota; kingdom Metazoa; phylum Chordata; class Aves; order Columbiformes; family Columbidae; genus Caloenas; species Caloenas nicobarica. The sequence goes on along the minus strand of NC_088258.1, from coordinate 1,647,239 downwards.
ATTACGGGACCAACTCCTCTGCGTTCGCATTTCAACTACGTACGATGGGGTGAACTCAGCAGCGCCGGGATGGTCACACACACCCCGCGCATTGAGGGAAGGAACCGCAGACTCGTGACGGTCCCACACGGAGCCACCGACCCCGCCAGGGATTGTCACCGCTTGTCACAGAGCCACCAGCAAGCCCCAGTTTTTTTCCCCCTCCCTAAAAAAAGAGAAAACTACTGCATGTTTCAAAAAGACAGTCCCAATCATGAAATACACTGCTTTGAAACTGGGTCCATCTTTTTGAAACACCCTGTGCTTTACTGGTTTGTAATGCACCTTCCCACCACCTGCAAATCAAAGCTTTGCACATTTCTCAGACTTAAAAAAAGTTAAAATACAGTACTGGTTGTGCACAAACTGGAGGCTGAAGAGGCTTAAGAGACTCAGCCACTCCCCGGCTCTTGTTCTAAAGATGAGGCAAAGTAAATGTAGGTCTCAGCCAAGTGTTTTCCAGCTTTTTTATCCTCAAAACAAGCAGGTTAAAGACAGAAGCTTCCCAGCTGCTGAGTCTGATGGAGTCAAAGCCGGACGGACACAGCTCCAGCCGTGACAGGGACGCTGGGGACGCTGCGGTTCGGGAGCCCCCGTGGCAATGGGGACACTGCGGTTCAGGGGCCGCCACCACGACAGGGACGCTGCGGTTCGGGAGCCCCCGTGGCGATGGGGACACTGCGGTTCGGGGGCCGCCACCACGACAGGGACGCTGCGGTTCGGGAGCCCCCGCCGCGGCTGCTCACTTCTTCTCGAGGAAGGGGCTGAAAAGTCCCCAGTCGAAGGCGAGCACGGCCTGGGGATGGGGCCGCTCCTTGGGCTTCTTGAAGTTGTCCTTCTCGGTGCGGAGGGTCCTCAGCACTTCCACCGGGTCCATCTTACCTGTGAACTTCTGCACAGGCTCCTCCCTGCAAGGAGACGGCTCTGCTGCGACTGTGGGGGGTGGGATGGGATGGGGACCCAGAGCACACCGGGATGGACAAGGGGGTGTCACATCCCAGTGCCAGGTGGCTGCTGGGGCACACGGGGCTTGTCTGCGGGGACCCTGTGCTGGGCGGTGCAGGACCCCTCTGTCTGGGCTCCCTCCCGCAGGGTTTGGGTTTCTCACCGGCCAGCGAAGCCGTGGGAGATGGGGTGACACTGGAGGGACAAGGGGAGCAGAGTTTGGGGCAGGACCAGCAGCCGGGACCTGCCCATCCCCAGCTCAGTCCGGGGTTGACCCGCAGTGGGACCCTTCGTGCCCCCCAGGCCCCAGTGCTGCTTACGTGACCCGCAGGAAGGGGTTGTAAAGGAATTCCTCCTGCAGCGTGGAGGGCACCGTGGGCAAGTCCTCGTCATCCCGCTGCTGCCGAGGAACCAGAGACGTCCCAAAACGTGCCGGCACCCAACACCTCCCCTACCCCAACTCGGCAGGGGCACAGCCACGTACTTTGGCCCACGCGAGTTTCTTTTTCACTGTTTCATTCTCCGGTTCCACTTTCAAGGCGAACTTGAGGTTCCGGACGGTGCACTCGTGGCCGCAGAACACCTTCTGCAAGGCCAGCAGAGATCACCCCACGCCGCGGTGTCCAACCCACGCCCGTCCCGCCGCAGCCCCAGCCCCGGGACGGCCGCTGCCACCCGAGGGGCCCCGGCCTCGAACCCCTCCTGATTTCGGGGTCCCTCCCCAGGCTGGGGCTGAGACATGGCGCACTCACCGTCTCCTTGGGCAAAGTCCCCAGGGTTTGAGTGAGGTTGGTGAACATCTGCTCCGCCGTCCCCTCAAAGAACTTCCCGCAGCCTCCCACAAACAGGGTGTCACCTGCGGGGAAAGGGGTCTGGGCATGGAGGGGACCCTGGCCCTGCTCCCAGGATTCGCCCCGTGAGCGGGGGACACAGGCAGTGCCGCCCGTGTCCCCGGTACCCACAGGGTGCAGGTTGCAGGCGGGGGTACCTGAGAAGAGAGCCGGAGCGTCCGGGGAACCGTCCTCCCACATGAAGTAGCACATGTGGCCCGAGGTGTGGCAGGGGGTGAAGAGGCACCGCACCCGGATGGCCCCGAACTGCGGGGAGAGAGTCAGAACCCCACTGGGGTCACCCCGGCCTGACAGGCAGCCAGACACCCCCAAACCCCCCCAAGCCTCACGGCATCGCCTGCCCGGGGCTGCTCAGGTCACAGACACGCCGGGGACAGCGGTTCGGGTGAGTCTCACATCGCACGTGTCTGCTCTGATGCGTTCAGCAGCGGGGCCCCAGGACAGGGTTGGGTCGCCCAGCACAATCCCAGACGGGCTGGGAATGGGACGAAGTTTCTCCTCCATCCCACCCCCAACCAGTGTCACATCTGCAACCGACCCAAGGCACGGGGAGCCCGAACACGGCCCCGGCCAGGTGCCAACCCCAGGGGAGGCTGAGGTTGGATCTGGGGAACAATTTCTTCCCCAAAGGGCTGTGGGGCATTGGAACAGGCTGCCCAGGGCAGTGCTGGAGACACCATCCCTGGAGGGGCTGGACAGACGGACATGAGGTTCTCAGGGACACGGGGCAGTGCCGGGGATGGGGGAACGGTTGGACTTGAAGATCTTGAAGGGTTTTTCCGGCCAAAATGATTCCACAATTCTATCTGCACTGCTGGGGACTGCACCACGACCCAGCTCCACTCCCCACCGTCCCAGCACCGCTCCAGCCACGGCCGCCCCCGGGGCAGGATCCGCGTGTGGGGCCCGATCCCGGGTGCTCCCACGGTTCCACGGCCACGCACCGTCAGCTCCTGGTCGTGAGTCACCTTGTGCGTCAGGGCCCCGATCCGCTCATCGGCCCCGTACACACGCAGCCCGGGGCAGAGCCGCGCCAGCTCCTCGTTGCCCCTCGCGTGGTCCCTGTGTGGGCAGAGGCGGCAACAGTGACCTGGTCCCGCACCGGCACGGCCACCCCGGCCCCGCGCTCGCGCCGGCGGCGCTTACCAGTGGTGGTGGGTGGTGAGGATCGCTCTGAGCACCACGTCCTCCTTCCTGATGATTTCCAGCAACTGAAACGGACCCAGAGCAGAAGGAAGTGAGCACAAAGAAAAGGTGACACAGGCACCACGGCCGCTACAGCCGGACAGCACAGCTGTGAACAGCCGGCACCCACCGTGCCCGTCCCAGCGCAGGGTCTGTCCCATACGGCACCGCTCTCAGCAGACCAGGGCAGAGCAAACAGCCAAAAACATCCGCTGAGCAGCAAGAGGATGAGCGTGGGACGAAGGCTCAGCTCTCCGTGCCCAGCCCTGTCGTGCAGAGCGGAGCAGGCGGATGAGAACACGCTGGTCTCGTGGATACGGACTCATTTTATGGCCGGTGGTTTCACAGCACAAGCGCAGAGGTGCGGCACGGGCTGCGCGCCCGCCCTGGTGAGGGGCCCAGCAGCGCTGCCAGCCCCGCCGCTCGGCTGCCGCGAGCCTTTAATGCCAACTGAAAATTCACCGCCACTAACAAACCCTCTGGCTGCTCCTGATTACGTTCCTCAGAGAGGAAGGAAACGTCCGAGCCAGCTACAAACGCTTACAAACCGCGACAGCGTTTGCACGACGTGAGGGTGGCACAGGGGGTCAGTGGGCAGGGGCACCGCGGGGTCACAGCAGAGAGGGGTGACAGTGGCGCTGCCTTCCCCACCCGTACAGCCGTGGGCTGGCCCCCAGAAAATGGGACTTGACATGGGAGATGCTCCAAAGCCGTGTTTTGGGTTAGTCTTGCTTGCTTTGGGGTCTGCAACGCACCCAGCTCAGACATGGGACAGTTGGGAGGTGACAGTTAAGGCGACACGGAAATGTCCCCGCAGCCCGGGGGGTGGAACCAGGGTCTAACCCCACCCAGGGGGCCTCACCAGGGGTCCACCCCCCACGGGATGCTCCTCGCACACAGATGCACCCACTGCCCCCAAACACCCCGCACGCCATCCCGGCGTGGGGCCACCACCGTGGGCACGACCCCCGAGCGGGACCCCGGCAGGGCTGCGGTCCCTGGGGGGGGCGTCCTCACCCTTTTGGGGACAGCAGCGTCCACCGCGATGGCGTCCCGGGTGCTCTCCTCGATGACCAGGTACATGTAGTTGTCCTCCAGGACAGAAATCACCTTCACCTTCATGGTGCGGCCCCGGCCGCGGGACACGGGCGGCCCCGGCCCCACGCACCAAAACACGGCGGTGGCCCCGGCCCCACGTAGCGAAAGGCGGGGGGCGGCCCCGGCCGCAGGGGGGTGCGGTCCCCCCTCCCAGCCCCGGAGCCCACGCGTGGAGCGCTCGGTACCTGCGGGCGGCCCCGGGCGGGCCCTGGCGCGGCCCCTCCCCGCGGGGCGGGTCACGCTGCGTGGGGCGGGCTGACCCCGCCCGGCCCCGCCGCGCTGCGTGGGGCCGCCCCCCCCCAGCCCCGGGCCGGGGCACAGCGCAGAACACCCCCCAGTGTTCCACCGTGGACCCCCACGTTTCCCCACGCTCATCCTGCCACCCGTGGGTCCCACCAGCACCCGGGCGTGCAGGGGAGCGCAGCACGGAGGGAGGTTGGGGGTCATCGGGTCACCCCCCTCCCAGACCCCAAAACTGCAGGCTGGCCCCACCTTGCCAGAGCAGCAAGTCGCAGCCCGCGGTGCAAAACCAGCCGCTTCTCCCAGCAACAATGAGCTAAAATGAGGGGGACGCGGCTCTCCCATCCCCGGGAGGACTGGGGTGCTGGGGGACGTGGTTCTCCCGTCCCCGGGAGGGTTGGGGGGTGCCGGCCCCCACCCAGCGTCGGGAACACGAGTGACACAAGATGGTACAGATGATGAGCCCAGGACACAGAAGGGTCCCAGGAGGGGCTCGTGCACGACCCAGCCAGAGCTCCAGGGGCAGCTCCGAACCACCCGAGCCCAAAAAGCACGAGGGGCGCGGGGCAGGCGGGGGCAGAGCCCCCGGTGCCTCTCCCGGCCCAGCACGAGTCCCGGCTCAGGGCTGACTGTGGTCCCCAAATGCCACTGGTGAACGAGGGAGCAGCCTGAGCAAAGAGAAGCGATGAACATCCTCTATTCTTCCTCGAAAAGGAAAAATACAAATGAAAGGACCTTGGACAAAGCCTCAGAGGTTCCCAAAATGTCACCTGCTCCCCCCAGGACTAGGTAGGAAGATCCTTCCAGTTGTTTGACCTCACTTGCTAGTACAACAAAATATACAAATGAAAACCATGAGTTAAAGAAACCCCTTTCTCCCAGACTGCCCCACCAACACTCGGTTTACAGCTGTTATTTATTTGCTCATTTGTCAAACAGCCATCTGTACAGTCACGCTCCGTCGTAGCAGCACAGCGTTCAAGTTAAGCAGGCAGTAAAGTTTTAGGTACCACTTTTTTTTTTTTTTCTGAACTACATAAAATTAACTTTTCGAAAGCAAGTAAGGAAATGGTGCCACAGCAAATCCTGCTCAGCGTGTGGGTGAGCGCAGCAGACCAACGTCACGCCGGTGACACCGCGGCGGGGGCGACTCCATCGGGGCATCACTCACCAATAGGCACCAGGGGAGAAACTGCAACCAAAATCCTGCGAATCTTTTGTTCGTTCTGGCTGTGAAACGTTTGTTTCAAAACCTCTCCTATTTGAGCAGATCTGCGGTATGCAGCCCAGACTAAGCAACACGGATGAAAATATAATTAGGAGGAAGATGCATTAAAGACGCAGATGCCAAGCCCACAAGGCTGGTCCTGCCACCCTTCGCTCACATCTCTTGTTCCAAGACACAGAGCTGGAGGATGGGACGTGCAGGAGCGGGGTGATCCACTCATTGCAAACCTGGATTTATTTTCCCCCAAAGTTTATCCCATTCATCCGCTTTGAGACATTATTCCCCCTCAGAGAGACAGCCCGAGGGGAAGGTCCCACCCTGCAGTTTTCAAGCTGGCGGCAGAGCGGGTCGTACAGCACTACCCCAACAACAGAGATGGATTTTAAACCCCATGGACCAACCAAGAAAGACTCTCCCAGGCCCAGCACAGCTGTTCTCTCGCTGGAGAACAGCACCCAGTTAATAAATGCTCGTTTGCCACGTTACTCACAGCGAGGTACAAAGCAGCTGCTCTGGCTACCGGCAGCGTCTGCTGGAGGTGTCATCGCTGCTCAGCTGTTACACGCGCAGTTGGTCACTAGGTAAGTGCCTTTTTCTCAGGATTTTGAAGCAGCAGACAAATCCCTTCTGTGTAACACACAGATCACACTTGGAGCAGTCAGCAGGTACATGCAAACAGGCTTAAGAGTGAAAGGGTATAAGCAACAGTGCAATCTCTGAGCCAGCATCGTGCTGCCTGGAAAAGTTCCTGCGGTCGACAACGGGGAATGTCAGAGAGGAGAAAAGCTGGAGAGTCCCCGTGTGCCACCCCAGAGCCACGTCACCCTGTGCACTGCACAGACTGAGCCCTGAACTGGCAGGAGAGCACGTCTGGCACTGGGAGCTGGGTTTAGTGGAGCCAGATGCAACAGACTCTGAAGCGATAGGCTTGGAAGCATTTAAGTAGCAGCACAGAAGAAAAGTTCAAATCTTCACCCGGCAATATCGTTACTGCATTTTATCTCTGTTTCAAATAAAGACATCTTGGGCCCTGGTCCCACTGTCTACATCAGGCTCCTACAAAACCAACAGGAGCTTTTTCCTTGACCTCAAGGTTTGACCCTTCCCCACCCGACGCTGAGCCACATACCAACACTTGTACAATGATCTGCACGTGACACGTGACAGTTTGAGAGCCAGCAATAGAAGGATAAATATTCTTCATCATAATATAAATATGCCGTAGAACATCTCAACAAGGGCAAGGTGCTTTTTTTTTTCCTTAATTAAACCAAAATAAAAACCTAAATATGACTGTCTCAACCACAACAGAAAGTTCAACTCCTAAAACATGTGAATAGTCTAAATTACACTTAAACTGACATTAAAGTGATCCAGGCAGAGGGCTCAGTCCTTGGGGACTCGGAAGTTGTCCTTCTCTTTCCTGATGGCCCCCATGGTTCGGATGGGGTCGGTCTCCCCGGCGTGCTGCTGAACTGTCTTCTCCCTGCCAGGAGGGAACAGCAGGGACGGCAAATTCAAAGACCGCACGATAAAATCTCATGTATGAGGTCACTACTATCACATTTCGCCTGCATCAAGGGGAAATGCTGCGCTGGAGATCAAAGACTCGGGGCTTTGGCACGGGCTTATCGGCTCTCTTGGTTTAAACGCTCGTTGGCAAGAGGAAATTGCAAACACTCTTATGCCTTGAACAGCATCTTTTGCTGCGCCCATCTGCCAAACTCTGCGCGATGAAGGAACGTAATACACAATGAAGCTTGTTCTGTCTCCTTCATCAGGGACACTCACCACAACCCTTCCCAGTTTCACTGCAGCGAGCTTCTGCCAGCACAGCAACTATATTTTATCATACTTATTCTTAGAAGGCAGATGTTTTAAGGAGGGTCTCGAAGGCATCACAACAGGAATGTGTGAGGCAGGAGAGTAATTCCTGCTTACGGCTCTTATTTTGGAGACCTCTTCCCACATCCCCCTCCAAACACAAGGCACAGAAGGACCATTCCCACACCCGCACCTGCTCCGTACCTCACGCGCATGAAGGGGTTGTACGTAAACTCTTCTGCGATGGTGGAGGGTATGGTTGGCTCACCACTGTCATACTTCGCCTGTAACAATGGAGAGATTTCTGCTTAATGAGGAATGTTTTGGTGAACAAGAAACGTCCCGTGCACTAACCAGCAGGGTTAGTGCTGCACCAAACTGCTCAAGCTGCTCCTCAGGCCAGGCCACGTGCGCAGAGAGACAGACAAGCACCAAGGTGCACGGGGAGAGACTTGGGACAGAGCTGACCCTGCCAGACACAGATACCAGCCTGTAATTATACCAAGGAGTTTCCAGGGCAGGTCACAAACCCTGTTCCCCAACACATTGCTCCCCTGGACACATGACATATTGCGCCTCCGGCCTCTTAACTCCCTTCCCCGCAACGTTGCCCTCTCTCCTCTGCCTCCTCGGAGAGGCTCTGCCTCCGTGAGAGCATCCAGCGAGTCCAGGGGATGGAGGAGCCAGCTTACCTTGGCCCAAGCCAGCTTCTCCTGGATGGAGATGTTATTGGGTTCAACGTGTCGAGCAAACTTGAGATTGTTGATCGTGTATTCGTGACCGCAGTAAACTCTCTAGGAAGAGACAAGAGAGTGATACGGGTAACTCTGAGGGTCCAGAAGTCGAGAACCATCAGCGAATACCAGGTACCATCACCAACGTTACGGCACAGCAAGAACAAGAGTCAGCCGTCCAGGACACACGACACCCCGCACTGCACACATGCCCAGAAGTGCCAGCAGTTACCAGCCCGTGCTATCTGCCATTTTAACGACAAGCCTGACGGAAAAGCCCAGGTGCCCCAGCTCGCTAGCCTCGGTTTTAACAACCAGCCCCATGTCTTTCCCCACAAAACACAAATGTATTTGGGGTGTTGCCTTCCCAGACAACTCCAGCTATTCAGCATGAAAGGCAATTTCTGATGTAAGTATTCATTCCTTCGACACGTGAGAAATTCTCCCTTTGAACAACAGTACTATTAGGAAAACAGTTTCTTTGACGTCTGTAGTAGTTTCTGGCCGGTCAACTTACTAGCACGGAAGGAGAGTTTCATACCGTTTCGGGCTCCAAGCTGCCCAAAATCTCAATCAGCGCTCTGTACATTTCCTCTGGGGTTCCCTCGAAGAATTTCCCACAACCAGCCACAAACAGCGTGTCACCTGCAGGGGAGGGGTGACAGGGCATCAGGACCAGACAAGGCTCCTCGCAGCAAAGCGTCAGCACAGGGTCCCCAAGGGCTCAGTCGTGTCCCTGCTGTCCCCACTGCAGCTCGGCAGGAGGCACAGGGACAGCCAGGCCACGCTGCTGCCCCACGAGCTCAGCGCTACACAAACCCACGGGACAAACCCCACAGCGTCACCAGGCAAACCATGCCAGTGCTGTCCCCTCCTGTCCCTTCTAGAGGGGACAAGGAACACTTGTTCTCATTGCTGTGAAGTTGAACACAGATGAATCACCTCTGCATTTTCTCCCCACTGCTCCCTAAAACCTCGCTTAAGCCATTACTTCTTTGATGCAGCAGGTGGTGCGAGCTCTGGCGAACACCCGTTAGGAGAGGGATGACATGGCAGTCTGGGGACACCGGGCGCAGTCCCGGGGAGCCCTGCTCTTCAAAACAGGATGCAGAACCTGGCTATCGGAGATGGAGCACCAGCCCTCTCTTACTCCCCTATTTTCTCTTCTCTCAGTTTTGTTACAGACATGAGTACAGATATATGGAAAGGCAACAGGTTTTGGAATCGGCCACAGTTTGGCCCGAGGCAATGACCAGCTCTCGTTCCAAGGAAGAAAATGCTGGATGTAGGACTCATCCAGGGCTCGCTCTTGATGTTGCTTCCAGGGTGTCCAGCAATGGTTTACAAACCCAGAGGGGTTCCACCAGTTTCATATGCAACTACCGCTGGGTACGGGGGCGAGATGCGCACGGTACCCAGCTGCACCGGCAGTGAGGGACGAACACACACCCAGAGACGGGAGCACACAGGCAGAGGGACAGCTTATTTCTTTGCAATGCAGGCTGCCGGCAACGTAACCTCCCAACTCCTCACCTGTAAAAACAGCAGGTGGCTCGGAGCTGTTTGGCTTAGTCACATAATAACAGATGTGTCCAGAAGTGTGACACGGCGTACCGAGGCATTTCACGTTAAGAGATCCCACCTGAGAAGAAGGCAGAAGACTAGAGCTTAAGCTACAGTTTGCTACCATTCGTACGGTTAGAAAAGAATTGCAACTATTACAATGTTCTAGTGATCCGACAGGCAAATTCTCACATAGCTGGCCAGTAAACATCAGCTCTTCTCCTGGGAGAGTCCAGCAAGAGAGTTTTACAGCAGGGCCTTGGAAGGGAGCTGTTTCCTCCTAGCAGGTGTTGTGACAAAGAGAACTGCCAGATTCTTTCATTTACATGCAGAGTGACTCAGCGTCTGGTTGGCAGCAAGAGCAACCAGATCCAGAGCAAAACAAAATCCTAACAAAGTTAATCAAGTGTAAAAAACTCCAAACAAAAACGAAGCTGAAGGGAAGAAGTGGATGATACTCGCGAAATGGGAAGGATTAAACACATTCGCGAGGCCAAGGAGATGTTTCTCTCATAGCCCTAATTTGCACACCTTCCCATGTATTCCTGTGCTCCCTTCTTTGCTGCTGCCCACACCAAATCACAAGACTAGCAGTGACACTCATGCCAGCCTGCACATTTCACAGCAGTTTATGTCATCTGCCAGCTCGTGTGTACACAAACTGAGGTTCCAACAAGGTTTGGTGCTTTAGCTCTGCTTTAGCTCTGGAAAAGCAATGCTGGCACCTAGCACTGCTGGCCCACTTTCTCTCCACCCTGTAATCCAGCCTTCATTTAGAGAGAACCATTTGCATTTGTTTGGTGCTAATTAGGCTCTAGGCAAAGCACAAGCCCTGTCCTTTCTCTGCTGTGTTCTGACCACCCCAGTTAAGGTCCCTGCCAGGGAGCACAGGGACACCCAACACACGCCAGGCAACGCAGGTGTGCGAGCCATCAGTGAAGGATCAGCAGCCGAAACAGGACAGAGCCGTTGTGGTTCACAGGGCTGGAGAAGGGGCAAAGCTGGACTTAAACCATCAGCTACATCCAAGAGATGTTGAAAGGTAAAAGAGCTGCGACCACAATATTAACTCAAGCAGCACCACACAGGTCCAGCACTAAAGCTGCGACACAAGCCGGAGATCCCCCAGCCGAGCCCTTTACCTTGAGTGAGGTCAGGTGAGACACTTTCTGTGTCAGGGCTCCGACTCTGCTGTCTCCCCCGTACACATGCAACCCCGTCGCCATCTTTACCAGCTTCTCATTTCCTCCAGCATGGTCCCTGGAAGGTCAGAAAAACGGATTTGGGCAGGGATGAAGACAAATTCCTTCTATCTCACATTGCAATGGTAACCCCCAGATGATCATTTCTGACCAACTGTTCTCCCAGTATGTAACACTGTCCTCATACCAAAGGATACACCACATCAACATGAGTGGAGATAATTTCTCCGGTAATTAGGGCAGTGAGAGGGGGGAACAACCCCCCACAAGTCCATACCTAGTTGAGAAACACCAGCCTTAGGGGCTCCCATTCAGCTCATCAGTAACTAGGGCAGTGACAGACTGGGATAACTGGGATATGTGTAATTCGGTGTTCCATGGACACCATGGAGCAGGCACACAGATGTCGAAACAGCTCGGCATTCATCTCTGGCTCTCCAGCCATAGAGGTGGCTTCGCTGTGACCCACGGGAGAGGTTACTCAGGTTCAGCTCTGCAAAACTGCTAAAGCAAAACATTCATCTCTACATCCCTGCAGAGTTAATCTGCAATCCAGGTAATCCTCCCACAACTGCTGACTGTGAGGAGCACGCCTTACAGACATGTCCTGGCAGCTCTGAGGGAGTCTGCTCCCTCCACACACGTTATTTCACTGGCCACCTGGAAGAAGTCGGTGTTTTAAATGTTAAAGGTACTGACATGCAGAGCTTGCAGTCTAGACAATGCACGCGGTCAGAGGAAGCCTAAGAGAACTTCCTAAGCTCTGATCCTTCTCTTCATGCTTAAGCTCCTGATCAGAGAAGACCAACTTGATCCAGAAAAGCACCAATTCTTGACTGCTTGTGTTCACGCAGAGGGAAGCGGGATCCCGCTGCAGCAGATAGTTACCAGTGATGGTGCGTGGTCAGGACGGTGGTCAGCTTCACGCCGTGCTTTTTGACTGCATCCAAAACCTGCAGGCACAGGGCACAGCAAGAGCGTTACGACTCATGAAATGAGAAGCCCAGTCCGTGCCTCTACATGGCCAGAATCTCCTGCCTTTCCCCCAGGTCTGAGTCACCATGTGACTCATTTTCTCATGGATGTGGCAACCTGGGAGGACCTCCCAGGCCCGCAGTGGTGGGCACAGGACCAGCAGACAGCATTACCTTCTGGGGCTGCACAGGATCGACTATGGCAGCCTCCTTCGTTTCCTCGTCAATGAGAAGGTACATGTAGTTGTCCGTGAGGGCTGGGAGTAATTCCACCTTCATGTCGGCTTGTGTGACCGTCTTCGACTTCCTCTGCTCGTGCTCCGTGTGCAGGAAGACACTTTGCAGCTGCGTTGGACCTGGGGACCCCAAAACAGTCAGACCTCAGGTTAGTGCAGGGAGGGGAACAAGTGGGACAGAGCAGCAGGTCCCCCAGCCCGTGGCCCCAGAGAAGGAAGGGCATGGACAGCCCAACCTGCCTCCTTCAGAGGATGAGGAGACGCCACCATGGGACAAAGCCACAGCGCCCGGCTGTGTCACCTTGTGCCCCACAGCGCGGGAGGCTCTTGGTGCCTGAAGGACGACAGGACACTTTGCTCATGCAGGGAAAGCGCTGTACCTCGATTGGAGAGGTGTCAAGGGGCAGGAAAGTAGAAGGGAGAGGGAACAGCTGGACAAAGGTCAGTCTGCGACAGTGACTTCGCAAAAAAAAAAAAAAAAAGCACGAAAGGCCATGTTATGGCCAAAAGACAAAAAAAAAAGGGGTGAAAGAAAAAAAAACCTGGAGAAATACAGAAATACAGGCATTACTACAACAGAAATACGTGGTGTGTTACTTGTGGAAGTCAAGTCCTGCCCGAGGCACGGAGTGAAGCCGAGCCCTTGGCACCGCGGGCAGGGCTCCCGCGCTCGGGCCGCCGTGACGCAACAGCAGCGCCACCCTGTTTGCTTTGGGTTAAATGTTTAATCAGATCCAAGAAGCAAACCTAATTCCAGCTGCAAATAGCCTGGGCTCCACTGTTCAACCCACAGATACACAATTCTTAAAGAAACAACCAAGCCCTAAGAGGCTCTACCATAAACAAAGGAAAAAAAAGAAGGGAAACAGAGAGGACAAGGTCCTCCATTGCTGGGACCCTGCAATTCAGGCCTGGGTCCACACACGTGCAGGGAAAAACTGTCAGTCTCTACAAAAATCAGTTGTCCTGATGCCCGAGGTCCTCGCACACCACTGAAGGTGACTGTGTTGGTCTGAACCGCGCTGGCTCGGCCGCTGGCTCATTTTGCACCGCTGACTTTCACTCGCGCGCTTGGTCACTCCATCAGTGCCAAAGGGAGGGGTCACCATGAGCCTAATCAACCTGCCCCACTCTCCCAAAACAAGCCAGTCCTGCCTGCCCCTGATAAGACCCGGCTTTAGGGAGAAGAGGCCCCACAGGCTGGGCTGCAGCCAACGCGGACGGATCCCTGCAGCTCCAGAGCCCAACACAGCTGTAAAACCGAGATCCAGGTTCTGATGGGGCTGCAAACCCAGCCCCGGGGCAGCTGGAAGGCCCCTCTGGCACAACTGTCCTTACCAGAACTTACTTTCCTTCTAACTCAATCATCTCACTCGCTTGTGAGAGAAGGGAGGTAAAGAGAGGAGATGGCAGTAACATTAAACGCAGCGCTGCAAGGAAAACCCCAAGGCACGCACTGGGTATTTGATGGTGAAGGCACATAGTACTGAGAAAAGCGTCCGTACCTGCTTAGTGTTGCTCTGGAACAAAAGAGTCCTTTCAAAAACAAAACAAAACAAAAAAACCCTTACTATTCCTTGATAGGAACGAAAAAAAGAAAAAAAAAATCAATTGCTCTTTAACCATTCCCTAACAGAAAGCACTTTTGGATGTGATCAGTCACAAGAGCTTTATATACTGCATGCTTGTTTGCATGGCAGACACTAACTGGAAACAAAACAAAACAAAAAACACAAAGAAAAGAAAATACAACCTTAACTTCAAGGCAAAGGCATTATTCACATACTTAAAAAGCTTTCTTCCTATGAACCTCATCGAACCTTGGCCATGATCCCCAAGTCTCTTTTCAGGTTTAATTCACAATTCTTGCAAAACAAACAAGCAAGATACGCCACATAAGGAAATGTTTTCTAAAATGTAATTTAAATGAAGGAATGAGAAAACATCCACGAAGTATGAAACTCATTCTGAATTCCCATCTGCAGCTACACTGCACCTTCCCAGCCTGCTGGGTGAGCAGACCAGAAGTGCTCTCATAAGAAGGGTGTTCTTGGCCCCGTTCTGCTCAAGAAAACTCCCCAAGCGACACGGAACCCCTGCCCTGGCCCAGCACTGACACAGCTCAGCTCAGCATCGCTGTAACGCACACAGGTCTGCTCCAAAATTAATGCCCAATGACTTCACTTTCGCTCAGTTTTGTACCGCGTCCCTCCTGACTTCATGACTGAAGCAGAGAGGACTGGGGAGAGCAGAACAGCAGCCGCCTTTGAATCACACACCTTGCATTTCTGGAACGGTTCGTTAGTGCAGCTCAGGTTGCCAAGAGGAAAGGGGTTGCAGATGGGAAGTGTTAATGTTATCACATAAACGTACACAGGCTGGAGACCAAAGGCGAGCAGGCAGTTTAACAGAGGTTCCCTCGGAAAAGGGGTGCTTCATTCATTTGCTTCATAGCGTTTTGTTTCACTTTTTTATTATAGAAAAGAGTAGAAAATTTCTATGTCAAACATGGCTGTCACTCAAAAATGACTGCACATAAATACTCAGATGAACGTCCCTGCTTTGCCTCCTAAGAAGAAACACTACATTCACTTTGTACACACTCTGCACACAGATCATTTCTGGATACTCAGCAAGTTTGTGGCTGCGCACGATACCAAATGAGTTGGTTCCACAAACCTCGGGCAACTCCAGCTCCGGCTTGACTTGCCCACCTGGCTCAGGCTGCCGGCGGCAAAGCCGGGTCCAGCCGGACAGCAAAGCCGGGTCCAGCCAGGGCGGGCAGGGCAGCAAAGCCGGGTCCAGCCAGACAGCAAAGCCGGGTCCAGCCAGGGCGGGCAGGGCAGCAAAGCCAGGTCCAGCGGGGCGGGCAGGGCAGCAAAGCCGGGTCCAGCCAGGACAGGCAGGGCAGCAAAGCCAGGTCCAGCGGGGCAGGCAGGGCAGCAAAGCCGGGTCCAGCGGGGCGGGCAGGGCACCCGGGGTGCAGCAGAGCCTGCGTGGAAGGCGCAGCGCCCACCCTGCAACCCGGGGAGCTCGGGAGCAGCTGGTTACTCAGTTTGACACACTTGTTCCCAAGATAGCATCAGGGCTTCCAAGTCTGGCAGTTAACTCCAGTGGATTCTTGCTCGTTAAGGCCAGGTCTTAAAATCAAAGTGATGCAAAAGGCCTCTGGCAAGACTTCCCAGAGACACCTGTGAGGCTAAAGCCCAAGTTCTAGTTCAAGGAGATGCTTTCAGAATTTAGGCCCTAAATCTAAACACAGAGATTCGACAGTTTTGGTTGGTTTGGGGTTTTTTATGTTGCCGCTCCAGTCTGCCATCCATCAAATCCAGTCTAAATGCCAGTTCCCGTCCCCCAAGCCCTCTTCCCAGAGCAACAACCAGCACTTTGGCAGCCCAAAAACTGCACGGGAGCTTCCCAGATGGGTTATCGATCCAAAAAGCCACCGACAGAGCCAGGAACCAGCCCAGCAGTCACTGACCTACTTGGGGCTGTGAGTCAGCTCAAAAAGCTCGGCGCACCCCTGAGCCGGGAAACGAGAAGCGAAAAAACCGCCATCGAACTCCCGAGCTGGCCGGGGCAGGACCGGCCGCCAGCCCCCCCGGCAGCCCCGGGCCCGCTGCCCGCAGCCGCCCGGCTCCCTGTGCGGGGACACGGCTCGTCCCCTCCCCGGGCCCAGCTGCACGGGGGACACCGCACGTCCCCCCGCCCCGGTACTGGCTACAGGGAGGTCCCTGCACAGCCCCCAGCCCCGCTGCCCGGGAAACGGCCCAGCCCGGCCCGGCGGCTCCTCCCGGCTGCATCCCCGGCGCCGGGCGAGCCGCGCCGCCCGCCCCACGTACCGGCTCGGAGCAGGGCCCCAGCTCCCAGCGCCGCCAGGGCGGTGCCGAGGCCCCGCCAGCCCCCGCCGAGCATAGTGCGCCGCACCCCGCCCGCTGCCCAGGCCCGGCCCGGTTACCTTGGCTCCCCGCCCTGCGGCCGGCCCCGGGGAGGCGGCGGCCGCCACGGCCCGGCCCCGGCCCCGGCCCGGCGTGCGGCGGGGGCGGCGCTGCGCCCGGCCGGCCCCTTCCTTCGCTCCGCGCTGCTCTCGGCTCGGTAGGGCCGGGGATCTGCTAGGGCGGGTAAGGAGGCGGGGGGCAGGCGGCTGCACGGGGCAGGGAGCAGGAAGGAGAGCGGGGCACAGGAGCGGCGGCAGCTCCAGCCCCGGCGGCAGCTCCAGCCCCGGCAAGGACGCGCCAAGGGCACCCGCGGTCCCCGGGGAACGATACCCCGCACGGCCATGGCCTCCAAGCCGCTGTCCAGCTTCTGGGAGTGGGGTAGGAACATCATCTGCGTGGGGCGAAACTACGCCAAGCACGCCCAGGAGATGGGGAGTGCGCTGCCCCGGGAGCCCCTCTTCTTCCTCAAGCCTTCCTCAGCCTATGTGCGCGAAGGTTCGCCCATCCTGCGGCCCTACTACTGCAGCAACCTGCACCACGAAGTGGAGCTGGGGGTGGTGATCGGGAAGAGAGCCCAGGCCGTGTCCCAGGAGGCCGCCATGGAGCACGTGGGGGGCTATGCCCTCTGCTTGGACATGACGGCCAGGGACACGCAGGAGGAGTGCAAAAAGAAGGGTCTGCCCTGGACCTTGGCCAAGGGCTTCAGCTCATCGTGCCCGGTCAGTGACTTTGTGCCCAAGGAGAAGATCCCAGACCCCCACAAGCTGAAGATCTGGCTCAAGGTGAACGGAAAGCTGAGGCAGGAGGGGGAGACGTCCTCAATGATCTTCTCCATCCCTTTTCTGATCAGCTACATCAGCGAAATAGTCACCCTGGAAGAAGGAGACTTGATTCTAACGGGGTCTCCTGAAGGAGTTGGGTCTGTGGAGGCCAACGATGAGATAGAGGCTGGGATAAGCGACATCCTCTCCATGCGGTTTAAGGTGGCGCAGCAGATACATAGATCCTAACTGGGAGCTGGACTGGGACCCTCTGTGAAGGAGGAGGAACATCTGGTGATCAAAGAGACACACAAGCTGTCCTGGTTGTTACACACTTACATGGCCCAAGCGTCTAATGGACTGTCACACGTCAAAGATATGTAACCCATGAGATCGAAAGGCATTTGACTAAAATAGCCCTGTTTCCATGGAGGCTCCAGCCTCCTCTGAGGCTGTGAACCTGGAGTCCAACCTGGCTGGGGGGTGGTTAATACCCAAACTGTACCTGGGAACTGTTGGAGCCAGTGCGCAAGACGGCTGGGGGGAGCAGGGCTGGCTGGCACCGTGTGCGCTCTGCTATTCTGCTAGGGCTTTGAGATTTCCCAGTGTATTGCCTGAAAAAAAAAAAAAATTAAACCATTAAAATGGTGATGTAGGAGCTAAAGCTCACCCATGCTATGTAAAATCCAAGATGTATGTGTAAAAGTAAATCCAGAATAACAGCTTCAGAAAGAATGTCTCTCCTTGGGGTATTCTACAATGAAAAGTTGTTTGCTTTTTAGATTAGTTTCACGATTCCTCCGTGCATTTTTCAAATGCACAAATTAAATGAGGATTGCTTTCCCTCCCACTCCAAGGGGTGTAATGCAGCAGGAAGTGTGCCAGATGCCTGGCAGATTTTTTTTCCCTAAACTGAGCTTTAAATGTGCGTCTAAAAGTAAAATAATACAAAATATCAAGAATAAAGAAGCTTATTGGTAAAGATCACCAGTAAACTTGTCTTTACTCTTACTGATTTAAATATATTTTAAATAAAAATCTAGCTGCAACAATTACCATGACTTGCACAATGCAGTGTAACAGTTGGAGTTTTTAAATATTGCCAGCTGTTAAAAATTCATGCTGTGCAACTTTTCCTGTTTCCAAACTCCAACCAATTGAGCACTCTCTACCAGTTTGCATGACAGCAAGTTCTCTTTCAATTCGATGGAGTGACAAAGTTGTAAAATCTAATTAGAAAAACTCTCCCCACACAAACATCCAAACTTAGAATTTTCAAAGGTTGCACAGAGCTGTCTGATTTCTAACAAACACAGATGGATTTTTTTCTTTTTTTACATACATGCAAGCACCAAAGTTAAATGCTTCCGTTTATTAGAGCCAGATCTTAACAACCACTTGGTTTTTAAAAGTGCATTTTGAGAGTCTTGCAGAGAAAATTACTGTAGCCCCAAGACAAGCATCTCAGTGAAAGAGCAGAATGGTCCAGGGTACTGCAAATCACATGCTAAAAAGAAAGCAGAACATGTTGCAAAAGGAAAATAGACATTTTTCTGTCAGCCTCTCCAGCTGTGTGTACCTGTAGCACAGCATCGCGTACCCATACGCCACCTGCACTGGTACTAATCCTGCAAACATGCGGACATAAGCCAAAGGCTTAAAGCACATTTAAAAGATTTTTGTACGATGAGGTCTAAATGGTGTGGACAAACTTCAGATTTCATCTAAAGGGAGCCAAAGGAACTGAAGCCAACAGAGGCAAACATCTTCCCACCACTTGAAACAGCCCAACTCCCGATGTGCTCAGGAGGTGAGAACTGGGGAGGGCAGCAAATGCAGCTGCAGGGGAAGCAAAGGACAGAAATAGGTTAAAAATAGGGAAAGATACACGGAGAAGGGAAAAATGTGCATACCTGGGTTCTTTGTGTTCAGCTAACAGCTATCTTGGGGAAGAAGAGTCTGTCACTCTCTGCCGCTTATAGTCGTAGCTTGATTGATTGGTTGTCAGAGGTCCCTGGTAATTGATTACTCTGTTCTAATAAGACGAGGTCTGCCCTTGCAAACAGCAGCTATTGCCAAGCGATTTCTCTGCAGTTGCCAGAAGTTCCATGTTTGGACTCACCAAAATGCACCACAAGCCCAGGCAGTGTTTCAAAGTGGGTCTTTATTTTTTGGAACTAACACAGAAGTAGCATCGAAGTAGCAAGGCAGTTAAAAACACAGAAGCTCAACAGATCCGTCATGTACTATTGTTATTTCTGATTTAAAATATATTCTAAACAGAGCAAAGAACACTTCCATCCCCCTTGTAATGAGGGCAGAACTAACTTTTCTTAGGCTGAGGCCCTAGTACACTTCTTAAAATACAATCACCTGAAAAAGATCAACACAAGCCCACTTAGAGAGATTAGTAATGCATATTTACCATCAGAACATGCTCAGCAAAATACGGTGAGAACATCATTCTACCTCCAATAATACAGTGAGGAAATGGTCTTTTTCCTGGCTGTTCTCAAGCCATATGGTGTAATCTCTTATTTCCAGTCTCTTTTCCCAGCAAGCTCTGACTGGCCTCTACAGGGTCTGCCGGTTTGCAGGAGAGAACATTCACTTTGAGTCCACTTCTCCAGCTGGGTGACAAAGTAACCTGCAAAAATAATTAAGGTCTTTGGTTTTACTGCTGTATAGCACCTTGAAATACGTTATTTTCTGTTATCACACAGCGTGTTTACTTGACAGATTTGGTTATAGATATTTTACATTCTTTTACACGAGTACACGCATTTTATGCTACATAACTGCCACTACTGAACTGAAACACTTAAATTTTGTCCTGGAAATAGAGGCAGAGGGTGGGGGAGCTGGGAGAGTAAGAACAGTTTTGCTAAGAAGGGCAAGTTTAAAAAAGGGACTCGGTTTAGAGTTGTCCTAGACCAGGCAGTTCTGTGACAAAGGAATCTGGTCCAGTATACAGCATGCAAGCAAAAAGGTAAATAATACTGCAAATAACAGATCTTTTCACAATTGCTCCAGGTGTGTGAATCTAATATTGTTGCTTTAAGGAGAACTGCAGATTTTAGACATACCTAAACACACTATTTCCAAAAATACAGGTAACTAAGAAATACACTTTAGGTATCCCCATATACCATACAGCCTGTTACATATTTTGGCTGGGCCTTATTCTTGCAAGCAGATAGTGTTAACTTTATTCATTATAAACCTACAGCCACAGAAGTCAGTGATTAAATCATGTGTATGTGCTTCTGAAATACCAGCTCCTTAACCAGTATTGGCTAAGAGCAGATTGTGTCTTTCACGGTTTGCCTGAAAGAAGCCTGCAGGTACATCCCCTAATGTTGAAATTATGACAAAGTCTATATATTGGAATATTCAGAATATGTATGAAAAGTATTCTTTATTTTAAAAAGTTCAGCAGAACTGACATGGAATTTTTCAATACTAAATACACTACCAAATGGGTAACAGCCACTGTTTTAAATTAGCACTAATACTAACTTTACAATAAATCTTGCTTCGTTCCAAAAGAAGATGCCATTTCAACGCAGTTTTCTTGTCTTCTGTTAGAATGAGGAACTCACAGACCTGGTAATAACATGACAGAACAGAGCACTTCTTCAGCATATAGTTACAACAGCATTTCCACAGCAAAATGACAATGAAAAGAGCATATTGTGCATTTTTAATAAATTTCTAAACTGTATTTTCCCCTCTTTTAACATAGTATTTGGTATAATATATGTACCAAGGCAATCAGGTTAATCAGAATAAATTGCAGGGTGTTCGAGAATCAAAATTAGGGAATTCCAACCATGCTCTCAGAAAAGTGTAAATTAATTAAAATGAAGTGGTGTTCTGAATAGGGTGTTCACTCTTACATTTAACATGTTTCTTCTTTTTAGCAGCTGCTGGCTTCTAACTTTTGACTTGTTCAAAAGTCAAGTGTGTGTGTATCCATATCCACATGCAATTTTTTTAACCAGTGCGCACACACACGAAAAGCATTTACATCTATTTGTAATTTTCGTCAGGCTTCACAGCTCAGATCAAATAAGAACCACCTAATTAATTTCTACTTACTGTGCAGCCTAATGTTTCCTCAGCTACGCAGTCAGACAGGTAGCAAGAATAAAGGGTGCCTGTGTGATCTGTCACATCAACCAGTATGTCAAAGCTTGCAAAAGTTGACTTGGAACCCGGAGAGATGTCACTGCAGAAGGTGCACGTGTTTGACGCTTCATTCACCAGAAAACGGCATATTGAACTGAAATGTAAGAAGATAATTCATGCATATGCTCAATTCCTCCTTGTTTGAAACTGTTTTCTAGGCTGAGATTTCCCAGGATACTTTCCCCTCTTAAAAAACATAATCTTCTGAACTCTTAAGTCTGTCTGAGACAAAATGGCCTTTTTCATCTTGGCTCCTCTAGGACAAGAAAGAGCAAATCCTTCACAAAGCCACCTCCTCCCTCTTGTTCCTTCTGGAAGTCTACATGACAAAAAATTCACATGGTGTCTTCCAGAGGAGTTTTATTTCTTGTCCAGAACTGGACTAAAATATTGTTCCATCTAATTTGGGTGAGGGAAAGAAGGATAAGCACTTTTTAATACAAATTTTAAACAGGCAGTTGCTTACCATCTGTTGCGAATAATTTTAGATGCGTTATCGTCAATGTCCAGTGTAGAAATGTAGCCGTAAATAATTCCATAGACTGGTTCAAGTTTCCCATCACTCTGTAAAGCTTTTTCTTTCAGCTGTTCCACAGTATAAACATCAACTACAGTCTCCACTAGAAGTTCAAAAGACATGTTAAGTGTGTCCGAGAAAGAAACAACACAGAAAAGCAACAACAAAAAAGGATCTTAAGGTAATAAAGAGGAGAGGATTTGATCTAAAGCACCAGGAAAGCCCCCCACACCTTCCTTTTGAAGCAGGCTTGTCATTTGGGGCCAAAAAAATAAAACAAAAGGGAAGTCAAATGAGGAAAATCTCTAATAGTTAATCTTGGTATCCCCCAAAATGAGTTTTTGACAAAACTTTCCATTTTTTGTACTTATTCAAGACAGAACATGCCAGACAGGCTGCCAGTTGGCAGAGTCACCACCCCTGAAGGTCGATAAGTGACGTTCTAAGGGACAGCCTCAGCAAGAGCAGTGCAGACTGAAAATATTCAGCAAGGTGACATCTTAGTTTTGTTTCTATGAACACACAGAGCAAGAACTTGACATTTCAACGGCACTGTGAAACTACAGCATCAATTAAATAAAATCAAAGGGTTTGGATCCATGCTTACAGTTAATGGGTTCTTTTGACTGCTCCTCCATTTTATCAAGCAAAGCTCCTGACTGCACACTCTCTTTTATGAAGCTGAAGAGAGCATTTGCTTCTGCTGTTTCTTGAAAACATTTTTTTAAAGTTATTAATAGACGTAGCATGTAAAAATACTGGCATAATTATATTTTACAACTTTTATTCTGGTAGCACCAACACATTGTCTCTTGGAATTAGCCAAGAAATGCCTTTCTCTTTTTTCCACTTCTAACTGTTAGTCCTACATGGAATATATGAAGGCTGCTCGGATAAAATTTTAAAAAAAATAAAAAATAAAAAAGAGAGAAAAGGGTGGAAGCCAAAAGCATTGGTCACTACGTAACAGACAAGTAGCAGGGAGCTTTCTGAGGCAAGTGGGCAGAAGAAATCAGACCTCCAATAGATTCATTTGTGCATTCTGGTTCATAACAGTTACTAATGCCAAAGCAATACTTCAACAGCTCTTACCTGGATTAGTTGTAATGATGGTTTTTGATATCACAGTTGCAGTCATACAGTTCCTAAATTTGTCAAAATTTATTCTCACATCTGATGCAAATATTACTGTGCACAAAAAAAGCACACCTGTTACTGTAGAATAGGTATGACGTTAAGAACTACGGTAAAAACATAAAAACCAGGCTATTATACCTGTTTCTCGTGGGATCCAACTCTGTGCAAGCTGGATAGATTCATTATCCCAACTAAACGAAAAGAAGTTCATGTATCAAACCATTTTTGAAACGGCACACAAACTGTTTAGTACTAAACTACTAGATAATATAGTTGTCATTAAATTGGTCAAAGGGGACACAGCTCCTTTGTTACATGCATGTGCAAATGAAATGCCACGTATATCCACAGGCATTTAGTTTGCAGCCAGCCAGGATGCTTTCTGTATGGTCTAATACATTCCTATTTTATGCCCTGCCGAACAGGAGAAAATAAGGAGCTGTTAGATTGTCCAAAATTATTCAATGCAGAATATACCTGGGAAAATACTGTATGTATTTCAGAGCATCGACAAAAGTGATTTCTAACTAAAGCAAGTCACAGTTACAATAACTGCTTATCAGCGGAGCCTGTTCTGTGGGAACAAGCTGATTGTTCACATCACTAGGCCAGATGTTCCAACACCAGAATCCTTGTAACTGCGGATGACAAGACCAGAGTGAGGGCAGCGGCATCCCTCAAAAATGATAATTCAATGCTTAGGTCCTTTGATAAGATCTCATTCGGTTCCTCGTAAGCTTGGGTGCCAAGAATACTGCCAAAGCACAGTTCTGTTCTGGTGTTTGTTTTCTTTTTTTTCTTAATCTTTGGAAAAAGATTTAAGATATTGGCATTTCATCTGGCATTACTCAGCCACGTCTTTGCTTCTGAAATATCTTCACTGCAATGCTGTTGCTCAAGGATTTCCCAAATCTTTGCCTCTGCCCGTGGCTCTGTGAAAGCACAAAATGCCCAATTTTTAGGGTGCCCACGGGAACTCCATCTAGTCCCTGCTCCTGCCAACTCCTGAGGCATCCAGACAGCTCTGCATAAACAAGACTGTTGGAGCTGCTGCTGCAAATTAACATGGGTGGCAGCTCAGGGGCTGGAAAACTTCACACCACAGATGTTTCTTAGTGTTCATGTGTATCCATTAATTGCATTAAACATTACACTGATTGAAGATACAGTTCCTAACTCAGGCAGGGAGCTCAATGCTCTATCTTGCTACTTCTATCTAGGGAGCAAAGGTCATTTCAACCAAAACCAGCAAACTCAGGCCAAGCAAATACCCACAGACTCTTGCACGTAGATAAACCACGAGTTTATCGAACAAACTATGGGCAAAATGCAAAGGTTCCTGTGTAAGCAAATCACTATCTGCATGCATATGTAGTATAGACTTAGTCACGTTTGTAAATGGGATACAGTTTGAAAGTATGGCCAAAGTAGCATCAAAATGTTTCTGTGCTGTTTTAAACATTTAAAAACTGTTTCAACCTATTTCCATTCCATCTGATAATTCTGCTTGGCTTTAAAAATGAAGCATGCTCCTCTTTTTTCCAAATAGTTTGTGAAACCAATGTACTGCCTTTGCAACTGTTTTTAAATGCCATTTCCTGAATTAGTTCAAATTTCCACATTAAAAAAATGTAACTATTTGGAACTAAGCTTCATTTTGCCATTCATGAGCTAACAGTCTGTCAGCAAGTCATAAAACTAGACAATACACAAGGTCACTCCAATGAATCTCATTTTTAAGCCTCTGTTCAATGTACATTGCTGCCCCATCACCAAACTAACAGGACACTTTAAAAGACAGTGTTATAACAGTATGTGTTATCATTAATGCAAGAGTAGGTAAATAATGTGTATATTTTAGTGAATTAAAAAACATTTACCATACTATTGGAAAAGACATCTCTGTTTCGTCATACAGCTTTACTTCACACCTCTGACCTCTTCTTTTGTCTGAAGTCACAAAATACTTTGGCTCCCCAACCTTTAAGAAGAAAGAGAAGCAGTCACTTTTCCTCTGCTAAGTGTTTAGAATAGAAGTGATAACCTAGAAAATAAAAGAGTTTAAGGGAAAAAAATAAACAACGCCCGAAAAACCCATGTACACCACTAAAGGTTTAACAGTAATTTTACTTCAAGGGACATATTTTGTTTTATAAAAATCTGCAGTTTACTTATTTTCAAGTTTTCGACTGCTTGCACATGCATGATTTCAAAATGACAACTGCTGTAGGACATTTCCGCTCCCCTAATTTCCACCCCATATTTTTGATTAGAATCTCCAGTAACTCATATGGTTATTTGGTTATTGTAAGTCAGCTGAAGTGACTGCCAACCTAAACAAACAAACCCAGCGATTCCTGGCCACTGTGTGTCCCAAAATCGATATTCACACTTAAGTCATTTGAGTTACAGATGGTACAGTAGAAAAACAACACTGTGTCATGGCCCCTTAACTTACTGACATCACAGCCGCAAGCACGTTAAGGATTCTTCCATCGAGGTTTTGTCCATTTGCAACGATATCACCCAGCGAATAATAGTCCTGAGGGTCCTTGACAGGTAGATGCAACAGAGAAAGTAGTTTGGTGTCCATTTCATAACATGAAGATGTTTTGACCACTGAATGATTTTCACTGAGCAGTAATTTGTAGCGACTAGGTAATATGCACAAAACAAATCACATCGATCAACGTGTCACTCATCAGTATATTAACAGTGCAAAATTTTCATTCAATTCACATGAGAAAATAACTGCCGATTTATTCCTTTATTGCTTTCCTTAAATATAAGGAAAAAATGGAATTTATTTGTTCTAAAATGATTTTTTTTGCTACAAAGCTTAGAGATGGTCAGTAAGCAAGAACATAAAACTTTTAACTTGCCAATTTAATGTGCATATATGCAATATTGTTATGACTGCCATATAATTTAAACTATTAGAATATGACCAAGTAGGAAGAAACCCTAATTAAAGAACAGGTGTATTTATCTAATATCTACATCTTAGATATCTAAGATAAGTTAAAACATATCTAAATTACGACTTGCAATGTTAGCGAGTTTCATATACCGGTTCAAATTGTTCAGATTTTAGAGAATACACTGAAAGACAACATATATACATTGCACCATACAAAAGGAATGACAATGCCTTATCAAATAAGTATCAAATAGCCTTACAGTGCGTTAAAATACCTTCCAGATAAACACGTAATGTGAATGGATTTTGCGAAGGATATACCGTCTATAAAAAGGGTGTGTCTGATAAAACACTTCAGGAATATCAAATCTGTTTCAAACAATTCTACTAGACTTTACTCAAAGAATGAAAATTACTCTGTTTAGTTTCAAAGAGCATTATTACTTTATGACGAAACTCCAAAGGTGATATACTGAAAAAGATACTATCTTTTGAGATTATTTGACCACACATGGTTGAGCATAGGGAGGAAGGTGCAGCTACAGCAGAAGACTGACCCCAAATCCTTCCCCCAGTTGCATTCTGCTGCAACCAGCTGGCAACTAAAGTATTAACTTGGATCTTTCTGGGAAGAACTACCAGTCTATACTTTCAATTTACCTAGGAGTTACAGGGTTGAATTTTTCTTCTCTTTCCACTTCCTTTGACTGAACTAAAGGATTTTCAATTGTAACTAAAATAAAACATTAATAAGTAATGTTAGAAAACTGAATCTAGATACATACAAAGAGAGGTGCCTTTTTAAAATGGTTGTTTTCAAGGCCGATACGGAAAAGAAACGTTTTCATACTAAAACCCGTATCTGTCCAGACTGCTCAGGTTATAGCCAAAAACCCTCAGGAGTCCTCGAGACATTTAATAGAAACAAAACAACACCAAGTTCTTGGGTGCGTACTCCTCATAGTCCCAAGTTTTATCCAAACACTCTGCTCTAGCAACCATGGGCAGCAAAGTCCATCAACTGAACACAGTCAAAGCACAGACCCTAAATAAATACAAGATTTTTGTTGTGCTTTTATGAACAATCATAGTCATATATAACTAAATGAAGACAAAGAAAAAAACCAAACTATAATACTTTACAGGGTTTATTTTTCATCATTTATAAGAACTGAATATAGGAATTTAGATCAATTAGCTACAGGTAAGTTCTGGGTGGCTGCATTTAGTGAATTTGTATCTGGTCTTTTGTTGACATATTTACTGGTTTTGAATTAAAATCATTGAAATCTTATTCCTTTCCTCTTTATACTTAACATAACTGAGCAATTTGTTTCCAATTAGACTGTTTTCTGAGTCCTCAGAGAAAAATATAGCAAAACCACAAACACATAACAGTGATTTACTGGGGGAAAAAATGAAAAACAACCTATATTCAAACAGAAATATGTTAAGAATAAACTCCAACTTACCACAATCACCAACTCTAAAGCTTTCTGAAAGTGATCTAATATATTCTTCTCTGCCCCAAGAATTTACATTTATAAAATAAGTCGGTGAATCGCGAATAGTAAAACTGAAGGTGTATCTTTCGGACCCAATGTCTGCAGAAATAAACAGCACTGTTACAATTCATTAGCACAGCTTGATTTCAATCTAGAATATACGTATAAAAACGATGATTTCGAGGCTTTCCTGGATTTTTGTCATGAATTTACTCCCCGCGTTCTGTTGGGTGCCACTAGAGGTCAGCAGATTGCTCAGGAAACACGTTGGTGTTGAGGAGGGACCTGCACCATCCCCTCCACCCACACACCACTGAACCTACAGGTCGAATGCGAGAGAAATCAAAGAACTGGACGATGCTACATTCAGAGCATGGACAAACACAGAAGAAGGGATAACACATGAAGCAACTCTACGAGAGTACGTACTAGCCCAAATTTTGGAGTGGGTAGGCTGGTTTTAGGTGGCCATGCCCATGCACGAGACCATGGCGGTGACAGCCAAGGCTGCAGATCACAGGCGGTATCACTGTCCAGATAGTACCAAGGGGTTTAACTGAATAAAACAAAGTGTTTCCAGCTCTATGGAAAGTTCATGGTCAAGAGGATAGCGGTCTCGGAAACGCCGCACTTCCTTTTCTCTTTCAGCTAATTAACAAAGCTTTCCATGGATCATACAGCCTTATGCAAGACATGACTTTTAAATTGCCAGTGAAAACTGTAGTGAGTATAATCTCACTGTAGTTCCATGGAGGCACAAATGCGAACACCACATTTTCAGACTATGTAGAATTTTTTCTGGTGACGACAATGAATTCCTTCTAAAAATCCACCACTAGAGCAGCTCAGCATGATGACAGCAACAACAGAACTGCGGAGTGGAGACACTTCTGAACGGCACCCACCTCATCCCTAAGCTGTAGATATATTACTTCAATTTCCAACTAATGCTCTATTACAATGTATTATTCCCATTTTTTCTTTAGGAGTATATGATAAGATGAAGCAGGTGCTACTCAGACCAGAAATCACTTGTTTCACTCAAGACATCTCCTTAACATTTCTGTTTTGGGAGAGGATGAATATGAAGGCACCAGGTCAATTCTATTGTATTTATGTAATAGTGGGTTCATACTGGTACCACCTCCTTCAGACCTTGAAACTCTGTCATTGAGCTTTTCCTGAAAAAACTGTAATTGATAAGGTTTAGCCAAACTAATGCTGCTCTTTCATCTTGGTTGTGAAGCACACACAATTATTTTTATACACTTTTATTCTATACATTTTAAACTACAAAGTCTGTTTGTCATTTAAATATCGATTTCAGTGATATAGGCCACATTATACCATATAAGAAAACAAAGTAAACACAGTTTAAAAGGACTGTACTTTTTCTGTCTGGAAAGCTTCTGACATCTGTTTTCCCAATAACCACACCGATCACATTCTAGAAAATAAAAAGATTATAGAATACAAGTATTAAACACAGATGTATATGATGAATTAGATTTCACGGACTTGTACTCTACTGATGATAATAAACATATTTCTGACTGGTAATCATTTTAATCTATTTATTCCGCAGTACCACATGAACTAAGGACTAAAACATAAACACACAATTTTACTTTAAGAAAAAGAGTGACTAATAAAAATATTCGAAGAAATACATCTGTTTGTGTTTGTGAAGACAAAGGGAGGACAAAAGTTCACCCCAAACATTCCCAATTTTGGCTGTTGTACAGCAATCTCTGCTCAGGTAGGCAGCAATATTGTCATTTCACGCTCTCTGCACAGGTCTCAGATCTCCTTAAATGCACTATGAAAAGTCTGCACAGGATTTATTTTACAGTTAAGTGTCCAAGGTTTCCTCTGCTGTCAGCACTGAGATACACACCCGTACATGCACAGGGAGGGCCATTTATCCCGTCCTCATCTAAGCAACATTCATTTCTACACCTGCCTCTCTCTGCTGTCTCTCAGCCAACTACAAAGACAGCTTAGGCAGTGAACTTTTTTGCTGATTCAAAACAAAATCCATCTTTTTCTGCTTTGTTAAGCTGTTATTATGCAAAAGCACACCAGTCTCAATTATCAAACAGAACTACTAGGACAAAAGTTATACGTATAAAATATATATGTTAAAAACATATAGCTATGTGGTGTTGGTGGTGGTTTGTTGGTTTTTTGGGGGTTTTTTTAAGGAAAAGCTCTTCCTCAGTGTGAGAGAACAGGATTGCAGCGCTAGTTTGGGAATTTAAGAGGTAAGCAATGAAAGCTGGTGGTGTAACAAGGACTGAAAGGAGAGGTGGACATCACAATGGCCCTTCCAAACACGGAACGTGCCGCTTTACATGGGCACTTGCATTAGTGCCCAACTTTCTCTCCGGTTCCCAATTTAATGTGAATCACTAGATGGAGCAAGGTAACTGTCTTATCCTATAGGGATGGAAATGAACTCATTAAGAGGATGTGTGTGGAATATCCTAGTTCTTCCAGTCTAGCAGAATGCTTCATATCTGTCCACATGTAGTAACTTAGATTAGGATATTTTTTTATATATATTTTTAGCTTAGTTTCCTAAAACCAAACATTTCAATTGTATCAGAGTGCAACACAGGCTGTCTCTCACTGCCAGTCAGAAGAACTGGCGTTTAGTATGACTGTTCACATGAATTAATCTGTTGTAAATGTGCAGTTTCCAAAAGAGCCCTCCCCATATTCACCCCTCGTGTCAGCACTCAGCCTGCACAGCGACCCAGCAGAGGAAGTGATCTGGCTGGAAACTATTGGAAGGGGAGTTGGGGAGAAAGAGGGTAGAAAAACTTCCAGAGATCATTTCCTTGATCAGCTTATTGTGCAACTCCACAAGCACTGGTTTCACCAAAGGAAGCAGGCAATAGTGCCTTTTCTAGCAGCCCACTGCTTAATGCCGCTCAACCAAAACCTGAGACTACAGCATGAACTTATTGAAAGTTTCTTAGACTTGGATCTACTCCACTTTTAAAAAACAAACTGCAAAGTAAAAAAAAGATACTATCTTGAATGATGCGTGTTCAACGGTTTTAAAGTTCCAAACACATGGTTCTATCGTGAGATAGTGAATTACTTTTTTATAAAAATACTTTCTTTACTATATGTTGCTAATTGCAATACTCAAGATTAGTTTTATTTGTAAAATAAAAGCTTTTAGCTGAGTTAGTGGATCACTGTATTTGAGAGTAACTGTGAATGGCAGATTAAATTAGCTTTGCTGGAGACCAGGAGTTTATAAAAAGTTGGAAAGAATATACAAAACTGCTGTGAGGGCATATAAAACTCCCTCTCCTAGTTCACTGCTTTTCTGTGATTTCTCTTTCATTTATTTAAAATAAAAGAGAAAAGAAAAAAAAAAAAAAAAGGTCTAAATTGTGCCTCTCCCAAATAAAAAGCTGTGGGAACAGGAAAACTCCTTGTTGTTTTCCCTCTCTTCAAAAGCATCAGCACTTCCGCAGGACACATGGCTCTGCAGAGGCATATCTGCTTTCAGCTGGAGAGACAGGGCTGCCACACGGTGCACGGCACCGCTGGCGGGGCTGCGCCGCATGCAAACGCTGCTGCTTCTCAGTTTTGTTCTCCAGCTCCCAGCAGCACCCAACGCTCGGAAGACACGTTACGGCTGGTGGGCTGCACGGTGAAGGGTGGAAATACTGCAAGAAGAATGGAGCCTTTTCCCTCCGGTGTTAAAATACCACCTTGGGGAGAAAAGAATGAAAAGCTGTGCTGTCCCCCTCACTTCCTATTTTTAATTCAACCATCTGAAACCAAAACGAGAAAAATACTGAGTTTTACAGCACAGTCCCCTGTTCAGCTCTTACTCCAGTGACAATGGTCCTCACTCACATCAGGACACCAAAAAAACTTCCTGCTCAAACATCTATATGAATCTACGAACTACAAAGCTCTGCTGTTCGTTAAGTTTACTTTGTGGCTCATCTTACTCTCCCACAAGCAAAATTCTTAGCTCCTCATAAACTGACAATGGCAAAACCTGCTTTTTGTTCTAAAGAAACAGAAACAATCCTATCTGACATGTAACAGTGAGATTTTTATCCAGTTAAAACACAATACCACTCAACAAGGGTTTTGTTTGAATAATTCGGGACTCTTATTCAGCTCCGAGGGACTGAGCACACAGGATGGCAGGACTGGGCCCTACGTTCATAGCTTGTGGTGAAAGACTGTTGTCGGTTACCGATGTATTGTGGCTGCATAATGCCGACTCTGTACGTCTTTACTAATTCAGCATCTATTTAAAACATCACAAAGAAGCCTCTGAGACTTTCAGACATTGAATCGTCCAGTCAATATCTATAGTTGTGGTATCTACATACTATGGACAACAGCAGCATCAATTTTCATTTTGCTTGTTTATACACAAAGAAGGTAAGGTACTTTATATCTAACAATTAGACTAATGCTATTAGTATCTAAATACACATCAATTACATAATTTTGCAGTAATTTAATACAGTCCTATACAATTTCATTTGAGAACAAAAGTACTATGTCTATGAGACTTACAGGACGAGCAAGGTTTGGATGCAGATCTGAAAGTGCAACAAAGTCCCATGCTGAAGTAGAGTAAGCCATTCTTTATCTGTAACTTGAGAAAACTAATTTAGATTTTTTTTAAAAAAATCTAAACAAATCACTTGAAACTATTCATAATGAGAATAGTAAGTAATTTTTTAACACAGGTGTTTTGACGTAAATAGCATCTGTCTTCAATAAAAACCGTTTCGAGCCATCTGAAGTAGACAATTCTTAATTGTTTGTATTTGGCAATATAAGTTATGAACTTGACTATGGCTGCTCTACCTATGTTTCTCAAATAAAGACCTGTAATTTTTATTTATTTATTCAGCACTAAATGACTCCATGAGCACCAGCCTCTGAAAAATATTTACCCTCCTTCTCCTGTCTGGGAAATCCAACTGAATTTAATGAGGCAGTTCATATATAAAAAGGCCATTTACATGGGAGGAAAGAAATGTGCTGGGTTGCAAACCACCTTAACTGAGGTTTTTGACTTAATATTAAACTACTTGAAAATGTGAGTTCATTCCTTTCTCAAAGTTTGAAATTTATTAGAATAATTTTTTTAAAAAATCTGTTATTTTCAGGCTGCCAACATAGCATTACTGCCCGTTCCTGTGCGTCCTGTCTATTGCTGCCAGATCAGGCCATGGCCGCTTTGTTACCCACCTGAATGCCTTTTGTTATTTCATGGGTACCCTCTGAGACATTATCGATATTTAGCAAATAGTTGTCAGACTCTATTTCTCCATAAAAGGAACCATCAAGTTGTCCAAATCTTAATAACCTTGAATATGAGAAAACTGCTGACATTTTTCAGAGGATGCCCGTTCAGACTTTACAACCAAAGTCCTGAATGGCTTTCATGGTCTTCCTACCTGGCACCTTGTGTGAGAATCATTAATCATTTCACTGGTCATTAGTATAACGACCTGTTCAATACACTAGAAAAGGAAAAAGTCTACTTTTTAAAAAAAAAAATTAAGCAGTTATCTGAGAACATGAAGTAATTTATCTCAAAGAGCATTTAAAACTAAACTCTCACAGACAGATATCCCAAATTTGCCTTACAAAAACTACTGAACAGTTGGGCCCTCAAACCTATTCCCATCCCATTATATGGAAGAATTCACATTTACATCTGTAGGAAAGTGACCTCAACTGTCCCTCTAAGGCATGTTAATATTCTTGCCTCAAAAGAAGTTAAAGATTGTTAAGTGACATACCTCACACCACAGCTGAAACAGGTTAAAGGAAACAGCGCTGGGAACACATGTATCAAAAGAAGATTAGTGAGGCAATTGAGGGTTTAATATGCTGCAGCCCTGACTCGCCCCTCAGAGCAGGGGCTGAGCTCCCACCAACACCTGAAGGAACTTGCACCACCACCCACTGTCAAACCTCCTTCTAGAGAAAGGACAAGACGGAAATCACAATAAATAAAAGTATGAAGCCTTTGGCATCACCATCCCATCCCAAACCGGTGTCTGGCACCAGATGAGCTTGCACCCTCAAAGCCAGGCTGGGCTCTACAGTTCTTGCATGGACCCATCACCATCCCCATTCCTTCCCCTGCCCGAACAGCTCATGGTGGCCGTCCCACAGGGACAGGGACATGGTCAACCTGGAGGCTGGGCAGGCAGGAGCCCTTACACAGCTTCACCTGCCACCGAGGGACCTCAGGGGAGACACAGAGCAGCCGGGGTGGGCAGGGAGCGCCCTGACAGGAGATGCTCAGCACAGGGAGACAAAATGGCGGCGAGCGCCGTGGGCGGGAAAAGGGCTTCACGCCATCTCAGTGCGTGTGACCTTCCCTCACGGGCGTGACGGGGAGAGGTGTGAGGGTGGCCATGGCCCTTGGGCTCAGGGAACAGCTGAAAAAACAAAAAAAAAAAAGAAAAAAAAAAGTTTCCGTTTTTGCGAGTCCTCTGATCCGTGGGGTTTTACCCACATCCCCACCATCATTGTCCCCTCGCTCCCTCAGCAGCTTCATCCCAACATACACCAGCTTCCCCGGGTAGGATGTTAATTTGAACCACCTAATTGCATCTTCTGCTTGCTGTTCTAGCAAAATTTCTATATTTCCTTGCAGTGCTACTCCACAGTATGTCCTGGAAGGCTTTTTCCTGAACAAACACACTCAGCGGGATCACTACTGGGTCCCAAGTCCCTGGGCTTGATGAAGCCAACGAAGCACCAGCCCAGGAGTCTAAAGTCAGGCTTATTCTGCTACAATTACACATGTGCAACACACCAGCAAGACAAAGTACATTTCAGAAAGCTTTGGAGGAACCGTTCCTTAGTTCTTTTTTTTTGTGTGTGTGTATGTGTGTTAACTCAAAGGAAAAAAAAAATACAGCTTGTATTTTATAAATGAACTAAAATTTATGTTTTAAGATACTATTTGTATTGATTTGCACACAGCAGTCCTGGGTTTTCAGGCCCTGCAGAAGACTGGAGTGAGCCATTTTGTCCATTTATATTGCGCATAAAATTATTTTCTATAAAAATTGATACTCTTCACTTCTGTATCATAAAAAATTTTACTCCTGATGAGTAATTTTATGACCTCAAGGCCATGGCTATTGAAGTTTTTAGTGTAGCTTGACAAATTCTCTGTGTTGACTCTGTATTACAGGATCTTTCATTTCTTCAATTAAACAGCTGAAAATGGATACCACCTGTGCTCTCATATTTATTGTGTCACTAAAGTCCATGATAATTGCACAGTGCTGATAACAAATGACATGCCAGAGAACTGACAGCCTGGGTGACGGGGTTTCAGGTTTTGTTTGGTTGGGGTTTTTTGGTTTTATTTTTTAGGTCACCTTTTATACAGTATGATCCATGGATCTAACTTTGTTCCATAGGTTTGAAGCCTCCAGTAAGCAGAATAAGGTCATTTTTTTCTTTGTTCTGTGGTTTTATCTCAAACTAATGAACGAGCAGAAGATAATTAAGATGGTGATGGAATCCTAATCGAATGGAAAGGAGAATTTGTATACTACCTGGAAAATGCTGACAAAGGTACAGGTCTCATTCTTACCACCATAACTGTGAGGTAAACCAGGAAAAATATAAAAAAACCTAATCTGAAATATATACGGGGTCTCCACCACCACAGAGGGTAACAAAAGCAAGACCACAGCCCATGGGCTTGCAGGCATTGAGCTTGTCTGGTACCTCAGCAAGGCTTTGGTGGGACATAAGCACCTGATTAAGCAGAGCTTTGCTGAACGAGAACCGAGCTGGGATCTTGCACTGCTGCCCAGCACCGTCACCACTTTCCTTTGGTTTTCTCCAGGCTGAGCTGCTTTTCTCCCACAGGCACAAAGGGCAGGTGAAACCCGAGGCTGCCGGTGTCCCCAGCCTGGGGCCACGGGCTTTGTTTCCTTTCAAAGCCACCAGAACAAGGATGCTGTTGTGCACCCTCCTCAGCATCCCCATAGCCTCAGCAGATGTCTAATGATTGGGTGGTTTTGCTTTGTGGTTTAGTCCCACTCCCTTTTTTTTTTTCTTTTTTTTTTTTTTTCGTTTTTTTTGTTACTTTCCCATCATAGTTCCTGCTAGGAAGATGTTATCAGGGCCATCATGAAGGGATGAACCCATCTGGCCACAGGCACAAAGGCAGCAGACATGAGACCAAAGTTATTTCCCTGGAAGATGTGATTAGAATGCTGACTTTCTAACTCGCGGGTACCGTGGCAAGAATTCATTTGACTGACATACCTGTCTCACAGTGATGCTGCAACTTCTGCCATTCATACAGCACATGGCACAACAGGGGACAGTCAGCAGTTTGGACTCCCGTGGGTCATTGTAAACAAAAAATGCCTTCACTGGCACTTATAATAAATGTCTAACCTGAATGTCTCCTGCTAGTTTACAATGTCATCTGGTTCGCCGAGTTAGGAAGTTTTAATACAAACACTGAAGAGAGCCTGCAAAACCAGAAGTTCCTCAACTTGTACTCAGCTTTACTCAAGTTTTCCTTCTCAATTGACCTCAAAGGGGTCTCTAAAAGAAACAAGCGTTGTTATCTCCCTTTGACAACTGGAAAAACAGAGGCAAGAGAAAGACCAGAAGCAGTTTCCTGAGGGCCATGCAGCACACAGGACCTGCTCCCCTCTCCAGTGCTAGCACCTGCCCCTGCGGGAGGGCAACAATATTAATTCAGTATTATTTCCAATGTAGTGCGTGATCCCTGAAAGCTCTGAGTGATTTTAACTCTTCAGCACTTCAGCAGCACTTAGCACTCTGCCCAATTCAATGAGCGATTAGCAGAGACTTCCCATACGTGGCTGTAAATTGCACGGTCCCTGCTAATTAGGCCTTCATGAATGGATTTATTTAAATTGCACTCCTTGACTATGCCGATGAGTGTAAATGCCATTTTGTAATTCACTTAGCAATTTGTTACGTGACGATCAGTACTGTTTGCATGCAGGTGAAGCTAGTCCCCATGCAGTAATAGCAGGGACATTTCAGAAATTGTCTCCAAAAGGATCTTCAAAGCTAGAACAATATAAAAACACTTGCTCTCTGAGTTTTACACTGCCCACAGCATTAACTGAGTGGGCTCACTGAATATTTATGCATCCTTAGAACCAAAAGAATCTGTAAAATGAAAAGGGCCGACATGTAATTTTATGTAATTGGCCTGACTGAATGCAGTAAAAGCAGCAAATTATTAAAGGTATTCACTGTTCAGCGGCTTTGGCCGATACCTGAACTGGCTGCGAATCGGGAGTGCTGATGGAGTAATGACGGACATCGGCAGCAGAAGCAATGCAGGTGCTGATGCAGCCAACAGGTGCTCGGTGTGTTGAGGGATATTTAATCTGAATTTCTCCCCACCACCGCAGCGAGTCATTGTTCATCTCTCACTCTGCCCCACGTCCCCCCCATCCCAGTGCCCAGCACTGGCGTCATCCCGGTGCTTTTTCAGTGGGGTTTCCTTGCTCTGAGCAGCACTGGAAAACGCAGCAACCCTGAGTTTTATTTTAAAATTAAAGTGAACTGTGGCTGTTTCATGCCTAAGCTGTGCTAATTCTGGCTCCTTTGGTCCAGGGAAGGTACCAAGACCTGAGGCTGGTGCATCTTTGCAGCAGCAGCATCAGCGGCACCCGTGTGCCCAGTGGGGACACCGACAGCTCTCTTCTGTGTGACAAAAGCCCTACTGCTGGCAAAGAACAAAAAGCCTTATTTCAGGTGGCAAGCTGTGTGGGACATGCAAGTGCTGCTCTTTCCAGCTGTCCAGGAAGGACAGCATTGTGAAAAACAGCTGCTTGCAAGACCAAGTCTCCCTGTTCTCTCTGATGAATTCACATGAAACTGCTTAAAACCAGCCCCAGCCTTTCCCACAGGCAGGGAGCGAACAGCGTCTGCGGGGCCGAACGCAGCGAGCACGGCCGGGGAAAGGCCAAGTCCTTGCTTGCCAAGGCTGGGCCTGGATGCCCACTCATCAGCAAGCTTAATTCATAACTATTTCAGCACTAATTAATCCCTTTTGCAACACTCGTGCGAGGGTGGAGCAGAAACGTCACGTAACGCGGGCAAGCCGGCACAACCCGGAGAGGAAAGCAAGCACTGGCACCAGCCCGTACACCAAAATCACGTCAGGTGGCCATTGCAGAATTTTAGCAAAAAATAAACACCACAGCTGAAACCTAGGACCTTCTGGATAGTCACTAAGTAGTTGGTGTTTTTTCAACAGTTTGCAAATAGTCATATCTCAGAACTACTCCTTCTGTGTCTCTTCTATAGCAAAAAGTCAGAACGAGATGTCTGTACAGGAATTCACTGCTTGAAAACACAAGTCTTTTTCCTTCCCCTCTCTTTGTCTGCAGAGGGATATTCTACCTTGTTCTTTTGAAGATTACACTTTGATTGCCCAAGATTTTAAAAGCCCTCAGCCTGCTGTCTAGCTTGCCTGAAACTAGAGGTGGAAAGTGCTTCTTTTTGGAGCCTACGGGTGGCACAAGAGTATGCAGGCTGTAGAGGATAACTTCTCCTGCACATAATTCCAAAATAATTTAAGTGAGGTCAGCGAAATTACTTGGATTTTCATCACTTTCCCCAAGACCAGAATTCCCTCCTCCCTCTCTCAGCAAACGAATGATATTTTCCAGCAAAACATCATGAATTAAACAATATAACAATTAAAAATAGTTCTAGTGACAGCTCCATGACACTGGGGAAGAATGTTTTGGGAGGAAAAAAAGAAGATACTTAGCGTTGGTTGGCTGCCATTCAAAGATTTTCAGCTATTCAAATCAATGAAACCAAAATCAAATAAATTCTGTCTGGATTTCAGTTTGAGACACATGATACTGAACAATACCAATTAGGAACCATGGGATGAGTGTCTTCCAGTGACAAAACTGGGGGAAAATCCTTCCAGCCTTCAGTTGCTCCAGTTTCCAGCCAAGTCTAAAACTCGATACCTGCTTGAGCAGTTCATAAGGAAGAAAACTTGGGACATAATTCTCAAAGACAGATGGGGATGGCTACAAGAGAAAACTGGGATCTTAGAGTAAATATATTTTTTCCTGCACCACAGAATGCAGTGAACAGAGCACCAGTGAAATCCAAACAACCCATCCAAGCTAAATTTTCCAGAAAAAAAAATAAATCTACCTTTGATGTCCTGACTGAGCACTTGGCCCTGGCGCGGCAGTGGCAAACATCCCATCGCCTCCGAGAGCCAGGACCGCATCCAGCCCTCCTAGGTAATCCTGTGTCAACATTTCCACCGCACGCCTGGCTGCCCGTCAGCCAGCTCGTTAGAAAATTCCTGCAGACTGACACTGACATTTTAATATTTTTATCTGTTAGAAAAACAACCCCCCCCCCAAAGCCTGTTCAGAGCGCAAAGGTACGAGACCTGATCAAAACAGGACTTTATCAAGAAATTTTCCCATAAGAAAATGAACGCTAGAGGTCAATCTAACAACTTGTCCCGGAAATATATATCCCTGGAATAAAATATTACAAACTTCTTCTGTGTACTGTACACCACTCTAACTACATCCAGATTCACTGGCTTGGCAACACACTTCGAATCTAACAAGAGTTTCTTCTATTCTTTTGAATTTGTTCTTGTCTCGCTATACATTAGTATTTCCTTTCCTGGAGCTCGCCTGTATGATCGCCGGCCCGATTCACGTGGCTCGCTCATGTACTTAACTACCCGTTTATGAAACGAAAAGGGGAAATTGGCACTTGCATGTGTAAATACTGGAGGCCAAATGTGTCCCTGATGTAATTCCGCTGCGATCGGTTGAGTTAGATTAAAGATGAGTGCGGGAACAGAGGAGCAGCCATCGCCGCGCAGATGAAAGCCCCTCTAACTCACGGATAAATCCACGGTTTCCAAGAGGCGCCGGGAGCCCGTGGAGAACTGGGCTGGGATGCGAGCGATGGGTTTGGGACTTCCAGCTTTCCAGTCTGATTCTCTTCCAAAGCGTCTCCCATCTAATAGCGACGGGATGACTTCATCACCTCCGCCTCACGCTTTCCTCATCTCACCTTCTGCACTCAGATTCTGGAGGACCTTGTGGCTACAAAGTCCCATGGACTCTTTGAGCATAATACACACACACAAAAAAATCTCTTTTCTTTATTATTCTTAAATGCCCAGCCTTCTAGTTTCGGTAAATTTCTTCCTCTCTCCCCTGCCAGCCTGCTCCCCGTTGCAACCTCCGTTAGCTCCCCTTTCCTAAGGCTCCTGCCTCAGCCAGATTTGATGGGGATGTGGAGGGATCTCAGGCTTTGCCTCCACCACGAAAGCCAAGGGAGATTCAGGGCACAAAAGCCAAGTCAGATGAAAGCGCAGATCAGGCAAAGAGTGTGTTTAAGCACAAAGTTTCTCCTCGGGAGTCACCAGGACCACTCGTGTGCTTTGCACTGAGCACACATGCAAGTGCTTTGCTGAACCCAGGCCAAAATGCAGCTTTTTACAAATGCAGGCCAGATCCTGCAGCCCTGAGTAACGCCGATGAGTAACATTTATTCACACAAGTGGTCTCTGTGGAGAAGGGCTGCCAAGTCCTGGCCCTGTATGATGTTCTTTCTTTAGCGAGCAGCCAGAGCAGAGCTCCATATGGCAACGCCGACTCCTCACTCAGCAGCTTGCCTGCTGCCAGCTCCTCGGTAAAATGACCCAGGGAGGCAGAAATCTTCCAGCTCAACCTTCACATTACAATTACCTTTAAAAAACTGCCAGATAAATTCCTTAAAATTCTTCCAAGGAGTTTCTTCCTGCTGCGGTTGCCTGTATGACCGTGGCGGTCCTGGCTGCAGCCGGCAGCGCTCTCCCAGGGCAGCACCCGAGCCATTCCCGGGCAAAAGTGTCTCCCAGGGCATGTCCAACGGGTGTCTGTCCTTAGTCCCCAGCTCCTCAGAGACTTGGAACATCCCAATGCTGCCAGAGGTGATGGGCTAGCTGGAAAAGCCTCTTCTCCAGGCAACCTGGCCCTAAGGTAGAACTTAAGCTTGTGCAGGGACTTGTCTCTGATAGCCCTTCCCAGTTAATGCACTCACAGGAGAGATTTAGGAGGGTTACAACAGTGGTTGGGTATGGAGACGGATGCCTTGTGCCACCGTGCAGCTGTCGTGCATTAAAACTCTTGCTCCAAGACAGTAAAAATTGAGCAGATCTGAACAGGAGACTTTCCTCCTCATCGACCTCCCTTGCAGCTCACCGGCAGAAGCTGGGGGCTCTTAAAGCCTTGCCTTGGTAGTTTTTATTCCGTTAAAATGCACCAGGGAAGATGCAATCCCCTTCAGCTATGGGAGCTGCTCTTCATCCTCATCCACCAGGGAGTGACCGCAGCCAAAAGCTGGTGCACCCAGAGGCTCTTCCCGAGGGCTGACAGAAGTGACCAGAGCAAAAAACCCATTGTCACAGCAGAGACACAGCTCAGGACCTTCCCCAGCAATGGGGACCCTCCAGGCACTGTGGGGACCCTGCCCGAGCCCCCCAGCAGAGAGCAGCAGCTGCCCATCCAGGGTCCCACACACATCCCATGCTGTCGCTATCCTTCACCATTCCCTCTTGCAAGAGACCTTTGCACGAAGCAAAGCCAGGGACACCAGAGGAGCAAAACCCACAGCAGAACCTAAAGTAACACGGGCTTAACCCAGCCAGGATCAGGCCCAAACTAAGGCTTGCAGGGAGCCTGGCTTATGCTGATGGAGCCTTTCAGCATCCCGGCAGCCCCAGCCCTGCCATGTGCGGTTGCTGCCAAATCAATATGTGCCTCTTCCTGGTAAATAATTGTGTCAGTGGGACGTTAATGGTGCACAGTGCTCGTGGTGTCAAGGCTCTTTTTTTTTTTTTTCTGTCAATGAAGCAAAGTCATTCATTTTCCTCCTCCTTCTCCCCCACCAAACCTTCCCAAATGCACAAAATGGGCTCCAGACCCACCTCCTACAAGGAAATGAGAAACAGCCCTGGAGGATCACCCAGCAAGAAGCCTCTGTTCGGAGATCTGACGCCTCTTCAAAGACGGGGGAGCAAATGTGCTCCTACCTCCGCTGATTTATGAAGAATGTCTGCGTCACCGATGCGGGGAAATGCTTAAACACTACCAGAGGGAAGGGGAACCAAGCCCCCGCTGCCTGCGCTTAGGGGCTTGCACCGAATAACCCCTCTGTTTATTATAGTTTGTTTTCATATAATTAGATCGATATTGCATTTTGAAGGAAAACAAACAACGAGCAACTGCAGCACATGCTGCTGGCTTCAATGCTCCCTAGCAAAGCAGACACCAAAGTGCCACCGCGGGACTGGCCGATGGCAGGCGGGATGTGCCAAGGCAGCCCTTGAAGTGCATGTGGCAGCAGCCAGGCTGGGACTGCGTCCCCATGCGCGAGGGGACGTGGGGAGAGCAGGTGGCTTGGCCGTGCTGGTGGGAAACAGCCAGTATCACCTCGGCTGGAGGTAGGAGCAAAGCCAGAGCCACGGACGGCCGAGCTAACGCCCCAGGAAAGGCAGGAGAACAGCTTGAGTGAGTGAGGAGCACAGCCTGGGAACCTTGTCTGAAGACATTGTTTCTTTCCTTCCTTGCCCCCGTGCTGAAAAATTCTGGGTGTAAATTGTTCTAAGTTATATCTGTTTGGTTTTAATTTCTGCTGATGCCCCGGTGCTTTTTACGCTCTTGAAATACAGCGGTCGGCATGTGTACAGCCTTGTGTGCGTGAAATACAGCCCACTGCCTATAGTATTTATTGATTGCGGCAGTAAATAATTCCAACAAGCACAACTCATCCGAGCAAGCAGAGGACACGGCCAAAGGCCGCCCATCTGCCAGGGCCTGACGCATCCCTCCCAGGGCTGCCAGGATGGCACCAGCAGCGCAGGGCTGACAGAGCTGCTCCTGAAATGCTCTTTTTCATCCCAAACAAAGCCAAAAGAGCCAGCACAGCTCCCAGGTGGGTCCCAGCAGCAGCTGTGCCCTGGGCTGGCACAGGGTTCCCAGCCAGTGCTGTGGGGACATCCCTGGTGACACAGGATGCAGCCCTGTACCCACCACGGGATGCTCCCAGTTAATGCCAGAAGGGCAATGACAAACAAAAAGCAGCCGCTCAACTGCGTCCGAGCTGGAGCGGAGGCACCCGAGGGACACGCAGCCACATCGGGAGCTGGATCCCTGCAGCACCCTCAGCACCACGTGCCCCGGGGCAGCCGGGAGGCCGCCGCTAGAAATAAAAGCTCTCTGCAAGGATCTTTTTTTGTGTGTGTTCAATCCACTTGGGGAAAAGAGGAAGGCAAAACATAACAGCCCTGTGTATAAGCAGTTGCTTGATTAGCAGAGTTAATGTCCATGGAATTTCTTCAGTCTCTGAATTCTTACACTTTTTCCAGGGGAAAGACACCGGGGACCCTGCATAACGCTGTCCAGGCAGAACTGTCTCTCTCAGCTGTCCCAAGTATGTCCCTGGAAGCCCTCCCCGTCCTGCAGCAAGAGAGATCTGGGAAAGCCAAGCACAAGCCTGGATAGATTTAGCGTTGCTACACCGGGACTCATGTATCTTTGCTCAAAGGTGAACCAACACCATCCTCAAGGACAGGAGCTTAACGAGCAAAGTAGGAAGATCTGAACCAGATCTTGACCTGTTCTCAATCATATGGCTGTGCTGAACCAAGCAAGGTTGATTTACACCAGCAAGAAGGCAGTCTTTTGGGCTCAAATTCATGCCCAGCTCCTGCTGCCACCAGCACTGCTGGAGCTGCCTGTCCACGCCAGGCAGAGCTCATCCCAGTTACACCAGCTCTCCCAGTGGCTCAGGGACTGCCAGCAGCAGAGCGCAAAGCCACGACGTGACACCAACACTCAGACTCCATGGGACACTCACACCAAGAGGTTGTGCCACTGACCTCGGCATCCTGCCTCATCAACAGCCTTAAGAGTAAAATAAAGACCCCCAGAAGGGGATGTGCTGCAGCAGACACTCCTCCAGGTTTTGCACAGCTGCTCATCACCACAGGCTGCTCTGCACCTGAAACACAGCTGGCTTTTAGGAGAGACCCCTGCACCACATGGTATGTGTGGCACTGTCCCAATGGGCACACATAAGCAACTCATCTTGGCTTTGCTGCAAAAACATCACTTCCTAGAGAAGATAATCGTACATCAAAGTCCTGCCTCAGCCATGAAGCCAGTCTCAGAGAAGGTCCCCAATCAGGGACCAGAGGAGCTGAGCAAACCAATTGTGCAGATCAGGAGTGGATTTTGTGCCCAGGTCCTCTCGTCCTGCCTGGGTGACACAACACAGAGCAGCTGCAGCACCATTAGGTGGCACCTGCAGTGTCCCCTGTGTTCTGCTAACACGGGCACCCTGCACCTCAAGATCCACCCCACTCTGGTGGGTGACAGCAGCTCCAGGGCTGTTGTAGGAACATCTCCAGCGATGCTGCGACCTCTGGCCAGGCTGACCCCGGTTCACCTCGGGGCAGCGTTTCTAAGCAGGGTGGCACACAGCACAGCACAAAAGGTGCTTTCATCAGCTCTAATTTCTACCCTGGCACGAGCATGATACCCTGACGCCTTCTCACCAGGGGACGGCTCCTTCCAACGTAGCTGGCCCCTGACCCAAATGGAGCAAGCACAGCCTGAGACCAAAGTGGGATCCCCAGCTCCAGGCAGCACAAGCTGCTGGATGGCTCTGCAGCCAAGTCCCCACATTGCACTGCTGCCTGCACCTTG
Organism: Caloenas nicobarica; assembly: GCF_036013445.1. Lineage (NCBI taxonomy): Eukaryota > Metazoa > Chordata > Aves > Columbiformes > Columbidae > Caloenas > Caloenas nicobarica. The sequence continues at coordinate 1,603,361 of NC_088258.1, read as the reverse complement.
CCAGGCTCCCCCCAAATATCCTCTCTTGTTCCACAGGCTCCTGCAAAATACCCCAATTCGCTTCAGAGCCAAAGTCCCTGCTGCTGGAGATGTCCCCGTGCACCCAGCATGGACCAGCACCCGCTGTGCTCCCCAAACCCCACAGATACTGAACAGAACCACTTCACCTTGGCCCACTCCCCGGGTAGGAGCTGGTTGCCAAGCTCAGACTTGGATCTAGTGATAGACTTTTATGCTTTGGCTCATGGATCCTGAAAACAAGAGCTTTAGTCATTGCTTGCTTTTTTGCGCTGAGAGCCAGAATTGCCTTGTTAAATACAGTAAATGATCAGTGCTCACAGTAAAGAGCATTTCAATGGCTGCTTGTGTGGGTAATTATTTCAGGCGTGCCTCTCTTCCCCTCTCGAGAAAAATTACCGAATGTGGAAATTATTGCAAAGCCTCTCTGGACTTGGAACCTTTTCTGTTGGTTCCAGACACTTGCTCTGGGCAGCGCTTCAGCCTGTGTCTACATTTTGCTGCCTGGTTGTGCAACGTCCTGCTCACCAACAGGCACCAGTCCTGGGCAGCCTGCACCAGGATCACATCCTCCGCAAGCAGGTACAGGACCGGCCTTCAGCTCAGACAGGTCTAAATAATCCCAACACCTGTCCTAAAGGCTGTGCCAGCCTCGGGGTAAGCCTGTCCTCCCCCTGCCCAAGCACGGCACATTGGCACACAGCAGCCAAGCCCAGAAAATGTGGATTTTATGGGCTTTTTTCCCCCCATTCCTGCATCCCCAAGCAGCAGCTGCGGATCCATGCTTGGGACCCCCAGCCATGCCACAGTTCTGGCACGAGCCCTTTTCTCCCAGCACTTCTCTTCCAGCCCTCTCTAATATTACACTGTTAGAGCTGCCTTCTAGCTTTTATTGTTACTTTTTCCAAAGAGAAAAGAGCACTGGAGAAGCAGAAGGAGCCCTGGCACTAACCATGGCATTGAGGTTGTCAGAGTGTGATGCCTCAAGATGGGAACGTTGTGATGAGGTGTGCAGAGGAAGAGGAAGATGATGAAGGTGCTCAACTATCCCATCACCCAGCCCAAACTCCAGCAGTTGTGGGATGTTTTGCTGGAAAAGAAGGATTTTTCCCTTTCTGAGCAAAACACCCCAAGTTGGGTTTGCATCACCTCCTCTGCAAACGCAGCTTCTGGCTGAAACCTTGGCAGAAGGAGGAGAAAAACCCCAGACAGGGGACGACTGTCAGCTTGCACTCATTTCTAGAGAAAGCTTTCGGGTTACAGAGAAACACATGAAACTGGCGCTTAAATCCAGGCAGCTCTGCGTGCAGCGTGCTCCGCTGCAGGGTTTGGCACCCACAGATTTGCGCTGAGCCTGGAAACGCTGGGAAAGCCCAGCCCATGGGGGAGCAGAGGGAACAACCCCAGGACCCCCCGCGACCAGAAGCTTAATCCTAATGCAAGAGGAGAAACAGGACTGGGGGCGCCCGCTGAAGCACATCATTCCACTAATAGCAGCTCCCTGCATTATTTACAGCACATCGCAACGTCCCGGTGCAACGATGATTCATGGGGCATTTTCCTCCCTTTTATTACATTAATAAATCTCCTGGCAAAGTGGGGATGGCACAACATGACATGCACCTATTCCACCCTTGCAGCCGGTGGGCATCTCTGCTCTCACCTCTGAAAACAAAGCAACTCTGGTGATGGTGTGTGGGATGGAGGAGCAAAAGGCTCCAGAAGGATTTAGGTGAGCGACCGAAGCTTAAAAATAAAGAGTAAGTCCCTGCGTAGTTTCAGCATAAACACCTCTGTGCAGTTTTACGTGCAAAGCAAAGCATCCCCCCAGCTGGCGGGTGGGCAAACACTTTCACTCTGAAGCTCTTTTTGCTGAGTTTTATTGCAGTGGAAGAAACGGGGCAGAGCCATCAGCTCCAGCTCCACAGCACTGGCTCAGCCGCACACACACAAAAGTCACTCCAGACTGACCCTTCTCTGACTCGGATGGTTTTGTGTGTTTTGGCTTTTTTCTGTTGTTGTTGTTTTTGGGGTTTTCTTTCCCAGAGGCAATCCAAAAAGCATCAGTGCAGCCCCAGGTGCAGCACAGCGCAGCAGCATTTGCCCACTTCAAACGAGACATTATTCTTGTACCATCGCTGTGCCCACCTTGCCAGACAGGAGCTCCTGCTCTCCCAATGCAGCTTCGACCTCCCGTTCCTGTCCCCAGACCTCCCTGCGCCGCAGCCCCAGGACTGGTTCCTGGCACAAGTTGCACCCCAGAGCTGGATCCAGCTCTCCCAGTCCAGCCTTTGTGTGCCAGATGAGGGACCACATTGTGCCCCCAGCGCCCAGCGATGCCACCAGCACGTGTCCCCCATGAATCACCCTGGGTGCTGCAGAACCTGTGTTAAAGACACTCGGGTGTTGCAACCAGGGCAGGGAAACAGGTTTCTCCCCCACCTCACCCCTCCCCACCCAGGCATAGCCCTGTTTTTTTCTACCCCATTTTTTGGAAGGCGTGGGGAGCTGGGGGGGACCCATCCCCAGGGCCAACAGGAAGGGAGTCATTCCTGAGAAGCATTGCTTCTAAACCACTCCAATATGGCAAGGCAATGTTAAACAGCTGGGAAAATGCTTGAAAGACCCTTAATTAAAGGCTGGCTGTTGCACAAGCCCCTTTCCCATCCCCACCAGAAGTTTCCCGGCCTCTCCCCCGCTGCCCCCCATCCCTCGCACTTTCCTTCCCGCTGGCATCTGCCGGCAGCGTGCTGTGGCTGCCGCGGGGCGTCTCTCCAGCAATCAGCCCCTGCTGGCAGATGGAAGTTGCACTCATGGCCAAATGGGGTGGAAAAAAAAAAGAGAAAGAAAAATTTTTTAAAAAGTGAAAAATTTTCTCCTTGTTGACTTTCAGGCACAGTTGGAGGCAGCAGCTGGATGCTGGTGCTGTGGCAAAGCCAACGCAGCCGTGCCAGCCCGGTCCTGCCCACGAGCATCAGCTTCACTGTCTGGCAATAGTCTTCACCCTGCCTTGCCACAGGAAATGGGGAGCAATGGGGCAAATCAGACCCTCCAGCACCATTACTCACCTCTAACACTGGCCCTTGTGTGATGAGCTGCAGCACCACTCAGTGCTCTGCCACAAACCACCCCAAAGGCTCCGGCCATCACCCTCCTCCTGCCCTTGTGTGCCCACGGTCCCTGGACAAGGGGCAGTGGTGGCAGAATCCCATCCCACGGGTCCCCCACTGCCCCACATCCATGGGGAGCAATGGGGGGTACACAGTTAGGGCCCGGGGCTCATCTCCTGCCAGGGGAAAGCTTGCCAGAAAGACACTAATTTATTCTTTCTGTTGATATAAATTGATTAATTATGCAAAGCAACGAGTCACTGTTTCTAATCAAAGAAAAAACAAAAAAACAACCAACATATTTCTCGCATTAGCCGAGGGGCGGGCAGCTCTGCAGGGCCGGGTGCCCCCGGACAGGACCCAGCCCCTTGCTTGGCCGCAATCTCAGCTCTTGGAGTGGGAAAAAGGTGCTGCTGAGTTACACCTGCACAGGAGGGGCTGAGACTGGCACCGTGCCCTCTTCAGAGCCCACATCCCTTAGAATGCAGAGGACAGATTTAAAATCCAAACGGAGAAGCAGCTTGCATTTTCAAAACAGCTCAAAGAATACTTTTTTCTTTTTTGCACCAAGAAATGCACATAATCTTAGCGTAGCTGGTTTCCTCCCAGCAGCCACACCACTTGCATGTCTCTCCCACTCACTCTCCGGAGCTGCTGGGTCTGGATATGGGGGTGACGGGGGAACCTGGGCTGGGACATCCAGCCCTCACCTGCAGCAGGACCCCTGGAAAGACCCTCACGGTGGGGACACCAGCGACATGCCCTGTCCCAGTCTGGACAGGCACGAATCCCAGCAGGTTGCTCACAAATAAGTAACTTGGTTAATTATTTTAGTAAGCAACTACTATTTTCCTAAAAGCATCTCGCTGCCTGCTCGCAGACTTCCAGAGGGGCTGAGCACACGGGCTATGCTCGTCTCACCTCCAGTTAAGCCAGCTTATAACCAGTGCACAGGTTGGATCAAGGCAGCCCAGCTCACTCCAGGATGAGACCCAAGTGCCATGTACTCCGTGTTCTTTGGCACATTTGCATCCCCCGGAGCTGCCTGCACCTGATGCTGCTTATTTGTGCCCACATGTGGGATCCAGCCCACGCTCTGCATGACTTGGAAGCCACCACCAGGCACATGGTTGCAATCACAGCGGCCTCTCCCTCAGCGTGGGCATTTTCTTGTCTATTGGGGAATATAGCAGGAGTTTATTCTGTGTGTTAAGATCCCGTAGAGATGGAAACCAGAGCAGAAGCTGGAGGAGCTGACAGCCCCAGGTGCTGCTCGAGGGCTACGTGTGGTGCTGGGGGGCTTTGCAGGAAGGCAGGACACCATGAGGGGACACACACGTCCCTCCCTGGAGCCTTTCTCTGTGCTGGTGGGAAGGGAGGTCATGGCAGTGCACTCTGCGGCGAGGAGCATCACAGCCCCCAATGTCCTTCAGCACAAGGCTGAGGTTTGCAGGTAGAATTGTGGAATCATTTGGGTTAGAAAAGCCCCTCGAGATCATCAAGTCCAACTATAACCCAGCCCTGGCACTGCCCCATGTTCCTGAGAACCTCATCTCTGTCTGTCCAGCCCCTCCAGGGATGGTGACTCCAGCACTGCCCTGGGCAGCCTGTTCCAATGCCCCACAGCCCTTTGGGGAAGAAATTGTTCCCCAGATCCAACCTCAGCCTCCCCTAGTGCAACTTGAGGCCGTTTCCTCCTGTCCTGTCACTTGTTACCTGGGAGAAGAGACCCCAAGCATGAACAGTGGAAAACCTGAGATGCAGCAGCACCCACCAACACCCCCTGCACATGACCGCAAACACCCCGCTGCCCTTATGGCCCCCCAGGCAGCACAAGGGATGCCCAACCTCCCCAGCAGCATCTTCCTCCCCGCTACTCCCCCTTACCTGCCAGATCCTGCTCCCTAAGCCAGGACACCCCCTGCACCCTCCACACTCAGGCAGCATCACAGGGAGGATCCACTCTTCGGTCCCCCCCTTTATAACCCACAGGTGCCCCCGGCACCAGCAGCACGAGCCCCACCTGGGGACTGGTGTGGGCCCAGCACAGCTGCACCAGCGGATGGGGGTGGATGGGGTGTTTGCAGGGAAAGGCGCAGCTTTCCCTGTTACAGGTTGCAAAATGTTCCCAGGGGACGTCAGGGTGAAAAGTGTCATCGCAGACCAGCCCTGCTGCTCTCCTGCATCTCCACACCTATACAAAGGCAGGGAAGTTCCGCTTTTTTCCCTTTGGAGCTTTTTTTTTAAATTCTATTTTTGTTCTCTCCCTTCTGTCGTCCTAAATTTGGTATAAAAGAAAACAGAGTAAATAAACATTTTGGAAGGCTCTCGCAACCTTGTTCTTCCAGGCTCGCGGCATGGTTGGGATGGAGGGGCAAGCTCCCCAGCCCAGCGCTGCGCAGGAGCGGTCACACAGAACACATCGGTACCGCTCAGCATCACCTTGTTTATAACTTTATTTGCAGAGGTTTTGTGCAGAACGACACAGCGGTGGCGCCCATCCCTGAGCCTCTGCAGGAGTTTTCTGGGGGCATTTCCAAGTGATTCCTGACCCCGCGGTGCAGTGGGGTGAGCGGTGGCAGCCCTTAGCTGGGGGTCCCCGGCAGTGCCACTGCCCAGCAGCATCGGGGGGTCCCACCGGGGGAGACCCCTCGGCCCCTGCCTGAGCCCGGCAGCAGAAGCACCAAAAATCAGGGTCCACGGGCTGATAGCCCTGATTACAAGACACTGCAAAGGGGGTTTGAGCTTCAATTTCCACTACCAGGGAAAAGGCTCCTGAATAAGCTCCACCAAAGCATCTACAATGAAGAGGCCAAGTTTCTTCAGCTGTCCTCGGCTCTCGGCGACGCAGCACGAGAGCCTCTGCTGAGGTGCCACTGACACCTTCAGAAAATCAGCTGCTGATTTTACTTAAATCTCCTTTTTTAATTAGAGAGTGAGGCAATCAAGACAAAGGTGGTTTCCCCTTTGAATAAGCAAGATAAATACATCTTGCATGCGATGGGATCCCGGTCCTGCCTGTGCAGGGAGCCCACTCGAATCTGTGGAACGAGACATCCCGGTGGAGAGCTGCTGGGGGAGCACACTGAATTTCCAGCAATTGCTGCTGGAGTGATGCCCACCCTTCCCAAACCCCAGCCCTTCCCAAACCCCAGCCCTTCCCAAACCCCAGCCCTTCCCGTGCACACCACCTGGCTTCTGGAGCCGAAACCCCCGCGACAGTGGGACATGGGTGCTGCATCCCACGTGCTGCAGGTGACCGGGGAGCGATGCAGACCTTGGCAGAGCCACCGGCCCAGCCACCTCCTGCACTGAGCAGCTCCGGCTGGAATTGCATCGCTCCGCTGGGGCTTTTCCACTTGAAAGCAACAGAAACAACCCAAAACGCTGCCGTGGTGGACGGACGCAAACCTGAGCAAGAGCCGGGTGATTTCATCCCTGGCACCTTCCCACTTCCTCCCCAAAGCCGCTTTTATTGTCCTGATCTAATGAAGTGCAGACTTCACCTGGACAGACCCAGAAGTGGCTCCTCTCAGAGGCAATGAATACAAATACTTGACCTCATGAGCTGTGGGGCAGCAATTAGTTTAGGCAGGGGGTTTGTGTAACACTTCAAAAGTCTTAATCCGTGCGGTCAGCCCCGGCACCGTATTTGCCAGAACCTATTGAGTAGTCTTAATGAGTCCGCAAAGCAAGCTTTCAATACATTTTGGGTCGCTTCAGATGCTTTAAATGGCACAGTCTATATGGTATTGTGTGGTTTCAGAAAGGCCCGGGCTTTAAAAAAGTATGGTTCCCTTTCACAGGGCAGACAGAAACCATCCTTAGAACCAAGACCCTTAACGTTTTGCATATCAATATGGCTGGGGCTGAATGCAGTCACTCAGCTGAGAAATAGGATCACTATCAGCATTTCCAGGCTTTCACAGGCACTTGGGAAACTTTAAAGCCCTTGGCGGAGAATAATTTGGTCGAATGTCGTGGCTGGAAACAAAACCTAAACAAGCAGAGTGCAGTCCATCATGCGGAGCTGCCAGCCAGGATGACAACGGGCTCCAGCGGCTGCGACATCCAACCCCCAGCGGGTCGGTGGCCGGGGCACCCGCAGTCCGGGGGACACGGGGCGCTGAGCCCATCCCGGCAATGCCGCATCGCTCAGGGGCCCCTGGGATTTTAACCAGCAGAAAAGCAGTCTAGATTGCATCTTTTCTTACTATTCTTTTACAAGATCACAGTTTCTTAATACCCCCAGGCTCTGGCAGCACACCGGTGGCATCTGTGTCTGTCCCCAGCGCATGGACCGACACCACGATGTCCCACTCCCCACACAGAAATAGGCAACTCTTTGCAATTAACTCCAACATCATATTAAACCTGTCACCGCACCTGTCACTTGTCCCAGCAGTGACCAGACGAGCCCAAGGGCTGAACGGGGCAAACGTGCTCGACCTCAGCGACAGCCCAGAGCTTTGGGACAGAAAATACGTGTCACCTCCAACTGGCACAAAGGAGGTGCCGGTGGCCAGGACATGGGAGCGGGGAGAGCTGTGTGGGGCATAAAAACTGCCCTAGAGCTGGGAAAAAAGGGCGTGCAGTCCAGGAGAAGCGGTACCTGCCGCCTCCGTCACCCCGGGCAGGAGCAGCGAGGATGGCAGCAACGGCACGGCTAGCGGGACGGCCAGCTTGGGGATGCTGCGATGGAAGAAACCACAGCCAAAGCGTATTTGCAAACAATGCAGGGCCTGAGGGCCCTTCAAAACACATAATTAGCTCACTAAAGAGACAAATACAAGTCACTAATAAGATATTAGAGGTTAATCAAATGTTTCCTCCCCATCTTTAATTAAGGGAAAACTAGTTAATTCGGATTAAACTAATTTCTGCAGCCTCCCGTGATGGTTCTCTATGGCCACGGATTTGAAAATCTATTGAGATTATTGAACCGAAAGGTCAGAGATTGGGGCTTTTGTTTGCTCTGCTTGGCTGAGTTTAGGGGAAGCAGAGATATTCATCCTGAGGGTTAGAAATGCTCTGCTTTATCAGCTGGGTTACTCAAAGAACATAAGAAAGTATGTGACACAAAACTCCCTCTCCCTAACTCTGGACCTGGCATTTATTCAAAAACTAGTGCCGTTAATTGTCTGTCTTCACTAGCAAATTCCTGCGGACTATTTTCTGTCTGCAAAACATACCCGGTGCCTGGGGTCTGCTGCTCGGCCGGCCTCACCCACTGCCCCACGGTGCCCGCTGCCTGTGCTCAACACTGGAATTGGCTTTAGCAAAACCCCACTGGCCGCACGGCCCAGAGACCAGCTGGTTTCCAAATCTTTTATTGTGGATGGCAGAGCTGTCATCCACGCACCCACCCACGCACTCACACGCTCCCACTCACCACCCAGAATGGTTAATACAGATTAGCAAGATTTATATGGAAGAATATTTAATCTGGTCAGGGAAGGGAGAGGGGTCATCTGTGTTTTTATTTCTTAAATATTTCTCTCTACTCCAGAAAGGTCCGTTTCTGGCCAAAAAAGGTCCAATATAAATTAGAACGAAGGGAGGAAGTTGCTGGTGGGGTGGCCATGGGCATCCCTGGACCACAGCATCCGTGAGCATCCCTGGACCATGGCATCCAGAAGCATCCCTGGACCACAGCATCCAGGAGCATCCCTGGACCACGGCATCCAGAAGCATCCCTGGACCACGGCATCCGGGAGCATCCCCGGACCATGGTCCTGGCTCCGTGCACCACCAGGCAGATGGGTCCTGGTGCATTGTTGTGCCTCATGGACAGCTCAGTCCCACCCGAAGTCCTGCCCTGTCATCTGATAAAACTTCATGTTGAAGGGTCTGTAAAACTCCCGCAGGCGCTGGACCACCTGCCCGTCGATTTTGGGGTGCGGCCGCCCCTTGGATTTCCCCAGGCAGCGGGGCTTGCTGCCGCCCTCGGGCTTCTTCAGGCAGGGAAAGCCCTTGGTCTCATTAAAATAGAAATGTTTGTCCGTCACCACCCTCTTGAGACCCAGAAAGTCCTGGACACGGCCCATCTCCCCGGCCGGGTCGCTGACGAGTCTCTCCCCGCTGACAAAGAGGAATTTGGAGAGGGGGAAATACTGCAGCCAGTTGTCCAGGTGCTTGGCGTAGATCCCAATCCTCACCGCGCTCCAGCTCGTGTCGATCAGTCCCGTGCTGACGTTTTTGAAGGCCAAGGCCTGGAAGCTGGGGATGGTGGGGTTTTTGGAGAGTGTCTGTGTGTAGTCCGAGATGGCCCGGGTGACCGGGTTCCTCACCACCACGATCAGCTTCGTGTCCCGAGACATGTTGTAGATGCGCCGAGGAGCCTCCTTGGTGACGAAATAGCTGGGGGTCTTCTCCATCGTGATCTGCCCCTCCAGCGTGCGCGGCATCAGGCTCCTGCGGAGAGACAGGACACGGTCAGGGCTGGAGGCCACTCCAACCTGATGCCACAACGGGGACACGGCTCCCGGAGGAGCTGCTGTGGAGACGCGTACGCTCATCCGGCCAACAAACATCCACCGTCCTGACACAAAACCACTTGTATGGTTCAGCAAACACAGGGCGATCCAACCTGAGCTGCTCTGCACCCAGAGACAGCCCAGGACAAGCTCCAGGATCAGGAAGTCTCTTTAAAAAAGCACTGATACCCGGATATTAACTGCAACAAGGGATAAAATAGAGAAAAAAAAAATAATCAAGTCTAACCAAGAGGTTTCACTTGACTGAAAGGAGGGAGTTGGGATGGGACAGACTTTTTCCTGTAGGGACTCTCACTTTTGCCTGAACTTGGAAGAATTTTGGTTTTAAAGGTTGAGGTTCCCCCTGGGAACGCGTCCCGGAGCTCGGAGCGGTGGCACCGCAGGGTTGTGCCCAGGGGAAAGCGGGGTCCCCACGGCGGAGGGGACGGTCCCCACGGCGGAGAGGATGGTCCCCACGGCAGAGAGGACGGTCCCCACGGCGGAGGGGACGGTCCCCGTGGTCGGGCTGTGCTGTGGGGACACCAGGGCTCTGCCCAACAGCATCTGGTCCTTATGTAATGGGAAAAGGCTTGAGGTTTGGGTTGTTTTTTTGTTGTGTTGGTTTTTTGTTGGTTTTGTTTTTCCTCCTGGATGTAGAAAAGAACACTTTATTAAAAGCATTTGTGAGCAATGCTGGGCCCTGCACAACTCCCTCCCTCAAAGAGGCAAAAGCCACTTGTGGCTTCTCCCTCTTCCCTTTTTTTTTTTTTATTTTTTTTTCAGAGCTCATCCTCACCATCCTCACCTCTCTGTCTGGCACCAGCGGTGCCGGGGCAGCCGTGGCAGCTTTCCCCAACCTCTTCAGCACCTTTTCCCCCGCCACCAATAACCGTGCTCACCAGAGGGGCTGTCTGCCAGGGTTCCCCCCAGAACAGGATCGGGCCCTTGCACCCCACCCCCCGCCCCTTCCCTGCCAGGATTGCCCAACAGCACATCCCCAACCGCCGCTGTTAGCACATCCCCAACCTGCTGCTCAGGCTTCCCCCTCCAGCCGAGCATGTTCAGCCCTAATTATGTTCAGAAACCGGCCGCAGGCTCTGCCAGGCTGCTTCAGGCAGCTCCTCTGGGTGACCTGTTGAGGCATTTCTGCGCTTTGCAGCGCTGCCCTGGGGGCCACCGCGATTTCTGCACAGCAAAACGGCTCACACGCCCAAACCCTCCCTTAGCAAACATGGGCTTAAGACCTAAATCAGTCCCTCTCCTCGATGGGCAATAAAATGTTTATTAGCAAACACTTGGGATGACGTGATCCGAGAGCCTGGAGAGCCCACATTAACCCGAAACGCTGCTTTTCTCAGCCTGTGCTCCCCAAACCGGCACTTGAGCTCAGGAATTCGCGGTTGTGCTCAGCTTTCACAAAGCGCAATGGTTTGGGTTTGCTGCAGGCGCCAAGATGATATTCCCAGGGACATAAACCAGCGAGGAACCCCTGAGCCACTCCTGCAAGAGCGGGGCTCCCCAAGGGCACCGGCACGGCCGCCACCACCACCAACGCGAGTCTGGATGCCCCAGCAAAGGTTTTACTGAAATATTTTAATAAAAGCCATTTTAGCTCCCCCTTTCCCTTTTGCAAGGGCCAGGCTGAGCCCCAGGGTGCTCACACTGTCCCTAAGGGCTCTGCGGGGCAGAGGGACCCCCCGGAATCGCCCCCAGAGACCCGCACCCAGCGGTACCAGCACCTTCCCTGCACTCGCCCTGCTGACCAAGGGCTTCTCAGCACACGGGAGCAGCATCAAGTTTAATTAAAGCCGACCGCACCATCCTAAAGCTTAATTAAAATTTAATTAAAATAGAATTTTTAATAGAAGCCCATGTTGGGGCAGGGATTCCCAACTCTGTGCAGGTGCCGCTCAAGTGGCTCCAGTGCCTGTGGGCTGAGATAGGGTGCAGAGACCTTCCCCTGCCAGCACGGCCACGTACTTGGCGTCCCCACCCTGGGGACAGAAATGTGACAGTGACAACCCATGCAAAACCCTGCAGGCTGGTCCATCAGAGCCATAAGCTCTGCAAACCCGCGCTTACGCGGATGCTCAGACAGGCTCCAACACACCCACAGCTTGTTTCCAACAGGAATGAAAGGTGCACGACCTGCCGTCGGCTGGACGCTGCTGATTTGGGTCTAAATCCTCAACTCCACACTTAATGTGGAGCCACCAGCCGCGGGGGTCAGGGTGGTGATGGGGGACCTGGGTCCCAACATCATCCCAAGATTGCCTTGGGAACGGCAACCTCCAAGCAGTTAACTGTGCAACACCTCGTCTTCCTCAGCAGCTCAATCACCCCCAGTTACTTGCAAGATAACTACGCTATTTCACATTTTCATTAACTCTAATACTTTCCCCTAACTTACTCCAGTTAATTATTGAGAACCCCTTTCTCTCTCCAGATCTGGCTTAAACTGGCAAAGAGCAGACCAGGCTTCTGTAATGTTTCACTTTAGTGTAAGCATTGGAAACTTTATTTAAATCTACAGTTAATTCTTATCGACCTCAGGAAAACGCCTCGGGAATGCTAAGTATCACCTACAGGTGGGTGACGCTGCGACGAGGGAGCAGCTCGGCAGCCTTGGAGGGGGTTTGTATTTCAAGAGGAGACGCTGTGTCCAGGAGGAGAAATAAAACTCTTTTACCTTTCTATTAAGCTGATAAGTCAGATAGTAAAACAACTAGCATTTGAGAGGCATCAGAAATGGCATTTCCTCTGTAGAAATACTCAATTTGTGAAGCTGTTAACACTTGAAGGAAATAGCAAAACCATGGAGAGGGGTGGAAAACGCCACCATCCACTTCGGAGCATCCCAGGAGCTGTTCGCCCATCGTTTCACCAAGTTTTCCATTCCATCCGCCCCACTGACCCATCCCCACCCTCCTCTCACCCTCCGGGCTGCGGTACCTGGGGCTGCAGGTACCAGCCACGGAGGCTGATGATGGAACATCCCCGAAATTGCATTTCCAAGAGCTGCTGGACCTCTCCGGGACATTCCCTCTGTTACAGTCAATGGGAAATTGCAGATTACAGCTGTGCTCTCAGGGGCTCCCATTTAGATTAATTAACTCCTCTGTTGAGGTAGCAAGGTGCGGTAACTTACAGCACTGATAAAAATGCAGAAAGCTGCATTAAACACAGATTAGCAGTCACAGTGGGCAGGTAATCAAAGCAGACTTCAAAAACATGGGCCGACGTAACTTTTCAGGGTTAATTGGTTCATGATTCCTCGACTTTGGGATGATTTTGCTGCAAACAAAGGAGAATTCCTCCCAGCACCGAGCTGAGAGCATAAAGTAATGGATGAACCCGTAGGAGGACAACCTTGCTGATAAATAAGTCTCCAGCCCAAAAGCATCCCACCGGCTGCTCGCATGGCAGCCCCAGGTGAGGAACAGGCTCTGCCCACTATTCATCCCCCCATCTTTAGTATGGACATAAATCCACCCTGTGCCAGGAACATGAAGGGAAACCCTGAAATCCCAGATAAACAGCAGATGTGGGTGATGGGTGCTGTCTGGATCAGAACTTGCAGGGTCTATGTTATCACCAAAAGTGGGAGAAAAGAGGGGGAAAGAAGAAAAAAAAAAAACACCACAAAACCAAAACTCTCCATTATTATTAAAAAAACCAAGCACCGAGGAAAAAAAGCCCCCCACAAAAGCAAGTGAAAGGCGAGGGGATTTCTGCTGGAGGGGATATGGTTGAGAGCTTTCTGCAGGGCCAAAGAAAGTGACCCTTTGAAGGCGATAAGATGGGCGATGGGCTGACGTGGGGGACAAAACGGGCCGGGACAGCCCAGCTTAGCGCCGGTGACGGCTCCGCTGGCCATGGGGCACCCGGTGGCTGCGGTTCCAGGGACCTCCTCTCTCAAAGGACCGGTGACAGCCTGCCGGACCCCGCTCAATGCGGGGACAGAACCTTTTTTGTGTAAATGTAAAACAGTTTGGAACCAGGAGAGAGGGGACAAGGCTTGGGACAGATTTATCCTCTCCCAGCAGACACCCGGTACCACCCGGATCTGCATATGAATCGCCCCAACAGGCTTATCTCACCCGGGGGGACAAGGCTGCCTTTGTGCCCCACAGCGGCTATGAAGTTGTTAAACTGGAACCAGTTATGTAGACTGTAAGATACCGGCCTTATCCGTCCAGGCAGCTAAAACGGCAGCACCTTTGCTGGGAAGCAGGGCACAAGGAGGCAGCGAGGGGCGTATGATGGGAGGGACGGACCCAGCCTTGTGTCCCTGCTCCCAGCTCTGCCAGGGACCCCCCGTTCCCCAAAGCGGGCTGGGGGACACGCGCGGGCAGCCGTGCTCACCCCCCAAACCCGTGCCCTCCATCGCCTCCTCTTCCCGAGGCATCTGTTGAACCCCAGTGCAAGGCAGGGAAGGCTGAACTCGCCAGCCAAGCCGCTCGGGAGCAAATTAGGCCACGTTCCTTTTTTATTCCTAATTACTGTGCTATCCCCCCTCTCCTTCCCCGCTGCCCCTTCGGAGGAGGTGGCGGGTCCTGCCAGCACCTCCCCAGCAGGCAGAGCCCCCGGGCGCTTTCCATCCCTGCCCTGCCTCCATTCTTTTTGATTCTTTCACCGATTCAAAAATGTGTAAATGAGGCCGCAGCTTCCCAATCAGGCTTGGCCAGGAGCTAATTGGCTTTAAGCAGGGAAACCTGAACATGCTAATGACGGCGGTAACAAGCGCGGGATGCGCCTGGAAGGGGAGCCAAGCCCTGGGCTCAACGATCGGCTGACTCTGAGACGCGTCAATTAACAACAAGGAAGATAATTTATTAATGCTCCTTTGCATCCCCCCTGCCCTTTGCTCCTAATTACAGTTTGATACATGAAACATTGCGGAGTTTTGCCAGGTCTTCCCGCCTGGAGCATCCCTGGGCAGAGCAGCCTCTCGGGAGGGGGCAACAAATAGCCCAGGACCAGGGCTGGGGGGTCTCCAGCCAACACCAGGGACCCCAGAGCTCTCCCCCCGCCAGACCACAGGAGATGAAGGGATCCCTGGGGTGGGATCCAGCCCGGTCAAGCTGCAAAGAGTCTCAGAGGAGCAGGGAGCTGCTCCCTGGGGGGGTCTGAGCCCCCCAAACCCTTCCCCAGGGGCTCCCTCGCTGGCTGCAGAACCCAGATGCTTCACCCTGCGAAGGGCACAGGCTGCAAAGCATGGGGGAGGCAGCAATGGGGTTTTTAGGGGGGCTGCGGGAAGGGCCAGGAGCCGGGGAGTTTTGTGTTTGACTTTCCAACCTATTTAGCATCAAGACCAGGGGGATGCGGAGCTGGGAAAGGGGAGAAGCCCATTAGCATTTCTAATGGAGTGGCTGCTTTTGCAAGTCACCCGACACCCAGTTATTAACCCCGATAAGAACTGGCGCCATTTGGGAAGCTGCTCTGTCCATCTACCCAAACCTCAGTGCACCCCAATTCCCCAGCCCTGGCAGGAAGGTGAGAAAAAGGCCGTTCCCTCCACAAAACAGGGGGGCAGCCCCAGCCCCGTCCCTCCACTGCCCAACATTTGCATTGCCATTGTGCTCATGTTTATGGCTGGGGGTTACAATTATGGGCAGCTCAAGGCCCTGAAGGTTGTTGGTTTTTTGTTGTGTTGTTTTTTTTTTTTTCTTTGCATGGTTATTCCAGTGGGGTTGTTGAGGCCAAAGGGCTCCCGGTGAATGCACAGAACGGCATTTGATTATGAAGAGCAGACAGCGGAGTTAATAAGGGCGCAGCTCCCGCCCTGCTCGGGAGCGACAGCGCTGGAGGAAGAGGCTGCTTGGCCTCTGTCAGCATCCCTGGGATTCAGGGGTGGTCCCTGCTGTGGAGCCATGATGCACAGGGTCACCCCAAAAATGCAGAGCAACTCAACTCCCCATTGACACCCTCCAGGGACCCATCACAGCCACCGCCGCTCGGGTCCCCTCTTGCTTTTCCCGAAGGTGGCACAAATGCACGGCCACCCTGGAATGCCTGCTTGGGCACCCCCCAGGGACATCGGCCACCTCCAGAGATCACCCAGAGACAACAACAGCAGGACAGGGCCACCTGCAGCCCTCGATGGCAGGAGGGGGACCTGAAACAAAACCAGCCTCGTGGTCCCAGGAGCAATATTTCACTTGCAACAGGAAAAGATATATTTTGAACAACCATGGGTGAAAAAGCAGTTGAACCCGCTGCTTGGGTTAAAACAAGTGAGAAACAGTGAATCCCCCAAAACCCTATGGAAAGCCAGGGCTGAGGCGTGCCCAGCTGTGCCGCGATGCTGGGCTGGGGCGCAGTGCTGGGCACATCCCTCTCCATCCCTCCGGAATGATGCGCGTCTGCACAGCAGCAATTAGAAACCCTCTTCCCGCAGCTCGCTCCCCCGTGTCCCTTTGATTCCCCAGCCCCGGGGGCCTGGGGACAGCCTGTGGCAGGTGTCTTGCCTGTGACCCAGGTCAATCGAGGGCTCTGATCTCCAAATGACCCTTCCCAGCAGTGAATATGTACCCACGCTCAAACAGCTTGCAGATGAAGGAGCAACAGACTGGAGATGATTTATTCAGGAATTAAAGGTTCAGTACTCCTTTTAAAGGCTGCTCCTCCGCACCGTCAGCCTTCATTGCACACAATTAAAGGGGTTAGCTGCCCCGGCCTGCCACGGCCCTCCTCCCTTCCAGGGGAATGGAATCAAACAAAACCAACCCCCCCGCACACCCCCGGGTCGGTCCGTCCCACGTACGGCTGGGGGCACTGCAGAAGGACCGACAAACTCATTGCACCAGCGGCCCTGAGCTCCAGCTCTGCCGGGGACCAGCTGGAGGGATGCGGGTGCTCAGGGTTTGTCCCCGCTCGCAGTGGGGATGCTCAGGGTCAGGGGGACGCTCGGTTTGCAGGGGAGGAAGCCGCGGTGTAACCCGTGCAAAGCCCATTCCTGCAGCCAGGGCTTGGCGAGATGCTCCTGGAGCCCTGGACTGGGAAGAATAAACCTTCCTCCTCCTGTTTAAGCCTCCAGAGCAAGACCCGACCCCTCCACCAGCTCAGCACCTCCAGGCAGGGACAGCGCTGGGCACATGTAAGATCACACCGGCATAATTCAAAAACATAGGCTTGAATTTCCCTCTCACACCGAGAGGGGAGATAAGGATAAAATTTGCCACCATCTGGATTATTTTTTCCCTTCCGAGCTGTGAGAACCGAGGGGCTGGTTTGGCTGCGGGGCGGGAGCATGGCTCACGGGCACGAGCAGCAGGAATTCAATGAAAAGTTTCCTTCCTCTTAGCAAAGAAAAGGAAGAAATCTGCTGGCAGCAGAGGCTGCTGATAATCTCTTTCCAAGGCAGTAAATTTTCCTGCAGCTACCCCAGCAAGTAATCCGGCAGATTATTACACCTTTCAGCAGAATCAGCCTTTTAAATACACTCTCCCCTTGCCATGCATCTTGTGTTTTATGACCTGACTTGCTGTCTGAGTGCAGCAAAACACAAATTATGCTCTTCTGCAACCGGAGCAGTGGCACCGGTGACAAATTTTATGCCTCTGGTAACTGGGATCCTTGGGCGCGGCAATAAATAAGGGAAATTTGCTCTTCAAGCTGCAGGGGGCTGGCAGCACGAGAGCCTGGGGAGGGGAAGGG
Organism: Caloenas nicobarica; assembly: GCF_036013445.1. Classification (NCBI taxonomy): domain Eukaryota; kingdom Metazoa; phylum Chordata; class Aves; order Columbiformes; family Columbidae; genus Caloenas; species Caloenas nicobarica. The sequence continues at coordinate 1,586,098 of NC_088258.1, read as the reverse complement.
ACCCCCAACCACATCCCACTGACCCCAGCAATTGCAACGACGTTCGGATGGGCATGACATGGTCAATACATATACTTCTATAGGCCAGTTTTTTGGTTTTTTGGTTTTGTTTTTTTACAGATCAGTTGTTCCCAGTCTGAGCACTCCAGACCAGCAGCATGCCTCTGGAAGGCTGTTCAGATGCAAACTTATTGCTATTTAAAAAGAAAAAAAAAATTTTTATATATATATATATACATATCTATCTAACTACCTCTATAGATCTCGGATCACTCTAAGTGTGTCTAAGGTCTTTGTTTTCAATTACAAATAAAAAATACTCATATTGGTTTTCACTAAATTATCCTCTTGCAGCAATGGGCTGATTGTTCCCAGTTTCCCACCCAGATGGAGGAGAGCATAGGAAGAACATAAAAAGCCCACAAAAATCTCGTTTTTTTCAGGTTTAAAGTTATGTGGCCACCAGAAATGGGAACTCCTCCACTTCCCGATGCCTGAGTGGGCGAAAGGAAAGCAACTGTAGTAGTTAAAAAGCTTCTCTAAGAGACAAATCCTCCAATATTTCGAGTGCATCCATCCTTCCGCAGCCACACGGTGCCACGTCCCGGCGAACTGACAGCTGCTGGGATTTGATCAGCAGATGCTGATGGGGTATTGAGACAAGTCCCCAGAGCCATGAATAATTTCCGTGGATTTGTGTTTATTTGATCTCAGCATGGGGCTGGCCCAGCCCTGGCCGGACCCTCGTGCGCTGTGGGGAAGGGGCTGCCGGGCTCTCCAGATGGCTGCGCCACGGCCACCGCCGGCAAGGCTGGCTGTCCCCTCGGCATCGGGGCTGTCCCCTCGGCATCGGGGCTGTCCCCTTGGCATCGGGGCTGTCCCCTTGGCATCGGGGCTGTCCCCTCGGCATCGTGCTCCGGGGACCACAGAGCCCTTTGCCGGACCCTTCTCCTTCCCCCATCCCCACCTCCTGCACGGCCACACTGCCAGGCTGGGGGGTGAGGAAGGGACACCCCCCTGCAGCTTTCAGAGAAGAGAAAAGATCCCCCCAAGCTCACGACTTTTACTATTAACAAGTCTTTTTTTTTTTTTTTACCTTTCCTCTGCTTTTAAACGGACAAAAAGGGGAACTTTGCACCTTCTGGTTTGCGGAGCAGAAGCCACATGCCTGGGTTCTGCTGGCATCATCAAGGGTCAAGTGCTCTTTAGAAAGCAATTAGCGCATTTTAGAGTAATTAATTGCCCATAAGTCCCCATGGTCTGACACATAAACCCACCAGTTACCACCAGTTACCTCGGAACCTGTGAACGATGGGAGTCAGGGGAAAGGAGACCCAGCCCAGGCTCCAAACTGGGCAGCCAGTGGAAAACGCTACTGGCAGAAGGGATCAAGAAAACATGCCCCCCTGGGGTGTCCCCGGGATGCCCAGCTCCTACTCCAGTAGATAAATCGAGCAGTAAAGCCAGGCACACAGTCCAAATTTTAAACCAGGCAAATTCAACTGCTTTTACAAAAGCCATTTTAATGGAGTTCTGCCCATAGCGCCTTTGCATCCAGATTAAAAATCGCACTGGTTGGATCTGATGACTTACAAATCAAAGATGCTCCGAGCGGGGTGAGAGCCTGACCTTTGCCATCGGCGTGACGCCTCCCCCATCACCGTGTGCCAATTGAGCACACGGCGAGTCCAGCAGCTGCACCTCACCGAGGCTTCTGCAAAAATGCTTTTCCAGCCTGGGTCTCCCCTGCTGAACAAGCACTGAGTCCTGCTCGAAACTTCAGCTTCAAACTAACCACGAGTCGTTCTGAAACGCATCCAAAACTGTCTCATTTCTACCTAAGAAAACATAAATCAGTCCTCACTCATGAGCTGGAGCCAGGTCTGAGATCTGCAACAAAGCTGTGGGGATCCAGCAGCACAGATCCCAGTGACAGGTTTAAGCTCTCTTGGCCAGATCCACAAAGGTATTTGGGAACCCAACGCTCACTGAAATCGCCAGTGACTGCTCACCTTCAATCCCCCTGCAACTGGGATTTTCTGCTCCGAAGGGCAGAACAGAGCCGGTGCCTCGCTCTGCCCCAGATTCCCCCACCCTCCATCGCACCTGTGACACCTCGGCTGGCCGGGAGCATCCGCCCCGCGGCATCAATCCCCAGCACCCAACACCCGTCACCAGCACCAGGGTGGGAACAGGGGGTGCCCTGGGACAGGAGGGGGACAGGATGGAGCCAGCAGCACCAGTCCTGCTCTCGCTGCGTGGCGCTGGACCAGCCCAGCTCTGAGCAAGCAGTAGCTCCAACAGCAGCCCGGAGTGATGCTCAGTATGGCCCGGGGAAGGAAAAGCACCAGATTGGTGCAGTTACCTGAGTTTAGACAAATCTCCGCAGGTGCCTGGGCCGGGTTCAACAGTTGGCAGATGAGCAGCATCATCTGCAGCATCAGCTCTTGCCTGGTGCTTGGGGACAGCGGCAGGGAGCTGAAATGTGCTGAGGCAGCAATGCGACCATCACAGCCCCGTCTGGTCCCCAGCCGCGGGCAGGACCCGGCTGTCCCCATCTCCCCGGTCCTGCTGTGATGCCTCTGACAGCTCGAGTGGGGATCACTGGGCTGCTGCCTGCCCAGCCCTGGCAGGGGCACGGCCGCACGCTGCCCGCACCCCTGCCCGCACCCCTGCCCGCACCCCTGCCCGCACCCCTGCCCGCTGGCCTGGGACAGGCAGCAGATCTGCAGAGCAGCAGGTTACAGAATCATGCAGAATCCCAGCCTGGTTGGGCTGCAGGACCTCTATAGATCCCCCAGCCCAGCGCTGCTCACGCAGGGTCACCAGAGCAGATCACACAGGATCCCAGGCGGGTTTGAATGTCTCAGAGCAGGAGACTCCACACCCGCTCTGGGCAGCCTGCTCCAGGCTCTGGCACCTCCCGGCAAAGAAGTTTCTCCTCGTGTTCAGATGGACCCCCCTGTGTTTCAGTCTGTGCCCGTTGCCCCTCACCCTGGCGTTGGGCGCCACTGAACAGAGTCTGGTCCGTCCTCTGACACCCACCCTGAGATATTGATCTCATTGATCAGATCCCTCTCAGCTTCTCTTCTCCAGCTGAACAGCCCCAGCTCTCTGTGTCTCTCCTCACCAGAAAGATGCTCCAGACCCCTCAGCACCTTTGTGTCCCTGCGCTGGACTCTTTCCAGTAATTCCTTGTCCTTCTTAAACTGCGGAGCCCAGAACTGGACCTCATACTCAAGACGGGGCCTCATCAGGGCAGAGCAGAGGGGGAGGAACAACCTCCCTGGTCACACTCCCTCCGCACCCCAGGTTAACCCATCCCAAGGTGATGGTTACCCCATAACCCTTGAGACAGCTGCCTGCAAGGAGACAGGGATGGAGCCAGGGCTGCCCAGCTCTCCTCCCCATCGAGGAGCCAAAACTGCGTTTGAAACGAGAGAAGTTTCACCTTGCAAAGCCCAGACTGTGCCAAACAGCCCCTGGGCAAGAGCAAACCACCCCCTTGTGCCCCCTTCCCCGGGGCGGAGGTTGTGACAGCATCCCCCAGCCCAAACCCCGGCATGCCCCCAGCTTCTGCTGCGGTTTGCACCCTCCCTCCCTGGCTTTGGGGGTCGGCAGGGGAAACTTGGACTTCAAACCACCATCCCTGCATCCCACTCGGAGCAGTTCCCAGCAAAGCTCAGGCGATGATGGGTGCTGCAGTTCACGGCAGCTTCAAGCCGGAGGAGCTCGTCTGCCCTCCCTGCCTCTGTCAACAACAACAAAAAAACAAAAATACAATTTGTTTGGTGTTTATCTTGGGTTGAATGCTGTCACGCTGCTCTTGTTGGGATGGAAAATGCATCCAGTTTTCCACAGAAACAAAAAAGATTCCCCATCTGGGTCAAATTTGTAATCCAGCCTGTGGGAAGATGGGAAACAAATTTAGGTCTTTTTTTTGTGTGTGTTATCAGAAAAAGCCCCGTTTCCTGGCAGAGCGCGGAGCTGAGCTTTGCCCTGCAGCGTGGCAGTGATGTGGTGCTCGGTGCCATCCCGCCCCGCAGCGTGTGCCGCAACTCCAGCAGGAGCCGGGCAAAGGGAACCGGGAGAGGAGCCCCAAGACCCACTTTGCAGCCCGGAGCAGCTGCCAAATGGTTCTTCTCCCTGACAACCTGCTCAGCCACCTCCACACGCGTGCAGGACTTCTCTCTCCGGTCTGCAGCCCATCACATGGGAGCTAATAACTGTTTCCTCCGTAGATAAGGGACAAGCCTCAGAAATCCAGCCAAGCCCAGACAACGAGGCTTCGGGATGCTGGGGATGCTGCTGGGGACCCGCCTCCCCTCGCACTGCCATTCCGCTGGTCCCCAGGAAAAGAAACCCCCCACCGGGCAGGGAGGTGTGCGTGGATTATGCACTTTGCTCAAAAAAGAAGAAAAAAGAACTGTTTTTCCAGCTCTAGAGAAAAAGGCTGTGGAGATATCAGAGGATCTGGGGGTTTCTCCAGCCCGGTGTCCATGCTCCTTCCCTCCCTCCAGCAGGAACGACTGGGAATTCTCTAACAAAATATTTCTTCACTGGAAAATCATCATCAGTTTGTGGCAAGCAGAGCTGTTTGTGGGAAAGGACAGGATTGTGATTATTTTTAGCCTGGCTTCCCAAGGAAATGTGGCTTAAGCAATCCCACGGTCTGTCTGCCCGTCCGCCCAGCTGTCTGTCTGTCTTCCCCCAGCCACGGCTGATCCCACCGGCCCATTCCAGCCAGACTTGACGGAGGACAAGGATCAAGAATAGGAAGTTTGCCCATTTCCATGAAAAGCAGCAGCTGGGATCCCGAGTGCTGCCCTCGGCTTGGGACAAAGCAACTCCAGCACGACCCAAACTGCAGCAGCTCCATCCACACCAGCCCCATCCACACCAGCCCCACCAGGACATCACCTTGCTGGGCTTTGGGCTCCCCAGGTCCTGCTCAGTACCGGGGTATTTGGGTGGCCAGCATTGCAAAGGAAGGAGAAATACACTCCTTGCAACTAAAACTCATTTGCAGAAGCTGGAAAGATGCTCGGTAATCCTCTCATTAAGCAGAGGCACCTTTGGCAGGTGTCCCTGCCTGCCACACCTGTCCTCAGCTGTTTGCTCACAGCCTGGAGGTTTTGCCCCTAAATTTATCGGCAGTAAAATGTTTCCAGAAGCAGCAGAGGCTCCCGGCTCGGAGCCCGGCAGCGCAGGGAGGGAGGAAGGGACGGCAAGTGGCTGTGGTGGCAGAGACCAAGCCTGCCAGGGACCGACACCGTCTCCCCGGGCTGTGTCCAGAACCAACAGTAACTCCCAGCAAAGGTGAGAACCCAACTCGTTTTTTAAACCCGGTTTATTTTAAAAATCCAGCTCGTTTTCTTAACCCAGCTCATTTTTCCCTTGCGGCACCAGAAGCAGACAGGCTGGTGGCCACCTTGGCCACCCGTGTTAATGACCTGCAGCCCAAGTGCTGCAGCACAAAACTCTCTCGGTCCAAAGGGAGCCAGACCTGGCTGTGATATGTGGGATGACCACAACCTCCCGGCACTCCGGAGTCATGAAAAAGCAAGAAAGAGGTTCCCATGGGCTCCTCACTACCCCAGAGCGCAGCATGGGGCCACATGGATGCTCATTTACCCGCTTACACAGCACTGGGAACAGCTTGGGGCACCTGGGTGAGAAGGAAAGCAGCAATGCAGCCATCCAGGAGCTTGATTCTATTCCTCACCTCCTACAGCATCACCGCATCAGCATCCTTAACCAGACACTTCGATATCGGGTGATGATGGATGGGTGGGCGGATGATGGATGGGAACGTGCAGCTAGACGGACAGATCGATCCCGCATCCCTGGAAGCTGCTCCTGATAACCCAGCCCGGGGCGAGGAGCAGCCGGGGACCAGCAGGACACCACAGTCACGACAAGCCAGCAGCCAGCATGACAATGGGACCTGTCTAGAGGCAGAGGAACCGGGACCACCTCTCCTTCAGCGCTGGTTTTCCAGCCAGCTGGGTAAGGAGGAAAATGGGGAGCACATGGCAAATTCGGAGAGGAGGAAACAGCCTCAGGTTGCACCAGGGGAGGTTGAGGTTGGATCTGGGGAACAATTTCTTCCCCAAAGGGCTGTGGGGCATTGGAACAGGCTGCCCAGGGCAGTGCTGGGGTCACCATCCCTGGAGGGGTTGGACAGACGGAGATGAGGTTCTCAGGACATGGGGCAGTGCCAGGGCTGGGTTATGGTTGGACTCAATGATCTTGAGGGTCTTTTCCAACCCAAATGATTCGATGATTTTCTGGAGCAGAGGGGAAGAACAGAGCCCATCGCAGAGCCCCACAGCCCCTGCGGGCACGCAATGTCCCTCTGTCCACCTGTGACCGACTCAGCCCCTCAGATGGACAGACAGACGGACAGCAAGGCAGCCCAGAAAGCGCTGGGTGCTCCCACTTCAGAGAAAAGCGGCCACAGGGATGGTCTGTGCTGGGATTCGGGGATCCCTCTGCGCCCCAGCCAAGGATGCTGCGCCCACTCGGAGCGCTTCTCTGGGGGTGTCTGTCCCCGCGCCCCCCGCCAGCGTGGCCTTTGTGCCGCTGGAGGGGGCGACGGGGACCGGGGAGGGTGGCACCAAAGCAGGGTCCCACCAGAGCCCCCCGCGGATGAATCCTGCTTTAGGGTGAAACTTGATGTTGGGGGGAAAAAAATAAAAATGATAGTTCTGAAAAGTCACCTTCCAGCAAATGGATTTCCCCCCCCCGCCCGCATGTCGGTAGCTTTAAAGTAAAAAAACAAAAAAAAAACCACCACAAAAAAAACCAAAACAAAAACTTCTTTAGGCATTTCAGAATAGTTTTTCCTAGCTATTGCGAAAATTTAGATCAGAAAATGTGTTGGGTAAAATATTCAATTCCCCACAGCCTGGAGAGCCTCATCAAAAACCCATTTGAAGTATTACTCTCAAATCCCTCATGGCAATGGGATATTTTAAGGTCAGTTAAACTTATTATTCACTCAAGATTTTCTTTCAGGTCCCTGCATATTTCAAACAGATTTTTCCCCATTTCTAGTCCAACTGTGTTACAAAAACCCTTTCCCCCCCTTTTATTTCTGAAAAGAAAAAAAAAAAGTTGTCAAAAGAAAAGATACTAATCAGAAACAGCTTCTGAAGTCTTAAAACCCGCTACAGTTTGTACTTGTTACCGAAAAACATTGACGCTATCTCCAGATCCCTAAATCCCTTGACTTTTAAAACACTGAATGGAGCTGTGCTTGGAAAAGAGGAATTAACTCAAATTTGTTTTTCTTATTTGCAATTCATTTTCCTTGAAAGAGGGTATATACACAGATCTTTTTTCTCCCTTCCACTGTGCAAGGAAAGAAAAACTTCAAAACCTGCAACCTGCATTATTTTTGCATTATTTAGGACTTCCAACTTACTATAACTGCAATTTTTGCTCCTACCATCCCTTTTCCCTTCAAGGACACTTTTTTTTTTAAAAAAAAAACAAATAAAGATCACCTAAATAATACAATTGTTTAACTTCTGAATCGCCCCCACCTTGGGGAGGAGCAGAACAGCTCTTCCAGCAGCTCACAAAGCCCGAGAGGAGTCGGCTCTCAAATCCCTGGTACCTGGGCAGGGCTCAGCAGGATCCGTCCCTGCCGAGACCACACAACAGCCCTGATTGCAACTTGTCCGGCCCAAAACAATCAATACTTTAGAGAAAATGCAACAATATCTATTTTTACAGCCATCCACAGAGAAACTTGACAGCCGATTATGAGGTTCTGAAGTAGCAAAAAGATCAGCCTTTCCCCTAAAACACAAATGTCCAGTTTCTGCTCAAAACCTCCCCAGCTTTGAAACACCAACACCGACCAAATCCAAGATTTCACCTGGAAGATCACTGCTTTGTTTGTATTTTAAAAAAAAAAATGCTAACTCCTGCTTTGAGGAAAATTTAAATTTTGACTACAAGAAACCAAAGCCTGACTTCCCCGCTGACCTGCAGAGGACTTGTGTTTGTGTCTTCCCGATACAGCAGCTTTTCCGGAGACGGGATAAATCACTGACACAAACCAGCTCCTCTCGTTACCAGGGACCCTCAGAAAGGTGGGATTTGGGGTCATCCCCAACCCGGCCGCACGGTCCCGCTCTCCCGCAGCTGGGATGCCCGGTGGTCACGGCAGAGCCAGCTCCCCAGCGCTGCCACCATCCCCTGTCCCGGCCAGCAATATTGCTCGGGCAGCGTTTTCCATCTGATTTCGGCACTTCCAGATCTCCTCGGAAACTCAAGGAGAAAACGGGCTCTAACCTCACAAGAGGTTGAACGTAGGGACGGACCAGTGGACGCCACCGCCCCGGCCATGGCCTGAGCCTGACACAAAACCGCCCCGGCCACCTCCTGCATGAGTTCGTTCCACCGCGTTCCTCACCTCCCAGCATCCCCTAACGAAGATGAGATACTTGGCCATGGAGAGGTAGCGTGGGGAAGATCAGGGCCCCCAGGGTCTCCGAGTCCTTCCTGGCTTCCAGGGATGACAACGGGCGATCACCAGAAAACCGTCCTGAGGACCCATCCCCAGGACCATTGCACCTCCCCGGGACGGAAGGGTCATCCTTACAAACCATTGGCTGCTCCCTGAAGTCGATCGACATTTATACCCCAGGTAACAACTTCACAAATTCCTGAAGGTCACAAATAATACTAAGAGCCCTACTCGAAGCCAAGAGTAACGCGGCCAGCACGGGAGGCAAATTGAGCAGAGAGGAAAAGATTGCAAGTGCCCGTAATCTTGCTCCAGAGAGCAAAGAGTTTAGATATTATTAAACAGTTCTTAGTATTTGCAGCCATCTGGCCTGCACTTCTCCATTTATTCAATCAGACATATGTTGCTTTTATCCCCACCACTGCCAGCTCTCCCTGTCTCTGAAAACACGTGCATCCTCGCTTCTCTGCTCGTTTCCAGCTCAGCACAACGCAGAGGCTGCGAGTTCGGCACAGCGCAGACTCCTAGCAAGTGAACACATCTGTCAAAGCTGCTTCCACCAACAGATCTTCTCCTGTTTGTACCTAAAAAAAATCAGTGTTTGCACAAAACAAGGCAGCGCTGGCACATGGAGATGCAATTTCATGTTGGGAACCCCGCTGCTGCAAAGCAGCATCACTCCCCAAAGCCAAGGGCGTCCTATCGATTCATGCCAGCCCTGGGGCTGGAAGGAGAGGTCTCCTCCAGCTGGGAAGGTGAGGAGGACCAGAATCCATGAAACGTGTGTGTCTCTCCTGGGACATCACAGCACACGTCTGCCAAAGCCAGGAAACCCACCCCGCGCTGCTCTGCAACCCCACTACACACCCAGGCCACCCCTGCCAAGGTGCAGCACCACAAACCATCTCCTCTGACCAGCCCCCTCCTTGCGCCTTTCATTGCCAGCTATGACTTCTTCCCCCTAACAGGGAGAATGCCCACCCAGGGGGACCAGAAGCCAGAACTGCAAAAAAATGCATAGAAAAGGAGAAAGAATAACACTGCACTGCTCCAGCAACACAGAGTCTGAGGGCTCAAGCCAACAGCATCACCCTGGACCTCTACAGTCTTCAGAGGGCAAGAGAACGAGGAGATCCAACAGTCTGCCAAGGACGGCCAACACTGCCACACTGCTGTTGGTCATGGGAAGGGACCTACGAGCCATGGAGGCTGTTTCAGAGCTGCCATCATCACCAGCAAGAAGATCAAGCTGTTGGTTGGGATCAGGCTTAGCTCCCACCAAGCATGAAAACTCTGTCTCTTTGGCACCTGGAGATGACAGCTCTCCTACAATACGCCTCTCATCCCCCGGCAGCCCTCAGCAAAGCACATCTTCACCTTCACACCAGCTTTAGTTGCATGTTCCTCTTCCACGAGGCTCCTCCAAAAACCGCCCTTCAGGCAGGAACAGCCTCTTCGAGTCCGCAACAGGGCAAGGACTGAATTACGTTTAATTACACACTGTCCAGGGTCTTAAGTATCAGGCCAAGTGTTACCAGATGTGCAGGAATCTCTGTCAAAGCGATCCGCAGGCTCGAATGCCTGTTTGGATATTTAATATGTTGGTATCTGGGGTGTGAGGGTCAGAGACGGGGTTTTCGATGCAGATGTTACAAATCTTTTCTACTCTTACCATCACCTTTTAATAACACCATAAATCATCAGGCACTTCTCAGGTGACCACATAATTGCCCATTTGTGTATCTGAGCGAGCTTATCCAGACTCTTACTCTTTGCTGCCAGCAAAGGAGACCTGCTGAGAGCAGACTCCGGGGTTCTGCGTGCCCCATCTCTCTCTGCACAAGTCATCTCTTGGCATATGTGCTTCAGATGCACCGTGGCAGTGCAAGGAAAAGACAAGTAACTGATACGGGAAGATTAAAAAAAAGGTTGGAACGGTCTGTTCCTAATGCGAGCCTTGCTGCTCGCAGCCTTTGATTGCAGCAGAACCAAAAGATGGAAATTCACTGGAGGCAAAAGAATTAATTAAAAGGATAATAAAGGAGCATCAGTCTGTTGGAGTCCTGGCATCGATTCTGAAAGTAGTTTTGAAGTGGCAACGGTTTTACTTTTTCTTTAAAGTTCTGCTCCGTCCTGCACAGTGACTCGGGGAGCGAACGTGCAGCACATGCGGTGCCTGATGCTAACATCGCCCAGGGACGAGGACACCGAGGAACAGCCTGCCTGCTGCTGGGGACACCCAGCCACCGCCCCAGCACCCTTCCACCTCCTTCTGCTTCAACGGGTTTCCTCCAGACCCTGGAGGAAAGGAGATTTCTGCAGAAATCAGGTCTCTTCAGGACCTCGCGCCACCATCCTACACTGAACTGCTCCTAACTGCTTTCTTCTGATCCACTGAGATCTTCAAACCGTGGTGGAGCCACCATCCTTCACCCATCTGCGCAGCAGGTAATTAGCCAGCACACCGTGCTCGCAGCCCGGGCTGATTGCGGTGACTCGTTAGGGCCGTATGGGCTCAGCAGCCCCATCGCCGCCGCCTGCGCTCCCCTGGGATGCAGCTGAAGCACCAGAGATGAGCTCTGACACCCAGCACTGGCAATGCCCACCCTGTCATCACGCCATGCGCTCTTGGGCAGGTTTGGGTGATCGTGGTTGTCCCTGGTTGCCTCCTAAAACAGCCCAGGCAGGCTGCAGAGACAGGGAGCTGCCGCGGAGCTGGGGACACCCTTCATCACCCACTAGAAGAAAGCAAGGGATGTGGTACAGGCACCCGGAGAGCCCCGATCGGTGGGCCAAGAGACACAAGTGACCTGGAGCCATCTGCTAGTGCCAACACCAGGATACCATCCTCCAACAAAACTATAACCCACCACTCTACCATCTAACCCACCCACCTAAGAGGAGATCTGAGCTTCAAACCCACACAGATGCAGAGTGCTGCCATCCTTTTAGAATCACAGAACGGTTTGGGTTGAAGGGACCTTCCCAGCTCCCCCAGTGCCCCCCCTGCCATGAGCAGGGACATCGGCACCAGCTCAGGTTGCTCAGAGCCCCGTCCAGCCTGGCCTGGGATGTCTCCAGGGATGGTTCAGCCACCACCTCTCTGGGAACCTGGGCCAGGCTCTCACCACCCTCACGGCCAACAATTTCTCGCTCGTGTCTAGCCTGTTTTAGCAAACCTCCCTCTCCACGCAAACTCAAAATAAATAATAAAGCACAACTTCAGCTGCAGGAGCCAGCCAAGCACAGCCTGCACCCTGGGAAACCCAGCAGCTTTAGTCCCCCTCCCGCACGTGGCCCCATCCTGGGGCACTGGGATGCTCCCGCCACCGCCGTCAGACCTTCATCCCCAACGCGTGCGCTGATGCGGGGCAGGATCAGGCCCTTGGGGACACATTTCTCCCTTGAGGACACATTTCTCCCTCCTCTTTCCGGCAGCAGCCCGGCCCCTGCCCGACAGCTCCTTTGTGCAGGAGGCAGCAGCGGCAGCTCCGCGCCGCCCGGGTGGCAGCAGAGCGGATGCAGGTTGTCACACTCGGGTCTCCAACACGGCGGGGGGACGTTCAGCTCCCTCCCTCCCCACAAAATGGGCTTTTCATGGAGACAAATGATCCCTTCCCTCAACAAAACTGAAATTCTCAGCCGAAAGTACTTGGCAGCGGCCCCTTGAAATTTTTCTCATGGCTTGCGTGGCTGAGGAACACGACTTTCTGAAATATAAAAGCAGACGGAGGAAGCAGCGGATGCTCTTATTGAAGAATACGTCCCCCCTGCGCCCCGCTGGGCTGTCACTCGCAGGGATGGAGCCGGCAGGTCCCAACCAGCTGGGAAAAGCCCTGCCTGGCCATCAGCATCCCCCCAGCCCTGGAAAGCCACCGCTGTGCCGGGGTGGCCCCCGCGGGGACCGGAGGGGCGGCCAGCGGCCCCCGCCCGCTCCACAGCATCTATTGACAAGCGGCAGCGATGAGGGTCGCGCTGATGAGCACCTGATCAATGGCACTTATCGAGCCCCCTCCACGCTCCCAGTAATTGGAGGATTTCTGTCCCTTCTGCTCTTATTGATGTGCCCTCCCTGGCAGGGTGTCCGTGGGGGGACGTTGTCACTTGGAATTACAGGGGAGCCGAGCGGCACAGGCAGGATGGGGACCGGCGGCACAGCACGTGGTGCGAGGCATCAGGCGGGGAGAGGCTGGGGAAGCCTTTGAGGCACGGCCAGCACCCACAAACAGCCTCAAGGAAGGAAAAAATTAAGAAATAAAATATCTGATGTAGGACGGCAGGGGTGGCAGATCCTGCCCTCAGCTGGGTGCAGGCAGCCCAGACCCCAGGAGCAGGATTTGGGGTGCTGGGGGCTCCGCAGCAGCTGGGAAGTCGGGTGATGCAGGAGGGCTCTGGCAGCCCCCGCAGCACTGGGCAGGAGGCACAAGTATGATGTGGCCTCTGGGGATGGGATCTGTCACTTTTCTTGTCCCTTCCCATCAATCATCAGCGGCTCTTTTTTTTTTTTTTTTTCCCCTTTTATTTTTCCTTTTTTTTTTTTTGAAAAAAAAAATTTCACAATGCGGTGCCTGCCGAAAGCAGCTGCTAATTCATGGGCTGCAGCAGCCCAAAGGGTGCAGAGGGGCAGGGGAGGCGATGGCCAGTTCTCCGTTCCAGCTGCAGAAACACCTCCCGTGCACCCCCGGGTGGGTGCAACACTCACGGCCACGCACACGCGCGCTGTGGAGGGGCTCAGTAATAAATCAATAGCCAAGTGGTCAGCCTTACCCTCTGCAAGGACGCTTAACAAGGTCACATCCTTATTCTCTCCAGACTAATGAGTGGAGATTACTAATAAGACCTCAGTGACAAGTGACTGTATTAATGTAATTCTCTCCTGCTTGTAATCAATTTTGTGTGTTAAAATGCGCAGCAGTCCCGGCCGCCTGGGACGCCTGTGCCACCCCCAGCACCGTGGGGCTGCTGGTTGGGCTGGGAAAGAGGAGTTTTATTCCCCATCTGGGGGGTTCCCTCGGCAGAGCATCCTCAGTCATACAAAAATCACTCCCAGGAGGAGCCCAGCAGCACATCCCGCTCGCAAAGTGCTGCTGTTTCCACCTAAACCATTTCTGTGCTGGCGCTTTAATAGATGAAACAGGGGAAGTTTTCTGCAACTGCTCAGGAGAAGTTAATTTCAGCCATTTCACCCCGTATTTCAGCCTCAAACGGTGCCAGCCCCAACACGCTACATGCTCCAGGTCCCAGCAGTTTGCGTCGCCAACCAGCCCAAACCGAGCAGCACGTGTCAGAACTGGGATGTTCCTTTGGTCTGCAGCTCCAGAGCATCCCAGCCGAGCCTGGATCTGTGCAGGCAGAGCCCGCCCTGCCTGCGAACACCAGCAGCACACGGGCCCGACGTTTCCCACGCCGAGCCCCGGGATCGCTTGCAGGTTCGAACCCGGCTGGCCGGGCACGCTGCCTCTGTGCCACGGCTACCGCCCCCGTGGCCTGGCCGCGTGCAATATTCCCCATTTGCATTTCAAACGACTCTTCAGATCAAGACTGACTCACTTAAGAGACGCATGAATAATTTTGAAGACGTTTAGGCTTCTGTGATCTGCGAGCTGTCTCTGCGCAGAGGGAGGAGGCGGCGATATCAAATGGGATGCTGTGGATTTTCCACCCAGGACCATTATTAGCACGAAAGGTGACGGCGTAAAACCTGAGCAGCCGTGTGTGCATCGTGTCCCGAGCACAGACACGTCAGGACCTCAGAGTCTGCAGAAAGCTGCAATGTAATTCTCGTGTGCAACTGCCATGAGTCTGTCATTTCCCACAGAGCAGAGCTGGCCCACCCCACTCATAGGGAATAATCTGGACAAGCCCAGGGTAAGACGTTCTGCTAGAGAGATCCGCGTGGGATCCTGCAAACCCACACTCGCCAGAGCAATGTGCAGCATCCCCCGGCCATACATCCTCTTGCAAGGAAAGACTCATCTTAAACCACGGCCCCAGCAGTGCCCGGGCTGGCCCAGACCAGCCTGCACCTCCCACCTCTCCTGGTCCCAACTGCGGGCTGGGCTTTCGGCCGAGCGCTTTCCAAAATCCCGCAGAAAGCCGCCCAGAACATCCCTCTGCTCCTCGCTTTCCTAAATTTCTAAGCAAACGCACCAGGAACGTGCGGTGGGAGGCGCAGAGGGAGATCCAAGAGCTCCGTCGGCTCCTCCGCCGTCCCCCCCAGGGAGATGGGTGCTGATTTTTTAGCTCTCTGGAGCAGGGCAAGGAGGGGAGGGCTGCCAGGCTGCCCCAGCCCCTCGACCGCCCCACAACCTGGGCTGTGGGGAAGGAGCCGCTGGGCTCGGGTCCCCCCAGCTCCTGGAGCCCCCCGGGACACGGGCGCATCCCCCCAAACCAGCCGGCTCCCTAAGCAGGAGGATTTCCACAGCCCTTTGAAAAGCCATTTAGAGCTAAGTCCTGGTATTAAACCTGGCCTTTCATTAGTCAGGTTTTCAATCTCTGCCCGAGCCTGTCTCAGCAAAAAAGTTTTTTAAAAGGTCAGGAAGAAGCTTTTAAGCATATTTGCCAATTAAGTATTGTAGCCCCCTCCCCGGCTGGATGCGAGCTGCCCGCTTCCGTCTCAGGGGATGGTAATTACTGTTTTATAAATAAGCTTTGAAGTCTCTTAAGTAATAGCCTCTCCTTGCATAAGAGCACCCTCTAAATCCACTGGCCTTTTCCACTTTCTGTCACTGTCTGGATCTAAAAATAATCTAGGGGGAAAAAAAAAAAGTATATACTTTAAAGAAAAAAACCCAGAAACTCCCTCTTACCCCGTGATGACTATTTCTCCAGCCCCTCAATAATTCAACTAATAGAAACCCCGCAGCTTTCACTGCTGTTTGTGAACTTTTCATGATGCTTGACATCTTTTCAGAAGTTCTGTGGAGTTACACGTGTGATAAAAAAAATCTGTCCACATTCTAATGTTCAGATTTCTAGCCCCTGAGGTTACCAAAGAGTAACCGGGGGATCACAAGAAAAAGGGTATGAATGAAGAAGTATTTTCCAAAAATATCGATTCACATACTATTCATTTTTTAAACCAGCCCTGTGATTTCCAGGTGCCCAGCTTTATCTGTTTATTTAAGCAGTCTGGGATAGCAGCACCGTCAGACTAGAAATCCTTTAGAAACTCAGGTTACTTCTGCACACCCCACTGCACAGCCCGTATACAAAACCACCATTTATTTAAAAGAGACAGAGAAAGCATTCCTCAGGCGGGAAGACTGCGACTTATTCCACTCCGCAAGTCACAGATTTCATCCCCCAAAAATCGCAGCCAACACTACCAAGCAGCTTTAATCACTTTAGACTGACACCATCTACGTAACAACACGTGGAATCACCCGACTTGATTTTGCCGTGCGGCTCAGCCAGGCTGAGATTTAGGCTCTCAAACCTGCTTGGATCAGCAAGAAGCACTTCATGGGCTCTGGGTCGGGAACAAAACTCAGGAGCTGCTGCAAGGGAATACACCAGCAGGGTGAAAGCGGGGGGCAGAGGGGTGTAAATCCTGCTCCCTGCCCCATCCCCGACCCAGTGCCAGAGGGACAGACCCCCCAAAACCAGCAGACACATCCCCTCGCCCACCCTGGGTAGGATCTGCCCCGGATCCCTTTAAACGGTTTCGAATGTTAATTCCTCATCGTGGCAGTAAAAGCTATTTTTAATCCCACGTGAAAGCAGTTTGCAGAAGACCAAACTTTGCACGTATTCCAGATTGTTTCCTCGCTCCAGGCAGTGCCGCGTGTCGGGGAGCAGTGAAACGGGGACACACCGTCACGGGGTGACCTGTCCGGCTGGCAAGGACGTGCACAGCACTTAAACCCTGTCCTAAGTGTAAAGCTGGGACTAAGACATTGCATAAAAGCAAATCCAAAGTGCTGCGCGCTAAATGAAAACTTTAAACTATCTTCTTCAGAGCTACAAAATTAAAGCTTTTTCTCAGGTTTCCTGTGTTTTTTCTTCGCATTTTAGGATTTATTTTCCAAACATGAGCGTGAGGATAGGAGAAGCTGATACAGAGAGGCTCTAATTTTGTAATGAAAGTTAGGAGGGGAAAAAAAAAAGAAGCTATTACAAAGCCATAAAGCCAAGAAGCACGCTGCAGGACTGAGTTTCTGCAAAAGCACCAAGAAAAAACAAGGGCTGCTCTCAGGCGCGGAGCTGAAACACAAGTCCGGCAGGAGAACAGATCAGCCGGTGTTGATGAATAAAGATAATGTCCCGGAGCAGCTCTCAGTGCATCGCCATCTGACTCCTCGCAAGATCCTTTTGTCTCTTCCCACCTATGCGTTTCTTAACTGTGCCTGTGAAAAGCTGCCCCTGGAAGGGGATCCTGCGCCAAAACTCAGCCTGGTGAGTCCAGAGGAGCTGAAATGTCAGATTTTTATTCAACAGCTTGTGCTATAGAGTGTCTTGATCGGTCTGTACAATCACAACACACACAAAACCCCCCTCAAGGCATCTACTTAGCTCTACTTTTCAGCTGCCAATAACACTCATAGCAAAAGTCAAAAGAGCAGCGCCGGAGCCAAAGGCTTCAGGGTTGCAAGGTTGGGAGATAAAGTCTGGCTCAAGAAATCCCGGATGGCTTTCAAGAACATTATTAGCTCCCATGAGTGGGTTTGAAGGAGGGGAAATAAAAAAATAACCACCCCACCTTGCATGTAGCAGCTCTCTGCAAACAGCCCACCTTCGCCAGGCGCTCCCGAGCTGGGACACCCCCAGCATGGTTCGACACATGCACAGAAGCACAGCGCGACGCACGGCGAACCACGCAAACAGTTCCTCCCCCCGCACGCAAACCTGCGTGCGCTGCAGCTCATCACAAGGGGAAATCACGATTAAAAGCTAAAATCAGCCTGCAAGAGATTCAGAGCTCTGGGATGGCTTTGAAGCACCAGAGGATGCTCGGCAGCGATGCCAGGAGACGTTCGCTAACTATCACTAGCCATCCCATAGTACTTTTTACTGCTTCTGTCCCAAACTGTAAGGAAATAAGGAATTCTTTACAATTCCTATGAAATCCAGGGATGTGGAGGGTCCTTGGGAGCCCTGGCCCAGCCCCTCCTGTGGGACTCTCGCTTGGGCTACTGAAAAAAAGCCAGAAGAGAAGACAGACAAGAGGGACTCGGATGATGGATCGTACGAGGAAACACAAACAGAGCAAAACTGTCGGATTGAGCTGATGTTGCTGCAGAGTTTTGGTAGACGGAGAGAAGGAAACTGTTCTTTGCGTGAGCTACATCAGGCTGAAATCCCCCAAACTGCCTTTTATGCAAGCCGGCATCTGCAAAAACCTTTCCCTGCACCACCTTCGTGCCCCAAAGCTGCCGTTATCCACCATTTCTCCTGCCTTTTTCCCCCCCAGCACCAGAACTGCCGAGGCTGCGCCAAATTACGGTGCAACTCTGAACCTCCAAGCAACACCAGGCGGCCGCAAGGGAAACCAGCCCGGCTCCGGCAACCGAAAAGGGAACAATCCCGGGCAAAAATCTCAGCTACGCCCCCAAAACGTCGCCAGCGGAGCAGAGCAGCGGCTGCCGGAGCACAGAGCCCACAGCCCCGCTTGCACGGGCACCGTACGGAACACAAACACCCCGAGAACCCCAAACGCTGCCTGTGACCCCAACTCTGCTGCCCCGGCACCGGGAAGTCCCTGCGGTGGACACGGGCGCTGCTCTGCAGCCGCCAAGGGGGTGACGCTGCCGTCACGCTGAGCACCTCTGCAGATTTTTGCAGTGAAGTTCTAAATATCATTGACAAACATCTAATTAAGTTCCTACGTTTGCCTTTGCCGGCGCTTCTGTAAAGCAGACAGACAGACACACGGACAGGTTCCCAGGTTCCCAACCAGGACACTGGCTGTCCCCAAACCCCCATGTGAGCAGACACACCACCATCACTGCTTCTTATTTGGGTTTACTTTAAGCAGTCCTGAGTGACAAAAAAAATTAAAACAGTGTTTTGCTTTAGGATAAAACGTCACGTCATGCTTGGATTATCCATTAGGTAATTTATGTTGCAGTCTAGAAAAGGTGTTTAATCATCTTATAATTAGCTAAACCTATAGTAACTCAAGGAATTTCATATGAGATGCTTGCTGCTTGCGCTGAACGTTTTCTTCTCACTAGCAAAAAGAACTGTTCAAAAAAAGGGACTTCTGGCTATTTCAAATTTAAATAAAATAAAACACTCTGGTAAGAACAAATGGTTTCTGCCAGTAACATAACACTGTAATATAAACTACTCAGCACCCACAACCAGATACTTCTGCTACAGCTGTGAAATCGCTATGGGACTGGATGACCAACAAAGAACAACATAATTCTGTGGCGATATTTCCAAGGGAATTCTTTTTTTTCTCCCCAGATTTACTTAAGACAAGCAACGACCTACAGGTGCCTTCGGGCCAAATATCTTGGCATGAGAAGCAGCTGGTGTAATTTTGGTTTCCTAGCAAGTTCAACTATTTTAAAAATGTTTACACCACTTCAAGATATTCATTGGAAAAACCTGAACTTCTGTCCAACTTCTATTTTCCTCCGCTCCAAACACACCCCAGCTTTAAGCATTTAGCTTTGTCTGGCTTTCCCAGGAAAAAACCCCTCAGCAGAGCAAAGTCTTGTAAGAAGACAAAACAGAGGCAAAGAGAAGAGGAAACTAAGGAAAATAGTTGTGCTCGTGATTAAAAACACACTTAACTCTATGCAGAGTTAAAGCAAAACATCTACTGATTTTTTTCTCACTAGAAAGGATGCAACCTCTCCCCAGCACAGCGTACACTGCCTTGCGATGCATCTGGCCGCGCTGAAAACCTTCCCTGCTCTAGTTCTCGAAATGTACCATAACCATATGCAGGATAGTCTTAGAACATTTCAGTGGTACGAGGCCAGGCTCCCTGCGAGCACTTACAGCACTAAAAACTCCCTACACAGCAATCCAAACCTAAGATTTATTTATTCTTCTCTTGCTGTGGTCCACCCTGCAAATGTCTCGCCGGACCATGGCAAGTGATATGAAAGCATTCGATCTTTCGCACTTTAATTATGTGCTCGCAGTCATCAAACTCCCATTCTGCCAAGTGAGATCTGTCTTGTAATCCTCGCCCAAAAAGATTAGTTATCATCGTTATTGTTTCTAGAGCAGCGTAGATACAAATGGAACTGAGAAATGAGCTAATAAATCACAGCAATATTATTAATACAGTCATAAAAATAAGTGTGCTACTTACTGTGTTTGAAGGTGCGTTAAGTCAATAACTTTACAGTCCAGATGTGGCCTTACAGAGCTGAAACTCTGCGGGTAAAATTACCACTAAAATTATGCTTGCCATTAAACACGCTGATTTTCACAGGTTATTATTTTGGCAAGGATTGCCGAGTTGCAGCCTTCCCCAAAACATCAAGAAACATTAAGAGCACGGAAGAAATAGAGTATTCCCGCGGGGCTTGGGGAGAACGGGATGGAGAGGCAGGAAGGACAGGGAGAGCTACTCCTTTTATTATTTTCAGATGTTTCCCTGAGAACACCGCAGCGCTTTTATAAATCTACACATTTGGACTCTCTTCAAAATAACGGACCAGATTCTTTTGCTGCCTTCAAGGGACTCGGTTCTCTGACTCCGCTTGGCCCGGCCACTCCAGAGTTGGCCAGGAGACGGGAGTTTAATAGACACCACATGCACAGTAGCTGCTCTTCCGAATGCTTTATCGCCTGAAGAGTTCAATTCCATTGAAACCCTCAAAACTAAACAACTCCCTTGAATCAATACGGCTCTGCCCTTTGACACAAACCTACCGAGGAATTCCAGCGACACTGGTTTACCCTTCCCCTGCCTTCGCCGGTTCACCGTTCCAGTTCTTGGCCAGGATCAAACCCGGTTCTCCAGGTCCTTGCTCCCTTTATTTTTATAAGCCACTCGAATAAAATAATTCTTAAATGAACCCGGTGGGGAAACAGCGGGATGACTAAGAATAAAGTGTTAAAGGTTAAAATTGCAAAGCCTAGATAATTAAAGAAGTCAATTTCTGCTGTCGACTGTCCTGCTCCCGGTCACCTGTCCCCAGCCGGCTGAGCTGCGTGGGACTGGGGACACGGGGACACAGGGACACGCTCCCATCACTTCCAACTTCAGCAGCAGCCCCGAAAAACCAGCCCCCTCCCCAGGCAAGGCGAAGGGGCGAACTGCTCCCCACCCCGCCCCGCGAACCGCAGCTCGGGTCCCTTCGCATCCCCGCTTGGGACCCGCATCCTCCCCCCGCTCTCAGCCCCTCGAACCCCCTTTATCTCCAGGGACCCGCCGCTCCCGGACCAGCCTGTTGCAGAGCAACCCCAGCACGGCACCGGACCGGGGAGGCAATTAAACACGGCTCGGCGCTTAATTAGCGATTCCCAGCCCAAACCCTCCCCCCTCGCCCCGCCGTTACCTGTACCAGCGCAGCCCCTTCTCGTAGCACCTGTCGAAGAAATGGGGTTCGGCACCCACGGCTCGCACCCCGGGGTGCGCCCGCAGGAACTCCAGCAGCGCCCGCGTCCCTCCCTTCTTCACCCCCACGATAATGGCCTGGGGGAACCGCCGGCTGCCGCCCCCCGCCGCCGCCCCCGGCCCCGCGGCCCCCGGCCCGTCGGGGAGAGCGGCGGGCGGCGGCAGCAGCAGGGCGGGCGGCAGCGGCTCGCAGGGCCCGGGCAGGCAGTAGAAGAAGTAGGTGAAGAAGAGGATCATGGTGAGGAGCAGCGAGGCGCGGCGGCCCCCGACGGGTCCCAGCAGCCGCCCGCTACATCCCATCGGGGGCCGCGCCCGGCCCCGCCGGGCAGCGCATCCCGCCCCGCCAGCCCCCCCCGAGCGCTCCCCTCCGCGCCCACCCGGCCCCTCCCCTCCACGCCCACCCGCGGGGCGGGGGACGGCGCACGACACGCGCGTGGGGGCGGCCGCGCCCTGAGGGGGGGGGCGGGGGGCGGCACACGCGTGGGGCACCGCCGGGATCCCTCGGGGAGCGGGACACCCCCTGCGCAGCCCCCGGGTGGGGAGCAGCCCGGGCCGGGCAGCCCCGCGCCCGCCCGCCCCCTCCGAGCGAAGCGCTCCCGGCCGCGCTGCGACACGCTTTCTCATCTTTTCCCATCCCATTCTTTCTTTTTTTCCTCCTCTTGTTATAATTTCTGGGGCTGCCGCGGCTGTTTTCGGCCCCTCCCATCGTGCAGGGGATCCCAGAAATAAAATAAAAAGCCATGACCACGGGGGTCGCGCAATGCCAGGCAATTAGCAAGCGGCACCCGGAGAGGGAGCGCTAATTAGGCTGCACGGGCTCCCACTGCAGGCGTGGAAACACAGCCCCCGTGTCCATGTATTTGTTGTTTGGGATGGGAAGGATGGTGCTGAGTTTCCACCCGTACCCCTGCACCTTCTGAAATAAGCCCCAAAGTGGGATTTTGAGTGTTGTGATCTAAAATAAGTGTGTGTAATCGCTGGTGGGTGGGATGAGGTGGTTTTCCTGGTGCTGCTGGGGAAACCCCGTTCCCCAGGGCCCAAAACAACGTCCATCCTGGGTGCTACATAAATAAATCCCATCTGGTGCTACAGCGTTGGTGACATGCAGGAGCGGCTGCACAGGCAGCATCTCTGAGTGCTGCTGGCCAGGCCCAGGCCATGCACGCGGTGATGGCACCGTCCTGGCAGCGTGTGCCATCGCCAAACACAACACGGCTCACGTCCAGCCCCGGGGAGCCCATGCCTGGGGGGTCCCGTGGGGCCATCGTGCCTGGGACCTGCTGCAGTTTCACTGACATGCTGCTGCGGTCCACCCTGCCCCACGCCTCGAAACACCGAGGCTGATTTCCAGTGTTATGCTAAAGCCTTTCCTTTTGTGTATCTGAAATCAGCAGTCTCTTAATTAACCTATTAATATAATTACCTCTTTTTAAAATTAGATCCCCTGAGTCTTCCAAGAGACAGAGCCTGGTGGGGTTGGGGAGATCCATGGCCTGAGACCAGAGAAGGTGCAGACCTGCACAAAGCCGGCCACATCGGGAGGCAGCGATGCTCCTGTGTGCTGCACCATCACACGCCTGGACAATGGCACGGCTGCAAGGCGGCACAGTTGCATGATGGCACAGTTGCAAGACTGCCCGGTTGTGTGACAGCCAGGCTGCAGAGTGGCAGAGCTGCAGGGTGACAGGGCTGCAGAACGGCAGGATTGCACGGTTGCAGGGTGGCCGGGCTGCAGCAGGACCAGTCTTTGTGCCCTCTCGTGGCTGGTGCTCCGAGGCTGCACTGGAGCTGCCTGGCCCATCCTGCACAGTGGCTTTGCAACCAGAGGAAATAACTGCGCGAGTGCGACTGGAGATCCCTTCCAATTCGCAACGCGGAGGTTCCCCAGGGAAAAAGGAGGAGGAAAGATTACGACGAGGAAGCAAATCCGTTATCGGGAGCAGTTTGATAAATAAAAACGCATCCAAAAGCTGCCGCGCGGCGCTTGCCAGCTCTTGCTGGGTTTACGTAAGCAATTAGAAATAGGAACTGTTTTCACTCGGGGCCAGAGCCGGTGGGAACCACTCCAGCTCCCTGTTTGGGTTGGTGGGGGGGATGTTGTTGTTGGAAAATGCCAATTTGTCAAAATGGAAACGTTTGGCAAGAATATATCCATTTTGACAAACTTCAGTCAAAACACAGCCAGGGAGGCTGTGGAAAGGCAGGCGGGGGAGCGCGGGGCAGCACGGCCACCCCCCTCATCCTCAGCGCGGGGGATCCCCAGGGGTGCAGGGCTGGGCTCCCCGGGATGAGCTGATGCAGGAACGCCTTTTGGCACTGCCAGCTCCTTCCCTGCCCACGGGTGCTGCCATGGCTCAGCACTTACTGCTGCTTGGGCACAGTTGGAGAAGCAGCACCTTTTCCTTTTTCATCTTCAAAATTGGGGGAAGAGGCTTAAAACGTGAGCTGGGAGCTCACTGCTGGGGCCAAGCACCTGGCAGTGAGAAGGGCACTGCAAACACTTGGGCTGTGCCCAAGGCTTCCCCAGCCCCACGTTCAGATGAGCCGGTGGGTGGCTGTCCCCAGTGGACAAGGGCCATCCCTCTGCCTTGCTGGCAGCTCAAGCAATTGAGGATAACAAGTACTCAGGTGCCATTTTTAAAGCACAATTAGGACATTTGATTTGGAAAAAAGGCGTCCTGTAATGATGCTCCCCACTCTCGGCGCCCTTGGCCAGCGGCAGATGCCATCGCATGTCCATGGCTGCCCAAGGAGTGCTGTGTGGGACATGGGACAGGGACCCAGGCCAGCAGGGCCACTGCCACTCTGGTCCCCTGTCCTCTGCCAGGTCACCACTGGCAGCCGTGGCCCCACAGCCCCCCCGGGGCACAGCTGGTCCCCAGGGCCACTCACAGCACGTGGGAGCCCCAGGGCAGAGGCAGACGAAAGTGTCTGGGGCTGTCACCCGTGTTAGGGATGGGCTGTGAGCGCTGGCAGGGAGAGCTGGCAGACACCGCAGATGTGGAGGGAGCCTCGGCGTTTCCGAGCCCTGATGGATGAGATGCAAGTGCCGGCCGTTCCACTCACTGTATCACCGACGGGCTTTGAACCCCAAAGACAACCGAGCTGGCCGGGAGCTCCTGTGGCAGTGATGCCCTGGGGGGCTCCCTCCAGGCAGGTTAATTGCCCTCTCCAAAGGCAGGGCTGCACCTGCCAGCATCCCTGGGGGTGGCTCAGGAGGCACCAGGATGGAGCAGGATGCCAGGGTAACCACCCCCTCAGCTCCTCGCACCCCATCCTGGGGCTCACCTGGAGCAGAGGGATTAACCAGCCCCCCATGGGCTGAAACCCTGGTCCCGAAGCAGATGACATTCACGCCTGATCTGGGACATCCAAGTGATAAGCCCCACTAAGAGCCAAACAGAACGACATTAATGTGGTGCCGCATGAACTCGATGCTCCCCTTGTCCTTCCTCTCCCCTACCCCAAAACCAGCGGGTCCAAGCAGGATGGGACCCTGGATAAGCAGCCACCCCCCAGCACCGCGACCAGCCCCGTCTCCAGACCCCCCCACCCGCCGCAGCCAGCAGGAGCCACAGCGCGGGTGCTCTGGGATTTCCCAAAGTTTGTTATTACAAAGAAAAAAAGAAAAGGGCTCAAGGGATCAGTGGGGATGAAAAATGCTTTAGAAACACGGGAGATCATTTAACAGGTCACCTCTCCAGCGGAGTTTGCCAAGCTGGTAAAGGCGAGCAAACTTATTAAGGCGCACACAGCTTGATTCAAAACGGCTGCTCCCAAACAGCCAATTACTCCGGGCCGTTCCAATCCAATTAGGAAGGCTGTTTCCCCGATTACAGCGGTGTGTTTTACAAATACAGCACAACTCCTCGGGTTCAAAGAGCAATCCATAAAAGGGAGCTTGGGAAGAGACAAGCCAGTGCCTGCAGCCAGGGGAGACAAACCCCATCCCTGTTCTTCTCCCCAGGGATGTGGGTACCACCGAGGACAGGATGCTGGACCCCCGGCACGGTGACACTTGCTGGAAGAGCAGCCCTGTCCTGTGACTGTCCCTAAAGCAGCACAGCCCAGCCAGCCAAGGACACAGGATGTCCAAACTGTGGTCCCCACCAGGAGCTGGGCCGTGGGGTCGTGGAGATGGGGGATGCCACCGAGGGCTCTGTCAGTGCCACCCCTAGGTAGTCCCCTCCAGAGTCTCAGCAAAGGCCACCCCTTGTCACCCAGCTCAGCTGGCCTGTGACATTAGCAACCCTTTCCCCAGACACTCAGTGAACTTTGAGATTTACCCACTGGCTATTGGGAAAAAAAAACCAAACACCAAAAAAAGCCCAAAAAGGCATCCAACCTTGACACAATATCCTGGGGGGATTTGCCCTGATGCTGCAGGGGGGAGAGGCAGGTTTTAGAGGGAGAAACCCAGAGGGGACCACAGGCCAGCCGAGCTGGGATGGATGTGAGCATGAAGGAGGAGGAATGAACCGCATCTCCCTCTAATTGGGATCACGGGCATTGCAGTGCAGCAAAGCCAATACCCTTGGACCAGGGGTTCCCATCCCCTCGGGCAAAGGAGACACCAATAAACTCATTGTTGTGCTCACATGGGGGATGAAAAAATGAACCCGCAAACTCCATCCTTGGTCCCAGAGGCTGAGCCAGACTCAGGAAGGACCAGGGCTGGGCCTGAGCTGCAGCCTTCGCGTCCAAACCCTCACCGCAGCCACTCCAACGGGTTCGCTGCACAATCCTGGCGCGCGGCCACCTCTGGGGTGTAGCACAGCCCCTGTTATTAAAATGTGTGACAGCAGCCTCAAGATGGAAAGTGAAGTTGTACATTCTCCATCTGAAACTCTGGGAGGAATTTCAAGCAGGGGAATGCAATTTCCAGCCTGGAGCAGAGCCAGCAGCGCCAGGGCGAGATTTTTCTTAATATGGTTTTGCAAAACTCCAACATAGAAAATTGCCCGTAGCTATAGCAATACCAGCAAGCTGGAGACACCCCGCTTGGGGAGGAGGCAAAGCGTTTGCACAGCAAAACCCCCACCGACTCCAACAAGTGTGCTGTCCCCTGCCACCAACGGGACGTTCGGTCACCGTAGCTCCCCACTCCAGCCTGGTCTCCACTGGGATTTGGGGACTGAGCCACACGGAGGGTGCGTGGATGAGGGCAAAGCCGCTCTCCTGTGCATCCCAGGAAGGGAGCACCATCCCGGGAGCAAGGGTTTTGCCTGGGGAAGTGATGCCCTTGGTATCAGGCATGGGACATCCCCAGGGGACAGCAGGACGATGCACCTTCCTGCAGTGGCACAGGTGACCAAACGGCCACACGGCATTTCACAGGAGGAAAAGCTGGTGCTGGCAGCGCCGAAGGGAGGACGCGGCTTTTCCGGACCCTCAGCACTTGTAGGTCCCCGCTCCCTCCGTCAGCCCCAGAGCGATGTGGGTTCAGCAGCCCCACCTCATTCTCATAACAGCGTTTTGGGGCAGCCCCCCCAGCCACGGGACCCCCGGCGGCACAGACAGCGCTGGCCCCCGGCCAGCTGCAGTTACAAAAGAAGCCTTCCCCCTATTTCTGCTTTTGATTTAAATAATCCCAACAAGGGGATAAAGCAGCCAAAACCCACTGATTTTTTTTTTTAAAGCTTCAATTTAAAAAAATAAGAGACATGAAATGTGTGATTTTTATTACCGCAGGCGGAGCTGCGGAGTATCAGAGACATCCCTTCACTACCCAAACCCCTCTCCCCAGGACACCAGCTATTAACGGTGCCACCCCGAGCTCTCAGACACCCTCCACACAGCATCCCAGCTCTTGCCTCCTCATTTCCCATCGCAAACACAAACTTGGGGCTGGCTGCAATTATTGGTGCCCTTCTGGGTGAAGACGCCAGAGTGACAATGGTTTCACATCATCCCAGGAGTGAAAAATTACAGGGATGGGGAGGAAGCACAAAAGCGAAGGTGCTTTTTGTGTGTGTTTTTGTTTGTTTAATTCGCTGTGATCCAGCAGCTGGTCACACAGCTCTGCAGAAGCAGAGATTTCTGCATCTCTGCTACATGGATCTGCACCATGAGCGGCTGACGGACCAGCCAGGGGTACCTGACAATCACTTACCTGCTCTTTACAAGGAACTATAATTACATGTTCATTGCTAATCTCATTTAGAGTTAATTACATGCCAAATAGATGTATCTGTAATGCGCTGGGAAGCATCCCAATAAAGGCTCTGAGCAGCCCATAAATATGTACGTGGATGCAGGTATTTGTTCTGCTGGGTGTTTCACCACCCGGTGCTCATTTGCAGGTCTGAACCAAGAGTTTCGTCCCGTTTGGGTCAGGGGGAGACGCAGCACCAGCTCAGCTCGATGGAGACTGCGAATACAGGGGAACTTCTCCTGGTCACAGCAAGTGAGACCTGACCACAGCAACACCAAACCCATCAGCTCTGGTAGCAACACGGCTGGGACAGGGCCAGGCTGGCAGACAAAACAGCATACCACACTGAAACTCCTCATTTCTTCTTTAAAATCTACCTACAGCAGGCTAGTAGTAGGCTTGCTGCATGGTTTAATCCCATTCTTTAGTCTAAAAATGGAGCTGACTCAGTTTGGGTCATGTCCCCATTGCATTTGCCCCTGTTGCTGGAGAATTATATCCTAAACGCTTGTAAAAATCAGCCGGGAGGTGCCCAGAGCTGTTCCCGACAGAGCAGTGTGCTGGCACAGCTGGTGTGCAAAACCCATGGGGGAGCTGGCTTTTCGCAAGAAAATCACTTCACAAGTTTCCTCTTTTTTTAAAAAAAAAAAAAAAAAGAAACCATAAACCCAAACTCATTTGGGGGTAGGGGATTGTTTTGCTTCTTTGCCCTTAAAAAATAAGGTCACCAGGTGCAGATGGCCACATTTACAAGTCTGCAAAGCTCCAGCACTCCAGCATGCCCAGTGCTAATTCCATGCACAGGTCGGGGGAGCTTTCGTTTGGCTCCGGTTCAGCCAAATATTCAGTGAGCGAAGGAAGAGGAAGGTGTGGGATGGAGAGCTGGAACAGCTGGAGCAGAGCTGAGCAGTAACCAAAGGCAAAGTTTTCAAGAAAATGTCTCAAATGGATGGAGGAGAAAAACTGGAGTTCAGAGGGCTCCCTGCTGACAGCGAGGCAGGAGGCTGGGGACCAAGTGGCCTTCTGCAGTGGATTTGGTTGGGTTTTGGAAACAGGCAAAAAAAAGTGGTGTCAAAGGAGGCGGCAAAAACAATCAGCGGATCAAACCCTGGGCAGCTGCGCCCCCAGCAAAACCTCCTCACTGCGGGCAATGCAGGTTCCAGAGCTTAGTGCCATAAAACCTGAATTTCACATGTTTTCAGTAGTAGCAGAGGGACGGGACTGCCACTTTGGGTCAGAATCCTGACTTTTAGTCCCCACAAGATGGGGATGGTCCTGGTCCCGCTCCCTGGGCCAGCCCGGAGCTCTCGTGCATCCCGCAGCTGATGCTGGTCTGACCCCGGCACCGGCTGGCCCCGGTGTCACCTATTTCCCAAGCAGCCCTGCCAGCAGTGTTTAAGACATAGAGAGGGGTAATGCAGGTTCCTCGTCTGTTTTCATTGTCTATTCCAGTCTTAATTCTGCAAAATCCCTACGACAGCAAAATATTGCACCATTAAGAACAGCTAATGAACAGATAATGATTCAGGTAATGAACATGAGCAGCTAATTCTCTAATTCCCCCCAATAGTGGAATGCATCACACACACTCATGAATTACAGCTGCCAAAATCAAAGCCCGAGCAGCTGGCAGGTCACCCTGGAGCTGCATGTGCCAAGTGCATCACAACCCCACTTTCTGGGTGAAAACCACCCGCTTTCCAGCAAGACCTTGGGTCCCACCAAGGAGCAGTGAGCGGAATGGGGGGCACGGCTGCCTGCTGGGAGCTCCGACAGGCACGAGGGCAGGGTCCGAGCCCGCTCATCATCTGCCATGCACGTGCGGAAGCAATCAGTGGGCAAAAGGCTGGAAAACCTCCAAAATGGGCGCGGGGTCCGCTCGCCTTCCCACAGCCCCGCGGCTGCGATTCCTCCTGCACCAATAAACCGCAGGTGCTGGGGAACCCGAGCACTTGCCCACACGCTTCAATTCCATTTAGATCCTGCCTCCCTGGCCCCTTCCCAGCTCCACACAGCAGGGAAAGCTTTGGGGAAGAAACAGCTCCATTTAGAGACAAAAGCCTCTTGGTGGTGAGGATTCCATTTCCTGGGGACCGGAGGCACCTGGTTCCAATAGCGCAGGCACCCACACATGCTGTGTGACCCTGCGGGCCCCATCCCTTCCCCGAAAAGGCAGCTCAGTGCTCACCGGCACTGCAGGAAGGAGCTGGGGCTTCATCTGGAGCCAGGGTGATGACAAGAGCTTTCAGGAAAATCATCCAGGCTCTGCCATGTCAGGAGAGATGGAGTCGAGACCGAAGCTGCCAGTAACCTGAGGCTGGGAAGGGAGAGCTGCCCTGGGACCAGCATCGCTCTGCAGGGCTCCTGGTACCCACCAGCATCCCATGACTCAGGGCTTCAACTGAATATTTGGATGTTCATGCTCCAGGACCGCAGGGACCAGCTGCCCACCATCCCCTGAATAGGGACGTGTTTGGGACAAGCCTGCTGGCTCTGCCCCAGCCGTGCCTTCCAGAGCATCCCTGCATCCCTCTCCCTGGTGTCCATCCCTTCCAGGACATCCCTGCATCCCTCTCCCTTGTGTCCATCCCTTCCAGCTCATCCCTGCATCCCTCTCGCTTGTGTCCATCCCTTCCAGCTCATCCCTGCATCCCTCTCCCTGGTGTCCATCCCTTCCAGGACATCCCTGCATCCCTCTCCCTTGTGTCCATCCTTTCCAGCTCATCCCTGCATCCCTCTCCCTTGTGTCCATCCCCACCTTTAACTCTCACGGCTGTTGGAGCTCCTTGGAGCATCCTCTGCCTCCTCTAAACACCCAGGGCTGCCCAATAAGCTGTGTGTGGTACCTCAACGCTGGAAGACTCAACGGTGTTCACCCACCCCACACAGCACCAGGCACGGCGCCAGGACAGGGGCCAGGCCCCCCCATCCCTCTCCTGCTGCTCACCGCAGCAGGACCAGCCCGAGGGACCCGCCATCCCAGGGCTTATGTGAACACCCTGTGGTCATTTTTAACCTCAGATCTTTGTTGTTATTAATAACATACATGTGGGTCTCACTTCCCCGTGAGATAACATCTGGGGGATATTCATCACGGCCACCGCGGGCTGCAGCCCCCCGCTCTCCTCGCCGTGCGGGATGGGTCGCATCTGAGCACTGAGCCACTTGATGTGGAGTCATTAGCATGCACAGACTTCCAGCCCAATTACTTGACAGATGAAATCAAGATCTGTGGGACTTATTGTTTGCATCTGGAGCGCTGCATCCGCACATACTCCTCCTCCCCAGCCGCGGCTGTGCCAGCGTTGGTTTCATCTGGATGTCATTTACCGCAGCTTGGCATATGGGAACGTATCAAACACACCATCATAAAATTAGCCCTACACATCAGCAGTTACCCACAGCACCTTCAGAGAGGAGAAGATGTGCTGTTTCCCAACCCTTGTCTCTCTGCCTCTTTTCCTGATTTTCCTCCCAGGTTTGCTCTCCCAGCAAGCACAGAGTGAAGCCAGGTGGATCACACCACAACCTGTTTGCAGTTCCAGTTTTGCAGCAAAGCCGCTGCTATTCCACCAACCTATTTTACACAAAGGAACAATTATGCTTCATTTCTACCCATTAACACGTTTGACAGCACTGAGCTCGCTTTAGGAGTAAAAAAAAAAAAAGGTTGCATCAGAAATATTTGAGGTGCTGAAGTCAGCAGGCAGGTGTTGGGGCTGACGTGGTGCCCGGCAGCGTGCCAGCCCCAGCTGAAAGCTCCTAATACGGGCGATTCTAGCCCAAAAACGCAGGTGTGGGGATGGGGCTGACACGCCAGCACAGCCCGAGCAGCCCCGCAGCAGCTCCGAGCCGTGGCGGGGACCAGGGGCTGCCCCAAGATGGGACTGAGCAGCTGAAGGAATTCGGGTTTCTTTTTTTTTTCTCCCCTGTATCCCATCTGTCCTTAATTTCTTTGGGGGTTTTGCTCCAAATTCTTCAGATTCTATGGCAAATGTTTTGCAGTCCTCGGCTCAGCTCGCCTCGGCGGCTGCCTGCAACCAGAGCAGAGGGAAGGGAAAATACCGACTCGGCAAATTCGCCAGCAAATAACCCACATCTGACCAGCGCTGGGAGCCTTTACTGGGGCTGTGCCAGCCCATCCCTCTGTGCAGCAGCAGGGGACAACAGATTTGGTGGCAGGGGACACCAGAGCGCGCACCAGCCCCGGTTCCAGCCTCCATCCATCGCTCACTTCGTGCTCCACACGTGCCATAGGGGTCTGGAGCTCTGCCCTGGTTCTGCCAGCGCCTGGACCCAGCGGTGCCGGTCCTGCCCAGGGATGCAGCCACGGCCACGCTCTCCCTAGGCATCCCTTCCCTTCCTGCGGACCGCAGCACCGCAAGGCAGATGTCAGCCTTGCCAGAGCTCCGAGGAGACACATTTCCATTTGCTCTTATCATTTGTAGCAGCAAATCACTTGTTTTGCCCTACTTTGCAATTATAAGATGGTAGCTCTGGGCTTACAAACAAATGCAAAAGCCTCAGGCTGGTGAGCAAAACAGCGTCACACATGTACCCATCCCTGCAGCAAGCAGCAGCAGGGAGTGACATACACTACCGTCGCTGCTAATTAGCCACTAATTTTACAGACTTCTTCATGGTTTGCAGTCACTTAACGTTTCCCACGGCTGGAGCCAGAGCTCTCCCGTTGGCACCAGGACCCTGGCTCAGCCACAGCCCCGTCCCCAGGGCGCTGGGACAGCCCCGGGAGCATCGGGACACACTCGCAGCCCGGCTGAGGCCAAGCTTGGGGTGACCACAGGTCCCTTTGGGTGCCTCCGCCTCTCTGGGACACCATGTTCCAAAAAATCTCTCCCCAAAAAGCAGAAATTCAGATCTTGCACAATACTGGGTAAAAATGATCCTGCTCCAACAGCAACTCATACAAACCCACATAGACGTTCAATTTAGGCCCAGTTTTGGAGATTTAAGCAGTGCCTTGGTTTGACACAGGCTGTCTGCGCATTCCCTTTCCAGCACCCATGTCCAAGCCACAGGGCTTGGGAAGTCTCAGGATACGCGCCGGCCTCAAACAGAGAAATTAAACAAATACCGTGCATATTTTGGCGACTCGCACGTGAGCAGCTGTAATTGAAGACACGATCTGTCTCGCCCTTCAGCATGTATTGGCAAATTACTCGTTATTTCCCCGAGTTTAATCGGCATTGAGGCAGAGGCGTTCATCTTGCGTTCGCCCCTCACAGCGAGCCCAGAAGCAAGAAACACGCCAGGCTTATCTTCACCCATCATGCAAACCCATGCTGAGAAACCCCAAAGCGCCGATCGCCCTGCTCCGCTCCGGATGGAAAATCCCTCGCCAAGAGCTCGAGGGACCACAGCAACCCCTGCCCTGGGGAAACCCAGCCTGGAGCTGCAGCCCCCGCTTCCAACACCTCCAGCCATCGCCATCCAGACAGGTCCCACCAGGGATGGACACGAGCTCCAGCAGCACAGTTTCCCTGCAAAGACCTGCGTGGGCTCCCAGGTCTCTGCAAGACCGAGGCACCCACAAAACCAGGCATTTATTAAGGGCTGTGGGTGCATTCAGGGCAGGGGGTGCAGCACCCCCAGGATCCGCCACCCAGACCAGGGACCACACGCTGCAGCTCCCACCCCACAGCCAACATTTCACCCTGACGTTGACTTGCATTTATGCGACATCTATTGTTCATTTTTTAAAATACACAATGAAGCGCATAAGATGAGGTTTCAGGGCACTCAGCTGAATTTAACAGAGCTGAGCCCCTTGCAAGGCTCTGGAGCATCCACTCACCGAACAGGACCTCTGGGACGAGGGTTTGGCGCTGGTGACTCCAGCCTGGAGCGTTTTGGGGTCACAGAATCGACAGAGACCCCTAACCAGCCTCTGCCCCAAACTGCAGCTCGGTCTGCTGCAGGAGGGGCCAGGGTTGGCTGCTCCCTCCTTTATCCATGCTCGGGGTGATGCCTGAGCCAGGTGCAGCAATTCAGCCCCATCAGTGTCCTCAGGCCTGCCCAGCGCTCCCCGCTGCACCTGTGCGGGCAGGATTGGGCCCCCACTGCCCGTTTCTCAGGGCTCTCAGCCGGCTGCAGCACGGTCCATGTACCAGGCTCATCCCCAGCTGACAAATCCAGCTCTGCCAAGCACCGGGGCAAGCGGGGCCGAGATCTCCGTGCCCATCAGCTGGTGCTTCCGGGCTGGGAAAGGGCGGATTTCAGGTTGCCCAGGGAGGTGGCGGATTCCCCAGCCCTGGAGACATCCCAGGCCAGGCTGTGCGTGGGCCGAGCAGGAAAAACGGACAATGTCCAGTATTGCATCTGAGAAGCCATTAGTGAAATGAGCTATTTTAATTAAAGGCAATCTAAGTTATGCGGTAATGTCAGGAGAGATGATAGAAAACACTGCCCTTGGCCCGGCCGGCAGAGAAGGAGGTTTTTCACGAGCTTCGTTAGCCCATGACCCATCACCAACCTCACCCCCTGTGCACTCCTGCAAACTTGCACCCACAAACCCCGCTCGCTTCGAGCCAGAATTACTGGGAAAACACCAGATCACCTGATTTCTGTCCCGCCATCCGGGATGGATGGAAAGCACCACGGTCAGGGTGAGCTCGTCTGGACAGACAGCAGGAGCCACACCATGTCCCCACACCTGGACGGACAGATGGACGGACACAGGACGTGGCAGCAACTCCCACCTGCCCTGAGCCTTTCCTGAGCATCTCACCACCATCAGAGCCTTGAGGTTTTGCCCGCCAGAGCCAGCGACTTAAATTAATCTGAGATTAACTAGTTTGATCTCTTACTTTGAATTTTATGCCTGTGAGATTTTTTTTTTTTTTTAAGTGCAGAGAAGTTAATTTCCAGCAGAGCTGTCGTGCTGCTGGCAGGCGCGGCCACGGCCGTAAAATACCAGCCCTGGTTCAAGACGTCAGAGAGGAACAAAGATAGACTGTGATGCAGAAAAGATGCACGCATTTAAAATAATCTCCAAAGAACGCAGCACAGCCCTGAAGACACATGTCTCCAGCGTCTCTCCCAAGCTGATCTTTCCCTCTTTAAATAGATTTCACCGCTTGTTCCCTCCTGATGGCTTTCCAGTCTTTATTTTGCATCTAATAACGATGCAAAAAACCATCGTCTCCCGCCGGTCCCTCCGGGAAGCCCCTCGCCGGGTGCCGCTCGCCAAGGACACGGGTCCTGCCACTGCGGGGCACCCGGAGCCACAGCCCACGGCCCCGCGGAAAACGTGGGGTTTGCAGAAACTCTTGGCAGTCCTGCCACAGCTTCCCTGCTCCTGAAATTAAAGGATCGAGCCACAGCAACCCCTCCATCTAAATTAAAACGAGCTATATTTACTGTTCATGCTAATTGAATTATATTAACTCCGAGCTGGATGATAAGCAGAGCCGTCCCTTACAGTTCCTGGTCTTAATATGTTTAGCGTTCAGACAAATGCACGCCAGTGTGTCATCGTGTTCAAAGCGGAGGAATTTGGTCCTGGGCTATTTTCATCCTGCCCTGACAAGGCTAGCCAGGAGCTCAGGGTTTTTTGGGAGATTGCAGTGTGGAAATGCTGGTGAGTCCAGTGCAAATGCTGCGTTTGTTCCCCCGGCACCGGGGAGGGGAAATCCCACCACGGCTGGTGCCGGATGGTGACGGTAGCACCGAAACAGGCTTGGGAGATGCCGATGCCATGAAGGCACCAAGCAGAGAGCGGCACCAGGGATGGGAGCGGCTTTTCCCCCTGATCCATAACCCCCATCTCCGCAGGGCTAATAGGTGACATTTAGGGACATGGTTTAGTGCCTGAGTTGGGTTAACGGTTGCACTTGATGATCTTGAGGTTCTCTTCCAACCGAAATGATCCCACAGTTCTGTACAGGGCAGGATCCAACTTCATCGTCCTCCTGCTGCAGGATCTGGCCCCCGCGGTGCCATCCCCACCGTCCCCATGCAGGTGGGGAGGGACACGGTGGCCACAGCCCACGGCACCCACCCCAGCGCTGGGGCAGCGAAGGCGCCCGGGCTGGGCAGAGCACCCCGAGGTGACAGGACAGAGGTATCGGTGGAGCAGGAGAACGCGCCAGGGGCCCTCACCCCATCGAGATGAACTTTTAATTGGAAAAACTCGGGCAGGAGGCTTCAATAAGATCAAAGGGCCCTGCCAAGAGTCACACTTCTTATGGTGAAGTGCATAAAAGCTGGACATGTAAGACACAAAGAAAGCACTGTGAGGGTAGGCCAGTGCCAGCCAGCAAATACATAACAGTGGGAACATGAAATATTAATCACTGGTGCATAAAACAATAGGAAAAACCTGCCTTTTGAGGCAGTCATCAATCCTCACTCAGCAGGGAACATCAAGAGACGCTAATACTATACAGGTTCTGCTTAAATATTTGCCTTCCTTAATGCTCACGCAAGAAGCATTTGCTTTGAAGTTGAAAATAGACTGTAAATGTCTTTTGTGTGAGATGAAACATGATAAGACATGAAACCAGGAGGCTAAACTGCAGTTAATCATAGTGGTTTTACAAGCAACAAATCATTATTGTAGACGGTAAAGTGGATCGGTTAAAAGCGCGTGCCACGAGGATCGCAGAGAGGAGAGCCCCGGGTGGGCATCGCCCAGCGCCGGTGGGGTTTTGGGTTGTGGACCATCGGGGTGGCCACGGGAGCGGCTGCGGTGCTGGACCGATGCTGGTGCAGGGCTGGACCGATGCTGGTGCAGGGCTGGACCGATGCTGGTGCAGGGCTGAACCGATGCTGGTGCAGGGCTGGAGTGATGCTGGTGCAGGGCTGAACCGATGCTGGTGCAGGGCTGGAGTGATGCTGGTGCAGGGCTGAACCGATGCTGGTGCAGGGCTGAACCGATGCTGGTGCAGGGCTGGAGTGATGTTGGTGCAGGGCTGAACCGATGCTGGTGCAGGGCTGGAGTGATGCTGGTGCAGGGCTGGACCGATGCTGGTGCAGGGCTGGAGTGATGTTGGTGCAGGGCTGAACCGATGCTGGTGCAGGGCTGGAGTGATGCTGGTGCAGGGCTGGAGTGATGCTGGTGCAGGGCTGGACCGATGCTGGTGCAGGGCTGGAGTGATGTTGGTGCAGGGCTGGACTGATGCTGGTGCAGGGCTGGAGTGATGCTGGTGCAGGGCTGGAGTGATGCTGGGAGGGCTGGATTGAAGCTGACACAGCTCAGAGCAGCTTTCCCTGGTGGTGCCTTTCCCCACGGCCACAGGGGTGATGTATTTTGGGGCAGTTTCCCCAGCGCAGGAAGGCAGGAGTGCTGCGGGCATCCCTGCGCCAGCCCCGCTGTTTCGGAAGCTGGTATTGGCTCTGGCTGCACCCATGGTACAGGATGGGGTTTTGGCTGGGGGTGATTATTCCCACCCTGAGAAGACTCTGGCAGAGCCAGAAAAAAAATCAGTATAATTAAATTAAATGGTATTCCTTGAAAATAAAACCGTTTCAGAGCAAATATGAGGCCTTGGTACTTATTTTTTAAATGTTCTTTAAGCTTCAACGATGGTTTGCTGCTTCCCTTATCTACAGTCACACTGAATAAAGCTATAGCTAAACAGAAAGTTGAATGTATTCACGAGGCGTTCATGTCTACATCTCTCTCAGAGAAAGCAAAAGTAACTACAACTAGCGCTATGCCAGAAACTGGTTTCTTGACCAACAATGTTGCTTCAGCACACGATGGACTGGTTCATTCTAAAGTGGGAAGCCACCCCAAAATCTTGGGATGCGCTTTGGCTGAGGACCGGCCCGCGGTGGCCACAGCTCTGGGGGAAGGGAAGGGGAAGGAAAGGGGAAGGGGAAGGGGAAGGGGAGGGGAAGGGGAAGGGGAAGGGAAGGGGAAGGGAAGGGAAAGGGGAGGGCGGCAGCTCCCGGCATGTCCTGGCACAACCGGCAGCCGAGCGCGGGAACGCGGCTGCACCACAGCAAAAACGAAGCTCATGATTAGAAGCGATGTGCACTTGGGAGCATGAGATGAGACCCCAAAGCAAGTGTATGACTGATTAACAAATAAACCCTAATTGCCTTTAAAAGTTAGATCTCAACAGCTGGGAAGTAAAAAGAAAAAAAAAAAGATTTAAATTTTCCTTGGGCTAAACATTTTTCCAACACGCTGAGACTCGCTTTGGATGTTTCCAGTCATTATCTCCCTAATTAACGCACACCACAAACCGAAAACAAATTTCTCCACCTCGTGGCTCCGGGAGGATTAAACAAATCTCAGGAAGCGGGTCGGCAATTCCCCCCACCCAGCGAGCGGCATCTCAGGCTTGGGGGCAGCAAGGAATAAGGAGAGATGGAGTTGTTATCCGCAAATGAAGTGGAATAAGCCTTTAATTTTCCCCAGCTGTTGCTGGATGTGCTGAGGGGCAGGTGAGCTCCCGGGATGGAGCGGGCGATGGGGAGGAACCGCGACTCCCGACAGCCCCACATCACCAGGAAATCAGGGATGGGTAGCGGTTTTTAGGTTTTTAAATTTTTTTGTAATTATCATCACTTTTTAATTAAAATTAAATGACACAAATAAAAAAGAAGGAGCCATCCCTGCAAGGCCAGGCAGCCCCCTTGCAATACAAGTGAAAATTCCAGGTAAAAGCAGAGGGGTGCAGGCAGGTGACTGCCTGGCCAGCCGGCTCGCTCCTCCTGCACTGGCTCCAAGGAAAAACAATAATTAGAGCTTCCTAATGCCTCCAGGTCATTTTCTTTTTCCTTGTGTAACATAATTTCTATAGGGCTTGTCGTCCTTATTAGGAGAATTAATCTAAATCTTGCTGTGCTCTGGTCCGTCGGAGCCATCCTGAGGAGGGTCAAAGAGGCAGGTCCTCTTCATGGCATGCAAATAAAAAAATTTAAAAAATTAAAAAGGGAGGTCAGCTGGAGGCTACGGCAGAGGAAATTAATGATTTTTTAAACAACCAGGGAAGTTTGCGTCGGCCTGGTAACGTAATTCAATTTCACTAAACTCTCGTCGTTGATATGGGGCTGCTTTTGCCCAACTAAGCAAAATCCTCTTATTAAGGCGGAATTGTCATTAGCGTAATAATAGAATGAGGATGAATGGCGGGGGGGGACCAGCCGCAGCCCGGTGGGAGCGATGGGGATGGCGGGTGCTGCAGCACAAGGGAAGGGCTGAGGATGCTCAGGGCACCCGAAGGGCTCTGGGGAAGGACAAGGGACTCGGGGGTGCCCGGGACATCTCGGGGTGCTCAGGGGCAGGGATGGCATCTGCCCTGCGAGGTCGCTCCCTCAGCACTGTGCTCCAGCCTCAGGTCCTCGACCCGCTGCCAAAATCTCTGCTCCACTGGACTTCCAGGAAAATCTCCCATCCCTATTTAAACCATCCTGAGATTTTTTGGCTCCGGGTAATTTTCCTCCAGGTGGATGCACAGGAATACCGAGGCCATCCCAGCCTCGTCCTTCCCTCCCTGCAGCGCCTGGGGAAGGGTTGGGAGAAGGAAAAGCTCTTGCACCCTCCCGTGCCCGTGTCCACGAACTGCACAGGCAGCGGGGGAGCGCGGCCGGGGCCCACGAGTCGTGGGCTCGTTGCCCTCATCACTGTCCCTTCGCCACCAGCGAGGGTTCCTTCCACTGCAGCATCTCAGGGGAACATCCCCAAAAAACCCCTTCCTCCCCAGCAGGCGAGGGGCAGCGGGGCAGGAGGTGTCCCTGTCCCGGCGACCGATGCTCCAGGGTGGGATGCAGAGGGGCAGCTCCTGCCCGTCGAGGCTCACGTGGACATCATCAGACCAGGGGCAAAGCAGCAGATCAGGGGATCAACTGGTCAAAAAGCAGCTTCAACCTTCAGGCTGGAACCTGATTAGTAATTAGGGCTGGAGATGGTCCCATGCATGGGGAAGGTGGTGAGGACGATGCCATGGGACACGAGCCAGCGGCAGGGCAGGAGGGACACGTGGCGCTGGCTCCTGCGCTCCAGAGGGGACTTTACTCCCTTGGAGGAGGGAACTGGAGTTGGGCAAAGCTCAGCTTAAGTTTCCAGCCTCCAGGAACCCAGTATCCAGCTCTGACGGGGTGAAGAGACCTTTGCAAAGCAGAAAGGGTTGTAGCCTCCAGTCTTGTAGGCAGCTTCATGCAGGGAAACTATTGTGAGACACGAATAAAGCCCGTATCCCCTCTGCCCAGAAATCCTGCTGGCCCAGAAGGTACCAAGAACACACTATGAAACAAGCTAAAACCAGCTTCAACTGGGAAAAAATGCTAACTAGA
This sequence comes from Caloenas nicobarica, assembly GCF_036013445.1. NCBI lineage: Eukaryota > Metazoa > Chordata > Aves > Columbiformes > Columbidae > Caloenas > Caloenas nicobarica. The sequence goes on along the minus strand of NC_088258.1, from coordinate 1,546,666 downwards.
GTGAAAGGAAACCTTCCCCGGTGAAAGTTCTGACCCTGGGAATGCCCAAAGACCTCCAGAACATCAGCACCCCCCTTTCACATGGCAAAACCTGGGGTAAGGGTAACAGATACAGGATAAAACCACACGCACCGACCTCAGGCCAGCCCTCTGGGTTGTCAGAACCTGTTCACTCCTCAGGTCTGCAGCTGGAGACCAAGATTCCAGCTGAAATCTGCTCTCAGCCTCCTGGCCAGGGCTTTTCCCTGTGTTTGTGCCTCCCTGGCACGATTCCCCCGCCGGCGCAGCCTCCCTGGCCCTGCAGCCAACACCGGGCAGAGGCACCAGCTGCATCACCAGTGCTTTTTAAAAGAGGTTCTTTCTCCAACACAGTGAATCAGTGCTTTATTTTCAGTATTGAAAGAGGTACAAGACCAGCAGAGAGCTCCAGGTAGAGCTGGCGCATTGCACTTTTTATCGATGCCCTCGTAACAGTGGGACTGAGGCAAAACGCATGTCGAGAAAAAGCTTCCGACGTGACCCTGAGCACGGCTGCACCAGAACAGCATCAACACGTTGCACTAGAGCTGCACCACCAGCGCCACGGGCCAGCAAAAGGCTTCGCCGTCTGCAAAAATCCTTGTGTACTGATTCCCAAGAGGAGGATTTGGTTTCTGGGCAGGGAGGGAAGGCCACGAATCAGATGTGGAATTAAGGAGAAATCAGTGTCGCAGCCCTTCCGAGTGCGGAGGGAACGCAAACGCGATTCCTAAAGCCTGAGTTGTGCAAAGTGCAGCCCGGGAGCCCCACACCGGCCTCCCCTGCACCCGTGTACGGCACGGAGGAACCGCTGCTGCCACCGGAGTCTATAGCACAGTGATAAATCTGGTGTAAGGCCAAGCCAGAACCAAGCCCAGAGGACACAGGAAATCTGGAACTGTCTCTACTGTGTGCAGGATGGGTAGAAGGGTAAAATATCTGGATGCTGTCTAGGCGGGGGGGTCATAAAATCATCCTTGCCCTAGCACCCTGGGAGGGTTTATATAGGGCAATTCATACCATGATCCCAGCCCAGAATAGCACCAGAGATTAACCCAGACTTTGACCTCAGCTAATCCAGCGTCACTCCCTGGAAATGCCAGCGGAGTGACTCTGGATTGCATCGGTGTGAGTCTTAATGTGTCCTGGCTCAGCTGAAGTCAACAGAGAAGCCGTCAGCAGAGGCAGGACTGCAGGCATACGTGCTGCTCTAATGGAAAAAAAGCCCAAAAGGGCTCGGTAGTAGCTGCTACCGGCAGAAGTGAGGATGCTGGGGAGAACACAGTTGGGGAGGGAGAAAGGGTGGGTAAAATGAAGAGCCGCAGCCTTTGCATCACCCCCGTTTGTGTGGCACACCCTCAGGCACAGGTCACACAACCCAGCACCCAGCAAACCTTCAGCACCCCTTTTTCCCCTCGCCTTCCCTGTGCTCCTCCCGGCACTCCGGACCGGAGCAGCCCCAAGAGGGGACCAGCCCGGGGACACCAGGAGCTTCTTCGGGGTTTCTCTTGCTCCCGGTGCCTCCTTGACGGGCCGGAGCATCCCCCGGTGTGACGGCAGGCTCAGCCCCAGCGCGGTGTGCCCAGCAGAGCAGCTCGCTTACTTCTCCTGCAGGTCCTCACCTGCTTTGCCTAAAAGAGGGGGGAGGAAAAATCAGGGTTGGTGTTTCTTGCTCCGGAACCCCCAGCTCCTTTTTTGTGGTTATTTTGCTACACGCAGCCGACATCTCACAACCGCTGCAGTCCGACAAGCAGGTCAGCAAGTCGTGGCTGAGGTGCTGCCCTGAACTTGGCCTCCCAAAGCCTTTTTCTGACTCGGGGGACACGAACATCACGATAACCCCAACGGCAAGCAGCCCTGCACTTCCCCACAGACTCCCTACCCCTGGGGCAGCTGCAATTCGCAGAGCTCCCACCTGATTTCCCCAAGGAGTGACCCAGCAAACTCTCCCAGCCCCGTTTCTGCCAGCGCAGGAGCTCCTGCCCTCGCTTTGCACCCCCAGCAGAAACCCCAGAATCTCAGCTGCCCCGCGGGGACCTGCGGCCGCACCCGGGAGCTCCAGCACCCTCCGCGTTTCACCGGGAGAGCTCGGGAGCCCCCGCCGAGCCGAGTCACGCACGCGAGATTTGTTGAGGGCGCGAGCGGCTCCGCAGCTTATCTAAAAAACCAGCTACCCCACCCAAAAGCAGTTCATCGCACACACACTGCTATCAGCAGCTTCCCCAAAAATAATTACATGGGCTGAAACCGCTGCCGAGCCACAGCCTTCACCTTTTGGGAGGAACTTCAGCGAGCTGCTGAATATTCAGAAGCGGGACTGCCCCCTCTTCGGGCCATCGTTGAGGAACTCGTGGCCCAGCCCATTGCCACACTTGCCACAAGACACCTGGAAGTGCAAGGAGAGGGTTGAACAGCGAGCAGTCGTTCTCGGCTCACAGGCTCATGAAAAAAAAGCCCGTGGGGTCGTTTTTTTTTTTTTTTCTGATTCCCAAGCGTTTCAGCATCGTCACCTTTAAAGCCCCTGGGCGCTCCTTGCGCTTGGCCACGCTGTCCTCGCGGAGGGTCTCGGTGAACGCCGGCCACGGGGACGAGTGCTCATACTTGGAGCGGCTGGAGAACAGCTCGTGGCCACACTTGGCACAGACGTAGATGCCTGGGGGGCGAGGGGGAAGGAGAGGGGTCAGTGCTGGGGGGCAGCCCCACCGCCCTGCTCCCCAGCAGCCACTGCCAGTGACAGGGGGGCGGCAGTGGGGACACATCAGTGGGGTACACGGGACACCCCAACGGCTGCTGCCAGAGCCCCGGGGCCAGGCGGGGGCTTCGGGACGTGGGGCAGGATCCACATCTCCTATAAGGCTCCTCTGTAGGATGGATCCCCCCAAACCAGCCCCTGCGGGGACCCCCAGCATCTTCCCCACCCGCACGGGGGGATTCCCCGACAAGGACCCCAGAGAGGGGACCCCGAACCCGGTCCCCACGGGTGGAGGATGCCCCACGGGAAGGGCACTCACATCCCCACACACACTCACGCCGGGGAATTCCACCTTCTCGGGGCACACCCCCTGATCCCCTCGGACCCACGGGGTGATCCCCTAGAACCCACCCCGATCCCACGGGGAACCCACGGGGATCCCCCGCCCTGGCCCGCTCACCCGGCTGGAAGTGATCCTTGAACACCTCGCCCCCAAAAAACGAGCAGAAGGACATGGCTGCGCCCGCCGCCCCGGCCCGGTTCCGCTCGCCCCGGCCCGGTTCCGCTCGCCCCGGCCCCGCCCCGGCCCCGCCTCCGCCCCGCCCCGCGGCCGGCAGGGGGCGCTGCGGGGCAGCCGAGACCGGGGGGTCCCGGTACCCGCGGGGGGGCCGGCTCCGCCCCCATCCTCCGCGGGCAGTGCCGGGCCCCGCAGCCCCGCGCAGGCTCCCGGGGGGCGCGGGGGGGCGCGGGGCGGGGCGGGGACCCGGCGCGGTCCTGCGGATGCTCCGGCACCGGCGGCTGCAGCCGGGCGAGCTCCAGCCCGGCACCGGTCATCGGCACCCGGGACCGGGACCGGGACGGACCCAGCCTGCAGCACCGGCTCGTCACCCCCAGCACCGGCACCGACCGTCCTCTCCCGGCACCGGCATCAGCCCTTGGATCCCGGCACCGGGACCGGCCGGTCTCCTTTAGCGCCGGCACCGGCACCGTCTCGTCTTCGCCAGCACAGGGTCCGCTCCTTCCCCAGCACCGGGGCTGACCCTCCGCCTTTCCCCTTATCGCCGGTACCGCTTCTCCCCCGGTACCGGGACCAGCCCGTCTCCCCGGTGGCACCGGGACTGCTCGTCCTTCGCCAGCACCAGGACCGACCCACCCCCGACTCACCGGGACTCCCCTTCTGGCCCAGGTACCGGTGCTGCGGGAGCGAGAGACCCGCAGGGAGGGGTCCGGGGCAGCTCCAGTTCCCCCAGCAGCTCTGGGTGATGGAGCTTGGGCAGCTCTTGGGATGAGCTGGGGGCTCGCCCACCACGCACACGCCGGGGTCGGAGCCGTGGGGACCACCCGTCCCGCCACCCCAGGAGCGCAGAGCCAGGGGTCACCCATGGGGACATCCCCCAGGTCGAGCAGCATGGGGAGGTGACACAGGGTCCGGGCCGTGTCCCTTCGCGGGGTGCGTGGGGCTCCGGGAGGAGGTGGCAGCGGCCCGGCATGCGGCAAGGTGAGGGCTTTGAAGGTGAACCGCAGGCAGCCGGCTCTTCGGCAGGCTCCCGGAGGCGATGAGCTGTGTGTGGCTCCCTCTTCCTTCCAAAAAACCAGGCACCGCAAGTCTCTTCTTCCCTAGTTTAATCCGAGGACCCTTGGATGAGTTCTCATGCAGTGGGCTCTCACAGAAATCGCACCTTCCGTGGTGCAAGAGGAAAAATACTGGAGCCCTTCGGCCAGAAGCCAGAGGCTGTGCGGAGGAGCCGGCCCTGCTGCCGGAGTGCTGCAGCCCGCAGCAAAGCGCTTGGACGGGTCCTGGATCCCAAATGCCAACGGACGTGTCCATCAGCCAGGAGCTCACCCCGGGGCTGCGCCCGGCGTGGAAGCCCCGCATGGGGCCGGCGCTGGTGGTGCTCCTGCCCGCTGGATGCTGCCGCTATGAATTAGGTCAGGCTTTCATCCCGGGCAGGCTCAGCTCCCCGCTGCAGCCCTGGGGATTGATGATTTGTGGCAGGCGCCCGGCCAGGGGGGAAGAGGCTCTTGCTGCAGCACCGTGGGGCGGCGGGGAGCTGAGGACGCGCCGTGTCACCGCGCGCAGAACCGGGGACGTGCTGTTTTGAAAGCACTTTCCTTATGATCGACCGAGATCAGAGGAGCTGGCTGTCAGGAAAGGCTCCAAATAGACTCAAGGGATGTGCACACCTTCAGGGAGCAGATTTTTCCGCCAGCAGAAGGAGTTAGAGTGGCCACCAGGACCCCATGTCTTGGCAGCATCATCTACCCGGACGTCTGCTGCTGACCAGAAAGCCTTTTAAGAAGTTGAGCCTGTGCTAACAAAAGAGATGGTCTAACCAGCGGATTGTTCCTCTGGTGACACCAGGGCTGGGAGCCCTCTTGTGAGCTGCAAGGACCACGCCACGAGGGACACGAAAGTCTCAGGAAAACGGGCAGAGGACGAGGAGGCACAAAGGCAACACAAAGTCCGTAGTGGAGACAGAGCTGAGCTGAGGCCCTGGGGCAGCACAGGGTGATGGGGAGGCTGTGGGAGGGGTCCGTGGGGGACCAGAGCGGGTGCTGGGTGCTGAGGCTGGCTGGCTTGGGGCATCCCAGCAGGTACAGCTGCCTTGGAGCTGTTTGTGTGATGCCAAAGCTCCTCACCCCACCACCAGCAGCATGAAATCCGCTCCAGTATCCACTAGTAAATCCCCTGAGAAGGAGCGTTGTGATCTGGAAGCGGGAGCAGAAGACGGAGCTGGGATGTCGCGCTGCCCTTCCCGTTGCCCAAAGTTATGTCAGGAGGTTGCAGTGAGACTTTCTTCAAAGCGCCACGCTCCTTAATCACAGAATAATGCTGAGAGCTCTCCAGTTACAGTGCTAATAACCACAGCAATTTGGTTGCTGTAGCGGTATATTGTGGAGATAATTAGATGAGGGATTTCCAGCTCGTTTGGCTGGGTGACGAAAGCCTCCTCTGCGCCCAGGCAGAGCTGTGCCACCGTCCCTGCCAGCAGCGCCAGCCCTCCGCCCCCGCCACCCGCCCCACTCATCAACTGGAGATGGCTGCCGGCAATTAATTTTCTATTAACTCTCCCTGATTTCACGACCAGAGCGTTTTGGGGGTGACGCTCGAAGACACCAGCCAGGCCAGGCCACAGCCCGTCTCTGTGTCAGGTTAAGTCCAAGCCCTGAATGTGAACCAGAGCTGAGGGCGAGGAGTGGAAATTCGGAGCCTGGGTCCAGTGGAGAGTCTTGCTGATGTTCATGGATTCGGTGTTTTGAAGAGCAGTGAGAGGGGCTGGCAGTTATTAGGATCTTGTGTCCCTGCCCAGCTGGGGCACTCGCAGCTCTCGAGGCTCTGCAGAGATGTCACCTTCCCGGGCTGGGTGTCCCAAACACCAAGTCTGAAGCCGGTGCCATCCCCATCCATCCATCCCCCAGCCATGCCCACCCAGCTCACCCCCAGCGCTTGATGAAAATATTTGCAAGGACCTTCCTATGCAATTTCTCCTATAAGGAGCAAAAAGAATCCCCCCGCCCTGCGCATCCCCGGGGTCACAGCTGGGGACAAGCTGTGGGTGAGCGCTGGCACTGAGGAGCCGACCCCAGGGGCACCTCTGGGCTCGGTATTTGCTCTCTGAAGCCTGAGCCAGCAGCAAAGCCTTTGCTGGGACCGCTCCGTGTGGACTCTCCATCTCAGGGTGCTGGTGGCCCAGCTGTGGCACCCAGCGGGGTCCTTCCCCAGTGTCCCCACCCTCCCAGGCACCCACAGTCCCCAGAGGTGGCTGCATTCCAGCAGTGTATCTATAGCCCTCGCTGTACTTGATGTCCCCACCAGATGAAAACTCCCATACCAACCCAGGCTATTATTATCTTCGTCTTCCACTGTGCTAATGGTCTCTCAGGAAACAGTAATCTTTTTTTTTTTTTTAGCTTTTAAAACCCACGGATACCAGAGCGGTGGTAACAAAAAGCCAGGCACAGCGGAGCGGAGGACCGAGCTGAGCGCAGGGAACCCAGCGTCCCCCTGAGCCGCTGGGGACGGGGAGCAGTGGCCGGGCAAGGACCAGCCAAGGACCAGCCCCAGGGCTTGCTGGTAGGCACGGCCGAGGGCTGGGGAGGGCGATGGGCAGCACTGGGGAGACCGGGAATGCCTGTGACACGAGATCACTGAGAAATCTGCATGATGAGGGGCAAGGGTGGAGGTCCCGGCTGCCCCTACCTGCTGTGCTTGGGTGGGAGGTGTACGGGGCCCCGCAGCGTTGGGAAGGTGTCCCTTGTTTGGCTCAGCTTCACCACTCATTTTCTTCTGCTCACTCCCCGTTTTGGTGTTTCAGTGCTTTGCACGGTGCCCCAGACTACTCCGTCTGCCGGGGGGGCTGGGGGTGCCAGGGTTTCTGCTGGGTACTGGGCACCACCAGGGTAATCATCCATGGATTATTTGGGGTTAACAAGTGGCTCCTGTAAATCAGAAGCAAAGCAAAAGCCATGAAGCGTGAGATTATATAAACGGCGCTGGAGGCAGCTGCGGCACAGCCTGTAATTAATTCCTGGCAGTGAAGTGCTTTGAAGATGCCGGGCACCGCAAGTGCGGGTGTGAGGCGGCCCGGGGGGCAGCGCCGATGGCAGCAGGTCCTGCTCAGCCCCGGCTCACCGGGACCGTGTCCCCAGTCCTGCCGCAGGGATGCTGCGAGGGGAACGGGGGTGATGGAGCTCGAGCAGCCCACAAACCCACTCGGGAGGGGGCCAGCGCTCTTGCTTTGACAGGAGTGCAGTGCTGAAAGGATTGTGGTGGCTGTTGGGGACAGGACGACACTTTGCCATGGCTTGGAACACTCTCAGGGCTATGGAAACTTCAAGTGTTAGGAAAACTTTTGTGCCTCTCCAGTAAAACCGGAGGTTACTGAGCCTCTGCTTCCAGAGCATCCCCACGCTGAGCTGGCGCCACAGCTCAGGCTTGTTTCTGTTCAGGTTCATGCATTAAGCAAAGGCCAAACCACTGTTGGTTAAGCAAGAAACATTTAGAGGAGGCAGAGAATCCTGCCCGCTGACATTCATCCCTCCTCACAGCCCCCTCACCCGCACTGGGACCAAAATAATGTCCCAGTGCAGGAAAATCCCCCTCGTGTTGCTGCAGATCTGGCTCACAGCTCCAGGTTCTCGGAGGCCCTGTTGCTAATTGCCCGGCTGAGGTTTATCCTCGTTACACAGATGGTTCCCACACACTGTCCCTGAGCTCACCCCACCGCGGTGCCTCCTCCGCCCCATCCTGGCCGGGAAGCGCAGGGACGGCCACCAGCCTCCTACCTGCTGGCAGCCCCAAGCGCATCCCGAAATGGGGATCACCCAGCCCACGGTGACGGGGTGCCTGGGGACACCCCACTCGCTGGCTCACGGCAGTGCCAATGGGGAGGGCAGGACCAGGGCAGGGACACAATGTGACGCAGAGCTGAGCTGCTTCCTTTCATTCCCCCGGCAGCTCTGGTGCCGTTGGCGATGCGAGCGATGACGGACCAGGCTGTGGCGGCTGCCTCTCCAACCCTGGCACCGTCCCCAGGCTCGCCTCCGTGCCGGGACACTGACGGGCCAACGCCACATCCCACCACCACCAGGGAGGACGGCAGCGGCCGGGACGGCTGCAGGCTCATTTTCACCATGGATGGGGACGCAAAGCCTCCCCTGTCCCCCCAGCCCGGGGGGATGCTCCTGGCTGACCTCCCGCGGGGCCCGCAGCCCCGGCTGAGCCCGGCCAAGTCCCGCACGGCCCCGTCCTCGCCCAGCGTGTCCCCGTCGGAGAGCCGGGCCGCCCTGCTGCGGCTGCGCGAGGCCAGGCTGGAGGACGCCAGGAGGCGGCTGTCGGAGGCCGTGCAGGAGCCGCTCAGCCGCCTCAGCCGCCTCATGGCCGAGGAGAGCGGCCCCGCGGCCCGGGCGAAGGCGGGTGCCGGGGGGCAGGAGGTGGGGGGCAGCCGTGGGGCCGGGGGACAGCAGGCGCGGGACTGGAGCCCCTGGGAGCCTGCCCTGAACTGCCGCTATGAGATCTGCTCCTATGGGGACGTGATCCAGGTGGTGGAGGTGGCACGGCAGGATGCTGAACCCCAGCTGCCACCCCCTGAGGAGCCGCAGCCGGCGCGGTCGGGGGGCACGGTGCCGGGCAGAGCCCTCGTCTCCATCACCCTCCTTGCCTACGGCTACTTCATCCTGCCGCTGCCGCCCTATGCTGCCGGCCTCTGCCTGGGGCTGGTCTGTGGGCTGGCGCTGGGCTTCCTCGCCATCCTCCTCCTCCTCCTGCCGAAGCCTGCGCCAGCGGCACGGGGACCACGGGGACGCCTGCGCCCCGAGCTGCTCCCAGGAGAGCCACGGGACAGCTGTCACCTCCAGGTGGGTGTCAGGGATGGGGTGCTGGGTGGCAGCTGGAGGGGACCCTGGGGTTCGGGATGCAGCACCCAGGGGTGCTGAGCTGCACAGCACAGCGGGGAGCAGCCAGGTCCCTCTGCCCCCACGCAGGGCTGGATGAACCAGCTGCACATCTACGACCCCGAGCTTTTCCACCCCTCGCTCACACACTCAGTGCTCGCCACGCTGGACGGGGCCGCCCTCAAGCTCTCCTACCCCAAGAGCAACATCCCACGCCGAGCCACCTTTGAGGAGGAAATCCTTGACGTCGCCTTCATCAGCCACCGCTGCTACGACCTGACCGATGCCAAGGTGAGCCCAGCGGTGCAAGGACCCTCCCGTGGGACCCCCGGCACCCCCAGCCTCACCACCGCTCTCGGTGCTGCAGGTCTTCCTCTGCCCCCCCAGCCTGGCCCGAAAGCGGACGTGGAACAAGAAATACCCCATCTGCATCCTCCTCCCCGAGCCAGCAGATGGAGAGTGCCAGACCGGCGAGCAGCATGGCGTGGAGCTGCAGGGGGACGAAGGGACAAAGAAGATGCCGGTGCCAGGCCAGGACGTGCCGGGGGATGGCAGGGAGAGCTGTCTGTACCTCTTTGGGCGGACGGGGAGGGAGAAGGAGGAGTGGTACCAGCACCTCGTGCGAGCCTCCCGCGGGACCCCTGGCAGCAGCCGTGGTGACACCAGGGCAGGTGAGATGTAGCCGTTGTGGCTTTGGCTCCGTGCTGGGACTGGTCCAGGGCAGGAGCTGGATGTGTTGCCAGGGCGATGCGTCCATGGTAGGCAGCGGTGAGCATGGGTGGGTGGAAGAGCCCAGGACAGAACATTTGCAGCAGCAGGGAGAGCCTGGAGGGTCCCCCTCACTAGTACAGGGTGGTGACATGTCACCGCCGTCATGGATGGGAAGTATGTCACCTCATGTGCATCGTGCTGAGCAGCACATCACCTCTCACTCCACCCTGACGCACTCGTGTCCCCAGCGATGGGGCCGGCTCCACGGAGCGGTGGCAGCAGCAGCGGAGGGAGCACCGAGGACATCCCCTCCGCCGTCCCACCCAAGGAGCTGGCGGGAAGCGTCCGGCAGCACATTTTCCTGGATTACAACACCTACATGGCCCGATTTGTGCCGGCGCAGGCAGGCGGCAGCCCGGAGCGGAGCCCCTCTCACAGCACGCCGGGCAGCCCCACGCCCACAAAGGTGAGTGATAAATTTGGTGACAAATCCAGTACTGGGGTGGGACACGAGCACAAAGTGGAGGCAGACGGACCTCGCGTGCAGCCACTTCCAGTCCTGTGGCTCGTCTCCTCCCTCCCGGCACCGTGGTTTGAGCAGCTGAGCGGTGGGGCAGGGAGCACCCGGCGGTGGGTGCCACCTCAGCCCCGGGGCTGGTGGCTCCTGTCCCCCGCAGCTCGGTGAGGACGGGCGCAGCGAGGCGGGCATGGCCTGGATGAACGCGCTGGTGGGACGCATCTTCTGGGACTTCCTCCGGGAGAGGTACTGGGCCGAGCAAGTGTCCAACAAGATCCAGAAGAAGTTGAGCAAGATCAAGGTGAGAGGCAGGAGCATCACAGCACCCACAGGAGCCGTGTCCCCGAGGCCCCACAGCGGGTGCCAGGCTGTGGTGACCGTCCCCGTGTGATTCCCCTCCATCAGCTCCCGTATTTCATGAACGAGCTGACGCTGACGGAGCTGGACATGGGCACATCCATCCCCTCGGTCCTCAGTGCTTCCAACCCCACCATCAATGACCAAGGTGAGAGCCCCATGGAGCAGCACGGACCCCCATGGCAGCTGTTTGGAGGTGCCAGCCCAGTCCCCAAAGCAGGGAGGTTTCGGCAGGGACACGAGCAGCCCTTGGCCCCGCGGCGCTGACGGGGGCTCATCACATCCTCTCCCCGGCAGGGCTCTGGGTGGACATGGAGGTCACCTACAGCGGCTCGTTGCAGATGACACTTGAGACGAAGATGAACCTCTGCAAGCTGGGGAAGGAGAGCACTGCAGAGGAGAACAGCCCAGCAGAGGCAGGCAGAGAGAGGTAAGGAGGCTGCGCATGGCTGGTTTCATCCTCCTCCTCCTCCTGCCTGAGCCAGGTGAGAGGCTGCTGGCCCTGGGACACCCCTGTGACGTTCCCGGGGCTCGCAGGGCCAGGCCACGGCTGATCCTGCTGGCAGACAGCGACGCGGAGTCATCCAGCGCTGGCTCCTCCGACGAGGAAGACGTCACCACCGCAGAGCCCGTGGGAGCCCCGGGGGAGCGAGTCCCCCCGCCTGGTGTGGAGGGGTAAGGAGCTGTTGGGGTCTGCGCTGTGGGGAGATACCGGGGGAGGAACAGTGCTGCACCGGCATGGCAAGTTGGGGACGGTTCCCCAGGAAGGCGCACACGGGTGCCCTGGCACGTCACAGCACCGCGGCACGTCACAGCACCGCGGCACGTCACAGCACCGCGGCACGTCACGGCAGCCCTTCCCAGGGGACTCCTGTCCCCAGCAGGAGCACACTGTGTCGGGAGATGCCGAAACCCCATGTGGCTCCAGGTCTCATCCCGCTGCTGAGCCGTGGTTCCCCTCACTTTAGCCATGTCAGTGGAAACAGCACGAGCCGGAAGATCCTGCGCTTTGTGGATAAGATCGCCAAGTCCAAGTACTTCCAGAAGGCCACCGAAAATGAGTTCATCAAAAAGAAGATCGAGGAGGTTTCCAACACTCCGCTGCTGCTGACAGTGGAGGTGCAGGAGCTGGCGGGCACCTTGGCCGTGAACATCCCCCCACCGCCGACGGACCGTGTCTGGTACCGGCTCTTCTTCCTCCCATGCGGGGACCCACGCGTGTCCTGCCAGCCCTGCGTGCTCCCTGCGGCTCAGCCGAGGAGCCAGCGCTGGCGCTTGGGGACACAACACTTTCTGCCTCTTTCCTTTCCCCGTGCAGGTACAGCTTCCGAGTCCCACCTCGGCTGGAGCTGAAGGTGCGCCCAAAGCTGGGCGAGCGGGAGGTGACCTTCCTCCACGTCACCGAGTGGATCGAGAAGAAGCTGCAGCACGAATTTCAGGTGCCTGGTCTGCTAAAGGGCTCAGCAAGCCCCCTGGCAGCAGGGATAGACAGACATCAGTTTGGGTCAGGGTTATCTCTACAAAAAGCCAACATCTGATCTAGTCTGTCCAGCTTCAGATAGTCAAGAAACGTGACCTGAGTAACCAGCTGTGAGGGCTGGTGCTCTGAGCACTGGAAAAAGCGGTTTCCTCCCAGTGTGTGCAGCCCTGCCCTGAGCAGGGGGGATCAGGAGTGTCAGCGGGTTTGGGAAATTTACCACCACAAGGTCAGCAATTTCCTATCACATAGTACCCGCTGGTTTGTTTTCCACCTCTTGCCTTTAAGACCTCTGGTCATAGAGAAGAAATGTCCCCACGGATATTTAGATACCCAAATTCCCCCAAAATCTGCCCAATTGAATGGCTTTGAATTGCTGGTCTCTGCCCTCTGCCCTGACTGCCCTTGAAGCCGCACACACAGGGAAGCAGGAGAAAGAAAAACGGCTCCTGCTTGTCCCCACCCAGAGACATCCAGGGCTGGGAATCCTCTGGGGACAGCTGCTGACAAGGGGACGGAGCCCACGACCTTCTGTCACAGCCCCAGTCTCTGACCCGAGCTCCCAGCAGATGTGTCACCAGTCAGGTGGCGGCGTTCAAAACCACTTACTTGTTTTTTCTGGATTCCTCTTTTCAGAAAATTTTGGTGATGCCGAACATGGACGATCTCATCATTCCCATCATGCGCCCTGGTCCGGATCCTCAGCCACCTGCTGGGGACCTGCCCAGGGACCCCCCAGCCAAGGGAGAGCAGCGGCTCTGAGGCACAGCCCCAGGACAGGGCAGAGACACTGCGCAGAGCTCGGGGACCTCGCGGGGACACGGGGACAGCCAGGGCCTGGCCAGCGACTGCGCCCAGGGCTGAGCTGTGGGGTCTGGGCTTCTCGGTTCATCTCATCCTCAGCACTTTTGTAGATGAGCCTCTCTAAATCCTGCAAGCACATGTTCAGAGCAGCACCAGCCCCAGGGCGAGGGGTTTGCTGGAGACGCACGAACTTCACCACCTCCTGCCAGGCTCCCTGGTGAAGGGGAAGCAGCTCTGGAGCGGTGGAGGGCTGGGCTTTCCACCGGCTGGTTCCCAGAGAGGGTGCAGGACGCCCAGACCGGTTCTGCACTGAAGGAGCTGTGATCATCGGTGTGAATTTTGGGGCTGTCCTGTGCAGGGACAGGAGTTGGACTTGATGATCCTTGTGGGTCCCTTCCAACTCAGGACATTCTGTGATTCTGTGATTGCTGATCCAAGACATCACAGCTCCAAGACACATCACACCCACCCACAGAGGCAGCTGGACTGCGAGGAAACTCAGGTGGGAAACAAGTCCAAAATCTGAATAAATCCATCAATGCCTGGTCTTACCTCACAGCCAGCTCACTGTACATGTACATGAGTTCCCACATCTGTGGGGCATGTCCGCCAGGATGGTGAGGGTTTGTGCAGAGAGAAGTCCACGGGTCATACGTTCAGCTCAGCAAAAGGAGTGTCTGAGCGTGCGTGTGTGAGAGGCAGCGAGGGGGAAGGTGGTCAGTGAGACTGGGCAGAGGCAGGTAATGCAGAGGCCCAGTATTCCCAGTAGAAACTGGGGCAGAAGTGGTGGTACCTGCTCTGCTGTCCTCTGGAAGAGGAAATGGAGTCTTCACCGTGGTTTGGGTGAATACAGGCAGTGGGAAAAATTCACTGGGCAAAGGAGCGAGAGGATCCAGAGGACAGAGCAGACACTGGGCTGTCCCAGTTAGTCCTTGTCCACATGGGCCTGTCCCAAATGCTCTTTGTCCCATCCCCACCCACTGAGGAGCCCGAGGACACACGGGCAGCAGCGAGTGCAGGCAGCAGCGAGTGCAGGCAGACACCCCTCCAGAAGGACGACAGGCAGCAGGCACGGCTCGACACCCCTTTATTGAAAGCGCCCTGGTTGGTAGCCTTGCAAATCTCAGTCCTCACAGCTCTTCCTGTGCGCTCGGCTTCGCTTTCACCAAGTGTTTCTTCTGAGGGCCCTGGAAGAGAGCAGAGAGCAGAGCTCTGGGTTAGCGACACACAAACCTGAGCTCCGAGGCTGCGGCTGAGCTGCGGGCAGAGCACAAAGGCAGCTCTGGCCCCTTGCTGTTGTGCACGGCAGCTCCTGGTCTCTGCTCCCCGGCTCCGTGCTGCCCTTCCCCGGCCACCCCAGCGCCTCCTCAGCCCCGCGGGAACCCAGAGCAGGACATCATTGCTCTTGCACAATGGGTTTGATTCTCGGGAGAGCATAAAAGCAGCTAGAGAGTGGCAATGAGTGACCGGCAGTTGGGGGACGCGGAGGGGAGCAGTAATTGTGCCAGTGAGCACTACCAGGAGCTGCTGTACAAGCACTGGAGAAGGGAAAACCTCCCCTGGGGAAAGGTTCTCCTCAGCCAACTCAACAGAGCCTGAGAGGTTTCCCCCAGCTAAGAAATGGGGTTGTCCCAGACCAACTGCAGCAGGTTGCAAGAATTACTGATGTGCCTCCACTTGTAGGCAAATGTAAAGTTTTAGCACAGCATAGATGGGGGAAACTCTCACTCCACCGTAGAAAATGGCAAAGAAAACATCTGCAACCGGGTAAAACTCCCTTCTGTCACTAAGATCCACGTCACAGCTACTCAGGACTTGCAGCGACAGCAAGAACATAAGATTGAACAAGCTCCTAACGCTGAGATAAAGAAAAACAGCTTAACCTCTAAAGAGCTCTGCAAAGGCACCGCGCAGCCAATCCCCGTCCCGGGGCTGAGGAGGCTTAAGCGGCTTCACACGGGATTTCCAGCTGCCAGGCCAGACCCAGACACGCTGACGTCTGCATGGTATCCAGGCGGTTGTTTCTTCCCTTTCTGCTAGCTGAAGGCCTGCCTTATTTAATGCTTCCTCCATTTCACATTCAGGTTGGTGTAGGTTGCAAAACTATTCGTGAAATTCTGCTTGTTTTGGATTTTTTTTTTTTTTTTGCCCTGGATTTAAGAAAGATATACTGCCCAGCCTTTTTGAAAGCTTCCTGACAAAAGAATTGCAAATTTGTGTCTGAATTTGACCCAACCTTTTCCTCTTAAGAACATTAACGTTATAAATCATTCCAAACAAATCAAAGCAGAGCACAATTACGGGTGAAAGGGACCATATGCCCGAGGCAGCTCCTGCCAAGTTAACTGCTTGTTTAAAAAATCCCGTGGTGAATGGAAACTGGTTGGCCATATGGTATATTATTTGCTAGTTGGGTCGTCTTGGATCGCTCACACAACCATCGTGTTCTTCCTTAGCATAATATTTGCTGGGTGAATTGAATTCGTGCCTGTCTTTTCTGCAAGATGGTCCCCATCACTCATTACATGGAGAAGCAGATGCTTGGTTGGAGTCAGTCGGTTGCTTTAGCCCCAGCTGAGCGCATGGGCTGGGAGCGGGAGCCGGCGCGCAACGGAGCGTCACTCACCATGAAAGCTCGCTTCTCCTGCGCCGTCTGGAACCGGCCGTGGCCAAACTTGGAAGTGGTGTCAATGAATTTGAGTTCGATGTTTTCCTGAGCCCGGCGGCTCGTGTGCACCAGAAGGGACTGGAAAAGAGGAGTCATGATGCATCAGGCTTATCTTTACAGAAAATCTGATGGAAGCAGGGTTGAAATATCCTAGGAGCATCCTTTAGACAGTATCTGCAGGAAAATCTGCATTCTCAGAGAAACACTCTGGTGTTCAGGGGTGCCTTGGATGGCAGAGCAGCTCTGAAACGAGCTCCCTGCCCCACATCTGGAGGTGGTGCCGCTCTCCATGTGCGGAATCTGTTCGTGGAGCTACAGCCCATCCCTCCCCAGCGCCACCGCCTCTCACCTTACGGAGGGTGAGCACGCGCTTCTTGGTGCCCACGACGCAGCCCTTCAGCATGAGGAAATCATTGTTGACCTCCCCGTAGTGCGGAAATCCACCCTGTGGGGAGAGGCAGGGAGGGGTTGGCAGGTGGGAGAGCTGGGTGGGCGCAGGTGACCACGGGTGGCTTTTTCTAGGGAAGGAGACGACAACGACTGACGGTCCCTCCAGCTAAGGACACTCTGCGCCCTTCAGGGCTCCCACTCGGGACCAGCGCAGCGTCTCAGCCACACGTGATCCCAGGTGAGGAGCATCCCCTGCGAGCTGGGGAACCAGCAACCCATGTCCTGCCCCGGGGATGTGGGTGAGCAGAGAGCAGAGCTGCCTACGCTCCCCAGTTAAGAGTTTTTAATAAACAAAAGTGAATTTTTAAACCAAGTAACAAACATTTATCTGTTAAATATGAGATTTTTTATGTCACTTATATTTCCTTTTAAACAAAGTTCTCAGTTCCTGCCTAGGTCATCAAGTGAAAATGAAATGTTGGGGTATACTAATGGGCCTAAAAAAACACCTCACAGAGATGGTTTTCCATGTCTGAAACACAAGGAAAGGAATCACTGCATTTCTTTCCGTGAATTACCTTCAAATCATTTCCTACGCAGCTGTCTCCAGCCCAGGAATTACTCCCCTAGCTCAGAATCCTGCAACCTGAGCCAGTCACAGCCCTGTTGCCCCCTCAGCCCTCACCAGAGGTGTGATGGTCTTCTCCGTGACGTCGTAGTGTGTCGAGGCGTTGTTCTTCACCACTTTGCCATCTTCCACATGGATCCCGTGGCCAATACGGTAAATCTGGGAACGGAAAGGAAACGGAGCTGGTGACTTGCCCAGCCCCTCGGTGAGAGATGTGGCGGGGACGGCGCAGTTTTTAACCAAGATGCATCCCCTGTGATGTGTCCCTTGAGCAGGGAACAGGGAAAAGGACAGAGAAAACAGCTCTGCAGATCTCTAGGGAAACATCTGAGAAGCTGGGGAGGACAGAGGCCACCGAGCAAGGGACGATGGGGACAGGACGGGAGGCAGGCAGGCAGGAAGGTGCAGTGGTGCCCTGAGGGCGCCCATGGGGGCCGTACCTTCTTGTTGAGCTCGGTGCGGTGGTGGTAGCCCTTCTGGCCAGCCCGGGCGATGGAGTAACCAACCCGGGCTGGGTGCCAGGCCCCGATGCAGGCAACTTTGCGCAACCCCTTGTGCGTCTTCCTGGGGAGCTTCTTGGTGTGCCAACGGCTTGTCACCCCTGGGAGAGCGACGGGACAGGGCGGTGAGAACAGCGGGGAGACTCAGGGCTGGTATCCGAGCGCTGGGGAGGGGAGCGGCTCATCGTTCTTCCACAGCTTTTGGAAAACACCACGTTGGAAGGAGACCAAGAGCTGTCACCACCGTGAGAGGCCAGAGCACAGAACTGTTCTCGCTTTCCATGGAGCTGATCAGGCTGTGACGTGTTCCTGCTGAGCACATCCCCGCACAGAAACACCCACACCTCCACACACGGGGGGCTGGTGGGAAGTGCGATGGCTTTACCCACTCCCAGCACCTTGGAGCCTCCTGGGAGGACTCAGCACAGCCCACAACATGGATTTTACTGAGATTAAGGAAATCAAGCTCTGCTACAACAGAACTGCATGTCGAGGTTGAAGTCCAAAGGTTCTTTGCAGTAAGTTGGTGAGTTCTCAGCATGGCCAACACTCCCCCAACACTGGGGCTACACGAGAAGGACAGAACCAAGCCCCTGGCAAGGGTCTCCCTGCTCCGTACCTTTCATTCCGTGTCCCTTGGTCACGCCAATGACATCGATCATCTCGTTCTGGCTGAAGACGCTGTGCACGGAAACCTGCTTCTCCAGCCTCTCGCGAACCCAGTCAACCTTCTCAGGCACCGTCCCGCCGTTCAGCTGGATCTCCATCACGTGGGCCTTCTTCTGCCGCAGCGGCAGCAGCTTCATCTGCAGTGACACAGTGCGTTGGGGGAAAACGCTGTCCCTCAGCTCCCAGGCATGAATGTGAGGGCAGGAGCACATCACCCACCACTTGTGAAGGGTGTAGGGGGTGAGCAGGACCAGCTCTTCAACCCCTCTCCTTATTGCATCTCTCTTGGACCCAACTCCTTGTCCCCGAGACCAACCCCCCCATCTCCCAGTGCTCCCATTCCAAGCAGGAGCTGACACACACCCTCTCTCTGGGGAGCACAGGAGCAGCCCAGCCTCATCCTACCCCAAGAGTCACGCACAGCCCTGGAAAATGCCCCAGTGGAGCTCATCACCGTCTCAGACTGAACACTGCGACTAGTCAGGACGCAGCGCTGTGCTCCCTGGCACCGTTTCTCCTTTGCTGCTGCTCCACCTCCACTGTCAGACCTATTTCTGTTTCCCACCAAGAGGTGCCTCCGTCCCTGCTGCCTGCGCAAAGCCCCTGCCAAATCACCACAGCGGGACTTTGAGAGTCTGTGCCCGCCACAAGTGAAGCTTTGAGCCAGCTTAGCTCTGCCCCAGACTCCAGAGCAGCCGTGAACTCCGGGGATCAACATGAAAACGCATCTTGTTTATCCAGCAATCGGCATCTGGCAAAACTCTGCTGGCCCGTGGGTTATTTTTGCCCAATCATTTGACACCAGTTGCTAATTTGAGGTGATCATGGGGCCTCGCTGACATGGGGCTCAGCAGCTGCTGAGGCTCTGCTCTCCACGGCGTGGGTGGGCTCCCCAGCAACCCCCGCCAAGGAGCTCTGCTGAGCCCGGCTTAACGGGACAGGGCTGGTGCCAGGAGGCAGCTGGAAAGGTCAGGCAGCACCTCGCATCGCCTGCGTGCCCTGTCCCACACTGTCTGCCTGCTCAGCCTCCCGGGACCCCCCCAAGTCACCCCGCGGTTCCCAGGCCCCCCCCACGCTCACAGGCTGAGGAAGACCCTGACTCCCCCGTGCTCTGACCTGTGTGTGCACAATGACACGGATGACTTTGCAGTACTTTTTCATGGCCGCAAAATCCTTCTCCAGCTGCCTTTTGCCATCCTCATCTTGCCATTTTTTGCAGTACTTGGTGAACGCCTTCTTCTTGCTCTTGTGCCTACGAGAAGAGCATTTAACATCCAGCAGAGCCAAGCGGTGAAGTCCTGCTCCTGAGCCAGCACAGCGCGGGGGGATGTAGGGACAGATCACCTGGCCAGGGACTTCCCCGGAGGCACAAGGTACCTGCGGATACCTGAACCTCACCTGGCTGCTGGGGCCGTGACACGGGGAAGAGGAAAGTGAATAATGACCTGCGAAAAGGGCTGGTAATTCAAACATTTTTACATGAGGAATCCAGTTGTCTCCCACTGACTGGCTCGGTGCCATCAAAATACAAGCACAAAATCAGTGGAGAAAGGAGAAAACAGCCCCTGACGGGGATCAGAGGCATGTGGTGGGTGGATCTCAGCGGCACTTGTGCAGGAGACATGATTCCTACAGTTATGAAACCCATGTCTCCGTTTTCCTCTCTGCTGGTGTGGGATTTGGGGTGTTGATATTTACAAGGGCCAGGGGGTCACATTCTTTGTCGATTTTTCCCCCTGATAAATCTTGTTTTATTCCCTTCATTGGGTGCCTCAGCTCAAGTATTCCAATTTAACCGAGAGTAGATGGGCCCGACCCACACAAAGAAAAACGAACCTGCAGCACTCACTGCCATATGATCTTGTGGAGAGAGCTAACTCAGTTCAACTATTAGAATAAATTTACATAAGTATATGCTGATTCCCAGCATCAAGCTGTTTGCAGTATCCCTCTGCATGACTAAATAAATCGCAGTTTCACTCCAGCCCAGAGCCAGCTGCCGGTAGCTGAGCTGTTTGCTGCGGCTGTGACACAGAGAGCTGCACGGACGACCTGCGAGGGACCCCAGCTTGCAGGGACCCCCCAGCCACGGAGACACGTACCAGTTCTTGTAGAAGCGCCGCCTGCACTCATCACTGATGTGCTCAGCAAAAACAGTCTTGAAATTCCTCAAGCCCTTTGGTGTTTCTACGTACCCCACAACCCCCACCACCACCATTGGGGGGGTCTCGATGATGGTCACAGCCTCCACCTCCTCCCTTTTGGAGAGCTCTGCAAGACAGCCAAGGGAAACAGCACTCAGCATCGTTTGGGATTGGTCACCATACTGGTGTGGGGGCTCCCCAGGAACCCCTAGACTCAGCTCACACTGGCTGCGATGTGGCCGTTGGCCATCCAAGATCTGGATGGCATTCCAGGAGATAACCTGGGAGCTACGTGCTCCACCTCCCATTCCCAGGAACGGCTTTTCCCACCCAATCCATTCCCTCATTTCCCTTCTGGCCGTAGCTCCCCACTTCCCCCAGGCGAGCCTTACTGAGCCCAGGCCTGTGCACCTCCCGCACGGTGTGTGTCATGCCAGCTTTGTAGCCCAGGAAAGCCGTCAGGTGGACCGGTTTGCTGGGATCATCCTTAGGCCACGTCTTCACCTTCCCGCGGTGGCGACGGCTCCTCTTGTGGGGGAGGAAGCCCAGGTGGCCATGCCTGGGGGCAGAGAACTTGCGGTGGGACTGTGCAGAGGAAGAACAAACACACCAGCTTCACCTTCAGGTCCTAGAAGATACCAGGACCCAAAGCACAACGGGAAACCTCCCCTCTAACATCAGGGAATGCTGGAGGGATTCCAAGCTCCTCCTCGATCCCAACGCGACAAAAATAATTCATAACAGGATGGGACTTTGTTCAGGTTTCCATCATGTGCATGGAAGAACTGAGTAAATTCCTAGAGAAATTATATCAATTAAATAAAAAACTAAACATGATCTCCCTTATTCTGCTTGAGGACTTTGAAGGAGAAATACATTCTTTAATATGTTTGCCCTTCTGTGACGTTAATTATAATGACTTATTTTGTATTTGGCAGCACCAAAAGGGCCTGCTCGGGATTCACGGGCTTTGTGCCGTCAAGGCAAATGGTGCCAAATAAGCACAGCTAATGATCAGAAAAAACGGGAAAGGACACCCAAAGGAATCAGTAATAAGAACATGCGCAGGTTAAATATGCACCTTGAAAACCAAATTAGAAGAGCTAAATATATAAACCCCAATCGCAAGGTCATGCTGAGCCAGGCAGAGAGAAAGCACCAGCACTGCAGAGACATGGACACGTTCTCACACAATTGGCCTCCAGACACGGAACGGGGTTAGTCCTACATCCACTGCAACTCTCTCCTTGCTAAGATCAGTCCTGGCACCTGGTTGCACTTTCCACCAAGCTTATTTTCCAGCCCAAGTGAAGTTATGTTGAGCTCGAGCGCATTCCAGCCGCGCTACCGTCACCGGTACCCCAGTCCTGTCCCTCTGCACACAACAGAAAGGTAGCGGTGCTGAGCGTTACAAACCATGGGACGTCTTCAGCCCCGGCCGGCAGCAGCAAGAGGCCGTCTGTAAGTGCCTCCCCTGTCTAATACTTAAGATGGCTCTTGCTCTGAAGACACAAATTTAGCTACTCGCTTCACCCTCTGCAATATTCATTTCGCACCTGGCCAAGCTGGCAGATCGGACGTCCCTGTTGCGGAGCGATAAAGGTCAATTCCCGGTGTCTCAGTTTACGCCTCTCCCTCCTAAACAACTTGAACGTGAATGGCAGCAATTCGGAGCAATTAGGACCTGCACGGCCAGCACTGTGAACACCCAGGCCAGGCACCCCACGCATGGTGCAGCCGCTGCTGTGAGTAGAGACAGGCTGAAAATCCCTCTGTCGGCCCAGGACAGAAAGAGTTTGTGGTTCTGACAGGAGAAGAGGTGGAGGCCGTGGAGCGGTGGGATCACAGGTCGTGGATCAGCGGGGAGGGAACCGCGCTGCTCCTCCAGCTCCGTGGGGGTAGCGTGGAGGGGCTGGTCTCTTACTTGAAGGAACAAGCGCCAGGACGAGAGGAACAGCTGCAGGTTGCGCCAGGGGAGGTTGAGGTTGGATCTGGGGAACAATTTCTTCCCCAAAGGGCTGTGGGGCATTGGAACAGGCTGCCCAGGCCAGTGCTGGAGTCACCATCCCTGGAGGGGCTGGACAGACGGGGATGAGGTTCTCAGGGACATGGGGCAGTGCCAGGGCTGGGGGAACGGTTGGACTTGATGATCTCGGAGGTCTTTTGCGACTAAAATGATTCCATAACACGACTGCAGGCCGGGGCCCGGGGAGGACATGGACTACATCTCCCAGCATGCACCGGGCCGAGCGGAGCCTGCGCAGAGCGGCGCCCCGACCCCGCCGTGCCGCCATCTTGGCCGCGCCGCCCGCCCGCCCCGCCGCCGCCGCCATGCCGGAGGACAGGGACTGGGAGGCCTACAAGGTGCCGCCGACCCGCACCCCGGCCGTGGAGAGGACCACGTCGGTGCCCAACCCGGTCACCTTCTTCCAGACCGTCTTCGGCTATGTCGTCGAGGCGCCTGTCACCTTCGTCCGAGGTACCGGCGGGCAGAGCCCCAGCGGCGCTCCGCGGGGCGGGTGGCTGAGGGAGCCCGGCCGGGACGAGGCACGGGGACAGGGACATGGGGGACAGGGACATGGGGGACAGCGACATGGGGGACAGCGACATGGGGGACAGCGACATGGGGGACAGCGACATGGGGGACAGGCCACAGCATGGACACTGGGACAGACACAGGGATGTGCGACAGACAGGGACACAGCACAGACACCGGGACATGCCCGTGGGACAGAATGGGCGCTGGGACAGACACAGGGACATGGGACACAGCACGGGCACAGGGACAGACACGGGCAGACTCAGGGACATGGGACACAAGGTCACAGGACACAAGGACATGGACGCTGGGAAGGACACAGCATGGACACTGATGGACACAGGGACGTGCAACAGACAAGGGGCACAGCATAGACACTGGGACAGGCACATGGGACACGGAAAAGGACACAGCACAGACACTGGGACAGGCACACGGAACAGACACCGGGACACACTCAGACGGGCACGCAGGGGCCGGGAACCCCGAGCTGGCTGCCCGCAGCCCCAGGCTCTGCCGGCCGGCGCATGCCGGGAGTGTGACCGCGGGGCTGTTCGCAGAGTGGATCGAGCGCCAGCAGGCCAAGAACAAGTTCTACTATTACCACCAGAAGTTCCGCCGCGTGCCCGACCTGAGCGAGTGTCTGGAGGGCGACTACCTCTGCTTCTACGAGGCTGAAGCACAGTGGAGGAGGGACAGGTACGGCTGTCACCAGCTGTCCCCAGGTGAACTCACAGTAGAGCTCTGCTCAGTCACCCCTGAGAACCGCAGCAGTTGGCTTGAACTCACAGCATTTTCATGGAGTTTGGGGTGTTGGGGCAGCACCTCCTGCCCCCCTATTACCAACACCCATTCCATAGAATGTCCTGAGTTGGAAGGGACCCACAAGGATCATCAAGTCCAACTCCTGTCCCTGCACAGGACAACCTCACAGTTCACGCTGTGTGTCTGTGAGCGTTCTCCAAACGCTTCTTGAATCATGTCAGGCTTGGGGCCATGACACCTCCCTGGGGAGCCTGTTCCAGTGCTCCAGCACCCTCTGGGTGAAGAACCTTTTCCTCATGTCCAACCTTAACCTCCCTGGCACATCTTCTTGCCATTTCATAGCCCAGCTGTCCCCTGCGCACACCCGAGCTGAGCCAGGTGGCTTTAGGACACGTGCTTCTGCCCGTGCCTGGTCCCTACAGCACTGCAGGACCCTCCAGGATCCTGCAGAACCCCAGAGCTGACCTTCCATGGGGCATCATTGCCCCTTTGTTCAGCTTTTCTGTCATCTCTGGGCCATTGTTGCATTTGGCATCATCCTCCCCGCAGGATGGTTGATCAGGAGATCGTGGAGATCATCCGGGAGCGGCTGGGCGCCTGCAAGCAGAGGGAGGGACCCAACCAGTTCCAGAACTGTGCCAAGGAGATGGAGCAGCTGGCGCAGGTCACCAAGGCCTACCAGGACAGATGTGAGTACAGATGTGCACACAGGACAGATGTGAGCATAGCAACAGTCTGCGCGGCTCCAAGGAAAGGGTGTTAACCCACCTCTCAGCCTTCACACACGACACAGGTTTATTTTTAGCTGTTGAGGGGGACTCCTAAGAATTTTACTCTATTTTTAGATGGTGATCTTGGTGTCCATGGCAACGCAAGAACATGCCTGATGAAGCAGAAGCACAGGATGATGGAGGAGAGGAAGGCACAAGAAAATGCATCACAGTAGATCTGAATGGTTAATGCCTCCCCTCCACTGTGCTCATCTGATACCACGATGTCGCATCTTGGATGCTGTTACCTCCACAATAAATATCTGCCCCACAGCTGGAATCTAGACTCATTCTTTGAAGAGATCTGCAAACAGAATTCTTCCTTTTGAGCTGTGTTCAGCTTTGAATTGACTGTTACCATCCTCTGAACCACAGCCAGCCCTAACTCCAGTCACACCAGCTGCCTTAGCTGGGATTTCCTTCCCCTCAGGACCTGTCCCCACCTCCATGAACCAACAGAACCTGCTCTGCTGCCCAGCACTGGCAGGGAATTCCCTCCATGGGACAGCACATCATCCTCAGAGCTGGTTCTACACCCCACTTAATACACAATTAATGAGTATCAGTGTAATGTAACATACTGTTTCATCCCACAGACGTTCAGGCTCTGGCCCACAGACACCAACCTATTCAAATCCCCAGCAGAGATTCAATCCATCTGCCCAACGCATTAACCATCCCAAACCAATTAACCATCCCATCAAACCAATCACTATTTCTTGTTCGCTCATCACTTTATTGTCTTGGACAAAACCCACTTAAGTAGTTGCCACAGCAGCTGCCTGGGTTCTCTGCACTGAGACTCTGGTGTGGGTCTTGGCCAGGTGATCAGTGAACTCCTGCAAAAACAGAAGCAAAGCAGTGTTTTCTTAAGCCACAATCATGAGTTTCTCAGCACTGCATCCCTTTCCAACAAGGTGTGTATGTGCAGGCTGCAGTGGTTCAGATGTAACTTAGCTTTACTTAATATTTCAAAGTTTTCTTATTTCCTTTGTCCACAAAATGTGATTTTTAAGTATTATTACTCAAAAATGCATTCTGAAAAAATCACACTCTACTTGGCGGTCAGCTCTGCCTGCAGTTCTGCTCTCCCCTTACTGCGCCACAAATTACTGGAGTAAAGCATCAGAACTTTACGGGGTATGAAGATTAAGATGTGAGCTGCAAAGTGCAGCCATACTTTTACCTGGTACGGAGACTTGGTGAACACCGTCTCTTTCCAGAGATCTGGGGTCAGATAACTGTAGGTCTTGGAGATGGCATCAAAGGTGGCTTTTGCTGGGGACAGGACACAAAGGTCACACGTCACAGTGATGAAAATCCACTCGCTGGGACCCACCCGCGCAGCTCCACACGTGTGGGGTTCAGGAGGAACAGGGAGACACAGTGGGGTCTCTCTGATATACACACAAAACTCAAGTTTCTCTCTCTCTCCAGTTACGACAATTACACTACTTCAAACAAGTGCAATCGCGCAGATTGGGAGATTTTTTTAATATCAGTGCATATATAAAAAGACAACTTCTTGTCATTAACTTTTACAGAACTTCAGGATCACCTACAGCAGGTCTAACCTGCATTATAAAAAGGTATCAGCAGAAGTTTTTTGCTTTTGCTTTACTTTGACACATTTAAAAAAATACTTCAGAAATGGGTGTGTCATATCCCTGCCATTGACAAAAATGGCAACATAAATAGCAAGGTTACAACACAAAAACATAAAATACATCTTACCGAAGTTGCCGAGGGTGGCGGTGCAGCCCCTGGCCGAGGTGTAACAGTCGTCGATCCCAGCCATCATCAGCAGCTTCTTGGGGACAGGGGCAGACACGATCCCCGTGCCGCGGGGGGCCGGGATCAGCCGCACCAGGACAGACCCGCACCGGCCAGTGACCTGCGCAGACACAATAGGTCACAGCTCCCAAAACAGCCACCACAGCGCGAGCCTCAAGTCTGGGCAGCCACCCTCACCTTGCATGGCACCGTGTGGGGTTTGCCGATCTTGTTCCCCCAATATCCTCGTCGTACAGGTACGATGGATAATTTGGCCAGAATGATCGCCCCACGAATGGCCGTAGCAACTTCTTTGGAGCATTTAACACCGAGACCAACATGGCCGTTGTAGTCCCCGATGGCAACAAAAGCCTGGAATTGAAATGAAAATGTTCAGCGGCAGCTGCGCTGTACACAACACTCAAACACAGTTCCTTGGGGTCTCTCTTGGGACAACCCACAGTGCAGTCACACCTCACAGTTCAAAAGCCCCTTTTCCCCCTTAGAGCTTGTTCTTGAGTCAAAACCAGTTAAAGAACTGGGATTCCTATCCCTGCTACAGCCTCAGACTGGTCCAAAGTCCCAATAATGTCCAACCAGCATTCCCTATTTACAGGTAAGGCTCTCTCCCCTGAGAAACTAATGTTGCCGCACAAATGTGACTTAAATTTTGTGCTAGGGCTGTTTCAAGGTATATTTGAATGTATTGCTAGGATTTTAAAACCAATACCAAAAATTCTGTAAGATACACGAGCCCATCTCCACACCAAAATATTTACTACAGAGAAAAATAAACGTATTTCAATTAATTCATCAGTATAATACCAAAAAACAAAAGTTAACACACAGAGTTGTCAAGATGAGAAAACAGAAAAACAAGCTTACCTTAAACCTGGTGCGCTGGCCAGCACGAGTCTGCTTCTGCACAGGCATGATCTTCAAAACCTCATCTTTCAGAGAGGACCCCAGGAAGAAATCAATGATCTCTGACTCCTGCAAGATTCAGTCATTTAATCACACGAGGCCACACTTTTTAAACAAACTGAACACAGCTAGTAAGGCTACAATAATTCAATCCCATACCAAGGTGTTTAAAGTAACTGCTACTTAAACATGTTAAGTTTTGCAGGCATAAACTTATTCTAGCTTGCTAGGCAGCCCAACATGGCAAGTTGAAGTTTTTTTCCTACCACTGAGCAGAGCTCTTACAGAAACACTTGAGCAACATGTTGCCATCTCTGCACAAGACAAACTGCAACACACAAAACCCACCAAGCTGCACTGCAAGTGACTGCATCAGTCCTCAGCTTCTGCTGAGTTGTGTCTTTAACCTGAGTGCCCTCACCTGCAAACACAGCAACTACTGGCAACTTTGTAATTCAGATTAAGATTCAGTCAGACATTACTTAGACATTTATAGAAGCTTACCTTGATAGGAAGTGAGAAAAGATAGATCTCCTCAAGAGACTTGATCTTCATATCCTTGACCAGGCGACCAAGCTTGGTGACAGGAATCCACTAGAAAAGAAACCCGTGGAAAAGGGTCAGCGGCAGACTCAGCTGCCTGCACCTCACGGGAACAGGCTCGTTTTCACTCTCATTTTCAGCAAGGCAGCAGGGCCGGCCCCTCACCCTAGACTCCCTCCTCACCCGGCCCTGCTCTGCCATGGTCCCCACCACCCGGGTCGGCCCCACACGGCCCCTCCAGCCCCAGGACCCACTTACTTCCTTATCTTCGGCCTTGCCTCCACGAGCCCCGCGGCCTCTCCCTCGGCCCCTCCCGCGGCCGCGCCCGCGGCCCCGCAGCCCGGTCCCGAAGCCGCCGCGGAAGCCTCCTCGGGCCGCTCCTGCACCTCCCGCAGCACCGGCGTCGTCCGCCATTTGCTAGAGCAGAGACAGGCGCGTTAGCCGGGACACCGCCCCAGGAACGGGCAGCAGGGCCCGGAGGTGACCGATACGGCCACCCCAGCCCGATGGGCGCGGATGAGACACAGGCCGCTCCGCCATCCCGCCCGCCACACTTACGTGATCCCTCAGCGTAGAAGGCCGCGCCTCCCCGCCGCCCGGTATTTATAGGCCGCGGAGTCTCGCGAGAGCGCGCCCCCCCACTGCGCCAGCCCCGCGCGCTGAATAAGGAATACACCGCGGTGCAGAGCGGCGCGTTCCGCTCGCTTATACAGGGTGCGGGGCCCGCAGAGCTGTCGGCCGCCGTGCGCATGCGCCAGTCTGCGCGTGCGTGTGAGGGCGTATATGACGGGGCGCGCACGCGCCCACCGCTCAGTTTGAGGTGAGCCGCGGGTGAGCGCGGTGGGTCGTGGCTGCGAGGGGAGTGTGGGGTTTCCCGCTTTCTGTGCCCTTAACGTCTTGGGGTGTGCTTGTAGCGCTGTCTGGGCTGGCATCGGGCGGGCAGCGGAGGGTCGCGTCTTGCTGGGGCTGCGTTGGTTGTGGGCGCCAGGCGCGGGCCGAAAATCACTCGGGGTCTCCTGTGGCCCCCGGTGAGATAACTGCGCCGACAGCATCGGGAACATTAAGCTTATTGCCCACGGTGATGCGTGGGGAGTGAAACCCATGTTCCGATAAGCCTGTACCGAGCCGGTGCGGGGCCCAGCGCGCTGGGTGCCGCGCTGCTGAGCTGCCTTTCCCTCGGCAGGTGCTGGAGCCGCTGCGCCGCGTCCTCCCGAGCAGGAGCCGCCGGTCCCGCAGCGTGTGCCGCAAAGTGATTCTCTCCTCTGCTCCCTGCGCCGATGAGCCTTGCAAAGGGGATGTTGTAACAGACGATTCAGTTACGTATTTCTACACGCAATAAAAGATTAATTACCTGAAAGCTGGCTTGTCAAGTCTCCTGTTTGTTGTTCCCACTGTCTGAAAAATCCCACTTTTCCCGGTGGTTGGAACTGGGAAATCGCTTCCTTGGGGCGAGGGAGCGAATGGTGGTCGGGAAAACGCCTTGGAGCGCTGGGCAGCGGGGCGGATCTGCTCCGGGCTCGGCCCGCCTGGCGGTACCGGCGGCTCCGTCCCCGCCATGCGGGGGTGAGCGTGGGGAGAGGCGGCGGCGTGGCCGCCTGCCCACACCAAAGATGGCGAGACGTCACTCGCGTGCGCCGGAAGCGGCGACCTTCTCCCGTGGCAACCGGGGAGCGCCGGAAGCGGCCGGCACGCGGAGCCAGACATGGAGGCGGCAGCGGCCGCCACCCCCGTGCGCTTCAAGAGCAAGTGAGGAGCGGCCGCGGCCCCGCGACCGGGCCGGGCGGGGGTGGGGGCGCTGCCGGGGCGCCGTGACCGGGCCGGGCGGGGGTGGGGGCGCTGCCGGGGCGCCGTGACCGGGCCGGGCAGCGGTGGGGGCGCTGCCGGGGCTCCGCGGCCGGGAGCTGCCGGGCCGCCGCGGTTGTGGTGTAACCGCCGCTCTGCGCATCTCTTCTCCCCCCAGCTACGCCGTGTCGAGGAAGATCGAACCTTTCTACACAGGGGGACGGGTCCAGGTAACGGCCGAGCCGAGGGCGAGGGGCGGGAGCAGGACCAGCCCCGGTCCCGGCACGTTCCCGGTTTCCGTTCCTTTATCCCCAGATAACCCGGGATGGGACGTTCATGTTTTGCCCCTGCGGGACCCGGCTGAACGTGATCGATGTGGAGACGGGGGCTCAGCGCAGCCTGCAGCAGGTGAGCTCCGGCCTGCTGGGGGTTCCCGGGGCTCCGGGGGCGTTTCACCGGCGATCCCCAGAGCCAGAACCGGCGGGGGGGGCAGCGCCGGTTCTGAACGCAGACAGACGCTGTTTGTGCTGCCCCTGAGCGCAGACGGGAGCCGCCAGGTGCCCTCGGCCTTGCTAGGGGAGGGAGCTCCGTGAGCACTTCACGAGTGGTTTAACTGTGGGGTTTTTTTCATTTTCACAGGACGATGAAGAGGAAATCACCTCCTTTGCTCTTAGCCCCGATGACGAGGTACATGTTTGTTTTGTGCTTTTCTGTGCTGCTCTGTCAGGCCACTCTCTGAAGCCGGTGAACGCTGGAGGCTGTTCTGCCTGGAAGGGCCCCATGGCCCCAGAGATCCCTGCGAATCCTCCCAGGTGCTTCCCTCTGCTCTTCTGGCTTCAAGTCAGACAGAGGAATGCTGAGAGACTCAGCTTCAAGAACATTGTAGCAACTGGTGTTTCTGTGCTTTGTGTATGGGCACTGGAAGAAATGGAGATGCAATTAGTAGCTAATTGCGCTTTCCTTCGCCTTGCTCTTGCGCAGATCCTCGTGACGGGGAGCCGAGCGCTGCTGCTGAAGCAGTGGAAGTTGCGAGAGAACGAGTGTGTTCGCACGTGGAAAGCCGTGCACGTGGCGCCGGTCGCCAGCATGGCCTTCGACTCCACTTCAACGTTGTTGGCCACAGGTACGGCCCCGTTTCAGTGTCACGCAATGGGGGTGACACCGAGTGGCCTTTCTTGTGACTAATTTAGCTCAACGCAGCCTGAGGTAGCGACTTCCTGGATTCAGACACAAGCAGAAGAGGTTTTGCTTAGATAGAAGTGGTGCATTGACAGACAAGGAGGGAGCCTTTCAATATTCTATCTAAAATATACTTAGTAAAATGGTGATGGAAATCAGGCCTTTATGGGACAGCACGGTATATTTATCCTGGTGCAGAACTGGGACTCCTGGGGATGGAGAAGGGCAGGTGTGACCTGGAACTTCATTGTACTTGTACTCTGAAACTGTGAACTGCTCCATGAGCTTCTCTCTGTGTGGGTGGTTGTTCCCAGATTCTTTTTTCTTTCTGCTGCCTTGGCAACTGGAAAATTTCATGGGTTGCAGGTATGTTGGACCTCCTGTGTCTCTCTCCCTCATGATTCATTCTTTTATTCCCTCCTTCTCCCAGGCGGCTGCGACAGCACCATTAAGATCTGGGATATGATCAAACAGTACTGCACACACAACCTGAAAGGATCCTCAGGAGTTGTTCAGTAAGGATGGGTTGTATTTGTCAGTCGCTGGCGTTAGTGCGATGCTGGGATTGATGTGAAATGTTTTGAGTTAAGGGAATGTAAAGGCCCATTCTGGGCTCTTCTGTTTCCTGATTTTTGAGATGTCTAGTGAAGGAGGAGGGCTCTGAGTGACTTTAGCCCAGAGAGGAAAGACTTTGAATAAATTTGTTGGGATGTAAATGAAATATCTGTGCTTGCGAACTGATGCGCTTCAACAACGTATGAGACTGACAAAGATCAGCTGTAAATTTTGCTGGTGGGTGGGGGAGGAATGAAGTCGTACAAAGAAAGTCCTAGTATAAATTCACATGAACTGATCTGCCAAACCCTTTGTGTAGAATTTGTGTTTATTTAAATATTGGGCTCATGCCAGAAAATTAATTCCTTCCTTTCTGTCCAGCCTTGTTGAGTTCCACCCTGACATCTCCCGTCTGCAACTCTTCTCCTCGTCGATCGACTACAAAATCCGCATCTGGGACCTGAAATCCAGCAAGTGCGTGGCTGCCCTGGACGGTCACTTCAGCGCTGTCACCTCGCTGGCATTTGCTGATGGAAACACGCTTGTTAGGTAAAACCTCACAGAGTTTTAGCCTTTCTCTCCCATTCACCCTGCCCGGGACTGGGTGGTTCTGTGGGCGCTGGGCAGGTTCTGGGAAGGGAAGGGCTGTCACAAGTGTTCAGTCTCTGCTTGACTGAACAAAGGAGTGACTGCAGATCTCGGTGCTTGTGTTTCTGGCAATATCCTGTGCTGTCAGGTGGAAAGCTGGTGGGTTTTTTTTTCATGTGGGCCTTTTCCCACATTTCCAAATTTCCACTCAGAGCCCTAGTTGAAAGGATTTAGCACTGAATCTGCTCTTTTTACTTGCAGTTCTGGCCGTGATAAAATCTGCATGGTGTGGGACCTGAAAACCAGAGAAAGTAAACGAACCATCCCCGTCTATGAGGTGAAATCACATTTCATTTAAGTCTTTGAGATCCTTTGCAGTCCCCAGATCACAGTTCCTATGTACTGTGAAATCAGGTTTCTCTCCCTTGTACTTTCCAGAGATCTTAAAACTCTGTGTCCAGAGCTGGTTATTTTCTGTCTTTCCTTGTTTCATGTGCTCATGCCTGGGCAGTTTGAGGAAATACATGTCACTGCTGTCTCCAGCGCTGGCGGGGAAGGAAGGACGGTCACAGCAGAGCTTTGTTCTCTCGCTATATCTGCCTGTGCTCAGTCCGGGCAGTGGATTGCGGGGTGTGTGTGTGCGGAGGGTGTGCGGCTGTTGCACAGCTCTGGCTGCTGAAACGCAGCTCTGGTCCCTTGCGCTCAACTGGTGTTTGTCCGGCTCTTGCAGAGCGTGGAAGCTGCCATCTTGTTACCTGAGAAGGGAGATTTCTCGCAACTGGGCGTGAAGAAACAGGGCTTGCACTTGGTCACAGCTGGCAGCAAAGGTGAGTGTCCTGGCACGTCGCTGCCAGGTTTGGAGGCTGAGGAAAGACCAGACTTTAGACGCCGCATTGCCTTTATTCCTGGGATGTGTTTTCTTTGTGTGGCAGAAGTTTTGGGCCGAACTCCTGAGGCCTGGAGCCTTCTCCTGGGTCCCTCCAACATGAGCAGATGAGCAGGACTGAGCAAACATGCTGCAGAGCTTTAACTGTGTGTGTTTTCAAAATGCAAAAAAGTCTGATTTGGGCTGAAAAAAACCCTTTTGTCCTTTTGCGCCACTGTGACTGGATTTCTTCACAGCCCTGCTTAAAGCTGCTTAGCTTTTTCTAGCAGGCAAAGCCAGGGTTTGTTTTATATTCTTTGGACAATTACTGTCTAAAACAGTGACTCTGACCAGATAATTTATATCACCGTTTTTGTCAGGCGTCCTGAAAGTGTGGGAAGTGGCCACAGCTGCCTGTGTGTACACCCAGCCCGTGCCCTTCGAGTCGAAGGAGGAGGCGAGCGAGCGCAGCCTCACCCAGTGCACGCTTGTGCCTGCAAGAAACGAGATTGTCACCGTGTCCGTGGAACACAACATCGTTTTATATGATGCTCAAACTCTCCAGCTCAGGAAGCAGGTAACAACCTTCCCTTATCCGTCGGCGAGGGCCAGCTCTGCCGCTGGTGGAAGCTTTGTCTGGGAGTGCGCTGCTCTCCTGCTCGTCCTTGAGCTCTTCTGGGTTACAAACCAGAAAGCCGGTTTCACTGGTGGGGTTGTTGGGAGGAATCTTGCACAGACACAAACACAGGAAAAGGAAAGCAGAGCAGGCGTTGCCAGAAATCCCTCCCGTGCTTATGTCTAACATGATTTTTACATGCAGTATTACGTGAAGGGTAACAGTAGCGTGGCCTATCTGAACGTGGTGCCATTCCATACTCTAACCAACTGATTCTCCCCATTAAACTCTTCATTTTCTGCCATCCTCAGCTTGCAGGGTACAACGATGAGGTTCTGGATGTGAAGTTCGTGGGGCCAGGTGATTCTCACATCGTTGTGGCCACCAACAGCCCTCAGCTGAAGGTGTTTGAGCTGGCGACGTCGCACTGCCAGATCCTCTACGGCCACACAGGTGGGTGAGCTGGAGTCTGGAGTCCTCAAGTTCCCTCTGCAACAGCATCGCAACAGGTTTTGGAGTTGGGTGAGGGAACGATATATTGTGCTGTGCTGGTTTTGCAAAAAACAATTTCCTGTTCCTGGTCTGTCAATTCAGTCCCTTTCAGCCTCAGTGAGATCAATTAAATTGGAGCTGAAGATGTACGTGAGTGTGAGCTCCAAATGCAGTTTTGGGTGCCATGAGCAGCCCATCACCCCATGGACATGTTGTCCCAAACCTGTCCCCCAGTCAGTAGGGGCTGGACTTGTTATTAATTCACACATTTCTATTGTCTGATTTCAGTATTACTTTGCATCCAACTGTTTTGTTTGTTTGTTTTCTTCTACTTAGAAACAATTCTTGCTTTGGATGTCTTCAGAAAAGGCCTGATGTTTGTCAGCTGTGCTAAGGTGCGTTAGTTTTCTTCATTTAATGACTGTTCATTTCTGGTGATTTTTATGGGCAGGGTTTTCTGGTGATCCAGAAAAGGACTGTGTTCAGACAGAATTCCTGTCTGCTACATCCCCCAAATATAAGGTTCTTCCGCTGTCCCTTTTTAATGTTGTCCTTGGGGAAACATGATTGATTATATTTTACTGGCCTGAAAGGCCATCTCTCATTCTCCAAGCGTCTTGCTCTTGCATTAGAGTTCAGAGATGTCGCTAGTGTGAGACTCGGGAGCTGTGTCCAAAAAACATATTGGGAAAGGTGCCGACTGCCCCGATAGACCCAGAACTAAACCTGTGCGCTGGAATCCCAGCCCGCAGTGTTCTGTGTCCACCCTCACCCACACTGGGGAACGCAGGCAAAGGTTCAGGCTTAAAAATAAGTGAATAGTGAGGATCACTGATGTGGTGAATGCACAGGGAACTGATCACTTATCAAAAAACCACAGCAGTTTGTCGTCTCCCATTGCAGGACAAAAGCCTTCGAGTGTGGCGGATGAACAAGGATGGAAAGGTGACCTGTGTTGCCCAAGGACTGGGCCATGCGCATGGCGTGGGTGCTGTCTCTTGCTCACGGTAATAAAAATTGGATGAGGGTTTTACCTTTGCACGAGTCACAGCTGCGTTGCTGATCTCAGGGTGAATGTTTCAGCGGGTGCCTGTCCCTGATCTGTGCTGTTTCTTATTCTTGGGCCTAGCTTGTCCTGGTGCTCTGAGTTTGAAGGAAGGATGATTTCTGGTTTTGGATGTGCATCTGTCTATCCTTAAATTGTAAAGTTTGCATTCTTTGTTAGTCTAACTCCTATTTGCCTTAAAGGACAGCAGCTGGGTAAGTTGCAAGATAAAGTCTGAGTGATCTGAAGAGGAGGATCAGGGAGTGAAGGGAGTGTGGCTGTGAAGGTTTTTGCTTGAATAGCATGTCTGTCCATCAGCTCTTCTCCTTCCTTCATGCTGCCTGACAGTCTGCAAGCCCAGCATGCCTGTTTGAGAGCTGCAGAATCCCTTTGTTTGCAAATGAGGAGAGCTGGCAGTGCTCTTGGTTCATGTCCAAATTGCTGGAGATTGTCCTGGGGCCTAAGTAAGACAGAAGACAGCTTGAACAAACATTAAAGTGCCGTTTCACATCCCGGCAGGGTGACTGAGCCTGTGTAGATCTTGCTAGGGGAGGAGAAGCCTTTTGTTCTGTGTAAGGGAAGCCACTGTATTCCTTCCTTACAGTTGACATTTTTATTCCTTTCAGACTGAAAGAAAACTTCATAGTAACCAGCAGCCAGGACTGCACGATCAAGATCTGGAATATCCCAGAATCCCTCACTTCCAAAGCAAAAGCAGCCTTGATTTCCAGTCCAGAAACCCTTCACGCAAAAGTGACTGAGAGGGGTCACAACAAGGTAAAGCTCCACCTGACATTAGAACCTATTTTTAGTAATTAAATCTTTCACTCCTGTGTTGTACTCTACATTTATTACTGTCTGACAGCGAGAGCAAAGATTTAAACTGCTTCACGCTCTCTGTACTTGTGTGGCCTCTCCAGGACATCAACAGCGTGGCCGTTTCTCCAAACGACAAGCTCATTGCCAGCGGCTCGCAGGACCGGCTGGCCAAGCTGTGGTCCTGCTCTGATTGCTCTTTGCTGGGCGTCTTCACCGGCCACAAGCGCGGAATCTGGTGTGTGCAGTTCTCCCCGGTGGATCAGGTCTTGGCCACCTCTTCAGCAGACGGGACCCTGAAGCTTTGGGGTCTTCGGGACTTCAGCTGCCTGAAGGTAATGAGAACTCTGACTGCCTCCTGCTCTGGGCAACCCTTGTGTGTTGTGGGGATTGATTAAAGCTGCTTCAAAAACCTATGTGCAGGTTAGTGCAGCTGAAATGTAGCAATGTGGCTGTGCTGAAGGAAGAGCTGTCCAGGTCCAGCCTTGGTCTCCAGGACCTTGGATGTGTAAGCTGCGTACCAGCGCCAGGACACGAGCATCTGCACAGTGCTCAAGGGATCTCTCTTTTCTAGCTAATCAACGAGAAACATGGTTGATCATGGGGAAAAAAGCACATTCATACTATTGGAAGAAAGCAGGCTTTGCCTGGCAGCTGTGGCCATGAAGGAAAACCACACACTTAAATCCCAGACTCACTCTTTTCTGTTTTTCAGACCTTTGAAGGTCACGACGCCTCTGTGCTGAAGATCATTTTTGTAAGCCGAGGAGCACAACTGCTCAGCAGGTGAGTACGTACACCAGGATTCCGGGGGAAGATGCCAAAACTGATCAGAAGAGAAATCTCTTAGCTGATAACAGCAGCAAGAGGGAAGAGCCTTGTACAGTGGATTTAGTTTTGGAAAGACTGATGAGAAGATGCTCTGTTTATGCCAAGCTTTCTGCAGGAGCTGATTTATCTTCCTTTTCTCTGGTTACACTGTGGGTTCTAGTTAACTGCTGTGACATTGCTGGGTTGGTGACATAGACTATAGTTAGGCAAAGCCTAAGGGTGCATCTCACCCTTTGAGGGCAAAGCAGCCAGTGCTAAATGGGTACTGGTACCTGGAAATACCACCAGGGCACAAGAGGGATTCCCAAAAAGGAATCACCTAAAGGAACATTGGTGGTGCTGATGACTCCCTCTTTGGAATTCCTAAGCTCTTTTGACATTTTTAGTTAATTCTGCTCCTGTTCAAAAGGTATTGGAAAGGAACAAGTTTATCTGATGTTTGAGCTGGGGCAGAGCAAGACTGGATCGGTCTGGTGAGTCTCTGAGTTGTTTGTTGTGTTTCTTTCTCTTCCAAAAGCGGTTCTGACGGTCTCTTAAAACTCTGGACAATTAAAACAAATGAGTGTGTGAAAACATTAGATGGTCACGAAGATAAAATCTGGGGGCTTCACTCCAACAAGCAAGACAATATGGTTGTGACAGCATCCAGCGACTCGTGCATCACGCTGTGGAAGGTACAACGGGGTCTGACTGTGGTTCCTCTCTGGGTTAGAGATCAGAATTCAGTTTGGAGAGCTCAGGATCCCAGGGGCTTGTTCCTGGCTGTTCCAGCATGGCATGTGCTCTCCCCATTTTCTGCACCCTGAAATCGGGTTGGTAAGGCTTATCTTGGGGCTTGGGGGTTTTTTTGGCCCTACTCTCTCTGCCAGTGGATGTTGTACAATGAGCTTTAGCAGCCCGCCCAGTGCAGCTGTGGTAAAGGTGCTTTGGAGGGAAGTTGCGGATCTCTGGATTTAACATTGAAGTTGCTTGACATTAGAGATCTTGCTGCAGAAGTTGGTTTCCTAAACACTTGATGACTAAAAATTAATCTGTATTAAAGCAAGATTTGACAAAGTTAAATTCTGGTTTTTATAGGATGTCACTGAAATTGAAGAGAAAGAGGCACAAGCTAAACAGGAGGAGCAGATCATGAAGTAAGTTGATCCTGTGCAATAAGGAGCTGTGAAAGGCAAATTCTGTCTAGTGAGACTGTCCACGCCTTGAGCCACCCAGCTCCAGCTCATCAGAATGTGACATCAGTTGCTATTTAGGGCCTGTCACGTCACAGTAATCTCTCCTTTGTAGTTTAATTCCTGCAAAGCCTGGCTTTACTGTCAGCTTGACAGTTTATTAGTTTCATGTTTGTGCGCTGCTCAGATACACAAAGTCAAACCTCCAAAACCTGCTTTCACTTTCTGCTGCTTCAGCCAGCACAGGATGGTTCAGGGAGCGCTTGAACGTGTCAGGCTAATTATCTGCACAATTAAGGTGCTGAGGCATTCACTGACAAGCCAGATTTATTAACTCCTTGGCATTAAACCTCTGCACACTATTATTGCCAAATCCACTACTTTCTGTACAGCATTTTCTTCCACCAACCGTTTGTCTCACTCTCATGACCCTGATTTGTTTTCCAGAGACCAAGAGCTTTCTAACCTGCTTCATGAGAAAAGGTACCTGAAAGCTCTGGGGCTGGCAATCTCTCTGGATCGTCCGCACACGGTGTTGATGGTGGTCAAAGGTGAGTCCTCCCCGTGCTCTGAAGGAATTGTTCTGTCCTCTCAGCTTTCCAGAACATCCTTCCAGGAAGACAAAAAAACTACATAGTCTAATTATCTGAAAACTTTGATTTTCCTTTTCTCTTCCAATTCCTGTTTTCCTCAGTGAAGTCACCCTGATAACAAATGTTCTCCCCCGGCCCATGGGTGTGTGTTATGGACTCTCACAGGGACTATTCATTTCTTTTTTTCTGCAGCCATCCTCAAGGAAACCGATGGGAGAAAGCACTTGGAAGAGAACATTGTTCGGCTGCGGAAGGATCAGAAAGGTTTGTTACAACACAGTTTAAGTGCTAAAACCTTTCAGGTTAGGGACTGTTTTTCTCAACTGAAATTAAAAGAAGAGTCTCCCTAGATTCTGCGTTTAGCACTGGGCTCCCTCCACCCTCGAGCAGGACTGCAGCTCAGGGACAACTTTGTTACGGTGCTGCGCATGGTGCTCACCAGCAGCTGCTCTGAGTGCGGCTTTGTGTGAGCGGTGAGGCCGGGAAAGCCGCCCCCTTGTTCAGGATGTCCCTGGGACAGCTCAAGAAATGGTTCTGTGCACGATTGTTCTGCCCCTCTGGGTTCCTCAGTCACAGTGTGCGGGAGCTGAACCGCTCTGCAAGACAGACGAGGTGTTTTCTGACTTGGCACCTTGCAGGGCTTGTTGTGATAGGACAAGGGGTGATGGTTTTCAATTAAAAGAGGAGAGATTCAGGCTGGACCTGAGGAAGACACTTTTTGTGCTGAGGGTGGTGAGAGCCTGGCCCAGGTTGGCCAGAGAGGTGGTGGCTGAACCATCCCTGGAGACATCCCAGGCCAGGCTGGACGGGGCTCTGAGCAACCTGAGCTGGTGCAGATGTCCCTGCTCATGGCAGGGTGGGCACTGGGGGAGCTGGGGAGGGCCCTTCAACCCAAACCATTCCATGATTTTGTGATGTCCCACATGCCAGCGCCCACGGCACGGCCAGCGTGTACGAATGTCCTTCCTCCCCAGAGGCGGTGTTATCGTTCCTGGTGACATGGAACACAAACTCTCGAAACTGCCACGAGGCCCAGGCTGTCATTGAGACCCTCCTGAAGCACGAGGCGCCGGACGAGCTCCTGCAGTACTCGGGTATCAAACCCGCGGTGGAGTCCTTGCTGCCGTACACCGGTGAGTCGCTGCGGGGATGAGCCTGGGCTCTCCTGTCTTGGCAATATTCCCCGTTTGCCTTGGTCTAAAGAGAGACTTCTGCAGCCCACTCTGCTGAGCTGTCTCTCCCACAATGCGAACCTTTGGCTTTCTCCTTGCAGAGCGACATTTTCAGCGGCTGAGCCGGTTGCTCCAGGCCTCCATGTTCATCGATTTCATGTGGCAGAACATGAGGCTGGCCGACGCGGCCCCGCAGGAGGAGGTGACGCTGTGACCCCCTCCCGCCAGCTGCTCTGTCCGGAGGGGACACTGAACTGCTTCCCTACCAGGTAGGGCAGCTGGAATATTCCTGTGTTTTATAATAAAATTTTAAAATTTAGAATTTATAATAAAATTTCTAAAACAAGTCCAGCATTGAGTGTCCTTGAGGCTTAATGAGAGGAAGGGTTGTTCCTCTGGCCAAGCTGGGGTTTCCCTTTGTATTTTCACACTCTGCATTTTGAGGCCCAGACACTTAAACTGTGCTTAGTTTGGAGAAAAGGCAGAACCTGACTCTAAACAAGTGGTTGGTCTTT
The DNA here is from genome assembly GCF_036013445.1 of Caloenas nicobarica. NCBI lineage: Eukaryota > Metazoa > Chordata > Aves > Columbiformes > Columbidae > Caloenas > Caloenas nicobarica. Next base: position 1,507,163 of record NC_088258.1, on the reverse strand, counting down.
ACCGGGGATTTAAAGCCTTTACGGAGTAGGGAGACATGACTGGGAATGTTGTATCACATCCCAAAGCCCGGCCTAAGCCGTGTGTGCTCATCAGTGTTCTGGCACTGAATATTGTCTTCGTTTGGGCAAAACGCAGCCTGGGCCAAGGCAAATCTCTCACCTCTTAGTGCCTGGCAGGGAGATAAGTGCAGTTTTAATTCCACAGCTAGCAAATCTTTAAAGTATAAAAGTCAAGCAGTCTTTGTAGGTATTTACATGTGTTTTATTTCAGAGACAAAAATGTATAAAACTTAGAACAGCGTAAAAATGTCACAAGTTGGTTAAATTGCTTGTTAAAAAAAAAACCTGACAGATACCTGGGAGAATAATTAAAACTAAAGGTAGCAATCTGTATAAAAGTTGACTTTTCCTATAACTGTTTTTCAAACTCAGTTCTAGCAAACAAGTTTAGGATGAGAATTGCACTTGGTTTCAGTAACTATCACAGCCCCTGGAAAGGGGAATGTTTTCTTCGTAAAAATGCACTCTGCCCCCCTTACCCAGCTGGGAGACAACCCATCCTACAACCACAGTGTTTCTGGGGGGAACAGTCAGAGGTGAAGCTCCTGGCTAACAAGTGTTTTTTTGTTCTCACAGCCATTCAGCAGGCCCAGCCGATTCATGTATCTGGCCAGTTCTCCACTAACCTTTAAAAAAAAAAAAAAATCAAACCAAAACCCCAAACAACAAAAATCAAATAATTTTTTAAAATGTATAGAATAGGTAGTTTAGATAAATGACATTCACACAGGTGCATCATCCCACAGCAGTAACCGCAGCTCTGGGTTTCGTGGATGACTGTCTCTTCCTGGGTCTGGGTTTCTCTCCGCAGCGCTCGGGGGTAACGCAAGAACAACTATGAAATGTCCACATATCACATTGCAGGGGAAAAACCTGCCTTGGGGAGTACGAACTGAATCCTGCGTCACCTCGAGACGACACAGGAGCTGCCAGACACGCAGCTGCCGCGACTCCCCTCAGCGGCACACCCCAGTTCAACCACTAAACCCTCTGGTTAACTCCAGTAAAGCCCCTCCTGCCCCCCAGCCTCCCTGGGGAAGCTGCTGCTTGAGTCGCCGCTCCCCAGGGAAGCGATGTTTGCACGTGTGTCCCTGGAAAATGACAGTCCCAAGCCCTGACGCTGCCCACGGACATTGGTGAGGAGGGTGCCCAGTGCTTGGTCATGGTGCTGGCCCAGGGCTGGGTCCTTTTCCCCCCTGGGGACACTAGTGGACGTTGGGGAGGGGGAGCAGAGCCTGGAGGGCCGGCCGCGAGGATGACTGCTGCACGGCTCGCTTGGTGACGGTGCTGCACTTCTGGAGGATCTCGTGGGCCGAGGGACGCGCAGGCACCTTGGGGACACAAGCAGCTGAGTCGGAGTCAGAGAGGGAGTAGCTGAGATCTGCTGTGGGTGACTCCACAAAGCCAGAGTCGTTCCTGTCCTCGTGGGTGAGGCGTGGGGACTTGCTGCTGTGCGTGGCCGAGTCGTGGCCCCGGGGAGAGCTCCTGCCCTGCTCCACCTCGGGCAGAGATCGGGACAAATTGGGTTTCCAGCCCAGCTGGCCGTCCTGCTCGCTGCCGCTCCCCGAGCTGAGGGATGAGCTGTCCGACTCCAGGTCTGGGGTGGAGCTGGCCCTGGGCAGAGACCTCGATCTGCTCCTCAGAGGGTTCCCGTCCTCGGTCTGCTCAGGGGAAGAGCAAACCTGGACCCCGTGCTGTCCCGCGGGCGGCGGAGCCGTCAGGGAGGAGCAGAGGTTGGGGGTGGAGATGTTGAGCCCGGAGCTCATGATGCTCTGGAGCTTGTGGTGGGGATTCTTGTAGGGCTGGAGGCACATGGAGGGCAGGTACCCAGTACAGCTGTTGTAGCTGAGGAGAAAGGACAAAAAGCAAGACTGAAAAGAGCTCTGAGCAGCCAGGGGAGCGGCACACGGGGCAGGAGGAACGGGGAACCATTCTGGCCAAGGACGGTCAGCTCAGCTCCCCTGCCTGGGGAGAGCGGGTGAGAAGTGCCTGCAGCTGGTAACTGGCTCCCTCAGGAATGGGAGCTTCAGAAAATCCTTACCGGATCAGCCACCAGCCGTTGTCGGATTTCCTGACCACCTCCACCACGACGCCGTTGTTCAGCGAGAGCTCGTCTGCCTTCTGAGCCTCGTAGGCCCGCACGACGAAGAACAGGCTGCCTGCAGAGAGAGGGGAAGTTGGGTTTGCTTTGCGGAGAAAACGTCCCCATCCCTGTGACAGAGCAGAGGAGCGAGCGAGAGATGCAGAGCTGGTGTCCCTGGAGTGATTTGCAGAGGCGATCAGAAGAGTCATAGCCCCAGAGATCCAAGCAGTGGTTAAAGTGGTGGGTTTTTCACAGAACTCATTATTTTGAAGGAGGAACATGGTGTCCCGAGGATCAGACGCAGGCTTACCCTCCTTGTTGGAGCTCAGGGCGTTCTGGATGTCCCTGTGGACGTCAATCTCCTCCAGGTAGGAGGCTGGGAACCATGCAATCTGCTTGTCTGCATTTTCTACCAGCCACCACCCTGCAGCAAACAGAAAAAAAAAAAAAAAGGGTTTTAACAGCCTGCAAGTAGACGGATGACCTTAATCCCCTGAGAATATTGTTCTTTTCTCCCATGTAAATCCAGGTGAACGCAGGACATACAATACAAACACCCCGTGCACCCGCGATGCTGCTGACCCGGCGTTTGCCAAGCTGTGAATCAATCTGCACCATCCGTCCCCGAAACTGGAGAATTCCCGTCATACGTACCCGTCACGTCCTTGATTAACACTTCAACAATTTCCTTCGTAGCGACTTTGAAAGGCTTGTTCTTGGTGTCTTTGGTTTCGAAGGGCTCGATGCAGCGGTAGCTCTGGGACGCCTGGGGATGGGTGATATGGGAGAGCTGCTGCTGGGACTGGCTTTGCTTTTCCCCTCCCATTTCTGAGGGCATGATCACGACACTAAAAAGTAAAGTTTCAGATTGGTTTATGGAAAACTTGCATGGAAGGTTGAATTTAGTATTAATTTTGGTTAAATCGTCTATGCTGTAGGCTGAGAAACAACATAAACATGCATTAAAGCATTCAGGAGAACTTCCCTGGCATTAACTGTTGTTTCTTGTCTACCTGTACTCTATAACATCTCTGTTTCACAAAGATACATACAAAGAAGAAAATACAGCTATGACTTCATACCTGTTTTCAGGAAAGGAGGGATCCAGGTCTTGGGTCTGTGCCTTGAAAAACTGAATCACATCTTCCCCCTGGGAGATTTTAGGGTCTATTTTCAGCAGCTCCTGGGAATACGTTTCCAGCAGTTTCAGAACCTCCAGGCACCTGTTTGGCTTCCTGCTCTTCCTCTGCTTCACGTTTGCATCTTTACAATAAGGAGCAAAGTCGGTGTAAGACACAATGGATCTGGGTGCCCTGAGAGCAGCATCTTCTGCCTGAACACGGGGGCGCCCTCACCCACCACCCCTCCCCACACAAACCCAAACTAAAAAGCTGAGACAGCAGCTGCCTCAACCTCCCTGGCATTTTTAATAGCGACTGATACAATTTTTGAATATCTAAGATTTTTCTTTAGTCACATTTAAATGTTGCAAGGAGCTCTGGGCCAATATTTAAAGCGTAATGTTAGTTTACCAAGTGCAATTATCTATTAAAAATAAGTCTTTCTGGGTTGTTTGAAGTCTGTGATAAACCCAGGCACACTGGTGTAACCCACAGGACCACGGAGCTGTTAATCTGTGCCAGGGCAGGTCAGACTCAGAGACCGGAGCCTGTGTCACCAGTTCCAACTGTCCCCGACTGCTCTGTCGTGGTGGTTGGTCCCTCAGAGATTTGTTCTCCTCACCTTTAAACCTGGGAATTGTCCGGTCCGATCTCCTGACCGAGCCGCTCTCGATGGGGAATTTTCTCTTCAGCTCTTTCTACAAGGGGGAGAAGGAGAGAATCGTGATGTTCCGCAGCCCCGACACGCGGTTGGGCTCCAGCCCCCTCCCCGCGACAGGAATCCTGTTCCCAGGGACATCATTCACTTACGTGGAATCTCTTAAAGTCTTCAAAGGTCCGGTAGATGAGGATGTTGTTCTGATCTGACCAAGACACAAACATCATGTAGTTCTGGAAAAATAAAAGGGAAAAAAATTCCAGTGTTCAGTACTGGTTGATTTCAAGCTATCAGCATTTGCCAGGATGTGGGATTTAGTTCTGGCTTTGGGCTGTGAGACTATCACATTAAAAAATGGAATTAAACATTAGACCTACAAAAATATTTCCTTAATTTTAGGGCCCCAAATGGACAATCATTGTTGAAACCAGAATTTTATGACACTGTGAACAGAAAGACAGCAGAATCCAAGATAACGGTTTTGTTATGATACTAAGCCCATTAAAAAACAAGTCCAAGAGATGCCCTGTCCTGGATCGCAAGGCTCTAATCCCAGCGCTGCGGGGGAATTAGCAAATGTACCCCTGTGCAAGTAACCCAAAAAGCCCTCTAGTTTCCCAATTTGAAAATAATATTTAAGGAGAAAAATTAAATTAAATTACCTTCTGCTTTCTGCATTGCATCAGGCCCACAGCTTTCACAGCCACTGGGTACCTGCTGCAGCTCATCCTCCTTGTTCCTCCGTCCCCGGGGCAGCTGGAGGCCGAGCAGGGATGTGAGATGTGAGATGATGATGTGAGATGTGGCTCCGCACACGACGCCCGTGGTTAAATGCTCCGGCACGGGAGGCAGGACCCGGGCGTTCCTGCGCTTCCTCCTCCGCCCAGTCGCCCTGGCAGAAATTCCGGAATTTGGCAAACTACCGCATGCCTTTTACCTGCTCCCCTGCTTTTAACATGCAAATCCGCCCCGGTGCAGGTGGCGGGGGCAGAGTTCAGAGCTGAGGAGGTGAAGCATCTTTTCTCATCCTTGCTAGAATAACGAGCCCAGGCTGGTTTATCATCCCCAGGTGCTGGGAGGTCAGCGGGGCAGCAGCTCCGGGGCTGGACGTGTCGTGTTTGTGGTGACATTGCACGGATCTGCCCCTCGGAGCTGCTGCAGCTCGGGCTGTGCCCACACCAGTCCCCAAAACTGATTAAAAACACAGCTTGTGATAAAGCACAAATCAGGCACAACTGATGTGCGTGCTGGCTGTTCGGAATCTCTTCACTGCTTTGTCCCATCTCTAAGGTACTTCAGGTTAAATGGATTTCTGGGAGCTACAGCAATATTTGCACGCTCTCAGAAGTCAGTGGGAGATGCTGATGCCAACGTTGCCAGAGCAAAGCACGAACTAACGCGTCACCCGGGGCGTAACTGAAAAACGTCCCAAAGCTTCTCAGGTGTAAATGTGCGTTGGAGACCCAGGTCCCAGCACCCTGTCCCACGCCGAGCCGGGTGTCTGTGCCCCCCGGGGCACCCAGCAGCTCCTCACAGCAACCAGCTCCTCGCTGGACCCGTCATTGCAGCCCTGGACAGCCCGGCCGGGCACTGAACTGAGCCTTGACGTGCCTCGGGTTACAACTTGGCATCCCTGTGATCAAACCGCCTTCTCCATCCTCCCTCCCCTTCTTCTTTGATGAAGCCTAAATTGGATCATTATCGTTATTGGAGCCCGGAGGCTCAGCCCTGCCTTCCCTTTCATTTTCCAGTTACACCTGGCTGCCGAAACCCCTCAGCAACAGCTGCGGGGGATTTTTCATCTACCGAACAAAGGCCCAGGAGCCAGGAGGCCAGACAAGATTCCTTCTGGATGACCAGAGAATGCAGCAGCTTTGGTTTGTTTGATGAGCACATGAGGCTGCTCCTGCACCCCAGGGCAGCAGTTTCTGGGAACAAATGAAGTGGTTTTGTTGCAGTTTGAGCTATTGCTGCTGGACACCTGACCTCCATTGGGAAGGGAAAATTGTTGGTCCCGTGCGCGGGTTTGGTGGGAAAACCCCTTCGATGGCATCTCCAGGGCATTTCCTGGCACGGGGACCAGATCGAGCTGCTCTAGGGGAAGATGATGCAAAGCAGTTCAGTGCCCTCACCAGCCCGAAATCGGCCCCTCCATCCCGCTGCTCACGCAGCGTCCAGCAGAAGCACGTGCTCATAAACCTACCTGGTTCAAAAAACAGGGGTTTGTGGAGAGAGAAAGTTGTCGTGGTTCCACATCAGCAGGTACTGAGGGTGTTGGTGAGAACAGGGAGAGCAGGAAGCAGCCCTGGTTTTGCCATTTCCAAAGGCTTTGCCGTATTTTGCCGTTCTCAGGGAATTAAAGCAGAAGGGGGATGTGGAAAACATATAATGAAAAGTTACAACAGGACGGTGAAACTACGCAGAGGGAGGCAGGCGAAGAGCCAGCCGTGTGGTTTGGAGGGACGATTTCCTGGGGGGAGATTGGCGGGTGATAGGGATCTCAGAGAAGGTAAAGGATGAGCAGAACCACTCAAAACTCGATAATTAGTTATCGAGAAAGCCTATTGCAGCAACAAAGGTCACCATGATGCACAAGCAAGGTACAGATGGATAACTCGGTAGAAGAGGCTGTTAATTCCACTTATTTGCTGGCTATATCTGAGCACACATAAAAAAACCAAACTGAAACGTCCTTTTCGTGACATTGTCATGTTTACTTTGTGTCTTCTGCTACTTCTATACCACCCTGCCATAAACCGCTACCTCCTTATGTGTAATTCTTAACGGAAGGGTAGGAGTGGTGTACCCGGAAAAGGTAAAACTCCGCATGTATCGCTGGGTGCTGCTATTTCATCATAAGTACCTATTTACATAGTTTCTGAGAACAGCAGTTGCTTTTTTTCTTCAATCTTTTTACAAGGTACGAAGGAGATAATAAATTAACAAGTAATATATAGGAGCGGACTGTCCAGCTTTCGCAAGACTGAGGAAATATGAGTTTTCCTCCCTAATAACTGCAGTTGTTTTGCAGCCTGCTCCAAGGAAGCCGTGTGCACCTTGCCGAGCTGGAGCTGTGGGTCCTGCCGCCCAAAGAACATCCCTGTCACCATCACCAGCTGCTCTGGGGACACAAAATCCTGTTTGTGTCACAGCCAGTGACCAAGTCCCAGCCGAGTCCCTGCCCCAAACCGCCCCCGGGCCGAAGGACAGGGTGGGACATCCCGCGGCTTCTGCGAGTCCCCGTGGCCACCCGGGCTCTGCAGTTTCCATCACAGGACCAGCTTCCCTCCAGCGAGTGTAAAGTGTCCATGAGAAATCAACACTGAGGGTCTGGTTTTCATTTCAGTGCGGATCAGGAATAACTTAATCCGGTTTGTTTAGGCAGATCAGAGCAGCCGCGGTGGGACGAGTGCCTGGGCCAACCCCTCCCTGCGTCCGGAGCCACAAGAGGAGGTTGAGCCAAAGGAGGGGCCAAAGGCTTCACCGGCGCCACCGCAGCCTTTTTCCCAGTCCAACAAGCAATGCCCTTCTCCAAAACTCCCACACATGAAAAAGAGAAGGGGCCGTGCTATGAACAGCCTTTACCATGTCCAGAAGTCGGGTCCGGGTGGGTTGGTGACCTGGACATCTCTGGGACTCTGCATCACACGTTTCTTTACTACGCCCAGCGCAAGAGGAGCTGCTGCTGGTCAGACTCGCTGGCCCGGGAAAAGCAAAGAGAGAAAAAGTCCTCAAACCACCTGTGAGATCCCACGGCTGCGAGAAAGAGAGCCGGGCGGCCAAGAGGCCCTGGGCTGGAGCGGTGCCGAGGAGAGCTCCATCCTTCCCGTCACCCTCGCATCAAAACCTGCCCTTCGCTGTCCTTGGAGGTCACCTGCGATAACACACGACCTATCAGCACCTCTAATGAAAAGCCCAGCTGCTAAAAGCTGATTTTAAGAGTACAAAGAGGTTTTAGACTTCCAATAAATAAACAGACCCTTATTTAAAAATTAAAAAAAAAAACCAACAAAAAACAGACACAGGAGTTGACAAAACTTGAACTTTCACACAGGCTTGGATGAGAGATTTTGCAATATCTCATCCAGAAGAAGGTCTTTCATTTTCTCCTAATTTCAGCAGCTGCCACAGGCGCTGGAGCGTTTTTCGGTGGCCAGAGAATCCGAGTCAGAGAGACCCTGAGCACCCAGCAGCTCAGGTGTAAAAACCTGAGGAGGGGCAGGTCCGTCTCAGGGGTTCCATAGCTGCTCAGAGGTGGATTTATTTCATGAAAGACGCATTCTTTCATGAACAAACCTCAAAGATGAGGGTCTCAGGGACATGGTTTAGTGATGGACTTGACAGTGCCAAGTTAACGGTTGGACTTGATGCTCTTGAAGGTCTTTTCCAGCCAAAATGATTGTATGATTCCAGAAACTCCCTCAAAGCTCGTGCAGACCGGCTGAGAGCGGTGAAAGCCACAGAGCAAATCTGCCTTGAAATGCCCTTGGGATGCAGCCGCCCAGCCCGGGGAGAAATCAGCTTTCCCTGGGGGGTTTACTGGCTGCCTCTGTTTATTGAGCACTTGTTGCAACAATTTCATAGCTCCTTTGCAGAAGCGGCATGCTTTTCTAAGGTTATGCAAAGGACAAAAGCATGATTCAAGAAGAAAATTTCCAGGAAGGATGAGAATGTAACTTAAGCTGCTGCAAGAGAAAGTTTCCTGTATCTTTTCCTAGAGCCAAAAGAAAAGGTGTTTGATGAGAACATTGTGTGGCCTGGGGCCAACGTGGTATGTCCGTGGTGGGACCCGCTGCGGGATGTGACAGGAGACGGACGGGTTGAGTTTCCAAGGGGTTTCAAGCCCTCGGGGGAAGATCCCAGCAACACAACCTGTGTGGCCAGTGGCGAGCGAAACAAGCACACGTGAACAGGTAGAAATAGTTTTCACTTGGGTAAAATCTACTCTTATTCGTGCTAAATTTAGTAAAGTCTGGTCAGAGACAAGACTGTTGTATTCCTCCCAGATTAGTCAGTAAATTCTTGTCCTGTTCTTGCCCCTTCCTCATTCCCCGCTGCCGTCGACAAGCAGAATATGCAAAGCACTTTATCTCTGCTGGGGTTTCCACCAGCGCTGGGAGCTCAAGTTAAAAGTTCAACTTTATTTCAGAGCAAAGACAAGACCTGTGTTCCTTTCAGAAAACAGTATTTAATCTTCACTCTAAAGCCTGGCAGGGAAAGAGTAACGTGGAAGGAGAACTGTTGTTTAATAAAATCACAGAATGTCCCTGTGATGCTGGGGACCCCAGAGCTGAACGCAGGACTTCATTAATGTTTAATTCTTAATGATTCCACACGTTCTTATGGCAACTATTATTTGAGAAAAATCTCGTCCTCCACCACTGATCGAGACTTACTATTGTCCATTTGCTTTGACCTACTTCTAGAAAAAAGACTCACCCCAAAACCAGGGAGATCTGCGTAAGGATGAGGAAAACCAGAAAGCACCAGGTATAGCTGGCGTGCACGGGACAAGCGACCTTATTAATAAAAGCACAGCTCTCATAACAACAGGGCCATTAACTTTTAGGAGACAAGAATGGGAGTCTCTGATAAGGAAGGACACACAAAATCCACATGGGAAGCAGCATGCTACAACGTTTATTGATGAACTTCAAATAGCATCTTTGTGCTAAATCAAAGGGTCCCTTTGTGCAGACGGAGCACAACCCAAACCTCGGAGCAACGGCTGTTCCAACCTGCAGGAGATAATTTGTTTTTCTCCCTATCCTTGCCATTGCAAATAAATACACCGCTACTTCTGAATTCTTGTTTTAATCAGCAAGAGGATCCACATGCAAAACCAGCACAAATTTTTAAATAACCTACTGCAGGCTCTGGGTATAGACCCCCAGATCTGAGCAAAGCAAAATTTTGGTATAGTCTGTGCAAAATTTTACAACTCAGGCTGTTTTGAACAGATTTTAACAGCTCTGGACAAATCCGAACCCAGATCGACGTCTCACCCAGTCACTGGCAGCGAACTGGGAGATAAATTCACGCCTTGGGAAATTTCGCAGGTGATGCGTTTCTTGTATACAAACAAAACTGTTCAATATGATTCACATACCTGGAAATACGCATTATTGGTTTTCTGCTGCTGTTTCCTAGTTGACTGTAATTTCACAAACAACTGTATGACTAATTCCTGATGCTTTGTAACTGGTTGGACTTTAGACTCACACCCTTACACGTAAATACAAATCAGCTTCCTGTTGGTGTATTTCCCGGGAGAGGGAAAAACTTATATTCAAATGGAACTATCTACAAAACCACCGCAAAAACCAAGGCAGGAATCCTGAGAGGTATAGGCTAAAATTTTCCAAAGAACTTTAAAGAAGTTAATGAAAAGCCGGTGATGTCAAGGTTCCCAAACGAAGCAAAAGGATTTGAAAATATGATTCCTTGTTCTCTAGTGAAAATCTAAATGTTTATTGCAGGAACGAAGAGCAACACGTACCAGCGGGCAGCTCGCCGACCCTGCCAGTTCTTGCATTTCCACACAATCCCGTTGCGTCCCAGAAAGCGGCTGCGCAGGTTGCAGCAAGAGTTGTGTCCGCTCTCTGCTAGTCGAGCCAATTATCTTGGAAAATTAGCAGCCTTTCTGTAGGTATAATTCTATTCGTACATAAATATGCATCCTGCTGTAACCTGGGGTTGCGCTGCTGGGAAAGGCGCTGTGTGAAGATTCCTTGGGGTCACCTCTCCTTGGGTTCTCCTCTTTTTGGGATCATCCCTCCTTGGAGTCTCTTCTCCTTGGGGTCACCCCTCCTTGGGGTCACCCCTCCTTTGCTCAGGAGCTGCATTTAAGACCAGCCCTTAGTCCTCTACCCAAAGCCCACTCTGCATTGTGCATTTTGCCCAAACTGACTCAACTTTCTGGCCCCGTGCCCAAAGTACCAGGGGAGTGTCTGTGCCCAGAGGGGTGTCTGTCCCCAGCAGGATGTCTGTCCCCACGGGTTGTCTGTCCCCATAGGTGTGTCTGTCCCCAGCAGGGTGTCTGTCCCCACGGGTTGCCTGTCCACATGGGGGTGTCTGTCCCCAGCGGGGTGTGTGTCCCCAGCTGCCCCCCTGGCACCACAGAGCGAGCAGGAGGATGCACATCTGGCCTCAAACACGGGGCATCTCCTGTTGCCAGCCTGTTTCTTCTTCCCCCCTCGTGCACCCGCTCTCAGCCGCCAGTTCATGAGCTCTCATTTAGCAAGCGCCGGAGATAAGAGCAGAACATCAAACAGCCTCTGAGAAAGGCAAACATGCCCTTCACATTTTCTCAAGCGTGAGTTTTACTAACGCTTCCTGGTAATTCCTGTCATCACCGTCCTGCACGTTATTACCCTGTTCCAGTCACGGATTAAGTGGCTGTCAGGAAGAGGCACCCGGTCAGTAGATGTAATGAGCCAGGTCTTGCAGACATAAAAAACTGAAAAAGGGGTGTTTTGTTGGCAGCCCCGGCTGGGCAGGGTGGGATGGAGCTGGGCTTTGCTTCCTACCCCGGGGAGCAGCTGCTCTTAGGGACACTCCAGTGTCACAGGGTGCCAGTGAGGGACACTGGAGGACACTGGCACCCATGGGACCCTCCACAGGCCACCCACGGGCCCTGCCAGGACACAACAGAAAGGCTGTCCAAGGGAGAGCAGGAATCACAGAATCGTTTTGGTTGGAAAAGCCCCTCAAGATCATGGAGTCCAACCATAACCCACCCCTGGCACTGCCCCATGTCCCTGAGAACCTCATGTCCGTCTGTCCAACCCCTCCAGGGATGGTGACTCCAGCACTGCCCTGGGCAGCCTGTTCCAATGCCCCACAGCCCTTTGGGGAAGAAATTGTTCCCCAGATCCAACCTCAACCTCCCCTGGCGCAACTTGAGGCCGTTTCCTCTGGTCCTGGCGCTTGTTCCTGGGGAGCAGAGCCCAACCCCCCCTGGCTCCAAGCTCCTTTCAGGCAGGTCAGAGATCAGAAGGTCTCCCCTCAGCTCCTGTTCTCCAGCTGAACCCCCAGCTCCCTCAGCCGCTCCCATCACACTTGTGCTCCAGCCCCTCACCAGCTCCGTTCCCTTCTCTCAACTCGCTCCAGCACCTCAAGGGCTTTCTTGGTGTGAGGGGCCCAAAACTGACCCCAGCTGCTGCCCCCTCCTCTGCACCACATTCCTGCCTTTGGATGGAATTCATTAGGGTCTGCGCTTGGATTCAATTAGAGACAGGAAAGTGGATTTCCTTGCTCTGATTCGAATGTGAGCATCTCTCCGTTTTTTTCCCCTCACCTGCTTTGAAACAAGATGATGCTGGTGGTGGGGGCAAGCAGAGAAAACTGGGAGCTGATTTTCCTAAAGAGCCAGTTCTGCCCTTACAGCCAACCAGGAAAGGGGCAGGGTTATGAACTTTTTAATTTTAAATAAATATAAAACATGCTTATATTTTAACTAACTCAATAAAGGAAACCACTAATGAGGAAGCAGACTGTTAACAGCCAAACAACGAGATTGCTTTGCCTTCGAAACATCTCTGCAACTATTTAATTGCTTGAAGGCTCAGCAATAAAACACTTTAGGAAATTCCCCGGGTCTCTCCTCCAGATACCAGCAAACCTTTTTTCCTGAATTAAAAAGAAGAGTGAGGTCATCAATGTCATTTAAATATTTATTGGTGGGTAAGGAAAACAAACATAAAGAATATCTTTTCCCCTACTTGATCTTCCTGTGTGAATTTTAGACATATAGTTGTCTATAACCTTAAACAAATATATAGTTGTCTATAACTTTAAACAAAACCATTTCAGCCGTTCCTAGAAGTTACTTATTTCTCTTCTCCCTCCCTCACGCATATTAGCAAATAAAAGTTCCCATGAAATTGCAAATTAAAAAAATATGAGGCACTGGTAAATAGGAGGCCCAGAGGTGGAGATTCAGATCAGCAGCTCAGAGCTACATAGACCAGGAAACAGATGAACCATTTCCATGTAAGGATTTGAAATCTTTTTGAAGGCAAGCCTTTGACACATTTCTCTAAAATGATGCATTACCTACTAAACATTTTACACCATCCTGTGTATTATTAGGGGATAACAGCTGAAAATGAGCACTATTTTGCCAGCAACTTTCTTAGCAATTGTGCCTTTGCAGAACTGGTGGCACGACAGCATTTAACAACAGGCGAAAGCCTCGAGATGCATTTCAAACCACCTGGAAAGAACCAGGTGTGGAGTAGGAGCCAAGGAGAAGTGTCCCAGGCCAAAACTGCCCCAAGGGACATGAGCAGGGCTGGTGCTGCCTGAAGGGGAAGAGAAGGAGCGAGGGGAGGCAAAACCCCATCCCAGCCACAGTACGGGATTTCTTACAATGATATTTTGGTGCACCTCCACCCCGGCCATACATTTGTTTGCATTAAACAAAATAATCATATTTTTCGCTTGGCACGAAGAGGTGAAAAGTGTAAGTGAATACAAAATTCACATTCTAGAGCGCGCTGTGCACGGTGGGTTACTTATCCTGTGGCCTCAAAACCTCTTGCGTCAAGGCAAAAAGGAGAAGCGCAAGGCTGTGCTGCCCTCCAACTTTTCATCCTCTGAACCCCTGTCAAGGCCGCTGTGTCCCGCAGGCCGGCAGCAGAACGCGCTCCAGGCAGTCGCACCCGCCGGGCCGTATGGCGAATTAGCCGAAAGCTTTATTTGTGCTGTCAGCACAGTTCCAAGCCGCAGCAATTCAACCTTTCCACGGGGTGGGAGACCCGGCTGTGGAGCCGATGCCGTGCTGGAGCATCACCCGGGAGCTGGCTCAGCGTCCTCAGGCGCTCGCAAGGCTGTGGCCGACCAGGAGGGAACGTAAAGCTGCGGAATGTCCGTGTGAGAGCAAAGAGATGGGGGAAGATCTGGGGTCTCCTTCACCTCCCAGCTCCGGACTTGCTCCTTTGCCGTCCCTACCCCAGTGCAACACGCGTCGGTGCCCTGGGGAAGGGGTCAGCCAACCCTTCCTCAATTAGAGTTTTACAGGCGCATGACAGGTGTCAAAACACGTAAAGTTTGATACGGGCGTGTTCTGCTGCAGGTGTGTGAGTTGGAATCGAGTTGCCTGTTTGTTTGTTCTTGAAATCACGCTGGGCTGGAGATAACGCTGAGGTGAGCTCCGCCACCACCAGCACGTAGGAGACGTGCCGGGCCACAAGATCTGCCCCATACGCTAGATATATATATATATATTTATATAGGTGTGAGGTGAACAAATGCTGTTGGGAGGCTTGTGTCACTGTGGTGTGTGAAGGAAAATGTGCCCTGTTCTCCTCAAACACAAGATTCGAACGCAGAGGCTGCTGCTCTATTGGCAAAAAACCCACCATAAACACGCACTTTGGAGCATCTTTGTTATGAGGAGAGACCGAGAGAGCTGGGGCTGTCCATCTGGAGAAGAGAAGCTGAGAGGGATCTTATAAATGCTGATAAATATCTCCGGGTGGGTGTCAGAGGATGGCCCAGGCTCTGTTCAGTGGGACAGGGTGAGGGGCAACGGGCACAGACTGAAACACAGGGGGGTCCATGTGAACATGAGGAGAAACTTCTTTGCCGGGAGGTGCCAGAGCCTGGAGCAGGCTGCCCAGAGCGGGTGTGGAGTCTCCTGCTCTGAGACATTCAAACCCGCCTGGGATCCTGTGTGATCTGCTCTGGTGACCCTGCGTGAGCAGCGGCTGGGGGATCCGCAGAGCTGCCTTCGGCCCCAACCGGGCTGTCACTCTGTGGCTGTGGTGTCTAACGGCGAACGCCCGGGCTGAGCCCCCTCACCCAGCCCCGGGAGAAGCCCCGTCCAGCCAGCCCCTGCCGCCCCTGCCCGCTCCGACCCCGCGGGCCCGCCCGGGGGAACCGGGCGGCTCAAATGGCGCCTCCCGCCGCCGCCGCCCCGGCCCGGCGTGCACCGCGGCGCCAAGATGGCGGCGCCCAGCGAGGGCCGGCAGGGCCGCGGCGCTTCGCCGTTCCCGGGCACCGAGAGCGGCCCTTTCTCTTTCCCCTTCGCCGCCCCGCACGGCGCCGCGGGCTCCGGGGCGGAGGAGCCGTCCAAGAAGCCGTGCCGAGCCTGCACGGATTTCAAGAGCTGGCTCCGCGAGCAGAGGAAGCGGGCGGCCCCGGGCGGCGGGGTGAGGCGGCGGCGTTGCCGCGGGGCTGGGGGGCGGGAGCCTCCGCTGTCACCCCGGGGGCTGTCGTTCCCCCCAGCCCCCGCAGAGCTGGGAAATGGGTCTCCGTGGTCCCTCCCGCAGCGTGGTGGGGCTGCGTCCCCCCCTCAGGGGGTAACGGGCCCGGGGGCGGCGCTTCCCCGCTGTGGGAGCGGGAAGGGGCCTCCATCTTGGAATCACAGGATCGTTTCGGTTAGAAACACCCTCAAGATCGTCAAGTCCAACCGTTAACCTAACAGTGTCACTAAACCACGTCCCTAAGAACCTCATCTATGCGTAGAAATGCTTATAGTTGTCTTTTACGGCAGCAGCCGGGGTGCAAAGGGGGGCTCTGCTGTTGTCCCCCCATCTCATCCTCCCCCCCAACCACTAAGGGCTGTTTCCCCACCAAGCACCGTCACCCCCTCACAACCATCTCTCCTGCTCCAGGACCCAACGGTCGTGGAGGAGAAGGAGCCGCCGCCGGACTGTCCCCTGGACAGCGAGCAGCTGGGCCGCAGCACCTGGGCCTTCCTGCACACCATGGCCGCCTACTACCCCGAGCAGCCCAGCCGAGCCCAGCAGCGCGACATGCGCGACTTCATCCACCTCTTCTCCAAGTTCTACCCCTGCGAGCACTGCGCTGAGGACCTGAGGGAGCGGTGAGTTGCTTCGGTGGGGTTTTTTTTTTGGTGGCCTGAAGTGCTGGGCTGCAGCATTTGTGTATCAGCAGCTCCTCCTGCCCTTGGGGTTTGTCGCTACTGAACTGGTTTCTTCCATTGTTGCGTCACTCAGAGATACACTTGCTCAGAAAACAAATACCTTTGCTCGTGCTGTTGGGTTATGTGCTGCCTCCGAGGCCTCCCTGAGGCGATTTTGGGATTTTCTGGTTCAAACTGGACTAGCGTTCAGTTGTGGAATTAGACTAGGACTTGAAATAATTTGGCTTTCAGGAAGCAAGGGTTCTACTCCAGAAAATCCCATTTATTGGTAATCTCAGCAGTGGAGGCAAAGGCTGAAATGGGCTGTGATGTTTGATAAAGTTTGCTACTGTTACTGTCAGCTTGTTTCTCAAAAGTTTCAACTCCTCTTTTCTGGATGATGAAGCCTAATTATTGACTTCGCAGGCATCACATGGCAAAACAGCTGCTCAGTATTTTTCATTTATTATTGCGTTTTGGTTTTTTTTTTTTGATTCAGTGTTTTGATGGACTCAAGTACTTCTTGCTTTTTATCATAGACAAGCTGTGACTCTTGCATCTTTTCTATTTGTAAGACTGGGCACTGAATGCAACAAACTGTTGCAGCCGTCGGTATTTTAAAGTGGAGGTTTGGCCTCTGATAATGACTGATCTCTGTGTGCTCTCTTCTCGGGTCTCTTTGGGACTCATCTTGCAAGAACAGAAAAGGCAACTGGCTGTTGGTGCGCTGTGTGTCTGCTTTGGGAGCTGAAGTTGGTCGCTGTAAAGAGGTGACACTTCTTTCCTCTTCCCCGTTTGCAGATTACGTACAAACCAGCCTGATACGAGCAACAGAAATAACTTCTCCCAGTGGTTGTGTCTTCTTCACAATGAAGTGAACAGGAAACTGGGGAAATCTGAATTTGACTGCTCTCGTGTGGACGAGCGCTGGCGAGATGGTTGGAAAGACGGTAGTTGTGATTAATCCACAGGGACTGCTGTGGAATTCGGACAGACCAACTCACTCTGGTGTTCAGTCACTGCAGGGAGATGTGTGAGTCGATACCTGTGTTTGTGTGCGCGTGCGTGTGACTGATCGGCTTGTGGAAATAAAGGTAAACCAATTCTAAAAGTGAATTTGAAGATCGTATCCTAATAGTGTTTTGATAAATGATTACATAAGTGTGTTACCTGAGGGACTGAGGCCTTACATTTGACACAGGAATTGCCAAAACCTGTGAAATTAAGTCACGGACAAACTCGCGGAGACTTTTTCATTATGACATTTCCTTGTTTTACGGGCATTTGCTTATTTCTGGGACGAGAATTCCTTTTCCCTGAACACAGCTGTAGAGGGCTGCCCTGTGGCATTTGATGTTTATCTGCAGGCATTATCCTGATGTCTTAAAAATGCATCTGATTAATTGACTTTTTCATTTCTGTTGTTCTGATAGAGAAAACTCATGCTGGGTTTTGTACCAAGTCTGTACCCCCAGATCTCTCTTTGAGATCTCCAGTGCTTTTTGTTAAGCTTGAATCCAGTTCCTTTGATAAAAGACCTGAAGGTAGATACATTTAATTTAAATATTTAAATCATGGACCCTAGGTTTCTTATTTTGTGTTTCAGTTTATCATGTAAAAGAACATTGTGGAAAGGGAAACTAAAGTAGGACAAGAAAAAAACCCTCATCTGATGAATGGAACAAAGTATCACCTGGTGAAATGAAAGTGTTTTCAATTGATTGCTAATTTTCTTTGGATCCAGAAGTGGTATCATGATAAGTTGTACTGAACTACTTATTCTTAAAGCAGGTAACATCTTCACCTCCGCTGTGAACTTTTGTCAGTTGTGAAAATAGCTTGAGACTGACATCTATAATGAATCATAGAATCATTTTGGTTGGAAAATTCAGCTTTGTTCAGCATGTAGTATTTCTGAGATGTCACTTATGTTTTGAAATTCTTGATGGGTAGTTGCTGACCTGGTTGACATTCTGGTGTTGTCCCTTGGCTATAAATCTCTCTAGTACAAAAGGACTTCATAAGCCCCCCTGCAGTATTTGAGTCCTGCTCAAGACTTGGATGTCAGCTTTATGTCACATTTATAGCACAGAGGACTCAAAGGAGTCCCTGGGGTTGATTCCCTCTGTCAGAACTGCTCAGAATCCACGTCATGGGTATTTTTCCTATAGGTGTGAATTCCAGATTCCAGTGAAATAGCTGCAGAAATGGTTTACACCACAAAGCGTCCTAACACATCTCTCTATAAAAAGAGACGGCTTACAAAAAAAAATCAAAATAATTTCAAGTTCTTAGAGTGGATAAGTGATATTGTGTCCTTATTGCATTTCTGGCCGTGAAAAGTTTGCAGGAGTTTGCACAAACTGTGGCGATAGCAGCTTTTCTCCTTCTCTACTTCCTGCTGAGGTTTTCTGCTGTGTTTCAGTGAGCTTCCCTATTTCGTGCCCCACAGCGCATCTGTAAATTTACTCTTGCTGATAAAGTGTTGCTTGGAAATGTTAATGGTACTTTTATAATAATACTAGGGTGATGACAGCTTGTAACTAGAACTTTGCTCTTCACACCTGCGTGCATGGGGCTCCTCAGCGTTTAGAGAAGCAATAAGAACTTTGGAAATACCTTTTACTATTTTATGGCGTATTCAAGTTCTTTCAAGTTGGACCTGTTAAATTTTATGGACTGGTTATTCATGAAGTTTTTATATAATATTCCTAAACACAAAACAAACCAAACGAATGATAAGGTACTTCGTAAAGTGTGCGATCTGACTTATGACTTGAAGGTATCATTCAGGTTATTAAAAGTTTCCCTATTAGCATGTTGGGGTTCTTAGAACAAATAAATTCCAGTCCTTTTTTTTTTTTTTTTTAAGTGACGAACTCAGTCCTCAAAATGAAGCACGTTGGTATCCAGTAGTGGGGAGAGGACCAACCCCTCATTTTGTCATGCATGACCTGAATTACCTGGTTCTGTCAGGACAGCTTTGCTTCTGGACTCACTTGTGCTAAAAGAGGAATTTACTGTTCTTCCTCCCCAATCTGCCCCTGAATGTTCTCAGTGACAGTTTCATCACCCATGGAGCAGATGATGTTTCTTCCTAATTTGTTTCAGAGTAAATGAGCAGGTTGGCAAAACACCTGTCTCATCCTTTTTCATCTTAATACTGAAAATGGGTCAGCTGGGTGAGTTGCCCTCACTTGTGCAAGTGCAAACGCACTTGACCTCTGGAGCCGCCGCTGTCTCGTGTTGGCGAGCGGTTGGTGATGGGCACGTGGTGACCTTCCACCGTCCCGCAGCATCTGTGCACATCTGGAGAGCGCAGAGAGGAAAAGAAACGTGTATCATGCTCAAAATCCGGGAGAGCAGCTGCGGCAACACCAAATTTTTGTCACCTTGTGGTGTCCAGGGAGGTGCGTGCAGAAGGAAAAGCCCCGTCTGCGGCTGGTAGGATGTTATTAGGACAGTTTGTAACTTTACTAAGCGGTCGTTTGATAAAATACCTGCTTGCACTGTGTTCTCTCATGTTTATGGCTTTGCAGAAGAGCTTTGACTTAAATGTTTCTCAGGCATATCGTCATCTCTGTGGACTTGACTGTGCAGGGAGGGGGAATTTGTTTTGCTGCTCATTTGTACCACAGCTCAAGTTTTAATCTTCTGTGAGGAATTTCTATTTAAGATACTTGTATTTGTGTACAGAAAATTGTGAATTCTCTTCTAAATGCACTTGATTAAATCTAGTTTTAAGCATAGCTGTATTCAAATTATATTTCCTGTTGATGTAAAAATAATAAAGCAACTGAGTTCATTCCTGGCTTCACTGCTGCATGAAAGCTTAGGGGAAGCCATCAGGCGCTGGCGTGTCTCGCCCTTGGCACACCGTGTGTTTGATCACTGGCTGAGCTCGCCGGCTCAGCTGCGGTTGCGGGGTTTGGTGTGTGATCAGACAACATGGGGCTGCAACGGGTCCTTTTCTGTTGTGCTGCTGAATTGACACAATTCTCTGTGGGCCAGGAAGCTACAAAACTGCAGTGATTTTTGTCCAGCAGGTCCTTGCCCATCAGATCAGAGTTTGGTTTCATGTGGGGACCAGTGGGATTTTCTTATGGGGTTCACGTGGTTTTTTTGGTGTGTGTTTCTAACAGCATTAAGGGTTGTGTTACAGTTGGGAGTAGCTCAAATGTTGCTGAATTTGAGGAGAGTGTTGACCACTGAAGGGCAGTGTTTGCTACCTGCGTATTCACCGCACAACCGTGGACATCCCACCGCATTTTCCAGAAAGGAGGAGCCGGTTCCCCTCGGTACGAGGAGCCCGTGCGAGACAAAGCCCAGGCAGGAGCAGATGCTGCCAGAGGAGTCTGCGGGACCTTATTGAAGAGCTGCTCCTGTGTCACAGGCCGACCTTCCAGCTTCACAAAGCTCTTACTGTTTTCATGGACCAGTTTGCATTCATTGCATTTCAATCCCTGAAAGCAAAGAGCAGGGAGCCGCGAGGGAATTGTCGTCTTTGTGAATGGGAGGTAGAGTTGCTTAAGCAAGGAATGAGTGCAGATGGAGGTGGAAGTGCCGCTGCGTCTTAACATTTTTCCAGGGATTAGCTGTTCTTTTGCAGTGTGCTGGGTGTGAACAGTCTTCTGTTTACAGGAAGGTTCCCAAGAGCCACTTTGCTTGCATGTGTCTTTTGCTGCAGCCTGTTACAGGCAGTGGGTGACGTTTCTTCCCATTGGGAGCTTTAGAGGCTTGGAGCGGGTAGAGGTTGGATTTTGCTTTGGGTTTTTTTTGCGCCTCCATATCAGCATTGAATTTTTTCCATTCCTGGAGTGGCTGTCCAGATTTTTTTGTCTGAATGACAGAGAAGAGCTGCTCATTATTCTGTGTAGACATGATTAAGCATTTCAGTAGAAACCACCACCAAGGTTGTCTGAAGTCAGCTCTTGATTTTGTAGGCTAATAGGAAATAAAGCAAATAAAGCAAAACCACAGCATGTAGGCAAATCGGCAGAACGCTTCTAGGAGTAAATTTTAACACTGCTTCTTGCCTTCTGTTGTGAGTTCCTGCAGTGTTCACAGGGCTGAACCTACGGCGAAAATTCGCTTTGCATCTTACCCAAGCCAACAGTAGAGGGCAACAAAGCCTGAATTTCCTTGACTTGCCTGTCTCTTACTTTTCTCTGGAATAGCAAACTGCTCCAGTTATCGAGTGTTTTACCTCATGTTGGTCTGGCCCAAGCTACCAGTAGTGTGAAAAAGTGAATTTTGTGACTGTGCCTTGTGTCTTGCTGTTTAGATGGGGTAAAAGATCTGCAGGTATATAAGACAAGGTCTATGTGGCTAAAGCATGTTGCTGGAGACTCAAGAGATCAAAATTCAGTTCTTAGTCGTAAGCTTCTTGCTGGATTCCAGGTAGGTCACGTCATCTCCTGTAGCCACACTTCTACTTCTGCAAAATGGGGATAAAAATAGGGGTTTCTGCAGCCTTTACCTGTATTTCCTCTTCAGATGAAAATCTCTTTCAGAGAGGCTGTTTTAAAGTGCTTGTACTGCACAGTCCTGGGCCTGAGATTGTTCAAGAAAATCACTCAGATCAGTCCATCCCACAAACCTCCTTTACGTAAGTTTACATCTTTTGAATCTGAGAACCTGTTCAGTGTTTGCCATGTTCAGTGTAGCAATAAATCTTTTCTTATTTTCAGCGTATCACCACAAATACACATTAATTCATTCCCCCCAGAACTTGCGCTGCGGATCTTGTTTTGTTGTGTAACATGAGCAGAACCGTCAATAACGAAGGGCTGGAGCTGGGCGAGCTCCTTCGGCAGCGAATCTGGCCGGAGCTCACGTGAGAACTGAGCAGCTCCGCGTGTCGGGGCAGGTTCAGGCTGCTCGGAGGCTGCGGTGTCCGTGTCACCATCAGCTCTGCTCACGGTACCAGACCCGCTGAGCAGCAACACCCAGCAGGGTGCAGGTGACACGCACCAAAGTTGCCTTGTTGGTCAGGCCCTGCACGATGTGGCTTGGCTGCCGTGGCCCTCAGGTCAGTTTGGAAACCAGCTCGGGATCACCTTTCCCTTTCATCTGTGCACCTTCCCAGAGCAGAGTTTGGTCCAGTGACTCAGTCAGATTAGATCACTGGTTTGCCAAAACCCCCGAACTTTTTGTGTTATGAAATATTTTGAGAAGAAGCAAAGAGTAAGTTCAGTAGATGAGATGTCCAGCCTGCAACTGCATCACTGGAAAGCACTTTGAAACCCTTTGGGGTTTTTGTTCAGTTTGGTTTTTATGCAAGTACTGAGATGTTAACTCTTCTGTTCTCATCTGAATTCTGCTATCCAAATCTTCCCCAGTGATTCCAGGTAGTAAAATTTTCTGCATTTTTTTTCAAGCATACTTACCTTGCGTTTATACTTGCACAGTAACTGCTCAATCCCAGCTGAGAAATGGCTGCATTTCAGAAATGGATGAGTGACCAGCTAATAAATTATCTTCCAAGTATTTTGGGCTCTCTTAGGGTGGAGGGCATGAAGTAGCTTTCTAGCGATAGCGTGCTAAGGTATTGCTGCTCAGGAGTCCACTCTCTCTGCTACTGGACGCTCTGAATTTCTACGCACCTCTTGATACTTCCATCGACTCTCTTATTTTTTTCTAGAGACTAATGGCTGAAAAGCAGCATTAGCCAAACTCTAATGAATGTCAAGCAAAGCATTTTGGAGTATCAAGTAAATGAACACATATCAAAGTACTGCTTCAAGCTTGCTGCCCCGGGAATGTGAAGAACCAGCCGTTTTGCCACCCACGTCCATGCGAAGCAGCGTCGGAGCTTGTGGAGCTGCTGCGGTCGGGGCTGTACCCAGTGTTCTGCTGAACTGCTCGGCCCCAGCAGCCTCGCTGTAAATGCATTGTCAAAGCTGCTTGGAGAGCAGGGCGGTTTCACATCGCTATTTTATTTTAGAGATGTTGAACAGAAAGTGTGGCTGGTTGTTTTGCCTGCCCCCTGCTACCTTATTCCACAGGGAAAATATGGTCAATCCTGCTGTAAGAAATTGTATTAACCCACCGCGTTCTTCACTGGGCTTCCTCTGGGCCAGGTCCCGATCCCAGCGATGGCAGCGCTGGGGCTGTGAATTGGGGTGCAACAGCCTCGGCCATCTGCTCAGAATTTTTTTTGCAAATACATTCTGCTTCACAGAGCGACGCTCGCATCGCTTAAAGTCGTTCAGCTAACAACAGGTAACCTGGTAGGCTTTCATAAATTGGTTTTGTTCAGCCATATGCCCTTGAAAAACATCACCATTCTTATTTCTGAGGAGCTAGCTGAAATCAGCTATTAGCTGAGGGGTAGAGATGACTCCGAGAGGCTTTGAAGAAGGAGAAAGCCCCGGTTCTTGTCTTCTCAGGGTTGTCATGTCCACGTACTTACCCCTGGGTAAACACCTGATTGCTTTTTTATGTTGGAGACAAAGATTAAGGAGTCAGCGTGACTACAAGAAGCATGAGGCAAGCCCATGTTTTCTACCACCCTTAATTAAACTCGCATAAAATCTAGATGCATCTCAGGCACTTGTCTGCGTGCCGCTCTGTTTGCTCCGTCGCTGAAATCCAGGGGGAACGGGAAATGCAGACAGAACTTGCTCAAACTGAACAAATGCTCTGGAAAGTGCCATTTCCACACACAGCTCTTTTCCCCCATTTGATGGGGAAGATGCTCAAATGCAATATCCTCTCTCGTTATTCGCTGCCTCTGTGTCTCTGTTGCTTATTTGCAGCAGTAGGAAGTGAAACAGAAATGCAGTTTGCATGTAGGCTACAGATAGCTCCTGTGCTTTATCTGCATGCTGGCAGGGGACAAAAGTGAGCACAACACAATGTGAAAAATGATTGTACAAACATACTGGGCACAGCAGAAGCTGGAGAGGTGAACACTGAAGAAAGAGGACGAGTTTGGGAGCAGGGATTTCTGTGGGGATCTTGCCCCATGTGTCATGGTCGCATCCTGAAGCGTATAAATCATATATCTGTCTGGAAACAGCTACGATTTGTTCTACGGTAGCATCTAAAAGATTTGGGCGGTATCCTGATTGTCCAAAATCCGCCTGTCCCAGTCGAGACCGATGAACTGGGCAAGACATTTTAGGAAGGGATAGCAGAGAGCCAGGAGGATTGAAGCATCTTTTCCAGTGTCACCATCTGTTGGTTTTCTGAGGGCCTGTCTATTTTTCTGCCTTTTCCAGGGGCAGGGCCGCCCCTGCCTCCCTACGTAACCCTGGGCTGACGGGTACAGGACGGTTTGTTCTCAAAGCGTGAAAACCATTTTGGAGGACACTGAAACAGCTGCTTCTAAAGTGCTGAAGCTGTTTGAAAAGCTCACCTATGGTAATCCCTTCAAATAAATATGGTCTTTGCAATTCAGGGGTGAGCTGGCGATGCTCTTGACACCGGGGTGCAGCCCCTGGCCATCCCCGTGAGAGATCCTGCCAGAAGCAAGTGGGAGGGACCGACCTGGCCATCTCTTCATAGCCGTTTCTTTTTTTGCATAGTAAAATGTGATTTCTACTGAGCTGGTGACATTGAGGAATGAAAGACTGAATTCTGCTTTTCCTGCTGAGAGTCAGAAATAGATCTGGAGAGATGATGAATCACCTGTGATTGAGAAAAACTGAATGGCATCATCATGAGCTTTAACAGTTAATTCCTGATTCCACCTGCCAGAAAAGAACAGACCGAGAAAGCTGCAAAAGGCCAAAGCGAGCTGGAGACGGGGCCCAGCGCGTGGAAATTCTGCGCTTTGTTACAACATTCTGCATTGTAAGGGGCTTAACACGCCTGCTACATGTGTACCCCGTGTGATCCCCTGGTCCCTGCGCGGGGGATCGGAGCTGCATGGACAGCAGGTCGGGGGAGAGCGGGTGGTGGAGCCCTGAGAAGCCCCCAACCCCAACCGGAGCCCTGGTGCCTTCTCCTCCCCACCACTGTCCCTGCAGTTCCCGTCGGAAGCAGAGATGATGTCAGAGTTGTCATGGCATCGGTATCTATGGAACCGGGATCATCATCGCGGTGCTGGGAGAACTAACTGGGGAGATGGTCCTGGAGCTACGGGGGGAACTCCCTCTGCAGTAATTGGGGTTTCCCTCGGTAAGGTGCCTCTTCTTCCTCCTTCCCGCTGTCCCTGGGGAGCAAGTGGGGACGGGCTTGGCCTCCCCCCGTCCTGTGGCAGCTCTGGGTCCCTCCTGTCCTGCGTGAGGGAAGCGAGAGCTCCGGCCCCACCAGCCTTCGCTTCCCCTTTCTGCACCTGCTGGCCCAGGACAGGTGACAGCAGCCCCTTTTTGCCGTTACATCTCCCTGTCTCTGCTGTCAGCGGGGACACTGGTGGGGCTGGGCGGAGGAAGGGTGTTTATCTTGGGGGAAGCGCGGTGAGCAGCGTGGTGACCTCCCTGCGCTCCGGGCCACCGCACCTCCCTCCTGCCACCAGCCCAGGGACGTGGAGCTGCATGGGCTGCCCTGGCGCAGGTGGCCGTTGCCGATGCACGGTGACGCTGGTGTAGCATGGTGACCCTTCCCACAGCACCCTACCCCTGGCTGGAGCACACTGTCCCCTGAATGAGCATGGTGACTGTGGCTGTGGCAAGGCATCCTGGCCATAGCGTGGTGTCCTCAAGCACAGCACGCTGTCCCCAGCCATTGCACAGTGACTGTGGCTATGGCACGCTGACTGCGGCTGCAGCACTTCTTCCTCGGGTGTAGCATGGTGACACTGGCCATAACATGATGTCCCCAGCCAGAGCACGGTGGCATTGGTTGGCCATAGCGTGGTGTCCTCAGTGACAGCACGGTGACACTGGATGTGGCAGGGTGATGATGGCCACAGCACGGTGACGCTGGCTGTCCCTGGTGCCCACGGTCACATCGCGGTGACACTGGCTGTCCCTGGT
The DNA here is from genome assembly GCF_036013445.1 of Caloenas nicobarica. NCBI lineage: Eukaryota > Metazoa > Chordata > Aves > Columbiformes > Columbidae > Caloenas > Caloenas nicobarica. Next base: position 1,481,446 of record NC_088258.1, on the reverse strand, counting down.
GCCCATGGTCTCGGCATGGTGACACTAGCTGTCCCTGGTGCCCACAGTCACATCATGGTGACGCTGGCTGTCCCCGGTGCCCATCGTCCTGGCACACTGACACCGGCTGTCCCCGGTGCCCACGGTCACATCATGGTAACACTGGCTGTCCCTGGTGCCCATGGTCCCGGCACGGTAACACTGGCTGTCCTCGGTGCCCATGGTCCCGGCACAGTGACACCGGCTGTCCCCGGTGCCCACGGTCACATCGCGGTGTCCCCGCCTGTCCCGGGCGCCGCTCGGGCTCGCTGCGGGGGGGGGCGGCGCGCCGGGCGCGCGCACCTGCCGGTGCCTCCCTCCCTCTCCGCCCCCCCCCCCCGGCGGGTGGTTCCTCCCGCTGCCCGCACGCGGCGCTGCGGACGAAACCACGCGGGAGGGGCGCGGGGGGGGGGGGGCGGGCGGGCAGGCGCGCGTCCGGCGCGGGGCGCGCGCGGCGGGGCTGGCGCGGAGCGGAGCGGGCGGCGGGGGAAGATGGAAGGAGCCTCGTTCGGAGCGGGCCGGGCGGGGGGCGCCATCGACCCCGTGGATTTCCTCAAGCAGCCGCAGACCATCCTCCGGGTGACGACCTGGGTAAGGCGGAACGGCCCCGGAAACGGGGCCGCCGGGCTGGAACCGGGCGTGGGGCAGTGCCCGGGCAGCGCTGTGCGGTGGGCAGCGCCCGGTGCGTTGTGCAGTGCCCGTGCAGTGCCCGTGCAATGTGCAGAGAGCAAGCACCTGACAGTGTGCGGTGGCTCTGCAGTCGTGCGGCGCTGGTGCAGCCGTGGCAGTGGTGGCCAGTAGCGGCGGTGGTGGCCAGCAGTGGTAGGTGGTGGCCAGCAGTGGTAGGTGGTGGCCAGCAGTGGCAGTGGTGGCCGGCAGTGGTAGGTGGTGGCCAGCAGTGGTAGGTGGTGGCCAGCAGTGGCAGTGGTGGCCGGCAGTGGTAGGTGGTGGCCGGCAGTGGTAGGTGGTGGCCGGCAGTGGTGGTGGTGGCCAGCAGTGGTAGGTGGTGGCCGGCAGTGGTGGAGGTGGCCGGCAGTGGTGGTGGTGGCCGGCAGTGGTGGAGGTGGCCGGCAGTGGTAGGTGGTGGCCGGCAGTGGTAGGTGGTGGCCGGCAGTGGTGGAGGTGGCCGGCAGTGGTGGAGGTGGCCGGCAGTGGTGGAGGTGGCCGGCAGTGGTAGGTGGTGGCCGGCAGTGGTAGGTGGTGGCCGGCAGTGGTGGTGGTGGCCGGCAGTGGTGGTGGTGGCCGGCAGTGGTGGTGGTGGCCGGCAGTGGTAGGTGGTGGCCGGCAGTGGTGGAGGTGGCCGGCAGTGGTAGGTGGTGGCCGGCAGTGGCGGTGGTGGCCAGCGATGGTGGCCAGCCATGTGGCATGGGGCTGGGCAGGTCCCGTGGGTGTTTGCAGAGAGATCCCCTGGGAACAAGGCAAGGTGCAGCGGGTGGATGTGCCGCAGTCCCTTCCCAGTGTTGTTCCTGGTGCTTAAGCAAAGGCCGAGGGGATGGGCTGTAAACCAGGAGGCAGAGGACATTTTACTTCCTTGCACTCTCCATGCATCCGTGTATGTGTGTAATGACAAGTCTAAGAGCCAGCCCTGCCCTGCTCCCCCTGTTCTTCTCGAAGATGTCATATTTTTTGGCTGTTTCCTACGTATGAGTTCCTGCTGGTGGAAGATGCTGTGCAGCCGCTCGGGGAAGGCTCCGCTCACCGGTGCTGGGTGAATAAGCAGCACGGGGAGCTCCAGGGGTGGGGGCAGCTGCTGATTCGCCTCTCCCAGCCTGGATTTACCTTGCGAAGATCTGCAGGTAAGCGTGGCCCCCCAAGGTTGGCAATGCCTGGCCCCTCCCAAAAGCCACCGGTTTGGGAGGGTGTGCCCAGCTCCTGGCTCGGGTGCTCGGCTGGAGGCTGCAGGTGAGCAGAGTTGGGCTCGGGGGGCTCGTCCTCGCCGTGTCACACCTCTGCTGTGCACAGAGGCCTCTGTGTCACCTTCAGCAGTGCCACACGCAGGCAGCGAGTGCAGGCAAGGTGTGACGAGAAGGTGCTGCCCCCGGCTGCTCTCCCCCCGCCGACTCGGCAGGTGCATTCACGGGGTCTCTGGGCTGCCCCAGCTGAGGCCCAGCACAGCACAACATGGGACCGTGTGCTTATCTTTAAGCACGTGAGCAATTCCAGCTGCAATCACATGGTTAAAGTTAAAACACATGCTTAAGTGTTTTGCTGGATGGGAGCCAGCGTGTTTCCCAGGGCTTTGAGAAAGACCCCGACTGCATTGCTGGAGGAGAAGGGGCTGGAGCATCCCCCTGGGGTGGATGGGGCGTTTGGGGCAGGGTTCGGGCTCCTGGCAGTGCTCCTTTCCTAGAAGCATTGCCTCAGTCCGGAAAGTCCCATCCAGATGTTCTTGGATTGTTCTCAAATGGCAATGGCAAACTTGATGGTGGTGTTGGCTTTGGGTACAATTGGATAAATTGTTAACCCTGATGGCAAGTTAGGCCCCTCATAAAATAAATCTGCCACCACGCACCCAGAGAGCTCATCGTCCTGGTTATGCAGAAGGGGACTGAGCACTGCTGGGAAGCAGGAGCAGGACGTGGAATATAGAGATAAAATAAAAATCCCTGTTTAGAAAATATTAATGCACGTATTCGTTGGCTGGTTTCATCAATGGCAAGGTCACTAATTTTGCGGTTCCGCGTTCACAGGGAATCTGTGAAAATTGGGCACTACAGAAGTGCATCAACTGAACTCCAAAGAAGCGCAGGGACCCACTGATGTGGATGAACGTTGGGTGCACACAGAGCTGTCCCGGGTGGAACTGTTTGCGGTGTTGAGAGTCGGCTCCAAAGCCCACTGAATTCAAAGGGGTTTTGTGGCAGTTTTCAGTGGGCTGTGGAAACACCTTCAAAGCCCTTTGGACCACCTTTCCCAGGTCCCACATCTGTTGGGGACCCTTCTCCATTGCTGCTCCAGCCTGGGGGTTCAGAGCCCGGTGACCTTCACTTGACTGTTGCAGTCCAGTTACCTGCGTCTTAAACCAGTTCAGCATTTGCGGCTCCTTCCCAGTGTGAGCGGGGATGTTGGTGGGTGAGAGGTGTGTGTGGAGCTTTCCTGCCCGCGTGCTTGCACGGCCATCGCTATTTCTAGCAGATTTGCCAAAGCACCGGGTACCTTCTGAGCTGTTGCTTTGCTGCTCTTGCCAGATGGGACCCAGGTCAAGATGGGAGAGCTTGGATGGATGGAGGAGACGTGACGCTCCCCGAGTCCCCAAGCAAACAGACCCTCCGCGGTGGTCCTGCCACCGTCACGGGGGGACGAGCTGCCCATGCTGGCACCTGCTTATTCAGAAAGCCCTTGGCTTCGGGGATGGCTGAATTTAGGTGCTGGGGGCGGGGGGTTTTTTTAATGTGGTTTTTCTTCCTGTGCTTTGTTGCTACATCTTTTAAAATGTCTTTAACCAGTGCGGTTGGATCAAATCCCTTGCTGTGCGTACAGTGTCACGTTCCTTTGGTGAGGAAAGGAGGGAGCTGCATGAAATGTGCTGGTTATGGTGGGACGTGGGCGGGTTTGGGGTTGATGTGAGCGGCTCGGTGCTGATCCGGCCAATGCCATCGTGGGGTTTCACCCCAAAGGAGCGCCCAGCTCCGTTCTGTAACTCCAGGAGCTGCTTTTGGGCTGCAGGTTCAGGCCTCGTGCTGGCAAACACCTCCGGGACTGGCAGGTGAATGGTGACTTCAGTGCAGAAATCCCCTAATGTAAACCATGGTAAAAGGGGATTCCTGATTCTGCCTCCCGCAGCAACCTCTCCCCAACAGATATAGTAATTCTGAGTATCTGAAGGGGAAAAAAACGCTCCTGGCTTGAGCTGTGAAATCAAAAGCTGGAAAGAACCCTTTAACAGTTCCTCATTCATCTCTTCCCCCTCCGCATAATGCAGTTTGTCAGATGAAGATGTGATCACTCTTGTGGTTTCCTTTTGAGACATTTTTTGCACAGCAAAACAAACTCGATATTCATGAAGGATGCCCGCAGAATCATGAGTTCCTTTCTCTGTGACTGCCGGCACCAGCTGGACTTTCAAGTGGCCTCGCAGCCTTGCAGAGGCGTTGTTCATTTAACATGGCTTTAGCTTTGACTTTTAAAAGCAGTTCTGGAAAATATCCTAGTAAAGTGTTTTCAGTAGTTCCTGTAAATTTCAATAAGCGCAACAGTAAAAGCCTTTTCCCCTGAAATTTTAATTTTTGCCACAAGAGCTGGAAGCCCGAACACGGATGGTTTGGGGTGGGGCAGGTGTAAGTGGAAATGCCCGTGGATGGAGGATGAGTCTGAGTGGTCGCTGCCCAGTCCCACCAGTGCAGCCAGTTTGGAAGGACTGGGCCACTCTCTCCTGCCTCCACCCACCCTCTGCCTCCTCTCAGCCAGAGGTCAGGTCCCTGTTTTACTACAACACAGAGCAATACTGAAATATTTTCTTTCATGTGGTTGCTTCTTGCTCCGGTGACCCCCGTTTCTGCCCGCGCAGCCGGACACCCTTTCCAGCAACCAGCACGTCGGGAGCTGCCCGACCCCATCTGCTGCCGTTATCTCTTGTTTCCTAGAGCTGAATGAATTTGTAGCTCATCACTTGGGTCACTGGAGACAGCTTTCCCTGTGCAGTGTTTTATCTCATTAGGCCCAATATTTTGTTTGGGTTTTCCTTGCAATAGTCTTATGCTTTTAAGAGCAAAAGCTTTATTAAGGGACCGGCCGAGGGCAGCCAAATCTGATTACTGAGTGGAGGGATGGCAGCAAAGTGACGGTCCCTGTAGCCTTTGATATGCAGGAGGGAAGTTTAATGACCAGAGGTTGCTTCGGCTCAGGTCCAGCAAAGTCTTTATGCACTCAGCTTTGCACTGATACGGGTCTTAGTCCATAACACAGCAGATCGTTGTCTTTTCAGCAATGCAAATGTGCTTTGCTGCATTGTGACTTTGCTAAGGGACATGCCTGGTGGTGGTTTGATGGACCAGGAATAGGTGGTGGCTCTTGGAGGGAGGGAGTGTGCCCCTTCCATCCTGCTCCAGCTGGGTTTTCTTTCTCCAGAGGGGTGGAAAGGCCGGGATTTGTGCTCATGGTAAAAGCTGTATTTACTTTTATTAGAAAAAAACAAGCTCAGGAGCAGAAGAGCCAGGCAGCAAACAAAGAAGTATATGGCTCTGGGATTGTCACTGCCCTGCACTCTCAGGACAGAAGCACTTCTGAGGGGTTTTCCAGTGAGGTCAAGCTGCAGGAGGGCGGATTTGGGGTGCTGTGGGTGCACGGTTGGGTTTGCAGGGGGTGCTGTGGGTGCACGGTTGGGTTTGCAGGGGGTGCTGTTGGTGCACTGTTGGGTTTGCAGGGGGTGCTGTTGGTGCACTGTTGGGTTTGCAGGGAGTGCTGTTGGTGCACTGTTGGGTTTGCAGGGGATGCTGTGGGTGCACAGTTGGGTTTGCAGGGGGTGCTGTGGGTGCACAGTTGGGTTTGCAGGGGATGCTGTGGGTGCACGGTTGGGTTTGCAGGGGGTGCTGTTGGTGCACGGTTGGGTTTGCAGGGGGTGCTGTTGGTGCACGGTTGGGTTTGCAGGGGGTGCTGTTGGTGCACTGTTGGGTTTGCAGGGGGTGCTGTGGGTGCACAGTTGGGTTTGCAGGGGGTGCTGTGGGTGCACGGTTGGATTTGCAGGGGGTGCTGTGGGTGCACGGTTGGGTTTGCAGGGGCTGCTGTGGGTGCACGGTTGGGTTTGCAGGGCTGCAAAACGCAGCTCCTGCCAAGGGTTGGAGTTGGAGCCTGAGATGTCCCTCGCTGGAGCAGACCCAGGTGCTCGGCGTCCCCCGGGGACATCACCAAGAACCAGGAGGTGGGACCCTGGTGCCGCAAGTTCCAAGTTGCTCCTACAGCCTTCGGGGGCTTCACTGAGCACTTGGGGCTCTTAGAGAAGAGCTGCAAGGCTGGGCTGGCACTTAAGCTGAGAATCATTAGCGTGATCTTTGCTGCTCTGGACTTTGTCTGGTCTTGCCTGCTTTTCAGTAGGTTCACCAGATTTCCGTCTTAATTCTCTCTTTCTGTGGGCTGTAGATTAAAGGCAGAACTAAAATTTAACATTTTTTGGTAATGGAATTATGTGGAAGTTTCGCTGCATCTGAGCTTGAAATGCTGCTAAATGATCATTTCCCTGTCATCACTGGTTCAAAACGCTGCTGGCTGCCCATGTGCTCAGATTGCCCTGCTAGATTAGGAGCTCTGAATGGGCGCTGTGTTTCAGCCAGCATCTCTCACCACATTAGAAAAAGTAATTCAGTCAAAATCAGTCATGTGGTCATCACCGCACATCCTTCCCCAGCTGAGCAGCCTGGTCGACGTGTCCATAAACCTGTTATGGGGCATCGTACCCTCCACTTCTGTGCCAGAAACTGCATCAGGTCTCTCCT